>NC_090924.1:1029561941-1030811941 GCF_040938575.1 Ambystoma mexicanum
TTCCCCCAGGATGTAAGCTATCCCCCTGGTTCTTCTACGTGTACATGGCTGCCTTAGCACTTGTGATTAGCAGTTTCAACTCTAACTTCCAGTGTTATGTGGATGACACATAGCTTTCTTTCAGGCTACCCCCAGCTGCCTCCTCTTCATCAGTCATATCTGACTGTCTGTCGACGATTCAGTCATGGTATGCTGCAAACAACCTCTTGAAGAGGGAAAATCGAGATCAAACCCATGCCCCCTCACCCCAGGCGCATATACAGAAGAACAGCAGGAAGAACAAGGAGCGCACTTATCATTTGAACCAGGCCCCAGCGCACCCATGGGTGACAAATATGCTGAAAGACACCCACTTCACCAACAGTGCAACTTCCATGCTACATTACAATCAATGCAGCAATATCACAATCTACAAACACAAAAATCCCTGTTTAAAGGCTTGCAAATGCCTATATTAATTAACATGGTCTAATTGCACAGTGTAAAGCCATGTTTCAGGAAAATGACAGCCAAGTTCATTTCTCTCACTGAACACTAGCTGTAGAAGCCTTCAGCAATGCTCCTCGCAAAACCCACGAGCAGCCCAGGTCGCGCAGTCAGATAACATTGCTTTCTGCAGACAAACATTTTTTAATTCTCCACTAATGCGAGTAAGCCACAGCAACCCAGTGTGTTTTTTTTCTTTTCTTTCTGGGAAAGAAAAACATTTTCGCAAAGACTCGAACAACATTTGAAACATAATTGTAACAAGAATGGCTCAACCCTAGCCAATGAGCACTCAGAGCTCAGGTGCGAAATGCTTGCTTCAGCTAAAAAGTTATGGGAACAAATTCATAATGCAACAAGCTAGAATTAGGTAATGGTGGGCTGGCACAGCTAAACCAACCCACTGATCCAAAAGTCTAACATCCAATAATCAGGCTCTCTATAAGGGCTACATAGGTAACCTATTACTCAGCAGCCAATAGCAGGATGAGATAGGTTTCTGGGAGCTGATCCAATTCTGTGAGGTCAGCCTGCAGTGTGATTACAAAGCTGGCTTGCAAGCCAACCCCGGGGGGAGACGGCGCCTGAACTCTCGATGTGCACGATGCTCTGCATTTTTTTTCTTTTTTTGCTGCCCAGAAATAAACGCAGTTTGGAACATGTGGCTGCCTGCTGGGGTCTCTGTTGCATTTCTGTGGGCCATATGGGAGGTGTTGGGGTCTCCCATAGCTGGTGAGGGTATGGCTGCTGGGCCCCACAGCCCTGGTGGGGGTCCAGCTTCTCCCCAACACTCTGCCTTAACACCAGCAGGACTGAGATCATTTGCATTGGGCCCCCTGCTCCAGCTTTCCCACTTTCACTCTGGCCAGACTGCCTTGGCCATTCAGCTGCTCCCACCTGCAAGGATAATAATCTTTGCGGTCATCTTCAACTCCACTCTCTCCTTCTCATGTCACATTTCAGACATCTCTAGACAACTAGCTACACCTCCTCAGAGGTACTGTACCTTTTCTCACTTTCGCACAGCAGGTCACTGTCTCCAGAGCCCTGGTTATCTCCAGGCTGGACTACTGCAAATGCCTCTTTATCAACCTCCCTGCTTCTAATCCGTGCCCTCTCTAACTCATCCAGAACATGATCGTAATGATTATCCTTGGCCTCAAAACCAGGGACTGCATCTGTCTGGCACTGATATCCCTCAACTGGCTACCCGTGGCTGCAAGGCTCAATTTTAATAAACAATCGCCATTTGTGGGGTCTGGGACCTACCTATCTGCAATCATTCATACCTAAATACTCCCTCTCCCGAGCCCTCTCCTCATGTATCACCAACCTTCTTTGAGTGAGCCAGTTCTCGAAGAAGAGATTTGGAGGCAGATCTTTATCCTCAGCAGGGGCCTCCCTCTGGAATGGCATCCCTGCCGCCATCCGTATGGAGTGTCATCTCCTTAATTTCCTGGAACTCCTCAGGAGTTTCCTCTTCTACTCTTCCTTCCCTCTCCCTCTTTTGTGCTAACCTATCCCTCTGCTCAATCCTTCTCTCCCTCCTTCTTTCCTAACAGCTCGATGACTGGCCGCCTGATGTACCTCGGGGTCCAACAGGTCCATGGCATTCACGGCAGTGTTTTGCACACTTGCCTCCGGGACCTGCAATAGCCTCATCATCAGTGCACTTGGGGAATGACCCTAGAGAGTTGCATATCTCTGCACTTACCCCCACCTCCACCGACTGGAGTCTCTTGGACCACCCCCAAACCTCTTCCCACCCTCCACCTACCACTCACCTGTAAACGTCTGTCCCACTAGCTCGTTCTGATTGCACCATGCCTGTAGATCATCTGTCTGTTCCACCCTGTCCTCACTCCCTGCATGGTGGCACATTCACGCACTTGGTAAAACTGTAGAATCAGCGTGAAACCTATTCACTGTTACCTCCACTGTTAATTGTATAATATGCATTTACTCTGCCTGTACAGACTATTATGGTTGAGAAATTGAAGGACTCTGAACGAGTGTTCTTTTTCCCCTTGTTCCGTCCATCCTTGAGCACTTTAAGACACTTGCCTTGTGTATCGGCCCTTTATGAATATACTTTTACATAACATACCGTACTAGAGTCTACTGATCATTTTACATGACATATGGGATGGTTTGGGTGACACAGATTTGATTTAATTGAATGGTTGTCATGGTGGTAGTGGAGTACTCCATCTTCAATGTGTTTCTTTTGAAAACACAAGATGAAATGTTTTTTAGTTCTAAGGGATGCACACAAATGAGCACTTTCAAGGACACTTTCTCAGGGTGGTTGTGTGAGCACATTGGATTGGCCCATTGTCATAATTGAATGACACCTGGGATGTAGGGGCCTTGTGTGCACTCCACGGGGGGGGGGGGTGTTTAGTTGAAATACAGTTGCACAAGCTGGGTACGTGCAGCTTCTCCACGTGACCTTTGTCCAGCCGTACACAAGCGGTGGACCTGCGGGTCTGGGTGGGGTGCCACCACCATGTCCACCGGGACGCCACACCGTGTTACAACATTGTGCATGACACATGCTGCCACAATGATGCTGCAGACTAGTGGTAGTGCATATAGCAACACACCACCAGAGTGGTCAAGGGAGCGGAAAACGTGACTTGAGCACTCCGAATGGGCACTCCACTCTGCCTTGAGCTGCAATATGGGCAGTGTTGTATCTTACCTGGGCAGGTGTGTTGGGGTTGCGTATTGGCATCATCGTGTATGTGCTCAGACGATAGGCATTGTCACCTGTAAAGGAGAGAATTTTTGTCATTTGTTTACAGTGTCTCTTTGTCTGTGTGCACCATGCATGCATGTGCACGACCATTCCTACTCATCAATGAGCCATGTGTTGCCATGCTTCCCAGCTTCCAGGGCCCGGTGTATGGGGGACATCCTGAAGATGTAACTATCATGGGTGCTGCCAGGATAGTTGACATAGACTGAAGTAATGATGCCCTTGGCATCACACACAACCTGAATATTGATGCAGTGCCTGTGTTTTCAGTTGTGGTAGATATGCTCTGTAGCTCGAGGTGGACGTAGAGCAACATAGGTACAATCAATGGCACCTAGCACTTTTGCGAAGTGCACCACCCCATAGAACTTCTGGACCACTGCCTGCCTTTCTGTAGGTTTTCTGGGTATATAGATATGCCGGCGGACAGAAGGCTGGGCAGTTATTATAGCCAACACCTAGAGTAGGCAGCGTGACTGTGTGGGCTGTGAAATGCCACCAACAATTGTGGTGGTCTGCCGGAATGAGCCAGTGACCCAAAAATGCAATACAGTGAGCACCTTTTGCAAGGGGCTCAGTACTTGGGAACACAGGGTGGGTGATGTGAGGTCATCGTCCCACTCTATGACCAGGTCTAGGATGATATGGGGGGGCCTATACCTGGCATTGACCTGGTCATCAGGCATCCCAAAAAGGCTGGTCCTTGGGTGGCCATCCTCCTCCTCCTGTGGTGTCCCAGGATGACTGCAGCGCAACAAATGGTGCCTACATCGTGGCTGTATACGTGCATTTGTTGATCACGCATGCTTTTTATGCATTGTTTGTGTGCATGTTGACGTTTATGCCTGCTATCACGTGGCCTGGGTGTTTCAGGATTTGTGTGTGTTTTTTCGGGCGCCGGCGATCCCTGTTCAATTCCATGAATACGGTTGTTTTGCACGCGCATGGGCGGTGCGATTGTTTTAATGTGGAATGTCCATCGTAACGCCCCTATTTTCGCTTGTTCTATCTCATTCCATGTGTTCCGCCCCCTCTTTAGGTGGCTTTGCAGCCCTGGCCATCCCTTCGCTTGGAGTCTCGCAGAAGGCGTTGGTGGTGTTGCACTGATGTGTTGTACCGTGGCGGGTTCATCGCAAGTTCTAAGTAAGCCCCGCGCATTGTGTTCCATGAATCGATTAATGGAGACTTGCGCGCCATTTCGCGCGCAAGTCCATGATTTTCTGTGCAGATTATTCCATGAATCAGGGCAATAAAGTGCAACTATGCATTTAAAGTGTCTCTTGTGGGAATTGCAATAGTAATGAACAAAGTGCAGTGCAGACCAATCCTATTATGGCCAGTACTGTGTGCAATCAAGGTTGATGGCACATCTGTTTGGTCATGTAAAAACAAGCCAACTAGTAATGTACAATCCAATATTTCTTAATAATGACTCTAGAGATTGACTACTAGTAAAGTCATAAGGCTCATAATAGTAGCTTTAGAGGTAAATGCACCCAACTGCTGGTAAACAAACAACTTAGTAGAGTTGCACTCGGATGGTGGGGTACTAGTTTCGATGATAAACCACATATACGCCTCGTCTTCCTCAGGGCCAGATTTTAAAAAACTACAACATAATAAAGAGCCACCTAATTAACCTCTAATAGATAATTTGTCAGAATATTGGTTGAAATAGGGGAATCATTGGTTTTACTGAAGTAAACAAATAGCTGCAAAGCACTGCTGCTTAAAGTCTGGAGTTGTAACTCTTCTTATTATTAAGGATAATTCTACAAAGAAGTTGACAAAGGGACTAATTACCTTCCGTACTTATTAACACAACTCAGGTCACGGCGAACGTCATACCAATCTTTAACAACAGGAACAGGCACGATCTGTTCAACTATCAACCCATTGCATTACTGGACGCTCGTGGCAAAATGTATGCTACACTACTTTTGCAGAGACTTATGTGATGGCTGAAGGAATCAACCCACTATGATGCCTTTCAGGCCGGTTTTGCTAAAGGACTGAGTACTGTTACCCAATCTGTATTATATCAATCCTGAAGAATGAAACCCTATAGGCAAAGGAAAAGCTGTATCTGGCCTCTGTTGATTTCCAAAAAGCCTTTGATAGTATTGACAGGGAGCGTTTGTGGCACAAATTGACAAAGTGGGGATGCCCTGAAGATCTGATATCCCAAATAAGAAGTCTACTTTCAAATAGCTCTATCAAAATCCGTCTTAATATCGAGGGTCGGTTAAGTGACATCACAACAAATTACGGGGTAAAGCAAGGCTGTCCTCTGGCTCCTTCTATCTTCAATTTATACATCTCTGACCTGTGTGAAAAATTGGATAAGATCAGATGTTTTCCATCTTCGATAGAGGGGGTGAAGATGCCCTGATTACTATATGCCGATGATCTGGTCATACTGGACCAAACTGCAATTGGCCTCCAGACACAATTGAAAGCCTTGAGTAAGTACACCTCAGAGAACAACTTAACAATCAACATAGCAAAGACAAAGATGATGCAAATTATTAATGGAAACCAAGCTACAAGAAAAGATCTGCGATGGTTCATCAGTGAGGAGGAATTAGACCAGGTGAAAACCCTTAAATACTTAGGAGTCTATGTCTCACCAAGTTTGATAGAAGCAGCGACTTGTATTGCCTTGAGAGAAAAGGTAACAGCACTAACTAAGCAGGCACAGATTATTAAGCGCGGTTCTCTATGATTCCCGTACTGGAAATGCGTAAAATAAGGTGGTCCCGTCATTATCCTATTTTGCAGAAGCCTTGCTGACTTTCACAAAAAGGCAATGGAATGCTCTCGAGGGGATCTACTGGAAAAAGATACTGGGCCTGCCGAAATCTATGCCTATTCAAATGATAAGGCGTGAGCTGGGCCTCTGTTCCCTTAAAGCATCTGCCGAGTGAAAAAAGCTAAACTTCTTCAGCAAATGCCTCAACCCAGATGCTTCACCAATGCTGGCAATTATTAGATCTGCCATTCTGAAAAAAGGAGGAAAACCTCTGGAGCGAATGGGGAACCAAGCGCCAAGAAAAACTGAATACTCTTGGAGCCTCTCTAGAAGATCTCTGGATTTCTCCGGCAATGGTAAAAAAGAAATTGTGGACCATGGACTGGATCAACACTGGCGATGAATTAACTGAATATAAACTGTACTATGATGCAGCAAATGAGCCGAGAAGCAGAGGGTCTTTACCAAACTAATTTCCAGGACAGACTTTATGAGAATTCAGCTGAACTGCTGTAAAAGCAACAACGTTTTGTCAATGTGGGCTACAAGGACGGGACTCTCCTCAGTAAAGCAGTTGGTCAGGTGGAGAATATTCGGCATCTATTCTCAGCCTATAAATCATTAACCTCGCTCAGAACAAAGCACTTTGGAAAATTCTTAGCAGATTTTACAAACATGGCCGTGGATGAATGGTGGCTATGGCTAAGAAGCAGAAAAAAGCAGAGTCTATCACTGGCAGCAGTGACATTTTTTACGAGAAGTCTTAAAAAATATTAGAGGAAGGCTGTTAGAGCTTTTAAGGCCCAATGAAACTCTTTGTCCTGGCAACTAAGGATCATGGCCTGGAACTGGATTTGATTTGATATGATTTTGCAAATGTTTTCTTTTATTTAAAGAATAAAACTGTTAAGCAAATAAATATTTAAAAAAAAGAAAGAGTGCTCATTTACCTGATAGTGGACAATGATGGTGTAGGTGAGAAGGCAGAAATACTCCCTAAACACACAGATTAAAATGGCCCAATTGTGGTCATCTACAGCATTAAGGAAGCAAAGTTTCAGAATCAAGCATCTACTAGGCACACAAAGAATTGAACTAAATGCTGATAGTGCTTTCATACAAAGTGGATTACCTTTTTGTTGTGTATGGCGGTCATTTGTGGATCAGTAAGACTTTTGGGAAAAGATTGCAGTGAACAGCTTTTAAACTCATGCAGAGGAAAACTCAGTTGTTCGTGTACATGGTGACGCACACCAGACAATAGAAGAGGCTCGGTGGAGCACTTGCTAGACAGGCGAGAACAATATTGGATTTACCAGCTGCCATCATGTGGGTGGGCTGAATGATCAGATTGATTGGATTGCCCTATTTTGAAAAGTATTTATCTCATAAAAACACTTTGAGGTTTCTCCATGTAATGAGGGACAGTTTCACTATGTATGTTTATTTTCCATTGTGGATCTAACAATGGTGAACCAATCCCCTACATGTGACTCATAGACCTCGCCAGAAAAGCATTTTTGTAGCATGTGATCCTCTTTTCTGTCATATGATTGTGTTTGTCAAAAACAAAGATATATTCTCTGTTCCAAGTTGACAAATGCCTTCCTGACAAGTATGGGTCAGTGAGCATTTATAACACGGTATCTCCAGCACTAAAGGTTTGTGTTATTTTATGCATTTGGGTTCACAACAACATTTTACATACTATGATGAATCCTTAGATGTCGTCACTTCTCCCCGAGGGGGAGCCCCTTCCCATGGGGCCAGGGAGGTGAGGCCACCGCCGATTGTCCCCTTGGGCGTGGTACTCAGCAGAAGGATTGCATGGGGAGACACTCCCCTCTAGGGACAAGGATGACCATCCAAGGGAAACCCGATATGCCAACCCTTCATCACCTCCACTCACCTCCTACAAATCCTCCTATCCCTTCACTCAACCCCCTGTAGCCCACAATTCCATTTGTTTCTGCAGCATTGAAGACCCAGGAATAACTGGGAAGAGGAAGAATAGGGTGGACTGTAGAACAATCTCCCTAGAAGATACTGGGTCGAGGAAGAGGACAGATAACCCAAGTAAAGCGTATGTGACTCCAACTGAGATGAAGAAGAGACACAGAGCCACCTGGTGGAATAGTAATCACCATTATAGCTTCCCGCAGGGGCGGGACTGGAAGGTTAGAATAAAAACTGACAAAGGACTTACAGTACAGTTTGAGAAGCAGGAGGAACTGCCTCGGGGAGAGCCACAGCCGCACCGGCAGCCAAAGAGAAACAACCGCCCAGTCTGGGAGTTTCAAAGGAGATGCAGAGAAGAAGAAATCCCTCCGGGCTCGGAGGAACCAAGAACCCGGTGACCTGGAGCAAGCCTAGGGCAGCCTTGGGAGTGGGAAGCCAGAGTTGGGAATGAGAAGCAGGCGATCAAAGCAGTCGGACAGAGAAGCACCCGCTCAGTCCCGCGAATGATTGCAAGCTCCCAAGGTGGATCAGCAGAGCATCCAGAGGCCCACAAAGGTAAAGGCCTGGATGCCGGTGCCAGTGGGGGCTTGGAAAGTGGGGTCTGTGACTCACATATAAAAATGGGGCACATTCCTCATGACCGTACATAGCGAGTGAGGGAGCCAAGTTGGTCAGAATGAAGAGGATGAGAAAGCAGGGTCTGGGAAACACATGTAAAAATAGGTATCTCCCTCATGTCAAGCTTGGCAGGAGAATGAGTGCAGTGGAACAAACCAAAGAGAGGGAGAAGAAGCCCTGAGATACCTCTAACATTGTGAACTGTAAAGTAAAGCCTGAGAAAAGACCAGGGGAAGGGAGTCATTCCCCCTGGTAATGTGAGTTGCAAACCAAGACTGAGAAAAGGCCTGGGAAGGGAGACATTCTAGCATCATTGTGAACTACCTCAGAATAGGCCAGGGGAAGGCAGTCATTTTCCCCGGAATTGTCTGTTGCAAAGCAAGCCTGAGAAAAGGCCTGGGGAAGGGAGTAATTTCCCCTGGCACCGTGAACTTTGAACCAAGCCTGGGAAAAGGCATGGGGAAGAGAGACATGGCAGCTGGCATTATGAACTGCAAAATGAACCAGAGAAAAGGTCAGGGGAAGGAAGTCATTCCCCTGACATTCTGAAAGTACTGTGAGCAAGATACCTAGAAAAGGTGCAGCATTCTCCAGGAACCCAATAGTGAGGAAATAACTATGGACAATTAGTAATGTTGATATTTGAGTTGGAACTTTGATCTGGAACATTGTCTTGAGCCTTAAAAAGGGATTGAGACCTGTGGAAGGGAGCCATTTCCTCAGGTCAATCTCCCACCTAAGAATTGAAACTTTACTCTTTTGAGTTTAAACTGAGATCTTTGTTGTGTGTTGACATCTCAACTTGGAACTTTGGTTTTGATACCTTGGAAGGCCGAGACCTGCGGAAGAGAGTAATTCCCCCAGGTAAAGGATCCACCTATAGTTGGAGCAGGGATCCGTTGTCCAGCAGAAGGGAGTCATTATTCTGGACCAAAAAGATCCATTACCTCTTTAACTTAGTTACAAGTATAAGGGACAGAAGCAGTGTTTTGACACAGGACCGTGGACTATTAATCTACATGGACATTGTGACTTAATCTTTAGTATTTTAGTTGAGGTAGGTTTTTCTTTTATTTATGCTATAATACAAGTTTATGCCAACGACCATGCCACCTGTGTGTCAGTCTCCTCCTTCTGCACCATTACAATACAGTGTTAGTGAAATATAATTTATTTCGAATGTACAGTGCCAACGTTTATCTGAATTTTTGTGTTGCTCCTAAATCGTTACTGACTTGTGAGTTATAACAGAGAACAATTACTTTGTTTATTAGCAACAAGTGTGTTTTTTCGTTATAAGGTGGCTGTTGCATTTCCTTCATCTGTGGTTTACAGACCGTTGATTGTAGTCCACAGTTGTTTTCACAAATATGGCATGGAAACATATGCATTGATGTCCTTGAACATTTGTCAAGCTTGCGAACAGCACAATAGTGCCTGCGAACATCGATTTTTGGCTTTTTCAGGACATATCTCACCCCATCCTCATCACCTCTCACCTCCCCAGAGATTGTTTCATTTGTTTGACAAGTGTAATGTGTTTTTTTATATGTTTTACAGCGATGTTTGTGCACTACAGGTGCATTTTTCAATATGGTGTCCATTTCAAAGGTTTTGGTGCACCTCATGATTTTAATTAATCAATCAGCGAGTGCGTATGATGCCCATGAACGTTACGCAGCTCTCTGATTGGTTAAAAAAATCTACAGGACAGATTAACACCACAAAAACATGCTTTCGGGACCAGGCCGTGGCTCCTTGTGCAAGTTTGGTGCAAATCCGTCTGGTGGTTTCGGCTGTAGCTGCAAGCAAATGTTTTCCATTCATGTCTATCCAGATTTCTAAAATCTGGGGCCCCCCATATCTTTGCCCCCCCCTTGATGAAATCACACAAAACATTTCAGAGTTGGCTGTATACTTTTTTGGAATGTTTCTTGAGGCTTCGTCAAACGGCGCCAAAGTTATAAGCCACCCAAAACTACTCTTCCTATGTATTCTCTGATGTCATCATTGTGGTCATATGCTACTCAACAGGGGGCAAGTAGTTAAGGTGCCGTTGCCTGAATTGTGTGCCGAATTTTAAGTGTTTTGCTATGTTAAATCTTCACCTTACATCTCTAAGGTTTTTTGAGTGAATATATATCAATATTACAGGGCCTGCAGTAGCGGCCCTGTAGTTATGGTTAACTTGCTCAACTCATAGGAAGTGCACTTTCTGGGCGGTTTATAACTCCCCCCCCCTGGATGAATGTTCACCAAACTTTGCAAAAAAGTCCATATGGCCCCCTTGTACTGATTCTCCAAAGTTTGGTGAGGTGTCATCAAGAGGGAGACAAATTTATAAGAGGGTCCCAAAATGTGTGTTTTTTACTCATAGACACATAAACGCAATGCAAAAGGTGTTTTGCTCACACCTAGAGCAGAAATTGCTGGATGGATTTTCACCAAATTTGCACCAGGAATGGCAGCTTAGTCCCAAAAGCGTGCTTTTGTAAATTCTGTCTAAATCTGTCCAGTAGTTCTTTAAAAGGGCCAAAAAGTAGCTATGACAAATTAGTGATATCTAGGTTCGGTCCGCGGACTCACTTCCCTATTCTCTCCACCGACAGGCCTCTGGGCCAATCAGGGTCCAGCATGATGTCCGCAGACCTCGGACATGCCCACTGATTGGATGGTGGAAAGCGTGAGGTGCGTCATATTTTTCAAAACGGTCTCAAAACGGTCTCCATATTGGATCCGCGGACAGCAGCCGGTGTCTGCCGACAGCGCAGTGGGGAAAAAGTCTGGAAAACACATTTGGGGTTATTTGGGGGTTGAAAGAGGGGCTGAAAAGGGTGGGAGGGTGGAACAAAGATGATATGGGGCTGTTTTTATAGGTGGAAAAAAGGCTGTGCAGGTGCTGCCGAGTTTGCGGTGAGCGGACAGATTGGAAAACACATTTGGGTTTTTTTCATTGTTGAAAGAGGGTGTGGAAAGGGTAGGGGATTTGAATAAAGATGATATGGAGCATTTTTTATTGGTGAAAAAAGGGTTTGCAGGTGCAGCCCAGTACGCAATCAATTTCAGTTTCAATTATATTGTGGTGGTAGTGGCCAGATTCTTGGGAGCATGGTCGTAGGCCATGGCCCCAAAAATGTGGCTACTGGCCACAACCATTATAGTAATATGTGTATAGTAATTATAGGTACTGTAGGGGGAGTAGAAGGTGTGTGGTATTTATGATAGTAGTACAATTGAGGACAGTGCTTATGGAATATGTATTTTTTTACACTTGGTATGGTTACTTAGTGGTATACGGTAGTAAAGGTGGAATCTATGGTTCATTTTCTGTGAAAGGAAATAGTACAATTTGTTAAGCAGGATAGTTGAAAAGCTTTAATTGCATACAATTTTACATATTTTTTCTGACACTCATAAACAGTACCTTCTATGTACTATGTTTGGTACAACATTAGTGTGCTACACTGTTGTTGTATTGACTTCAATTATCATTGGGTCATTTAGAAAGAAATCCATAGAGGATTTAAAAAAACAACTAGAATTAGGTCAGTGGAAGTGTGATAGTATGTTTGTTTGAAGTGTGTTGGTATTAAGGGAATGTTCAAAGTAGTTAGATACATGTTGGTGTATTCTAACTACATTAGACATTAGAAGAAGTTTTGTAGTAACGAGAATTGTGATGGCGTATTTCAAGTGTATTGCAATGAAGGGTATTTTTTAAGTGGTTAGATACTTTTTGGCGTATTCTAACTATCTTGACTTTTAAAAGTACTATTGTAGTATTATGGATGTGGTTAGATACCTGTTGGCGTATTCTAACTGTTTATTGTGCTACAGTTTAGTGAGTAAATTTGGGTTGAAGGAATATTAAGTAGACATGTTTTAGATTTGCTGGTAACTTATCTTTTGGAGTAACAGAGGTGTTGCTACATTCACTGTTCTTAGAGAGTTACAGCTCCACCTCACTGATAAAGCCAACCAGGACAAAACACGTGTCTGGGGTTACTGTTAGTACTCCTGTTCAGAAGAGAAAAACCTGGCATTTCGGTGCTGCACAGCCCTTGGGCAGTACAAAGACTGATGTGTAGTGGAAATGTCTCTTCTGTGAAAGGATGGTGAGCTAAAGACTCTGAGACTCTAACCCGGGATATAGGCCAGAAGAGAGACACTCCCAGGACCCCCCAGGTCTGTGCGTATTAAGTAGCTTTGGGAGTTTACCCTAAGTTACTAGGGTAATCCAGACGTGGAACCATTGCTCACTGTTCGTAGAGAGGCACAGCTCCACCTCACTGAAAAGGCCCAACCAGGCCAAAACACATATCTGGTGGTGCTGTTGGTAGTCTTGTTCAGAAGCAAATTGCCTGGCATTTCGGTGCTGGATTGCCCTTGGCAGGACAAAGACTGATATGTAGTGGGAATTTCTCTTCTGTGAAAAGATGGTGAGCTAAAGACTCTAAAGATTGGAAAGTTCAAAGTTGCACTTCCACTTTCAAGTTGTTAGGTGCAGTTTGTTAGGTGCAGTTTGCAAAAATTAAATGACTAGAAATACCACTTTGTGCCTGTGTTTATTGATTATTCCACACAGACAACAAATAAATAAATAAAGGACCACTTGGATTTACTTCATTCCATTCAGTAAATATGGTTGCTGTTTTCACTTTGATCTTGGTTATCAGTTCCCCTAATTACAATTGAATTTAATGTATTTAGTGATACATTTTCAGTTCTTTAATTGGTCCTCATTATTTACTCTCCATAACAATTGAATTAGCTTCATTCAATGATAAATTTGCAGATTTACCATTACTCCTGGTTGTTTGCCCCCCAACATGTGTTTCCCCGCTAGTATATGTGTAGCGGTCCTTCAGGAGGCGCAATTTAGGTTCAGAAAGTTCAAAGGTAGTCTTTTCAATACTGTCATACAATTGTTAGTTGTGCAATAGATTTTCAAGCTGTAATAAAGAAAATAAATGATTCCATTCCCCTACAAAAAACAAAGACAAAACATGAATGTAATCTATGTTGCTTGTTTGAGACACTTTAGTAATGCATGTTTAAAGCCCAAATGTTAGGAGATGTTACTTACATTGGGGTAGCTGTGCTTGTTTGTATAAATGACTGCACTTGCTACTTCTGGTCAAAGTTGTATGGGAAAAACCTTCTAACTCATTTGTTGACCTAGATTGAAAACATAATTGAAGGCCATAAATAGAAATAATTATTAGCCCAATAGGGATTGCTCTGTGTCAATTTTAGAGGCCTCCAAATACTATAGTGGCTTATTTTGGCTTACCTTGTAATTGTTTTGCTGTATCTTGTATTATTCCGAGGTCTGCATTGTTCGATTGACATGTTTTTGGAAGTCGAAAAGGGACGATATTTATTCTGAGCGATGACGTCACCGCAACGTCATGCGTAGCCCCGCCATTTTGGTTTGGGATAACAGACCAAATGGTGTGTCCTGCTTGTGGTGATTGGTATATTTATATTGATATAGTCCATATATAAAATTATATTTGTGATTGAATTTTTCATGCTGGTATTCATGAGATCCACATTTGCTATGGTGCTTTGACATGATTTGTACATGCTAATATGTACTGTATAGAGATGCCATCGCGTTTATATGCGTGGTGATATTTTATATTGTCTATTACTTGTCTCCATTTAGGAGCAGGATGGTGTTTCAAATGTTTGTATTATTTAATTCCTTATTGTTAGTGATATGTTGGATTTTGACATTATTGGTATAAGGTAGCTGGTAGTGAAAGAAATGATTTTGGTGTTGATAGTTTGTCTTGGTTTATATCTAAAACACAGTTTGAACTATAGGGCAGTTCTAATCCCTTGTGGAAGATGGATGAGGCTGATAGTGGATAAAAGAGCTAATATAATTACATAATTTGCATATTGGTATAAGGAAAACAGTTAGAAATTGTATAACGTTTACAAAACTTGTGTTTTTCTTGGAAGTGTAATGCAAAGGGCGATCTTAGATCTTGTTTTGTAATCGCTATGATGTGTTCTCCAACACAAATGTTTAGGGTCCTTATGTTTAGGGTCCGTATAGTACTCCCTATGTAGGTACGGTTGCATGCACATTTTTTGCCATAAATCACGCATTTGCTATTGCAATTGATCAGTTGCTTAATCAGTACTTGTTTGCCATCAGGTTTTTGGATTGTTGTCTTTGCATTTTCCGAGTATTTACACACTTGACATTGGCCGCATTTGTAAATGCCTTGTAGAGGTGATTGTAGCCACTTTGTATTTGATGTCATTGATTTTGAATACTGAAAGTGTGATTGGCTGAGCTTGTCTTTTAGATTCTTGGTTTTTCTAAAGGTGATGCTGGGTTGATCGTCCAATATGTGTTGAAGACCAGAATCCACTTTTAATATATTCCAATTTTTCTTTAGTATTTGTTGAATAGTGTGATTATTGTACTGTATGTTGTAATAAATCGTGTTTTTTCTGAACCCACTGGTTTGGCCAATTTGGGTTTGTCTTTTAGAAGATAATCTCTTGTTCTGATTGAGGTTTTTTGATGACATCTGTTGTATCCTTGTTGTTTGAAATTCTCCTTAATGATAGACATATGTTTTTCAAATTATTCCTCTGTAGTACAATTTCTTTTAACTCTCAACATTTCTCCATAAGGTATATTGTGAATAACATGGATTGGATGATTGCTTGTTGTTTGTAATATGCAATTCACAGAGGTAGGTTTGATGTAGAGGATGGTGTGTATTGTGTTTTCATGAACATAGACATGTAGGTCCAAAAAGTCTATTTGAGATTGGCTTTGTTGCGGAGTGAGTTTCAAGTTGAAAGTATTGCTGATGAGATGATTACGATCAATCAGTTTCAATTTCAGCCAATCAGGTTTCCTGGGTGTGGTGTACAGTAAGAGAGGGTGGCAGGAGTTTTGTTTCATGAGAACACTGAAGATGGCTATGGCTATGTGTTTGGGGAGGCAGAGTGTATGTATTTTGGGGGACTCTTGGATCCATTGGCTGAAAGTTTATTCTGAGCACTGTGGATTGACTGAAAATCTTGGATTCCATGAATTTGAAGTGGCATGGTATGGAGTGCGAGGAATGAAGTGGGCTGACTTACTCCCATTTTGTAGGAATATGGTTCATTTAAAATATCCGGACATCATAGTTCATTGTGGAGGGAACCGTTTGGGGTACGTTACTGGAATTTCATTGCAGTTTACAATGAAGTATATCGAAATGTTTCCCAATTCAAAACTTTCAAAATGCATTGAAGCAGTTTTTGTGAACACAAAGTATGGATTCAAGCATTCGTTAGATATTGCATTAAATAAAAATGAAAAAACACACAAAAAATACTAAGCACTTTTTGGGAAAGCTATAAAAAAATAATTACATTGTGTAGACTCTTTGTTGGTTTAGTATATAACACAAAGTAAAAAAAATATTAAAGTTAAAAAGAGAAAAAAAAGGTTATTTTAAGAGCCACCATTTTTGCATGAAAACCAATTAAAATAATGCTAATGCCCCCACCCTATGCCTGGACCTTTCCAGATGTCTGTGGACTATGCAGGCAGCAAAGGGGCATGTGGATTTTTTTTCTCACATGGTTTTGTATTTTATTTTGGGTTTTTTGTGAAAGGCTAGGAAGGTGGGGAGGCAGGGCATGGGAAGGGGCAGGAGGACAGAGGAAGATGTTGGGCGGGCCTTACATTTAAGGTAAGGGCATTGTTTCTTGTGCGCCTTGACCGCGGCCTCGAAAGACCGACAAACTTGCTCCCCCTATAGATCAGTGCATAACAGTACATAAATAGTACTGTGACCCTCGAAAGGTATGGGTCAACAATGTTCTGTGAGGTGAATGCTGGGATCATCCGCCCCAAAGGAGTATCCTTTGTAGTAACAGGAGCAGTTGAAGAAGATGGGGTAGAAGGTGTCAACATTCTTTCCCCTGAGAAAGGTACTGCCTTCCTTAGAGCACTCAATAGGTTACTTGGTGTCACACCTCATGGAGGTTGTCCCATAGGGATACATCCCAGGGTTTCTGCGACTCAGTGCATCTGACCTTGGCTGTACAAGCCTTCGGGGCATCCCCAAAGGTGCTGAAACATTGCAACACCCAGGACTCACTCCAGGAGCTGGAGATAGGGACTTCCTCATCTTCATCTTCCTCTTCATCCTGATCTGTATCACTGCACCTGTTCCCCTGTCCAAGCCTTCCAGATGGTGATGGTGGTGGTGGTGGAGGTGGCTGTGTAGGAGGAATGGCCATAGCAGATGCCGTTTTCAGTGAGATTGCAGCTCTCCCTAATAGCTTTCCAAAGCAGGTGCTCTCTCCTGGATAGCCAGATTAAGAATGAGGAAAAGTAATTGGTGGGTTCCTTCAGAGGAACTGTCCATGCATGGCGCGACTGTCCTCATACTACCGAGTCCTAAATAGGCCTTGAAAAGTTGCAAAATGTTGTCAGATCAACCAAGAATGGGTCTAGGAGCCCTGGAAGGGTAACGTTTCAACTTGAAACACCTTAGATTGGCTGAAGAAACAGTATGAAACTGTCTGCATGGAAGGTCCTCACGCCACACAGCTGCGGTCACATGATGATGTCCCCATACGTCTGCAGCCCTAATGGCCATCCGAATACACCCATCGGGTGGGAATCACAGGGCTCATGCGTGTGTGTGTCCGTAGAACAGGCGTGCTGTCTGCGGACTAATTAAAAGTGCATCATGCAAGAACGGACATGTCCAGACACAACACGTGTCCGGGGGCACCTTCATTTTGAGTGCGGACCCCACGAACAGTTGTGGTGTCCGCAGGCTCATAATTGGGCTTTTAAAAAAATGTATATATCAAACAACAATATACAACACATTTAATAGTATGAAAAATACATTTTTTTTAAAGGGATGGGGCATCGGAATGGGAAACATAAATGGGAGGATAAGGAATTTCTGTACAATAATGATGAGTGGGGGAAGTACAGCTGGGATTAGGGCTTCTCTTTGTAATTCTTGGGATTGTGTATAATTAAATTGGGGCGTGGTTTCTTCATGAAAACTATGTACTGTAAGATTTTTTTATTTCAGTGAGGTCTATATAAATTACATTATTTGTTTATATTAAAAGATGTATTGTATACCATTGCACATGTTATCATCACTCATTTTTGGGATGTTCTCTTCTAACCACTGAAGTGCGTATGCAATTTCTGTCAAAATGGACAAATAGTGCTTTTTCCTTATCTTATAAGACATGTTTACATAATGAATGCTAATAATAAAAATAAAATACAGTGTACTTACTGTTTGTTGAGAGATTATTTTAGAATAAGTGCTTGGTGTGTGTCAGTCTCTATGAACAGTTGTATTGAAGTGATAATATGAGGTGTACAGTTAAGGTTTATTCTTGATGCATTCCATTATATTGTGTGTTATAAATAGAAAATAATATGTCAGTTTTCAAGTAATCATTTGTACAAAAAGGTATATTTGGGTGCAGAAAATATAATTAATGTTGTTTTATGTATAGGTGTTTGTTGGTTGATGGGTAGAACAATCTCTGTTCTCCCCTGTGCTTCTGGGCTTTGTGAATGTTTGTTCCTGTCTGCGGACTATCGTACTGTTCACGGACTCCACAGCTGCTACATCAGCGGTGAGTACAATATGAGGAACTTGAAGCAAATTAAGGGTGCACTGGTAGAAACCTATGAAATTCATTGAGAGAACTCTGTTAAAAGGGAGTTATGGTTAAGTTGCACTAATAAAAACCTATGAAATTCAGTGAAAAATCTTTGGTAAAGCGACGTTATGGTTAAGTTGAACTAATTCAAACCTATAAAATTCAGCTAAATACTTTGCTAAAGGGACGTTATGGTTACAAGTAAAACCAGAAACCCCCAGAAATTCACCAGTTATGGCAAGCTGGCAGGGACGGAGCGGCTTTTACTGCATGCAGCCTCTATCCCAATGAGGCAGTGCATGCACATGCCGCGCACCACCTCCTTATCGGATGATGCCCAGATGATGCTCTGTTGTGATGCTTGTGATGTGCTCCAAATTGCTCCAAATCGTTGGCGTATTGGCATGTTCCCCAAAAACAAAAAAACAAAAAAAAAACAGAGCGGCTTTGCTGCACCGCGGTCACTACGGCGCTCAAGACATTACGGGGCACAAGCAATGGCGCGCGCTCCCTCCTGCACACCCACGCACGTCTTCCACTTTAAAGGGCGTTTTACAGTTCATCCAAGTGACATAGCGTGCCTACAGTGAGGTCCTTTACTCTGAAACTACGACCTCTGTATTATTGCAGACGTAGACACGTTCCTTGTACATTTCACTCTGAAGAACGCATCGAACACACAACATTCGATTCCACCGCCAGCTCCCTCTGATCAATGAGCAACATCATCACTTTCAAAACAGTAGTCAAAGGTTGAAGAGCTCCTGCGGTGTCTTCTATTTTCTTCTGGTCCTGATTCTTCCTGCACCCCACGCAGCAGGCTACTTGAATCCTCTGCTCCTTCTTGAGTTTACTTGGTTTCATCAGCTTCCTTTGCACATGGGTTCTTATATTTAAGAAATCCTCGTCGCCAATGTTATGAAGCAATGTCCACACCGCTTTGGATTACTTCTTCTTAAGTTTACTTCATGTTCTTTAGTTACAGTTACAATGACACTGAGACATCAGGTATAAGACATAAGCAATAAAGACACCGGCACCCATCACCCAGGGAGGGAGGGACCAACTGATACTGTTACAGAACACTCAACACAGCATTCTCACACTCATACATCAACATTCCACTTGACACTGGCATGACATCACTGAGCACATGACCAGCTTCAGCAGACTCAGACAAGCACATCATAACAGTCCTCAGTGTTAGTCTTATCAGTGTGCTGTGGTGGCGAGATTTGTGGTTTGCTTAGCTTACCATAACTGGTGAATTTCTGGGGGGGGGGGTTGGTTTTACTTGTAACCATAACATCCCTTCAGCAATGTTTTTCACTGAATCTTTTAGGTTTACATTAGTGCAACTTAACCATAACACCCCTTTAACAATGTTTTTTCACTGAATATATATAATAAATATCCACTGTGAAGGCATCATGCACGAGGGCACAGACAACAGATTCAAAATTCAAAATAAACACTAGTATTAACTTAAAAGTCAAGATGGATAAAAGCCTAAATTGTCCTATGGTAAGGTGGGATCTCCCTATCTGAATGAAACTAAGGAAAGTCTGAGTCAAACAGTTGAACTTAATAGCCTGTCTGTGTCAAAACCTATCCTTGCCCTCACAACTGGAACAAACAAATGTGTAGGGATATCAAAGTTAAAAGAAACAGTGTTTAACTTAAAGTTCTGAGCTTCTTCCAGCTGACTGCTTTCTCTCAGCTCCCCTTCCCCAAGCATACAAAAGTTCCCTAAAAAAGAGTCTTAAAGTATACCTTTTTCCAGTTCAAGGCAACATAGTTCAGACACTACACTTGTAGTCCCTCAAGTCCCTCAAGTCTCGGGATTCCCTTCCCCAATACTTCAGTGTCTCCCACAGATTAATTAGTACTTGCTCCTGTGCACCAAGTCGCCTTTTCTTGACTCCCTTTATTGGACACTGGGCTTACAGTGCACTCTTGGGTTTCTCTGGCTTCTCCTTGGCCTCCTCCTGGCTCTGCCACCCTGTGGCACAGCCCCCTTTCAAAACTGTAGTTTTGCCACACTACATTGATCCATTAAAGTTCCCTGTTTGGATTCCTTCAGCTTTTAATGTGTTTGAGTTCAAGGTTTGATTTAATTTGTTGTGCAAACTATGTATAATGTTGTTCAATTGTAGTTCAAAGTTCAATGCACTATTATGTTGCTCAATCACATTCAGTATTCAATATATACTTGTTTGTTTCAATGTTAAATTTCCCTCTAGGTTGGCTTTCAATGGGCATTGGCTTTCTTCAATGTTAGGTTTCCATATACTTGGGTATTCAATGAGTATTAGTTTTAAATAATTTCACAATTCACAAACTTCACGCGTTTTCACTTTCATTTAGTTCAATTTTTAACAAGGTGTGACTTTCATACACTCCGATTTTAATTTTAGCCTCATTCATCCTTCTTAGCCATTGGCCTCTCGTTATAGTCACATGCAGTAAATATTTCACTTTCCTTAGTTGAAAACTTTCGATAACGTTCCTTCATTTCTCAAAGGTCGGCAACCACTTCATCAATACTTTATTTGCTTAATAATGAAGAGTTCATAGCGTTCAGAGAGTTTCGAAAATGTGATTGTTGCTGTATAACAACATGCGACCACTCCGATACAATGTACAAGTATCTTGTTTTATTTAACAATAGCGGTTCACTTTATAAGGCTCGGGGTTGGAGTAACATTGTGTTTCTCTATCTTGGAAACTCACCGGCTCACTTTGAAGTCCTTTTCCGAAGTGTGTTGGCCACAGACTTTGCGGTTTCCTTCCAATGGGTCTTTCTCCGCCCCTCAGACACTCTTGTGCTCTATCAGCACCATGGGAGAACAAGCATTCCTTTCGATGCAATGAAGGACGGCCCCACATCTGGCCTCCTTCCTTTACCTCGCCTCTGACCCATGGAGCTCCTGCTGCCACGTCATGCTTGCCAGGACCCACAGCATTCTCAGTCCCTGGTGTGCTTCTCAGGGTGTAGAACAGCTCACCACGGCTCACATCAGCATCTCTCCTCCCACCTCCGACCCCATCTCTTTTATACACCTGTGTTGTGTAAATCGGTTGCATGTGTGAGTTCTTTCTTTTAATTGCCTGACCATAGTTACGCTTATTAGTAAGACATGCCTGGTCTTTGCAATGGCACTCCTCTGATGCCCTCTTCCTCGTCTCAGTACCAAAGTGGTGTAGCTGTATGTTGGTGTGTATAACTCCTTGTTATCTCTTCCTCGTCCCAGTACTGTCCTGTGTCCCATGTGGGAAAATGAGGGGAGCTGGTTTATAAGTGCCCATAAAGGTTGGGGAGCGTTAGGTTTGCCATCCATAGGAAAAGGGGGATACCATGTCTTGCCCAAGGGTTCCCCAATCCCAATCCTCAAGGACCCTCCACCCAGGTGACCCCCCTTGGTTCTCCAACCCCAGGGTCAGAATCTAAGAGTGATGGCCTTTCCCTGGCCAACTGCACAGAGTATCCAAGGGAAGTAGGAGTGAGCATGTTCTCAGGTGTCTCACACCACACACACGCACACACTCATGCCAAAATATTTAACTATCTCAAAAAGAATTGCAAAGAGTGCAATTTACCATCATCCTCTATTTAATGCAAAGACGGGGCTTATGTAGTCCACATTAGGCATGCCACAGATAAGGCATAGAAGGATACACTAATTTGCTTAGGCTCATGCACTTTAGTTAAATGATCAAGGTAGGATTTGAGACCATGCCACCATTTAGAGACTTGACCTTGCATTATTTTCAGGTCAAGTTAGCAGCAATGTGTTTAATGTGTGGAATTCAAGAACACTCTATTTTAAACAGATTACTTGAAAAGTGCTTAAATCACAATAAACCAACTTGACAAATCTATGAACCTATTAAGAAATATGTAAAGCAAAGAGTATAATTGTGGCTTTCTTTTTCCACCATCTTAACTGGAAGACTACAGCTATCAGAATGTAAAGTAATATGTGTTATGTAACTTGATACAGCAAAAAAGGCTGTGAAATCTGGGTGATTAGGATGTAAGCCCCCCCCTCATGCTGCATACTATGTCCAGAGATTCCCTACCTCCCTGAATGTGTAAGACAGTGAGGGGCAGGCATCAAGTCAAGGGGCACACAACTTGTACTTGTGAGATAGTTCAGTGGGAACACTGGCGCCAGGCTCATTATCAGGAATAAAGCAATACCAGTTTTGGACCTTAATCCAACATGGAGGCCTATAACACAGCTCAGTTCTTTAGAACCAAGGCATGCGGTCTAGTGTTTTGGGTGTGGCTGGGCTTGGAACTACTTGGCCTGGAACTACTTTACCTGGGCTATTTAAACCACACCCAAACTGCAGAACATGCTTCACGTTATTCTGTACTCCTGCAGCGTAACACACACCGTGTACAGCTCCTGCTCATCTGCTTCTCCGGCGGCCCTAGATCCGGATTCCATTAATAACCTGGAAGAACAAGAAAAGCATTAGCGAGCAAGAACACTTACCTGTGAAGTAACCGGCCTTGAATCCATCCTGCGCTTCGCTTACCTCACCCATCTCTGGAGTTCGCCGCAATCTGCAAAGGGTAAAGAAACAAGGACAGCATTAATAACAATTCTTACCTGGGCAAGCAACGAGTGCTGGCAGCACCCTGCGCTTCTCTTACCTCACCCATCTCCGGGTTTCACCGTAACCTGCAAGGGAGAAGGAACAATGTCAGTATTAACAAAGCACTTATCTGGGCAAGCAGCGCTTCGATCACTTATCACTCTGGAACATCACCACAACCTGTACAAAGAAGAGAAGAGAACACAGGTTAGCAATTAACACCAATAAACAGCGCAGCGTTCTGCCCATCAATAACTCACCGTGGTCTTCGCTATCGGCGCGGCAACTCTGAGATCGCAACCATCCCTGTGAAAACAAAAAGAGACATTGTTAGGGAACAGCGTAGTGGAGCAAGATGCCAAGAAGATAGAGAAAACGGAGGGCTAGAAAGAGACAGAATAAATACAGAAAATACATTATAACTCACCTGGAAGACAGCAAGCAGAGTCGGAGTCACAGCAGGTCTGGACCCGACATAAGGGCACACGGACCAGTGAAGCAACTAGGTCCATGGAACGCCCGCACCAACCACGCACCCCTGAACAGAGACGCAGGATGGAGAGTTCAACGCACAAAAACCTAAGGCGAGCAATAACCCCAAGGGAGGGGATTTTGACCAGAGGGAGGTGGGAATCCATCCATCACAGCACCAGTATCTTAACCCTCCATTCTCCTGTTATAGGAGCTACCCAACGTTTGGCACATAACCAAGTAGAGAGGGGTCCGGGATAGTGCTTAGACCTCCATCCAGTATCGTGTGGCGCCCCCGTGGATACCAGGTGAGCATAACACCAGGTCCCAGTTTTGATTCCAACGTGGGGATACAAGCTTTATAGCTTTATTCTCCCACCTCCCAATCATATGGCTATGCACACCACAACTCCCAGAGGTCTCCTATTTTCCCAAAGACCCAGAGAAAGTCTTGAAATCCCAGAGTCTGTGGGAAAATCCTCTAGGTTAGGCAGTTCTGTGTCAAGCTGTTAATTTTAACAAGATGTGCATAAACCCACTGTCCATTTTGCCAGATTATTGGATCAGTGTTCAATTATGCTTAGCTGAGAAGCAGAGTGCCCTAACAACTCAATAGGATGCAAGCATCCTCCCATCACATGAAACTGGCGCAGAAGCCCTTCAGTAATTTAGCTGCCACCTTTGAGGCAAAGAGGAAGATGTTAAGAAGAGGGTAAAGATGTGGCTGCACCACTATCTCTGTCCCTCAATGAGGCCAACGTGTTCAAGGCAGTCTACATTTCCAGCAATCTCTACTTGGCACAGCCTCTGCAGGAGAAAGGCACTGCAGAGAGCAGAGTTCACAATTCTTGGCCTAGATGGAGTGGGCCTGTGGCTTGGAACACGTTTTGATATCAATGCAGCAGCCCAGCAGTCTGTCGATTTGTTCAGTCTTTTGCCCACTCAAAGAAAGGTCTGTTTAAAGGAGAAGCACCTAAAGGGCTAGGACAGCCGCTCAAGTGCTGCACTGATGGATCTGGCAGAAGTAGAACTGCCCAGGGCCCCTCAGTTAAGGATAGTTCATTCTTTATTATTTAAATAAAATGCTCAGAGGTGATCTCCTGGGCTTCAGAAACACGCTGAAGATTTGTGGATTGCAAAAAATCTCAAGGTTCGGAAACCTATGGTAAAGACAAGAGGCTGCTTTAAACAGTATCAACTTGCTCAAGTCCTTATTCTCGTTCTAAACAATTTGCTGATATGTCTATTAAATGCAATACTATGTGCAATGAAGATGAGCAATTTCCTGAGATTTCACAACTTCAATGTTATCTGAAAATAATCCCATCGATAAGGCGGGGAAATTGTAGAAAATTGGCTGATGAAAACACGCCAAGATCTACTTGTCAACAGTGATCATTAACCTCAGAGGACAAAGTTATACTTGTCAACAGTGATCATTAACCTCAGAGGACAAAGTTATCATTCACTTTTAGCAAGACAAAATAATGTTCTCTATATCTTTATTGCAAGAAACCCTTCTTTGCTCTTAAGTGTTTAAAATTATATTGTTAAAACAATACATGATTTTGCAAAATCTAGGAGGTTAAAGAATTCCCTTGCTGTACAGTTTGGTATATTTACTTTTTTTCTGAAAATTTGTGATTGTGAATTGTTGGAAGGAGCAGAACAGCACCTTTACCTTGCTCCTTCTCCAATGTATTATTATTGCCATTACAAATAGTAGCAGTAATAATAATAGTTGTATTAATAACAACACAAATAATACTACTACTAATAATAATATCATAATGCATGTTAATAAATCAGATTAAAACATGAAGGCATTTATACTTTTATCTTACTTCACCGCTGTCACCTGTGAGAAACCTGAATGTGTCTCACGTACTAGTACTAGTCCCCGGGATCTGTCATCCAGGTGGGCAGGACACGGCCATCGCTATTGGATCCAATTTCTGGGGGTGTACCAGAGAGGGAGGATCACCTGGATGGGGGGTCCTCAGGAATAGAAGTGGGACACCAATGGGTGAGACATGGTATCCCCCTTCTTATAGCACCTTTTCCCCATTTTACCCCATAGGATATTCAAACACTTAATCTCCGACACCACTTTTCTGACACGAACACTTTCGCACACCGTGAAAGATGACGGGCAAACACCAGAGCCAGTTACCTGATATGTCCCAACACAAGGGTCAGGCAAAATCAGGCAATTGACCAGAATAACACACACCTGACTGCCCTTTCCCTACCCCACAGGGATAAAAGGTGGAGCACAAAAGCACAATACGAGCAAGGCAGACCGCGTGATGAGACAGCTATCCAGACATGGCAGTTCAAGAGGAGGAGAAAGGCGGCGAGACGGAAAGCTGACAAGGAGAGAAGCGACCTTGCCCTTTCCAACCCAGGCCCATGAAACCTCAGCAGAAAGAATCGTAAAACTGAGAACAATAACCCAAGTGTGTTGCAGCAAATGTCAATGGTACACGCAGAGACTCCTGATATGAAGAAAGCCAATCAGTTCATCACAGCCGATGTGTCGAGGGGAGAACTGATAAAGAAACCAAACTGTGTTAAACAAAAGTATCAAATGGTTGATTGCAGAAGGTACAAAGATTGTTAATGTGAAAGGGGAATGCCAATTTCAGATGAGCCAGCCACCATGTGGCTGCTCACTCGAGAAACTCTGGGTGATTACCCGATTGTTAAAACTACTGTTACCAGAAGCCCTTGGTACAGGCGAGAAGAGGGTAAAAGTGGTCATACAGGGGTCTCGTAAAAACCTCTGTACAGGTGAAAGTCTTCAACCGGCAGATGTTCATAAAGCTAAGGGAAGTGAATCCCACAACGTAAGGAAGTGGAAAGAACAGTGAACTGTTTAAGACAATAAGATTTGTGAATATCACAAAGGAGATTGTGTAGAAAGCCGTAGTGAACCCGACGGAGGGAGGCAAACAGTGAGAAGGATCTGCGCCGGAAGAGGGGGATCCAGGATTGAGAAACCATCACCCCAACCGCACGTGAATGCAACTGAGAAATATTTTTGGAATACAAGCCAGAGTGAACCCGACAGAGGGAGGCAGATATTTGAGAGGGGCCTGAGGCCCGGAAGAGGGGGACCCAGAGGTGAAGCAACATCACCTCAAGTGCAACCCAAAAGGAACTTTTTGTTTGTTAATTTTGAATCTATCAGGCCATCGGAAGCAGGAAAGCTAACCTCTGAAGGTCCTGACATCGCCAATAACTGTTTAGGGATCTGAACACAGAAGGGGGGTATCCAGGGTTGAAAAGGCATCACCCAACGTACCATTGCAAAGGAACTTTTTGTGTTATTTTGAACACATCAGGTCCTCGAAGGCAAGATACTTTTTATAAAGAAAGAGACTTGGCCAGTGATGGTCCTGATAACTGAGAACGGAACAGTCGTCTCGTGCTGCGAAAGCTCGAGTGTGTGCTGTGCTCCAGAGGTCCGCCTTGTCCCGTGCTCAAAACATGGGAAAGGGAGACCACGACTACCGCTTACTAATTTAATTTATCATTTGTGAACACTTATTTTCTTTCTTGTGAGCCCTATCCCACACTCTTTTGTATTTAGGTAAGGATTGGCAATAGGTTTTTCTTAGTATATGCCCTTTTATTTGACAAGACGCTACTAGGACTGCCTTATTTTAATTTGATGGGCGTAGCTTGTTCCCATCTTAGACTTAGGTTTATATTAGGTGTTTTTCCGCCCTACATATACAGTTTATTAAACACCCTTGCACTCTGATCACTTATGTGTGCCTATTCTTGGTACGATGCAATCCTTACATACCCCCAATATTAATACAGTCCTGAATACAAATATAAGAATCATACACAATGAGCAAGTTTATGTATTACAGTATCTATTTTAAGGCAGACATATGCAAAATGAGTATCATAAAAGCTGTTAGACTAATATGTTCTGAAACTGATGGCAGATGAAACTGATGACAGATTTCTGCACTCGCTACCAGTGTTCAATTTGCCTTCCCTAGACAATGACTAGATCATTTTGTCCCTGTACAATAGTTGGTCATATTTGTCAAGAACGAGCCAGTCAAGGAAGTGCACCAATAACTACGACTTCTAAGGTGATTGATTCATCCTGAGCTGAGATTGAAAAGTAAAGTGAGACCAGAAAATCACTTCATGCCTCATTGAGCAGATTACCTAAACTGAGATTAAAAAGTAAAGTGAGACCAAAAAATCACTTCATGTCTCATCGAGCAGGTTACCTAATGGCCATTAATTCTGACCATGGTTGACTTAGCCCGATTTGAAAAGAAAAATTCAAGAGAGAAACAGCCATACTGCCAAAGTGCCAAATTGTTCAATCATCCACTCCCCAGAATAGACATTGTTTACTCTATTTGCTGATTCTGAAAAGGCATTATTTAGTATTATTGTTCCAGTGCAGTTGGATGAACTGGCTGAAGATGAGGTTGTAAGATGTGTTGAAAGGTGCAGTGTGCGAGTAACT
Organism: Ambystoma mexicanum; assembly: GCF_040938575.1. NCBI lineage: Eukaryota > Metazoa > Chordata > Amphibia > Caudata > Ambystomatidae > Ambystoma > Ambystoma mexicanum. Next base: position 1,029,589,779 of record NC_090924.1, read on the forward strand.
CTGACAATCAATGAATATTGCCAGATTGTTCAACGCACCAACAGAAATTCAACAGATATCTACTAACCTGAGAGTCTTCCATTATATGACATTTCTCTATAAATGTATTCTAATAATTTTGTAGACATATCTTACCATAAGGTGATCATTCACGATCATTAGTTCAATGTATTTGGTTTCATCTTCAACGTTACTTGAGAGCCGATGAACCTATGAAGATACAAGCAAAGTGGTTAGAATATATTCAGTATCAAGAAAAGTTGTTCTCACAGTGATAATACAGTTGTGTTCCCTAATAAGTTATTTAAAGTAAAGTTGTATTCCTTCTTGAGTGTTCATATGTATTTGCAAAATATAATGTGCTTACAGTGATGTTATGATGATAATCTACCTACATATATATATATTTGTGAAAGTGTGTTTGTATGTTCGAGGTTTGTTCCAGCCCCCTACCAGTTAGTGGGCTGAAATTTAGCCCAAGTTTGGCATACCAGTCTGGGATGAACTGGCGATAGTGAAATTTCACCAACCCCTCCCATTCGGCCTGCACAGGGCGGAGTCTGGCTCTATACTATCAGTACAGGCGATTTCGGGACATTGGCGTTTTTCGATTGTTGGCTCCAGCCCAACAAGAGTTGGCGGGCTAAAAAATTGGTCCGGAGGTCGGCATACCAGTCTGGGGTGTACTGCTGATAGTGAAATCTGACCAACCCCACCCATTCGCCCTGCACAGTGGTGGAGCAGGGTCTGGCTCTGTGCTATCAGTCTAGGTGATTTTGGGAGATTGGCAATTATGCGATTTTTCAATAATAGGAAGGTATGGCGCAATAAAACATACACCAGGCTATAGCAGAGCGCCACGTGCATGTCAGCTACAGACCTGAGCAACGCTGGGTGGTATGGCTAGTCTGCTATAAACTGACGCCTGCACTGCTTTATCCCACACCTCTATTCTTTGCTTCACCTGCCCACAAAATGCAGGGGTCGGATACATTATATGCAAAATAACAATTTGATTTATTATGACATATCTGTTGTACTCTTCAGCTGTAAAATGAAGTATTGTTCCCATTCATTTCCATGAATCGCCATTAATAAAGCCCAGACAACCATAGGGTGTGTCTAATCCAAGGTTTGTTCTCCTGTATTATAAAAACAGATGTGAAAATAACTTTTATTTACTGTGGCCGGTAGGGCCAGGGCTTTGAAAATCAGATATACTTTAGATGACTGGAAAAAGGAAAAATAGAAGGCACACAAAATTAAATGTTATATTAAAGGGTTTTATATGGTGCCGTACGTGCTAATAAGAGGCCTCAGGCTGCCAGGATCACATCAAGTTGGCTAGATGTCAATAAATAAATCCAGTGTCAGAGTACATTTGTGGTGGTTCGGAGCATTGTGAAGTGTAGTTGAACGTGTTCGATAGAGAGAATATCAAAGCTGTAAACATACACTGTGCTCAGTTGGCCTTCAAAGTAATGTATTTTTGTATCAATAGACAGTAGTGGACGCACTAAGTCAAAAATAGATTAAGCACGTTATACAGACACTGCTGTGTTCTTTCAATTGTCAGAACATTGTTTACTAATGGACCGTTGTGATAAAGTCGCAAACTCGAGGCTAGAGGATGTGACTGTGGTGACCCTCTGGGCTGGGGACTGTCATCAGCTCTGGAATATATGCTGCGTCTGATGTGCTATGCGTGGATCCCGTATGTCCACTATCCCATCACTAGCCTTGTATACACAGTAAACAAACCCCAACCCCTATGGAAACAATGCCATGGCCTGGTATAACCAATGCGCAATGATACAGTGACAAAGGATAGGGATTGTAAGCGAGTCGCTCATGGACCAGTTTTTGCGGAGGTCCGCAAGCTACTGTGTGCATACTGAGACTCATGTGCCCACAAGATGTGGGCTTAGCTAGACTGCTCGAGGAACATGCTCCAGGCCAAGCCTACAGCCATTCTCAGGGTCCAAGGAAGCACAGGCGGTCAGTAGGAGTCATACCGCTGAAAGACATCAATTGGAAGGTCAGCTATCATGCAGGAGGGGTTGTCAGAGTGCAGGTGGCTGTCATACTAGGTCCAAATGGTGGAACAATCGTTCTAAGATTGGCTAGCGGAACCATGTGGCTGGCTGCTTTGCTATGTAAGAAACATAGTGAGTTAATAGTTCACGCAAGCTCTGACCAATCAGAAAACATGCTCACAACTATCAAACAATGATTTGCACTGTAGGCAACCCTAGAGCCTTAACTATAGCGAGGTCAAAGTACATGAGCTTTATGGGAGTAAGGAATGCAGAGTGGTGGAAGAGAGGACGAATTGCAGATGAATGAGAGAGGAGCAAAAGTGTTGGAAAGTAGAGAGAGAGGGTAGAAGGGGAGTGGGAAAGAGACACGTTTGGAGACGGTGTAGAGGAAAGGTAGAGTTTGGCAAAGTGTCAAGGAAGTGAGTGGAGGTGGATGAGGAAAGGAGAGAGAATTTCAGAGAGGAGGAAAACAGGAAGAAAGAGAGCATGGGGAGGAGGAAGAAGAGAACTGGGGATATAAGGAGAAGAAGAGAAAGCGCGAAGGGGGAGTCGCAAAACAGAGAGAACAGAGGAGTGGAGGGGATACGAGCCGGGGGGGGGGGGAGCAGAGAGGAGGGGAAGGAGGGGAATAGCAGTAAAGAAGGATTAAGAGGTGCAAAGAGGAATGAAAGGGAAGCGAGAAACAATCCCCAGACCCTTAGAACTTGGAATGATCCTCCAGTTGTGGACAGGGCTAACATTGCAGCACTGTGGCCTTAAAGGTGTGCCAAGAATACTTGGCCAGTACCAGCCAAAAGGGAAGCCTATGAATACATTGGGTTAACAGTGCTTAAGGAGCCTGACCACTAAAGATGACGCATGGCCCAAGGGCTGATGGTGTCAAGGAAACTACAAGTCTACAAGGAACCATAAGCCCAGTGACTGCCAAGAAAGATTAATCAAAAGAAAAAAGTGCAGGATAATATAAATCCCATTGATGGTGAGAAACTGTTTTCCGCTTAGAGGACAGACATGATATAAGGGAGAGAGCAAAGAATGAAGGAGTATGGGCCTAAAGACAGCCTTACTGACTTGGAAAGCCCAGTACCCCTTCCGGCCTCCTGTGGCCTCAGTAAAAATCAATTTCCTGTGCTGTTATAATAAAAAAATAGAGAATGTACTGGTTCATGGTCTCGAGTCATGTGTTCATCCTTTCGCCGTGACACAGTGGCAAGGAGCCCGTGTGATGCTCTTGTGCACATGCACCCATTATGTAGGTGTCCCCTGTCTGACCTCACCCTTCAGTTCCCTTAGAACTGGGAGAAGCAGAATTTGGTTTTTTGCTGTGCTTAAATCTTGAGGATACCGTCTTGAGTGAATAAGAAAAGAGGGAGGTTAAGGTGAAGACGGAAGGCTTTGCTGCAGAAGGAAAGCCGGTCATTCTTACTAACACATGGAGGAGGCGCCATTTCCAAAATGTGAACAGCACACATTGCAGAAGCACAATGGAGATTATGAGCAGAAAACACCACCGCTGATCAGTAAACAGATGTTAGTGGACTGGGCTTCAAACCAGCAGTGATGCCCTCGAACATATGCTCAGGGAGTAGTGCTTTCCTAAATCATTTAATTAAATGACGTGGCAGCCCTCCAGAGAACCTCAATAAGCATAACTGAGTGGCAAATACATGAAGCTAGTTAAAGCCTTCACAATGTGGACCGAAATGCCTTCTGGGAGGAAACCCCACAGGATGGAGTAGAATTTGGAAATACAGGGGACTTTGCAGGAATGTATGCCTTAAAATCTGCGGATCATCTGTGTTTCCACTATAGGGACAAAGAGCCTGTAGGACAGTCTGTCATTCCTCGCCTTGAAATGACAGAACTTTAGTACTAGTTCATACTCTGCATTCTTCTGCCCTACAGCAATGCAACTTAGTACGTTTGAAGTGGAAGAGATTTCCTGACTCAACTGGAAATATCGGGGTGCTTTGGAAATGAATGATGGGTGACAGGTTGTCCTTACAATGGAGTCAAAGCTAAGAATGTTTGCCTCTGGGTTGAAATGATATGGCCCTTACCGCCGTTTTTATGAATGGGGTAGGTCTACAGTAGTATTGAAATCTACTGGGGTTGCAATATTGGGCAAACCAGATATTTCAAAGCATCCTTTCCAAGAATCAACGAACAGGACAATATACGCTGCATAATTGGCAAAGGGGAGAATATCCTTAACATACCTACACAACAGATGCCTGTTCTAGCAGCGAGCATGAGATTAATGCGTTCTGCTTGTGTGACTTGTTACCAGACACTCAGCAGAGACTGTAAGCTCCAGCTTCAGAAATCTTTCTGTTTTTTTCTGCACTGCTCTGAGGGGCAGGGAAGGTATCTTAGACATAGATTCCTCCTGCTAATATGAGGTCTGGCTGGCCTATTTCAGAACTGTTTAAAGTCATTATCAGGTGACTGTCCATGAGGGATGGGCCTGTCTGTGTAGTTGGTTTGGATGAGGTTTTGGACCAGAATATGACTGTCACTTCGTCTGCCTTTTTCTTGCCATCCACTGTCCATGAATGAGTAGAAATGTGCATCCGCTTGCCTGTGTATCCTGTGCAAAGATGATGGGGGTTCGTTCCTGCTCGCACATCCTGCTTATCTATTCTGTGTGAGCAAGATCATGTGTCACTGTGCAGTTCCCATGGCATTACCCTTCCTTCCACCATTCAGCTACTAAAATACACACAGACCCCACAGGCTGGAGTCCTACAGATTGTGTCAGCTTTACCAATATAGTATAACATATCTGCTTAACAATGCTGCTGATTGACCAATAGGCCAGCATTTGCTAGACTGATGGGCACTGCGCATTGCACAACTGCCCCTTCTTATCTAGTGAAGTGGTAGCTGCTGACAGTAGCCCTTTTCCTTGCCTACATCCTTTGGCAGAGTTAAAGATAAAGGCTTATCTCTCAGCTGGTGCACTGAACATGCTCTCTACATGCGTGGGGAAGATTCTTCCAGATGTCCCCGTAAGGTCTGGGATATCTGGTTGTATGGGGACACATGGTCTGTGACATTTAGATACACAAGATAGGTCCAGAATCCTTTCCGGGGTGTGTGGGGGGGCAATTCAACCTATCAAAACCTAATTCCATTGGCATGTGGAAATTACGGGTGGCAATCTTAAGCTTCTCAGCCTAAGCAGTCCTCCTCCTAAGTGCCCAGGTTGTTGAACAAAGATCAAAGAGCAGATGAAACTCTAGGAGCTAATTTTACCCCACCAGTGTAAAATATATCTACAAGGATTGATGTGTGAGGGTAGGCGTCTGTGCCTTCTCAGCCAATCTCACACAAAGCCTCCTGTGCATTCATGCTACATTCAGTGACAGAGGGGAAATGGGCCGATGTTTGGGTAGGCTAGGCATACCACCATTAATGCTCCCTCCTAGTTGGTCAAAGAAGGCTCTGAGTTGGGGAATGTTCCCTCTTGGTGGCTTGTTGAGGTTTAATTAGCTACCACTACCAGGCTGCACACGTTGCGACGAATACAACTCCGTTTGAGAGTGCAGAGATAAGAGACATGAGTCTTACTTCCAGCAAGTGATTCGATGATCCAATCTGCCAGGGAAAAAAATAAATGTTCATCTTGCACCATGTCTCAAGGGCCCGAAAAGCTGTGTATATGGGTTATGAGGGAAAGGAGGTAGGGCCCAAGCCACTACATCCTACTGCCCAAATGATATATGGTGGAAAGGTCCTGCGTAAGACCATAAGCTCCACGATATGTTTGACACAGAAAGCATGCTGAGTGAGGAAAAACAATCAGGGGCAAAGACCAAGTGAGAGCTCCAAAACAACAGCTATCTGTCACTTCCACGGGAACCAGACTGTGTGAGGTGAGTCAGGAGAATCTGATGGTTACAGTCAAAACATCCCAAAGAGACCAGACAAAGGGAGTATAGTTGGAAAGAGTTCTAAGTGAACGCAGAGAGGTGCCTTACAACCCTGCAAACACATTTGTGAGCTGAGAAATGACAGCGCTACAACAAGTTGAAGGGTGTACCAAAGATTACTAATGATGCACACACCCACCTACACATCCTTTGAAGCACTCTCTTTCACTTGCTCCCCCTCCATCAAACCCACACTCCACTGTTATCCACCTCATAAACCGCCCTTTCAACACACAACCCCAACTTCCGCACTGAATAGACTGGCTTCCCAACTAACAACCACAGCTCCCTCTGCAATCATATCTACCTTGGCAATTTCAACCCTGGTAGTTCCCATCCAGACAGCAACTTCATACTAAAGAGTATTCTCACTCCACTCACCCCCTTTTACCTCACACAACTCATCACCTACTCCAAACACACAGCTGGCAACACCCTGGACCTTATGATTTCAAGGAAAAATCCCGTCTCTGTGGAAAATTGAATCGGGGTGTTGTGGTCAGACTACTGTGCAATCCCATTCATACTCACTCTACCACACAGGATCCGCCCTCCTGCCAAACATCTTCCTCTCCCCTCATCAAGACAAATGAATCAAACACATTACAGACACAGCCTTAGCACCGCTTACACCACCCCTGCCTTCCCAAACACACATCCCTCCATTCTCAATAATTGCAAAGCCATCACTGCACAAGCACTCAACAAAATGCCCCCCCATCAAAACACAAAAACCCTACAGCCACCACCATCAACCAAGGTTCAACTGTTCCCTCGTCTCTATTAAGCAGGAAGCCAGATAACCCTTTGACACAGACATCATCATCACCCTCACTGCCATAACAAAACATGCACACTGCCTAGATGATACATGCCCACCACCGAGACCGCTACACTTCATAACCTCGATGACCTCCACTACATCACTGACAAAGGACATACAGCACAACCGGTACTCACTGACCTCTGCAGTTTGCGACAAAATCGATCACACCATTCTACTCGACATACTAGCCCACAGGATGAAACTCTCAGGCACTGTCCTCAACTGTTTCACCTCATTTCTTTCTGACAGTACACACTTTGTCTCCATGTCCCTTTTTTGATCTGACACCACCCCAGTCAAATACAGAGTACCACAAAGCTCCCCCTATCTCCACTCCTCTTCAACCTTTATATTGAATCTCTTAAACAGACCCTTAACAAACACAATGTCAATTTCCACCAATTTGCAGATGACATGCAAATATACTTCCAAATCTCTTCCCCCTCACAACTCCACAACCTCAAAAGGTGTTTTAATACTATCACAACCTGGATATCCGCCCACTTCCTCAAGCTTTAGCCTTCCAAACCGGCCCCCTATGCACCAACCTGAACTCAAACCCTTGTTCAAAGAGGACACCACAGACAACCCACACATATCCCTCTCCACACCTGTCCAATCCATTGGCGTCATCATCAACCCCACCTTTCCTTCACACACTACATAGCTGCTGTCACCAAAACATGTAACCAGCCAATATATCTCCTGCGAAAAATCATACACATCCTTCCTCCGGAAGACTTCTGCACTGCAGCCCAAAGCACTGGTTTTCTCCAACCTGGACTATGGCAATCTTCTCCTCACTGCACACCCAACATCCTTGCCCCCCGGCAAGCTATACAAAACACAGCAGCCAGACTCATCCTCTGCCTACCCAGACATTCATACATCACCACAGCTCTTGCCAAGATCAGCTGGCACCCTGTATCCCAGATACGTTCCTTCAAAGGTCTCTGCATTATTTTCAAAGCCATCCACCACAAAACCCCAGCTTACTTTCGCGACAAACTCAAACCCATCACCTACACAAAATCCAGACAATCAAGCCAGCATCTTCTACACATTCCAAACTAAAATGCACACAAAAACAAGCATTTACCCAACGGGCACCGAGGGCATGAAACACCCCACCTATTCACATACTCACTGCACCCTCAATTAACCTCAATTATTTTGATAAAAACTGATTTGCCTTGGCAACCAATAATTCATTAACAAATCATTAACCTCACCGAAAGGTCTGGGAGCCCTGCTACCGAGTACAGGCTCGGACAAATAACCTGTTTTATGGGAACCCTGCCCCTCAAATTCCCCTGCTCCCACTTGCCTATCCTAATGTGCATATCCTGAAAATATTTTGTAACTTCAGTTTCACGTTCCACCTTTTCAACCTCTGAACCTTGTAAGGCATTCGGAGACACTCTGGCTAGGTTCAGTGCTGAACTGAAATTCCAATAAAATAAAATAATGCTCAGCAGAACATCTGAAAGAGATGAGCCAGAGCACCTTAAAAGGTATCATTTGGAAAGTTTCTAACAGTGAAAACGCTGCATTTTGCGAAACTAAGTAAAAATTCCCACAGCACACTGAGAAAACTGTTGGCCAATGAAATGCTGCATGCTCAGAAAGTGAGTCTAAAGTCCCAAGTGAACTAAGAAAAGTATTAAACACTGATACACTGCATTTTGAAAAAATGAGTTCATACTCCTACACTCAATTAGGAAAGCTGACGTCCAATCAAACAGAATCTGAGGAAGCTGAGTCTAAGGTCCTACAGTGGACAGAGAATTGCTGCTCAAATAATCAAACTGAACTTGGGGTTCAGTTTATGAGAAACTGAACCACAACCTCCAACAGATGTTGAAAGACCCTTTCCCAAATGACCTGCTAACGCTGGGTAAACTAACCTCTTAAAATCATAACAAACTCAAATGAATGCTCATGAATATTTAGAGGGTGAGGTAACCGATCAAAGAGACTTTCCTGCAATTAATGGTGACAACTCGATGACAACCAAGGAAAGGTGAACATGACATAAACCTTTTATTTCCCTAAATCCTTAATACAATCCATTGAATAACTTTATTTATCCTATCAGCTATTTTCTTTATCATCGTGTATGTCACAAGATCCAGCTCCTCAATCAAATTTCCACTGGAAGCAGACCCAAAGGTGAGGGCAGATTGCCGGAATGACTCCGGAAGATCATATTTCTACATGGGCTGAGGAACCTCTATCGTCACCCTGTTCTTTGTGCGAAGTCATACTTGGATTAAACTTCTACCGAGGGACAGACATCAGGTGACAAATGAGTGGCCAGAACGTGTATAGATAACATTTTTATTCCTTCATGGAATTCAAAGATTTTTTGTGACAATAGCAGGATATAGTCTGTGCTACCTGTCAGACAGGGGTCTCGAAATGATGGCACAATGGATCCGTACTAAAAGCGTGTTTGCCGTGTTCCTTTAGGGTCTCATGGTTAGAGTCTTATCATGAGTATGATTGTAATGGAAAATAACACATAGTATTTTTAATACAAACGGGATCATTCAGTGCATGGGGGTACATAAAGTACTGAATGGAGTTAATTACACATGTTTACTAATGCAGTACTTTCTATGCTCCGCATGCAGTGATAATCCCATGTGATACACATTTATAATTAGGTGGTTTTTAAAATCAAGTGGTTTTTAAAATCAAAAAACTTTTCTTCCATGACCACCATAGTATTTCTGCTTGCAGCTCATTACAAAGCACTGTAACTAATTAAATAGACAAATAAATAAATAATACTCATAAAGAGACTTGTAGCATTAAATTCCTCAGTAACACAGATTTGGTGGATTCATTTGGTAACTATAGGCCTTGGAGCCAGATGAGCCTTTGGTGTCAGAATGCACCCTGTTGATGTGCTATTCAAACACATCTCTCGAGTACCAAAGACCTCGGTCAGCATAAGGAATAAATAAGTCATCACGTACCTGGAGGATTTCTCATGATGTACTCATCACACTAAATGATCTCCCCACCAGGGAAATAAAATGGACCTGGATCAAGGGAAGAGCTCTGCTCTCATACATCAGGGATAGAAGTTGACCAGGAGTTTTATTCAGTTCCACAACCATTGCCCAAGAGAGAGGAGTCAAGCATAACATATTCCCTTGGGGCAGGTTGCTCAAAGAGTTTCATGAGCGGATACTGCTCTGGAAGGATCATTTGCCGATATCTGAAGCGAATTAACACCTGACAACAGGGTGAATTTGTTCAAGACTATGACGGGAACCCTGAAACAGGTCAGATATGGATACCTGGCCCTCACAAAATGTATACTCTTACCCTCAATATCATGACCCAGCTTACAAAGAAAGGTACTAAGGTGAGACGTATCCAACAAATATCAAACATGGTCAAAATTAGAAATGAGACTGAACCTGAGCATTTTCCTTATTCTAAGACACAAACAGAACAAACAGGTGAAGCGCTTAAAGAACAACAAGAAGACAGGGACTGCCACTAATGAATGTTTTAATTATATTCACGATTGTGTGCTTTCCATGGGTGATCAATGCCAGAATGTGTCACAGCTTTATAAAGCTGGATACTACTAACAGTGTTGGTAATGCTCAGTGGTCAAAGAAAATACTGTTCTAGTGATCTCTGGCCTGAGTTAATATGCCACCTTCCCTCAGTGGTTGTTTTCTCTAAGGCAACACAGCTTTTTAAACTCTCTTTGGCTCTTTACAAATCGATAGAGGTTTTAGAAATTTTCCATCCAACTAAAATCTGGGGAAGGTATTATGCCTTTCTGCATTTCCCACAAAAGGTGTCAGCTTATATCTCCTTACTTCAACATGGAAGGACCTGATGATCCTACTCTTCAAAGAACACCTTGCCATTCGTTGATCACTCCACTCAACACTTCTTCTCCCCCTCTGGAGTTCCTCCCCTTGCTCCCCTTACCCATCATAGATACTCTGCTATCTCTGCACCCTACTAGTAAACACTGGGATGTGTGCCCTTTCTACAGTGCTCTGCTGCTTCCCAGCTACGTCTGTGCTTTACAAATCGCATACATACACATACATCCATAATCAGACTATGGAAAAAACATAGTCTACAAACCACATGATTAAAAAATCAAACTTAAAACATTGTTGCTTTCATGTTCTGAGGACCAAGTCTCCTACACGTTGGCCTCCATGAATTGGCATCCAGTGTCTAAACCTATTTGTTTAAGGTTAATCACACACATCTTATTTTCATAGGTGAAAACAACATCAGACAAATCACCAAAGCAACCAAGTTTGGAAGATATAGGAGATCTTTAAAATCATTTTGTTTTTCAGTTTATAGCTTTGTGTATGTTCTTCAGCACCTTCTTTCTACCAGGGGTAGGAAGGGCAGCACTATTTTGAATGCAGCACACAGTGATGGAGAGGACCTACGTAGGCTGCTCAAGGAAAATGATTGTATAGGAGTTCTAGACCTGCAATCAAACCTATTGCCAAAGTCTACACATCATTTTTGTGACTGCCCAAAGTATAGGTTTTCAGATCTCTGCGACAGAGAGCTATCTGAGGAAAAATAATAATGATTTTAATTTCAAATTCTGCTTATTTATATCACAACCCAAATCAATACAGTCAGTTATATATCAGTGAGTGTTGTTGTTGAAATACTTTATTTTGGACAGACATTTTTTCCTTAATAGTACACACATCAGCATAAAGAAATACAATAACATACAACCACTTAGTCAGAGGTAATGAGAACATTAAAATAGATTCAAAATTCTCTTTGCTTAATGCTCAGCAGAGGATTAGCAAGGCCCAGTCCTCCAGCTAGACATGTTGGTAAAATGTAAGATGCATGTCTGGTCTACCTTGAATAAAGTGTGTGTTACGTAATGGAACATTAGGGTAGTTTTACATAATGTTACAGTTGTTCAAAGAAAACACTTGAGTGAAATACATTACAACAATTTTATTAAAACATCTCTATGCTTTAGTGCTCTATGAAGAAATATTAGCAACGTCCATGCCACCACTTTAGTTTGCTAATAGAATAAACTGCATGGCTGATCTGCACTGATTAAAGTGCATAAGCTTAACAGAACATTTAGGGTAGTTTGCCTAATATTACGGTAGGTCGGACAAATAAATACAAAATCCATCAAATCTTCATTGAGTGCACTACATAAAAAACACCTATGGTCTCTCTCTATGGTGGGGTTAGCTAGATACTGTTGCTGGTTACCCCTCTCAGTGGTAGCAAGTTAAATCATTCTCTTGTGATAAGGGAATGATCATGTTTGAAATGAGACCAAATAAAACATTCTGAAGTGTTATCTATAGTGAAAACAAAATATGTACGGTTAGCTGGTTTAAGAAGTTCTTTATATTCCTACTCCATACAGAGTTGCAGAGTTAAATTATGTATTGCTGTGTTTGCAGTTTTCTGGGAAATTAGGGAAGGATTGGAATAAATATCACTTTTTTTTCAATGGAATCAATAAGAAATTAACTTCTGAGGCAAGAATATGACTTAAGACACATCGGTGAGTGTTGCCTTTTTGTTTACCCAGGTCCTAAGCCATTATTTGACTCGAACTTTCACTAATTTGTCAGACACATTCTCCATTCCTAATTTTTTGTGAGTTGCAAAGGATGGGGTCAAAAATGGGAGGCAAGGAGTTGCTTGAAAAAGTAATTTTCTACGGTTTGTAGACTAATTAAGGGGTATATTGCCCATAGGCCTAAACGTAAGTAGCTACTGCTTTGCTGATTATTGTACAGATTTTGAGAATCATTGCTATGGGTTGAGCTGTAAAGGCCTTTGTAATTCTGGAAATGGTGCCCACGGTCTGGGACATTTTCAGCTTTTCTATGTGTTTTGTCCCTCGCAAAGTGGGGGTAACCGATATGCCCAGATAATCAAAATTGTCACATACAAAAATTGTGTGACTGCAGATACGGAAAGGAAAAAGGGATGTGTTGATTGCCTACGGGGTGGATGGAATACAAGCATGGGTGATTTAGATGCGTTTATTCCTAGATCCGAATTTCCCAGGAACTCCACTTTGGCATTCATTAGTTTCTAAAGAGATTCCGTTTTACGAACGATAAGAACTGTATCATCAGCATAAATGAGAATAGGAAGGGACATTCCCCCAAAAATAGGGACGTCCACAATCAATTCAATTAACTATTTATGTATAGGGAAAATAAAAGTGGAGCCATGATTTGACTGGAAAATAAGGAATACAATGGCCTTTGGGACCTGTTCTGACACAGGCCTAGTTTTTCTCAAGTAATTTGGGAAGAATAATTACCAGCTCTGCCGGGTCTCCCATATCCTTTATTATACTCCAGAGTTTCCACCAATTAACTTTGTTGAATGCTAAACTGGCCTCCATAAATGCCATATATACATTTTCTTTTAGATAAATAGCATTTGCTATGAGAAGGTATAGGTTAAGGGTTTGGTCACATGTATCTAAACCTTCTCTAAAGCCCAATTAAGTAGCTACTAAGATATCTTTTTCATCAACCCAGGACTGTAGTCGGTTGAGTATTACTCTGCCAAATATTTTGAAGGTGGAATCCAGCAGAGAAATCGGTCTATAGGATCTTGGGAGGCTTCTTGAGCCTTTTTTAATAAATGGGGCATATAGTAGCTTTATTCTATGAATGTGGGTATATGCCTGAGAGAACAATATTGTTAAAGCATATAGTCAAATGTGGAGCCCAGAAATCCTTAATTCTACGAAAAACGAAAAAGGTCTGCAGGGATGCTATTCGGTCCTAGGGATTTATTAAGTGACTTTTGTAGTACGGCATATCAGATATCTGAAAGAAAATTATACATGAGCCTTTATTTATTTCTAAGTTTGTAATTTAAAGTGAGTACTCTGTATTGCGTTTCAAACAAGCACTTTTCTTTTATGTTGTTCTTATTACCTTTGAGTACCAGTAGATAATTTATTTTAGTAGAGTTCACTCTTTATTTGCACTACGGATATCTTGCACACTATACCCTTAAATCTTCTTTTGAGTATTTCACATTTTTCTTCAAAAAAACTCTTGCTTGTTAAACCCAACTCAGTTCCTTGCCATATCAACAAAATATAGTCAATGTATATTAGCCATTTTCTTTTATTGGGTGTATTGTCTGTGTTAATGTATGTTTCTTGTATATATCCCATAAATAGATTGGCTAGTGAGGGAGAACATTTTCGAACCCATGGATTCTCCTTTTAATTGTTGGTATTCCATATTATTGATTGCTTGATTGATTGATTGATTGATTGAGGTATTTGCATAGCACTTGTTTCACAAACTGAATTGAATCACAGCGCGGATGTTAGACCTGAGAGAGTAGCACAATAGGTTTATGGCGTTGTTAGCACTCATTCTTCTCTATCAAATAGTATTTCTCTTGTTTATTTAAACAGGTGGATTCTTTATTTTTTTCGAAAAGCTGGCAGAGCCTCTGTACTTCTTAGATTGAGTGTGAGGCAGTTCCAGAGCTTTGGCCCAAAGACAGAGAATATACAGTCTCCTCTGGACACACATTTAGTGGGTGGAACTATTAGCAGATGCTTATCTCTTGATCTTAATGATCGAGTTGGTTGGTAGCGATGTATTTTTGCCACCAGATAACTGGGGGCTATGTTGTTCAAGCATTTAAAAATGATACATCCTATTTTAAATTGAATCAGATCTTCCACCGTCAACCAGTGGAGTTATCGGCGCAGGCCTGATATAGGTGTTGACTTTCTTACTCCAAACACCACTCTGAATGCTGCATTTTGTGCCTTTTGTAGACCATGGATTTGATTGGCAGGTGCTCCCATCAATAGACTAGTTCAATAGTCCAGTTTGGAGTTTATTAAGGCCCCCACTACTTTAGCTTGGTCTTTTTTAGGGGCGTAGAACGGTGCCTGTCGGAGCAGCTGTAGATTGTAAAGGGCGGCCCGAACTTTCGCCGTCACCTGGCTGTCACAGCCCAGGTTACTCTGCCATATGCATCCCAAATTCTTGATTTTGGATGCGTATTTCAATTCTGATCCGAGAAAATCCAGTGCAGGAGGGCACCTGGTTTCATTGGTTAGATGTTTTGGGCCAAACAAAATTACCTCTATCTTATTTAGGTTAGGTTGGAGCCAGTTTGTATATATCCAAGCTTCAACTTCATTCAGGCACTTACCTGTGAGAAGGATTCCTCAACATTGTTTAGTCTGATGAACACCTGCATGGCATCTGCATATGAATGAAATCTGATATTGTGTCTTCTCAATATATCCATGAGAGGACGTAGATAAAGATTAAATAGCAGCAGCGATAAGGATGATCCCTCCGGGACTCCGCAACACTGCCGGCAAGGACCTGAAAGAAAGCCCCCCAGTTTCACAATTTGTTGTCAACCTGCTAGAAATGAGTTAAACCATATAAGGATTAATTTGTGGCGATTTTTCGTAATTTCATTGTAGGTTAGTGTGGCATACTGTTTGCCATTGTCGTCGGTAACAATTTCAAATGCATTTTTTGGAAGTAAACACAGTCCTTCACGACCACAGCGTGCAAAATGTATTTGTAAATTGAACCACACCTTGAATTGTAGAGTTTGAGGATGTTGAATATTGAAAATTCCAGAAGTATGCAATTTTGCCATATCAGGGTAGCTGATTGGATTTTTGTGTTGAGTAAAATCCTTTCCATCTCGCCGGATTTGTTTGATTTTTGCAATGAAGACATTGTTGGCTGCAGTAAATTCAGGAGAGTGCATAATATTAATTTTACGGCTGAAAGGTGGATTATTCAAATGCCGATTTATACCTGATCGCAATGAAATCAAACTTTGCGGTTGATATTCAGTGCCTTGTGTTGTGCAAACCTCACCATAAAATGCACGGAGATATTTAGCAATTGTTTCAATGGGTTCCATTGCCCATTTGGTAGCATTTTGTGTATTTTGTTCACATCTGTTTAATTCAAGTAAGTCAAGTTCCAGAGGAGAAATTACTTGTTGCCGAATTGCAGAAGCTTTGGCAGTCATTTCATTCATTTGAAGTAATGTATTTGATGGAAAGGTTAGTCCTTTTTCACTTTCTGCATCCTCTTCCATAAGCCACTCCTCGACAGTTTTGTTTCCTGTGAGATCGAAGGATATTTTGCCTTCCGCGTTCATGTTTAATGAGGCGTTTTTGAAGGTTTCGGGTTCCGGACAGTCAACGGAGACACTGTTGGTTTTCAGGAAAGGATTAGTTTATTATATTGCGGACAAAGGAGCTGCAGACCACAGATTACTGTCGTCGGAATTGAGGTAAGCATAATCGGTGGACAAAGGAGCGTCAGACCGCAGATGACTGATGTCGTAAATCAGGTAAGCGTTTACAGTACCTGGCATGCGCTGGACGCTGTGGCGTGGACGGGAATACCGTGTGGTATGGCTCGGAAATGAGCCAATCACCACACTGTATTCCCGTTCAGCCGCACGTGGCGGGTACTAATGTTGGATAGGAAGGGCTTACCTGCTCTTATCAGTTTACAGGCAGAAGCGGTGGCAGAAGCCATCACGTTGATCTGCTTATTGAAAGATAGGGTAGAGTCCAAATAGAAACCCAGGGTTTTGACCGCGTGAGCGGAGGTGATTTGATGGTTATCAATGTTAAAAGTGGAATAGGTAGGACACCGTTTTTTTAGGGTAGAGGGTGTGCCAAGGATAATGATTTCAGTTTTGTCGTCATTCAGGCATAGTCCGTGAGTGGCCATCCATGCCTGGATGATGAGATACACCCTGTTCACCAAGGCCAAATCCTTGTCATAATCACCAGTAAGTGGTAGGAGAATGTGAGTATCATCTGCATAATTAGTGTAGGTGATACCAAGAAGGTCCAGATCATCGAAAAGGGGCTTCGTGAAGATGTTGTAGAGTGTGGGAGAAACACAAGATCACTGGGGCATGCCGCATGTGATGGGGATGGAGTCTGCTGTCGCTGAGGAGGAGAAGACTCTCATGGTCCTATTATTAAGGAAGGATTGGATCCATGCTGTGGCTTCTTCAGAGAAGTGCGCAGCCATGTCCAGATGCCTACAAAGGACCTTGTGGTCGACGAGGTCGAATGCAGCTGATAGGTCCAGAAGGAGGAGTAAGGCTGGTTCCCTTGATCCCTCAGCTCGTCGATTTGTGCCTTTAGGCCTAAAAGGGCTGTTTCGGTCCCGTGCCGAGGACGGAAGCCAGACTGCCGTACTCTTAGCAGGTGATTAGTTTCTAGGTGTTTCTGTATTTGTGAGTATGCCACTTTATCTATGATTTTTAGGAGGAATGGCATGGTGGTGATTGGGCGGTAATTTGTAGGTATGGCTGGGTCTAGGGTCTGTTTTTTAAGCAGTGGGAGTACCCAAGATTCTTTTAGGTTACTTGGTATAGACACTGTTGTGAAGGAGGCGTTGATAAGTTTTGAGATGAAGGGAGCCAGGTCTCTGGCTGTGTTCTTTATCAGTTGGGCTGGGCATTGGTCTAACTGGCAATTTGATGGTTTGAGTGACAGTATAATTTTTTCAGTCTCAATAATGGATACTTTAGAGAACTTGAAACGAGGAGTGTCAATGTTGTTTTTGGGAGGGGTGATAGTTATTTTGGGCATGGTATCCAGACTAAGTGAGGATTTTTTCTTGGCAATTTTGGATTGGAGTGTTGTCACTTTGTTAGCCAAGGCTTGCTGAATATTGGTGCACCATAGTTTGTCTTTGACACAGTTGTCTGACACTGGGATGGGAGATTCTATTTCCTTTAAGATGATGAAGAGTTCCTTCATACTAGAGTTGGCTTGGGCTATTCTAGCATTGTAGGTTTCCCGTTTAGCCGACAGTATTTCCTTTTTGTAGAGGATAGATATATCCCTTAGCATGCTTTTATTTTCTCACGAGGGTTGTAGTTTCCATGCAACTTCACATTGCCTTTTTTTTGGTACAAAGTGTTTTCAGGTGGGGGGTGTACAAAGAATTGAGGTGGGCTTTGGGTTTGCTTTGTCTCATTTTAAGTGGTGCAATTGAGTCCAGTGCGGAGGACATACTTTTGTTGTACTCATTTACTAGAGGTCAGGGTCCAGATTGTCTGGTAGTGAATTAAGTGTGGGAAGGATGAGTGGGAGTAAATTATTCGGGGTGATGTTTTTCTTATTCCTTTTCGGGATGGGTGGTGCTAGCTGGGCGATGGTAGGAATAGGTCTATTGGTTTCTAAAGCAAATTTTATAAGGTGGTTGTCTGTCCAGATTTGTGGGGAGATCGATAGGATGGAGGCGTTGCAATTGTGGTCTGCCACCCAATCGAGTATCCTACCTTTGTTGTGGGTAGGGTGAAGCACTCTTTATGGGAAGCCTAGTACAGAGAGTAGGTTAGCCACTACTTGCATGAGGGTCATTTAGGTCGTTGAAACCCAGGTTGACATCCCCTAAAAGGGTAACCTGTGATGTTTTTTTAGGTTGTGAGATAGAATAGTAGAAATGTCCTTCTCGAAGGTTTCCAATGGGGCCTGGAGGTCTATAAATCAAGTGGATGGTGAGGGTTTGAGAGTTGTTAATAACTAGCTTGGCTGTAAGACTTTCACAGGATTTAGTGTCGTTAGATGGAGCTAGCCTGGTAGATAAGCTAGATTTGACAATAAGGGCTATGCCGCCTCCACGGGCTTCGCTTCTATCTGATCTTAGGATGGTATAACCATTTGGGATAGCTAACATGATACCAGGTCCTGCAGCGGCATGAAGCCAGGATTCCGTGATGGCCAAGAAGTCAAGGTTTTCGGTCTGGATGTGTAAGAGGATTCAATTCAGCACTACAGCCAAGTCAACGCCTAGTCTAGAATACTGAATGAAAACCCTTATTGATATATCTTTATGTCCAGTTCATGCGTTCTGGATGACTACCCCTATATAACACCCCTCCCTTGGAATCCCCCTGACCCCACTGAGCCAAGAAGTAGTTCTGTTTTGCAAGTTTAAAGGTTTATTTGATAATTTAAACAATATATATTATATCACGCTTTATAATAAATTAATAATTGAATAGCACACTTAATCTGATATGATAAAGATTAACAACGGAGAATCTGGCACTAGCACACCTCTTTATAATCACTAAGGAGTTGACATGAAATGGATAAGGTAGCAACAATACTTTTATGGTTTCAAATGGATGCAATGTGGAATGAAATGCAGTACAGAAAATAACTTGATAGGATTTCAGCAAAAGACAATGTAATCACTTTCTTGGACAATTCACCCCCCCCCCTTTTATGCTATGCAAGGAAATGGAAGGAAGGCACACAGTTCTCAGAAATGCAATCAAATGTAATTCAGTTCACCCCAGCAAGCTTAGACTACAGATCGGAGTTTTAAACACAGGCCCAAAATGCTTTTATATGTGCTGGCAATGAAGTGAAAAATATGCTAAAATGCTTTTAATTCCCTCTAGAGGTTCAGGGTGAGTGGTATCAAGTTAATATTAGTCCAGGCTCACTTTAGCAATGATACAGGGATAGTTTTTATGAGGCAAACGATTTTTTTCAGAGGAAAGCAAAAGCAGCTATCTTTTGCAAGTGGAGAAATTTTCAAATCGCGGCAAAATTCGCGAATGCGTCTGGTGCGATTACAGAGGAACTACAAGGACTATCACTATCGTTTTGGGGTCCTAGGAAAGCCTAGGATCTCAGCTTCCAGATGAAAGTCTCTAGCACAAACGGTCACGGAGATATGAGCGATTAAATAAAGGTCGTTTTTCAGATTTGAAATTTTAAAGTTCAAAAAGACAAGTGCAGCTTGCAACTAGAAAATGACAGGTGACAGCTTTACAAATGACAGGTGACAGTTAGGAGGCAGTTCTACTTAGATTAAAATAGCTTGGATTATATTATTTTAACTAAGAGATTGGTTCTGCACAGTTTTCTAGGTACTCACACTATATTCTTGAGTTAAATGGGCCTCGCCACGGATCTGGTCAGGTTTTAGACTGGACTCTGGTCTCTGCACTTCACAGTGATCTGGGTCAGCTCTCTCTGGTTCTGCTAACAGTGGTCTGGATCAGCTCTGCTCTGCTGGTCTGGTCTAGGTTTCTGGTTCTGGATATTTGATAGATTTGAAGTCTCTATGTCTGCTCTCTGAAGGTTGAGGGAGGTAAAGTATGGATTTTCCCGGCAGAGCTTCCAGCTGCAAATGGATTTGAAGGTCCCTATCCGTCCTGTCTGTCTGCTTTTATGTGTTTTCAAAATGGGTGTGTGTGCAGCATCACTAGACCCTACCCCTCTCCACTTATCATTGGCCAAACTTTCATTTCTCCCCTGATTGGGGGAGCTAAATTGTGTCAGAGTGATGTCATTTTACAGCCTGCAGAAAGTCCACTCCTCCTGTCAACTTGCACACAAATCTAGATTTGAACCAAATACATATTTGCAGAGGTACATATTGTTTTAAAATTACACGCACCCCTCACATATCACAGGAGGTATACCCTGTTCAAACTCTGCTCTTCCTGGGAGCTTGCATTCAGAAATGGCAATATTTTGCACTTTTTAACTGGTTTGCAATACCGGACATTACCCCACATTTTGAGTAATATCCTCTTTTCCGCTAAAACCCCCCTGAACATGCCACCGGTTCTAAAAACCTCTTAAAATGTGGGCAGAAAAATCACAAGAATTATGGTATCATTTATAAAATATTCACATGTCCGCTCTATGAATGATCCATCTTTTTAGAGTTATGTTCTGGCCCCAAAGGGGTGTGGTTTCCCCCAGCACAAGGTTGAATTTCTGGTTTTTCCAGTTCTGCCAAGCCAGCTTGCTCTCACAGGCAGTGCTCCTCCCCTTTACTTCCAGGAGGAAGCTACTTTTACGGCATCTGCAATAAACCATCTGCCTGAGTCAGGACAGGGCTTTGTTCAGAGCTCCTGTATTCTGTGGGGGTTCCCCTTAATTCAATTATCAGAGAGATGGCATATCCTTAGTGTGGCCAGCAAAAGGCAGATAGGCCTGGGAACACAGCTGTGACTCAAGTTTCACTCCTGATGGGGGTGGCTGGTGGGCAGAATTCAGTTCCTTAAGCCAGGTTTCAGATAAAATGTCACTTTTTGTTCCCCAGTTTAAGTCAAGACAATGTTTACATATGCAGCTAGAATGCCGATTCTAAGTTTAAAACTATGACATTTAAACAATTGCAACCTATGTGACACTCAAAAGTAGGTCACTCATTTCTTTTAAACATTTAGATTTTTAGTGTCTTTCAGTCCAAATTTACTTAAACTGCTGAAATCCACAGCTCAGCCAGTCTTGTTATAAACCTTCAAGTCACTTCAGAATATAACTTTACGTTGGATCCACCTCTCAGTAAGTCTTTCTTTGGCTTGCCTTGGGTTCATTTATTCAGTTTTCTACAAAAAGTAAAATCTGGTATTGTTTTAAAATGCCGGCTTTTGGATAGTGGTGAGTACTGGTACTGCACCCCATTTTGGGATTTAAGAAATGAATTCCCCACAATTCTAGGTGGCTTTTGGCAATCAGCATTTCCATTCCCAATGGTTTCAGGCTACTGTGTGGGTAGTCCAATGGGGTTTTTAGGCAGTGCCCTTCTGTGCCCATAACATCGGCAAAAATGAGTGGCAGCCTATTCTTCATGCATTTCCCTGTGCATTTTCTGGGAAGCTCTGGCCATCATGATGTTTTCCATGTCAGTACTGCACAGTTTTGAGGTAGGGCTCGGATGCATGGGTAAATACATCCCACAGATGCGATCAGCAATCTCAATGTCATGGGCAATCATTGATCTGGCGTTAATTAAAGCGCCTTTTAAGTGGAGGGTGGTGGATGTGGGTGTACATGAAATTTCTTGAGTTGTGGCAGAGGTGTGCGTGAGGGCATTCTGTGTCCTCAGGTGTAGGCTGTGTGGTTTTTTTGTGCCCCTGTTGGGTGTAGTCTTGCTACGGTTTGACGTGGTCAGCGTTCTAGCACGTGGTTCATATAGTTTTGCAAGTCTGGCCCTTAGTCTAGCATTTCTAGATGTGGTGTTGCATGGTTTGGACTCAAATATAGGGAACTGTTGGTGTTCTTCAACCTGGTCATTACGACTAGTCAGCGGTTGGGATTGAATCTGTGTCATGGTGCGGGAGAGGGCCAGGAGTTGAGAGGTAGTGTAGTCAGTGGTAGGGGCTTGAAATCAATAACACTGCACTGAGGTTAATGTAAGACATGCTGAACCGCTGGTGATTAATTGGAGAATACATCAGGGATCTCTTCTGAAAAAGTCTGTGAGGCTAAGTAATCTTAATAATTGTGCTGCTATTGGGATCACAATGACAACTAGATCATTGATCATTCTGTTTATCCTATTCCCTTGTTGGGAACAGGCAAAGACATAGGCCAAGGACACTGCCTCCACACTGAAAGGCGAAAGGACCTATTGAGTCTCAGCCTCATGGTAGGCAAATCCTTCTAATGAGAATCTTCCGTACTGCAACTCAAAGTCTGTCTCCCCTTCACCATGTGGCCCTGGCATTCTCTTTGAGGGCCCAGGTTACATCATTAAAAGCTTACTGCATAGAATCCAAGTCTTGTCCTTTTCAAATTGCCAAACTGTATTTTCTATGAAAATCGGTATCCGTTTGACCTTAAAGTTCAGTAAAAATATCAAGAGTCAACAAATCGTTCTGCATTCCTTGATCCTATGAGTTGTAAGTACATCTTTAACATACATTGCATGGTGTTGGAAATGATTTATTGGGTTTTGGCCCTCATCAGTTGTGCAATGTTTTGTCTATAGCACAGAGTACCTCCTTGAAGCACACTCTCAAACATGCATTTTTGTTATCTGCTTCCGCTACCCCTTCCCCCCACCCAGACTCCCCTTTTCCACATATCTGCTCTCCTCCCTACCCCAAACCCAATTACTTGTGCTGCTCTGTCCCTCATTGGCTCCAGGAACAGGACTGTTCCTGGCACATCTCTGCCATGCGATTAGCCACCATGGAAAGGGAGAAGGGATTACGTGCAGTCCCTTCTCCTGTTCCCTGGTGGCCATTTTCTTTGTTTACTTTTTGTAAGCATTTTTTATGGCCACCATGGAAAGAGAAAAGGGACTACGTGTAGTTCCTTCAAAGGAGAAGGGACTCCACGTAGTCCCTTCTCCCTGATCCATGGTGACCATTTATTTTACTTTTTTTTCTCGACTTGAGAAACAGCTTTCACACCATTTCGCAACTTGAGAAAAATGACTATTAGTACCCTGGTACAATGTGCTGGGGTATTAGTAGCAGTATAACCCTCAGAGAGGGGGCATTACCAGTCTGGTAATGCCCCAGGGCTTACGTTAAGGATTCTATTGCTTTAATAGATGACAGATGCTAAGGAAATGCTGCATTCTGCGAAGTGGGGTCTCAACTTGTTCAATGAACAAGAAAGCAGATGCAAATATGAATGCATTGCTCCATTCCGGGAAGTCGTGTACCAAAGCATTCAATGAGAGAATGCACTTATATTTACAAGGAAACAAAGCAATCTAGGAAGTAAAGGAAAGGTTTGAAAGCATTCTGTGAATGAGACAGAAATTGTAAATAAGGAGTAAAACACTGTATTCTGAGATTTGAAGGGAAAGTCCAAAAGTGTTGTTTGAATAGGAGAGCTAATGTATACAATGGTAAAACACTGCATTCTGGAAATTACATGTGAAATCCCAAATTGTTCTTTGAAATAAGAAAGAAGGTAAATACAAGGACACAACACTGCATTTTTGGACCTAAATCAAAGTCTGTTACCACTCTGCGATAAGAATATCAAAGTCTATTCTGGAAATTGAAGGAAAAAAACACAGGCATTTTGTGAATAAGAATGAATCTGTACATGCCTTAACATGTAACAGTTTGACCATTGTACAGCGAGTTGTCGATAATGTGTACAAAGAAAAACAGGCTTTATCTAATCAACAGCATTAGAAAATGTACAATTTACAAGAGGGTTAATCATTTTTAATACAAGTTATGCATCAGCAATTATCATCCTTTCTTTCATGTCAAGTAATCCAAACATATTCTGCCACTGCCACTACTCTTGCCTGATTATGCAGTTAATGCATTGTTCTTATTTGCAAAAGTTCTAATTTGAAAATGTATCCAGAAGGTACGTGGGGAAGGCTACCATTAATGTATATACAGTGATGTATTTTCTTCATTTTCATTAAAACAAATTGTAAAAACAAGCATCTGATGTGCCATATTTACTGATAATTGATACCATTCCGATGCCTCTATTGTGTAAGCCATAACTGATTTAAGAACCTTTCCTGATGGGGACGCTTACTACATGCTCTCTCAAAATTGTATTTGATAAGTACATCGCTGCTTATATACATTTTGTCGCTCCCATGGCTTAAAATGTATTTGTTGATGCTATAGTCTACCTTTTAATGTGCTTGATTTGTAATTTGACTTTACCAAACAGCACCCCAAAATATGCTAATCTTGTTTTATTTTATTTTGGAATTCACCAAAATAATCATAGTACATAAACTTGCTAAATGACAGTTCTTATAATGCAGCTCAATGTCCTTAAATATTGTTAACTACAAGATGACCAAATGTGGAATTTGTAAATTACTGTAACTCTAAATGCTCCCCATCACTTACCTGTCTCTTGTTCCTTTTATGTCTCGATTTTAGTAGTATCTGTGTTGATGTGTCATTCATTTGCAGAAATTCTAGACAAAAAACACAACCATTATGTTGAATACATATAATGCCAAATGAGCTCCTACTTTCATTGTGAGAGACTATGCATGTGTTGATACATAGCTCAAATGTGGTGTTATAATGAAATATGAAAATTAAACATGCTTCTGTTTTATAAAGGCATTCTGTACACATAGGCTTAAAGAGACAACTTTACTTTCTGAGAGGTAAGCCTATGTGGAACAGTCCCAGAAGAAAAAATCCCTCAAAATGCATTGGGCCTCATTCCGACCCTTGCGTTAACCATGGCGCCGGTATTTTTCCAACTCCGCCATGGTGAATGGCGGAATTACCGCCCCATTCCAAGGTTGGCGGGGCAGTAATTCCCCATTCACCATGGGCCCTTCCCCATTCCCATTTTTGCCCCCATAGGGCTCAATGGGAATGGGGAAGGAGGTAATTACGGTACCATAAATTACGGTACCGTAATTACCTCCAAGGTCCCTTTGCGGGTTCGTTTTTTAACGCCTGCAAAAAGCAGGCGTTAAGTACCAACCCGCAAAGGGAACTCGGAATAGGGCGATAAGGGTTTAACAGCACCGGTCTCGTTACCGGTGACCGTTAACCCTTACCGCCCTACTCGGAATGACCCCCATTGTCTCAGAGGGTGCATTCTAGCAACAACAAAAGAATAATGTTAGTAGTATGAACTCACTTACAGTATATGCTTGAACTTGACCCTGACATTGTACAGTCCTGCAAAGGGCAGTCTCTTGAAGGTAACAGCAATATAAAAGGTAGTCTCTTTCAGAAGGGAGGACACCATATAGGAGGATACTGCAATGCAATCCCCTCATACTGGACACGTTTTATAATGTACAAGCATAAGCCACATTGAAAATCGGTTTGCTTTTTCATAAAATGATGATATAAGGCCAAGCATACAGATTAAATGTTTTATTGATGTTTGGTGGTCTGGTTCTTAAAAGCTGGTGTGGTCACTGGCCACAGGTGTGTTCGTTTCTTCTTCAATTTCAGTGGAACTTTGGTGTTAGAACATAATATTTGGTTGTTGGGTGTACAATCTCATTCTCTATTTAATCTGGGTATTTGGGTTTTGGTTCCAATTATATTGTTTGTCGACCTGCATGATTTTACAGACAGCCTCTTTCTCAGAGCTATGGGGAACATGGACAACATAGGGGAATTAGGGATAGGAACTTCAATTCCAAAAATGCAATCATTTTCCAGTTTCCTTGACTTGGTGCACAACCTCTCCCTAAGAGGTATTAGAACTATGGACTTGAATTCCAATAGTGCAGCACTTCTGCATGTATTTAACTCTCCAGACAACTTACCCTCGGAAGTATTATAAATATTCACTTCAATCCCCACATTCAACACTGACTCTCACAAGTTCTTCGTTAAAAATCAACATACTTTGTGCCTGTCTTTGGTGTTGCAATAGGACTTTTTATGCATTCTCCTGATCACTACTTCTCTGTCTTAGTCGATCTCTCCACTACCCATGTAATCTTAGCGGCCCAGGCTCTTTAGCTGTTCACTACTCTTGTTCACCCTGGCATCCCACTGGCAGCTCTGCACCTTGCCACTCCACTGAATGAGGATGCCACCATGCCTCTTTGATACTGCTTACTGCTTTAGTCTAAGATATGGGAAAGTATTCACCAGTCTCCACACACACTGTAATTCTGGTTTCTCTTGGGCCACACACAGCTTGGAAAATTAAAACTTGCTTAGGACTCCAACAACTCCTGCTGGCAAGTCTTTTGTTGTAGTCTCTATTCTTTTTTGTTTCTTCTGTTTTTATCATGGTTCTGGTCATATGAGACAATGATGGCTCCCCTAGATATCTTAATGAGTTCTAATGACAAATCTTCAAATTAGGCATTCCTGTCAAGCAGCCAATAGCAGAGAATGAGATCTTAGAAATACTGCAATAGGATACTACCATTGACCAGATGTGAGTTAATTGCTGTGATCATTTAGGCTCTCGAAAAGTTGATCCACTTTTGGAAAATTTGAAAAACAAGACCGGGGATGAGGTTTAATTGGACCCACTGGATTAATGGGATTACGTGTGACGTGTATAAGAAGTCCACAAAGTGTGCTTGGTAATGAAATAACACTCCTGCTGAATGACTCATGATTTGGTTGAAAACTATTGAGGAATGAAGGGACCTTGTGTTTATTTGCTCATACCCTTACATACAGGCAAGTTCAATTAAGTGGTGCTATGGAAGCAATGGCATAGGGTGTTAATTTGTCATCATAAACAAGATTGTTGACCATATGTTGACCTCTGTGGTAGAATTGGCATTTAATGTATGGAAATGACCCCTGTAGGCAGATAGAAGTCAACCAACAATGCTTTCAAAAGACCAAATTAACTTGTAAAAAAAGCATGGTATGAATGCAGTGTATAGAGTTGGGTGTATGTACATATGGTGAAATGCAATATGTTTTGTACAACAAATTGTTTTTTCCAATAACAAATATCAATTCATTGTTTAAATATTTTACCTAAATTGTGAATTAACAGATTTAAGATGAAAATATATGTAAGCACCAAGGATTACTGTGTGATATAGGGTTTAGTATAATGAGTTCCTTTGTAATGAATGTTGAATTTTCATTTTTAGTATAAAAAAAGTACACAAACTTGGCCCGACAGTATGCACCCACCTCCCTTTTTTGTTTTTAACAAGTCACAAAGATATCAGACTGGCATATGGTAGATCACTGCATGGCTGTCCTGCGAAGGACAACATGTCATACATAAAAAAGAAAATAAGTAGAAAAATTGATTAGAACTTCTTTTAAACAACAAAGTGGTAATATTTAAATATGGCTTGAAGAAGTATTATATGGCCCTGTGATGTCTATCATGGAATACACCACTGTTTCCCAACATAAAACTTAACTGCTTCAGAGATTTTCACAGAAAATGGCAGACATGTTTACAGTTAGAAAGAGCAACATCTGACTTGAGCTTCTTGCAACATAGCAGGATTGTATTTACTGTGGGAAGTGGCAATAATTGAAGTCACAGAAGAGTGCATGGAATTTAAATGTATGTGGAAATTACCAAAAATACTATATCCCAGAGTCATGGGCCCCAGCGAGGAGGTGCATTTGGTACTGATAATTGAAATAAAGAATGTAATACACCAACATCCCACCTTCCCGAGTCCAACCTTCACATAGCATTTAAACCAGTTGTTGCATGGGTAGGCTGCACCAGACTTTAATTGCAGACTACTAGAAGAATTAAAAAGTTACTAAAGCCACATGCAAAAACGTATAGCAAGAGTAGGTTCTGGATTAAGGAAATGCTTGTTTCATAGGTTGGCCATGAGAATTATGGCATTGGAGTTAGAGATCTGAGGCTTTCTGTAAGCGATGTATCTGACTATGAATATCTAGCCTCGTGTGTTATATTGATGGTCACTACCAGCCTATAGTTTGATTTTAGGGTTCATAACTGGTTTATGATTTACGCTGTTGGTTGATATTTTCATTTAAATTTGTGGATCATAGCTGGCCTATCATGACACTGTTACTACTAGCCAATTACTCAATCATTTGCTGTTATCTGTAGGGCTGCATCCACTAATCCATCCTTTCAATGCACATTTAAATCTTTGCTTTCCTACTCACCAAAATATCATTATCCTTCCGATAGGCTTCCATGCACACTGTGTGGTTCATCCACTGCACCTGCCCACCACATTCTCACACCTCTTTTTTCATCCTTCTGCTACTCGCAAAAGGGACTCTGCCTACATTACCTGTGGCAATATTGCTTAGTGCCCATGGCTTCCCTATTGCCTTGACATTGTCCCCTCCTTCAATCCGACCTTTGGACTATGATATTCAAAATCACTCTGCAACAAAAGGTCTTTCCTTGCTCACTTATTTGTCTCCCACCAAGCAGGGATGTCATTTTGGGGTCGCCAGGGGTCACAGCTGTGATCCCTGAAGTCTCCCTTGCTACCCCTGTGGTCTCCCTTGCTACCCCTAAAAATAAAGTAAATGCAAGCTCCTGGGATAAACTCATTAAAGGGTTATTTCAGGCACACTTCAGGGGGTGAGTCACTGATTTAGTCTGTTCTTAAACACCTCAACTCAGCCTTTCATCCTACTGAGGTCGATAAATGAGTACGAACACACGTTGGGTGATATTGTATGTATATTTGTTCTATAAAAAGTGCTTAAGCGTGAGTGCTATATAATAACACATCATTATCATTTGGCCATGGAAGTCTGCTTGCATTCACAGTAATTTGGCAATATCGGCCTATACCCACTGATCTTAACGATACATATGGCGATACATTCTTATATGAAATCTATATCGCATTATAGTGATATCGTAACCATATTGTTCGTACTGTAATTAGGAACAATGCTATGTGATGCCACTTCCTATTTTGTCACGGCGTGAAAGGTTGTGTTCCATCGCTTCCCGTGATATCACTTTGACGTGGGCTGAAATGACATCACTTCCTGTGATGTCATTGGAGGTCAAGGGTCGTATGATGTAATTTCCGCTAACCCTGGCATTTTGATGAAATGACATCCTTGCCACCACCCCCATTTTTCTGCTAAGAGAATCACTGAAACATAGTTCACCCCCACAAACCTGCCATACTGCTGGCATTCACAACTTTCTCCCACTCTCACCAACTTAGAAATTAGATGGAACATATTGTAATCAACCAGGCCTGCTCATTCACTCCTCTCCTGTCCATCTCTGACTTTCTTCTCATTTCCTTACAACTCATCGCTGTTCAACTTCTTGCAACCTCCCAAAACTCTCCAATGCTCAATGTCTTAAACAAAGTTCTATGCTCTAATAATGTATTGATTGCCTTCCACAACCAACCAACTCATGTACAAATATGGCAACTCTCTTTAACTTAAATTGGCATTGTAACTTTCTTGGTAGGAGAAATGTTTTTCATCCAAGAAGAACCACAACACCTTATGTGTTCCCTATGCAGGAGAAATGTGTCTGGGAATCCTTAGTATGAAAGTGGGTACCTGTAAACAAACCAGGAGGCTTATCTTGTGCTGCATCAACTGTAGCAACTGAGTCACTGAAACTTGAGGTTCCTTTGCTACTGCAGCATAGGCAGGTGTATAGCGGTAAAAAGAACATCACCCCAATTCTTAATGGCAATCGAGCATCAGAGAAATGCCTCTGAATATAATTTGATTAATTGGTGATTGCCTAGAAAAGGATTGTATGCTGGAATTCTCTGATTTCTGAGCTTCTTCCCATCTTGTGTTTCACAGCGCAGCCAGCTAAAAATGAGTTCCGATTGTTAAGACTTTCCTTATAAAGAGCTATAACTTAGGAGCATTTGAAGATTTGGATCTGCTTCAAAAATCGACGTGTACCATTGCACATCAGGTAGTTTCACATGTGGATTTGACTTCCAGTTGCCAGAGACATCGGGTAGCTCTTCCACTTCATCCATAAAATATGATTTTATCAATAAAAACTGTTTTATTTAAATCATTTCTCTGAAGATGTTGTCATGAATGTGTATGCATTTGTGGAAGCCATTCATCTGGCGGCAACGCAATTTGTCCTTTTCCTTCAAAATCAAAATAGAGTGCTAGCATTCATTCAAATGTAGGGACTGAATAGGTATTGTTACGAGAAAATGCTTAAACCAAGAATTGAATTGAATACTACACGAAAGAAACAGGACCCTCATTTTACCATCAAGTAGCACCCAGTGATTGTTGTGAGCACCCAAGCAATTCGAGAAGCACCATGGCAAAAGATGGCAGCAATTCTGATATAATTGGAGTTTTTGATGCAGGAAGTCTGAGGGGATGCATCTTGATTGGCCTAGAAATTGAGATGGGCACTACACCCCCATCAATATGACTAACTCTATGGTGTAGGATTGAAGAATAAATACTCTAAGTAACAGCACAGCACCCCCATTTCTGGAATCAATCAGCATAAGAAGAACAATGGAGAGTTCAAAACTGCAGCTGGCCCTCAGGTTAGGAAAGCAAATTAGTGCATGAGTGGGAGCTGGTGATAGGAAGCAGCTCCTGGGAAATACAACATGGAAAGACAGAGGTAGAGGTGCCTGTCAGCAGACCACCTGAGGTGATCCTGGCTGGAGGAGAACCGATCTGAAACAGATTCAGCAAAAGTATACATAACAGCATAGGGCCCTAATGAGCAAATAGCAGCAACATCCCCATTCCCTAAACCAATAGTCAAAGGAGTGCATGGATGCAGAAGTCGATTAAGCGAAGTCCATGTTTGGGCAGAAAAGTGGAGTTACTGAAGCATCCGTGATTGTACATGAGCATAGACTTTTCTGCACTAAGCAGAGTTGGAGGCCTGGTGGTTCACAGGACACCAAAGAGAATTACTCGAACAAAGAAATACAGACATCATCTGGTACGTGGAGAGACTTTGTCATCTGCCACAAGCTGACAAGCTATTGGGTCTTAGTGCACCTACGTGGTTGGGAGCTCCAAGTACACAAATGTACGTTTGGCCTATCCCAGACGTGCAAATTCCACAAGAAAAGAAAATGTGCACATGAAGTAAGAAGTAACAGATCAAGCCTAATAGATTAAGCATACAAAATGCATGAGTCTTTGTAAACTGAATTAATTAGACGTACCCTGAAGATAACAACATTGGGGAAGTCAGAGGATTTATAGTACTGCAGCACTTAGCAGAGTTCTAGTCTGCAATACCACTCGTCCATGAATCTTTCCCAGAAGAGAGGGAGAGGGAAGGACTCTGGAACACAAAGAAACAAGGTACATCCATTTTTGCTTATCCATAGCAAATAAGGAAATAGGCACACAGCACACCCACCTCCTAAACAGAGCAAAGGGCTGAGGAAAGAGGACACTCCTTCCTCTTTGACAAAAGAAGGCTTGGCCGATATCCTTGCTGATTTCCAGACCAAATGCCAAAAGGATTTTCAAAGAAAAAACGGAAATTTGCTGGGCTGATAATTGACCTATATTCGCTTGATGTAAGACTGGATGTAATGGTCCGAAGTGAAAATGGTTCTCAAACATAAATGTGTCTGTAAAAGAAAAACCTCTACAAAACCAATATTAATGCCTTGTGCGGACATAAAAATGACCTTTGTAGCTCACAATCAGGAGCCTTTTTTAAGTGGCATGAATGATAAAATGAATGTGTTTGAAGAGATATCTGTTATATATTATTGAAGTGTATAGATGTTTTGAAAGTTTGTGACAAGGCATAGACAGACGATCAGGGTTTGCAAGTATTATGTATTATGCCAGTATTATGTGTATGTGTTGGCTGGAGGAGACCCCCGGGTTCTGATTTGTTGTTAATGGGGTTGCTTTCTAATGGTACCATAACCAACTCGCTAAAGTAAGCAATTGTCACATCCTTATTGATAAAGCAAAAGGCAAGCATCTATGGTCTCCCTCAATACTGTACCAGTAGCAAATATCATAGAAACTGTGGTTACAAGACCACTACACGTATAGGGGTCAGAAGGATGGCAACGCGTTTGTCTTGGAACAAGAAAATGCAGAGCAACACAGGTTTGAATCATGGTCCCGCACTTAGAGACTGGTCTCTAACCGTGTCATAAAACATGTATTCATTAATTAATTTGGGTAGGGTAACAAAATGACAATCAGGACTTGGAGCCCGCAGAGTGATAGAACACAGAATATCCAACATTAGAGTTGAACCTATCAGCGATCAACCGAGAGACGCATAATAATGTTGAACCGTCCTCAGCCAAAGATACCATTTAGCCAAACATCTTACTCTGACTGCTGAGAGGTTACATGGGTTCTGGATCATGTCCTACGATAAGACCGAACGCAATAAATTATACTATGCCTTTTGTAAACATTCCGCTTCCTTGTCAGGTATGCAACCTCATGGAAGTTTAGAAGGGTGGCATTCCGAATTCCACAGACATGCAGGTCTAGGTCTTATAACAGATGGATGGACCAATGGCAGAGACTCAGTCCTATCCCTAGAATTCTAGGATGCCGGAGAATTTTATTTGAGTAAGGGTTCAAGAGAATCTTTTGAATGTGGCAGTAGGTGTTGAGAAGACAGCAACAGGCCGTGAAACTAATAAGCACACAATACATTCCTGAGTTCAGGAGTAATAACAAAACCGTTAGTATAACTTTAAGAACTGTATGATTTAGTTCCAATGACATACAGAAGCTGTAAAAAGAAGAATCATTCCAATTGATTTTAAAATAATGTACAATATTTACAACAATCATGAAATAAGGCATTGAATTCTGACAGGGAGTAGAAGACAATTTCGGTCAATGGAAATTCTATGAATGAACCAGCCAAGAAACAGAAACACCTTTGCCCATTTACTCAGCTAATGCAAGTAATGGTGTCCCTGGGCCGAACATATTTCAAAGTTCTTTGCTAGGATGTTTTCATCAATTTGAGGTTGAAAATGAACCCATTGAGGAATTAAAGCTGGTTAGACTCATGGGTAAACTAAAAAGCCCTTCAAACTATAAATGGCTATCTCTTTGGTCCTTCAATGGCTAGGGGCCTTGTGGCACGCATACTGAAAAGCTCCTGAGGAACACAGTGAGCTGCTTGTTTCGCTGCAGGATCGAGTCAAAGCAGGATATAGCACTCCAGGCACTTGTGGTTACTTAAGGTCTACTCAGGGTGCAGCGTTCATACAGATGGCTTCAGGTGGAGGAGGACTCATCTCAGGTGGTGAAGATTCACTCAAGGCCACACATGTGTAGGAGGAACACAGCATATCCTCCTCGGGTATGGTAGTGCTCTTAAGTTGACACTTAGCAAATCACAGGTTGTCTGATGCTAAGTCTTGGGGGAAACAGGGATTCAGAATCATCTCCCTGATTGTGGGTGCACTCTGCAATAGGAGACTTTCCCACATCATTCAGGGGAGGAGAAAATTGCCTGCACGAGGAAAGGGAGGTCAATGGTTGTCACTCATCATATCCTCTGGCAGTTCCTCTGTCTCTCAAAGGCTGCTGAGATCATCACCCACAAAGGCTTACTGCAGCTCAGCAATTCTTTGGAGCCGCTCCTCCTTTTACTATTTTACTTTAATTCTATTAAAGGTATGTTCGAGCATGTCAATTGACACACCAGGTTCACAGAGTCTAAAAAACAACCTTTGAGTGATTCAGAATTGTGTTGAGGAAGTCCCCAGGAAAAGTGAAAATATTTCCCTCCACAGCTGTTCGCTCATTATAGAACATTAATGGGTGAAGTATTAGTAGAGTAGGGTTCAAAGTGTTCTCCCCTAATTAATAGTCTCCCATTACGCTTGTTTTGGGAGTGTTTCCAGTGCAGAGTAAACTGGGAGGCAAAAGAAAACTATTAAGTAGAGAAGTGTGTGTTGTCATCCAGCACATGAACTATACAACTAAGCACCTGTGATTGCCTACTGAGCCACAGCTCCCTACTTCCCTTTACAGTTCTGCATTGCCAGGTCCCAGGAAATAAAGGAAGGAACACCTTTTTTCCCACACATTGAAATGCATTATTTTGTTTTATTGTGCATTTAGTTCCATACAAAACTTTAAGCATTTAAAAAAGAAAGAAGAAAATAATACAATAAAATTATCCCAGATTGAAAAACTATTTGCACAATAATCAGTCAATAACAATTTATATCCAAATTAATAATAATAACTTCAAACATTTTTTTATTTATTTTTTTACCTTTATTTGTTTTAGTTATTATACAACTTTACAAATACTTTTTAAATAAACATTACATGCATATTAACATCTTGTACTTTTCAATTGATATTGTAAACATTAAAAACATGAGAGAGAATGCATATTCTTCAAATATATTAAAAACATTACAGAGTTCGTATTATGCTTTTAAAACGATTTTCAGTACACTGACCCATATAACAATTATATTAATAAAAATGATTTAACAGTTTATGTACATCTGGTACTCAAGCGCAGTATTACTAATTAACATCCAATATACCTAATTTTGTTAAATAATTATGTATTGCTATATTCAAGGAGACTTTGCTGGCTTCACACATTTGCTGCCACACGGTTTCTGTATCTTTTAAAATGTAATAATAATAATAATTATAATAATAATTTAGCATTTATATAGCGCTATGAATCCTCAGGTATCTAAGTGATGCTTATTATTACCCACGGTGTGTGGTGCTCATTTATCCACCTCGGAAAGATGAAAGGCTGACTTTGTCCATGCCGGGATTCGAATCTGCATCAGCTGGCCCTGCACAGATGTCAAAGCGAGCGCTCTACTGTACATTTTAAAAAATCTTTCAAAGTACTCACAGTTTTCGCTTTGTAATTTAACACATTCTAACATGACATGTTTCAGTGTCTCTATTTCATTCGTTTTACAGATTCTGCAAAGTTCATTCTTTGCCAGTTTACATTTAAAGTGTGTTTCTCTCACCAGAATTAAGTTAAATCTAAATCTCATAATGTAATACGATATTGAATACTATGGTGTATTTGACTATATTTTGCGATTTCACAAACAATTTTCTGTGTAAAAGAACCCATTGTAAACCCTTTATACATTAAGCATTTTTCTCTGTTTTCTCTCCAATCATATAACCATAGCATTTTCTTGACCCTGTTCGGATTGAAGATACATAGATCACTATCGATATCTGCATTTTCCATATACGTTTCACATTTCTTCTCCCATTTGCCAATCATATTTAGGTCTTCAGTGCCTAGGGACTTACTTAATAAGGTGATCACTGTGTTTTTATAGCAATCCGCTTGCTTGCATTTAACATATAGCATTAAAGATTGCCAAGTGACATAAGTTTCCAGTGACGTAAGACGTAAGACCCAATTCATGCCTTATAATGGCCATTGGAAAACTCTTTAGATTTCGTAGTGTCTTCCAATAAACACCTTCCAAAAATGTCTAGTTCGGTTCTTTACTTATTATTTTACAGGTTGCACCATATCTAATAGACGGGATGACCTTTTCTCTATAATAGATTATTATAGCTCTGGACCAAAAGTTACCAAATTTATTCTGGATTTGTTTTTATTGGAGCTGTTAACAGGCCATCCCTGTTAAATTTGACTCTTACGGATGTACCTGTGTAAAACTGTTGAATTCTATTTAATAATAAAGCTGGACATCCCGCTGTTCTTAACTTATCCCACAGGGCTAGTCTATCCACTGAATCAAAAGCGTGCTTATAGCCCACAAATAACATACATAACAGCGTTTTATGAGCTAGCGCTTGATGCTTTAAGGCTTGTAGAATGTGTAGGTTAGGTAGAGTACCTATGCCTGCTATAAAGCCTGCTTGTTTGGTATCTAATAGGTTTTTAATTCTAAGCCATTTATTCAATTCTGATAGTAATATTCTAGCATAGATCTTCCCCGCTGAATCCATCAAGGCCAATGGACGATAGTTTTGAGGATTACCTTTTTTGAAAACGGGCAGAATAATTGACTCTTTCCAAGAGTCAGGTATCCTGCCAGTTTTCCCTTTTCTGTGGTATATGTGTTGTAGTATTCCAGACCACCTGCCCAAATTCCTTTTGATGGTGGATTTAGCAATGCCACTAGGGCCCGGGGCTCTGGAATTGCTCAATATTTTAATGATATCTTCAATTTTCACCATTATCTATTACAGAATACGATTGATCTTTTATAGGCACAATTGTTTGGTCATATGATTCTAGTTTATTAAAGAACAAATCGGAAAAGTGCTTTGTCCATGTCTGCTCATCAATAGGGTTAATCGAATGAGAAGAGGTTTTCATTCCTTCACACTCGTGCAACAAATCCCACATACAAGCACTAGATTTGGTCACTAAGGCTTGTATCATATATTCATTTTGTTCTTGTTTTTTTGCTGTATATGTTGTTTAACACAATTTGTATATTTGTTTTTAATTCGACATACAGCAATTATATGATCAAAAGGTTGGCAAACTTGGATATTATTTATAGCTTGACTCTTTTTCCTTTTTTCATCAATGATAATTTTATCATGACTATAAGTCATTTTCTCACTTAATTGTCTACTATTTATATTTGTTGATAATCATTTCATACAAATAACATTGCAGTATTTCTCATCTTAGATAATAAAAATAAACGCCTTAATAGTATATTTGATCAGGTGGAATATATCCACCATACAGTCACTACTTCGTATTGATGCTTTTTAACCTTCATCAATACTTCCCTCCATATATTATATGCTGCTGCCACCACAACCATTGATGTTGCACCATACAAATTGGACCACAATTGGTCACCTGAACATTCTTTTAGATTTGTAATAAGATTATCATAGCCACGTGTATTAAGAAGTTCCAAGAACGTACAGCTTGTGAGAACGTGCTGACAAGTTTCAACCACAATATAACATATACGACAGACTCTTTCCGTATATGGGAGTTTAGACCAAGAGCCAATAAACTCCATGGTGGGCAACATATTTAATCGCATACACAAGACAAAAGGTTTGAGTTCAATGGTACAAATCTTAGTCAAATAGGAGGTAGGCAAATGACTACTAAAACATTGTTGAGAAAAATCATAATAACAAGAATTACCATGGAGTGTATCCACATTGTTTGATAGATGCCAGTGTCTTCTTTATTTTAAACTCATAGTTAGGGTCTGATACTAACACATACAGAGCCAGATTTAGCTGTTCTGTCAATGTTTCTGCTGATTTTGTAAGTTCCACCATAAAACTAATTTTTCCCGAATTACCAGTACTCTTTCCCATTAGCTGGAACAGGTAGTTGGACTCATGGTTACTGCTCATGAATTTTGCATATAATAATATTTGGACATACCACAGCGTAGTTATTGATGTAACCCCGTACTCCAGTCGCAGTGCCTCTATTGGTACTGAATTGGGTACATTTATAACTGATTTCAGTACTTTCCCCTCAAGCTGTTCTAACCATGCGATTTGCTCATATTTTAAAGCTACCATCCCGTGAAGTATTGTGGATAATAAGCTCACTCAATATATCTCAAGTAACCCTTCAATGTTGTAACCCCCACAATACACAATATAATGTTGTATGGCAAACCACTTTCTCCAAACTTTAGCAACTACCTTTTCCTGGTATTTGCTGTAATGGGAAAACCCCAAATAGTTATATTCCTTTACACTTACCAGTGGGATATCTTGAATACGCCATACACATGTTCCCCTACCAATATTTTATTTACTCAAACGCAGGATTTTTGTTTTGGTTATATTAATAACCATTGCGTTTGCCTTTGCATATTTTACCAATGAATTTATAGATCAATTGTAGGCCAATTCGCGTGTGATCGAACATTATTATATCATCGGCATAAGATAACCACGGTATCTGTGCGCCATTAATCCTAGGTAGAAAACGTTTAGTTTGTTGGAACGTTAAACTCATATCCGCTGTAAACGGGTTAAACAGAATTGGCCTTAACACACATCCTTGCTTTAGGCCACTGTTAGTTTCATGAATTTTTGTATAGTGGCCTGCAAGGTTCAACCGAATAGCGATCAGTGTGTTGGTGTATAACAACGGTATATAATACAGCAAATTCTTTTCTAAACCCCATGTTATACGTTTTTCACAAAGAAGTGCACAAGGTATAATGCATTATTTAACTGCTCACACCCACTGGCTTCAACAGGTTGGCTTGTCACTTCAAAACCAGGCGGCACAGAGGCAGCCTTGGCAAAAACGTTACATATACAGATCTGAAATATAACTGCACTTTAGGGAGCATAATTAATCAAATCTCCATGGACAAACGTTCATTGATAATGCCATAGGCACGTGGTCTTTGCTGCCATGGAATCATTTTAAGTACAGTTATAATATAGGGATCCAGGGTATTACACAATGAAATATTATTCACATAAAAATGCTTTGGAATGATTTAAATGCACATCCAGTAGGAAATTGAGATAGCAGCGCAGGCTGTGCCCACTAACCCGCCAACTTGCTGTGAGGTCTACAATATCTTTATTGCACATGAGGTTCTGCATTCACCTAAAATGTTACGCATTATGCAAAGTGCATTATATTATTATGCATTGATCAGTGTAGGTTGCAACAGCGTGACATAAAGTTTGTATGTAGCCTCGGAACAGAGAGTGCACAGTATATAGACCAGGGGTCTCCAGCCTCTACTTCATCAAGAGATGCTTGTAGCTAATGGTCACTAGACAGGAGCTACTGGTAAGAGCTACTGGGGTAGTGGTATTCATTAGCATGAGAATTAGTACGGAGATTTTTTGGGGCGCTTTATTTACTCATTTTATAGAAATGCATTTACCATTATATTATTAACCTCAATACATCTTTATGTTATGATTCTTTAATAGTAACTGTTGCATAAAAACTATAAAGCAGATCAGAATGTAGGCAACCAATCGGGACAATCAATGAGAAGGCTGACACTGCATACTATCCACTAGTGCTCAGTAATCTGGTGTGCAGCTTGAAACAGCAACTCAGATTAAATCACCCAAATGCTTTTGAAAGTTTTGATTTCTGGAAGTTGATGTCTGAAAAAGGCAGATTCACGGACGTAGGTATTTACATCGGCTGCATGGGTTCTCCTTTGCAACTAACTGCACATCTGACGTGGTTTCAGGAAAGTTTTTAATATGTCATGAAACAGATTTAGCCACGAGAGTCCATGCTCGCTCCCTTCACAATTGCATCATCTACAAAAGAACATTTGCTTGTTGTGAAATAATTATGCCTGGTTTAGCTTCCTCTGAGAAAACAGTTTTCATAATTTGTGTGCATTGTTGCAAAATGCCTCTTAACGTTTCTACCCTTTTTTCGTCTGTAACCTGGGAACTGTAGATTAAGACGCACACTTTCTATTCACGCTTGAAGAAAACAAAAAACAGCCTCCTAATCTGGATGGAAATGGAACATATTTTCCGTTTTATTGGATAGGCCTATTTCTGCATTCATGATGATTTCAACAAGGGTAGTTTATACATTTAATTTGGGACTGCACATGCAAAAACAATCTGAGGAGGATTTCAATCAATGGGCCTCATTACGAGTCCGGCAGTAGCCGTGCCGGTAAAACCGGCAGGCCGCCGGACTCGTAATGATTTACTGCTGCCTGACTTGCCGGAAAGACTGGGGCATTACAGCCCCTGCGGTCCAGTAAGTCAGGCGGCGGCAATCGTAAATTCCCATTTGAGTCCCGTAGGACTCAATGGGAATGGGGCGGACGGACGCACCGGCACTGTACGCAACAGTAACGGTGCTTCCTTCAAAGTCTGTGGGCGGGTGCCGTCCCGCCCGCCAGGTCTGACCTGGTGGGCAGGACGGCACCCGCTCGCAGAACTCGGAGTGTGCCGGTCCGGTAACAACGTTGCTGGTAGGCTTAACGGCACCATTGTTACCTGACCGGCACACTCGTAATGAGGCCCAATGTGTTGTTAAGATTTTCAAAACATTCAGCCTAAAGAAAGTTACTCACTCTAAAAAAATGAAATCAACCACCACTTTAGCACATCCCCAATTCACGGATATTGCTCATTTGCCAGATCACAGATTTCAGCCAAGGAAAAGTAAGCCAAAGACTAATTTGTTTGCTAGCCTGCAAAATACCTATAACTACGCAACCAGACAATATATTAATAGTTATATTAATATGTTGAGCAAACATAGTATGCTTGTAGCAAAGGGTGACTCGTTCACAATGGATGGCGATCAGCCACCCTACTACCCTTTATGAAGGAGGCAGTACTCCAGAGAAAACGGTAGCACTGCCTCTCCCTGCAAGAATCATGGATTCTGTTGCATGGCCTAGACAAATTGAGGGCACCAGCATCACAAACGTGATATAAGTGACAGTGAAGACTTATTGTGGGCACTGCCATCATCAATATATCGTTTATGGAGGCAGTGCTGGCACATTGTGTGCAAAGGCATCATAAACATGTGTTGTTAAAGGCTCCCGTTTACTGTTGGTGACCAGGCATCTATTGGATTTTTCCATGTGTTGCCGTATGGAATTAC
Source organism: Ambystoma mexicanum (assembly GCF_040938575.1). Taxonomy (NCBI): domain Eukaryota; kingdom Metazoa; phylum Chordata; class Amphibia; order Caudata; family Ambystomatidae; genus Ambystoma; species Ambystoma mexicanum. The sequence goes on from NC_090924.1 coordinate 1,029,630,369, forward strand.
GTGTAATTGTATGGTGTTTTGGTCAGTTATTTGCCAACATGCTGATAAATTGCACCATTTCAACCCAGTAATGAAAGGTTGAACATATGCATACAGATTCCACATATCTATGTGTTTGTGTATATACCCAAAGGGGATTAAACCTATACATTTTTCTCCCATTCCATGGCTCTCTCTTCTTGTATCCCTCACCTTGTTATGAACAGTGCTCTGTTACTTAGGAGCTAGTTTTAAGCTATGTAAATCCTATGCATATCAACATATATATGTATATACACCCACACCACTGCTTAATTTTCTCACTTAATTACTTCACTAATACTCTTGTTTCATAAAACATAGGCTGAAACAGAAATCATATTCTTTAAGTCCCGACATTGTCAGCACATGTCATTTTGCATTCCTGTTTAGCTTTATAAATGTAGGTGCACAAGCTCCAGAATGCATTTGCAGCCAGTACTTTTCCACGTTGACTTAAATGTAAAATTGCCATTAGTGCTTGAATTCCTGTATTGGAACATGCATAGAGGTGGACTTCCCCATATCATAGCAAATTCCATGTTCACCTTTAATGCACTTGAGGAACCAGTGCCTTAAAGCAGAGAGCTTGGCGTCTTCAAACACAAAATAAATAAAAAATCACAGTTTTATTATAAACAGCAACACGTACAACTAAATTGACCTTGTTTCTTTAAAACAGGGAGTCACACTGATCGTTTCTTGTTTTTACACACCTGCAGACACACACAAGCCCACGCACGCTGAGCAAAAAACGATTCCAGTTGTAGCTTTACTTTTACCAGCACAAAAAGTAATACAAATGTAAACAAATCTTGAGAACACACAGGGAGAATAAAACGATGCCCCACTCCCCTTTCTAATCATCCAGCATTTGTAAGTCTTGGTGACAATGGCCACACCCCCATTTCCCATTCACTCATTGTATTGCCCACCATTCGGTCAAGCTACATCCCCCCACCTTCCCACCGTGAACAGTTTTTGATTATTATTTATCCTGCAGGAGAAGAGGCCCAACGACCTTAGACACCAAAATAAACACAGAGTGCTTGTTTTTGTCTATACTGACAGTGAACTACTGGGAAAACGCCCCAGGTCCGCGCTAGGGAGGATAGCTCAAGGGGCAACGTGTTCACCTTGGAAGCAAGACGGCATGGAGCAACACAGGTTCGATCCCCGGGTCCGCGCTTAGGAACCTCTGGGTATTAACCGCGATAGCCACAAGCCACAGGCGAGCTACCAGTAGCTTGCCATTTAAGGGTTGAAAACCCTGGATATAGACACTACCCTCAAGCTGACAGAGATTACATGTAACATGACATTAAATGTATTGCCCTGAACACTTCAGTGTTCAGAATACACCAACTACTAACACAAGGGAGCCACGCTAAGAGACAATATAAAACACTGTCTTTATGTCCCCCAGGAAAGAACAATCGGCCTTGATATACACAAAATGTCACATACAACCACACTGCCTGTTATGTGCTGTTATCCTCACAGCGTGATACTTAGAAGAGAGGAATGCACAGACATGACTATGAGGTTGTGCCATTGGACAGTTTCCACTTGATTACAGGGTCCGGTCTCTTTATTTATCAAACTGTGACGTCACCCATCAACTACTTGTGTGTGCATGCATGCTTGCATGTCTGAATTGATGTTCGCTCCGATGGCAGCCGGGCAAAGCCAAATGTCAGATGCCATTACATAACATCCCACCAAAAGTTCAAACAAATACAGAATAGTCTTTGATGTGCTCAGGCTTCAAGTGGTGGTATTCCCCTCTAGTGGATGAGGTCATAGTCCTTCGGCCTTGCAGGGTATCATCGATCTCATTCTCTTTGGAGATGATAGCAGGATTCGCACTCAATGCTGGTGTCTTGAGGGGAGCAGGATGTTATTAATCATATGTTCCTTTTGGCAGTCTCGATGGTGCTCTCATCGGAGAAGGCTGGATTGAAATCTTGGTACTCATCTAATTATGTATCTTTTATCCTGCCAGGACTTTCTTGGTTGTCTTTCGAGTATTTAAGTTGCTTTTCATGTTTTTTTTCCAAAGTGTGTCAATGAGGAGCTGTGAGCATTCCTTCAAGCCGTTTCACTGTCAGCATGTTGCTTTAAAGAGGTAGTCTGACTTTCCTCAGTGGTCACAGTTCTACGCCAGTCAGTATACATGTGACTGTTAACGTGTTGACGGTGTGCGCATATACTTTCTAGATTTATGTTTGGAGTCTATAAAGAATGGGTTAGAATGGTCATATTGACAATCTGGTTGATGAATACTGCTGTTGGGCGACACCTAGTTGAAGAGTGTGGAGTGATATGATAATTGCACATGAACCAATAAACTGCATACTCTATATCTAGCTGACTTTCTGTGGCGATGGGAATCACTGTGCTCAGGGTGCGCATGAAGCGCTCAGCATCTCCGTTGGCTTGAGGCCAGCATGGGGTAATTTTGCAGTGATGTATTTCAGGGTGAATTAGGTATTCCTTAAACTCACTCCATTGAACAGGGTGTCCAATGTCTGTCTTGAGTTTGTTGGGAATGCTGTGGTGGTTAGTATCTTCTCAAGTGTTTTCGTATACCAGCTCCTGCAGCGGTTTAGTGAGCTTTTCCATATCAGTGTAGCGTGAGCAGTCGTCGACGAGGATGAATAGGAATGTGCCATTTGAAAACTGAAGCTGAAGATGGTGCAAATCTTGCTCCGGGATTGGTCACCTCAGTCTTGGGATTGGACAGGTGGGGGTGGATCACCTCCCCCACACTCGTGTTACATGATGCAAGCGAATATGATTGCTTCCACTTGAGTGTTGATTTTCAGGAACCAAAATCAGTTGAGCTTTTCTTTACCCAATACTTTGGTGGCTTCCGTGGGCTAGCTGTATAACGCTGTCAGCGAGGCTGTCTGGAACTACTATTTGCATGCCTCACAGCAGGAGTATTCTGATGGATCTTAAAAGTTCCCTGTTCATGATTGCAGAGAGTTGTGACCTAAACAATGAGGTCTGACAAGCATATTCCTGTAGACTATTTCTCCAATGTATGTTGCTTGACATGCGACTTGGAGTAATTTGTCTTTCAAAGCTTCATCTGCCAACTCACAGAGCTGTCTCTATAATCATGTGCACTTGGTCCACAGTGGGTTCTGCTTTTATGGTTTCTTGTGCATTGGTTTTGCATGGATGGTTTGATAAGAACTGCACCGGATTGTTGGTGTTGTGCCTGAATTAAAGAGTGAAGTCATAACATTGTAGGTGGAGCAGGCTTTTTTCATTCCAGACATGTGATCTTAGTGCTGATCCTCGGAGGACAGGTATTAGTAGCTTGTGGTCTGTAACCACTCTGAATGAGTGTCCATAAATGCAGAAGTGAACATTTCTGGATACCCTCGAAGACGACGATTGCCTCTTTTTCAACCTGGGAGTATCACTGCTCCATTGTTGTGAGGGCATGGCTCGCAGATGCCACATCTTGAGGGCTTCCATTTGTGCCAAATTGCATTAGGAAATTAACCCAACCCACATGGGATCCACCAGCAAGTTTGTGTCTTTTTTTGTGTCGAAGTAGGCCATAGTAGTTTTGTGCGATAAAGCATCTTTGGTGTGTTGGAATGCTTCTTAGTGGCATTTCACCCATTCTCATTGTGTGTTGACTTTGCGTAAGTCTCTAAGAGGTTCCATGATGGTGGCTACTTTTGGGATGACAACCACAGTAGTGTGCTATTCCATGAAAACTGTGTAACTCAGAGACTGTTTTGGGGTCATGGAGTAGTCTTTATGTTATTTCCTTTCTAAGAATCTGGGTACATGCCTTAGCGGTCGAAGATGTAAGCAAAGAATTATATGGTGCAGTGTGAGCCCACTTTCACAAAGACCTTGAAAGACTGGCTGCAAACATTGGAGATTGTCTTCTTCAAAGACTGACAGGCAAGGATATAATTGTTAATGAGCATCTGGAAGTGGCTGCCTTAAATGTGAGGCTTCTGCAGATGATGATGCTAGAAGTACTCTCTTAGGACTTATGTGATTTATGACCCTGATATGTTGTGAGCTGTGTGGAGGATAGCTTCGAGATGGGGCAGGGTGGCTTCTTAGATTCAAGTTCTAAGGGCATTGCCACCATCAGTGTGGGAGAGAATTAAGGCTTAGGTGGAGGTTCTAAAGCGGTCATCAGGAGGAAAGGCTTAATATGGTGACGGTGTGGAAGTTGATTCTATAGTGTCTTTGTTTATGTCTTGACAATATTCTTGAATAGGAGGTTGCTGATGAAGAAGCCAAGAGATGTTGCTTGAGGCAAACAGTTGAGTGAGAAAATGTCTACTTGCATTTCTGCCATTCAAGTCTGGACTTGTGCTTCCATAGCGAGGTAACTGAGAAGGATGAATTCAGTTTTGGGTGGGTTTACTTAGAGGTTGGTGTTTAACATACATTTTTGTTTGAGGGAAATACAATGTTTTGTTCAGTTGTAGAAGGTAAATAAAAGTTTAGTGTAACTGTGACCTCGTACAGGAGGATGGAGGGTGGTGGGGAGGTAGCATGGAGCCAAACATATGTTAAGGGGTTGGCTGGTGAGGAGGATTGATGGCCAGGTGGGTGGGATTGTCGAAGAAAGGCAGTCACTGGATTGTTTTTCATTTTGTCCTCTTCAGGCAAAACAGATTTCACTTTAGATGTAACTGCTTTTGCTATGATGGCTTCCTCCCGCACATTCTATGAGCAATGTCTGGTTGGTAGAATATAGATTTTTCTTTGGTTATCAATTCCACAAGACCGGGGCTGCCACCGACAAAGCACATCCTCTGATAGTAGCTCTCAAAAAGCAAGGAACCCGCAAAAAGAAAAGGTTGGCAGAATGCAGATTCCGGGAGGGGGCGTGTTTAATAAGCTTCTCACAGAGGTACAATGCACCCTGGCCATAGTAAGCCTGATGGATCAGACACAAGGTCTTAAATATAATTCTGGTCGCAACAGGCAGCCAGTGTACCTTTCGAAGTACTGGGGAGACATGAGCAAATTTGGCCAGGCCAGCAGCCAGGCGGGCAGCCAAATGTTGTAAAACCTGCAGTCGTTGAATAAGAAATTTGGGCTGAGTGAGTAGTGTGTCATTACAGTAGTCAAGAGTCTCTGATATGGACATGGAGACTACCAATCACCACTATTCAGAAGCAATATATAGCTGTATTTTTCTAAGCATCCTAAATTTAGCATGGCCCGTACTACGTCTCGCTTTAATATGAGGAGAAGTTCAGAGGGATGACACAATTTTAACTCCAAGGTTTTTAACCTCCTGAACAGGGGTAGCTAGTGGCCAAATGAGGACTGCCAGATGTTGTTACTCCAAAGGGAGTAAGTGGCTGCTGGAGAACAGCCAACAACCATAACTTCAGTTTTCTCGGCATTACATTTCAAACAGTTGGCATTCATCCAGCTGCCAATGTCAACCAAGCAGTTTTTAAGCTGAGAAGCAGCCGCATCCAGTTCACGGTCAATTCTAAGAATAAGTTGGGTGTCATCAGCGTATGCACAGAACCGACACCCATGTGAGTGGATCAATTTAGCCAAAGGGCGAACGTAAATATTAAACGACGGGAGTGGAAAAAGCTGACCTGTCAGAGAAGAGGGTGCAGAGAGAAAGGGGGTAGAGATAATATATGTGTCCGATCGGTCAGGAAGGACTGAAACCACTCAAGAACGGAACCATCTATCTCAATCTCCTCCAAGCAACGACACAAAATAGAGTGGTCAATTGTGTCGAACGCCACACAGAGATCCAATAAAATCAAACAGCCCCACTCCACTGTGGTCAACAATCATGGTCAAATCATCAATCACAGAGGTGAGAACCGATTCAGTGCCCATAGCTGAGTGAAAGCCTGACTGAAAAGCATCAAGAATGGCTGCCTCCTCAAGAAATTTTCTGAGTTGGGGTGTGACAATCTCCTCTAATGCTTTCATCAGGAAAACTAACAAAGATGTGGGACACAAATTACAGAGGATGGTAGTGTCCAAAGCAGTCTTCTTCAAAAATGGGGAAACAATCACCCATTTCAGGCCTGCGGGAACACAGCCCAAGCTTAATGAATAATTAAGGGCAGAGGTGAGAGAGGGTGCAAGCTCGGCAGCTGAGTCTTAATGATTTTGAGAGGGATATGGTCACGGGGAGAAGAGGACTTCAGCTGGTAGATGATTCTACTGACCTGATGCTGCGATGCAGGAGCAAAAGTCAGAAAAGACATCTTGCTGTCAGAAATGACCACTGTAGGAAAGGACTGACTAGAGCCTGCCATAGAAAAGGCAAGAATGTCCACTTGAATCTTGACTATCTTATCAGAGAAATAAAAGAAACCAAGTCGCACATCTCCTGCGAAGAAAGAATTGTGGAGTCAGCAATTGTAGGGGAGGAGAAAGCCCAAACAATAAAAAAAAGTTCTTGAGATTGATTCCTAGCTGTAGTAATACAGGCAGAGAACTAGGTGCTTTTTGCTTCAGTGATAGCATTATGATACTCACAGCAAACAGGACAGCCTTGGCGCCAACGCCTCTCTGCTTGTCGAAATTGCAGTCTAAGTGCCTGCAAATGGGTGGGGGGGGAATACCAGAGGGCTGATGTTTTGGTAGATTACATTTTCTTCTTCAATGTGGCTAATTCATCCGCCTCGAAACAAAAGGCAGAGGATAGTGCTGATAAGAGATCGTTGGGGAGGCTAGTCATGCTAGTTTCATAACGTTAAATACTTTAGGATACTGTACTTGGGACCAGACACGGGAGAAACACCAGGTGGACTAACGAGTAGGCAGAGCTGACGGAAGCAACAAAGAAAAAGGAATAACAAAAAAATCTGCCCAATCAACCGGAAAACTCAGGATGAAAAGATTTAAAATTATTTTCAGAAAAAATGAGGTCATGGGTATGGCCATGACAATGTGTAGGGCCACAGACTAACTGCTGTACGGTAAGGTCACCCAGGGCAGTAATCAAATTGGCTGCATGTAAATCTGAGGGGTCGTCAAATATCTTAAAATGGCTAAGTGAGAATGCTTAAGTTGCAGCATAGCTACAAAGTCTGCAAACCCAATGGGCAATAAAGTGTCAAAAGTTGGCCGACGGTAAACTGTTAAAAATAGGCAGTAAGAGCTGTGCAAAGTGATACCTGCGCCAACACAGATTCAAAGTTGCCGCTTGAAGTATCAGGCATAAGCGTACATTTCACCTCTTTTTAAAAAACAAACACCAGGGTGGGTAGAGTCTCGGTCAACATGAATAATAGAATAATCCCCTGGAATAGTGTGAAAAAGCTCTGGGGCACAAGACCAATCTACCCCTTTCCCTCTGCATTGGCTCTAGGATATGCTGATAATGAGGCCAAAGTGGTCCCATATTACTTGTGTTTATTTTCTAGTAATAAACATAGAAACACTTGGGGAATAGAAGGGCTGCAAACATTAATACCAAAAGGATACATAGTGCCTCATTACAAGTCCGGTGGTAACCCTGCCAGTGGTACCGGCTGGTTGACACCGGACTTGCAATATTTACCAGCGCCTGGATTGCTGGTAACACCGGGGTATTACAACCCTTGCGTTCCAAGAAGTCAGGCGCCGGTAATTTGTTTATCTCCATTCCCATTTGAGCCCCGTAGGACTCAATGGAAATGGGGACCATGGAAGCACCAGCACCGTTAATAACAGTGCCGGTGCTTCCTTGATACTCTGCGGCATGGTGCGTTCCAGGCTCCAGGTCTGTTGTACTGTACCGGTCCGGTAACAACAGTGCTGGTAGCATTACTGGCACCGTTGTTACCGGACCGGCACAGTCGTAATCCGGCCCATAGTTTCAAGAACTGCGCGATTCCTTTTTCTTATTAACATTCTGGCAGTGCTTTTAAGAAGAACAACATGGATGAATATTCTCAAGAATATGTACTTCTCTGCTTGTGCTGTCTCTGAAGGCCCCTCCACACCAACGCAGAAGGTAACAAGACGTTCTCCATTGTTTCAGTGATTACAAGCTCAGTGTGAGTCCAAGTGCAGTGATTATCTTAAAAGGGCCTATCAGCTAAAATTAAGAGGTACTCTTGACATGCAAATTGACCAGTTTCAGAACTGTGAAAATGGCTGTAGTGGGGCTGGTTGTTACAATAAAACATACAAATAGTACAACTGACTTCCCATGAGTTTCCATTCACTTCGGCCATTTTGTTTTTGACAGTGGATTACATTTGTGAACCGAACCTTCAGGTAGAACTGGGTATCCTCTGCATATTGGTGGATCCTATGTTGAGCATGAAGTGGAGATTCCCTACGTTTTCCGTGTAGAGTTTGAATGTGATGGGTGAAAGGATTTTGAGGTGAAAACAGAATTTGATGTATCATGCAATGTAGCAGATAGGGATTCGCCATAAAACAAATGACTAGGGCGATTCGGAAACATTTTGGACTGATGCAGGCTACAGTGAGAGTAAAAAAATAAAACAAATATAATTATTGCACGTTTTATATCTTCCGGCATTAGCAGACTGCTTTCACGTTATGAACTTTAGGGCTGCTTCCTACCACTTCTGTCAGTCTTCAAGGACAAGCTTCAAAGTCAATTATGTTAGACCCCTTACCCAGCAGGCTGTTGTATCTACCCACTAATGATGTATTCGCCCTTTGGGGCCTAGCTACGGATGGAACACAATGCACTAACAAAATGTACTACTTTCACTTTGACGAGTCCCCCAAAAGCAGTGCTTTATAGCATTGCAAGCCTAGTTCCAAGGTTGCATTACTTCTGTGCTGAAGCAAATGCACTGGATTCTCCTGCCAGCTCACATTCAATTTAAGATCACTAGTCACTTAGCCACAGAACAATGTGTGCTGGTACTGCGAGATGCTTTAACACACGTGTGATCTCTAATTGGTGCACAACTGGGCTGTGCTAATGCCCGGAACCCTATCTTTTCCTGTTCCCTGCGCAACACCTTCCCCTCCCTCCATTAATTCCTTGGTACCCAGAAAACAGGCTGCATACAAACAAGCAAAGCTAAACAGGAAATCATGGACAAGCTGATACATTGAAGGCGGCAGACAAGTATTAATCAAGTTGCTTTATTGTGTGGGGCATCAAACAAAGGATTAACAGTACACTCTTTTCAAAAAGGAACATATGTTAAATTTGGTGAATAGTCTTTGAATTGTCTCTTATTACCCTGACCCTTGCAAATGTAGGCTAATCTATTTCCCCCTGTACACCACAATATGTCCAGTAGACCCTAGATTGCACAACTGAGATCAGGCATTTGAAACAGACAACAAACATTAACATACCAGAGGGTAGCTCATCTCGGGGAGATTCAAGTAACTTTGACTTGTAAAGAGAGTGGAACTGTAGGTCTTCCTAAAAACAAAGAGAAAAAAACAGCAATTGTGTTAGAAAATAGTCAAGTGAATGCGAATCAGGTACTGATAGAAGGTGAAACAACATACATGCACAATTGTTTTGGGTAATAGAATTTCATTCATATCTCAACTCTCACTTGGCAAACTGTCACTCAGGTAAAGATCATAGCTACGACAGTGAGATAGATATGCCATTAGGATTCAAACTGTGATCCTCTGCAATCTGCATGATATCCGAGTGCTGTGGCATCTGAAAAGGAATTGGGCTGGGTTTTGTTAGTGAGACAGAGGGAAAATGCAAGATATATTTCCTGTTTTGTTGGTGCACAGCGGTCCCTTAATTTGGACCCTGCATTCGAGTGCTTCTAGGTAGTTATCGAGAGGGCACTTAAGGCATCTGTATCTAGAGGGTGGTCCCATGTGGCCATAGTGTGATGGTGTACTGGTTAGGACTGTTATACACATTGGTGTGAGAGATGCAGAGTTCTGATGCTTGTAGTGTGTACTGGTTGTGGGTGTCCAATTGCCCTTTGGGAGTGGCTTAGAGGGAATGCATATTATGAGCTAGAAAGTAGAATTTAAGCATGTTAGAGAGGGGAGCAGACATTAGCGATCATGATGGCCATCTGGAGTAGCTTGTCCAGTGTAGCCATGCAGATGTCCTAGTAGTGCTGAATCCAGGTGCATCCTACAGTGGAGGAGTCATCTGGCAGTGGGCAACACCTAGGGGCAAAGTTACTCACCATAGTCACTACTATACAACTAGTCCATACTTCTGATATGTTCATCTGTATTACTGCATAAGACATGGTGTTACAAAGGCGGAGTGCTGGCAAAGTGTGGGCTTGCTGTGGAACTGGTGGAAGAGTTTTTTCTTCCTGACCATTGTGAGGCAGAGCGCTAACCTCAAAACCGACTTCCCGACGCGGAGCGTCGCAGAATCCTGGCAGAGTGTTAGCTGAGTGGTAGCAATTGGAATAGATGGAAGCCTTGTTAGGCCATCACCAAAGAACCAGACGTCAAGCCCTCCTCGATTTGATGGCTTAACATGGTAATTCTACAATCCTCACCTCAGTTCCCGCCATGGGATGAGTGTCGGTCCCTGGAAATCCGGCAGACCTCCAGACTCTCAAGGTAATCAAAGTAACCCTTATGCTATGCCCTTTGAACCCGCTGACTTACCGACTTTCGTATCTACCCTGTGTGTACAGCTGCCCCCGGCAAACTTCATGACCTGCACCAATCAGCCTACAATCGGTGTGTTAACCCTGATTGGTAGTACGGATGATGGGGCTGAGGAGGGTGAGAGCGCGAACAGTACAGTGGTTGATGGCATGATCCCTAAACAGTACTCTGGTGCTACAGACTCTGAATCTTTTAAAAGCCCTGTACCCCCCAAGACGTTCACCTCAGCAGCTGGACACTCTTGTGAAAAAGGGTGGCTCCTCCATTTAAAAGAAGAAGCAAATCTGTGGAAGATGCAGGGATGCTTAAATGGCACTTTAAGCGACAGGACCAGTCGGCTGCAATCGTTGTAAATCAGCTAACATTCGAGGGCTCTCCCACTGACGAGCGGGACCCAATGGGAGCTTCGGGATGCTTGGGAATTATCAAAAAAAGTGAGGTTGAACCCTCCGAGGTTGAGGTTGAACCCTCCGCTCAAAAAATGGATGAGGCAATCTTACTGCCATCGATATATTGGAAAATGTTGAGCTAAGTCCCTCCCCTCTCTCTCCCCTCAAATCCAAACACCCCCAGATCCCTAAGACCCAATCGCCAGTTGAGGTGGAAGCCATCCTTCACCCAATGAAGGACGCCGCAGTGTGCTCCCCTGACCTGAGGAAGTTGAGCGACACTGCACTAACCACTCATGAGTTATTGGCATCAACAATCGCCTAACCTGGAAAGTATTTGTCCAACCATTCAAGTTTCACGTGCGGAAGAAGGAGATAATTCACACAATAGATCTATGTTGGCCGCAAGGCTAACAAAGAACATTGCAAAGTTAGCCCTACGTCTGAGCATGAAAGCTGGCAGTCGTGGTGGAAAGTCGTGGTTCACAAGTTCTGGAGCAGGTGAAGAAAGAGATCTGGATCTTTCCATCCCTGATAAAAAGCTTAAAAGCGATAATCACCAGGAGGGTCCTCACACTTCAAAATTAGCAGCAAATACCTCATAGGCAGTTCCTCATAAGCCTAAGGGTCCTCAGCCATGTGCAGGTGGTGGTCAATCAGGAAGCTGTGACCAGTCCTGGATCTTCAGTCGTCATTGGATTCTTCTCGTGACCCAATTTATTACATGGAAACCAGAGAAACCCCACCTCAAAAATTCAAACAAAAGTTGAAAACAAACTCCAAGAAGATACAGAGGTACATAGTGAGGCCACACAGATAACTCAGTTGCAAACTAGTATTCTCTCACCAGTTACTATCAAACTGGCTCCTTTCCGAAAGCTCTATGAAACTCTAAGTGACAATTACAAAGAACAAACCACCTTGATTGCACTGATGCACACCAAACGTATTCACGTGGAATCATTCATAGAGGCAAGCAGAGAAAGGAGGAGTAGGAAAAAGGAAATGGAGGGTGTGATTCTAAAAACCATTGTTGACCTCACTCAAGAGGCCAGGACCGACAAAAAAAATCTTCCTTGAAGGAGTGCGACAGATTGCCTTGCAGTCAAACTGCCAGGACCTTTATAATGGAAAAAACAAGCTGATCCACAAAGAGCCATTCAATTATCCCCAAACCCTTTTACTGCTACGGTGAGTGTCAATTGCAATCCTCAGACAGCTTGTTTGGAAGCCTTACTGACTTCACCTTTGATGGAAAACCAGGAAAGGGCTCAAAGTGCCCAGGTGGGTAAAATCCATCAGGCGCCAATAGTGGTTCTGATTCAACTACATCGGTCTGCAGAAGCAGAGATAATTCAGGTTTTTGAGCCCAATGAGCCCTCGAGTGTCCTTGATCCTGCAGATATAATGGAAGTGGATTGCGACATTGAACATCTAAAAATCTCTGTAGAGGTAAACAACTTCCCAATTTTTGAGAAAAATAAAATCAAGACAAAAGTTCCGGAAGTGACGAAGAAAACAGACCAACCCAGGAAACCTAAAAACATGTCAGTAACAAAACCGGGGAAAGCTTGTGGATCCAGGAGTTTTCTAAGAAACCTCAAGAGTCCTTTTGGGTGCTTTTACAGCACCAGCCAAAAAAACTGAAAAAGGCACACAACACGAGAACATCCCTGAGCGAAAGTGCTATAGACGTTATTGAAAATACAAATATGAGTTCAGAAGACCAGATTGAGTCGGAAAGCTTTGAGGGTCCACTGCTCCAACTGTCCACATATGAAGAGGGTGAATTGGATTGTTATCTTGCTGAGTCTTTTACTGTAAACAACTCCCCAAACTGAACCCTCAAATGGAGGTACGGCAGAGTGAGCAACCTGCAGTAGGAAGCTCTAATATTTCCTGTTCTTAACCCTGGCTGAGAGGCGAGCAAGGGTGATTGGACTGCGTGATGAATCCCCAAAAGCCTCTAACATCATGGAAAAAGTGATCATGAAATCCAGATTAGATCGCTCCTTGGTCCCTCTGGCCAAGGAATCCACAGAGGGAGATGAAGTGAATAACACTGACTATGTTGTAACTTTCGAATGGATACAGAGGGCACATGATGGTTTAATACTAAACCGTTCTAACATTATGTGTCTATTCCATCATGTACCCAGAATGCGGGTGATTGACTCAAAAGACATTAGAATTGATTATTTTGATGAGAAAATGAAAACCAAGTGCATCTGCACATAGTTTCCGTCTCCTTGACCTCACTGCTCTTGGACGCCAGGGATGAGCTTTGCTCTCTGGGTTTTGACTTGAAGGAGAGTGATAAGCTTTGAAGAGGGAGGCATGGCTAACAGCCATGGAGTAGAGTGACTCTGAGGTTTGTTCCCACCTTATCTGGCATAATCTGACCGAAAAGCATGCTTAATCATTGGAACTACTCTGGAAAAGAAGTGACTCTAACTCTAATGGGTTTCAACAAACTGATATGTGGGGTGAATCCGCACTACAGATGTATGCATTTGAGATGGGAAAAGATGAGCTCTGATGGGATTGTGCACTTCTGCTGCTGGGTATTAACCGAAGTTGATTGCCTGAAGAAAGAGAAACGTAGGGAAAAATGTGTTTTTTGTTTATTCCAGATAGTATGATGACCGGGGTGGAACATTGTTGATGCTTTTTAAAACTGAGGGTAATTTTATATATGAATGACTCTGGGGGATTATAGATTTGGTTTAAATGATAGGGTACTATTACTCTAGAGCATATTAGTTTGGTCTTCTTTTAATAGATCACATATTGGTATCTACTGCTCAGTTGTAAATTTTAAATAGAACACATGTTTGTTTAGAGTAGGTAAATAGTTTTAGGGGGGGAAGTATGTTACGGAGTCTGTTTTCACATAATAACAGGTAATTTGGGGTATTTTTAGGGTGAGAATATTGAACTCTATTAGCAATTTGTGTTTTATGCAATAACTAGATGGATAGTCTATGGGCCTCATTACGAGTATGGAGGCAGCCATGCCCTTAATAAGGGCATGGCTGCCTCCATACCGGATTTCAGTACCGGGTTCTGTGAATGAGGAATTACCGGGTCATTCCGACCTTGGAGGACCCGGTAATTCCTCATGCACAAAACCATTCCCCATTCCCATTTGAGCCCCCACAGGGCTCAATGGGAATGGGGATGGAGCTAATAACGGGCCCGCTAATAACGGGCCCGTTATTAGCTTCTTGGTCCCCTCGCGGGACCCGGAAAGGACATCTGGTTTTACCAGACGTCTGTTCCGGGTCCCGCTAGGGGACCTCGTAATCAGGCATCCCATAATGAATGGTGCCGGTTCCGTACCGGCACCCTTCATTACGGGAGCGCAAGCCTCGTAATGAGGTCTTATATCTTTTAAAAATTGCCACTGATTTCTGAAGAGTGGTTATGACGGTCTTGTTTTGTAAATATTGTAACTCTTAGTGAGCCTGATTACTATTGGGCTCTTTTTATTCGATTCATTTATATGTTTTTGTCTTTTGTTTTGTTGTTTGTTTGTTTGGAAGGGGTTAGAACTTCTTCTGCTCTGATTCAATTTTTTATCACTCTATTGTTGTTTGATCTTTATTTTTGTAAAGAACATTTTATCTGTGTTAAATATATGTTGGAAAATGGTGATATTTAAACTAAAAAGTACCATGATATGGGTTTGTTCACTATAGGTACTTGGAATGTCAGAGGTATGAAGTGTCCTTCTAAAAGGAAGAAAATCTTGTCCATGATTTGGAGGGAAAGGATTGATGTGATTCTATTACAAGAGATGCACTTTGAGGATGGCACCGAGAACCTCCTTACTAATTCTAGATATACGAAAGTGTGGCTTGACTGTTATTCCACAAATTCACAAGGTGTTGGGATCATGATTAGGAGAGGGTTGGATGTAAGTGTGGATAAGATAGTTATGGATGATGCAGGTCGAGTCATTTTAGTTGACCTGATATATGAAGATAGAATGTTTACTATCGGCTCTGTTTAGGGCCAAGTGCAGCGTGGGTTCCTTTTTTTTTGACTCTCTGACTAAACTTTTAGTTGATATGAGGGGGGAAGTAGTCATTTTAGGAGGGGACTTCAATTGTGTTATGGACTTTAGGTTAGATAGATCTTCGACATGCTCTTTTACAGGCCAAAAATCTAGTAGAGAATTTCGGGATTTTGCAGAAACATTTGATTTAATAGACTCTTGTAGGTTTTTGCATCCAAATATGAAGGAATTTTCATTTTATTCCCAGTTCACGATTTCTTTTCAAGGATTGACTACTTACTCACTTTGGATAGATTGGTTGAGACAATAATTGAAGCTAGGATATGTGAGTGGCATCTCTCAGATCATTCAATGGTTGTGGTTAAATTACTTCTTAATCCACGCTCTCTGGATTCTGCTAGATGGAGACTAAAACCATTTATTCTGAAAGTGGAAAGTGCATTAAAGTCTCTTTCCAATTTTGTGTCAAATTATTTCAACGATAATAGAAATTTGGCTGACGGTCTAGTGATGTGGGATGCATTTAAAGCCTCAGGTAGGGGTTAATTGATAAATTGGACAGTTAGAGAGAGGAAGGAGAAGTGAAAATGAGAGATCTTGAGCTGGAACTGGGAAGACTACAATCTGTTTATGCACATACTGGATCTGTGAAAGACCATTTAAAGATAAACAGATTTTATGAGCAGTTACGTCTAGAGTCTGAGGTTCAAGCTGACCATGGAACATTTTAATCTAAGCAATGCTTTTGGGAGAAAGGGGATTGTGTGGGTAAATTGCTTGCAAATAGATTGAAGGGTTTGTGTGAGAGGTCCTTTGATCAAAAATTAAAAAATGAGTCTGGTAGAATTATTGTAAAAAGAAAATAAATTAGTGAATGTTTTGTACTTATTATGCATCTTTATATACTGAGGAACATGATCTGTTGGAAAATGAGCTGGTAGAGTTCTTTGACAAGATTGAGGTTCCTTGTCTATCTAATGAAGCCAGAGAATTTCTAGATGCTCCTATATTGGTAGAGGAGGTGTTGGAGGCTATTAAAAAGTTGAAGGCTGGAAAGTCGCCTGGCCCAGATGGGTTACCGACTGAGTTTTACCAAACATTTACTGAGCAGTTGGCACCAGAGTTATGTGAACTCTACAATCGGTTTCTTATGGAGGGTACTTTATGCCCCTCTATGAGAGAAGCAGTGATATCAGTGATCCCCAAAGATGGGAAAGATGTATCGAATTGCTATAATTTACGCCCCATATCGCTTCTGAATGTGGATGCAAAGATAAGACTCTGGTCAGTTTTCTGAAGCAAAGTCATGGATATGATAATATCAGGACCCTCTTACATATTTTAAATTCGTCATCCACAGGATCAGATGATTTACCCTTTATATTTCTAGACACTTAGAAGGCATTTGATATTGTGAATTGGGCTTTCTCCAACTTTACTTTGGCAAAGATGGGTTTTAGACCCTTATTCATAAATGCTGTTGGAGCCTTAGTCGGGTATCAGTGCCAGGGTCTGGGTAAATGGGGATCTTTCAACTTCTTTTAGATTATTTAAAAGGTACGCATCAGGGATGTCCCTTATCGCCTTATCTGTTTAATTTGGATCTTGAACCGTTTTTAACATATATTCAACAGTCCTACTGTTTGGCAGGCTTTAAAATTGAAGAGATTGAAGTTAAGATTCCGGCTTATGCAGATGATGTAACAATTGTTCTTGATAATCCTGAAGTAGGGAGTGGCATTTTAAGGAATATGATTAATGAGTTTGGTAGACGCTTGGGTTACAAATTTAATTTAGAGAAGACTGTTGTGTTCCCGGTTCGGGATACTCCAGTGCGTAGACAGTTATTAGATTGGGATTGTAAGTGGGAAAATTATCAGGTGAAATATTTAGGGGTATGTTTGTCCAGGGATATGAAAGGAATGGCTGGACTCAATATTGATAAGATTTTAGAAAACACTAGGAGGGTAATTCATAGAAATTCGCACAAAAGTGGCGCACGCGGCTGGCACACAGTGTCCCTGTGCGATACACAGCGCCAGCCGCGTGCAAAAAAATCCTTTTCATCGCACAGCGTATTCATGGATTTTAGCCTCCGAAACCAGCCGTGGCGCAGAGTGGCGCAGCGACCCTGCAGCAGCGCCAGTTACGCCCCCAAGAACGCCCTCGCACAAGGAAAAGCCTTCAAAATACCCAAATCATCGCAAAGGGCTGCGCTAACCCTGGACCAGTTCACAGGGCTGCCAAACAGCAAACGCCAAGCGGGGAACGTGTATTTCAGTGGTTCGCGGGAAGTTTCACACACGTTTGTCCTGGGTACGTGTACATCAGGGGTGCGTGGGAAGTAACACACGCGTTTCCATCAGGGCACGTGTATTCCAGGGGTACGCAGGAAGAATCACACGCAAAAGCAGCAAGGTACGTGTATTCCAGGGGTGCGCGGGAAGTATCACACGCAAAAGCAGCATGGTATGTGTATTTCAGGGGTGCGCAGGAAGTATCACACGCGATTCCATCAGGGTACGTGTATTCCAGGGGTGCGCAGGAAGTATCACACACAAAAGCAGCAGGGTACGTGTATTCCAGGGGTGCGCGGGAAGTATCACACGCAAAAGCAGCAGGGTACGTGTATTTCAGGGGTGCGCAGGAAGTATCACACGCGATTCCATCAGGGTACGTCTATTCCAGGGGTGTGCAGGGAGCACCACACGTGAATTGCACGTTTGGGTCCTCCCAGGTGTTCCCTCTACACCCTCCACGGCCCCTGCAGGCGGCCCACACCACAGGGGCCTACCCTGCACATGTCCCGCAGGCAGCCCATGCACCATGCCCATGCCCCCCAGCAAACCCACATGTCACCTTGCACTACTGCCCACCAACGCATGTCCCCCTGCACCCCCAGCCCCCAGGGGCACCCTCCACCAGGCCCCCACTCATGTCCAACTCATGTCTCCCACCACCCCCACCCCCCAGCAGTGCAGTGCACCCTCCACCAGGCCCCCACTCATGTCTCCCATCATCCCCACCCCCCAGCAGTGCAGGGGCACCCTCCACCAGTCCCCCACTCATGTCTCCCATCACCCCCACCCTCCAGCATCCAGGGGCACCCTCCACCAGGCCCCCACTCATGTCTCCCTGCACCCCCAACCCCCAGCAGTGCAGGGCACCCTCCACCAGGCCCCCACTCATGTCTCCCACCACCCCCACCCCCCAGCAGTGCAGGGGCAGCCTCCACCAGGCCCCCACTCATATCTCCCATCACCCCCACCCCCCAGCAGTGCAGGGGCACCCTCCACCAGGCCCCCATTCATGTCCAACTCATGTCTCCCTGCACCCCCACACCCCAGCATCCAGGGGCACCCTCCACCAGGCCCCCACTCATGTCTCCCTGCACCCCCAACCCCCAGCAGTGCAGGGCACCCTCCACCAGGCCCCCACTCATGTCTCCCACCACCCCCACCCCCCAGCAGTGCAGGGGCAGCCTCCACCAGGCCCCCACTCATGTCTCCCATCACTCCCACCCCCCAGCATCCAGGGGCACCCTCCACCAGGCCCCCACTCATGTCTCCCACCACCCCCACCCCCCAGCAGTGCAGGGGCAGCCTCCACCAGGCCCCCACTCATGTCTCCCAACACCCCCACCCCCCAGCAGTGCAGGGGCAGCCTCCACCAGGCCCCCACTCATGTCTCCCATCACCCCCACCCCCCAGCATCCAGGGGCACCCTCCACCAGGCCCCCACTCATGTCTCCCACCACCCCCACCCCCCAGCAGTGCAGGGGCACCCTCCACCAGGCCCCCACTCATGTCTCCCACCACCCCCACTCCCCAGCAGTGCAGGGCACCCTCCACCAGGCCCCCGCTCATGCCTCCCATCACCCCCACCCCCCAGCAGTGCAGGGGCACCCCAGGTCCCCACTCATGTCCAACTCATGTCTCCCTGCACCCCCACCCCCCGTCATCAAGGGGCACCCTCCACCAGGCCCCTACTCATGTCTCTCTGCACCCCCAACCCCCAGCAGTGCAGGGCACCCTCCACCAGGCCCCCACTCATGTCTCCCACCACCCCCACCCCCCAGCAGTGCAGGGGCACCCTCCACCAGGCCCCCACTCATGTCCCCCTGCACCCCCACCCCCCAGCATCCAGGGGCAGCCTCCACCAGGCCCCCACTCATGTCTCCCATCACCCCCACCCCCCAGCATCCAGGGGCACCCTCCACCAGGCCCCCACTCATGTCTCCCACCACCCCCACCCCCCAGCAGTGCAGGGACAGCCTCCACCAGGCCCCCACTCATGTCTCCCAATCTCCCCCACCCCCCAGCATCCAGGGGCACCCTCCACCAGGCCCCCACTCATGTCGCCCACCACCCCCACCCCCCAGCAGTGCAGGGGCACCCTCCACCAGGCCCCCACTCATGTCTCCCATCACCCCCACGCCCTAGCATCCAGGGGCACCCTCCACCATGCCCCCACTCATGTCTCCCTGCACCCCAACCCCCAGCAGTGCAGGGCACCCTCCAACAGGCCCCCACTCATGTCTCCCACCACCCCCACCCCCCAGCAGTGCAGGGGCAGCCTCCACCAGGCCCCCACTCATGTCTCCCACCACCCCCACCCCCCAGCAGTGCAGGGGCAGCCTCCACCAGGCCCCCACTCATGTCTCCCACCATTCCCACCCCCCAGCAGTGCAGGGCACCCTCCACCAGGCGCCCACTCATGTCTCCCATAACCCCCACCCCCCAGCATCCAGGGGCACCCTCCACCAGGCCCCCACTCATGTCTCCCTGCACCCCCAACCCCCAGCTGTGCAGGGCACCCTCCCGCCCCCACTCATATCTCCCACCACCCCCACCCCCCATCAGTGCAGGGGCACCCTCCACCAGGCCCCCACTCATGTCTCCCACCACCCCCACCCCCCAGCAGTGCAGGGCACCCTCCACCAGGCCCCCACTCATGTCTCCCACCACCCCCACCCACCAGCAGTGCAGGGGCAGCCTCCACCAGGCCCCCACTCATGTCTCCCATCACCCCCAACCCCCAGCATCCAGGGGCAGCCTCCACCAGGCCCCCACTCATGTCTCCCACCACCCCCACCCCCCAGCAGTGCAGGGGCACCCTCCACCAGGCCCCCACTCATGTCTCCCATCACCCCCACCACACAGCAGTGCAGGGCACCCTCCACCAGGCCCCCACTCATGTCCCCCAGCCAACATGTCAACACAATCTAGATCCCTGGCCCTTATGGTCAGCCTCCAAATGCCAAACACCCACCCGAGTATTGCATCCACCCACTTAGAAATGGCAATAACATGATAGAACCCCAATTGCAAGTTTGGAAATGAACACATGTCCCTCACATACACCCAATGGGTGTCAGTGAATGTCAAAACCCATATCATGATATGCATGAAACCAATGAGATGATACTACATATTGAAGTTTGAAGAAAAAATATGTATTAAAAGCAACATAAATTGAATCAAAAATAAACAAACAATAATGGAAATTTTGAAAAAAAAAACAGCAGGTCCGTGAAATAATGCAAAACCACAAATCATAATCCAAAGGAAAGGTGTCCAAAGTCACAGCCCACAAAAGTAAATCCAATGGAAAATTAAAATCGAAAACCATTGCTCCATGGGTAAATCATTAAAAAAAATGAAAATCCAAAAGTCAACTATATACAGATAAACAATCCAGGGTCCATGATCCCAACAGAAGAAATGAAACCTATCTAATAACACTACCTAAAAAAAAGAAACTATATACAAAAATGTGGCCCATTGTCCAAAAGGTCCAAAAAAAATGCAAAACCAAAGGAAACCTAACACTAACTACAGAACTATTTACAAGGGCAGCGGGCTAGTCCGACGGCTCACTTCGGGATGTTCCGGGCCAGGGCATCATCGAACTCCTGCTCAATGTCACGGAGGCGGTCCTCCTCCATGGCCCCGAGGGTCCGCAGGGCGGTCGACATGTTCACCCCAAACTCCCTGCGGATTGCCTCGAGGCACTCGGCCCGCCTCAGAGCCCTCCGCATGGAGTACTCCGCCCTGATCATCGTGAGCCATGCCTCTTCGGCCCGCTGCCGCTCCGCATCTATGGCGTGGCCCAACCGCTGCCACACGGAAGACACTTCCCGTCCTGGGTCCTCCGGCCGATGCCTGCCCCTCCGATGTCGAAGGCCCCGAGCCTTCATGGCTCCCACCACGTTGCTGCTGCTGCTGTGCCTCTGCCCGTGCACTGCCTCCTGCTGCCTGCACATCCTCCGCTGGCTGGGGTGCAGTCATTGATGTGGCCACCCCTGCTGGACGTCCGACTCCCGACTGTGGCAGGGATGCCTCCTCCACCAGCCTGGCCGCACCGTCAGAGGCAGCTCCACAGGGCACCCAGGTGACTAATGGGTGGGAAGATGGCACGGAGGACGACTGGCGCATAGGGGGTTCAGTTGAGGAGGGGGTCTGAGCAAGCCCCATCAAATGGAGGAATTTGGCCTGGGTGACCTGTCCCAGTAGGCCGACGCGGTCAACGAGCCATTCAAGATGACGTGCAGTCTCCTCATGAAAAGACTGCAGATCACCTCGCATGGCCCGTTGACGCAATGCCACACCATTCAGGACAGGCTCAACCCGGACCCGGATAGCCACGTCCGCAGGCAGAGGAAGGGCAGTTGTCGTGAGCTCATCCCCTGCCTGAAAATGGGTCTGGACGTAGGCATCCCTGCTGGTGCAAGATGATGCAGTGACAGGATCAGGAACAGGATTGCACACAGGCACCTCTGCGGCGACCTGTGCTGCCTCCTGTCCCTGGTCCTGCACTGCACCACTAGCACCAGTGGAATCCCCACCTCCAGACCCCATCTCTGTTGCTTGCACGGCCTCCTCCTCCACCAAACCCCCCACCAACCTGGATGACTCCGTGCCATCTTCCCCTGTTGGGCCCTGTGGGGTCCCAGCTGCCCCTTCTGCTGCGACTCCGACCTCCGCCTCTTGGACCTCCCCCCGGAAGCTGCGGCCTGGGACGTGGCACCGGACTCCTCACTCCCCGACGAGATCACAACCTGGGAGGGGAGCCGGGCCTTGCGTCTCCAGCTGGCGGTGCGATCCCCGCCGCTGTACTCCACAGCACCTTCTCCGCCCTCTTCATCAGTTGACGCTGCAGACAGGGAGAAATAAAACACAGGCATCAGGGCACTGTACAATGGACACATACACACATGACAGTTGTACATGAGTGGCATTGGCAAACCTCAGACATGGCATCACAATTGCCAACACACATGTCATTTCAACTTGCACACATGAGCCATACCACAGCCACATCGCAACTGCCAGCACCATCCATACACATACAACAGCATAAGCAGGCAAAGGTGAGCCAGACATCACATGCAACACAGGGAGTGCACTAAACATGCACGCACACCACCACATTTGCATGCATGTGTACAGCTCAGCCAACTGTCGCAGTGTTCAGATGGGCATCCATGTCACATCTGCCAATCAGGCTTCCACATCCCGCTGTCACATGCATCCATGTTGCATCACTGTTGCACCCTTGTCAAATACACACACATGCACATGTACACAGTGCTGATACATGCAGCTGAAAACAACATACATGCGTGACATCACGAACATGCCTACTTACATACACATTCATCCAAACATGTGTGCCCACACAACTGCATTTGGCATGCAAGCCTACACACACAAGCACCATCCATGTCTCACACATGACAGCCCTCGCATGTGTTAGCCTCACGGCCCTGTACACCCCCACCCATACTCGGCCCCATACAAACAGATGTGCAACCGGCACACTACTGGCACATCACCACACGCACAGCTTACAATCATGATGCATGTACACTTACCGCTCGACTCCAGACGGGTCTGCCTCTCAAGGACCTGGACGTGGAGCGCTGGGGATATGCGTTCCAGGACCCTCATCTGATCTTCTGACAAGTGGCCCTGGCGCCCCTTAGCATCCGCTGCCTTCAAGAGGCGCCGGGCCTTGTTCAGGGTCCTGGACCTGAAGTCCTCCCAGCGCTTCTTGACATGTTGGAAGTCGAGGACTGCCACCCCCTCCACGTTGATGGCAGTCACGATGTCCGTCCAGATCCGAGTCCATCCTTCCTTCTCGGCGCGCATACTGCCTCAGGACTTGCTCCACCAGGACACCAACTTCCCTGGCACTGAAGCTGGTGCCCCTCTGCCTCTCTGGCCGGGGGTTGTCAGTGGTGCCAGATGTTGCAGTGCCCGACATTTCAACCCCAGAGGCAGGAGTGGGTGGGCAACTGGGTCCTGGGGCTGGGCTGTGGAGCGATGGAATCCCAGTCGGGAGTCTTCGGTTCCAGCAGGGGTGGTCACAGCAACAGCACCCCTGGCTGATGTGCAGGCAGCAAATGGCAGGGCACGTGGGCAGCAGGCAGTCAGGCAGCAGCAGATGGCAGGTGGGAGCGTGCTCAGGGCTCTGGGGGGCAGTAAATCGGCTTTCTGGGCAGGAGCATGGTCTTCCGTGTGCTTACGCGTGGCCAGCTTGATACAGAGTGATTTGGCACGTGAAAATCCTGCACGTCTGCATGTAATTCGAGGAAAGGCCATTAGCGCGTAAGTGCGTCTGCACGCATACGCGATTTCATTGGCCCAAAGGCCCCCATGCGCGGCTATGACGTCATGCGCATGGCCGTAGAGAATGGCGCGTGTAAAAAAAAAGATACACGTCCGAGTGTCAAAGCGTGTAATTGGTGGAAATGGCCTCATCGCGTATGCGCGTCTGTGACGTGTGTATAAAAGGTACGTGTAGAACGCCATTTCCTTGTACGTGCTTTTCGTGGAGAGCGAGTGGGTGAAATCTGTACTTCTTGTCGGTTCACATGCGATTTACTTCACGGCGTTTCAAGTTCGTACTCCCTGTTACCTCTGACAGCTTTTTCTCTTTTCCTCTTTTTCCTGGGCCTGTTTCCTCAAACAGCGTTCCCTTCTACTGTTGTCCTGTCTCCTCAGACAGCGTACAATTCTTCTTTTGGCGGGGGTGTTGCCAACACGCACACGTGCATATTTTTCACGCTTTTGTTCCTGGCAGACGGTGAGTCGCGCACGTATTTAACATCTGTGCTTGCCCCGTGTGTCGCATACCCCTTCAGAGGTCATTCTAGGCTGCGTGTGACACGCATACGTTCATTCTTGTGTTTCTGTGTGCCACAGCGTAGTGCAGGTTTATTTTTCCACACACGTGGTCTAGGAGGGGTTGCGTGCACCTTACTTCCCTTTTTTTGGGGTGCCTGTGCGTTGTGTGACCCGTCATCTTTCCCCAGGGGTGACATACAGCCTTACTAGAGCACTAGGGTACGATTACCATCTGGTACCCAACCCCTTTGACCCCCAATTGCCCAGGACAATAGTTCACATCGACTCCCATACGCACAATAACATCAGTGCCATGGCTGGGAGGCGAACAAGCCATAAGGGTGGCAAAGGTGGCCGAGCCCCAAGTGGTGGCCGTGGTGGATCCGGTAGGGGACGTGGCCGTGACTTGCAGGGTGCCCCTAGCCTCCCAAGTGTGGAGGAGCAGTCAGGGACACCCATGCCCCTCCCCCTGGTTGAGGGTAACGTGGCTGACACCATCCATGCTCAGCCCTTGTTGGACCAGCCCAATGTGGAACCAGACCTGGCACAGGGTGACTCCATGGCTGACTTCCCGGTCAGCAGGTCTAGGCCACGTGCGTCGGTGCACGTTGGTGTCATCAGGCCACGTGGATCAGGGGCAGCTAGGTCATCTGCTGCCCCGCGTAGGCAGGCTGGGGAGGCTGCAGGGGCAGCTGCGGCTCCATCCACCCCACCTCTCACACACCCAGCCAGGACAGTGTCGGTCCAGGTCCATCCTGCTGACATTCCCCCTGACACCATCACACTTGAACTAATGCCTGCACCAACTCCCATGCTGAGTGTGCAATCCCACACTCCTAGTACAGAGTCCACCGGGGCTCCTGCCCCTAGTGTGCAGAGCGGCATAGGACACTCAGGATCCCCACCACCTTCCAAGCGGAAGAGGAAGAGTGCTCATCCAGTAGAGGCTGATGCCCCAGACACGGCTACACAGTCCGGCCCGTCAAGGAAGCCCAGTGTTAGGGAGAATTCTCTGTTTAGGCTGAATTTCCTAAACTAGTGAGTCCCCCAGCAGCTTTGCTGGATTTCTGGAGTTTGTTTTTTTCCATCCTGCCAAGAGTGAGACTCGTTTTCTCCCACTCTTGGACACGAATGTGTGTAATTCCTTTGAACGTCAATGTGTTCTATGGGCTATGGGGTCTTTTACTCCATAGGGTCGCATATGTTTTACTATGTGTGTTACAACGCACCCTCCGTGCCATAGCACTGGGGCGTCCTAGCGGACCTCCATCATAGCCTCCATACCTGGGGACTGACTACTGTCTCCCCGGGCATGTAAAGTCACCATTGGCTTTACTAGACCTAAATTTACTAACAGAATTAGTACAAACCATCCTATTGTGGACGTACAAGTAGGGGTAATTCGATTACTCCTGGGTCTGTTATTCGAGGGGGCACTGTCCCGTCCCCCCTCGTCGAGTTTTGGCTGGTGGCAGTGGAAACTACTTGTTATATTCGACCCCGAATATAACCCTATGGGATTCTTCCCATTGTTGGAGATTGATACTTTTCCTCGTTAATCTCTAACATACCACCGGTTTACTTATCTTAAATAAGTCTATCGGATGGTATTTTCTGCCAGAACTCGGTTTTTAAAATGGCGTCTCTGTTCGTCTCTGTGACTCCTAAACCAAAGGTTGAGCCCTTTGTTCCACTTTTGGCGGGCTTCTGTACAGAGACCCTACAAAGTGGTGCCATGCTGTCTGGGTTACCACAGGGGTGTGGGAGGGGGTTTAGGCACCCTGGACTGAGTTGCCTTGCCAACTGCGGTGCACTCTGGTGTGATTGGCCCAAGTGGTGAGCCACCCCGCTCACCACTTAGCGTGTTTTGATTGACAGCTAGGCTGAATGAATGGGGGTTTTCTGCATAAAAGCAGGGCTTTTGGGACTGGATCTTCAGAAGTCGCCACAGGACCTAAGAATCTGACGAGGGTAAAGCTGAGCCGACCTGCAACGACGACACCTCCGGTGGAGCCCTGCGGAACCGACTCACCACTTCCCGACGACAGAGGACATCTCCCTGCCGGAGAGTCTCTTCCCCTGACTGGTGGGAACAACCAGTCCCCTTTGCTTTTTCTTCGCTTCAGGACGCAGTGGTCAAATTGCCCGTGCAGAGCACCTCGGCAACCAGATAGCCACTACCCCTGTACCGCGACCAAAAGGTGGTGCCTTGTGACGGAGCACTCCGCGGCTGGTCTCTTCCCTGGTGGTGCACCAGACTTCACTTTTCTTCAACGACGAGATCATCTCTACTCTTGGCAAAGACCCGACGTGCATCCACCACCAGGAACAACTGCCCCCGCCGGAGCTGTCTCTCCACAAACAAGGTACCGTGTCTGCCTGGCTTCCCTTTCTGCCGGATAGAGTGAGGTGTCTTAATCCTCGCCTTTCCCTTGGGTCACCTCCAAGCTTTCTTTAACGTGTTGTTCTGAACTGGTCCAATCTTTCCATAACAATTTGCGATAAAGACTTGAAGCGCATTTCCACTGAGACACTTTCTGGGACATATCGCCTTGCCTCTCGCCGAGTGGGCCTGGCCTCTGAACTTTGTGATCTGCAGTAGACCCTGCCTTACTTGCCTTGCATTTGTCCGTAAAGTATTGGTACCGAGTTGATTTTATAACCTGCCTTATTTTTCTCTCCCGTCCTAACGAATACTAGAGTGCCATCTAGGTTAAAGCATACACCTCTGTCTGCAAATAAGTGATGCCGGTGAACCTAGACTTGTCGAACTATTGTTAGGGGGATTGATCTTTTTCTTCGTATAGTAATTGTGATTGAAGTTGTTTGCCGTATCAGTGCCAGAGTGTTTTCTATAGATGTGTTGTTATAAATAAATACCTTTATATCTTTACACCGAAGCCTTGTTGCGTGTTTGCGAATCTGTGTGGTACAGACTGCTACCAAGTGTTTGCGAATCTGTGTGGTACAGACTGCTACCAAGTGGGTTTACTTGCAAACACCTGTAGTCCTAAATCTTTTGCAGTGGTCCAGAGGGAACTGCACAGGTTTCCGCCTAACACCCAGCTTCAATGAGGCTGCACTGAATGCACTTGTAGAGTATGTGTCCGCACATGACCGCGAAATGGTGATTGTTGCAGGATCCAAGACCACACCTGCACAACGTCAGGCATACTGGCAGACCATCGCGGACATCATAAGTGCTGGAATGACCTCAAGCGCAGGGCAAAGAATAAGCTGGCCTCAAGTCATGCCGCTACTCTAGTGACTGGAGGTGGGTCTCCAGCAGAGGACATAGAACTCACTCCACATGAGCAGGTTGCTGGGACCTACGTCACGGAGGAACAGATCCAAGGCGTGGGAGAACTGGCAGATTACGAGGCATTGTCCGGTGAGTGCACATGCATGTGTGTGTCATCCATGTGCATGGTGTGTGTGTGAGGGCTTCTGTTTGGGTGCCAGGTGAGGGTGTGTGCACCTGAGTGGTTTGTGTCACCCATGTGCCTCATTCAATACATTATGCGCACCAGCATTTGGGTATAGCAGTATCCCTTCTGCCAACATTAGACATCCAGCCCAGCACCACGCCAGTTGCCCTTGAAGTGTCATCTTGCCACAACATTGTTGCTTATTTTCCTCTGTTTATTCAGGTAGATTGTTTGCATACCACCACTTTTACTAGGCATTTCTCTGTCCTATTGTCACATGTCTGACATGGCTATGGTACAGTGGACTGGCTTTGTTTCCTGGACATGATTTGTTTAGACATGTCTCTGTGCTATAGGACCATTGTGGACTGGCAGCTCCAGGTTAAACATTTGAACCATTTCAATGAAAAAATCAATTTCATGAGCAAACTAGACTGAATGAACAATTGGTGCCCTCCTCTCCCTCTTCACTTTATGGCTAGGGTACATGCCATCTGTGTGATGGCATGTGTATTTGACCTGCCAATCACAGGCCAATGTGTGATACCACTGCTAGGCAGCATGCAGCAAATGTGTTCATCTTCCATCTTGGTGTCATCAATGTGTGCCATCTGCCTCCCCTTCACACGCAGTGACGGTGCATGCATGGGAGGGTTTTAGTCATGTGGGACATGTGTCAATCAAGTACTGTTTCTGTAGCTTCTCAGCCCTAATTGTGTGCCATAGTGCTAATGCCTGTTTCCATTTGTTTTCTTTTATGTCTTTGCAGAGGATGACGCACTTGATACTGCTGGGGTTGTGGAGATGGTGCAGGCCCAGGAGGGGTCTCAGGCCCGACCGACCATCAGTGAGGGACGTGGTGTGGTGGTGGGTGAGAACCCACAACTGCTGCAGGTCATGCTCTCAAGGGATGTCTCTGGCTGCACCTCCCCCGAGCTGTATTCAGGTGTCGATTCGGATGATGAGACCTATGTGCCGTCGCAGGCAGGTGTTCCTGGGAGGGATTCTGTTCTGTCCGACTCACCTGCACCAGGGTTAGAACCCTCAATGGGGATGTCAGTGTTGGCAGGTACGCCTTTGGT
This sequence comes from Ambystoma mexicanum, assembly GCF_040938575.1. NCBI lineage: Eukaryota > Metazoa > Chordata > Amphibia > Caudata > Ambystomatidae > Ambystoma > Ambystoma mexicanum. The sequence goes on from NC_090924.1 coordinate 1,029,659,010, forward strand.
GGTTACGGATGCAGGGTCACACTCCGCAACATCTGATCCTGTTCCTGGGCCAGCAGATCAGAGGGGGAATGCAGTCCTGCAGCCTCAGGCAGTGCCGGCACAGCAAGGCGCAGTTCGCCTTGCCCCAGACAGGTGTGGTGCCCGCCGACGTGGTGGGCGTACGCCACCTGGCAATACTGCATGGGAGCAATCCATATACGGTATGGCAACCCAACAGGCAGCATCATCAGAGATGATGGCTCAGGCCATGGATAGGGTGGCCACTTCCATTGTCCCCCCCGAAAGGCTGATGGAGCGACTACAGCAGGCAACAGACTCCATCTGCCAGTCACACAGGGAGGACATGTTGGCGTCCGACAGGGACAGGCGGGCGACACTGGCGACTCTGCGGGAAGCCATTTCCATAGAGTCCCAGGGCCACAGGGAAGCCCTGAGGGTGGAACTCCTTCACCTCAGGACGACTCTTGTTGAGCTTGAGGCTTCAACAAACAGAAGGACAGAACAGTAGCTGGAGCGTCTCACACTTACGCTCTCAGCTGAGATGCAGGCAACTAGGGCGGAGGTCTGGGCATCCCGTGAGTTGTTGCATGGGGACCTACGCACAATTATCCTCCAGAATGAGACCTTCCACACCCGCATGCTTGCTGCCATGGGGGACCAGACTAGGGCTTTGCGTGGGCTGCCTCCCATAGTGTCACCACCTCCTGATGCAGCTGCAGAGGGTGAGGAGAGCGACAGCAGTGATTCTCTCACAATAGGGTAGCCGTGCAGGCCATGAGCCCATGGAGGTGTTTTTTTTTCTCGCAAGATCCACACAGGTGGGTTTTGGTGCGCACCCTGTCCTCGGACCTCCTGGGTGGTCTCCCCCACACCCCTGAGACCATTAATGGCCATTTTTTATTTTTTTGTGTTTTTGTTTTTTTTCATTTTTGTTTTTTGGACAGTGTGTTGCCTTGTGTGGCTCCCGTGGGCATACGCTGTATTGTGACTGGGCACATGCAGGCTTGTCATGAATTTGGTTCAGATGCTTGGGTTTCTGTGACACACACCCCTCCTGCTTCTCGTTTCCATGGGCTTGCAAAGGGTGTGCCCAAGTGACATTGACGTACATGGTGACATTGGACTCCCATTTGATGTGTGGGCAGTCTGTAGTCAATACTGTGTATACATTCATTGTGCATATTGTTGCTGTATTGTACACTGCATGGTGTATTGATATGTGCCTCTGCATCCATCTCATCCTCCTAATTTGCAGGTCCATTTCTCATGTCTTCACAAGGCGGTCCACCTTGGAACTGGAGTCCATGTTGTAAGCAGTGCACCTACACTCTTGCGTGGCGCTAACACTGTATACTTGGAAGTGTTCGAAGTGCTGGCATTATCAGGTAGTGAGGCTACCAATTTTTTAAGTCTGTAATGTCATGTTTAAGGTAGGTTGGAGGTTGTGTAGGTGATTGGTATTCTTGGTAAGTATTTGGTAATGTGTGTTGTAGGTCCTGCATTACTGTGAGCATTTTATGTGTGGCCATGTTTCCATTAGGGACACTCTAGTTGGTGACACTTGGGGCATGTTGTGGGGATTAATTTGTTTGCTCTCACATTGCATGACATGCCATGGTGTGTTGTGTGGCCCTGCCGGGGAGGGGTTGGGTGACATGGCACTGTTCTCATGTAGTATTTTGCAAGTTGGTATTCATTTCTGCAGCATGGAAGTGTGTCTTTTGATGACACTGCATTGGTGGTGTTTGTGTAGGTAGGGATGCACACATTCTGACACTTCCACATGAACAATCTCAGGCTGCTATGGTTCTGACAGTTGACTAACCCTTTGTTCGTCATAATTGTCAGGTCGAGTCATCATTGCTTATCAGATGGTATGTGCCAGGGCTGTGTGCACTCCACAGGGGTGTGATTTCTATGTGAAGTAATTAGCCACCAGCTGCGTACGGGCTGCCTCACCCCGTGCCCTTTCCCCTCCCATGCGCAGTGGGCGTGCATGTGGTTGGGGATGTGGGGGCACCACCATGTCCACAGCCAGGCCCCAGCGTGTTGCAACATTGTGCAGGACACATGCTGCCACTATGATCCTGCACACTACTGGGGGCGCATATAACAGCTGCCCACCAGAACGGTCAAGGGAGCGAAAGCTTGACTTGAGCACTCCGAATGTGCGCTCCACTATGCCACGGGTTGCAATATGGGCTGTGTTGTATCTTACCTCGGGAGGCGTGATGGGGTTCCGAATTGGCATCATCATGTGGGTGCTCAGAGGGTAGGCACTGTCCCCTGGTGAGGAGGTGATGGGTATCATTAGTGGGGTAGTGACATAACTCTGCATCTGACATGCATGCATGTGCAGTGGCATTCATACTCACCAAGCAGCCATGTATCGCCATGCCGCCCAGCTTCTAGGTCCCGGCTTAGGGTAGACATCCGGTAAATGAAGCTGTCGTGGGTGGACCCTGGATAGTTGGCATATACTGAGGTGATGATTCCCTTGGCATTACATACTACCTGCACGTTGGTGGAATGCCAGTGCTTGCGGTTCCTATAGATGTGCTCAGATGCCCTGGGGGGACGTAGTGCCACATGGGTGCAGTCAATAGCACCTAGCACTTTGGGGAATTGTGCCACACCGTAGAAATCCAGGTCGGCAGCCTGCCTTTCTGCAGGTGTCCTAGGCAGGTATATGTGCCTGCGGACTGATGGGCGTGCAGTGATGGTGTTCAAGACCTGGTGTAGGCAGCGTGACTGCGTGGCCTGTGACACCCCACCCACTATGGCACTTGTCCGCTGAAATGATCCTGTGGCCAAGAAGTGCAGTACATTAAGGACCTTCTCCAGGGGGCTGAGTGCTTGGGAGCACAGGGTGGGTGGTGTGAGGTCATCCTCCCACTCACTGACCAGGTCCAGTATTATGTGTGGTGGAAACCTGTACCTCCCATACACCTGGTCATCAGGCATCCCAAAAAGGCTGGTTCTGGGAGTGAAAATTCGGGCCCTCACTATCCTCCTCCTCCTTTGGTAACCCACAGCCACTGCTGCTAGGAACGGTATATTCATCCTGGCGTCTGAGCTTGTTTGTTGCTTGCGCGCACTTTTATGCTGCGCGGGTCGACGTACGCCTGCTTCATGCTGGCGTATGTGTTTCAGGATTGGACCATTTATTTTTCGGCGCGTTGTAGGCGACCGTGTGAATCTTCCCGCCCACCCCAGGAATACACGTAACACGCTCTCTCAGGCCCAGTCGCGAGTAAATATTCCCGCCCACCCCTGGAATACACATACCCCACTCTCACAGGCCTAGTCGCGTGTGGAAGTTCACACGGACACCGAAATACACATACCCTGCAAAATCACATGTGAAACTTCACACACACCCCGAAATACACGTACCCAGGGCAATCGCGTGTGCAACTTCCCGCAAACCCCGTAATACACGTAGCCTGCTGGTATCGCGTGTGGAAGTTCACGCGGACCCATAATACACGTACCCTGATGGTATCGCATGGGAGACTACCCGCGCACCCCAGAAATAAACGTACCCAGGCAAATCGCACGGCTGGGGGGTGAGGGTGCTGGGAGACATGTGTGGGGGCCTGGTGGAGGGTACCCTGCACTGCTGGGGGGTGGGGGTGCAGGGGGACATGAGTGGGGGCCTGGGGAGGGTGCCCCTGGATGCTGGGGGGTGGGGGTGGTGGGAGACATGAGTGGGGGCCTGGTGGAGGGTGCCGCTGCACTGCTGGGGGGTGGGGGTGATGGGAGACATGAGTGGGGGACTGGTGGAGGCTGCCCCTGCACTGCTGGGGGGTGGGGGACATGTGTGGAGGACTGGTGGAGGGTGCCCCTGGATGCTGGGGGGTGGGGGTGGTGGGAGACATGAGTGGGGGCCTGGTGGAGGGTGCCCCTGGATGCTGGGGGGTGGGGGTGATGGGAGACATGAGTGGGGGCCTGGTGGAGGCTGCCCCTGGATGCTGGGGGCTGGGGGTGATGGGAGACATGAGTGGGGGCCTGGTGGAGGGTGCCCCTGGATGCTGGGGGGTGGGGGTGGTGGGAGACATGAGTGGGGGCCTGGTGGACGCTGCCCCTGGATGCTGGGGGGTGGGGGTGATGGGAGACATGGGTGGGGGCCTGGTGGAGGGTGCCCCTGGATGCTGAGGGGTGGGGGTGGTGGGAGACATGAGTGGGGGCCTGATGGAGGGTGCCCCTGCGCTGCTGGGGGGTGGGGGTGATGGGAGACATGAGTGGGGGCCTGGTGGAGGCTGCCCCTGCACTGCTGGGGGGTGGGGGTGATGGGACACATGAGTTGGACATGAGTGGGGGGCTAGTGGAGGGTGCCCTGCACTGCTGGGGGTGGGGGTGGTGGGAGACATGAGTGGGGGTGTGGTGGAGGGTGCCCCTGGATGCTGGGGGGGGGGGTGGTGGGAGACATGAGTGGGGGCCTGGTGGAGGGTGCCCCTGGATGCTGGGGGGTGGGGGTGCAGGGGGACATGTGTGGGGGCCTGGTGGAGGGTGCCCCTGGATGCTGGGGTGTGGGGTGATGGTAGACATGAGTGGGGGCCTGGTGGAGGCTGCCCCTGCACTGCTGGGGGGTGGGGGTGCTGGGAGACATGTGTTGGTGATCAGTAGTGCAAGGTGACATGTGGGTTGGCTGGGGGGCATGGCCATGGTGGATGGGTTGCCTGTGCGACATGAGCAGGGGTGCAGGGTAGTCCCCTGTGGTGTGGGCTGCCTGCAGGGGCCGTGGAGGGTGTAGAGGGAACACCTGGGAGGACCCACACGGCCAAATCACATGTAGCATTCCCTGGCACCACCGAAATACACGTACCCTGCTGAAATCGCGTGTGAATCTTCCCGCGCACCTCGGAATACACGTACCCAGGCCAATCGTGTGTGGAACTTCCCGCGCACCCGAAGTACACATACCCAGGCCAATCGCGTGTGGAACTTCCCGCGCATCCCGAAGTACAAGTACCCAGGCCAATCGCGTGTGGAACTTCCCGCGCACCCCGAAACACACGTACCCAGGCTAATCGCGTATGGAACTTCCCGCGCACCCCGAAGTACACGTACCCAGGCTAATCGCGTGTGGAACTTTCCGCGCACCCCGAAGTACACGTACCCAGGCCAATCGCGTGTGGAACTTTCCGCGCACCCCGAAACACACGTACCCAGGCTAATCGCGTGTGGAACTTCACGCGTACCCCGAAGTACACGTACCCAGGCTAATCGTGTGTGGAACTTCCCGCGCACCCCGAAGTACATGTACCCAAGCCAATCGCATGTGGAACTTCCCGTGCACCCAGAAACACACGCACACGCTATTTTTCACACAGCGGGTGTCCGTGTTTGTCGGTACCCCTTTGCACCTCATTTGTCCTAGAGGGCCACTGTATGGACCATTCATCATGGCTGTATATGGGTGCTTTTTGTTAGCGCACATTTTGGCGCATATTTATTTCAGGCGTAGGGACGCTACCGCCTGCTTTTTTGTGGCGTACTTGTTTGGCCCTGTGCGCGTCTTTCACCGTGCGCTGGTTTGCCCTATTTGATTCCATGAATACGGGTTGTAGGCGAGCGTGTGGGCGCGCACTTGCCTCCTGTACTTCCCCCGTGACGCCCATATTTTCACGCGTTGTTCCCCATTCCGAGTGTTACGCCCAGTGTTCCACCTACTTTTGTGATGTGCGCCGCTCTATGTGCTATTTCGCAGTGGCCGGGGCACACGCTGTTGGATGACCTGTACGCCGGCGTGCGCGGCGCACTTTTTCAGCGCACATCCAATGTTTTTCTCGCACACGGACTTCCATGAATCGATGTGCGCTGGTTTCCCTGCGATTTTCGCATTTGCACTGCGATTTTCGCACTTTTAATGCGAATCGCAAGTTTTGGCACCTCTGCGCGGGAATTTTCAGCGCACTTTAATTCCATGAATCGACCCCTAGGAATATTGTCCATAAATGGAACAGGTTCCCGTTATCGATCTGGGCAAAGGTCAATGCTATCAAAATGGTGCTCTTACCTAAAGTTCTATATATTATTCAGTCTCTACCAATAAAATTCACAAATAAAGTTCTGGGTCGTGTAGAGCGTGTTTTTCAGGAGTTCTTATGGGGTATTGGGAAAAGACTGAGGATACTTCGATATTTGATGATTAGAAGCGTACATGATGGGGGTTTTGGCCATCCTATCATTGAAAATTATTACAAAAGTTTTTTGATTAAAAAGTCAATCTTCTATTTTTCAATGAATGATCCAGGAGTTCCAATATGGGCTCAAATAGAAGAGTTTAAAATGAGACCCTTTCAAATTGAATCTTTATACTCACTTGGTAAATTACCTATATCGGTCAGTAATTTACAGGCTGTACTTGTTACCAAAGATGCAGTCACATCAATGATTGTAGGGGAGGGACAAGGACTATATTTATATGGGGAGGCCTCCCTCTGGCAGAATCCAGAGTTACAGATTGATAATAAGATGATATGTTGGAAAAGTTGGATGAATAAAGGTATATTGCTTATAAGGGATGTCTGGGGTGAAGAGGGTATGTTATCATTTGAGTTTCAGAAGGGGAAATATGCACTCCATAATCGGGAGCTAAGGCGATATAACTTGTTGAAGGGTTTGAAATCTGAGAGATTATTAATGCTTGATGAACCTTTGTTACTAAGGCCGGAAAGGTGTAGTTTCTTGTAGTTGCTCCTCATGTAGTGTCAAGTTATTTAAAGCTGTTCCCGGAAGAGGAAAAGATCAGATTTTCATGGAATAGTTTACGTCTTGCATGGTGTGAAGAATTGGGTGTGGAAATTACGATGAAGGATTGGGAAAGTTTATGGAAAGTCCCAGTTAGGATGAAGATTGATCTGAATCTACGGTATATTCAGCAGAGGATTATGGGGCGTCTTTTTTGGACCCTGGTTAAGATGTACAGATTTGGTTTAAGAGGATAATAAATGCTGGAGCTGCTCTAAGGAAGAAGGCACTATGCTTTACATCTTATGGGATGGTTTAAGGGTTAGGAGTTTCTGGAGTGATATTTTAAATAGAGTGGGCTGGGTTTGGCACATATTCTTTCCTAGGACACCGTTATCGGTACTTTTGAAATCGACAATTGGCACGCGTCATCTGAGTTATGCGACTCTATGTTGGGTTACTAAAGTGTTTCTGGTGGCAAATCAGCAAATTTTGCGCCTCTGGAAGACTAGGAAAAAGCCATGTATTGAAGAATGGTTATTGCAGGTGCAGTTGCTCTCACGGTTTGAAAAGATTAAATGTTGTGCTTTAAATAGAGAGGAGTTTTATAAGGAGCAATGGAATACTTTTAATGAGCTCTATGCTTGAAATGAGTGTTAACAGGTCCTAATTTGTTTTAAAATCAACTTTAGAGTGGTTAATTTGATGATGAGGTGATTTGGTGTTTGTCTTGTTTTGTGTGGTATTGTGTTTTTATATATAATATTTTTCACTTATTTTTGACTCTGTCATTTCAAAGTATGATTGTTAAATTATAATAGGGATATTTGGATAATTTCACATGTTGATTCTGTTCTATTTGTACCAATTTACTTAATGTTGTAAAGATTAATTTATATTCTTAATGCTTCTCATATATTTTGTATTGGAATGATGTATTTCTTTTGAAAATTTTAAATAAAGTTGTTAAAAAAAAGGAAAAGAAGCAAGATAGTCGATGAACCTACCCGGAGTGCCCTGCTTTAGGAGGGAGAGCAGTACCCTTATAGATTTGTCCAGCACAGAGCTCTAAAAAGGCGGGACTGCCGCCGGTGCCTGGAGACAAGATGGCGGCTACGGTGTGAAGAAGGCATCTGCGGGTGTGAGAGGCTCAAGAAGCAGGAGGAGCCTGGAGCAGGCCAGCGGAGGAAAGGCGATGCAGTGAGGGAAGCGTTGCTGTGGCCGTGGCAAAGGAGTGTATGCGGATGAGGAGGAGCACGTCTGTACCGGAGGGGCCAGAAAAGGGAAGCCGCATGGAGATAAACAGCTGCAGGCTCCCGTCAGAGAGCATGGATTGAGCTGGAGAAGCCCAGGCTGCACGGCCACAAGAAAGGCAAGTGGTACGCCCGGCCCCCTCAAGAATAGGTCTGCATATAGGGACGTGATGTGGAAAGCATGGGCACTCCCTGGCGAACCTGGGCAGGTGTCAAGATTCGGAGGCAGAACCTATGGGCCCCGCAGTGCACAGAGGAGGCGGTATGGTACGGCGGGACTCTGACTCTCCCACCGGAGGTAGCAGATGCCCAGGGGGGACCGGAAACTGGTGGCCTTAACAGAATGAACCTGGGCCAGTGGTGACTAGAGAGAAGCGCCCTGGAGCTCCAAAGGAGCAGAGGCGGTACTGTGGCAGGTTGATCACGGTCAGCCCCGTTAACTGGGAGGCCCTGGGAGCATCATTTTGGCACTTTTCAGCTGGGAGCTGGTTTAACACCAGACGCCCAAAGCAATTCATGGCCAGGGAATAAGGAGCTCATGTGTTTGCTGTTTGCACATTAAAACTAATGCCCACTGGGCCCAGTCACCACAGCTGCAAGAGCAAATGTGCATTTCTGCTGTCTACTGAACTAATTTTAAGGCACAGTTATCTGGAACACAGAGGACAAATAGAGGATGGCTGCACTGCAGAAGATAGTGGGCAACAGGGACAACCCCTTCTGGTATGGGTAATGCCCCAGCATAGTGGATGCCCGCACAAAGCCTCCGCATATTAAAAGCCCTGACTGCGAATACTAAAACTACACCCAGGGACTTCACAGCTGATTCTTGAGCCACTAATAATTGCGGCTTGTTACACCAGGAATAGGCAGACTGGATGCCTCCCAAATCGGCCAAAATGAAAGCAGGACAATGCAACAGGCTCCCGGGGGCAACACGGACCCGGCACAGGCAAAAGGCGGCAAAGTCATGGAACTACACAACCTGGTGATGCAAGCCACAGCGGATCTTAAGGTCTTGTTGGGGACACAGATTGCAGCTGTGCAGATAGATGTCGGACTGCTGCGCCAGGATGTGCGTAGTCTGGCAGAACGTACTACTACTCTAGAAACTCAGGTGAAGGAGAATACCGGGGCGATCCGGGAGACGCATGCTAATGTCCATGTCCTGCAGCAGAAGGTCAGCTTGCTGGAAAACAGAGTTGAGGAGGCAGAAGGACGGGCCCACAGAAACAACATCCGTATAGTCGGCCTGCCAGAAAAGGAGGAAGGCACGGACCCTACAATTTATATGGAGAACATGCTACTGCAGGAAATTAGACCTTGGAACCTTACGCAGGACTTCACCATTGAGAGGGCTGACAGGGCACTGACCAGGCACCCACCCCCTGGAGGGCTTCCCAGACCGATAATTGCAAAGGTCCTGAACTACAAGGACAGGGAGAAAATACTGGCTCTCTCCAGGCAAGGAGGAGTACTGAAGAGAGCTTCGGCCGACCTGGCAGCTTACCCTGATTACACCTTCCAGGTGCAGAAGAAAAGATCACAATTGTTTGCGGCTAAAGCTAGGCTTCGGTCGGCAGGACTGAAATACATGCTGATATGCCAGCCAGCCTGAAAGTTATACACAAGAACAGAGCCCTGTTCTTTGACCTCCCGGAGGAGGTGTAGGCATGGATGGACAGAGAAAATGTAAGCCTGGATGAAGAAGGAGACGAGGATCAGGTGAGGCACAAGGGGAGATCGGCAGGGCTGGAGCCTAAAAACGTTTCAGGATCTGGAAGTTGGGTATGAGGCTCTGCTTGCTGGCATGACATCCTTTGCAAGTTGACAGCCATCATAAGGCAAAAGGGTTCTGGTGACAGGGATGGTTCCTTCCTAGTGGAGATACAACAAATCTAAGCTTTGTTTAAATGGCGGGATGGTAATGGCCAGCGCATCACATCTGAGGAAGGAGGCCAGACCTATGGCTGAAGTTTCCATGCCCTCCGAGTTCCATTTTTTGGGAGCACTTGTTTTTGTGCCCACCCGCTGTACACCAGCCCCTGGTATGCTTACTGGGAGCGAATGTGAGAGGCAGATATGCCCGATTAAGGATGGGGATGCTGGGCGATTATTGTTGATTTTTGTTGGAGAAGTTGGGCAAGTTAAAAGGGAGGGGGTTTTGCCTGTAAGCAAGTTACAGAAGAATAGTAGTATTGTAGTTTTAACTGGATCACCGCATATAGAGAAAGGAGAACCATTTGCTGTGTTGGATGCCGATGCAGGTGGACTGCCAGAAAGGAACACAAGCTTATGGCTGGAACGTACTTACTTGGAATGTACAGGGTCTGAATGCTTATATTAAAAGAAGCAGGGTCTATTCATACCTAAAGAGGTGTAAAGTGGATATCGCCTTGTTGCAGGAAACGCATCTTACAGGAGAAAAACAAACACTGCTAGCAAAAAAATGGAAGGGGCGACTATTTGGTTCCCTGTACTCTGCCTATGCCAGGGGGGTCCTGATATGGGTTGCGCTCACGGTACCCTTTGAGGTTACCCATATTAAAACTGATAACGAGGGTAGGATGGTGTTGGTGCAGGGCCAACTAGAGCAAGTAGATGTTTGCCTGATTAACACGTACCCGCCTAATCATGATGCTGCTACATTTTCTCGTTCACTATACCACCGGCTGGGATCATATAGGGATGGCAACATCATATGGGGGGTGATTTTAATTACATGTTAAACCGACCTTGGATGGGTCTGATGGGAAATATCATAACCCTGCCCCGCCTGCCAGGACACTACAGACGCTCCTAGAGTCATTTGCTTTAGTGGATGATTGGAGAGTACTCCACCCGAACACTTGACACTACTCGCACTACTCAGTGCCGCACACAGTGCACACATGAATAGATTAATTATTTTTGGGACGGGAGTTGACACATCTCATCATGCGTGCAAAGTATAAAGGAAGGGTCCTGTCCGATCACGCCCCTCTCAGCCTACAGTAAGAATACATACCCCAAGAGCTCCAATTCTGATGTGGAGGTGAAGCAAATCCCTGAAAGATCCCCCATTCCGAGACTGCTTAAAAGACAGCATTGTAGACTACCTCACACACAATGTAGGGAGCATACCTGGGGCAGGAATCTTTTGGGAAGCATTGAAGGTACTAATCAGGGGAGCTGCCATCACTGGGGCATGTAGTGTCCAAGCAACTATCAACAAAGAATTGGGCTCCATGGATGAACGGCTGCAGACATTGGAGCAGTCCCAGGCGAAGCTACCAGACGAGACCAAGGGGTTTATGGAGCTTAAACAGAGATGCATGTAGTGCTGTGAGAGGCTGGCTATATAAAAAAGAGGCGAACAGGGCCCTATCCCCTCGATACGTACGAAATATGGGGATCTATTCCACACCTAAACCAGGGTGAATGATGCGTTCCAGGTATTTTATAAAGATCTCTATCAGAAGGGGCCCACAACACCAGGGGCTTATTTGGAGGACGTTTTGGGAGGGGTAGCACTCCCCGGGCTGAGCCAGGAAGCGAGAGTCAGTCTTGGAAGACATACTAAATGCGATCACGGCATTGCCGACAGGGAAGACACCCAGATCGGATGGGCTGCCTAGTGAATTTTACAAGGAATATGCTAGGGAGCTGGCCCCACATTTGCTCAATACGTTCACAGACGCTTATGAGGCAGGCATCCTCCCCTTAGACTGAGGGAATCCATTATTATACCTCTTCCCAAACCCCACAAAACCCCAATGGAGTGTAGCTCATATACACCACTCTCGATGCTCAACCAGGACAACAAGATACTGACATCTATTCTTGCAAATAGGTTGAAGAAGGTAATACACACTCCCAGATAGTATGACATGGAATCCGAGGAGGTTACACCATGTGATAGACAGGTCAGCATCTTGGGAGACTCCGGGTGATATAGCCACACTGGACGCGGTGGAGGCATTCGATTCGGTAAAATGGGTGGAGGCATTCGATTTGGTCCAAATCCAAACTCTGCGGTTTGGATTTGGACAGACATATATAAAGTGGGTTCAATTGATGTACATAAGACCGATGGCATGGGTGAAAATGGGCAGGTGCATCTCGGAAGCATGGGAATTTGAGTAAGGAGCAAGCAAGGGTGTCCATTGTCCCTGCAGCTGTACATCCTCGCTATGGAACCAGTAGCGCAGTACCTTAGGGCAGAATACATAGATGCGGGTATGGAGATAGATGGGACCAGACACCTGATATCATTGTATGCTGATGATACATTGCTATATTTCCAGAACCCCAAAGACAATTTAGAATTTAGAGCTGCTAGTGGAGGCCTTAGCACTGTTAACAAAATTGTCAAGGATCACAATCAGCACAGACAAATCTGCCCTGTTTTTAATAGCCGGCTTGCATAGGGCGGAACAAAGGGTGCTACCGGTCCTAGCTTTGCTATGGAAAACATCCACATTTAGATACCTGGGGGTCAATATATACCATGATCCAGTGAAAGAGCACACATATAATAGGAGGAATGCCCTAGAGGGCATTAAAAGCTCAATGAAGTTTTGGGCTAAATTACCCTTGTCGTTGATGGGGGGGCAGCCCTGCTGAAAATGGTGGTACTCCCTAGACCGTTGCACTTCTTCCTCAATGTTCCGTTTTACTTACCCAACTCCATTTTTAAGACACTGGACAGCATTCGTAGAGGTTTTCTGTGGTTAATTTGAAGGAATAGGATATCGGTATCGAACACTACACAGGCCATATGAGGAAGGAGGCATCAGGATCCCACATTTTGAGCTATATTAAATATCGGGGCAAATGCAGTTCATGGTACATTGACTCACAGATGACCCAACTCTAGACACGCTAATGTTGCAGCCCACCGAGGCACGCCACTACCTGAAGGAAATGTGTGGATCAGAAAGTCCCGAAGTGGGCAATGGTCGCACTTAGTGTCCCAGGGGGTGAAAATGTGGGAGAGGGCACTCACAACGATAAGGCTTACAGACCCATTCTCAGTGCAGATCCCCCTGGTCTTAGTAGTAGCATCTACAGCACAGGCGAGACTGGGAATATGTGCACATTAGGAATCTCACCGGGTGGCCACAGTAGGGGATATATTGCACAAGTCCACCTTTATACCCTTTGTAGAGCTGGCGGAACATACAGGGCTGCACGCGGGCCAATATTTATTACATGGTACAATCAAAAGGGAGCTTATACGCAGGTGGCCCGCGTACAGAGAACTACAGGAGAAGCATTCCATAGTGGATTCTCTGTATGACATATCGGAGGGAAGGCACACCATATCACGGATATACGATTTCCTACTACTTAACCGACCCCCCTCCCTGTTGGTGGTAAGGGGCAAGTGGGAAAACACATTAGTAAAAATGAAGGATCTGGCGAGCATCCTAGCCAAACGCAGAATGACCATGGCAGGGTAATCCCCCAGGGTTCCGGATGTGGAGGAGTGGTGTCGGGACTTGAAGAAGTGGGCAGTGGCTGAAACAATGGCATGAAGGGGGGCGTTATGGGGTTGCCGGGCAGAGACCACAGCGGGAGTCATGGAATGTGAAGTTTTATTGCAAACCCTGTTCAATGAGGGGGCCAAGAACGAAACGAAGGGGAAGGATCCCAATTGAAGGGAAGTAGTGGTCCACTCACACAAGCGATATGGTGGTGAGAGGATAACGGTTTTTCAGGCAAAGAGGGAGGGAGGGAGTTGGGGGTGAGGGGGGCTGGTTGTATGGGAAGTTAATGATGCGTTTTGTTGGTACTGCTGAAGACACCGCATGTGGCAATGCTGTGGAAAGTTGCATTTTCTGTTTCAAAAAACCTCTGTGAGGGCGGAGCATTACTAAAATGAGAGATGTCTGCAACGAGCAGATACACTGGTGGGGGTATGAAAGAGTTGTCAAAAACCTCCTGGGCAGGACACCGCTTTAATAAGTTGACTGGGGAAATGGTTGAGCCACTGAATGGTCAAAATCTGATAAACATTACCATAAGCGGGGCTAATAATCAGAATGCAAACAAGAGAGTGATCAGTCAAGAACGGTGCAAGAAGTCATCCTTGGAGGGCGTGCAATCTTGGGATTGGCTATCAAAGGCATTGTGGTCCCCCGGGGTGAAGAAGAGAGCCAGAGCCAGAGAGATTAGGGCCTCTATAGGTTAGAGGTTTGCTCTTGGAACACCAGTGGTTTTTCCCACCTCTTTCATAGTATGGACCCAGTGATTGCCGGTTTAGATATAATATGCCTGCAAGAAACATGGCTTTTGGAGATCCCACTTCTAGATGGCTTTTCCTTGCATTTAAACAAAGCCAAAAAGGTAAGCCATGGTAGGCATTCCTCATGTATTTTGACAATAGTGAGAAATTGACTAAGCCTGAAGGTGACTCAAGTTTTCAACCATTACCCTTACATTCAGATACTAATTATATAATTGGTGGAGCCTGCGAACAGTGGTCAGAGATATTTGATCCTTTTCAGTTTATAGTGGAACCCTAACACCTGGGAATCATACTGCTTTGTGGACATTATGATGTCATGGATCGACAAAATGTACTCTATGATGAGGGAGCCAATGCTGATGATCTGTGTTGACTTAAATTTAGATTGTCTCAAGTCGGGGCAGAGGAATGAAAAGGGATTGGAGAAAAGCATTGGGTCCAAGAGAAGAAGATTCCAAGCTTGGTCAGCGGAAACAGAGACTAGAGGCATTCATATATTGAATGGTCAGGTGAGGGGTGATATCCCGGATGCTAGGACCTGGTGCAATTGGAAGCCAAGCGCCACGCTGGACTATTTTTTCATTTCCAGTAAAGTGCTTCCCCAGATTTTATGCCTGCAAATCTCCCCCACCACACACAGTGATCATGATCTAATACAACTGTCGTGGTTTGCCTCAGTAGTGAAACAAGAGAAACTGTGGAATCAAAGACTGGAGGTAGGAGGAGGAGAAATAGATTGCGTATTAGACCCCAAGAAGTCCCATAATTGACTAGAAATCTTCTTGCATGTCATTTCTAGGATGAGGAGGGGGTAGAATATGATAGTGGTTTGGCCATCTTCAGAGAACATCAAATCAAGGAAACTAGTCCACACTTTAAACCAATACATATCTACGAAAAGGAGGTTGTATTGCTGAAAAGTCGCCTTCATAAAGACCTCAGAAAACTCGGGGAGCTACCATTAGTTGTCAGAGGGCAACTTATTAGGAAAATAAAACAGAGATATGAAAACTGGGTTACATCTCATAAATCGATGATGCACTAGAGAGATGCAGAAGCAAGGCGACAGCCTTGAACAGAAACAACACCAGAAACCTGTGGCAGCTTTTAAATGAGAAAGGGACTAAAACCTGTACTCTTCACTTAAATCCAACCTCAGAAGACCGATGGGTGTCCTAGTTAGGGAGTTTTCTTGCCCTGTATGATCCGATGGGGGTAATTACCCCAAATGAAAAAAAGGCATAAATGGGCATTTCACCTGGACAGGGAGGAAATCCTACTGTTGATAAGGAAGGCTAGCAGATCACGCTCCCCAGGCCCAGATGGCCAGTCAAATGAAATATTAAAGGCAGCCCCGGAAGCTTGGCCAGATTTTGGAGGGTCTTGTTTCAGAGGAGTATGCAGAGGGAGAACATTCGGGTATCCTGGAAATCGGCAGTGGTGGTCCTAATATTTAAGAAGGGCAATAGATTGGATCCTAAAAACTACTGACCTATCGCCCTACTAGATGTGCAGGGTAAAATAGTCACAGCACTTCCACTGAGACGCCTGAATGAATGGGTGGAGAAATCAGAATGTTTCAAATGCCGGCAAACAGGGTTTGTTAAAGAAGCGGGTTGCAACTTAAACCTTCTCCTATTTAGTCTCCTGAAGATGAGAGCATTAAGGGGCGACTGTAAACTTTACCTAGCGTGGATCGACATGGAGCACGTATTTGACAGCATTAACCGAGAGGCTTTATGGAACAAACTAGCAGCACGAGGGTGCCACAGGATCTCCTACTGGCAATTAAGGACCTGTGCACAGGAACCTCAATGCAGATCAGGCTTGACCAAGTGGGACATGGAACTAGAAGGATTCACACGTTTAGGGGCTTAAAGCAGGGATGCCCCCTTGCGCCGGTTTTATTTAATGAGTTAATTGCGGACTTAAAAGACGTGAAGACACTGTAGGTTGGCTCCTATATGCTGATGACATGGTGATATTAGATCCTACACCAATTGGCTTTCAAAGGAAACTAGAAATCCTGGAGGCATATGTAAATCGAAACGGCCTAAAGATCAACGCAGCTAAATCTGAAATATTGATCTTAGAAAAACTAAAGGGCCGGGAAAAGGAAAGTGCCCAGCTGGGATCCAAATGGAAAACTGATCAGGCCTGTCTTCACCATAAAATACATTTATGCATGTATAGGGTGGCCCATTGGGCCAGATGCTTATCCGTTCCTAACAGTGCACCAGCCGAGCACTAGAAAACCACCATCTCAGCCCCCAGGCAAGGTACCTGCAAGATACTCGCATTCCTTATCTGTTCACAACCAGTTGCGTTTCCAGGAATCGCATTTATGGTGTGCACAGAAGGGGACACAGTCAAAAGTAGGGAGGCCACCTAAAAATAGACAATGTGAATTTCTTTCCAAAGTTAACATGAGCAAAATAGCCCAAAGTGAACCTTGGAAGGTAGAAATGGTGCATTTCTATGGCACAATGTTTATTGAAAGTTGGATACAAAGACATTTACAAGCAATCGTGCAGGAAAAATGTAATATTCAAATACTTCTGATGCCAGGGTGTCAATTGTGAGTACAATGCCAACTATGCATTATTGGAAGACAGAGCCTACGCTAAAGGTTCCCCTCTCCTTGTACTCCTTGACCTTTTAGTGGCTTTTGATACTGTTGAGCACTCCATTCTGCTCTTTCATCTTCCTCATCTTGGCCTGCCGCGTTCTGTTCTGGATTGTTTAAATCCTATCCCTGCAATCACACCTTTTCTGTCTCCTGGGCTGATCTGTCCTCCCAGGATCTCCCACTTTCTTATGGTTTGCCTCAAGGATCTATTCTCAATCCTCTTCTCTCTCTACACTTCTCCCATTGGTTCCATTATTTCTTCCTTTGGTTTTTCTTACCATCTCTACGCGGACAACTCACAGATCTGTCTTTCTCATCCTTCTCTGACTCTATCCACGCCTCTCTTTCAGCCTGCCAATTTCCCATCCAATTCTCGATATCTTCTCACTATTCTGAGGAGCAAGGAATGAGACATGGACACAGAGGAATCATGGTTTTAGCCATAAACTTTTATTGAAACAAAAAGGGGTTGAAAATGTTCTACTGTCGTTATTTCCCTAAAACAAAACTAAGGGTCTGTCTAAAATAAATTCTAATGTGAAAAGGGAAATGTCTTTGGCCTTGAATGTGTACACATGTTCAACAAGGAAAAAGACATAACTCCAACACAAATGTTCCAGATGGATAAAGTTCACAGTTCCAGAGGATGGTTCCCTTCCCCTGGATTTCTCTTCAATACACTTTAAGCTTTAAGGGATATGAGTTTCCTTGGGTTTCTGTTAATCAACAAAACAACTGGCATGCAAAACAACTTGGATGTTAAGTCTTAATCTTGGCTGTACTCTCCTGCCAGGCTTCATCTCCTCTTTAACAACACAGTCGTTGGCTATTACTGATGCATCCTTATCAGGACTTCCTCATGTGATTTACTTTACATACTGTCCATTTTGACTATGTCTGCTATACTCTACTGCCAGGGTTTTCTTATGTACTTCACTCAGTACTCTTGCAACTTGTATCTGTCTGGTATATTCTCCTGCCAGGATGTTATCAAATGTTTCACTCGGCACACTTGCAAACTTGACAATATTTTATATTCATTCTGTTATATTTCTTTAGGAAAAATTGAGTCTTCCATTCTCTCTCATAAGCTTAATTTTCTCTGATTTGCCTTCTGTAGGGTTTCTGACATGCCCAGGTGTCGCAGCTTCATTTAGGTGAACTCAATGGCTCGCTGTGGCACGTGTCGGCGCTCCTGAAGTAAGCCTGCAGTGGCTCTTCGGCGTGCCGTTCCTTCTTCAAGGGTTTGTTGCCTCTGCCTTGTGGCTTCCGCGTCCCTCACAACTGCCGCTTGCCTGCTCTGGGTTCCTCTGTGATCGAGAGGTGTGGAGGCTTCTCGGTGCGTACAAAAGCCAGGAAATCTTCCCTTCTTTTCCTCTTGTGGCCCCCTCGCAGTGGACCTGCTCCTGCAGTCTGCTCTCCTCGGCCTCTTTCATGAGTCGGTTGGCTCCACAGACTTCTTGACAGCACTGGGGTCCCTTGGTCAATACCGAGAGGATGGGATTCTCCCAGCCAGCGTCTCTCCGAGCAACATCTCTCCAGGCAACCTCACTTGAGGCAGCGTCTCACCAGGTAGCGTCTCCCCAAGTGAGAGAGCTTCCAGCTTCCTTCTAGCACACCGCTGGTGCCCAAGGGTTCTCCCCTCATTGGGGCCCACAGTGGTTCCCTGGGTTCCCCCAGCACTCCCCAGTTCTCCACCAGCTGTTGGAGTGCAAGGGATCCCCCTTCTCTCCTCTGGAACAGCAGTCCAAAGCCCCTTTTTTTGCAGCAAATGATTCCTTCAACCAGGTCATCCATGGGAGGGGCTCTCCATGGGTGTAATTTTAGGGAGGGACAGGGGTGTTTGTCCCCCCAACTTTCATGGCACACCATTTTGTCCCCATTCATTTGGCTGGGTCACCTTTTCTTCAGATGTCATGTCCCCCCCAACATTTTCAGCAACGTTACTCCACTGGGCCTCTCTCATTCTTCCTGGGCCTTTTATACTGGACCTAGCCAATAAGATTTGGGGAAAGACTAAACTGCTGTATGTGATTCTTACATGTAATCCCCATTCCTCAATTTTTCTTCCTCATCACAGTATTGAGCTATAACTCTCTTGTGAGTCATTGGGATCTTTCTCATCAGAGGACTTGGAAAGTGATCTTCATTCAGAATACTTCTACTCTTCCTCGTCCCAGTACTTTTTAGGGGAATGATAGGATAAGTACAACCAATGAGTCCATTAGGGAAGGGATTGTTCTTACGGGTTATAGGAAGGGTGCCTAAGGTCCCTTGATTGACGGGAATACAGTATCTCACGTGATGTCATATCATCCCCTTGAAGGTCGCCTCCCCACATGTAATCCTCCATCAAATAGCCCCCACCAGGGTCAGGATCAAGTAACAGCTGACGTCCCCTGGCCACATGAGGAGAGGTTATCCTCGGGAAAGGAGTGATGACATCATCAGATTCATCCCAGTATCTGCACCTTAATCCATCATAAACTGAAGTCCTTTTCTTTCCTGCCTCCACCATTCCTCCCCCTCTCTCTTCCCCTTCTGTCTCTTTTTTTCCTCTTCTTTACTCCCTACCTTGACCTCAGCTCACAATCCTGGAGCCCTTTTCGACTCCTTCCTCTCATTTTCCTCCCATATCTCCTCTACTTTCCGCTCTTGCAGATTTCAACAATTTAACATCTGTAAAGCACGCTGGTTCTTAACTTTTCATGCTCCCCGGCTCCTTTTCTCGTCCTTAGTGTGCTCTCACTTATTCTATTGTTCCAGCCTTTTACTTGGTCTTCCTGCTTGTCGTATTGCCCCACTTAACTCGGTCTACCATTCTTCGTTCCGCGTCCTCTGCACCCTATCCCCCTTGACTATATTTCCACTGCTCTTTAATCTCTTTGGTGGCTGAATTTTTGTCCCTTTCTATTCTCCCTCTAGCTCCCTTTGCTCTCAGTTTCTTTCTCTTTTGGTTGTTCCCCCTCCTACCTGTAAATCTTCTTGTTTCCACTCCTTTTCCCTACTCGCTCCTAAGCACTGGAATTACCTCTGTCTGTCTATTCGGTCTCTGACTTCTCTCTGGCTTTTTAAAATTCAAGTGAAAGAGAACTTGCTCACTAATTCATTTTGTTGTTCTAGACCTATGGTTGCACGGCTCTGACATTTGTGAAGCACGTTGGTGTTAAGTGCTGTATTAATAAAATAAAATAGAAATAGGTCAGTATAGATGACACCAGTTTTAATATTGTGCCAGAATGTCATGCAGTGCACAAGATTGGGCTTGGAAATGTCAGAATATAACATAATTAGTTGCAAGGTGTTACCACCAAAACACCAGGTCATTTCAAAGTATGCCTTAGTGTTGCTCAACTTTTGCAGGGGGCTGTCAATTCAGGGTGATCCATGTTGCTCAATTACATGGAGGCTGGTTCAAATACACCATGGTTCATTTAAAAGCTGCAATGTTCAGCACAATGTGCCAGCCTGCCAGTTAGGCATAGCCTTTGCCAGTTTCAAAAAACTCTACTTAATCGAAGTTGATGTAATGCCAGTTCCAATAGTACCATGCCATCCTTGCCCAACCCTGCCCCAGTATGATATATTCTGATGTAAGTGGAGCCTTAAATCCACCAATAATTCCATCATATACCTGGTCAGTCACCATAGGGAATGTACAGCCTTACAGGGGCTGCAATAATATGCCAGCTGCAGCTTCAAATGCCCCAATAAAGCCAGTTTATGGTTGGTAGAGTCACCATATGTAAGGTAGACCCCCACAAGTCCAAACTCACATGACCCACACCACCAGAGCAGAAGCCGCATACCTGACATCCTATCCTCCCACCACCCAGGGAACAAGCAATATACCTGAAATCCTACCCCCCACCACCCAGAGCACAAGCCCCAAAACAGGAATCCTACCCAACACCACCAGAGCACAAGCCCCATACCTGGCATCATGCCCCCTCCTCCCAGAGCACAAGCCCCATAACTGACATCCTTCCCCATCTCCCAGAGCACAAGCCCTATATTTGGCATCCTGATCCTCCAAGAGAGAGCACAAGACCCATACCTAGCATCCTAACCCCCCTGCTCCCAGAAAACAAGCCCTAAATATATGCCCTATATCCGGCATCCTGTCCCCCCACTACGCAGAGCACAAACCCCATATCCAGTATCCTGCCTCCCCACCACCCAGAGCACAAGATCCATATCTGGCATCCTACCCCCAAGACTCAGTGCAGAAGTCCCATACATCGCATCATGTCCCACACCACCAAGATTGCAAGCCCCATACCTGGCATCCTGTCTCCCACTGCCCAAACCCCAAACCCAATACCAGACATCCTGCCCTCCTCCATCCAGGGCACAAGCCCCATATCTGGCATTCTGCCTGCCCACCACCCAGAGCACCAGTCCATTACCTGGTATCCTGCCCCCACGACTCAATGCGCAAGTCTCCCTGCATCCTGTCCCATACCTGGCATCATGTCCTACACCACCAGGATTACAAGCCCCATGCCTGGTATCGTGTCCCCCACCACCCAAACCCTAAACCCAATAGCAGGCATCCTGCCCTCCTCCACCCAGAGCAGCACAAGCCCCATACCTGGCATTCTGCCCCACCTCCCAGAGCATAAGCCCATTACCTGGCATCCTGCCCCCTACCACCAAGACTGCAATTCCCATACCATGCATGCTGCCCCCCAACAGCCAAAGCAGAAGCCCCATGCCTGGCTCCTGTTAGTCCTGAGGCATCAGCCCTCAAGAGCATTCAATTCTGTTATATGCAGGCTTTTTCCATAGAGAGGGAGCGGCAACAGCAACCCAAGCACACACCTGCCTCCTAGGGAGGGGGATACAATATGGGCAACACAACTTTTTGTGAAGGAGGCAGGTGCCTGCCCTGACCCCATCCTAGACCCGCCACTGTCCATGACTCATCCCTCATTCTGACGAGCTCAAACCATCTATCCGCTCCGGCCCGTAAACAGCTTGCAGCACATGTTCGTTTTCTTTCTTAGAATATGCATGGCATCTGTAGCAAGTTAGAGGGCCCAGATTGTTTAACTTTTCTATGCTCCCAAGATATTGTATGCCTGCAGGAGGCCTGGTCAGTGAATGATTTAAAAGTCTCTGGCTTTGTTGTCCATAGTGTTGTGGCATTAAGGGGCATTAGGGGCAGACCCGAAGGTGGGCTATCAGTTTGGATCAATTACTGTCTAAAAGCAAAATGCATAAAGGTTACTGTAGATACTCCAGATTTAAAGGTTTTGAGGATCATTCTCCTTGACATGTTGTTGCTTTTTTTATGTCAATATCTAGCTAATTTGGCACGGCTAGAGAGTTTTGTTACATTCATTTACCCAAAGGATGTTAAAGCATATGCTAATAATAGCAGATGACTTCCATATGTAATTGGAACCATCTGCTGAGCTTGAAGCACTGATGGAAGAAGAAAACTCAATTTGGGGTGTTCCGCTAGTCTTAGCATCTAACCCTAAATCCCACTATCCTTTGGCCTCTTCTGTTGCTTCGTTCTTGCTCACATTGGGAATCAGGGCCTGCAATGACAGGTTCCCAGAGGATATCCCAGCCAAACACACATTTAGAACCCATTCTAGGTCCTCATTAATAGATTACTTCTTTATCAATTTGAATCAATTTTTCATGAATTCCAGGTATCCCAAGGAATGAAAAGCGACCATGATCCCATTGTATGTTAATTTTTGTTACCAGGATGGGAGCGCACCAGTAAAGTTGGGTCTATTACCTCCATGCCCTGGGTTAGGAAGTACTGTGCAAGCGTAGATAGATCTTGCACTCTCCCAGAGTTGTATAGCAGGCTGGTACCCATACATTCCAACTACACTGCTCAAACCGATCCTTCCAACCCAATGGGTTTTTATTCTAAAATCAAAGAAGTGATCATGCCATTGGTCTTGTCTATCCCGATAAATCACCCTTCTGCCAAAATGGCTAATAGCAGCACCAGTAGGCATAATTCTGAGTGCCACGCTGCTAAGAAGGCCCCAATCGACGCAGTGCAGCCATTAACTGCCCGTAGCCAGGTTAAGGGCATCTTATAAAGTATTCTGAGCTGCGAATAAAGCTGCACATGCTCAGGCTGCATCGCTTGAGTTAAAGAGGGTTGTTCAGTCGAAATGACAAAGGAGTTTTCTGGAAACTAGTTCATAAGTTACAAAGGGGAGGCGCGCTCTACCTCCGCCAATTTGATTTCATCGGTTGAATGCGGTGCTCATTTTAGTGCCCTATATACCAGCTCGGCAGTGGTATATAACTGTCCTGCTTTCAGCCCCTCAAAATTATATTGGGTGAGGTTTTCTCGCCCTTTTCTCCGGCAATCATCTCGCAAAAATGAGGGAAGGCCCCAGGTCCGGATTTTATAACGGCTGATACATTTTTTTTTTTTTTTGTTTATTAACCTGTTAGGGTTTTTTACAAATCTGCGCTGTGGTAAACTGTGTTTGTGCTACTTTTAAAGATTTTTAAAGGTTGGAATTTGACCCAGAACTCACGACACCACTCTCGAATTTCCTTGAAGGTCTCTTGCTGCGGTTGCAGGCAGTGAGGCAATGTCACTAGCTTTTGCCAGAGCTACTTCGAGAAATTTAGCTGCCGCTCTGGGCCATCTAGTGGAATCGCCTGCAATTAGCCAGAACCATATTGTCTCTTTGTTGAGTGTGAACGGGCACGTGATGAGTGGTGTCAAATAAGCCCTTCTTTCCTGCACCAATCCAACACATGAAGTGAGTAGATGATGGACAGATTCTATTTGGTCAACTAGACCACAGACCCGGCAGTGAGGAGAATTTGCCAGCGCTCTTTTCGCCAAGATTTCTCTTGTGTGCAGAAGATTCAGGCGGGCCCGTAGAAGAGTTTTTCTCAACCTTTTTTCGGGAAATTTTTTGCAATATTTCAGCAGAACCTTTGGGCGATTGTAAGTGGGTGGCAAGTCTTTTAGGGATGTGTATGTTAGGATTTTCTCGTTAGTACGTATCCAATCTTGTTCTAAAAGTTTTTGCTTCACACGCCCAGGATTAGAGATGAGGAGGTCGTCCGTACAGTGGACTTCTTCTAGTTTTTTTCCAATTTTCTTCGCCCAGTTAGTGAATGGTATGCACTTACCGTTTTCCAGTTCGTTTTCTAATATCCGAAAAATTGGCAGAGGGTCAGGGGTCCGTATTTTCCTATAAAGTAGAATCGCACTTTGCATAACAACTGAGGCTAGTGAAGGAAGGCCGAGGTCGCGCCGAATGGCTGGCATGGGGGCTGAGGTAGGAAGCCCCAAGACCGATTTCCATAGAAAACCTTCCAGTCTCAGCCAAAATTCAGCAGGTAAAGTTAAGTTGGCTGCCATGCCGTATGTTATGGCCGGTACTACCTTTGTTTTGTAGAATTGTAGTACCGGGGTCCAAGAAAACTTGCCGAATTTTCTGTCGACAGCTCGAGATTGGGCTGTCAAGTTCTTGATTTTTGACCATAACGAGGCTTGAAGTGAAATGTCATTCAAAGTGTTGTCTAGTTGGATGCCCAGGTACTTGAACTCGTCTACTACTTCTATTTTTTCTTCATCGGGAAATCATGCCGGACACTTCTTTGTCTTTTTTTTGCCTTTTGAAAAGGACAGGATTTAAGTTTTGTTTTTATTTATTTGCAGATTGTTTTCTTCCATGTATTTGGCCAAGTTTGTTAGCTGTCTCTGAAGGCCCACTGCCATCTGGTCAATCAAAATTAAGTCGTCGGCGTACCACAGTCTTGAGACTTTAGAGACACCCACTCGCGGTGGGAAGGATCTTACTGATTTCGCTGAGTCTTGGAAGTTTCCAATAAACAAAATAAACAGAGCTGGGGCTAAAGGGCAGCCCTGTTTTACTCCCCGTTTTGTAAAGATTTGCTCTGAGAGTGTGCCTTGTTGGTTTAGGCGGACTCTGAGTGAGGTGGTTGCGTGGAGTGCCATTACTGGTGCGAGAATCGGGTCAGGACATTTCCAGGTGGCTAACTTGGTCCACAGTCTTTCTCGATCTACCAGATCAAAGGCCTGGGACAAGTCCACCATTGCCATGTGGACCTTTCCAGTGCCCCTCTTTGTGTTTGCTTTAAGTATGTTCAAAAACAGTAGGTTAATTGACGTTCCTGCTCCCTTCTGGAATCCTGTTTGAAACATATCGGCTGCCGGGGAGGCACTGGCCCAGACTTTGAAGTGGCGGAGGAGTAGTACTGCGAAAATATTCCCTATGACATCCAGTAAAACTATAGGTCTGTAATTGGTGGGAATGTCTCTGTTTCCTTTCTTAAAGATGGGCACCATTACAGCCTCTGTCCGGGTTTTAGGAATTTCTGTGGTTTTCTGAGTGAATATTTCGCCAATTGCTTGCGCCCATAGTAGTGGGTGTGCCTTGAGATCAGTGTTAGTCAAGCCATCTGGCCCTGGGGCCCTTGAAGATTTAAGTTTGTTGATCGCTTCTGTGATGTCCTCAACCGATGAAAGAGTGATCCATGGGGAATCTGAGAGGACGGGAAGATGTAATGACGAGGAGGTGGGGCAGCGGTATAGCTCTGTGAAGTGCTGAATCCACTTTGACTCTGGGACACAGTTTGCCAGCATGTTTGCCCTCTGCCCGTTAATTGATTTCAGTAGCGACCAAAAGTCTCGAGTGTTCCTTGTGGCACAAGTATGGAGCATTACTTCAGCGTCGTTTTGGTACATGAGCAACCGGTGCTGTTTTAGCCATGATTTGTAGGACTTTTGTTCCGCTTGATAATTAAACCCTGTTTCCGGCGAGTCAGCTCTTATGGCCGTTTTTTTCAATTTGTTAAGATTTTGTCTTTTTGTTGCCACTTCTGCGCAAAAGAGTGCATATGCGTCGGTTTCCCTATTTTTGTTCCCGCAAATTTCGTTTTGTGTGGGGCCAGAAGCGACACGTATTCTGGTCGTCTGTCGCTTTTGCTCTTTGTTATTTGGACAGTTTTCCCCGCAATGTTGGAAAAAATTTTTTTTACAATGTCGGGAGTTAAACGAAGCCTGTTTTTTTGTAGGTTAGATTCCACCACTGCAGGGTAGAAGGACCTTGATGGAACTGTTCCGTTCCATGACATTTTTAGGAGGTTGTGTCACTTTCCTGCGTTTTTACCACCGTGAAGTCGGTGAAATAAGCTATCAGCCCTTCCGTGATGAATATGTAATCCAGCATGGCGGTCGAGCTCAGTCTTTCCCACGTAGGGATTTGTGTTTCTCGATCTTGAAGTGATGATACGTTGTGGAAGTTCCTTGATTTCATTAGGAGGGACCAGGCTCAACCTCTTTCTCCATCGTTGAGTTCGGGCTTTGTTTGTTTTTCACTCTTCCCTCACATTTAGAGTTCAAATCACCACAGATGATGATACTGGGTACTTTCCGCTCCACCGTTAGGTCGTCGATTTGGCTGGCGACCATGGTGCAGAACTCTGTAGTGCTGGTTTTCGCCGGGTTCCAGTAGAGGTTTATTATGCCTAACTCCGAGTTTATCCAAGCGTCTCTGGTTAAGTCTTGATGGAACCATGTAGCCAACGTCGTCAGCATTCCATAACCCTCTGCTATCTTCCCTTTTGGAGTAATCCCTGAGCCAATCCGGATAGCTGTTAGTATGCCTCCGGAGGGGCGTCCTAGGATGGATTTGCAGGCGGGCGAGGCCTCTGTTACGTATCCGTCCATGGCTGGTTTGTGAACCAACCATGTTTCTTGAAGGCAGATCAGTTCGAACATACCTAAATTTGTGTCACTGGGCGTTGTGAGATGTTGATGTCCTCTCGTATTCCACGAAGCCATGTTTAGGGAGCATTTTAGTAGAGGGTTTAAGGGACCGATGTGTTGCTTCTCTGTCGAATGTGGTCCTTGGTTTTGTTGCTATTTCTTGTGATTTTGCGCAAAGGTTTCCGAAATCCATTTCCATGGGTTGCGTGCTGATGGTATGTTCGTTTCTCTTAATGGTCTACTCTCCTTTGTGAGTTCCGTTCTAGATTGTCTTATTTCTCTTTTATCGTGGTAGCTTTGTGTTTTTGGAGCATCGTAGTTATTAGTTCGGGTCATAGTTGGAAGGGTAGTTTGGTTTCTCCGCCACCACCTTTAGTCGCCGTGTGCCGCGTTTTGTTTTCTCGGGAGCCTCTGTGCGTTGTTTTCTCTGTGTCGCTCCCTGTCTTGATTTGGACCTTCAGTTTTTTCTTTTGTCGCCTTGGCATTGTCCTTCGATTGTTTCTGAAGGCAGTGGATTTTTAGGCCCATTTTTTGGAGGTCCTTGTGCACGTCGGGAGTTAACTCCAATGATGTTTTTCTTCTTAAATGGAGGTAAGCTTTTGCTCTATGTTCCCGATGGTAGGGTTCGACCAGTGTGAAGTCTTCTGTTCTTAGGTGGCAGAGTTTTCCTATTTTCCCCAGTCTTTTTAAGACTGTTCTGCGGTTTAGGACCAGATAGGAGTCTTTAGACGATATTTGTTCTAGTTTGAAGAGTTTACCCCCTTCAAAGATCTTGTCTTTGTCTGAGGCAGCGTCCTTTTTTTCTCTTTGTTCCTTCAATGACCGAGCTCTGGCGGAATAGTTCGGTTTGTAGTGTTTCTGATCTCGATCTCTGTGTGGCTCATGTCTGGCATTTTCATGTGTCTCCTTTAAGTTTTTCAGAGCTTCTAGGGCAGTAGATGGAGAGTATGAGCGAGATCGTTGTCTGAGCGGCTCCCTAGATGCCTCGGGGTGACTTTTTTTCTTGAATTCTCGGATGGGTTCATCTTTAGTTGAGGGGTTTGTTTGCGTTTGTTTTGAAGCTTCATCACAGTTTGACGGCGGTGGGGAATCTAGTTCCCTTTCGTCAGAGTACAGCGATATGTTTGACAAATCTGAGGATGAAGTTGAGTCTACACTTATTCTGGTTGTGTCTGTTGCGTTCGACTGCTTCAAGTTTGATAGTAAGTAGTTCGTTGTCGCTTCCCCTTGGTTAACTCCCTTCTCTGTTTCCCCAATACAATTTCGGTTTTGAAGGGTTTTTTGAGGGGATTCCTTTGGGCGCAACAGCACAGAGGTTTTGATGCCGCTTTTGGTCTTTTCTTTGACTTTCCCCCTGGCTGTGGATTTTGGGGGGGACAGTAGTGCTGGTGCAATCTCGTCGGCTTTATGTTTTGGAGGAATTTTTGTGAAAATTGGGGCGACTTCTTTGTTCTTCTCGGTCTGTGTGGACTGTGAGATTTTGGTTGGTAATTCCACATTTTTATGCGTGGTGCCCTCTTTCTTCAGTAATTCTGACATCACAATGTCTATTTTTTCCTCCCACTTTGAATGTATGGAGTTCAACGTTCTTTCCATTGCTGTTAGATAGCCTTCCACGAAAATTAGCTTGTCCTTTAGTTCACTAATCATTGCTGTATTATCTTTCAAGGCCTCGTGTATTGATTCATACAGCTTTGTGAAAGGGTTTAGCACTATTGAGAATGCAGACATCACTGACAGAAGGTCTTTTTTCTTTGTCGAGGGAGAGTAATTTTCTGACATGTTTGATGTGTTCCCAGGGCGTCTGCTTTTCTGCGGGGTAATTGGGTCTTTAGTGGCGTGGAGTGTCGCGAATCTTTCTGAGAGCCTTCTTTCTGCAGTTCATACGTTCGTTTGGGGAAGCTGAGATGGATTTTCCGACAATTGGCTCAAGTTTCCCAAAATATGCGGCTTGTTCCACACGTGATTTTCTCGTTGTTGGCTGGGGCAGAAATTTTGGGTCTGCTTTGGTCCCTCTGAAGTGGACACAGAGATTTGCAGGTTCGCGTGTGGCAGCTTTGGGAGACTGAGAGAGACTTCGGGGAGCTTGTTTGTTACGTCTGACTTCTTTTTGTTCAGATCTTCTTCTCTTTCTTCTTGCTGAGACAGTTCAGGCAGCACTGGTCTCCTTTGATTCAGGTCCCCCGATTGCATAGTCTCATGGTCGGTGAGAGCATGTGCCGTCTGAATCCGTCCTTGGAGATTTGTGTCAGTTTTTCTGGCTTTACTCAGTGGAGATTTGTCTTGGATGGCCTCTAGGATTTCGGCGTCTGATAGCTCGGACTCTTGACTAATCTTTCTTTTATGTTGCTTTAGAAAGTAGTCCTTTAGGCTGCTTAGATTTGTCAGGCTCGGGTTACCTTTGTACCCTCCTAATGGTTTAGAGGTGACTTTTTTTTTCAGGGTCTTTGATATCGTTTTTTTCTCCCTTATTACGTTCGGATTACAGTTTTCATTTTTGCAAGCAGTCTTTTCTCCCTAGGGTGAGTTTGTAGGGACTGTGCCATGTTGCTCATTGTCGCTCAGCTGTGTTTCAGCCAGCAGCAAAGGCATGCCATCAGCTGAATTTGATGTTTGTGGTCTCAGTTGTCGGTCTAGATTCTGGACTGGGGATTCGTTCCCCTCTAGGGACCCTGTGGACCCCACGAACTGAATGACTACTGATTGATTTCGGGCCTGCTCAGGGTCCATGGTGCTGGTTGTTTCTGATGGTGAGTACACCTCCAGCCCTTTGTTTGTGAATACCTCGTCTTCG
This sequence comes from Ambystoma mexicanum, assembly GCF_040938575.1. NCBI lineage: Eukaryota > Metazoa > Chordata > Amphibia > Caudata > Ambystomatidae > Ambystoma > Ambystoma mexicanum. Next base: position 1,029,688,353 of record NC_090924.1, read on the forward strand.
GATTCCGTGTCCCATGAGGAAGTTTGAATAATCTTCCTCGTGGTTAGCTGGGCCTTCCTGAAGTGAAATTTCCTTTCAGGGTTCATCTGGTGGGCTCGACTCTGATGGACCTGAGCCTGAACCTTAATGGCTGTGTCGTATAAGTGTTCTTGCGCTGGGGCCGCCTCAGCCCGCGTCGTGCTACTGACCGGCGTGTTTGCCCGATCTGGGTTTTCCCCGAGTTTCTGGAATGCCGATTGAAGCTGACATGGCGAGGTATGTGGGGCCTCCAGGTCGCTTTTTCCGTTGGTAAGTTGAGTAGGTTGCGGTTGGTTCGTGTTTGACAAGTCCTACTCGACAAGACCCTGCCGTGCCCACCCTCCGATGGTCACCGGCAAGGAGTCACTCGTCGAGGCGGTGGTCAGACTGGGCGGCTGGTGTCGCTCCGTTCTTGCTGTTTGGCTGGGGTGACTGTGCGAATTTCCAGCTGTAGTAGCGAGACTTTTCCGCCCTCCTGCTTGTGTGGTGCACTTCAAGTTCCCATGACCGGGGTCGGATTCACGTTTTTTAGGAGTAGTAGGTGTTGACGGACCTGTCTCGCCCTTCCGTTGCCTGTCAGCTGTTTTAGTACTGGCAGGGCGATCTTGCAGGTTCTCTTGGTCTGTTTTGCTGCTGCTGCACAGCCGGCGGCTAATGTCGCCCTCCGTGGGTGATGGTGGAGCCATAGATGTGATGAGTGTGGTGAGAGGGTGACTGCAGGGTTGTTACGATAGAGTGGGGACGACACAAGTTCTTTACCTTACTGGTGCTGCCACAGTGCGCCAAACAGTCGCTCAACAGTCCCTGGGCTTTACTCCTCTCGGGCTTAACGCCACAAGGGTGGTAGCCTCCAGTCTTTGAAGGCGCCCGAGATCACGTGATGGAGTCACGTGTCGTGTGTTGCTGGGGAGCCCCGCCTCCTCCAGGAAGCGCGGCGAGTCAGTTGTTGCGGCTCGCAGTGCCGGTTCTGTAGATTACGGTAAGCGCGCTCCTTCTTGGATTCCAAACAAGTTTGCTACTGAGTAGCACACACGGGGCGGGCGGCAGCCTCCGGTCTTTGAAGGCGCCCGAGATCACGTGATGGAGTCACGTGTCGTGTGTTGCCGGGAGCCCCGCCTCCTCCAGGAAGCGCGGCGAGTCAGTTGTTGCCGGCTCGCAGTGCCGGTTCTGTAGATTACGGTAAGCGCGCTCCTTCTTGGATTCCAAACAAGTTTGCTACTGAGTAGCACACACTGGGCGGGCGGCAGCCTCCGGTCTTTGAAGGCGCCCGAGATCACGTGATGGAGTCACGTGTCGTGTGTTGCCGGGGAGACCCGCCTCCTCCAGGAAGCGCGGCGAGTCAGTTGTTGCCGGCTCGCAGTGCCGGTTCTGTAGATTACGGTAAGCGCGCTCCTTCTTGGATTCCAAACAAGTTTGCTACTGAGGCTGATACATTTAATGAACAACCCACAATATCGGTCCCCTTTTTGATTATGTTTTTGAATGTTTTGCTAGTTCAAGGTGATGTGCCTCGTAGTTGGCAAGGAGTCTTTTTGTTGCATATCTATACAAAGGGCCTAACCAGTCTACCATCTAATTATAGAACAATCTCTCTCCTAGATTCCCTAGGTATGATTATTGGAATCCAGGCTCACACTATGGGCCTCATTACACGGAAGGCGGTACCTTACCGGATCCGCCTTGGTGGATGGTGGAATTAGCGCCATATTCCAAGGTGTGTGGGGGCGCTAATTCCGCCATCCACCATTGCCCCTTCACCATTGCCAGTCAGCCCCATAGGGCTCCATGTTAATGGTGAAGGTGCTAATTACGGTACCGCAAATTGCGGTACCGTAATTAGCGCCAAGGTCCCTTTGCGGGTCCCGTACTTAACACTTGTAAAAACCAGGCGTCAAGGGAGGACCCGCAAAGGGACCTCATAGTAAGGCGGTAAGGGTTTACCGGTACCGGTACCCTTACCGGTACCGGTAAACCCATACCGCCTTCCGTGTAATGAGGCCCTATGATGCACAAGCCATAATATCATCTCACCTCTACAGACATGATTTCGTAAGGGGTTCTCAACATGTGATCAGGTGTTTTGTCTGCTATTAATTTTGAACACATTTGTGCTTCTTAATAAACAACCCCTATATTTAGCATTCGTGGCCCTGGATGCCGCCTTCGATACTGTTTCACATGCTTTGTTATGGAAGTTACTGGAATATCACGCCATACATTTGCCTCTAATACAAGCTATCCATTTAATTTATGCAGACAATTTTGCTTGTGTTAGCGGAGAAAGGCTGGCCCTAATGATTACTTCCTTATTAATATTGGGGTGCGTCAGGGCAGTGTCTTGGCTCGCTTATTGTTTTCACTCTTTATTAATGACTTAATTGCAGCACTTCATGAGCTCTCTGAGAATGCCCCCCAAGTTTGTGGTCAGAAAATTGTGTCTCTCTTTTATGCAGATCACACAATTCTGCTTTCCAAGTCTACAATGAGCCTACAGTCACAATTAACCGAGCTCTTGCTGATAAGGGGTTAATATTGCCAAGACCAAGGTTCTAGTTTGTCATCCCCTGAGATATAACAAACACTGTAAGCTAACATTTCGTGTTCAGGGCGCCAAGATCAAGATGGCCCACATATTTGTTTACTTGGGTATAAGATTTGATTAACATCTATCTTGGAAACTACTGGTTAAAAAATGTAGTTCCACACTAGGTCAAAAGGGAAGATGAGATGTTCTAGTAACCTCGAGGACTGATTACTATTGAATGCAGTAGAGTTCTATACCAGGCCGTGTCTGCAGCTACATATGGCACTGATTTCACGTGTCGTGTATTGCCGGGGAGCCCCGCCTCCACCAGGAAGCGCGGCAAGTCAGTTGTTGCCGGCTCGCAGTGCCGGTTCTGTAGATTACGGTAAATGCGCTCCTTCTTGGATTCCAAACAAGTTTGCTTCTGAGGCTGATACATTTAATGAACAACCCACAATATGGGTCCCCTTTTTGATTATGTTTTTGAATGTTTTGCTAGTTCAAGGTGATGTGCCTCGTAGTTGGCAAGGAGTCTTTTTGTTGCATATCTATACAAAGGGCCTAACCAGTCTACCATCTAATTATAGAACAATCTCTCTCCTAGATTCCCTAGGTATGATTATTGGAATCCAGGCTCACACTATGGGCCTCATTACACGGAAGGCGGTACCTTACCGGGTCCGCCTTGGTGGATGGTGGAATGCAGTAGAGTTCTATACCAGGCCGTGTCTGCAGCTACATATGGCACTGATTTTTGGGGAAACATAGATCTGACTGACATTCAAAGAGTGGAGAATAAAGACTGTTATCTGTGCCCTATAGTGTCCCGAATATTCCATCTCTGCTTGAGGATGGCCTGAGTGACATAACGTATAGAATCAAATTAAAGCTCTTGCTGTATTGAGTGAGGGTGTGGACCAACGATTTGTTACTAGATTATCAGAAGATCCTGACTGCTCTTTTGGATCTGCCTGGATCACCCTTGCTACCCTGGTTAAACTATGTAAAGAGCCTGTTTGTGACATTAGGTATTCCAGATTTATGGCTTTCTCCACAATATTTGGGCTCCCATTCAAAAATGCTCTTAATCTTAATCGAGGCATTTGATATATGGGTTTTAAATGAGCTTAATCATGTCACGGCTAGGAGCAGGCGGGCCCTGGACTACCTATGAAGGACTTCCTATGTTTGAGCCCTACCTCGATAGGACACTAACAGCCGTTTAATGCTATTGAAAGTGTACATAGTCTACTTCTGCCCCGCTGCATCAGTAGCCTGATCCACAGCACCTGCTCTGCTAGTGGCATAGAGCAGGTTCAAAAGTCACAAGATGCCACACGACCTCTGCAGCAACAGCCAAGTCAATATGGCACAGAGGCGGCATTTAAGATATGCCTCCTATATCAAAACTATGATGATCATGAGTACACCATGCTGGTGGCCGGGTAATCTCTAAGAATAAGTTTAGGCATAGTGTATGGCACTACTTATGATTATAGCCACCACATCCAAATTGATATTGCACAAGTGTCAGTTCCTGTGAGTGAGCTCTGCTGTGGAAGGGACAGCTGCACAGCAGGCATCTGTCCTGGGTTTCATACACTGGACACGGGAAGAAGGCTTCCACCATCTTATTTCTCACTGTCTATCTTTCTCTTTCCTGTTAGTCCACCTCCTCTGAAGCAAAGCACTTTGGGTGTGACATCTATAGGGCAAAGTCCACTCCAGCCAGGAGCAGGGATAAGTCTCCTAAAGCAGGCTAGCTTTAGACCGATCACCTGGGGACTCGTTCCTTTATGATATGATATTTTATTTATAGCGCGCCCATACACAAGTTTTTCAAAGCACAACGAGGCAGGGGAGGGGGAACAAGGGGGGAACAAGACAACAATCTTACTAGGCTCAGTGGCATTGAGATCGCATAAGTGCCGGGGGAAGGGGAGGAGGAGCAAGTGCAGGACATAGGATTAACATCAAGAAAAAAGAAGTACGGCTAGCAGGTGGCAGTGCAAGGTTAAGTGCAGAAAAGCAAGTGATAGATGGTGCAAGTAGGGAGGCTGTAGTGCTACAGATGTAGCCCCCAAGTGCAGGGTTGCCAGGAGGCAGTGCAAGTTTGCAACTGGGGGGGCAGGACACTGGGCCCGTGGTTCAGAGGGTGGTCAGGTAACCAGTGCAGTATCAGACAGGAGATCAACAGGGAGGAGGAAGAGAGAAGGCAGAAGCAAAGAGGAAAGCCTTGAGCTGCTTCCGGAACTGTAGGTGATTCTTCTCAAGTTTCAGAGAGGCAGGGAGGCTTTTCCAGAGGGAGGCGCCCGCCGAGGACAGAGATTTTCCCATGGCTCGTTGCTTGGAAAAACACCTGATCTGCAAGGAGTTGGAGGAGCAAAGGGGACCGAGTAGGAAGATTGAGAACAAGGGGTCTCTCACTGCTTCAAGAGAATTCCCTCAGATCCTCGAGTAACAATGAAAATGTTCTGCTTCTGCTTTACATGCAATATTCCATTGCATATTCACTGTGTTCTGTGACCGATGTGTGGCACTTTTTCATGATGGATATACAATGATACAATGATTTGGTAAGCAGTGTGTACATTGATACTTTTTTTCTCCACATAATAATGTAACCAGTGGTAGATGCTTCAACTTGGGACCAGGTTGCCAGCACATGACATTTCTTTATGTTATTGAGCAGTTTGGTTACATACAATTCTCTACTTTGGGGTTCCACACAGGCGCAGTACAGGACTATATATCTATAGGTAGACATGCTTCTTACCTGTCTGCCAGCATAGGGAACGCCCCGTATGGGCCATACATTGTTATGTTATGTAATTGAAATGTATAGAGCATGTGGTCACCCATGGGTATCATGGCGATAGGGAGGAAGGATATTGCACCATAGGCTCAGCAACAGCAGTCATCATGAACAGATACGTTTTTAAAGCCTTCCTGAAAGCCAGGTGATTTGGCAATTTTTTTGCTGCCAATGGAAGGTCATTCCATAGTTGTGCAGCGGCCACCGAAAAGGCGCGACCACCAATACGAGAACAGCGGAAGGAAGGCACACAGAGCAAGCCTACCGAAGCAGATCGTAAAGAGCACTTTGGAAGGTAGCGGGTAAATTTACACTGGAGGTATTCAGCCCCCTGATCATTCAGTGCCCGATGGACAATGCAGAGAACCTTAAACACAATGCGCTAGGCCACCAGAAGCTAGTGCAAAGAACGCAAAACTGGCAAAATATAGGCCCCATAGGGTGACCCCGTTGCCATCTGAAGCCGCTGGACTATACCCTTTGGCTGAGCAAGATAGAGGGCATTACAATAGTCCAATCGGCTCAACACCATGGCCACAATCACTGGCGGACGCAGGCTGGCCGGTATCATGGGAAGCACCTTTTCCAATATTTTGAGATGGGAATTACCAGTTTTACACACCACTGATACTTGGGCATCCATCGAGAGGGAGGCAGACAAAACCACTCCAAGATTCTTCACTTTAGCCATAGGAATCGGAAGGGAACCAAGAGAGGAAGGCCAGAAGGAGGACACCCAAAGTGAGGGATCAATGGGGGGACCAACCACCAGCATCTCTGTCTTGTCTCCATTCGACTTCAGCCAATTGTGGTTCATCCAATCCCCCACGGCCGTCAGGCACTGATGAAGGCATGACGACATTGCAGCCTGATCAAAACCTGAACAGATCAGGTTCTGAGTGTCGTCGGCATAAGAGAAGCACCTGACGCCGAAGGAGCGGATGAGACACAATAACGGCCAAATGTAAACATTGAAAAGAAGGGAGACAAGGCAGAGCCCTGTGGCACACCGCAGCCAAGGTGACAGGGACCAGAACAGAAAGGAGGGAGAAATAGGATTTGAATTCTATCGGCCAGGAATGAAGAGAACCAAGCCAACACTTGACCAGATAATCCAATCTGGGCTAGGCGGGTCAGCAAGGTGGGGTGGTCCACGGTGTCAAAAGCCGCTGACATGTCTAATCAAATCAGGGCACCAACCCCCCCTGCACCTACCAGCCTGGCCATATCGCCCTGGGCAGCGACCAAGACACTTTCTGTACCCCGGCCAGGCCTAAAGCCTGACTGGGCAGGGTCAAGAAGTTCAGAGGACTCCAAGAAAGAGGATAGAAGGGGAGAAACCAGGGACTCCAAAAGCTTCATAAGGAAAGACAGAAGAGAAATAGGACAGAGGTTAGAAAGATGTGATGGGTCCAACAATGGCTTTTTCAAAAATGAAATCACTATAGAGACCTTATGTTCTGGAGGGATGCCCCCCAACTAGCAGGAGGTAGTGATAGCTAACGTGATCACCCTCAATACCTCGGGGGATGTGTCCTTCATGACTGCCAGCGGGACCACATCTGAAGGAGCGCCAGACTTGATTTGTTGAATGGCAATAGATACCGTTGCCTCTGTAAACAGGGGAAAGGATGACCATCCTTCCGATGCAGTCAAGCCACTAGGTCCTGATAATTCACTCATAGAAGTAGATGCCATTACGGCCGCTGAGATGTTGGCTCGAATAGTCTCGATTTTCATAGTGAAAAACTAGTGAAAAACTCTGACGAGTCACATAGTTCCTGAGTAGGACTAACCGTAGCAGCATATTTAGCCAAAGAAGACAGTGATTTAACCACAGCAAAGAGAGCTTTTGGCTGACACAGAGAGTACTCTGTTTTCTGTGCATGATAGGATTTCTTGGCAGCTATAATAGCCACAGAGTAGACTGCTGAACAGGCTTTAATCATAGGAAATACGCCATGATTCACTGCGTGATCATGTGGGTCAGGTATTTACATGCAGCTCGGGTAGGAAACGCTGTCCACAATGGCGCTGATACCTGTGAGATACACTCAGGACAGATAAAGGTACGCATATCGTGTGTGATATCGGCTCCTTTATTTTATTTACTGTGAGTATTTAAGCCCATTGCTCTAAAAGTAGACCCGTAATGGACCATGGTCAGGATAAATGATCCCTGTTTGGTTTGTACACACGTTTTGTTCACAGCTGGTATGCATGACCAGGATTACCGTCCACAGCCCCTGCAGCACATATATTGGGCAGAAAAGGATGGCAGCAGTCTCTAGCTCACACGCTGCTGGTACAAGGTACATTGACATTTGTGCAAATGACTATGCTTAGAACTAGTTGTATCCATGTTTAGATCTATTTCTTAGCCCCCTACTTTCTCTGTTATGTTTCCTCCTCCTATTCAGGACCCCGTAATAATCAAGGATTACAATATAAGTCCATTTGAACATCAGGCGTTCCCTTTCATAGCAACCAAATGAAGCACTGGAACCAGAGGTGTTGCTAGGGGATTGGGGGGCTGAGGGGGCTATAGCCCCGGGTCTTTTGGTTGTAGCCCCGGATAGAAGCTCAGGGGTAGCAACCAAAAGGCTATAGCTAGCCCCGAGTCCCATCAGTCCCGACATTAGCTTAGCCCCAGATCTTTTCCAGACCTAGCAGCAACCCGGACTGGAACGCTCAGGTATTTTAACTTCTGGTATCACTATGGGGATTGGTCACAACCCTATACCTGAGGTAGAGTTTTAAACACATTTTGGTACACTTTTGTGCTACAGATCTAGAAGATAGAGGAATTTAAAACCCTGCCACGAAAAGTAATCAATTGTCATCCATCATTTCCACCCTGTCCCACTGAATTTGGGAGGGCTCTCAACTGAAGTAAGTAAACAATCGGCTGCAGCATTTTGCAATCTTTATTGTCAGATAAAATGAACAACCTAGTAATTCCATTCTCTGGGCCTCATTACATGTTTGCCGGTCTGGTAACTACGGTGCCGGTAAGCTTGCCAGTACTGTAGTTACCGGATGAGAAAACTACGAGTTCTGCTTGCAGGTGCCTTTTTTCGCCCACCAGGTTGTACCTGGCATGTGGACCGGCACCTGCGAGCACAGAATGTCAGATGCACCGGCACCATTCTGAATGGTGCCGGTGCATCTGGCCTCCCCATTCCCATTGTGCCCTATGGGGCTCAAATGGGAATGGGGATCATTTTTTACCGGCACCCGGGAATGGGCAAATACCTGGTCCGGACGGCGGTAATGACCTGGATATTGCCCATTCCTGTGCGCCAGTAAAATCTGCACGTTCGGCGGCAGCCTGCGGGTTTTACCAGCAAGGCTACCGCCAAACTTGTAATGAGGCCCTCTGTGTTTTTCAACACGGTACACCTATTCTTGGTCTAGAGGAAGGCAATCGCTATGATTTGCCAAAAGGTCCAGGAAAGGCAGGACAGGAGGAACTCGCGCAATTTTCAATACCTGTTTGAACTAAGAACTATTGTTCAGCAATGTCGCCTGTAAATGGGTCGTATGACTGATTAATACTGGATGAGTTCAAATATCACTGGATCCCTTTAGATGCAGAGTCCACTAGACATGAATTGTTCTCTCACCTAGGAATTGGATATAGGTAGACTTTAAGTTAATCACCATGTTTTGAGGAAGTTTTGCTTTTTGTATTAGTAATTGTTGTACTGTATTGTGATTTGCACAGGATATGATTTAAAGATTGAGATAGTTTGCCCTTTATGGATCAGGCATTCATTAACTGAGTAAACACCTGACACAAATTGCGTGGACCATACCAGCCGACGCTCCCTGTTCTACCGTACCAAACTGGTTGGTCTGTATTCCCTGTATCTTGAACTATAGGGACAGTGCTGGTGTCTGCATTCCTCCAACCAGCCGAACTATTGCTCGCATCTAAATCAGCATTGACACCGCATCGTGTCCTAACGGAGGACGTCACCTCGCGGCCTGAAGCAACTGCTCAATGCCAGATCCGGAACCGAATCACTGTAGGGTCACTCACAGATCTAACTGGGGGTTACAACCATGGCTCGACCCAGCTAGCCCGAGAACTGCCACCTCATTGTGTGAACATTGACGCACCCTCAATCACCACTTTGACAACTATCGCTCACCATCTCGAACTGCTGTAGTGTCAGTCGCCAACCCCTCCCGGAGACTAAAGCCTGACATGGCATGGCCAACTACAAAGCATTCCTGAGACGCCCTGATCTGCATTACTGAAACCCCGCCGTTCAACTACACAGAACACCCACAATCAACCTTCTCGATGCCTGCGATTTGACATGCTCAAACTGAGCCTGATCTGCTTGCATTTCATTTTTATTTTTATTTTTTTATTTATTTTTTATTGTGTATGGTTTACAAAAAGAAACCTTTACAAAAGAAATCCTTAAATACAACAACAACAGAAAAACAAGAAAGAAGGGATCATACATTACTGTTACATTGCATATTGATTTCATTTCATTACCAATATGATAAGAAAACACATACAGATCCACATATCCTTTTTCTATCAGTAAGTAACATATACAAAGTCAGTTAAAAAATTCAGTGCACATTAAAATTTTCAACACAATTTTTGATAGTTAAAAGGAAAAAAAATCCCTTTACATAAAAAAAGAACGAATTTAGCAGCAGTATCAATTAAAATTCCAGAGTTTGTATACATACATGATAGACTTGATAGAATATAAAGATGGAATTCATCAACAAATTGATCAAATGGGAGGATACAGATCAAGAGACTTAATAAAACCCGCCACAGCGAGACGTCTTTAATTTTAGAAATTGAAAGAGACTGGGACCAAATAACATTCTCTGCCCCCAATAGACCCAGGGTATTGAATCTACCTAAGTAGATATCTCTAAGTCCTTTCAGAGCAGTACATTCTAAAAAAAGATGGCGTGTAGATTCAATTATCCCGGGGGTATGACAAAATCGACATAAAAGGTCCAAATCACTAATCTCCTTCCTTCTATAAAGAACTTCTTTAGTAGGTAGGAGATTCCATCTGAGTTTGAGAAGAAGTGAACAATAATAGCGGTTAGGAAATTGAGTTAAGATAAAAGACAGGCCGCCTCTTTTCTTGTGGTCAAATTGCAGTTCACCGAGAGATGGGTAGGCATGCAATTTTTCCAGCGTATTACTCCAATCGCTAGTGAAAAGACATTCTTTGACTTTGTTGGGGTTAGTTAACAGGGTATCCCTGTCAGTGGAAAGATCTGATAGAGTCTTATCACAGAGGTCACTAAATCTTGGAAGATATAAGTTTCGGTCCGGTGATCCCCGCGAGAAGAGCATCTTACCAACATCAACATAAAGAGTATCCTGTTTCGGAGAGAGCAAAGCAGAGAAAAGTGTCAGAACTTTCCATAGAATTCTAGCTCGCAGAGAGACTAAACCCAATTTGTACCTTATGGCAACTATTGGAACACAATTAGGCAGCTTCATAACTTTTCTCCAGTAGAAACCCTCAAGGGTGTCCCAGAAGGTCAAAAGAACAAGATAATGCAGTTCCATTCCGTATATTAGTTTTGGAATCACCTTTCCCTTGAAGAAATCCACTACAGGCTTGAAGGGAACATGCCGTATTTACTATCCAGCTTAATTTATTTTATTTTATTTATTTATTTTATTTATTTTTACATTTATAAAGCGCTCACACAGCCCGCAGGCATCGAGGCGCTGTTACAGGAATTGTTTGTTTTTCTTAGTTGCGTTTTTTTTTTTTTTTTTTTTTTTTTTTGTCTTAGTTACGTATTTATAACGCGCTTAAACACCCAGAGGTTTCTAAGCGCGGACCCGGGGATCGAACCTGTTGTTGCTTCATGTCGTCTTGCTTCCAAGATGCGCACGCTGCCGCTGAGCTATCCTCAGAAGTATTTTGTGTCTGAGGAAACGTCTTAATTCAATGGCCGATGGTTGGGCCAGAATGAGGAATCCCAAATAGACAATTTTGTGTGCTCTAATGATATTTTCACCACCAATTTTCCATACATTTTTACTACCCTCTCTCCCTCTAGAGAAGACCATTGTTCGAGTTTTACTTGGGTTAATTTTTAACCCATTAATTAAGGCATATTCTTCAAATTTACAGATAAGCCTCTGTAAACCGACTTTGGTGTGATCAAAAAGAAGAAAATCATCGGCGTAAGCCAGCCATGAGAGCCTGAGATCCCCCAATTTTGCATTTACCATGCCTGTACTTTCAAGGAATTCCCCTACGTCTGCCAAGTAGAAGATAAAAAGGCATGGAGCTAACAAGCAGCCTTGTCTAACCCCAATACGAGTCCTTATCCTTCTAGAGAGGGTACCTTTAAGATCGATCCTAATATGGACCCCCGAATTCTCATACATTGCCATAATTAAAGTGAGTAGACCTGCCGGAATCCCCCATTCAGTTAGTTTTTCCCAGAGTCTCGACCTAATTACTAAATCAAAAGCATTTGATAGGTCGATTGAAGCCACATAGAGAGAGCCACCATATTTTCCCCATGTAGAACTTTGAAGGGCAGTTAGAATAAATCCATTAAGATTGGTTGAGTGTCCAACCCTGAAGCCTGTTTGTTGCTTTGGGAGAATATTATTTTCCTTAATCCAAACATTAAGGTGCGAGAGGAGCATAGCAACAAAAGGCTTGCAGTCCGCATCAATAAGAGAGATTGGTCTATAATTCTTGACCAATGTCCGTAGACCTCTCTTAAAAATGGGGACAATATGGGCGGTCTGCCAGCTAGATGGGACATTACCAGAGTTAACTACATCTTGGAATAGGAGGCAAAGGAGTTTAGCCCAAATTTCAGGTTCCGCTTTAAGTGTGTTATTTGTTAAGACTTTAGGGCTAGGGGCCCTTGATTTCTTAGCTTTGATAATAAAGCCTAGTATTGTCTCATAGTCAATGTCGGGCTTTCAAGTATCATTAAGAGCATATTCCCTCTTTTTGCAGAGCTCTGGGCCCTCTCCGCCCATATCAAAGAGTTCAGTATAATGCGCAACCCATTCGCCTCAGGAATAGCATTCAACTGGTCGGCCACCGCCACATCATCCTGGCCAGAAAAAATAGCCCAAAAAGCCCTAAGATCTCTTTTGACAAGGACTTTAAGCATAAACTCCGCGTCATTTTGTAACAGACAAGATTTTCTGGATTTGCAATAATTTTTATATTTTTGATGGAAAGCTCTAATTTTAGTTTTTTTGTTATCCCATTCAATATCAAGGAGATGGACCTCTCTGATAAGTTTTCGAGTGTGGGCCTTTTCACTGGCCAACTCCTGATCGAACCTATGGGCATGGGATTTCTTAGGCATACCCTTCCCTAGTGAACCAGAGATGCTGCTGTGAAGAGCATTAAAAAAGCTATCAAAGTATAAAGTATTGAATACTGCGTGTTACCAGGAGAGAGAAGTGTGATTAAATGAGTAAATCAATTTATAATTAAGTAGATTAAAATTGTCAGGAGACCAACGTACCCCTGACCCTTGTCCCATGGTTTTTGAGATGGCATGGCCCCCCTGCGGGCAGAGGCTTCATGGGAAAAGGAGAAGAGAATGTAACCAGCAGTGACCCATGGTCACTCCAAGGGTTAAAGGAGACCTTGACCTCAGAGGAGAGAAGGGACAGATAATGATCTACATAGACATAGTCAATGGTAGATGATGAAAGACCTCTATGCCATGTGGGGCAGAGTGGGAGAGTAGCGTCAAAAGACCCGTTAAGGCAAGTTAGGCCTACCGAGTCCAAAGCGAGATCCTAAAGTCTACCCCAAACATATTTCTGGCCTTGCCGATTGTCATCCTCCAAAGCCAAACCCATGTCGTCATAGTTGGCCTCAGACGAAATAGAACAGTCAGAGTTAAAATCACCAGCCAATATCAATTTCCCCCTGGGATGTAGGGATCTCCATGAAAGGACCATATCCGTTAAGCATTCTAAAAAAGGCTCAAGGGCAACCATGCCTTTGGGCCAATATACATTAATCAAGAGGAGATTAACCAGTTGATTAATTAAGGGAGGAGGCCTCCGTAGCTAAAACACCAAATGGCGTATCCGCGAGAACCTTATTCCTAAAACCAAGAGAAACCCTGAATCCAATAAGAAGACCCCCAGAGGCCCTCCCTCCTAAACTAGGTTTAGCATTTTGGGAATGAATATCAAATCCATCAACGACGGGAGGAGAGAGTAATCAGGTTTCTTGTAAGAAAAAGCAATCTGAGGCAGTAATCATAAGTACTGTCTCAGTATTCGTGAACAGATGAGAATTTCCCCTGGCATTCCAGGGAAGAAAAATAAATTCATTCGGGACCTTAATATTGATAAGAGTACCAGGGCACTCAAAAGATTGCTCATTTCCACAAACCTGAGGTGACCTGGGCCCAGTTTCTAGCATTACCATTAAATCTGGGCGTAAATTGCCTCCGTTGAGGTTGTGAGGCTCTTTCCGGGTGATTAAACCATAGTAAGGTTTCCCCTATACTCTTCACACCCACCATTTTTTCCAGAATGCTGATTGGGTTGTAGCAAATTTGCTTCAAAACCAAGCTGCATTAAACCTTCCCTTCGACCCATTTTTAGTTCTAATACCACTCTAGATTTCAGAATAATGTTACTCATATCTACACGTCCTTGAGTAGGAAAGAAAATCCTTTCCATGTCGTAACTAGAGATAAGAGAAAGTGAAGGAAGTTGGTGGAAGATTTTTAAAATATTTCCACGATTAAGACAGATAGGCATATCTTGACCCCATAAACTAGTAAACTGCAAAATTTCGATTGGATCTTTAGCCTCAGTTGACTGAGGTAAAGAGTCAGTAATACTTTTTGTAAATTGACTCAAAGAGTCAGCTTCCAGATCAGTACCCCTAGTGCCCCTTAATATAGTCCTATTTTGGGTAAAGTGGGGTCCCACGGGAAATATTTCATATAGATTGGGTGAATTCCTATTTTGGGAAGGTTCAGACGCAGTGGAAAGACCTACAGAGCCACTTGAGGGCTTTGAGTGAGCAGAGTTAAAAAAGTTGGGAACATAGAGACCCTACACTGGTCTAAATCCCATAACACGCTCTTCCATTATAGACTCTGTGCTGGTCGAGTGACCATCAGAATGGCAGAGTGGGTGACCATCTGTGGGGGGAAAAGTTGTTATGGGAACCCTAACCTGAGATAAGCCTGAAGTCAAATTGAAATCCACCCCCGTAAGTGAGTTTAAGCTCACAAGCTCCTGAAATAGTTGTTTCACCATGTCAAGATTAACAAGATTCTCCATTACCGGGATGGGAGTGGGCTCAGAGTGGCTAAGGTTTATACCAGTTTGGGAATTACCCATAGTAGTTGAGGGATCTGCAATAAGATCGAGTAGCAATGCGTTACCTGTGATTTGTGTATTCAAAATAACTGGAGCAATGTTATTTAAAGGCTCCAGTTGAATAATTATCTTTGGATGGCATGTATCATGAGTTTCCTCCCCCTGGATTATATTGCCCACCTCTTCAAGGGGAATAATATCCTTTGACATAGAACTCCCTGGCAAAGCTTCGGGCTGACCAGAAACAGCCGGAATAGTCGGAACAGAGGTGGAACCAACGGAGACAACAACCGCATTAAATGCGTAATGCCTTACCCATTAAAGGTAGCGGTATCAGTTATCGCTGATTCCCCCTGAGTCTTAACCCCCTTCGGGGGGGGGGAAGGAGTTGTAATACCCAAAGGAGCACATGCCATGAACAGATTTTTAAAGAATTTGTTAGAGAAGGAAGTCATTTTTTTCAAGTTCTTCTGGTTTTTAGTTTTCTTTATTTGTTGGATATGTTTTTTATTACCTGTAGGAGCAAAGCCCTTTAAGGATACCGTTTCCTTAGTGAGAGTGATACAGTCAAGAGGCTTCTCCAAGGGAAGATCTAATATAGAAACAGGAAGGGGGGCAGCAGTGTCTCCTTTGAGTGGTTCAGCCGCTTCCGATGTAATAAATTTAACATAGAGTCCCTGAGAAGTGGAACCAGGGAGATTAGGAGTCGACCCCTCTTGGGCTTTTTCCACTAAAGAATTAGTAATCACTTTTATGGGAGTGACACAAAGTTTAGCATCCGGGGGAGGATACACTAAAAAGCCCTCGGGGATCGAGGGGGGATCAGAGAAAATTGGTCACCAGAACCTCTGTCCGAACAAGGAGGGACAGTATTGACTTGGAGCATATTAAGAACGACCCCCGGAGTAATATCTTTCTCCACATTAGAGACTTTATTAACCAGAAGCCCTTCCATATAAGGTTCCCTGTGAGGAATAGGGTCTGGGCACTGTTTTGTTATTGAGGGGTTTTCTTCCTTAATAATTTTAACCAACTCTTCAAATCTATCTAGACCTTCTAGCCTAGTAAAGATTTCAGAGAGGAGGAGAGAGTGAGATCTAACCTCTGACCAAATTTTATCATACAGACTCACAAACGAACTAAGAACCATATTGAGTGCAGATAAAGTAGGTTGAGTTAATTTTATTCTGTCACCTGTCTCTTTAAGGGTATGTTGCATGAACGACTCACTTACATGATCCTTTTGTATATCTGGGAGTAAACCCCTTTCACTAAGCCATTTTTGCTTCTCTGTGTACTCATCAATAAAATTGGTGAATTCTGAAGGGGAACCCATATAGGAGGCATCACAAGTTTGCTGGGTTACATTATTAGTATTAATGGAATTAGATTCCAAGTGACTCTCAGATATTGCCTTGTCTGCACATGCTATAATACTAATATCGTCGATATCATTATCAGCAAGATCTTCAGTCTCCAATTTCTTTGCTACATTCTCAAGATGCGTATGGTCCAAAGAAGCCACTGTTAAAACTGAATGTGGGGGTTTAATGAGAGTACTAGTGGCAGTCCTTTTACCAAAGAAATTGGAGATTGTTTTCCCTTGAATAGGTTTACCCATACTAGGTTTTGTTTTGGGTGTATGAAGTAAAGATTTTGTAAGTGGAGTTTTGAAAACAGTGGGTTTCACTATCGAGGTAGGAGCAGCAGGTACAGAGATAGTGGAAAGATTAACATGAATAGAGGAAGTATAATTGGCCTCCCCATTAGAGGAGGGTACCTCCGGTGTTAACTTGACAGAAGGACCAATCTGGTTCCTATAGTCCTCTAGTGGGGGGGGGTTGTAGAACAATCACCTCCTTAGATAGTACAGGAGGTTCTTTAGAGTTCCCGTCAGGGGCATCCAACGTTGGTATAGGCAGGGGCAACCTAGGTTGTAATTGGGCAGGGGTTAAGTGTATATTGTTCACCGTACTATTATTCAGATGATCCATACCCTCCCTTGCCCTAGATCGGGAACCAGCTTCCTCCAAATTCGGAGCTATAGTAGCTGCTAATCATTCTTCCTGTGCATTTAAGGAGATATCTTGTTTTCCAAAGAAGATGCAGCTATTATTGATTGGGGTACGTGGGATGATACCCATCAAATTGAGTACAGCAGACCTATCGTTTGAGCGGATTTGGGCTTGGGCCACACTTTTTTGTAGAGAACTGACCAGGGGGATCTCTACTAATGTATGTTGTGGCTTACCCAGAGGGGTAGTAATAGGGTTCATAGATGGGGTAGAGTCTAACAGAGTAGGGAAAGGAACCACCTCAGGAGGTAGGGTAGAGTCAAAAGAAGCCTCCATAGTGGCCTGGCTCCTGAGTCCCTTGCGTGTCATCCAAACAATGAGAGTGCCTGGAGGAGTAAGAGGCGGAGAACTGGGAGGGAGACAGCAAGGTTGCTCAGTGAATGCTTAGATGCTAGAGGTTATAAATTAATATTAAAATAAGTATCACAGGGAGCAGAGGTCCCAGGTACTGTGAACAGTGAAGCAGCAAACAGTAATTATTAAAAATGCACTGAATAAAGGGAGCTGCAAAAACATGTAACAGTACCTCAAATACAGATGAAATATAAAGCACAGAATAATATGGGTCCTTTGTTAAAATCAAGGAAATGGGTAGGAAATGTAGCCAAAGTATGCCCCTAGAGTATTATATTAAAAGTCATAGGCTGGGTAATCATTCCAGGAAATCAGGAGATGACTGAGGCTGCACTCAGTATCAGGCTAAGGAACGCCTGACAGCTTGAGGAGCTGCCAGAGTCCGTCTCTCCCCCCTTACCCTGAGTACTGGTTAGAGTTCACACAAGTTGGGTGGTAACTTATAGCCGCAGTCTATGATACTCACAGGGCTGTTGCACGGGCACAGGTCACAGCCAAACAGCAAAACAGAAGCTCCAGCCCTTACTGCCTCCAGGGCTTAACGCCGCAAGGGTGGTTATGCCGGCAATTGCAGTGCTGGGAAAAGTCATGTGATCTGTCACGTGTTGACGTTAGGCTCCGCCCCCTCCAGGAAGCAGATTCTGCAGCAAGAGCAACGCTCGCAGTGCTGCCAACGGGGTTCACAGTGCAGAGTACAAGGTACAGGCAGTCAGGAGACACAGCACTCCTTCAAGGTATGGATAGAGATCTGCTTGCATTATAATTGGACATTGGATTTGATGAGCCAGCCTACCAAGAACTGAATCCAGGTACTGTTGACTGCTCCCACAGTCCACTGGGACCCTAGAGACTGGTTAGATCACGATTGCTGCTGTTTTTAACCCAATATCCTTTTTATGGTAGTACCTCACCTACAACCTCTGGAACTAAGCTCAGAGTGCTACTTTTTCCAGTATGTCGCATCTTCCCTAGTCTTTCTTTTGGGGTGGGTTTTTGTATTGTAGTCTCTTATTGGTGTAGGTGCAGATGGTGTGTTTAATTAAAGTGTTTATATTTTTTAAAGAACCTTGATTGGACTTTCGTTTAATTTTGGGCTATGATTCTGTGTTGTTTGAGTTGCTACTGGTTCACCTTCACCCACCCCTTAAGAATATAGCCTTTTCATTTGGACCGCGTTACCACAAAAGGCAACGGTTCCTCTCTCTCAGTTTTTAAATATGCCACTCTTCTACCACTCCTCAAAAAACCACTCTTGGCTTGACTGACCCTTCTAATTTCCATCCAATCCCACTCCTTCTGTACTTATCTAAACTCTTTTAGTCCACTCTTATCTTTCCTCCTTTCTTAACTTTAATAATGTACTTCCTTCTCAACAATCTGGCTTTAGAGCTGGCTTTTCAATGCAAACTACACTTCTTTGTGTAACACATTCTATTTGTCACGCATGCCATCTCAAACTTTCCTCTCTATGGATTCTTCTTGTAGCCATTGACACTGTTCATCGCCACACTCTGATCTCTACTCTCTCCTCCCATGGTCTCTCTGGCACAGTGTTCAACTGGTTCTCTTCCTACCACTCTAAACGCACCTTTTCTGTTTCTTGGAAAGGTTGTACTTCTTCCTTTCCTCTCTCTCATGGTGTCGCGCAAGGGTCTGCCCATGCTTCTGTTCCTTTCTCTCTTTACACTTCGTCCCTCCCTGCTCTAATTACTAATTTCGGTTTCCAGGCATACCTCTACACTGATGTTACAGTGTGAGAGAAGTGTTGCACTGAGCAGAAAGAGCACTCTCATAGACTGAGGTGCTACCCACAAGTTACAATGCAGACACATAGTCATTCTTATTACCTTGAAAAGGTACACCAAGAGCTGAGAACCTTTGCAGATCCTAGGCCTGGGGACGTCAGCTCTAGCCAACCACAGTTCAGTATATTAGGGGTGGGTAGCAACAGTCAAGAACCAAGGGAAAGACCCTCACACTGCAACATTGTTATAGATAGTGACTTGAGGATGGACCAGGCCAGCCACCTGGCATGCGAGGGCCAGTAGAATAACATGTATAATGTCCACTTTAGGTGGCACATTACTCAGTACCCAAGCAAGTGGTCCGATAGGCTTTCTGGAGAAGGGCCCAAGTTGTGACGTCGCTCTGATGTAATTAGGGTACAAAACTGGCCTGCGAGCCAGGAGAAGTTGCGATGTCCACGGATTTCTTCTGTCCCTGTTCTGACCCCTGTTGGTTTTGTTTGTAATAAACCGCAGCTTGAACTTGCTGTTTGACTGAGTCCTATGTTTGTCCTGTGGAAGGTGTTGGACCTTCTGAGAGTCTGAAAACTCCTACTGGCCCCCTGGCATACCTGAGATTGTGTCCCAATAAGTTGGTAGCAGAGGCATGGTTGGCTGCACCAGCCCAGAAGCACCTCGTCTCCTTCGCCACCGAACCTGAGAGGCTGCGAGACCCTCATGTATTTTGAGAAGACGAGAAAATGTGTGTTGTGTACAGGTCATCAGGAGCCACTTGAGAATTATCCTGCCCGAAGTCCCGAAGTCAGTGAGTTTTCCATACAGACCAAGACGGGGAGATGAGTGCCTTGACTGGGAGCTGGCAGCCGAGCAGCGCTAGCACACCACTGAGTGTAAGTATTGACACAGTCTGACGGCAACTGTGGGTGTGAGGGAGGGTATTGAGTATTGTGGAGTATTGTTTAGTATTGTCGAGTATTGTCAACATATTGGGCCTCATTACGAGTGCGGCGGTAAGGGGTTAACGGCACCGGTAAGGATGCCGGTGCCGTTAACCCCTTACCGCTGCATTCCGAGGTCCCTTAACGGGAGCCGCTAAGGAACCAGGGAGCTAATAACGGGCCCGCTCTTTGCGGGCCCGTTATTAGCTCCTTCCATATTCCCATTGAGCCCTATGGCGGCTCGAATGGGAATGGGTAATGGTTTTCAGAATGGGGACTAACCGGATCCATCAAGGTTGGAATGTCCCAGTAAGTACCCATTCTGAGAACCCAGACCCGGACACGACTTTGGAGGCAGCCATGGTGCAAATCGCACCATGGCTGCCTCCAAAGTCGTAATGAGGCCCATTGTCTAGTGTTGTCAAAAGTGAGTAGGGACAGGAGCGGAGGTAGAAGTCCCTTTTCTATGTTTAGGGCACATTCGGTCATAGAGGTAAACGGTTCTGTTGCATAACCTAGACTATTGACTTGAGGGCTTGGATGACAAAGATATGTAATAGTGGTATTCCTGTGGGTTGGGCGTTTTAGCTCGGGTCATAGATGACAGTATCCCCGTGAGGGTTTGCAAGAGAGCTGGCCTAGATTGCATAAGGTGAGTCTACTGGTTAAGTCTCCTGGAGTGAGGCGTTTCGCACACTAGGCGACGCAGCGGGAGCAGTTCGATCACAAGTGAATATTGGTATACTCCGCCTGGACCGGGGGAAGACTGCTGTGGGGTTTTTGTGTGGTTTGGGAGTAACGGGCTATTACAGTGTGCACGCAATATTCGATTTTCCTATGCGGTTTTGGTAGCTTGGTGATGTCGCCCATAGGTTTGCACATAGGATACGGAGAGCTTGCGATAGTGAGGAGCTAATATTGTAGAATTGGGATTGGCAGAGGAGGTGAACAATCGGCAGTGCAGGGAAGCCGCATGGGCAAGATTGTGAGTGTGCCTGAGGAGGCAGTGAGTGCATAGGCGGGCAGGTGCGTGGTGCACGCCTGTTATGTTTTGGAGAGTGAGAGGCTCGTAGACATTGAAAAGTACTGTCATTATATTGTACTCTTTCTCCTTAGCAGACTATCGAAATCCTCGACTAAAGGTCAGGTAAAGGTATTATTGAGATGTATCAAGGCAAATGTGGGGGGATACTCCCCTTCAGCACCTGTGTATGACACTTCCACCCTACAGGGAAAAAATCTGTAAATATAGCATAGAATGGTCTAAAAGTACTGAGGGTAATTTAACCAAACCATGGCCACCTTGTGGAAGTTTGTCCAAGATGGGCAGCAATCACTATTAACACATATACAGGGTACCTACAAGGGGAAGAAAATTGACAAAATGCATGGCAATATTCAAGCTGTGGCACATGTTCTAGGAGGACACGGGGGGATGCCGCGAGGGGTCCATGGATGCTAAGCCAGCAGGTGGTGAAGGACCAAGGGACCCATCCCTCTGCACCTCCTCCTACCTCTCCGAGTGTAGCATCACATGATACAGATGATGAAAAGGAGATGTATCAAATGCGGGAACTAAGGGCATTAGTGGGGTATTCAAATCTGCCATATAAACCACCACCATACACCAAGGAGGAGAAGCCAAAAGGCGCAGGGCATGAAGTTAGTGACCAAGAGGCGAGCAGCGAGGTGCAGCAGGGCGTGAAGGAGGGGCTCGAGAGCATAACTACAAACGAGTAGATAGCAGCACAGGTACTCCTGAAACTGCAAGGGAAGACAAATGGAGAAGCAGAAGGGGCAACAGAGGTGATAGAAAACCTGAAGCGGAACAGCGACATGACAGATTGGGCAGAGATAATGGATGAGGAAGACAGCAGGGAGAGGGACAGGAAAGTGAGATTAGAGTGTGAAGACAGGGAGAGAAGGAGAGAAGAGATGTTGGAAAAGGGGGATAGACAACGACGAAGGGAGGAAGAAAAGGAACACATGGAAAGGGAACAGGAAGAAAGAATAGAGAGAGCTCAAGGAGTGGAAGAGGGTGGAATGAGAGATGAGGGAAAAAAGGAAAAGGGAGCTTGTAAAAGGCAGGGAGACGGAGAGAGATAGCAGAGCAAGAAAAACACAAGTTAGCAGAGAGAGAACAAAGAAAGTTACAGTTTACCAGACTGGCAAGGGAGCGAGCACGCAGGGAAGAGGACGAGTGAGCTGTAAGAGCAGTAAAGACACAAGCAGCACTAGATAAAGGAAAGAATAGATCTGAGGAGGACAGACGGACAGAGCCAGACAATACAAGCTCTTGGAACAGGAGCACAACAGAAGGAGGAGGAGATGGCCTAGGGCCGCGGAAGGAAGCAGCAAGTATGATTTAAGGGACATCGATCTCAGTATGAAGCCCAACACAGACTTGACATCGAGGAGATATAGTTTTGCTGATTACTTTTGTAGAAACATGGGCACAGGATCCGACAGTGGGGACAAGTACAGTGGAGACAAGAGGGGGGAATAGCCTTAAGCACTATCCACAGGGACGGGGACAGACAAACGGGTGTCATGGGAGTTTAGGACACATACACAGGGAGAAGGGGAAAGCGACTCAGATGAGCAGGTACAGTGGGCAGAGGATTTTTGCACCTCACACAGCACCTATATACACAGACTAAGGGATCTCGCAGGACAAAGGAGAGGGGAGACAGCCATAGCTTGTTCAAGGGGACGATTGACTAGAGCTTATGACAACAGCAGAAGAGTGCTCATATTAGTACTAGCACATGTATGTGCAGACATTGAGAGTGAGAAGGGGCCTAGACAAATTAGACTGACCAGAAGGTCACCCGATGCCCTCATTGGAGAGAGGAGGGGTGAGACCTCAGTACGTGCCATGGAAGCACACCGACAAGGGGAATGTGTGGTGTTGGTTACCATCACTGAGTGGGGGAGTTGGGAAGTGGATTTAGGAGATGGAGAAAATGACAGCTAGACATAGGCTCGCAGTGGGTGACGTAAAGGGACTGTTAGAATTGATACTAGGAGATGCAGCAGATGATGTATATAAGACGGAGGGGTTCCCAAGGGTGACGACACAGAACACAGTACACGACAGGTCACCATTTGAAAACTGCAGGCCAGCAGTATGGCAAGCATTGCGAACACAATATCCAAATGGGCCGTGGCTTCGTGACACAGATGCATCACAACCAAGGGGGGTTTCAAGGAGGACTTCAGGGATATGGGCAACAGGTGCATCAAAACCCAGGGGACTTTTCGTGGGGTTTTCCAGGGCCAGGGAGGAGACAACACAGTGTTGAACCTGTGGGGATCTAGTGCACATCTCACGGGTATATCGGTTCAGGGGGATGCAACAGAATTGGGGAGGGCAAGGTCAGCAACCATATCAAGGGGACCAGGACGATTATTATGCACAGGAGCATCATCCACAAGAGCAGGTACAGGGTACATATCAATAGATGCCGCAAGCACCGCCAGTGCAGATGCAGGTACCATTGATGCCAGTACCGATACCACAGTATTTACAGGCACCACAGATTAGAGGGAGCACACAGCAACTAGCACAGATACAGAATGATGATGCACCAGCACACGTGGACACAGTAGCTGACAACTGGGCAGAGTTACCGTGGTAGGGAACAACCCCTTTCCAGGAAATGGGTTGTCCTTGTACCCTCAATAGGACAGCCCACAGATGAACTTGATGTGTCCCATCCTGTCGGTCAACACCCAACCCTGCAGAGGAACCATGCATAGGGGTGGCGATAGGTGACAAAAGATTTGGGTTTCTTGTTGACACTGGGGCGACTAAGTCATGCTTTAAGCAAGGAACATTTACATTGTTAGGTATTGCCATGAACACGCAAGGATATTCTGGGGCCCGGGAAGTGGTTCCGTTTACTGATAATATCTCACTATATATAGGAGCTCACAATCTATCACTACCTTTAATCTACTCTTGACAGACTCCTGTAAACATATTGGGATGAAACAAACATCATGAGCAGACTAAACATGACCATTTCATTCACAAACAAAGGCATAATGTGCTCTACACCAGGCATAAACATGTTCAATGTAAGGCAGATTGTCCAAGCATATTCTGGATGCACAGTACTGAGGGGGGTGCCAGTGGACCCAGAAATGTTCCAGTATCAGACTGACATTGCTATTGCATGGCTTCCAGGCATCAGAGGGAAAGTGTGGCAAGTTCGAAACGAGTACCTGTTCAGGCCAGAAAAACCATTGGACGAGCTAGAAGGAACAATAGTTCCCATAGAAATAGTGGCAGTGGTAGCAAGAGAGGGTTGGATTGCAGTGCATGGGATGGATGACACAGGAAAGCATTGAGAGTGATAATTGCAGTTGCAGAGGGGTGCATGCTGACCACAGTGACAGATGATGAACTATTCAAGGAAGAGAGACAGGAACTGGAGATGGTGTTTTCGAAATGTGTATAACTTATTGGTTACAGATACACTACAGAGAGGTGCCACAGAGAATGGCGATGGCGCTGGAGGCGCTGCACTCATTCTGGGAGGAGGACATAGCCAAAGTAAGCAGCAGTCTATGGACTACGAGCCCTTATAACATTCATTGTATAAAGAGCATAGGGGGAGTGAAGATCAAGCTGAAGCCAGGAAGGATTTTGCCAAGAATAAAACAGTACCCCCTAACAAAGGAAGCAGGTGGAGGCATTAATGAGACAATCACATCTTTTATTGAGAGAGGCATTCTGGTACCATCGGAATCCCCATGTAACACTACTGTGTAACCCGTGCAAGGCAAATGGGGGATCATGGTGTTTTATTCAGGATTTAAGACCTCATAACCATATAAGCAGAGTATCCTCTAATTGCAAACCCAGTGACAATTTTGTGAAGCATTCCGGTGGAAGCTGCCTGTTTCACGGTCATTGATTTGAAGAATGCATTCTTATCAGTGCCACTACACCCAGACTCACAAGACTTGACAGTTTTATGTATAGAAATCAGAAGTGGAAACACACTCATTTACCACAAGGGTATGCGAGTCACCATCTATCTCTAACAGAGTGATACAAATGCACCCGAGCAACATACAGACAGAAAGCACAGTATTACAGTATGTAGACGACATTTTGATTTGCAGTGAGACCGAACATCAGTGTAGGAGGGACTTGGTGCACATGCTGATGGTGTTAGCTGACAAAGGGTAAAAAGTGGACAAAGCCAAGTTACAGTATTGGCAGAAGGAGGTGCTATACATTGGACAGATGATATTGAAGGACGGCCAACAGATCACCCCAGAGAGAGCAGAGACAATACACAAAACACCTCAGCCAACCACACAGAGGGAAATGCAAAAGAGCATGGGTTCTTGACTACAACATATATACAAGGACACTACTGGGTGCTCTAAAAGAGGTACATAGGAGAACAAAGACACTGACATGAACCACTGAGATGACTGAGGCCTTTGAGGAACTGACATGAACCACTGAGATGACTGAGGCCTTTGAGGAACTGAAGGAAGCAATAAGCACTGTCCCAGTGCTAGGGATCCCAGAATACAAAAAGGAATTCTTCCTATTTTTGCACACTGACGGTGTAGTGATGAAGGTAGTACTGATACAGAAGACAAGCATGGGACATAAGCCAATAGTATACTACAGTGGGCAACTTGACCCAGTGATGAGAGGACATTATCTGTGTGAACAAGCTTTGGCAGCTGCAGTTTACGCAGTGGAGAGGTCCACAGCGGTAATGATGGGGTACACCACCACTCTTTACGTGGAGCATGCCCTCTTTTCAATTCTGCACAAGCCAAAAAGCACACTGACCACACAGAGAGTATCAGGGTATGAGGTGATACTATGGTATGTAGGATTGAAGATAGTAAGATGCAAGACTGTAAATCCAGCAGCATTGTTGGCAGAGCTTCTCCAGGTAGGAGACTATGCACATAACTGCACAAACAACATAGAGATGTTCAGTGAGACACGCAAGGTAGAGGAGGATGCACTAGATTGAGGGACGTGCTCTACATTGACGGTTCTTCGACAATTGATCAAACGGATGAGGTCAGATGTACTGGGAATGTAGTGGTAAGACTGAAGGTGGACGGGACAAGTGAGGTGGTTACAAGTACGTGGCTACCCTCCCATTATTCAGCACAAGCAACAGAACTAGTGGCTCTCATACTAACACTGGAAAGCAGTGTAGAGACGGAGGTGATGATTTATTCTGACTCGAGCCTACGTAATGCCAAAAGTATACTCAGGAATGACGCAATGGCTCAGAAGAGGGTTCAGGGGAGCATACGGGACCCCAGTGCAATAGTGAAGTGTGAAGCCCACACACAAGGGGAACACCCTATCTCAAGAGAAAATGAAGCAGCAGATTTTGAGGCAAAATGTGCAGCGTACTTTGGGCAATTGTGGGAACTGAGAGAGAGATAAAAGGCTTGAAGAGGGTGTGGAATATGGTAATTAAGGAGGGTTACAATGTATTACCAGAGACAATTTTATTTATTTTTATTTATTTATTCACATTTGTTGAGCGCACAACAGACCGAAGGCATCGTGGCGCTAGTTACAGAGTTGCTTACTTAGTTACATACAGTTCAAGTAGATATACTTTTTTGCAGATGTGCCATAGCAGCAGGAGTACATGAAATCGTGTTTAGTTGAATAGGGCAGTTTTAAGCTTTTTTCGGAAGGAGAATAGAGATGTGTCAGCTCTGAGGTCAGTAGGAAGGGAATTCCAGAGTTTAGGTGCGAGGAAAGGGAAGCCTATACCTCCTGCTTTGGTTCTGTTGATGCGAGGTATTGCTAGTTGGTTCGTGTATTGTGCTCTTCTAGGTCTTGTGGATTGGTATCTACCTATCGTGTCAGATAAATAGGAGGGAGCTGTGAGGTTGATGCATTTATGGGTGGTTGTGAGAATTTTGAAGGAGATACGGTCTTTGACTGGGAGCCAATGAGCTGCTATTCTGGCTTGTGTGATGTGTTCTCTTTTAGGTATGCTGAGGGCTGCTCTGAGAGCGTTGTTTTGAGTGGTTTGGAGCCTAGATAAGTTTTTTTGGGAGGTTCCGGCTAGGAGCGCATTACAATAGTCTAGTTTGGCTCCTATAGTTGCTCGGGCGATGGAGAGGCAGCTATCCTTGGTTAGGAATGGTTTTATTGCGTTAATGAGTTTAGTAGTAAGTGCTGAGGCCGAGACTATGCCGCTGACTTGTTTGTCCATGGAAAGTGTTGCGTCTATGTGAACCCCCAGTGTTTTGACTGAGGATAGGACAGGGATGATGCAATTGTCTATGTTGAAATTGATGTACAGTGGGTTGAGGTTGGAGAGGGTCGATTTCTGTCCTAGAATGAGGATTTCGGTCTTGTCCCCATTCAAGCAGAGGCCGTTAGTAGCCATCCAGGCCTGTATGGTAGAGTAGATTTGCTGTAAGGTAGATGCGTCTTGGAGATAGTTCCCTGTCAGGGGGAGGAGTACCTGTGTGTCGTCGGCGTAGTTTGTGTATGTGATTCCCAGCGCGTCTAGTTTGTCAAATAATGGTTTGGTAAAGAGGTTATAGAGCGTGGGGGCTGTACAGGAACCTTGTGGTACCCCACAGTGGATGATGGAAGGTGCAGCATGTGCTGTGTTAGAGAACACTTTCATTGCTCTTCCCTCTAAGAATGATGTTACCCAGGATGCTGCGTCCTTTGAGAAGTGTGCTGCGTGTATCAGATGACTGGTAAGAGTGGTGTGGTCTACCAGGTCAAACGCCGCTGAAAGGTCAAGGAGGAGGAGCAGAGCGGGCTTGCCTTTGTCTAGGATGTTGGTAATTTCATTTTTTAAGTCTAGAAGGGCGGTTTCAGTACCGTGTCCCTTGCGGAACCCGGATTGTCTTTTACCTAGGACTGCGTTCAGTTCAAGGTATAGTTGAATCTGTTTGTGGGCGGCCTTGTCAAGTAGTTTCAGGAGGAAGGGGACTGTGGTTATGGGACGGTAGTTGTTAGGGTTAGCAGGGTCTAGCGTCGTTTTTTTTAAGAGAGGGCGGACCCAAGCCTCTTTAAGGCTGTCTGGGACTATGCCCGTTTTGAAGGATGCATTGATGAAGGCTGTGAGAAGGGGGGCGAGTGGTTCTGCGCAGTCTTTGATGATTTTTGGGGGGCATACATCACCCTTACATTGTGATGGTTTGAGGTGTCTGAGAATGTCAGTGACCTCGGTTTCTGAAATTTCGGTAAATGCAAATTTGGGCACGTTTCTTACTTTTACATGAGGTTTTATCTGTGCATGTTCACTTTGTTTGGATAAGGTTTTAAAGTGGTGGGATATTTTGTTTTGGAGGAGGTTTATTTTTGTAAGCATGGCTGATTGAATGCCTGTACACCATGCCTCGTCTTTGACGATCTCATCAGGGCATGTAGGTGGTACGGTTAGCTCTTTGAATATATTGAAAAGTTCTTTGGAGTGGGAGTTGGCATTGGAAATGCGGTTGTTGTAAGTTTCTGATTTAGCCTGGAAGATTGCATCTTTGTATTTTTTTGCTATGGATTTGAAATTAGTTTTTGTGGTATCGCATGGGTTAAGCTGCCAGTTTTTTAGGGCTAAGCGTTTGTCTTTGCGCATGGTCTGGAGTTCCTGAGTGAACCATGAATTGGAATGGAAGGATTTTTTTTCTTTTTTGATTTCTAGTGGGGCCGCAGTGTTGACAGCCATAGTGATGGTGTCTTTGAATATTTCTGCGAGGATGTTGGGGTCATCTGAGAATGGGGGCGCTAGGCAAGGTAGATTGAGGAGTGCACTGATATTGTCTGCAGTGAGTTTTTTAGCGCTTCTCGCTGAGGTTGCTGGTGCTTTAGTAGGCACTTTAGCGCTTATTAAGATAGGGATGTCAAATAGGAGAAGGTTGTGGTCTGTCCATGGGAGGCTAGTATTGGCGGTGATGGCTGTATTACAGTTGTGGTCTACGATCCAGTCAAGGATGCGTCCTTTAGAATGAGTAGGTGAGGTGATCTTTTGAGAGAAGCCTAGGTCTTGGAGGTCCTTGGCTAGAGAGATAGCAGTTTTGTCCTTAGAGTCGTTGAATCCTAGGTTAAGGTCACCTATGAGAAGTGATTTAGTAGATTTTTTAAGGTTGTTTCTTAGGAGGTGATTGATTTGACCTATGAAGTTAGCGGTTGGGCCGGGAGGACGGTATATGGTGTGAATATTTATTGTGCTATTTGGAGAGAGTGCTAGTTTGACTGATAGGATGTCTAGATTACCTTCCTCTTGGTGGGGTATGGCTCTGATAGAGAGGGTTTCTTTGTGTATTAGCAGGCGCCTCCCTCTGGAATAGCTTCCCTGCCACCCTCCGTCTTGAGCCTGATCATCTTAAGTTCTGAAAACTCCTCAAGGCCTTCCTCTTCTCCTCCTCCTTTTCTCTCCCCCTAACCTGCTAACCTAGCTCTCTGCTCTTTCCATTTCTCCCTCCTCTTCCATACAGCTTGCTGACTGGCTGCCTGGTGTACCTCAGAGTCTCACAGGTCCCTGGAACCCCCACAAGTCCTCTATGCACTTGCCTCAGGGCTCTGCACCCCACCCCCTCACTGCACTTGTAAATAAAGCCAAGAGAGCTTCTCTTTCTGCACTTACCCTAGTCCCTACCGACTGGGTGCACTTGGACCCCTCCCCTCCCTGCCCATCTTGCAATTGCACAATCTGAATGCATTTCTGCCAGAAGATCATCTGTCTGCTCTCCCTTGTCTTGACCCCTTAATGGGCACTACTAAAAAGAAACTCAGAATAGCCGTCAGGCCTATTTGCTGTATCTCAACTGTTAAATGTATCATATTCACTTACTCTGCCCCTGCAGACCGTTATCGTCTCAGAATTTCAAGGGCTCTATGCAACTGTTGCTTTTTCCGGGTGTTCCCACCCTCCTTCAGCGCTTTGAAACACTGTCTGTATATAGGCGCTTTATAAATAAACATTACGATTACCAACATAGATTATGGAACTGCAGGGAGCTGAACCCAAGGAAGAGAAAGAGCTATGAGTGAAGAGAGGGTGCTCAATGTGTTTGACAGATGCCTTATGGTGACAGAACAACACAGGGAAAATGGTCATGCCACTAGCATTATTGAAGACCACGTTGGCACCATTAGATTATCCAACACACACAGGGAGGGAGGTCATTGCTACACGCATTGGAGAAATGTGGTTCTGCCCCAATTTAAATGAACATCTGGCTGAATTCGTGAGTAACTGCTTGACATGTCAGCAGTTTACAACAGGGCATACATTGAGAGTGGTGAGAGGAGCCATACCAAAACATGTAGGCCAATTTCTGCATCCCCATGTGGACTACATGGATATGATCCACGTTTGCCAAGGATACCGTTACATGATAGTGATTGTCTGCCCATTCTCTAGATGGATCGAGGCTGGCCCCTGTTCACATACTGACGCCCTTAGAGCAGCCAAGTTCCTGGTCAGGGAGGTTTTCCCGAGATGGGGCATGTTTGAGGTCCTGCGTTCTGACAACGGCCCTCACTTCGCCAATGAACTATTTCAGCACATCACAACCCTGCTAGGTATCCAACATAAATATGTCTGGGCGTACCACCCGCAAGCAAATTGGATGTGTGAACGTCTGAATGGACTCCGAAAGGAGTGCATAGCCAAGACTCAGCAAAGCACCAAGAAAAAGTGGTTGCACTGTTTGCCCCTTGCACAGTTTGAACTGCGCAATAAGCCAGGATCCGACCACAATTTAACCTCCCATGAGGTGGTGACACGACGGCACATTCATCTTTCCCTGGCTCCTCCCACAAGAGCACGGAAGGACTGTGAGAATATTGCAGATGCGTTAGGGCAGGAGATGTACAAGTACATTACTTCTCTGGTTGCTAGTGCTTCTTTTATCTCTCGCCAGATACAGCGAATCCAGGGAGGCCCAGAAGACGGCGAAGAGATCGACTGTGACGATGCACCACAAGACTGTGAACTGAAACACCCTTTGAAAGTGGACGATATAGTGTTGTTAAGAAATGTTATTCATTGCTGGAACGTGCCTAGGTTCACTGGACCACATGTGGTCAAGGAAGTGGCAGACCATGCTTGTTAGATGGTGGGGGCTGACCAGGGCCCCCACCGGCACTCACACGCACGCAGGCACACGCACACCAGGAACCACGCAGGACATGTGTGTTCTGCTCAGGTCCCCGGCTCGAATTGCCGGAGGACCTTCTTTATTCACACTGCGCATGCGCGAGCCTCGGTCCCGCTTGCGCATGCATGTTAACGGCATAATCACTACGCAACATCCCTCCTTTTTCCCCAAACAAGAAACCATGACAACTTATGCAATTAACAACGGTAATTCAAACTTTAACTAACAGTCTTTCACCGGTTACGAGGCACAGCCCATAATAAAGTCTTGGAACCTCCGCGGCAGCTTGCGCCCCGCCCGGCTTGGGAACCTGCGTGCCTCAGCTGTGGGCACCTCTGGTGTCCCTGGAGTCTCGGGCGGTCCATCGTCCCTCGGTGACGATCCTGCGTCCTGTTCGGGCCCCTGCATGACGCTCTCTTGCGGGTCTGGCGCCGCCTCTATGCGCTTGAAGAACGAAGTATTCCTCGTGACAGTTCCCTGTGCATTGGCCGCAGTGATCATAGACCCTTTGACGTGGGTCAATCCCAGCGGCTGCGCCTCATAGGGCAACAACAGTTTTCCTTCCGGCCTCCTATTTCGCACCAGCACGGTGTCCCCCACTGCAATCGCCTTCTCTGGTAATTTTCGCCGAGCAGTCTCACTCTCGTTCCGGGCAGCCCTTTCTGCTCGCACCCGGTTGTTGTCGATCTCACCCGGACACCAACCTTCCACTTCAGGCAGCAGTCCTCGGGGTACCCATTTAAAGAGGGCCTCCGCCGGCGCGACCCCAGTAGATTGATGCGAGGCCGTGCAATACTCGCGCAGAAAGTCAAACAGGTTGCGCCATAGGTCTTCCCCTCCATTCAGCGATATGCAGAAGATTTTGTTAAGTGTCTGCATGAAGCAATCCACCTCGCCATTGGCCCTGGGCCAGAGTGGGGTGACTTTCCGGTGCTTTATCCCCCTTTCCTCACAGTAGCGAGCAAACTGCTGCCCTTGGAACGGCGACCCGTTATCCGAACAGATCTCCAGGGGGAAACCATTGGTTGGCAAACATTTTCTCCATGGCCAGGATGGTGTGGTCACTAGCCGTGGACTCAACCAGCTCCACCTCGGGATAGCAGGACCACTGGTCCGTCACCGCCAGAAAGTACATTCCTCGGCCCGTGGACCCGAAGTCTGCATGCACAGTCCCCCACGGGCGTTCACTCCTCTCCATGGCTTGAATGGGTGGCCCTCTCTGCACCGGACTCGCCACTTGGCATGGAATGCTAGCCCGCACAAATTCATCCACCCTGCTCTCTAGATCCGGGAATCACACTTTCAGATGGAGATGTGCCTTCGTCTTTGCTGTCCCCTGGGGTCCCTTGTGGGCCAACTGCAGCACTTTGCCCATCAGAGCACGTGGGATTACTATCTGGTGCCCCCTCAGCAGTAGACCGTCCTCGGCCACTGACAGCTCATGGCGGGCCTTCCAGAGCGCCCTCAAGTCATTTTGTGCATCGTCACCCCTTCTGGCATTTTTCATCAACACTTCGTGCCATTCCCCACTTGACACGGCCTCCTTGATCCTCAAGAACACATCGTCTGCGTTCGATTCATCAGCAATCTCCTGGCGCGCCAGGGCGACGGGCAGCGCCGACTCCACCACAAGGTGCACTGCCTCGACACAGTCCGCCACCTCTGCCGAGTCCCTGGGCCACCCAGCGCCCGGGTGTCGAAATAAATAATCTGTTGGATTGTGCGTGCCAGGACGATACATCAGCTTGACCCCATACTCCATCAGCGAGAGCATCCATCTCTCGATGCGTGGTGGTGGTTTGGACGATGCCCCAGACATGATCGGAATCAGGGGGTTATGATCCGTCACGACCACTACGGGCTTCCCCAGAATGTAAATACGAAAGTGTTTGCAGCCCCATAGGATAGCCAAGGCTTCACGCTCAATCTGTAAATAGCGCCTCTCGGTCTCAGTGAGAGCCTTGCTGGCATATGCAATGGGCCGCATTGTCCCTTGGGGCTCCACCTGCATGAGGACCGCCCCCAGTCCTACCGGGATGGCGTCCACCACGATCTCCGACTCCCGGTCCGGATTGAAGTAGGCCATCGTCTCCTGCCCCGACAGGGTGTTCTTGATGGCAGCGAACTCCCTCTGTTCCTTCCCGTTCCAGTTCCAGGCCACATCATTTCTGGTCAGTGTCCGCAAGGGTTCTGACAGGGAGGCCAAGTCGTGAATAAATCGTCCACAGTAATTGAGCATCCCCAGGAAACTCCTGACTTCCGCGGGTGACCCCGGCGGGGTGGCCTCCTGGATGTCCTTCACCTTCTCCGGATCCGGGGAGATGGCCCGGCGTGGAACACAAAGCCGAAGAATTCCAGCCAGTCCTTCAAAAACTCACATTTTTGTTTGTGGAGATTCAGCCCAAGTCCGTGGAGCCTTTCCAGGGTGTTTTCCAGGCGCTTCAGGTGTTCCGCCTCCGACATCGCGAACACCAGGATGTTGTCCGACATGTTGATCACTCCTTTAAGTCCCGACATGGCCCCCCTGATGGCATTTTGGAAGACTTCCGCTGCCGAAGAGACCCCGAAGCTGAGCCTCTTAAAGTGATACAGCCCTGCGTGAGTTGTAAAGGTGGTAATGTATCTTGACTCTGGGTGGAGCTCCAGCTGGTGGTAGCCAGACCTCAAGTCCAGTTTAGAGAACACTCTCGCCCCCTGCAGCTCGCCAACAATGTCATCCAGGGTGGGCCTGAGGTGACGTTCCCTTTTGATCGCCAGGTTGGGCAGCCTCATGTTCACGCAGAAGCGGACTGCCCCAGGCTGTTTCAGCTTTGGGGCCACCACTATTGGCGAGACCCAAGGGGTGGGTCTTTCCACTCTCTCGATGATGTCTAAGTCAACCATCGTCTGTAGCTCCTCCACCTGCGCCCTCAAGTGGAACGGGATGCGGCGATGCTTGAGCGCTGTTGGCCTCACCGACCCATCGATGTGAAGCCGTATGGGGTCGGCCTTTAGCTTCCCAATGCCTTGGAAGATCATGTGAAAACGCTGCAGCAGGCATTCCAGGTCAGTATGATGTACGGCAAACGTGAAGTGTCTCCGAGGCAGCGCAACTTAAGAGGGAGTGCGGGCTCACGCTGGTGACGAAGAACCTCGCTTTTATCTTGCTCTGTCCGTGGGACACCGGCGCCACCAACACCCCTTGAATGGGGAGTGGCGAGTCATTTCCGAATGCATACATCCGCGCTGTGGATTCTGCCAACTCGGGGGGGCCAGGGAGTGCTTCATTTTGGTCAGTTGGTAACACACAGACTGACGCCCCCGTATCTATGAGGACTGGGGTGGGGACTTCCCCGATGTTTACCGTACATGTCGGTTGTCGGCTTCCTCCGGGGACCTTGCCAATGCTTGAGATAAAGAAGATTTCTTCCTCCTCCTCCTCCTCCTCTGCAATGTTCAGGTCCTGCATGCCTTGCTCGACAGCCAACACCCCCCTCACCATCCGAGTGTTGCTACCGCCAACTCTCGCTGGTCCTCTTGAGGCTGCTACCAGCGCGGTAGCCCTGCACACCCTCGCATAATGTCCTGGTGTGTCACACCGGCCGCAGACCCTCGACTTTGCCGGGCACTCCCCCACGTGTGGCAGGTCATATCCGCAGTAGAGGCATGACTGAGCAGCCCCAGGCACTGGAGGGCCATCTCCCCTCTTTGGTGTCCATCTCGCCCTCCCTGGGGCAGAGCGTCCAATGGCAAATGCCTCTTCGCTCTTGCCAGAGTGCGTGGCTGCGTCCATCTTCGCCTCCCTGGCCTTCGCCAGCTCGTAAGCTCTCTCCGTGTCCAGGATTTGCTGCAGGGTCAGACGAGGCTCTCTCAGTGCTTGCCTTCTTAGCTTCCCAGAACTGCACCCTTTCAACAGCTGGTTACGGACCATCTCCTCCTCATTCACCCACCTGCAGGAGGTTGCCAGGTGTCTCAGATGTGCACAGAACTGGTCCAGCGATTCCTCTTCTTGCTGCCTTTCCGAACCCATGACAAATCTGTCAAAGTCCACGTTGGCCATGGGCAGAAAATGATCTCGTAGGGCTTGCTTCACAGCGTCATACGTGACCACCGGGATATAGCGAGAGTCATACATTCTGTGCACCTATGTGCCTGCAGAATACACCACGATGGCTATTTTGGCGTCGTCATCCTCTTCCCCAGAGGCCCAGAAAAACATTTCCAGTTTCTTGACCCACAGGAGCCATTTTGGCCCCAGCTTGGAAGGTGGGCCCGTGGTGTCAAATTCGGGCATGGGGGCTAGTGTGCTGTGCATTCTGCATGGGATGGGCGCAAGGGCACCCTCAGCCTCCCCTTCCTCCCCCATGCTGGCGATCAGGCAGAGTACTCACGATGGCACTTGATGGCGAAGGCATGATCCAGGCACCAGAGGGGATGATGGTGTTCCAAACACCAGTGAATGTTGCTGTAAGGCCTGCAGATGCCCAACCTGTAAAGTCTTTGCGCCCTTTTAGAACTTCCAATCCCCTGCAAGGGAAAGATTCTCCTTTCTTTTCCTTTTTTTTTTTAATCCACAACCCTGCAGTGAGCTAGGGCTGTGGGAGGGTCCAAAAATTGTTCTTGATGCCCTGGGGATCGCAGCCGGCGCACGAGCACCCTCCCGGGCCGCAACCGCTGCGATCCTTAATGACACAAAATGGCCACCAGCCGTACGCGCGAGTTCGAAATGACACGGAGCATCAATTCCTACTCCAATGCCGTCGGAGCAGGTACAGGACGCTCCTGAGCCTCCTCGTTGCCAGTGTTAGATGGTGGGAGCTGGCCAGGGCCCCCACCGGCACTCACACACACGCAGGCACACGTACACCAGGAACCACGCAGGACGTGTGTGTTCTGCTCAGGTCCCCGGCTCGAACTGCCGGAGGACCGTCTTTATTCACACTGCGCATGCGCGAGCCTCGGTCCCACTCGCGCATGCGTGTTAACGGCGTAATCACTACTCAACAATGCTGTCAAGCTAGTAGTTACAACTTTTTGGAACCACTTACAGGATATCAAGCCCTGAAAAGCAGTGGCCTCACCTGGCAACAACGTCTCTGTGATCGACAGGGCCAATGTTCAGCACCTAGATGAGCTGCAAGTGCGTTCTGAACTGACACACTTAGGGAGGCACGGACACCCCATGGTCACACGATCTCATGCAGCAGAGGCAGCGACTGGAATAAGTGCACAAATCTACTGAGGATACACTGTCTGTTATTTTCCCTTTCCGCACAGGCAGGGTCTAAGTGAATGTCGTGGGGAGTGTACTGTTTGTTTCACCCATGTTACCTTTCACCTACCACCCAGAAACATTCTCTAACCAGTATGTACACTATGTGAGGAGACCCAACAGATTCAGAGCACGATCCCCTGGAGTATATCACCATGTCTTTGTAGAGTATTTGGCCCAAACCTACCCACAACTTGATCACAGTGAGCCCCCAGTGCTGACCATATTAAGAGAAGAGACCCATCAGTGAGAAAGGTCTGGGAGAAGTTTTTGCCTTTGCCATAAGTGATTATTTGGTCCACAGGGCTTAATGACACTGACAATACTAACACAGTAACGCCTTTTTCTGTGCATTTCAAGTGGGCAACTGTATCACCAGGCTGCAAAGATCAAGCAGCGTGAGTGGAAAAGAAGGGAACAATAAAGGACATTATCTTTATGTTGTGCCTATTAATTCCCAGTGTATTGATGGGATTCATATTTTGGCAATTATTTGTTGTTGTTACTGCTAACGCTGTACCCTCTACTAACATTCCCCGGACCCAAGCAGGTGGAACGACCATGTCAGGTGGACGAGAGGACACTGCTGATAAGGTAAGGAGAGGTAAGCACAGTGTTGACACAGACATGAAGGGAGTAGACATGTATCTCGCCGACACTGATTGAGTGTCTAACAGCATGTGGTACAAACACATGACAAAAGTAGGTAAGGAAACCACTGGGGAGAGCTGTTATGTCTACTCTTTAACATTCTACGCCATGAGTATCTCTAGAACATTCATAGCGACTGAAATACCAGCAGCAAGAGCACAATGCCTGATGTACCTTGTGATGGTGCAAACGCGAGGAAAATTCCAAGGGAAGTCAGCAACATTGAGATGGATGTCCAAAGGAAAACTCCCATACAAAGATAATTACATAAAGACATTAGACATGATGAACAATTATTGGCAGCTAGATGGAGCCATACAGTACATAACTGACGGACCTCAGAAGGGAGAAACAAGACTATCACACTGAAGGAACTGCCATGTCCGTGGACAAGAGTGAAGGAGATAAGAGGAGAGCCTGGATACTGGGAAAGGCAAATGATACTAGTGTACGGATGAGTGTACACAAACGAGGGATGGCAGGATGGGGTGGGGGGAAGCAAGGCACTGACACTAGCCCAGTCGTCAGTGAACAAGGTGCATGAAGAAAACTACAAGTGCCTGAAAGAATGGGACGCAAGCGCAAATTACTGACACTACACTCAGACTCACAAGACTTGACCAGTTTTATGTATAGAAATCAGAAGTGGGAACACACTCATTTACCACAAGGGTATGCGAGTCACCATCTATCGTTAACAGAGTGATACAAATGCACCCGAGCAACATACAGACAGAAAGCACAGTATTACAGTATGTAGACGACATTTTGATTTGCAGTGAGACCGAACATCAGTGCAGGAGGGACTTGGTGCACATGCTGATGGTGTTAGCTGACAAAGGGTAAAAAGTGGACAAAGCCAAGTTACAGTATTGGCAGAAGGAGGTGCTATACATTGGACAGATGATATCCAAGGACGGCCAACAGATCACCCCAGAGAGAGAAGAGACAATATGCAAAACACCTCAGCTAACCACACCGAGGGAAATGCAAAAGAGCATGGGTTTTTGACTTCAGCATATATACAAGGACACTACTGGGCGCTCTAAAAGAGGCACAGAGCAGAACAAAGACACTGACATGAACCACTGAGATGACTGAGGCCTTTGAGGAACTGAAGGAAGCAATAAGCACTGTCCCAGTGCTAGGGATCCCAGAATACAAAAAGGAATTCTTACTATTTTTGCACACTGACGGTGTAGTGATGAAGGTAGTACTGATACAGAAGACAAGCATGGGATATAAGCCAATAGTATACTACAGTGGACAACTTGACCCAGTGATGAGAGGACATTATCTGTGTGAACAAGCTTTGGCAGCTGCAGCTTACGCAGTGGAGAGATCCACAGCGGTAATGATGGGGTGC
This sequence comes from Ambystoma mexicanum, assembly GCF_040938575.1. Lineage (NCBI taxonomy): Eukaryota > Metazoa > Chordata > Amphibia > Caudata > Ambystomatidae > Ambystoma > Ambystoma mexicanum. The sequence goes on from NC_090924.1 coordinate 1,029,726,578, forward strand.
ACCACCACTCTTTATGTGGAGCATGCCCTCTTTGCAATACTGCACAAGCCAAAGAGCACACTGACCACACAGAGAGTATCAGGGTATGAGGTGATAGTATGGTATGTAGGATTGAAGATAGTAAGATGCAAGACTGTAAATCCAGCAACATTATTGGCAGAGCTTCTCCAGGCAGGAGACTATGCACATAACTGCACAAGCAACATAGAGATGTTCAGTGAGACACGCAAGGTAGAGGAGGATGCACTTGATTGGGGGACGTGCTCTACATTGATGGTTCTTCGACAATTGATCAAACGGATGAGGTCAGACGTACTGGGAATGCAGTGGTAAGACTGAAGGTGGACGGGACAAGTGAGGTGGTTACAAGTACGTGGCTACCCTCCCATTATTCAGCAAAAGCAGCAGAACTAGTGGCTCTCATACTAACACTGGAAAGCATCGTACAGAAGGAGGTGATGATTTATTCTGACTTGAGCCTACGTAATGCCAACAGTATACTCAGGAATGACACAATGGCTCAGAAGAGGGTTCAGGGGAGCAGACGGGACCCCAGTGCAGCATGCGCTATTGTTGGACAGATTGATCGAGATGATTGCTTATCCAAAAAAGGTAGCAATAGTGAAGTGCCAAGCCCACACACAAGGGGAACACCCTATCACAAGAGAAAATGAAGCAGCAGATTTTGAGGCAAAATGTGCAGCGTACTTTGGGCAATTGTGGGAACTGAGAGAGAGATAAAAGGCTTGAGGAGGGTGTGGAACATGATAATGAAGGAGGGTTCCAATGTATTACCAGAGACAATGTATTAGCAGGTGCCTCCCTCTGGAATAGCCTCCCTGCCACCCTGTGTCTTGAGCCTGATCATCTTAAATTCTGAAAACTCCTCAAGGCCTTCCTCTTCTCCTCCTCCTTTTATCTCCCCCTAACCTGCTAACCTAGCTCTCTGCTCTTTCCATCTCTCCCTCCTCTTCCATACAGCTTTCTGACTGGCTGCCTGGTGTACCTCAGAGTCTCACATGTCCCTGGAACCCCCGCCAGTCCTCTCTGCACTTGCCTCAGGGCTCTGCACCCCACACCCTCACTGCACTTGTAAATAAAGCGAAGAGAGCTTCTCTTTCTGCACCTACCCTAGTCCCTACCGACTGGGTGCACTTGGACCCCTCCCCTCCCTGCCCATCTTGCAATTGCACAATCTGAATGCATCTCTGCCTGAAGATCATCTGTCTGCTCTCCCTTGTCTTGACCCCTTAATGGGCACTACTAAAAAGAAACTCAGAATAGCCGCCAGGCCAATTTACTTTATCTCAACTGTTAAATGTATCATATTCACTTACTCTGCCCCTGCAGACCGTTATCGTCTCAGAATTTCAAGGGCTCTACGCAACTGTTGCTTTTTCCGGGTGTTCCCACCCTCCTTCAGCGTTTTGAAACACTGTCTGTAAATAGGCGCTTTATAAATAAACATTACCATTACCAACATAGATTATGGAACTGCAGGGAGCTGAGCCCAAGGAAGAGAAGGAGCTATGAGTGAAGAGAGGGTGCTCAATGTCTCTGACAGATGCCTTATGGCGACAGAACAACACAGGGAAAATGGTCATGCCACTAGCATTATTGAAGACCACGTTGGCACCATTAGACTATCCAACACACACAGGGAAGGAGGTCATTGCTACACGCATTGGAGAAATGTGGTTCTGCCCCAATTTAAATGAACATCTGGCTAAATTTGTGGGTAACTGCTTGACATGTCAGCAGTTTACAACAGGGCATACATTGAGAGTGGTGAGAGGAGCCATACAAAAACCTGTAGGCCCATTTCTGCATCACCATGTGGACTACATGGATATGATCCACGTTTGCCAAGGATACCGTTACAAGATAGTGAGTGTCTGCCCATTCTCTAGGTGGATCGAGGCTGGCCCCTGTTCACATGCTGACGCCCTTAGAGCAGCCAGCTTCCTGGTCAGGGAGGTTTTCCTGAGATGGGGCATGTTTGAGGTCCTGCGTTCTGACAACGGCCCTCACTTCGCCAATGAACTATTTCAGCACATCACAAACCTGCTAGGTATCCAACATAAATTTGCCTGTGCATACCACCCGCAAGCAAATTGGGTGTGTGAACGTCTGAATGGACTCCTTATGAAGTGCATAGCCAAGGCTCAGCAAAGCACCAAGAAAAAGTGGTTGCACTGTTTGCCCCTCGCACAGTTTGAACTGCACAATAAGCCAGGATCCGACCACAATTTAACATCCCATAAGGTGGTGACACGACGGCACATTCATCGTTCCCTGGCTCCTCCCACAAGAGCACTGAAGGACTGTGAGAATAGTGCAGATGTGTTAGGGCAGGAGATGTACAAGTACATTACTTCTCTGGTTGCTAGCGCTTCTTTTATCTCTCGCCAGATACAGCGAATCCAGGGAGGCCCAGAAGACGGCGAAGAGATCGACTGTGATGACGCACCACAAGACTGTGAACTGAAACACCCTGTGAAAGTGGGCGATATAGTATTGTTAAGAAATGTTATTCATTGCTGGAATGTGCCTAGGTTGACTGGACCACATGTGGACAAGGAAGTGGCAGACCGTGCTGTCAAGCTAGTAGTTACAACTGTTCGGAACCACCTACAGGATATCACGCCTTGAAAAGCAGTGTCCTCACCTGGCAACAAAGTCTCTATGATCGACAGGGCCAATGTTCAGCACCTAGATGAGCTGCAAGTGCGTTCTGAACTGACACACTTAGGGAGGCACGGACACCCCATGGTCACACGATCTCAAGCAGCAGAGGCAGCGACTGGAATAAGTGCACAAATCTACTGAGGATACACTGTCTGTTATTTTCCCTTTCTGCACAGGCAGGGTCTACGTGAATGTCGTGGGGAGTGTACTGTTTGTTTCACCCATGTTACCTTTCACCTACCACCCAGAAACATTCTCTAACCAGTATGTACACTATGTGAGGAGACCCAACAGATTCAGAGCGCGATCCCCTGGAGTATATCACCATGTCTTTGTAGAGTATTTGGCCCAAACCTACCCACAACTTGATCACAGTGAGCCCCCAGTGCTGACCATATTAAGAGACCCATCAGTGAGAAAGGTCTGGGAGGAGTTTTTGCCTTTGCCATAAGTGATTAATTGGTCCGCAGGGCTTAATGACACTGACAACACTAACACAGTAATGCCTTTTTCTGTGCATTTCAGGTGGCCAACTGTATCACCAGGCTGCAAAGATCAAGCAGCGTAAGTGGAAATGAAGAGAACAATAAAAGACATTATCTTTATGTTCTGTCTATTAATTCCCAGTGTATTGATGGGATTCATATTTTGGCAATTATATGTTGTTGTTACTGCTAACGCTGTACCCTCTACTAACATTCCCCGGACCCAAGCAGGTGGAACGACCATGTCAGGTGGACGAGAGGACACTGCTGATAAGGTAAGGAGAGGTAAGCACAGTGTTGAAACAGACATGAAGGGAGTAGACATGTATCTCACTGACACTGATTGAGTGTCTAACAACATGTGGTACAAACACATGACAAAAGTAGGTAAGGAAACCACTGGGGAGAGCTGTTATGTCTACTCTTTAACACTCTACGCCATGAGTGTCTTTAGAACATTCATAGCGACTGAAATACCAGCAGCAAGAGCACAATGCCTGATGTACCTCGCGATGGTGCAAACGCAAGGAAGATTCCAAGGGAAGTCAGCAACATTGAGATGGATGTCCAAAGGAAAACTCCCATACAAAGATAGTTACATAAAGACATTAGACATGATGAACAATTATTGGCAGCTAGATGGAGCCATACAGTACATAACTGACGGACCTCAAAAGGGAGAAACAAGACTATCACACAGAAGGAACTGCCATGTCCCTGGACAAGAGTGAAGGAGATAGGAGGAGAGCCTGGATACTGAGAAAGGCCACTGATACTAGTGTACGGATGAGTGTACACAAACGAGGGAGGGCAGGATGGGGTGGTGGGAAGCAAGGCACGGACACTAGCTCAGTCGTCAGTGAACAAGGTGCAGGAAGAAAACCACAAGTGCCTGAAGGAATGGGACGCGAGCGCAAATTACTTACATGGGTAGAAAATGAAGCTGGACCGAATGAAAGAATCCCTCTGAAGACACTAGCCCTGTGCTATCAGAACAATGGCGAGGTTGAAATTGGTGACAACTTTGGGTGCATAACAATTGAACAACTTGCAGCCATGATGGCGGGAACAGCAGTACTGATGGATCACTACTGGATTTGTGGATCAAAAGTGTATGAGAAGCTGCCATTTTAATGGGGAGTACGCTGGTACACATCAACATGCCCTTGCTGGTCATACCAAGAAGGATGTAAAGCTCGACGAATTCCCGAAAATGAACAACAATAAGCAAAGGAAGAGATCCGTGGAGGTGGCCCCAATGGCCAAGGCAGAGAAGACAGAGAAACAAGAAGGATTGAGCAGAGTGAAGAGAGGGGGGAATTACTTCTTGGAGCATCAGAGACGGCACTGGATGAGACCCCTGCATAGCACAGGCTGTTCAGCAGAACACAGATGTTCTTTGTATCAATAATACCATTGGTGCAGACATACACAAACCCCTAGTGCTTACAGATCACTCGCTGGGAGCTGATGTTGACAATTAACTCTACGGTCAATGGGTTCAACGCAATAAAGGAAGAGCTCAGAGCAATGAGGTTGGTGGCACTCCAGAATAGATATGTTCTGGATCCCCTCACATCTATGGAAGGAGGAGTTTGTGCAAAGATAGGAAGTTCCTCTTGCACAAATTCATACCTGCTAACAACAAAGATAACAGTACTCTTTTGGATGCAGTGGCACAAATGGCACAGATGCATGCCAAAATGGAAGATGAAGCACGTGGAAGGGGGAAGGACAAGAGCTGGTTAGCGTACATATGGTCATGGATGCCATCATGGCTGTCAGACGGACTGAAGGTGTTAGCAGGAGCTCTTGTGTTGGGAGCAGCGTCCATGTGTGGGATCAAGATCTGCATGACGAGATGCAAGAAAACAGCACAAGAGGCTATCGGAATGCAGATACTGATGGATGTAAACATAGGGGGAACAAAAGAATGCGACAAGCTCAGGTTGAAGATTTTACAGTGTCAACTATTTCCAACAGAATCCATGAAGCTGAACAATCTGCATGATCCAGAGTACTATGAAGGAAGGTGGGTTTGGTATAACCCTGAATGGGAGTGCTGTTACATGCGATGGTTTTACGTCGACCACACAAACTACTATGGACACCTTGGAGGAATAACAAAGAGATGGCAGCCAGGGCAACAGGACTGTCATATACGGATGTGGTTGACAGGTCAACCAGAGGGGGGACTGAAGAGGGATGGGGAATGCTAACACCCCCTCCCACTCCTACGAAATTCATGACTCGGAAGAAGGCCAGGAAACATCGCAATCGTCCATTCTATTTCCGACGAATCCCCAACGGACCGATGATTGACAAGTATGTCGCGAGGTAGGACCTCAGCCAGCCCTACAGACCAGGTGCGTACAAATTTGTCCCAGAGTGGATGAGGAGCCCCAGGCTACAACTAAAGACACCTCAATCGACGATTAAAGCGCCAAGAAGCCATGTTGCTTACGTTGTTAGAGACACCACAATTTAGCAGCGTTAGACATGAAGCACACATGCCATCCTCACTCCGGGACATAAATACACGTGAATACATAAAGAACACAATCGTACGGTTCTATAGTTAGAGGACCAACAGATATACTAACTGTTATTGCTTCTTTATTTTTATCATTAGCAAAACCCAGCAACGCAGAAACCGCAAGAAGCAAGAGATCCGGAGAAAACCTGGCAGATGCCTACATGCAAATAACCTTATGGAACTGCAGGAGCATCTATTGGACCTGAAAGAACCAAGTGTGAGTAACCTATGGAGATAGTAGTATAGCACAAACACTGTAAAAAACGTATTATGATGGTTTAGGAAAATTTCAGCAGGCCACGTGCCTCTCATTCAGAGCCGAGCTGAGCTGAATTCAGGCTGGGCAAAGAGCAAAACCTGTGAGACAGGACCCGCTGCCAAGTCCACAAGAAAAGGATGACATTCCATTCCCTGAACGACAGTAGCACCAGCTGCAGTAAATACGAATAATTCCTCATAATTCAGAGCTGCACAGCTCCAAGTCATGGTCTCTGAACATATGACCCGGCCAACGCAGATAATGGGGCTGAGACCGGCGCTGGTAAAGGGAGCTGATCTCACGCTACCAGACAGAAGACTGCAACAAAGATGTCACAATGTGAGAGTAGTGTTGCACTGAGTGCAAAGAGCACTCTCATGGACAGAGGTGGTACCCACAAGTTAAAATGCAGACACTTAGTCATTCTTATTACCTTGAAAAGGTACACCAAGAGCTGAGAACCTTTGCAGATTCCAGGCCTGGGGACGTCAGCTCTAGCCAACTACTGTTCAGTATCCTAGGGGTGGGTAGCAACTGGCAAGAACCAATGTCAAGACCCTCACACTGCAACATTGTTATAGATAGTGACTTGGGGATGGACCAGGTCAGCCACCTGACATGAAAGGGCCACTAGAATAACATGTATAATGTCCACTATAGGTGTTATATTACTCAGTACCCAATCCAGTGGTCCAATAGTTTTTCTGGAGAAGGGCCCAGGTTGTGACATCACTCTAACATAATTAGGGTACAAAACTGGCCTTTGAGCCAGGAGAAGTTGCGATGTCCATGGATTTCTTCTGTCTCTGTGCTGATCCCTGTTGGTTTTGTTTGTAATAAACTGCAGTTTGAACTTGCTGTCTGAGTCCTCCTTTTGTCCTGTGGAAGGTGTTGGGCCTTCCGAGAGTCCACGAACTCCTAGTGGCCCTCTTGCATACCTGGGAGTGTGTCCCAACAACGCGGTTAATGGGTTTCCGTCCACCGCCGTTGTGAATTTAATTTTCTTTTTCTGGTCTTTAAATGTGTCCATGCTCTCGTCCCTTCTTATTTTTGCTCCTTGATTTCCCTTTATAAACCTAGTCGAAATCTCCAGTCTTCTTCTCAGTTCCTCCTTTCTGCTCCTCATTCGCCTTGCACACCTCTCACTTTCGTTCATTTCAGCTTCTTGCCCCATAAAATTGGAACTCCCTCCCCTTTAAAATGCGCTCTTGCCCCTAAATCTCTCTCTTTAAAAAAAATGTCAAGTCTCACTTACCGCTTGATCACTGTATACTACTCTTTTGGTCTTTGGTCCCTACCCCCCATCGTGACTGACTTTTTTAAATTGTACAGTTTTCCTTTTTGTTAAAGTGCTTTGCATATAAGCACCACAAATAAATAAATAGATCTCTTGATTGTCCCTGTTTTACCTTTGTGATTGTGTTGTGTTTTGGTTTGTAGAATTGTGAGGGCTGAGTGGGCCATTTTACCCCTGCTCATCCTTGTACTCCTGCGAAGCGGAATCCAATTCCTCACAGTGAGGTCCTTGGTACCGTTGTAGATTGTATCCCAGCAAAAGATCACCCCCACAGTTTTGGGTGATGGCAAACAGAGGCATTTATTCATTGGCTTGCAAGTTATGAAATACAGCATCCTGCACCTAGCAACCTCTCATGACTGACGTGCGCTTCAGACCCATTCATTTTATCGAGCACCTGTCAGCTGATCTTTGAAAAATCGAGAAAAGTACAACTGGACCTTCCAGCACACTTATCACACCTCCTGCCAAAACAATGGACCCATTCACTATGGAGCAGTCGGTTCTTTATGTTTATCTCAGTTTGTGATGTCATATGACGACTTCTGGTCTGCCAATCCCTGCTGAGGAAAGTTGGGCCACCACCCCATGATGACTTTTAGTTCCATTGTTCTTACCATTTTCTGCAAATCCAATAGGTCATCTGGCTGCCGTCTAACTTGGCACCAGTTTCTGCCGAACAGCACTCTTTCGTCCATCCTAGACCGCATGGATAGAACAAACTGTATCAAAACCAAAAGGGGATTGCGAACCCTAATAATCCCTGCTAGAAAGAGAAAATCTCTGAGTACATAGCTCTCAACTATTTGTTTTGCAAATGTGGGTGAAATCATCCGATTTTGTGTTTGGCGGGTGAGACACCCATTGGAATGAATGGGCGTGCAGGAGGCTTGGTGGGTGAGCCAGCCCTTTACCAGGCGGGTGACACCCGCCAAAAGCGTGTGAGTTAAGAGCTATGTATAAGATTACGAGATGGCACGGGCCAACTTTATTCAAGTTCCTGATCAATTGGTTGACCTGTAAAAGAATGATCTCTTACTTTATTCATTCAGAATGTATGTACTTATCTATCGGCAACTTTTCTTCCACAATTTCTTAATATTATAAGAATGCGTGCTGTGAATAGATGGGTTATGCTGATCGCTCATTTTTCTGATGGGCACTGGCACACATTTATTCCCTCAGAAGAACAATGTTTCTAGGCATATTGGGATATCTTAAAGTATTGAATCATTTGATGAGATCTTGTCTAAAATTGTTTATGAATATAATGTATATACATGTGATTGTGTATGAATTATTTTTTAATGGAGTCAGCATGACATATGGAGGTTATTTACCCTACTCTAAAAAATACATTATTTACAAAAAATAAATTCCGTTAGGAATTCTAGACCAAGTGAAAATGATTTGCATGTGCAAATTGCATTTACTTATTTTGTATTGCTTTTTAAAAAGCAACTTGAGTCCCTAAATGCAAAAATTGTACAGGTTCTGAAAGACCCGTTTGAAGAAGAATGTTTGCTACTATTTTTGCACTTTCCCCAGCGGGATGTATTGGAAATGTTAGTGATTTTGCTGTGCACAGAAAAATCATGGACATCCATGCCCACCCTTATCTCTTCTGCAATGCATTCTCCTATAACACCGCCCCAGCCATCGGCTTCTAATGCTCTTCCTTGTGTTGTGTTACCAGTGACTAATGCAGGCTACGTTTCCGAACACTAGAAACACCTGGGATTTGTAGTTTCCCGGAGCCTGAACTTCGCACCCATTGCGCAGGCTTAAACTACACGCCCCAGGCTGCTGCGCGCCGAGGTGGCTGGGAACCTGCAGACATGCTCAGTGCTGCTGTGTGGGAGTAGGAGCTCCATCCGTGGTTATTTGATAACGTTCCGAGTGCGAGAAGCTGGTAGGTGCTTTTAATATTCGCATTTTTGTGTATGAATGTTTACAGTAGCTGGAGTGTGGGCCTGGACACAGAGTGTTGAATTAGCTCCCGCAGGACTGATAGAAAGTCATTCATTGATTTTCTGTTTAATGCAATGGAGGCAGATTGTCTCATTTCATAAGCAGTTTACCGATGAATGCCCGGGCTTTTCGGCGTCGTGGCTTTTGTGAGATTGGGGTGTTACGCGCTGTGTTTCTGCTGACCCAATTTACGTGGCGTGGGGGTGAGGGGGGCGGATGGTAGCCTGGAGATTTGCGTTCGGTTGTGTGGCCCTTCACTGTGTAAATCCCTGCAGCTTCATTATTTATGCAGGGTTAAACAACGATCGTTTGTGCTATGTTGCACAAACGGCACTACCTCCAGATCGCTTTTGACATCCAGTTGCTGAGCCGCACAGCGCCCTAGGCTGTGTGAATGAGGTGACTGCTGCTGCACCATCGATCTAGGGGTGTCATCTCGAGTGTGATGTAGTGAATTAACACACAGAAGTGCTGCATGATCCGCGGCCTCTGAGACTGTGTAGTGTGACTGCTCAGTGGCGGTAGATTGGACCAAGATATCGATGATCTGTGCTGGGAACCCATGGACTGGCCAGAATGAGGTCTATTGGAAAAGTTTAAAGGGCAGTGCTGCAGTCACTCGTATTCCAAGGCAGGCAACGCGGTTTTTAGTTTTCTTACAAATCGTGCGTACAATTTACAAGGGACAGTGAAACACACGTTGGGGCTGAACCATAACTCTCAAGCTATTGGGCTGCCAGTGTTTTTTGAAGACCGGCCAATGGACGTCGATGCTTTACACCCAATGTTGGGGTGGAGTACAAGGTTTTGCCGTGTGGTTTAGGCGTACCAACCAAATGAATGTGAGCTGAGAAGTAATGGGAACCCTGGGGCTAGCACAGAGGAAACCCTTGCCTATGTATAAGATACTTACACATGTTCTGTAATGGCACCCTCTATAAACCCACAGGCCATAATTAGGGTGATTTCTGTATTAATTTCTTTTTATTGCTCCTGTGTCATGGGTTTTGACTTGCTGATGTGATAATCTGAGAGAGGGGTTAAGGGAAGAGAAGCACGGAATTAGGAGGCACAGAATGGTACAGCAAAATGTGTATCCCCCACCTTGTACTGGTATTTCTTTAGAGCTGAAGTAAATCGTTTTGAGGGAGGGGGTGTGGTCGAATGAACACAAACACTGCTCAGTGCTGTCAGCACAGATGCATCGTGGTTCAAGGGTGAGTCTTCCCTGGTATGGTGCACTCCTACCACAGGCCGCAGGGAATAATCTTCCACATCCCTATACTTGACGCATCCATGCCACCGAGCTATCCCTCCTTCATGCCAGGAGACGTTTGGCCCACAGAGAAATGTGGGCAGTTCATATGAGGGGCATTATTTGAACTGCGGACTATCACACACCATTACTGTGTCATAACCCAACCTGATTCAGACACATTATGAAGGTTACAGGGACATCTGTTCTTAGTGAAACAGCTCTTGCCAGGCAAGACCACTGATGTTGGGGGCAAGAAATGAGTTGCACTCGGATGGATGTTTGGGGTAAGAAATTAGTTGCATTCAGATGGATGTTGGGGGTAGGAAATGAGTTGCACTCGGATGGATGTTGGGGGTAGGAAATGAGTTGCACGCAGATGGATGTTGCGGGTAGGAAATGAGTTGCACTCAGTTGGATGATGGGGGTAGGAAATGAGTTGCACTCAGATGGATGTTGGGGGTAGGAAATGAGTTGCCCTTACATAGATTTGTGGTGGGGGTGTAGGAATGGTGTTGCTCTCTTTCGCTAGTCTCTCCATTCAGGCAGATGTTTAGGGTGATGTCCTGTCCCCAGTACTCTGAAGATCATAGGTTAGAACGTACCAATTTGCCTAAAACCCCTTGAGGACTGACTGTTTATTGCACCAAGAAGATGTATTAGGATTGCCCCTTCTGTACTTAAACATCCATCAGGATAGCTTGCCACTGCTCCGGGCCTTGGTACTGGACCTTACAGTTTGATATTAGCTTGCTTACACTTCCTGTACGAACAGCCATAGGCTTGTACCTAGATATGTGGGTAGCCTGGCACTGCAACTAGAAGAAAGCACATGCAGGTTAACACATGTGGTACACTGCATTTACCCTTACAATGTTTAGCCTGCCCATTACGCTCGAAGATATATGTTGGTAATCCTCCATTGCACTTAGAGCTGCTTAGATTAGCCATTGTAACGCACAGTGGATATATGCAGGTATCCTTGATATCGCGCTTATTGGACTGCTTTGGTTAACGTTTGTAGAACATGGAAGATGCATAGTATATATGTCTATTGCGCTCATGGAATCTCATTAGCCTAGTTTCTATGGTAGACTGTCTATCCCACCTAGAAGATGTTCTAGGACAACCAGTCTATTGCTCTTGGTAGCCTGTCCATAGTGCCTGGCTTTTTCTTCCCACAGAAGATCGGATGACACGGCAACATCTAAGATAAGCTCCATCTAAGTTTAAGTTTAAGTTATGTTTAAACGTACCACTTTGGTGGACATCTGCCGCAGGCACGGCTATCCATCCAAGCACTCCAGAATGCAGCTGAATTCAGTGTAGCTGGTCACATAACCGCTTCACACTGAAACACCAGACTTGCCTCAACACCTCTGCCATTAGAATAGAGCAACAACCTATAACAAATTTCGGTCTAGCTGGGTACATATCAAATCTCCTGCACTCGTGCTCCGCCGTGACCTCCCTCAGCACCTGCCAATGTATATGACCTCTTGGGCTGTTTACTGTAGCCCAGCCTGCCCTCCGGAGTCCTAATCTTTGCCACATGCGCATCTTAAGCCTCCTCTTAGAACTTTCCCATACCTGGACTTCGGTCCCAGAGGGCGTTCCTACCACAAAGCACTTTGAGGCCATACAAATGGGGAAAGGCAGTATATAAATGACTACTACAATACAATGCAGTGTGTCAATTGCTTTTCGCGATTGCCGTCTAGCGTGATATCTTCAACCCTGAGTGAAGGCGATATGGCCAATGTGTACAATGTGAGTGAGTGAGCCAAAGGAGAATGTATGATGCAACAGTGCACTAAGGCAGTGTATCCATGCAGGAGGCCAAAAGAGTGGGAAAGATTAGCTCACAGCAGAGGTGGTTGGGGAAGAAGTGCAGGCAATTAGCCAGGTGCATGATGAGCTGTTAATGAGGGGAGAGGTTTGTGCTATGGAGGGGAATTGGATAAAATTTGCTAGCTACTGCTAACTGAGGCCATTTAGGTAGCACAGCTACCAAGAGGTTGATACGCAATGGGTACTGGCGGATAGGTGTAGACTGGGGAGTGAAATAGTGTCAACGTAATGGCAGTGCATGTGGGGAAGTGCAAAGCGGATGCCCCTCTGAAGCAGCCCATAAAGTGGATATGGTTTTAGTAGGGCCTATGCAGAAAGTGCCTGGTTTAAAACAATATGCAGTGGCACTAATTGATTACTTTAGCAAATGGCCATTGCATTTCTTTGTAGTGGTGTTCAGGAAAGAAGGCTGTTTAGAGTGCATTGCCACTGATGAGAGAGCAATTCTTTTCTTAATACAATGAAAGGATTTATGGAAGATTGTGATATCTATCACTGTAAGTTCTTGATTTACTGTCGAAAAGCAAATGGATTGTTAGAAAGATTCAACAGTTTGGAAGAACTTCATCCAGTTTGTATTTATATTTTGCTTTATTTATCTACCATCTAAGTGTTGCACATAGAACAAAATCGGTACAATAAAATGCAATGTATGGTACAAGGGAGATTAAAAAGAAGATGGGCTTTCAATTGGTTTTTGAAGAGAGGAAATAGAACAAAGTGAGAGAGGGAGAGCGTTCCAATGTTTAGGGGCTAACAAAGAGAAGGAACAAAGATGTGGAGGAGGCACAGGGAAGTGTGTCTAACAGAGAAGAAAAAGGGAGTGAGCAGAGAATGCGAGAAGGAACATAAAAAGAAATCGGAGAATAACAACAGTGAGGAGCAAGACCATGTAGAATTAAAAGACAATACAGAGAAAATTAAAGAGAAGACGGACCTCCAAGGAAAGCCACTGGAGATGCTGCAGGGCAGCAGAAATGGAATCCCGGGAAGAAAAAATTGATAATAGACAAATGGGAGTATGATAAATGTAGCGAAGAGGGGCTAGATGGGAAGCAGGAAGACCAAAAAGTAGGGTAGAGCAATAGAAGAGTCGAGAGCTAAGTAGCCTCAGAAGTAAGAAAATGACGGACGTTATCGGTATTAAAAAATTTGAAAACCGCAAGATTTAGAGAGATAATTAATATGAGCAGTGAAAGAAAGAAAAGTGAAAAAGATAACGCTCAGATTGCGTGTCGAGGCAGAAATAGGAAGAGAAGATGGGGGTTGGGGGGTTGAGGGTGGGCGCGGGCGCGGGGGAGGAAATGGGATGGGAATAGTAAAAGCAAGCAAGAAAGAAAAGGACTTCAGTTTTAGGTTAAGGTGAAGATAGTGTGAATGATTGATTTATTTATTATGTGCATATACAAAAGTGTTTCAAGGTGCAACCAGGCAAGGAAGGGAGAAACACAAGGAGGAGAAGACCAACAATCTTACTAGACCTAGTGTCATTTAGATCATGCAAGTGCGCAACAATAAGCGGGGCAGAGGGTATGGCGAGAAGAGCACCCAGAGCAGCAGGGCCCTGAGTTAGCGCAAGGAAGGTTGTGACTACAGGGGGCAATCCCAGCCCGTTAGTGCAAGGTTAGCTAGGCGGCAGTGCAGGTGGGACAGGTGGCAAGTGCAAGGGGGACTGGTCAGGGGGTGCCTGGTGTCCTGTATGACTCGGAGGACACCAAGCAACCAGTTAGCAGGCAGAGCAGGAGCAAAGGAAGGTTAGAAGGGGAAAGGGAGAGGGGAAGAAGAGGAGAAAAGTAAGGTCTTGAGGAGCTTCTGGAAATTTAGGAGATCCGGCTCAAGGCAGAGAGAGGCAGGGAGGCCATTCCAGAGGGAGGCACCTGTAGAGGAGAGTGATCTACCCCACCATTCTCTGCTTGGAGAAGCGACTCGCCTGCAGAGAATATAAGTAGACGAGCGGAGGGCTCTAAGAGGAATGTACTTGGGAAGAGAGAGTTGAAGGTAGTGAGGGCCACAGCCCCAGAAAGCCTTGTGGACGATGCAGAGGGGTTAAACATGATCCTTGCAGCCACCGGGAGTCAATGGAGGGATTTCTGGGCTGGAGAAATGCTGTCCCTGGACTTGAGGCCAAGGGTAAGTCTTGCGGTCCTGTTCTGGATGAGTTGAGGTGGTTGGGGGGGGGGGGTTGGAGAGTAGAAATATGCAGATTGAGGAAGAGGCGGTTGCAGTAGTCCAGCATTGAGAGAACTAGGGCTCTGGAGACAGTGAGCATCTGGGGGAAGGTGAGAAAAGGGAGAATACCTCTGAGGAGGTGCAGCTGGAAATGCGCCTTCTTGGCAAGGTCTGTGTTGTAAGGAGAGAGTGGGGTCAAAGATGACAACAAGATTTTTTTGCCTCACAAGAGGGTGAGGGTAGAGGGCCCAGGGATGGTGGCCAGAGTGAGAGAGGAAGTGCGAGAGCAAAGGGGTCCTGATGAGAAGCATCTCAGTCTTACTGGCATTAAGGCAGACAACGGTAGAGGCGCACCATGCCTGAATAACGGATAAACAGTCAGGGACGAGTGAGGAGCAGGCCGAGGATAACCTGAAGGAGAGCTGCGTGTCATCCGCATAACTGAAAGTTAGAGGAAAAGGTAGAGATCAGAAGGGCAAAAGAGGCCAAATAGACCTTGAGCCAGGGGGAGAGGATGGCGCTCTGGTGAACACCACATGCAGAGAGAGGTGGTGGAGAGAAAGAACTCAAGCTCTACCTCGGAATGTCAGGCCAGAAGGAAGTAGGTCAGCCACGCCAGAGCCTGATCCGTGATGCCCAGGGTCTCGCGGAGACAAGTAATCAGGATGTTGTGCTTGACCATAAAATGCAGAGGAAAGGTCAACGAGAATAAGCACAGGGAGAGCTAGAGTCAAGATTAGAGAGCAGATCCTCACAGGTGTTCAGGAGAGCAGTTTCCATGCCTCTGGCTGCCCTGAAGCCAGACTGATGGTCATGGAGACAACCAACAGATTCAGTGTGGAGGGTTAGCTGGGAGATGGCCAACTTCTCCAGGGAGTGTGCTCAGGAAAAGAGTGATAGATTGGGCGATAATTAGCCGAAAAGGAGGGGTCTGCAGAAGGCTTTTTGAGTAGGGGGTGCACAAGGGAGTGCTTGAGAAGGGAAACATCCAGTGGCAAAAGAGCGATTACAGAAATCGACCAAGGTTGGAGTGAGAGAACCAATGTTGTCCTTAATGGTTCTGGAGCAGCAGGGGGGGTCTCCTGTTGGGATGAGACTTTGATAGACCAAACTTGTCTGGAAACATCCTCGGGTGTTGCAGGCAAGAGGGAGGGCAGTAGGAGAGAAGGGGGGGGGTGGCCAAGGAGGGCCTGAGAGAGATGGAGGGAGAGAGAACGGAGGAGGTGGAGAGTTCGGACAGGATGTCCTGGGTTTCAGAGGACAAATGAGACGCCAGAGCCGTGCAGAGGGCCTGGGTAGGAGTATAAGAGGTAGATACTGCAGTAGGATTGGTTACCTCCTTGCAGATTTTGAAAAATGTGGCTGTGTTGTTAGAGGCTGCAGAAAGGCGGGCTTGGATATGGACCCTCTTCTTAGAGAAGATGGAGTCTGTATTGCCTTTGGAGAAGGCGACAGGCTAGTTTGTCAGAGGGTCCAGCCGAAGCTCCCCACTTGCGTTCAGCTGCTCTGCACTTGCTTTTCACAGCGGCCATATCTGAGTCCTACCAAGAGTTGCACTTGGTGGCAGGCTTCAGGTGGATCCTCATGACAGGGGCAAAGTGTTAGAGATGGAATGGTGAAGGTTGGCAAGGGCTGTGTCAGGATAGGAGTCAGCCGCTGAAGTTGGTGGAGGAGAGAAAGTGGAGGTAAAGGCATCCAAAATGATCTCCAAGATTGGATGGAAGGCATACCGTTAGTGAGGGGCGTGAATAACGTTGGAGAATGAAAAAATGGGAGAAGCTGCATGCCATCAGCATTTAAGATGTTGGGAAAGCCGAAGGGAAGAGATAATGGAAGGATGAGGAATATTATATAAAGAAAGGAGTAGGGGGCCCAAAACGTAGCCTTGGGGAACACCATGAGAAAGAAGGATACTAGGGGAGGAAAACTCACCCAGGGAAACCGAATTACTACGGTGAGAAAGAGAAGAGTGAAACCAATCATGAACAGAAGAGCGGCAGCCAAGGTGACGCAGAGAGAGATCAACCGTATCAAATGCAGCCGGTGGTTCAAGAAGAATAAGGAGAGAGAAATGTTTTGAATAACTAGCAGAGAGAAGGGCATTGGACACAGCAAGAAGAGCAGTCTCAGTAGAGGGGAAAGGCTGCAAACCAGATTGATTAAAAGAAAGAAACCTCAGAGTAAACGATTTGTTCCAATAATTTAGAGAGAAAAAAAGTGAGAGAGGATGGAAGGAATCCATCCATTTGAGTTTGTGCAGAGGAGGCTTGGTGTGCATGTGGCAGTCTTCAATTTCATAATCATTTTAATTGATTTGTTTAATGTTATGGATATCAGGGGTTATTGTGAATCGGCTTGAAGGGTGGCCGTGTAATGCAGTTTCCGGAGGGCATCTTGGAATGTTTGCAGAGGGTTCTAATGCCTGGTTGACAGTTGCAGCCAGACACCATGGAGGGAGGGCATAGTGTCTTGTTACTGACATGAATACAATCTAGAGCCCATAATTTAGTTGTTTGTATTTTCCATTTCCATTAATGCAGTAAATATGTGGGCCCTATATACCCATGCATTCAATCCTCATGTTTAGAAGTGTTCTGTACTACCTCCTCGTTTTGAAAGCTAGCCTGTTCTCTAAATCCATATTGCAGTACTTTCCGTATAGATTAGCATATGGGTGTTTTTTCTTGTGTATACCCTGATTGATATTACAGGCAGGTCCAGAATTAACATTTCATTGGAAGGGGCTGAAACCAGTGCCTGGGTATTGGCCAACACCAGGTAAGTACCAGCGCCTGAGTATTGGACATCACAAGGTAAGCACCAGTGCCTGGGTATTGGACATCACCAGGTAAGTAGCAGTGCCTGGGTATTGGACATCACCAGGTAAGTACCAGTGCCTGGGTATTGGACATCACCAGGTAAGTACCAGCGCCTGGGTATTGAACATCACCAGGTAAGCACCAGTGCCTGGGTATTGGACATCACCAGGTAAGCACCAGTGCCTGGGTATTGGACATCACCAGGTAAGTAGCAGTGCCTGGGTATTGGACATCACCAGGTAAGTACCAGTGCCTGGGTATTGGACATCACCAGGTAAGTACCAGCGCATGGGTATTGGACATCACCAGGTAAGCACCAGTGCCTAGGTATTGGACATCACCAGGTAAGTAGCAGCGCCTGGGTATTGGACATCACCAGGTAAGTACCAGTGCCTGGGTATTGAACATCACCAGGTAAGCAGAATCTACTCCTGGGGAACCATGAGCTAGTAAACCATGTAGCACAAATATAACTTCATCATGACATGCATCCTTTAACTGTTTATCTGTTGTGCTTTCCATGTCTTCTTGATGTGTCCTAGTGCTTATTTATTCACATTCCCAAACACACCAAGTTGGCATCAAATTGATATACCTGCATACTTCAAATTGGCCTGGGCAACCAAAAGTTGCTCCTATTAGCTGTGTGTCAAGCTAACAAGGCTTGCCTACTCTAGAAGGAGCTAAACAGCTTCCACCAATTTCTAATCCTGCAGAACTAGCTTCCTGCCTGAGACATAATTCCTGTTATGGTTCATTTAGAGACATATATTCCTGATAAAATATTGAGGGCCTCCGGAGGGGTGGGATGGGGGCTTATTCGTTTTGAGATCAGGTCCCTTGTCTCTCCTATAAACGCCAAAGAAGGCACACAAGGATGTGTTTGGAAAGTAGCCAGGAAGCTTAAACACACCCCGATTGATAGTTATGCCCTTATCCTGGACGGTCACTCCTAAGAGGAGTGAGAAAAGTCCTCTGGGCTCTGCCTCTGTGTACCTACTTTGGCAAAACCTGGGACATGTGCCAAAAAAGTAATTTCCATTAAATTGCAAAAGTAAGGGTGGTGGTTCTCCATTGCCCCTACAGAGAGAGGGGTTGCAAGGGAATGAACTGCAATGATTTATATAGATTGTTGAGGGCAGCATGAACTTCTCAGGCAGCAGGTGGTTGTCTGCGGTGGCTGTCCCCGCGCCTGCTCTACCTCACTGTAGAAGTGAGCAGGCACATCTGATTGCACTGGCGTTTTTGTTGAATTTTTCGTTCGTGCCTTTCTTTTTTAAAGGGGACAAGCAGAGCACCCTCCTTCTACCCCAAAAGTCAATATTTGTTTACTTCGCCATCCCCCCCTCACCACATCCCTCCCTCACCACAAAGTGCAGTGAAAAATGCCTTGAAAAACAGCTGCTTCACCAAATGCGCTGAACGGGTGCAATCACATGGACGGGTACCACCAAGACACTCTGTTTACTCTGAACTCTGCCTCGACCTGAAACAGCAGCATTGCAACCTCAAGTCGGTGAAAGAAAACGTGCGACACTGCCATGAACATGAACAGAATACTAAATAAGCCTCAATACTAATTTATATTTCTGTATTGTACAAGAAAAGCTCTTAGAAAATGGCGTCCTTTGCTTCAAAAACTCCCTATTTTTTTTCTCTCTGTGCTAATAACCCTAAAGGCTAGGTAGGGTTCTTTATTCCTTTCCCCAGTTTACCTGCAGACAGGTCATTATCCTGCGGTAATGACCCCCCTCAGTCTATAATGCTTAATTGACCCTCCTACCCGAAGACAGTACTCTCCTCCAGACAAGTACCTCACAGTTGTAACCAATACGAGTCTTTATGCTTTGCACGTACACAGTCCTTTGAAAAATTCTTAAGCATCTGTGTTTCTCAATTATGAGAATTCTCTGAAAAACTGAGCGCTAACTAACTTTTTGGTGCGTGGGCCTGCAACACTCGCATTACATCAACAGTTGATTTACATTGCAGCCTCAGAGTTATATACATGTATACATTTGTCTTAAACTATGATTGAAATGTTACTGAGGCTCCTCCTTCATTCGGACAATTGACCAACATCTACGGTAGAAACAATATACAGTACTTCATTTTCACGAAGGCACGCGCGCGGCCTGGCCCACAATCTACGAGCATGAAAGAGTTGCTCAGCCACACTAATCTGGATACATTTAATCATTTTGGCTGGGCGAGCGATTAACAATTGAATTCTTCCAAAATAGCTCTTGTTTTTAAATTTGCAAAAACATTCCTCGGGACCATTGTTTAACCTGTAGCCTCAAAAAGGTGAGAAGAATATACACGTGATTTAATCCAAGATCCGGATTTGGAAGCAAAAGAAAGAAAAAAACAGTGGGACTAAAGTTCTCTTGGATCTAAGGAAGGATTGCAGAAGATTGAAGCGGTAGCATGGAATTGTGCAAGGAATGCAACAGTAGCTGTAGATTGTACTTTTTCAGTAATTGTTCTTTTTTAAAAATTTTTTATTAAAGTACTTGAAACTTGGTTCGACATTTTATATCTCTGCACCTCAACCAGCTGAAAGTAGTTTGAGTAATTAAACAAAAAACATAAGCTGCTAGGTCGACAGAACCAGATGTCCAACCTTGATATCTGAACAAAACTTACACAGCTAAGCTATTCAGCAGTCCTGCGCCTATTCACATACTAACATTATTGTTCGCTTGTTCAGATTCAATAAAAGTATTTGACATAAGAAGGAAGATTTTCTTCAAACATTAATCTCATGAAGAGGTAACATTCACACTGTTTACTTTCCACTTACATATTATGATGCTGAACCAACCATTTTTTTCCACTTGTATATTTTAATGTTGAACCAACATAACGGTCATACGATTCCCTGCTGTGCTTTGTCAAGGTTTCACGCAGTCAATTCAACAGTTAATGCATAAATATCAAACAGAGTTCTGTATTGGCGAAGCTTAATGTTCTGTTGTGTCAATTGAGACCTTAGTTGCTATTCATTGAAACGGGTTTTATTGAAAAAATATTTTTCATGCCTTGTAGGCTGTGTGCTATGGGGGCGAGGCAAACCTCTTGAATCAAGATCCCTTAGCTTTGTTCCGTTTATATGTACTCCACAAATTGTAATTGGGTCCTTGTGTATATATGAAATAGCGGAATGGCATGCACCGGCAGTATTCAGCATTCATTTACCCAAATGAATGATCTGAGACTTGGTCATGGATTGACCACCTCGTCTCCTACAGACTTAAGCCTGGAATGTTCATCAACATGCATGTATTTATGATTTTACAATGACCTATACATTTAGAATCATATGTATGATCTAGTCCAACTTTCTGCTTCCTTAACACCGCCATTTTGCCCTCAGCTTTGTAATCCTCTTTTCAAAATGCACACATCACCTCATTGTCAACACCCTTTTAGCTTCACCTTGAACGATATAACATTAGTAAGATGATCACTTTATTTACTTCCCACAGCGCATTTAAAGCTCCTCTTCAAAACAAACCCCTCTTAAAAGTTTCCATGCTAAGTATCTTGCAAAAGTAAACGTGTTCCAAATCGCTGTTCTCATTGCAGGCCTAATGTAATGTCCATCGTACATTTCTGAATTACACTGCTGAAACTCCCCAGCAGATTTGAAACCACATTTAAAGTTCTAGCTACTAAGCCACTACTAAATATTGTAACATAGGCTGCCACACCACACGCATTATGGCCTCTGTAGGATACAGCCACTAAGCTACTCCCAACATTCTGGAGACGCGTAGATCTGTATCTCCGCTGGATATTTACGAGACAGAGATATTTCAAAAAGCAGCTGTGTTCCTTTCAGTCATCGGACTGATGCATCCTTATGGTGAACCGGGCATAGATAATGACATCATTTTTATTTAAATGTAGCTCATGCCTTTTTGTTTTTATTTTTTAGAAATGTTAGAAATATTAAAAGATGAATAGAGGTGAGAAACCTCAAATCTTCCTGTGTAGATATACTGATATGCAAGTGTTTGTTTGAGAAGCCTCCCACCCTCCCCCAAGCATATCCATTTCTACAAATGGGGATACTTGAAGATTGCTCAATTTAATTTTCTTTTCTAAGTGCATTGACTTCTGGCTGTGTGAAAATTCTGCCAAATCCTGTGTTGTGTGGAGCCATGTATATTTCTAAAGATCTCAAACCCAATAGGAATCCAAGGGCTTGGTCGTAAAGATGGCCTTTCTTTCCCTTTTGATATTCTGGTGTGCCTTCACGTTTTATTCGGTGAAATAGGTCCGTGTTCATATTTATTTGATGACTCTGTAGAGAAAAGGTCCTGTTTCTGTTGTACTGTTAACGAGAATGTAAGCATGGGGACCAGCGAGTACTGCAAGTCATCTATCTTCCACTGCGACCCCTTTGAATGTGATCAGGAAGTACACAGGTTTTATGGGCAGTCAAAATGCTTGATTGCGTACCCACTATTATCCTTTTTTCTGGTGTGGTAGGGTAGGGCAGATGGATTGCAGAATGTGGTCTATTCCTTGTCAGTGGTCTTCACATTAACCAATGCAAACGTTAATTTGCCAGGACTCACTATGCCAGCTTTCCTCAATAGAAGCATGCCCACATCAAGAAGGCTCAGAATGTAACCTCATTGGTAGCAATAAAAAGACATCCGTGTGATCCCGAAGTTTGGAAAACAGGGGGCAGGGAGTGCTCCTCCAATCAAACGCCCATACTCTGTAAGAAAAGCCCTGCACGCAGACCCAAACGAACCGGCAAATGGAGGGACTATAAAGGCTCTGCACGGCAGATTCCAAATTCATTACCAGAGGAAACGACAAACGCTGGCATTAGGCTCCAAAACTTTATACACCCTATCTGCTTACCATAAAGCACTCCTTTCCTTTGAGATGACCTTGAAATCTTCTTCTTCATCTGACCCCACAATACCGACAAGCTGGCTGTCAGGATAACCCCGGGCAGGCGCACAACCCGTGTCGAGTATGTTTGTAGTGTCTGTGTGATTTCAAGCAGAATAATACTGCGTGATTCATTGCCTTCATTCTATCTTTTACCGCCCCCAAGAGGCCTGGTTTTTGTCCTGTAGAGCATTAGATGGAATGTCCATTTTCTCCCTCCCGAAGTGTGTGGGAGTGTGGAGGCATGGTCATTGTGCCAGAAGATAATCGAGTGCCGCATTTCAAAAGGATTTTAGGAAGTGGTGTTGGCTTTATCCCCGCTTCTGAAATCTGCGACAACCAAAGATTCATGAGTAGGATAAGAAGATAGAAATACTGGATTCACAGAGATGTTGCTTTTGGTCGAAGGAGTGGAACAATATTTCTCTTAAAGGAGAATATAGGTCCTGTTCATACTTTTCTAAAGAGAGCTTTGGGCTCGTAAACTCATTGTACAGGCTCAAGAACATTAATGATTCGTACCTGTTATGTCGGAGAAACAGTTTGAGGTGGTGGTTGAAAGACTGTGTCTCTAACTAGCCGGCTCAACTAAAGAGGCAGGCAGACCTTTGGATACGTGATTAGCAGAGTGGCCTTGGTAGATATGTGGGAAGATGGCGCAGGAAGAACTCTGTGGTTTATTTTTTATTTATTTGGTATGTTGACCTTCTCCATGAGCATACAGAATACTACAGATCACCCATGGGGAAAAAGGAAAGGTGACGATGGGAGTGTCTTGCTAACAGGATGGCATGTCGTAGTTGGCCGAAAGGTCTAAGGCTGAGTGGCATGGAGAGGGACTCTGTGTGAGGACAGGTAGGGAGACAGAGAGGGAAAGTGAGGATGGGGAGAGATACTGTAGTGCGAAGAGGTGTGTGTACTGTTAAAACAGAGAGACTTGGGGGTAGGTAGGAAACTAGAGACATGGATGTGGCAGAGCTAGGAGCTGGGTAGGATGGATATTCGCTTGAACCGAGCAGCACTTTACAGAGCTCCTTCCCTTCAAAAACGGCCAGTATTTTGTCTTTTACATTGATGCTTTAAGCATGCTTGGTGGATAAGACTATGAATCATATGTGACCTAACTTAACTACTGTGCAGCCTTTTCAATTTTCATGAAGGTATTGAGACTATTTGTGGCATATAGGCCCCAGATCTGGATGTTTAAATATTCTGATGATGATACTGGAAAAGCTTTCCGAATGTGTTCTCCCTACCAGACTGTGCTCGAGGGGGGGTTGTCTGTTGTGGTGCACTGAAGAAGCCGGCACAAATGGAATCACTACTCTCCAGTGGGAAGACATTCAGGGTGTTTGAGGAAATGCTGTGGACACCATCGGAATCTTCAGACCACTGTCTGGAACCGTATGAAACATAAGCTGCACCAAAGGGACCATCGAACAGGCAAACCGATATGCAATGTGTTGAATCTTGTTTGCAAACTGTTCAGGACCAGAATGGGGTTCCGAGAATGATCATGATGACTTCCCTGTCTGTCTCTTCCGTGAAGTAAAGTATTCCATTGCTTTCTTAGAGGGTCTGCACATTGAACGTAAATTTCAATATACCTTGGCAAGCTGTCTGTCATCAAATGTGTCCACATCATAATTACATGCACAACACTGAAGGACACTTTCCAGAGTTCTCATAAACTATAAACATGGCCGGAGGGTGGAAATTACATGGATCTTTCAAATGTACAGTCTGAATACACCATTTTGTCTCCCTTTGTAATAAAGCAAACCCAGTTTCCTTTGTGCATTTCTGCTGTCACACTAAACTTCTTTCACAAAAAGCACCGTGCAAAAAGGACATTCAAATGTCGTGGATTTGCTTCTCATGGATCAGAAGTGTCTGCAACAATTAGATCGCAAACAGGAAGGTGTGTGAACAAACCTATGCTGAGAAGAGACTTTGATAATGTTGCAACTATCTTTCTCCCTATGTTCCCTTCTATAGCCCACACTTTTGGCTTCCAGTTTGAGGCCCGAGCACTGGCATAGTGGCTGGCTGTCAGACCAATGCAATGGAATTGACTTTATTTTGAGAATTTGCCATAAACAAATCTGACTGATTAAAAACACGTAATTGATTCACAACAACATGATGGCGTTAGGTTGTTGCCCACCTCTCGTCAGTTTCTTTTTGCTGTTTGTATAAAATAAACCGTGCTAGATTAAACTTTATTTCCTTCTTTTTTTTTTATTTTAACCAAATCAGTGCCAGGTGGGGGAAAACATGTCACTGGTTTATTTATTTGGACTTATAAAGCGCCCGGGGGCATCGTGGCGCTGCAATGGCTATGATATTTCACCATAACCTAATTCATCAGACTGTGATTTAGTCTGGAAATGCCCGTACTTTGTACAACAAACTTTCTGCTCTTTCTAAGCAGAAATGTATTTTATACAATTTGAAAATGCTCTATGCCAACAAAAATAAGAAAACAGGAAAATCGGTTTGTAAAGTTAGGAGCAACTGCTTTTAGCTCCACATTAACCTAAATTAAAAGTATTCGATTTATTTATTTTTTTCCTTTCTTTTTTGGATCCAGCGCTGGTTATTGGGTCGGCTTTTCCCAATCTTGGTTCTGGCAAAAAATGTCTTTTTGGATCTCTGATAAAGATTCGATCTGCTTTTGTTGCAAAAACCAAGATTCAAACCCATGTCGCCAGGCTCAACGTCGATAGATTTGCCCACAAGACCACTTGAATGAGTGGTCAGGATACCTGGGAATATGCTTACAAGGCATAAATTCGTTTTCAAAAATTGATTAGCAGAGTGTGCTAATTACAAACTTCTTTATTAGCAAATCTACATATTTGATTAGCAATCTTGTACTCATATTTTTCATGTCACCAGTTATTTGTGCCCAAGACATACAATGAGCAACAATACAGCATTTTGTGTAATGCTGAAGTGAGACATTAGTGAGATGAGTGTCTGTAAAATGTAAAGGTTAGCTTCTTGAATTGCCACAAATCGATAAATATGATAAAACAAATATGAAAACAGGTTTTCAATGTAAGTCTCTGTGCAGCTGCTCCAGTCGGTGTTGCATAGGGCAATGTCCGTATATTGTAAGATTCACATGCTTGACCCATCATTTGCTATCCAAGAAGTTTGGATGTTTCATGATTCAAAAGGTTCACAAAGTTGAAGGAAAGTCATAGCCTGAGACTAAGTATATAGTATGGTGTTGCAGCAAGCAGGGTAAATGTCAACTAAGATGGCCCTTGCCTGTCATTGATATGATTTTCAATACAGCGTTAAATACCACTTTCGGGGTAAGGCAGGGCTGCTAATAACCACAATCCAGTTAGGCCCAAGGACATCATTTCAGCCCTGTACACCTATGAAAGTGGCATTTATCGCCATTAGTACTCCGTCACCATCTGTGGTACCAATGCTTTTTAAATGACCTTTGTCACTTTTAAGAGTGGAGAAGATTATTACTGTTGCACTCTCTCTCCATTAGCCCATTTGAAATTGCAGGGAAAACAGGGGGGCGAGCACCCTAAGGGCAAGGGAGTAATGCAGGGTGAGCTGTGCTTTCTTTGAACATGTTAATTTGAATAGCACACCGTGCTACACAAGTGTTTGCTTAATTAGCAAATCAGCAGAATTGCATAGCAAATTGCTATGCGACACTGATTATGTTATGCCTTGTTGGACCTAAAAGCAAGAGTGCGCCTCCAAATAATGGACATTTTCTGGTGTATGTTTATTCCTAGTTATGTATTGCGTTCATCAAAATTCAACCCACTGCGTCTGAAATGAAATGTAATTATCCTGTATAGGTCCCCTACCTAAAGAAAATTGGCAAGTGTCCGATTGAGCCTGCTCTGTGCTGATGACCTATGCAAAATGTAAGCATATTGTATTGAGGCCAACTAACTCCCTTTCATGAGGCGATCAGCACACATCACATTACGAGAGCTGCTCTTAACAATCCAGGGACATGGCAGGGACTTTAGTGGCTGGGCCAGTGGCTTACAAGTGCTGTTCTTGTCAATCAGTTTATCGTGTATTTCTAAAGAATTCTATATTGTCACCTGATTTAAGTAGTATTCGGTAAGCCCAGCTAAATGAAGGTTCCAGGTGACCAATAATTAACTATGTGGCAGCTGCTATGTTTATCGGCACTGGTTTAAAGTAATCTCATTATATCAGTAAAATGATTTGTCTGTTATTCTGCGATTGTCCTCTAGGGAGGGGTGGTGTTGGAATTGGCAGCCACGGATTAAAGCGATGGATGACTGTATGAATATAAAATTCCATTAAAACTAAAGTTTTATGACCCAGATATCTTCATACAGCAATGTGAACGTCTGCAGATTTCACCCGTTTTAAGATGATTTACCACAGATCTGTGCCTCCTTTGAATTCGTGAAACTGCTGTGTTGACGTTTTCAGTGGACAATTGTGTGCACGCGCATCTCTTGATTAGGACAGCTCAATTTGTTTCCTCGTCGTGTCTATTAGATATAAAGGGAGCCCTTTGTCCGTGTTCATTAACACCATGAACATCTTTTTATATTGCCTCTGTGCTCTAGGCAACTCTCTGCTAATCCTGGTAGTTCAGCAACCCTCGCCGCCAGAGAAGTTGTCTTTACAGACAGTTCTTTTAAAAATGTATTTGCCTGCAAATGCCCTACATAGATATTGGCTGTAGTGAACTGGTTCCCTCAACTTTCAAAGGAAACCTTGAAGTTAACAAAACCGCTCTTTGGTTTAAACCATAGTGGATTGGCCTTTGAACAGATCGGGCCTCCACCAGGGCATATTGTCTGCCAGTTCATGTCCGCCTCTCTGCTTGTGAGAACTCCATAATCTGTCCCCTGTCAACCCTAGGGCTGTCTGACCAGAGGTCAAACAAGATAATAGTGCTTTATTAGCATCTCCAAAGTACCCATTCTGGCTCTTCCTACAGCACCTCCCTCCCATAGTCACGAATGCTGGTCACTAGTCGCCCTCCTTTACACAGCTCATGTTCACTGTCATGACGGTCAGATTACCAGTTACATAGTGGTTGAGATCTGGTTTCTCACGTCACAACTAAGAACCAACTCCGTTTTTCATTGTACTGGTGTTCATGAATTGTGTTGCGCTAGAACGGCTAATATCAACATGTGTGCTGTGAAGCAGAGTTAGGCGCATTCCATGAAAACATTATCCTCACTTGCGTTATTTGTACCATGGCCCAGGCACAGTACCTTTTGTATGTTGTCCGTGTTTGAGAGAGAATATTAGCAATGGGACACAGAAGTCTTTTTTCTATGGCCAGCTTTTGAGCACACAGTCCTTCCCAGCGGTGTGACTGGAGGGGAATATTTGAAGAGTTTTGAAAGTGGGATGCTGCTGGCATCCCGCTCCGTCCACAGGTGTAACCTACTTTATTGCAATTCTGACTTTTTCAAGAGAGATGATTATGCTACTATTTAATTTATGTAAACTCCAGAAGATAAAGAATTGATTTAATAACTAATTTCAGACTTGAAGTGCACCCATTTTGTTCGTGTGAAGTGTTTGTTCTAAAGGCAATAGTGTTCTCTACCCACTCCCAGATTTTGCTAAAAAATAATGCCTATGTAAGCGGGATATTTTTCCCAATATTGGCACTCAGAAGTGTCTGTCATAGGCTGATAAGCAAGATTTCTGCGACAACTAGAAAAATAGCATATCAATTAGATCCTTGTGTGATGTGATCAGAGCACCAGATGCGAATTTGGGATGAGTAGTTTATCCCTAAATTGAAAAGTAGAGAAACATTCTTTAGTGAGGTAGAAATGTATTTCCCATTCCCGACGGGAATTTCCCATTCCCGACGGGTGAATTCGCAGGCATGTAACAATATATTGTATATTCAACCAAAATAGTAAATGTTCGTAGACAGTAATATTTTTGGTCCCCAGCAATGCCGGTTAATGAAAAGAAGCATATATATCATTAAAAGTGTTCTTCTTACCAGGCAAGATTGTGGTAGAAGTTGTTTGTGAAAGTTTCTGCTCAGGCCACTGCTCTTAACTGAACATCACCGAACAGTGCAGGTGGCCTGACTGGTCAAACGCATGCATAGGGAGTAGTAGCCAGCATTGGGGAGTACAATGGGTAGTTAAGACCCTGATCTGGAGACCTGGTTTGACCTTTGTGGATATTTAGCTTTTTGCTCAGTGATGTAAAATGTGTCACTTTTTATATAAACAAGAGGTTGCTCATTGATTCATGTCTATATATCTTTTCTTTTAGCTCTGCACAAGAGACTGTTCACTGGGCCAACGATGGGGTGCCAAGAGGTGCATGCTGCCACCTTGTTTGCCTTTGTCTGTGGGACTGCCTCCATCGCTGGACTGTTTGCGGCCACGCTGCTTCCACAGTGGAGGCAAATGAGGCTGTACACGTACAACAGAAATGAGAACAACTTGACCATCTCCACGGGACTCTGGGTGAAGTGCATCCGCCTCGAAGGGACCAGCGAGTGTGTGATGTACGACACTGATTGGTACGCTTCAGTTGATCAGCTGGACATACGAGTTCTACAATTTGCCCTCCCATTCAGCATTCTGACTGCTGCTTCTGCGCTGCTGCTTTGTCTGATTGGAATCTGCAACACCACATTCTCCTCAAACATGCCCAATCTGAAGCTTGCGGCCTGTCTTGTCAACAGTGCCGGGTGCCACCTTGTGGCTGGCTTGTTGTACATACTTGCCGGTACCATGAGCATTACGCCCTCAATCTGGTCGATATTTTACAATGAGTCTCTAAACAGAAAATTTGGGCCATTTTTCACTTACGACAGTGCGGTCTTTGTGGCCATAGGCAGTTCCGGAGGCATGTATTTCACCTCCGTCATGCTGTTTCTCTGGTATTGTGCATGCAAATCACTGCCTTCTCCCTTCTGGCAGCCTCTGTACTCGCAGGCACCGAGTCTGCATAGCTACGTGTCTGCTCCTTATTCTGCTCGGTCACGGATGTCTGGCATCGAAATTGACATTCCTGTTGTTACGCACACTGCTTGAAGCAAAGGATGCTATCTTGTAAAGAAG
Source organism: Ambystoma mexicanum (assembly GCF_040938575.1). Classification (NCBI taxonomy): domain Eukaryota; kingdom Metazoa; phylum Chordata; class Amphibia; order Caudata; family Ambystomatidae; genus Ambystoma; species Ambystoma mexicanum. Next base: position 1,029,755,910 of record NC_090924.1, read on the forward strand.
AACTTCAAAGCTCAGTCAAATTTAGCAACAGTGTCCGTATACCTTATACACGTTTATAGCATACTGGTCCATCTGCGATTCCAATTTATTTCTTTCGAAAATACGTTTTTGAGAGATGATTCTTTTATTGACCTACTTCTCTGATTGCTTTCTGAAGTGCTAAAGCGCTACAGTTCCTAGGACACCAGTTAGCTGCGATGTCTGCCGCCAAATGCGATTTAGTAGGCTCGTAAGGTGTCTTGTGGATGCGCAGTGCTCGGTTTAGGCACCGACTGCTATCGATTTGCTGAGTAAACTATGAGCGACTTCCTGAAAGGTTGAACACGCCTCTCCTTTCTTTTGGCTGCTACATCAAGTTACCATTGAACAGGACATCTATTGTACAAACTTGATCTTTTCAATAACACATTTCCATTGTATAAAATCATGTCTTTCACTAAAGCTTGTTAGATCAGAGGATATTGCAATTTGAACAGCCTTGTGTACTGACTTTCTTACTAATTTCAGGTGTGTGTGTGTGTGTGTGTGTGTGTGTGTGTGTGTGTGTAATGGGCAAGCATTATCTATCACTTTCCCTTTTTTATTTTCTCTCCTGCTTTTGAAATGTCCAGCTTTGCTCCAAGAAGTAGCAGTTATTTTAGTCACTTTTCATTAGGCATACAGGTTACAATATTTAACATAAAACTACATACAATTTTCATATAAATACCAGCATAACAAATCATATTGGCACATTTTTAAAAACCTCATACAAAATCGCTTAGTAGCAAAGTACTATAACGCCAGTTATAGCTATACCCCCCAGCAACTGATGCTTGATGTGTTGCACCATTGTTAACTCACTGTCTTCATTAATACTACTCTCTTAAGCCAAGCTCTGTATAAAATTGTAGCAGCTGCAAATACTGTCACTCCATCATTAGTTCTTTTGCAGAAGAGCATGGCTTCTTCAGTAGAACTTATTCCAGCTAATAAGAATATTTGCCTCAAATACACACTACTGAAGTGTAAATGCAATGGGCAGACAAAAAAAATGTTCAACTGTTTCAATTCTACATTTGTTTGATACCTTATGGTCCCATTGTTCAATCAATGTGCAACAGGAAGAATATCAAATCTGTATTTGATGTTCAGTGCACACATTAATCTTGGCTTCAATTTCAGTCAATTACTGGACCTTGTTTTTACTCTTGGACATGGTAAACAAAGATTTCACTAGGTTGGCTGGATACCTAAGTGGAGTGGCACTAGTTGCACCGTGACATTGTTTGTGTGACTAGCATGGAGTGAGTTGGATAGACCGAGTACTTGACAGCGGCCCTTCCTCTGCTGGGGGCATTTGATGATAGTGAATATGTATGTACCTGAATGTTCCTGTAGTTCTATACATCCCTGTCTGTATATGCCCTATGACCCTTTTACATCTGTATAGACTTGTATTTATTTCTTCACGTTTCAAAATTCTACCTGCATCCTCCGTAAGATGCACAATGGTTCCACAACACCATCCTCTTATTGTTCCGCATGTGTGTGTTTCTCTGCTCTCGAATACAAAACATGTTTATACAGAAGTCCATGAGATTAAGAACACAGAACCTGCCATTAGTGATAAGATGTAACACTGTTTAACAAAAACATATTTCTGTTAAGGTAAACCCCATATGGCTATGAATCATCCTTCCATCTTGTGAAGAATTCTGTTATCATACACCTTCGCCTACACACCCCCAAAACACTGGCACAAAATACCTTGTTGTTTATGCATTGTTTAAGCACAGAAGAAAACAAACTTAACATGGTCTGCGCAGTCACGTTCCTTTTTGTTTTAATTTTGTTTTCCCAGATGTCGGTTTTGCAGTACACATTGTATAAAGATTGGGGGAAAAAGAGTGAAGGATACAAAAATGTATACATTTATCTGCGGTGTTCGCTGCAGAGTAGAAATTTAACCAACCTATGTAAAATATGTAATTAAAAGTTGCAATTGAAAGTTGTTTCAGGTGAAAAGACAATGGTGAGAGAAGAAAATGCTTTGTAATATAACTGGAAAATAGTCTATTAAGCTAGAAAAGTGACACTTACAAACATGTCTACCAATCAAGACAGGTCTACTGTTTTTAACAATGAACGTTGATTTCATTGAATTGGACCAAGTTGGAAACCTGTGAGCCTGGACCTCAGTTCCAGGCTTAACGGTGGTTCCGCAATCCGACGTGCCATTGACGCACCCAATGAACCCTTTGTGTTTGTGTAAATGTATGCTAAAATATGCTCTTCTGTATATTGTTACAAAAACTGCATAACATTTGTGCAATTTGCTCTTAATGCAGAGGTTTCTCAGTTAGGACCATAGCAGGGTTCTGAGCATGAGTGTTATTTTTTTTAACGTATTGTGAATGAAAAATGTTATTTTTAGATTTATATTAATCCAAACAGTTATACTAGTCGTGTCCTCCTATCCTAATGTAAAAGATGATCAATGCAACCAAAATATTTCAAAATTGATAATTGCAGTTACATAGCTGTAGAATATTCGAGTTATGGCGTCCTTTGCATATGCATAAGGTGCTCGGTAATTCTAGTGCCACAGGGCCTTTGTAACTGTGTTGTAAATCCATTAATTCTATGTCTTGAAAATGCATGGTCTGGGTTTCCCTGTGGACAATTCTTGTACTGTGTGCTTTGTTGCCATTCCCTTTTAAAATGAATCTCTTTGCACATGTATTGTTCACTGGGGCTGCACTGCCGAGGTATTCTTTTAAATGCAACATATGCCCTATTGTCTGCCTGGAATGTAGCCACTTCCCCCGTGATATGGGGAATCCCGACAGGGCACACACAGGCTAAACGGTTTGTGGTTTACAGAAGAAATGGAAAAATCAGGTTCACTGGTCCAGCAACATATTCAATAGTATGGTGAATGCAACAGTTTACTTAGCTATGTTGTAGTATTTTTCTAAAAAAAAGATGATTTATTTTAATTGTTTAATATTGTCTTGTTATTTTTTAATTACTGGGGTGCTAAGTTTTATGTAACGTGAAACATTGTCTTTTTTTTATAAATAAAGTGCTTCTTCTGCAGTTGTCTGTTTGCTGTAAGAATTCCTTCTTTGGGTCACACTACTAGCACACATCTGTTTTTGCTTTTATTTGATGTAAGCACAGGCGTTATTCCAGGGCAGTGGTAGTCAAGCTTTTTAACATCAGCCCGCCCCTCCTAGTAAGAATATTGTTTCCTGCCTCTCCCCACAAGTTCTAACTGCTTATACTTTCTATTGAAAGCAGTCACCGAAATCCCTTCTTAAAGAGCATTGCGCGTTGCAGGGGTACAGGACATGTAGGCAAGGACTTCCTTGACTGCAGGGCAGCCCCATAGTTTGAACATTAATGTTCTAGGGTTGAAGTAGTCTTTTATTATTTCAGGTAATCCATATAAAACAATTAAATTCCATTTGGAACTGCAGTTTATGGCCCAAACACACGCTACCTGTCCTAAAACCCTCATAAACCCATAAAGTCCCCACACCTAGAAAAGGAGGTGGTGGATAGTGGTATTCATGCATGTAATGTTAATTTGAGCTGTTTTGTATCATCTACATACAGTGGTCCATGCCATGGGTGGATGCTAGAAAATGCACACAAGCTCTGCTGCATTAAGAGGTTGGAGCATGGTCTGTGGGAAGGTATAGCTCAAAAAGGAACACACGTGCACTAAACAGTGGCTGCTAGGTGAAATAGTCAATACAGGCATTTTTTACTGTGCACGGCTGCCATTTGTATGGTCTTCTCGGGCATATGTGTACCTGAATTGTAAGGGGGACGGGGTGGTTAGGGGAGTAGAGCGAAAAAGAGAATTTGTTAAGCTGAACTGTTGGTGTGTGCAGAACTAGGAGCAACTGGCATCTGCGTGGGTGTGTTTTCTAAGTGGATTATCATTTTATTTGTAATTTGTATTTGTTGTACCCTGCACACATTTTGTTTCTAGATTTGCAAGTTGATTGAGGAGGTGTGGAGTTATGACTATTTTGGTTTGGGTTTAGGTATTTGTTTAGCCATTTGTGTTGGTAAGCATGTGTTGAGTGAGGGTGCATGAAACACGGGGGTGTTATTAGGGTATGGTCTTTGCACATTGCTTGCGAGCGACGTTAGATTGAGATGCTTGGATTTTTCATTGATCTTGGTGACGTGGACATTTTCGAGAGATTCAGGGTCTTATACGTTTTTGGCTTCAAGTCGTGGTTTAGATAATTTAGGCTGATGTTTAGTTTTAATGGGATTTACATTAGTGGTGGTCTGATCCACAGATGATTATCGTTATTCCCGCAGGCAAGAGTTTTTCTGTTTGTTTCTTGTTTGGTGAGTGTCAAGATTTCCAATGGTTGTGATGTAGAGTGTTGCGCCTGTATGTCATGTTGTCCTAGGATGATTTGATGGATATTTTGTTTTCCTGTTGGTTGTTTGTTTCTTTTGTTTATTCAGGTGGGTCTTTGGTTGGGCGGGAGTCAGCCAGTCTCATGGGTATATGCGGCACATGCTTTGTGGCTGTGTGTTGTAGCTTTTGTTTTGCTCTTTGTTTTGGGTTGTTATTTATCCTGGGGTCTGTGAGTCTACTAGTACAAACTTTCAGTGACTTCCTTTTGTGTTTTGCTGTAGATGAGTCCTTGTTCTTTAGTTCTTTGTGTGATTCCCTGGTCCTCTGGTGGTGCTATGATGGTTTATTTATATAGTGCCTATACACAATGTGTTTCAAAGCGCTTCACGACAAGGGAAAATAGAAAACATTCTTACAGGCCATGAACAACAAGAATGTAAACAGACTATCGTACTCTGCCTAGCGACATTTCAGTGCAAGTGCTAAGACACAATTAGTACGGAAATGGGGAAACAGACAGGTGGCTACCGTACTAGGCCCGATGACATTTCTGGTAGAGCCGGAGAATTACAGAGTGAGGGAGAGGGGAGGAGAAGGGGGGAGAGGAACAGAGCAAGCGACTATCGTACCAGGCTTGATGACATTTCAGATAGTGCTGGAGGGGCAGAGGTGGAAACAAATAAGGAGGGGGGAGGAGACCACAAAATTTCTATGATACTAAGTCCAGAGACCATTCAGATTGAGTAAGTGCATAGAAAAAGTAAGATTCTCTGGAATCAAAAAATGATTCTCTGGAAACATTGACTATTGGGGCATCACCCACTAAACTCTCATGCTGGACCTTCCCTGGATCTCCACTCAGGTTGGCCCTGAATCATGCCCTGAACGTTTAGTGGGTGAAGCGCCAATAGTCATTGTGTCCAGAAAATCAATCCAAGCTTGGCAAAAGTCATTGATGGTGAACCCTTTGTGAATCAAGACAACTCCAGCAATTAAAAAAGGGGGGGGGCAACCAAAGTTGAGGGGGGCACACAGCTACATCATGGAGGGAATGGTGGGGGGGGCACAGGCAACATCACGGAGGGGCCAGAGGGGGGTAGGGGACACAAGTAACATCACAGAGGTGGGTGGGGGACACCAGCAACATCACAGAGGGGCCAGAGTGGGGTGGGGAAACGATCAACATCACGGACGGGCCAGAGGGGGGTGGGAAACATAAGCAACATCACGGAGGGGCCAAAGGGTTGTGGGGGACACAAGCAACATCAAGGAGGGGAAAGATGGGGCACATGAGCAACATCACGGAGGGGCCAGAAGGGAGTGGGGGATACAAGCAACATCAAGGAGGGGAAGAGGGGGGCACATAAGCAACATCATGAAGCGGCCAGAGGTGGGTGGGGGACACTAGCAACATCACGGACGGGCCAGAGGGGGTGGGGGAAATGGGCAACATCAGAGGGGCTGGGGTGAGTGACACGGGCAACATCACGGAGGGGCGAGAGGGGGGTGGGGACACCAGCAGCATCACAGAGGGTTGTGGGGGACACAGGCAACATCACGGAGGGGAAAGAGGGGGGGCGAAGGACACAAGCAAAACACAGACGTGCCAGAGGGGGGTGGTTGACACAAGCAACATCACATAGGGGCCAGAGGGGGGTGGGGGGCACACGCAACATCACAGAAGGGGGTGGGGGATACAAGCAACATCACGGAAGGGGTGGAAAGCATCCCAAAAGCGGACAGGGAGCAGACAGGGGCCTTAGGATCGGGCCTTGTGAGGAGGGCCGGTCAAGCCTGCCGGTCTCTTGATTGGCCAAGATGAAGAAGGCCACGGACAATCCTGTGCCCCATGCACACCAGACCGAGCACTCCAGTGCTGAACAAAGGGCACAGCCATCTTGGCAAGATCGTAAAGGAGCGTACAAACGCATCATAACAAAATGGAGCGCTGTTGGAGCTCATAAAGTACATTTTTCATGGAAGGTAGATGGTGATGCCTGTCCGAATGAAATAATACCTATTAGTGTCTGAGTGTCTTGAGTTGGGTGGTGGTGTTCAGTGGTGGTGTCTGAGTTGGAAGGGCTGCGCGTACCTGACATGCTAGAGAGATACAATTGGGCTGTTGTGATTTGAGTATTTGTCAGGTTGTTAATGGTTGAGTAATTGTTCAATGCATACATTGTTATGCAACTTTTAAAGGGTTCCAGGTCGTACAATGTTGTCAGTTTTGTGGTGACATGTTGAACTTATCGTCCTGATGATGGTTGTACTAACGGTTTTATCCTAGCGAAACTGGTTGACATGAAGAGACGGATGTGAAAGCAAGAAGAACACACTGTACGCAAGAATTGGACTTTTAGGATTAGTTTCAAGTGAAGACTTGCTCCCTTGCTTGCCGTTTTTTTGCCAAAGCGAAGTAAAAACAAATGGAAAGCATGAAGATGGGATAAAGCCCATTATCAATAGACCTAGAGATATCCCATAATAAGAGATTTGTTTTGCTTTGTCGAATTCTTACAATAGAAAGGAATTGACAAGTGGATGGATGGTCAGGAATAAAAATATAGACTAAAGTTTCACACCACTTTTAAAAATGTTTAATTGTATATTGTTTTCGGAAAAGAAGGTTAGAACAGAGAAGGACAGTTCTCTCTTTCTATCCTTTCACCTAGACAGGCGAAACTCGTACTATAGGGGCATTTAGTATCTTTACAAGGGACATCTACGTCTATATGTACGTAATTTGGACACCAGAGAGAAAGTGTTTTTTTTGCCCAAAAGGCCTATTTAATTGATTTAGTGTTGTAGTGCATGGCATTACTCTGTGCATTCTGGGTAGTGCTCTATCCCAGGCTATTTAAAATCCAGGTTGTTAACAATTTTCTAATGTTGGCTGCTCCTGCGTGGTCCAGATTTCTTTAGGGATGGTGGTCCACCGTTTTGCTACGACTGTGGGGGAAGCTGCAACTCACTGTGGTAAATGCCATGTTCTTGTCGCCTCTTCATTTAGGTTGTGTGGCTGGTGGTTTTGAAAGCTGCTAATATAATATGGCTAGTAGAATGAGGGATGACATGTGTTATTGTCAGCGTTAATATCTTTAGATAGGCCGGAATTGATAGACATGCATGTTCTGTTCCGCTCATTGGTCTGAATCCTACCGAATATTGATTCATTATTGCTTTTGATTCCACTTGCTCAAGTGTGCGTGTGTGTATGTGTATATGTATGTATGTATGTATATATATATTTAAAAGTCGTCCACTGTTCTGCTGTATTCATCAGGAGAGATTTGATGTAGCCTGCCTTATTAAAAGCCCTGCTTACCATTGATGTTTCCATAGATTGGTTCATCGATTTTTGAAAATCGTGAACTGGGGTTTCTTTGCTTAGTAGAATGTTCTAAATGTCTGGTAGTTAGGGGGCCATCTGGTGATCCTGCCTGGTTACTCTTTCACTGGCCTGTTCTGTTGGTGCTATCGAATTTGCTATATCTGGGAAAATGTTAATTGTATCTGAGATAGCTGGGTCCATAGTCTGATGGATGTTGTTGAGTTTGTGTCTTGAATTGTTGTTGTTGTCTTTGCACAGCTTCTAGGAAGGTATAGGGATGTTGCTGGATGATCCATATCCTGGACTTCACTCTTCCGGGCATCTGCCAGAGATGGCATTCCTCAAGGCACTCTGCTAGTCATTAGGGTTGAATAAATGGACAATTCATGAAGTTGGCATCCATCCCACATTGCCACAAAGGTTTGCGGATCACTCTCGTAGCACGTTATATGACTGTGCCAGGGTTCGAAAATTGGCAAAAGCAGGGATCTATTTAGCTCCGGTTATGGACCAGGGGAGCCTGGTTAGCTTGAAACCAGGAGCTACCATTGGCTCCACAGGTAAGGTGTGATATACAAATATAACCGTGATATTAACTGTGTGGGTTAGGGAATATGTATAATAAACGAATAAAGGACTCACCTAAGGGGCATTTGAAGCGTATTCCATAATATATAATAGAAAAAAAGGTAGTTTGAATATTGCGCACATGATCGAATTGCTGCGCACTTGCTCCTGGTTCTCCAGAGGCAGCTCCTATCAGGTGATGCCTGATAACCCAGGAGCTACTTTTTGCTCCTGGTCAACAAAACCTAATTTCGACCCCTGACTGTGCCTGGATATTACTCTGCCTTTGTAGAAAACTGAATAGTAAAACCAATGGTGCGATAGCTATGAGTTAAAAAAAAATGCTTAACAAAAGTATCTTTATCCCAGGTAATTCTGATGTTTTGTATCCTAAATGCCTGCCAAACCACAACATTCGGGTCATTTAACTTTGTAGTAGTTTACCTGCCCCCAAACCTGCCATCGGACAACTGGTTTCTTCCTGCGCCCTGCTGGAATGCCAGCGAGCGCTGTTACCCAGCCTATATAGCGGAAAGAATACACCAGGATCCTGCCCATAGGCCAGTAAGTGACCAATATTCACAACGACTCGCAGTTAAAACTGGCAGAACAAGCTTTGAAGTACTAGCTCCTAAAGCTTGGAACTCGCTTCCGCTCAGTTTAATAAATGAAGAATCCCTCACAATTTTTAGAAAAGCACTAAAAACTAAGCTGTTCAATTAAACCATGACACACTGCACTGCCGTCATCATTGTCTCTGAACAACTGTCAACACTGTCATTGTTGCCTTTGTAACAAATGTCTAACCTGCATCAAGTGAATATTCTGTAACAGCGCCTCGATGCCTCCAGGCCGCTGAGCGCTTTATAAATTCAAAGAAATAAATAGTGTTACGAGGTGTAACGTGGTTGCTCTGCCCATTCCCATAGAGATTCATACATAAACACCCGTGCACGTGCCCTGCTTGAGTGCCAGCGAATGCTGTTACTACTGGGAGACTCGCTGTTGTTCTGGTGCTTCTGGATTGGATATTTGTGTTAGACGGCTTCGGAAAGGTATTTCTTCAAACAAATAAAGGATTGGAATTCATCTTACCATCTTTCTTCATGGTGCAGATAATTTATGTACTTTCCCTTTTTTAAAATTTCCTACATAAAGGACACTAAAGTGTTATGAGGTGTAACGTGGTTTCTGCCCACTCCGATAGAGATTCATACATAAACACCCGTGCACACGCCCTGCTCGAGTGCTGTTACTGCTATTAGTGGTGTAAGTGGGGTTGGTGGGGAAACCAGATCTCGGGGTGGTATTTTAGGTAATTGGGGCATGCCGGCAGTTAATAGGTACCAACTGGGGAGTATTTCGAAATCTGGTGCAAAAGAAATTGAACGGTGGGCTGATTGCAAAGAAAACCCTCCCAAGTAGAAATAGCAACAAAAACACTGTCCTGCCAGAAAAACTGATTTAAGCGTTAATAGAAACTGCATGGGACAGGAGAGGAGAGTTTGCACTAGCCCAAGACATGATTACCTCCTACCTATAAATAAACAGAGTGTGCCTATTTTGGAAATGGGGGGTGGGGGGTGGTGTGATGCTGGAAATGCATCGGAGGGACAGGGCCTCCGTATCCGTGTCCTTTACTGCTTTTCATCGTGTGTTCTGTCGTGTTTTCCGCGCAGGAGTTCATGTGGGACTCCTGGCGGTGCAGCTCTTTCTTTTGGTTTGGTGAACGGACCCGTGGGATACCCTTATGGCACCCATCGGTGGGGGTACAACCCTGTGCCCCTAGTGCAGTGGTATTCAAACTGTGGGTCGCGACCCCCTAGGGGCCCGCGGGTGCATCCCAGGGGGGCCCTGAGAGCTCAATTTTTTTTTTTTTTTTTTTTTTTTTTTTTTAGATTGGAAGAAATGGGCAGGGGTGGCCCACATGGGCGGGCTGAAGCATGAAACTGTCTCAGGCAACAATGAAAAAGTGGCCCACAGTTGTAAATGGATATTCATTCCTTTAGTCACAGACTGGGCCTCATTACTACTATGGCGGACCAGTAACAACGGTGCTGGTAAGCTACCGGCACCGTTGCTACCATTCCGCCATAGTAAGAGTTGTGCTCGTGGGTGCTTGACAGCCCCCCCGCCAGGTCTGACCTCAGCTCGTCGGATGCACCGGCACCGTTATTAACGGTGCCGGTGCATCCGAGCTCCCCCTTCCCATTTGAGCCATATGGGGCTCAAATGGGAATGGGGATCTACCGGCACCTTCGAAAGGGCAATTATCATGTCCGCCTAACTCGGCATGACCTAGTAATTGCCCATTCGCGGGTGCCAGACCCGGATGCAACTCCAGTGGCAGCCGTGCCGGTTTTACCGGCACAGCTACCGCCAGAGTAGTTATGAAGCCCACTGTTTCAATAGTACCCAAAGGGGTGCTTTGTGTTAAAATGTAAGTAAATTGTGATATATTCAGCAACAATGGTCAACATTACTAACTGCATAGTGGCCCCTCACCCATTATGGAGGAGCTAAGGAGCCAGCCCAGTGAAACAGTGAGCACTCCCTCAGCTGCTTTATCCAGCTAATGGAGTGCTCCTGGGCTGGCTGAACTGTCAAAGGGAAACACTGTTTCCCTTTGACAGTTCAGTTTAGTTCCCCAGCCGCACATGCTCACTGAGCCATGCAAGTGCTGGGGCGTTTTGCTTCGCCAGCATTGCATAGCTCATTGGAAATGCTGGCTGGGGCACTGCATGTCTGTATGTCCGAGGGGGAGCTCCTGCGCCGCCTCACACATACGGACAGAGCAGCTGGAGCAGCACCCACACACAGGCCAATGCAGAAGGTACGTTTATGTTCATTGTTTTTATTTAAACATGTGTATGGATGCGTTATGAGTGAGTGTATGGTGATGGATGCTCATGTGAATGATAGAGTGATTGCTGTATGAATGTGCAGCGCCTTGCATATACACATAATCATGTTCATTGTGTTAGGACCAGTGGGGCCCAGGGGACAGGGATGGTATCTTTTTACCGGACATCTATCATTCAAAACCCTCTGCCTTGTCCACAAGGCTTTCTGGGGCCTCGGTCCAAAATACCTTCAGCTATTCCTCCGCAAATACCTCCCCTCTCGAGATCTTCACTCCTCTACCTCCAACTCCCTCAGGGTCAGTCGTTTATCAAAGAAACGAGCTGGGGGTAGATCTCCGTCTTCGGCTGGGGCCTCCCTCTGGAACAGCGCCCTGCCACTCTAAAACTTGAGGAGAACCATCTTTCTTCCTGCACTTATCAGACCTACCCTGTCTGCTGCCTTAAACGTAGCACTTGCAAATTGCTGGCTGCACTACCACTGTTTGTTGCCTTTATTATTTATTTATTGTTATTTATCTGTTTCTCCTCTGCTTCGCACTTTCCACTTCTCCCCCCTTCCATGCACTTTTCCCCTCACACTTGCGCGTTCTCAATGTCACTGGGCCTAGTAAGATCGCTGTTTTATTCTCCTCTGTTCCCCTCCCTTGCCTTGTCACGCTCTGAAACACTTGTGTACGAGCGCGATAGAAATAAAATATCAATGCCTGCCCCCTGGACTCCCAGCAACAATTGCAAACTGTTTGGCTATTTACCCATTTTTTGTTAAAAGTATGCTCTACAATGCAACATTTTAACCTATTATTTAAAAAAAAATTCACAGGGGGAAACCCCCCCGAACCTCCCCTTAATGCCCCTCCACTTAAAAAAGATTCACCAGCCGCCACTGGCCCTCAGACTGTGTTGGGAACGGGATGGGGGAACCGAGGGACTATGGTGGGAGCACAATGGGCGGGAACCATGGGATAGTGATGGGAGCAGAGTGGGGAGAGCCCTGGGTGTGTGATGGGGTGGGGAGAGACCAGCGACTGGGTAGGAGTGGGATGAGGGAGCCCAGCGACTTTGATGGGAGCAGGTGACGGCGCGCAATATATACTGTCCATTTGGCATTTCTGGGGGTCCCGACCTGCCCAAATTTTGCTCAGGGGGGCCCTGGCCAAAAAAGTTTGAAGACCACTGCCCTAGTGTATGTTTTTGGGCACCTGTGGGTGGCCCACAGAGCAGGGTATGGGCTGGTGGCAGCTCCATGCTGAATTTGACAGGTGCGCGGAGTATCCTCCATTTTGGGATACCCAGGCCCTGCCATTGGGATCAGTTGATTCCTGATGGAAAACAAGATGGCCCCGGTGGCCTCTTGCTTTCTATTACCCATTACCTTGTTTTCCCAAAGTCCTGGGAAGCCCTGACTCTGTCCCTTCCCCCTGACTGGCTGTTGGGTGGAAGTGCCATATATGGTGGTGGTGTTAAGGCCCGGCCAGACTAGCTGGAGCCTTCCCGGTGATGTATGTTGTGGATACCTCCTGTGGGTGGGACCTGGGTGAATAGAGTGTGTGACGAATATGCATTCTGTGTTGTGGGTGTCTAGTATCTGGTGGTTGACACAATGACTGAGACAACCCTGCCCGAAACCGGTATGAATGCAGCTTGGAGTGTTGAATGGCTCGGTACTTGTCCCAATACACATAACTTGTTGTGAGTGTCTGGAAAGAAGTGAATGGCCCGAATACCTCGTGTGCCTGATTGGCTGCCTGCCTGCATGAATGCCCGTAGTCGTGATTGGATGCTTGAGTGTGACCCAGCGGAATGAATGGGAGATTAACAGTATATCTGGGGACCTCTCACTGCTAGGAATCGTGTCCAGAACGATCGTCACTGAGGTGCCCCGCACACCTCTTCCTTGCAGGACGCCAACGCTCTGTCGTCGACGAGCACCGCTAGGAACGAAGCTGCCACTTCCCTGCCGTAGTTCACCCTGTTCACCGTCGGACGTTCGACGACCCGTGACTCCCGCCTTAAAGGGAGGGCACTCAAGAAGGGCTGTCGATTCCCGACACCGAACGCCAAGTTCCCCGACACCTCTCGACGATCCGTGGCTCCCGCCTGAAAGGGAGGCACTCAAGACGGATCGGTCGTGGCATTGTCGGAGAACTCTACTCCACCAGGTACAGTGGGGGGGGCTAAAACCTTAATAGGAAGAAGTAAGACTATCGAACATTATATGGACTGTGCTTGTGCTATATATCTTTATTTACAGGTTGCCCAGGTGGGGGGATCTCCACACAGAACTGTCTAGGTAACGGGGCCAGCATTCTGCCTATTGTTTCAACCATCTTACGTTCCTGCTTATCTCTATTGCTGGTTTACTCTTTATTGATCTGTGTGACATTTTAACCGTACAGTTGATGCACTTTAATGAGATTTGATAATATTAGTGGTGCCACTCTAGACGTGTATATATTTATCATTATTGACTTCCAAGTACAAAGTGTGTTATTGTGATCGTGTACATATCTTTGAATATTAATTATATAAAGACTGTGTTTTCAGTAATACAGTGTGTGGACATTCCTTTGTGGGGGTTCGGGGACTACACTGCACTTAAGAACCAGCCTGCATCACCTCCTGAGAAGCTAGGCCTTGATTGCTTGTCCATTGCTACCACAATAGAGAATCTTGGCTGGAGTCCTCTTTGCCTCTCCTCTACCATATAGAGAGCGGAAGTACAGACACCCCCTACCGGTCTTTACAGGTGGGTTGCTTTAAATAACATTGGAAATGCAGGTTTTATAGATATTGACCCAACCGACACTGATCCAATTGATAATAATTCACTTCTGAACATGGTACTACATTTTTAAAAACAAATAGAAGAGCTGTGTGAGGTGAGCTCTAATGATGAGCCCCAGAGTTGTGGGATGTTCTGACCCACTGGCTCTGCCCTGCAACATCACTGTGTGTGCTTTCATCAAAAACAACAGAATGGCCGCCAAAAAGCCTTATGTGCGCCAAGTCTGTGAGAAGTGCGCTGGGAAACCTGAAAAATAGGCCGCCAATCCATTTAGCCTATGTCAGCGGTAAAACAGGAGACCACACTGCCAAAACCTATCATTGGGCTGCCCATAGAGTAAAATAAAACTGCTTGAAAAGGCAGTGCTACATTCCAAGGAAAACCCAGAAGTGTTTTAAAATCTGTTTTTCCTTGGCTGTTGAAAGTGCAAAATCATGGCTCCCAAACAGCAGAGAAGATCCAACATCCTTGTGGGGTGTTCACCATCACCTTATTTAAGGAATCCTCATAAGCACAATGTCAGGAGAAACACCGTTCATCATAAAAAAATCCACATTCAAAAGGTGCTTGCTTGGAAAAATGTCAGGTATGGGCGCAGTACCGTCGCTCGCCTGTGTCCTAGCTGTCATTACTTGTACTGTCAGTTTAAAACTGTGTCTTAAAATCAAATTGTAGAAAAGAAGAGACTTGCCATCAAAAGCAATATGGGTGCTACAATTCAATTTCTGTAAGACTGGAATGAGGAGATGTGTGTGTATTTTGTAGAAAATGTAAATTGTGTTTAGAAAAGCCCATTTTTAAACAGTGTTTTAAAGTGAACTAATGTCAGCTACACTGGACTTCAAAGACATTCCACAGCTTCTCCCCAAACAAAGGAATCTTCCTCCTGCTCTCTGCTCAGGAACTGGCATTGAGTTGTTAATGGAAGTGGGAGATTTTGGCCTGTTGCTCTGCGTAGGGACAACAGGCTCCCTTGACTGAAAGGAAATGCAAATTTGGGTGTCAACAGAAACCAACTGCCAAAGGAAGAGTGGCTCAGGTTGCTCTGGCCCAGCCAAACCTTGGAGGCGGAGCAAGACTGATATGTGTATCTGAAACTTCAAGGAAATATATTTTTGGAAAAAGACTCATAGAAAACTGAACAATTTGGAAAAATCTGTATTTTATAGGTTGTTAATATAAAAATGCTGCTCACAAATTGAACCTACTCTGAACCCTGTGCGATATTCAGAGACCGGACTACTAAAATGTTGATATTGTAGCAATTATGATCATGCTAGTAATATGAAAGTTTACAGGATTATGCCCAGATGTCATGCGCATGTATGTGGAAAAATGTGTACAGATCTGACACTGGGTAGCCAACCAAAAGCGCAAAAAGCTGTCCGTTTTGAACCGAAACTCTCAAGAAGATGGGACTCGGACGGATACGTGCTTTATTAAATATGTGATGTGAATATGTATTATTAGCAAGTTGGTGATATTGTAGATATGCTTTCTATGAAAAATAGATTTTCTGTGTAGAAACAAAGGAGAGGTTTTTCCCTGGATTGTAAATTGCAGCATCACTATGACACTAGGTTTCCTTCTCAAATCAGGAGAGGGGGAATACTCCCTAGAGGGTGGGCTCTAGGGATCCATTCCAAAGCTGAACCCTTCTCAGCTGGCCTTTAAAATCTTGCAACCTGATTTTACCCCCAGACTTACAAGGGACACATCAAAAACTGAACAGCCTGGCTGTGCTGTTTTCTGCTTCTAGCCAATAACTCTTGCCAGAACCCAGATTCCAAACCAGTAGAGCAGAGCTGAAACCAGATAGCTGTAAACTCCAGAACCAATCCATCAGATCCAGTCCCGAGTGCCGTGCTGAGTGCAAATCTGGGTGCCTGAATCCTCTCTGGTGGACTAGCTGAATTCCAGTCCAAAACCTTTCACCAGATCCTGACGGGCCTATTCCAAAACCATAGTTGTGAGTATTTAGCCTTAAGTAAGCCTATCCAACCCATTCCAACATATCCCGAACTGCATTGTAGAATCTCTTTTGTCGGTTCTGAATCTTTCCTGCATCCATATAGTCCTTTGTTAATTGTAGTGATAATATCATCTTTGCTCTAATATATTTGCTAAAGAAAGAAAGTGTTCTGGTGGCTGTACCGTTGGGTATCTTGCATCTTCATACCCTCCTTAGTGCCAAGAAAAGTATTGTTTGTAATATTCAAAAGCACATCTTTCATTTTAAAAACCTTGACTCTTTCTGAAAAGAATTGACCTCTTCTAAAACCTTCATAACATTTGAACCCTACATGCTAGAAACGAGTAAAGTGTCAAATTGAAGCTAACATCCTCGGCTTTCAAACAAACCTAAAACCGCATTCCAACGCCTTGTAGTTTTTCTGTAATCGCTTAGTTTCCTATCTGCTAGTTATCCAACCATCATTGCTAGTGTTTACCTGAAGCTATCCAAAGCGGCTCCCACTAGTTATGAATCCCATTTAGAGAATTAAATCCATTTTTAGCATTTTTCCCATTCACTTAAAATCACATTCAAAAGCAATGGACCTGTTTTGAAATTATTCCTGTTTCTCTCTAAGCTTGCTGGAGGAATTGGGATTGAAACTGCATTTGTAGAGTGTTTATTCCTGAAACCTGTTTTCTCTCCCATCTCTATATTGCATATTAGGGGGGATTGAGTAGTATCAGGGGGAAAGAGTGATTACATTGCATTTGATTGAACACACGAAAGTATTATTTCTGTGCTGCATTAATTTCCTATCATTGCATTTGACTGAACCCACACAAAGTTTTAGTCTATGCTACATTATTATTCTCATCCATACTCCTATTGATTAAAGAGATTGTTGATTGTAATATCACCCATTGGTGATCATTGTATAAATATGAATAGTGTGATATCTAGATATTGTTCAAATTCATAAAATAAATCTTTTAACTTTGCAAAACAACCTACTCCTTGGTTCAGTGAGACCGGGGGGGGGGGGGTTTGAAAGAGAGGGGCGTGATATAAGGGTACATCATTCAGAAATAAAAGAACTTTAGACATAAAAATATATAATAAAGGGTTCCAGCTGGGCATCTCATGCTAGGCATTGACTTAGTTGGAGTGCTGGGTTGAAACCACTTACAGATTGGGGGCTTGTGTGCAGGATTTCTGAATTAGATATAACACTTCTGACAGCTTAATACAGTGTTCTAACTGACAGGGTACATAAAATCCTGTTGGGCTACCTCGCTGTGTTACAGTGTAAAAGCACCCCTCAATAGGAACGCTCTAAGGAAACGGTCTGTTTTGCAAAAATAAAACAACTTCTGTAAATCAGGAAGGAAATCAATATTTCCAGAATGGCGACATTGGTAGACATTCGTAGAGATCAATATGGCTAGAGAACACCTATTGCATACATTATTTGTGAGAGGTGAATGGATAGAGCAGGATCCGAATGTGTGGTTGCAGGCAATCACAGAACCGATCACTGCAACAGGGTTAGATATATGGCAAGATCAGGGTCCATTACAAGATCTGGCAAGTAAGCAACTGCAGGCATTAGGAAAGGCCCAACTAAGCCAAAAGTCAGAAAATGAAAGTAGGCAGTACATAATCAAAATAAAAGAGGACATGGGTATCCTGCAGCAGGAAAAGGCAGAACAGGATACCAGAATGCTTGCCCTATAGAAGGAGTACCAAGAAAGTTTGGACTCCCTTCTGCAGAGCCAGAAAAAGCTGGAGCAACAAATACATTTCAACAGGGCATGCGCAGAGGAGGTAGTCACCCTGCAAAGCCACCTAGACAGAGAGAAAGAGGAGAGCAATAAATTAATCCTGAAAGACCTGGACACCCAGGCAGAATTTGATGAAGAGCACCAGAAAGCTGGTGCGCTTCAAAGACAGAGTGACGACCTGGTGGCACAGAGGCAGGCTCTTGCTCAGGAAAGGGACACCTTAGGCCAGGAAGTCTGCCATTTAAAAGAGAAACTGGAATAAAATCACCTGGCCCTCCAGGGACTGGGTGACCTAAAAAAAAAACATAAAAAATTGTTAGAGCACACCAGGAGGGTGGAAGAGGCGCTAGCAAGGAAGGATCAGGCCAGTATGGACAGGACTCAGGAGGTAACCCTCCTGCAGCAAAGACTAGCCCAGTACTCAAAAACAACCCAGGAAGCACAGAAAGAAAATTAGGCTCCCTGTGAGAACAATGACAGGCTCCACAGACAGGTAGATAAGCAAGAGCGATCAATAGAGACTAGTAAGGCCTTGATTGAGGAACAGAAAGCTCAGGTTCTTGCATGGCAACAGGGCGCAGAGGCTGATAGAGATGAGGTTAGCTGGGAAAGGGAAACGCCTGAGCATAACCTCAGGAACCCTAGTACCAGAGGCCTTCACCTATTCCAATCCCTCGACTCTGCCACTCCCATGCCCCCTGGCGCACATGAGCCAAGGGCCACGGGGATGGCAGATTTCAATCCAATCAGAAATGTGGGGCTCATAGACCAGCACCTCCCAGGAATGGATGGGCAGGCATCTGGGTATGGGTACCCAAGTACTGTGAAATTTAGTGGGGAACTCCAATAAGGGCATCCTGAAAACCTCTGCCGAGCTAGGACAGTGTAGGTTCAAATCCTAGGAGCAAGGAGGAATCAGAAGACTCCTCTGAGTGCCCCAGGACACAGGAGACTAGGTCCCCACATTCTGCCAGCCATTCTCAGGCTTGCAGAATCCGGGAAAACCTAGAAGAACAGACGGACACCTCTGGGAGCAGTGCCTCTGAGTCAGAGGAGGAATGGACCAGGGTTACCCTGAACCAAGAAGGCCAATAAAGCAAAAAGGGCCTTGCTTGAGGACCCCTTAAAGCAAATCAAGGCGATAAGGAGCGTCATTACGCCCTATCATGAGAACGCTAAGTATTCTGTCTGGGAGCACTTAGAGCTCTTTCAGCAGATGATGGAAACTTTCCATTTGAAGGACAGCCAAAGCTGTTTTCAATATGTGAAATGGACCTTCTCACCAGAATACTCCAGCTTCTTTGCTGGGCTGGAGGACCAAAATCATTCTAGATGGTCCACCTATAGGGCAGCTATCTTGAAGCATTTTCTGTGCATAGAAACCCTCAGGAGGCTCGCAAAGCATCCTACAACTTGCAATGTGGGAAGGATCAGGCCCCACAAGAATTTGTGCAGGAATTAAAGCGTGTCTTTGTGCAGACCACCAGAAGGGTGCGCACGGACAGCAAAGAATTTGTCAATACTTTTTTCCACGCTCTACCAAAGTACATCATGACCCAGCTAGTGAGAGATTTTCATGAGAAAAGATCACTAGACTGGGTCATTGAACAGACCACACAAATTTATAAGGTGCAAAAGCCCATAGAAAACAAATAATTCAAAAAGTCCCAACCCAACCAACACCTCTGCTGCGGCTAAGGTGGCAGAGGTGACCGTTGCCCCCATTTTAGATTTGGAGATGGGGGGCCTAAAAACCTGCCTGCACAGCAGAATAATCCCAAGCCCAGAAGGCCCTCTGGCTAGTCAGACAGGGAGCCAAGGAGGTGGTCCCACAAATGGGATCCCTCACTCCCCTTACTATATTAGTCCCTGCTACAAGGGGAACAGACCCATCCTGGGTTATGTGTGGACTCCTCCTGCCCAAGGGGGGGGATCCAACCAAGCACCAGCTAACCCAGGGAACTTCCCTCCTCACTTCCCCCAGGAGGGCAGAAATTCCCCAAATCCTGGACAGAACTTTTTCCCCAGGTACCCACAAAACATTCAACCCCAGAACAATCCATCCTCTTTCCCCACTTTCCTGAGCCCAGACAACCTAATCCGGGAGAGGGGAGGCCAAGGGGGAGGGGTACCCAAATTTTCCAGAGAAGGGATAGCTACCCTTCCCGGGATCAACCCAGGGGGGACAACAGAACCCCATATCAGCCTGAGCGGGTGTCCCAGCTTGAGTGCCAGGTCCAAAACATGGCACAGGATCTAGGTTGCATGCTGAGGGCTCAACAGAACCCTCAGATGAGCATGCTGGCGCAGAATGCCTCAAACTCTGGACCTGGTGCTCCGGAACAATGATAGGGGCAGAACCCCGACAACCCACCGGTTCCCAGGGAGGAGGCACAAGGGTAAGGGGGGTGTAAAGCCTTGGAGGAAGCTTCCTTCCCCACTTGTAAAAAGCCCCTGGAAACCCGGGAGCCAGAACCAAAATCTCCTGGCCCTGAAAGTCTGCC
Organism: Ambystoma mexicanum; assembly: GCF_040938575.1. Classification (NCBI taxonomy): domain Eukaryota; kingdom Metazoa; phylum Chordata; class Amphibia; order Caudata; family Ambystomatidae; genus Ambystoma; species Ambystoma mexicanum. The sequence continues at coordinate 1,029,776,071 of NC_090924.1, forward strand.
ACCCAAGGAACAGAGGGGGGGGTAGGAGAAACAAAGAACCCAAACAGACCCATTTTGAGTAGGAGGTACAAATCTTCCAATTTGAAGGAGAGGGATCCTCGGAGGATCCTGGGAAAAGGATCTTCTCCTTCACAGATGGGGGAACTCCTCCCAAAGAAAAATGGGTCCCAAAGGATCCAAATGTGGGGACTGAGCTAGCGCCGCCCATCATACAACCCCAGAACCAACAACATGAAAATCCCCTGGTTCAAACCCATCCTGGTGACTGCCTCCAAAAAGGGGGGGCAGCCCAGAACCGGAACCAGGGGAACCCAAAACCTCTCCCATATCTAGTTGTCACCTTTTCTTTTCAGATTCCCTAGATTGCAAACAGAGTGCTGCCCAAATCTCTTCTCTATCAGTGTTCAAAACTAGAAAACTAACCCACCAGTTGTCCAAAAATGTACATTATCTGTGCCCCCTTGTGGAGAAGGAGGGAAGATTCTATGCCACGGTCCAAAATACAGGGGCAGGGTAAAATTTTGCCACTGGTGGACACTGGATCCCAAGCTACCCTTCTGTCCAAAAAGGCCTTTGATAAACTGAATTCAGGAAGGGGGGGAGAATTACCACATTCCCCTCACTCTTCTTCCTAGACAACTTCAGAACTTTGACGGGAAGGAAATTCCTGTCGAGGGGACTCGGATTTGGACATTAAAATTGAGCGACACAAGGTGAAGCACCCGGTCATAGTTGCAACTCCAGAGGGCACCCCTTCTTTACTAGGGAATGACCTCCTGCGAAGGTTGTCACCCCTAATTGATTGCATAAACGAGGTCCCCTGGACCCAGACTAGCCGACCAATAAAATTAAAACAGAGTGTCAACCATGTCAGTTTAAAAGGCACCTGCCACATGGTTGAACAAAAATCTGACCAAGTAGAATTTCACTTCCAGAACAACCAAATCCCAGGCGTGACAGTAATAGCCGTAGGACAACAAAATGGTGATGGGGGTCCTCTCTATTTCTGAAAATCAACCTTCCTTCCAGTTTAAGGTGGCATTCCACACTGGAAGGAAACACTCTGAAATTCTTTACCAATCCACAATCAGACATTCCCACTCCTATTGATCAGAAAGATGAGAAATCAGCTCCGAGACTGGCTGATATTCAGCAGATTGGAGAGCAGTTGTTCATCCCAGTTCAGTTAAATGAAGGGAAGGACTCTGTTCTCACCCGAGTGTGTGTGAACAACAGTAAGAGCTTCATCAGCGAAGCCATGTTCCGCCAACTCCGAAAAGATCCAGCCATTCCCGCATTTAGACTCGTAGACAAATGGGAAATGGATCTGGAAACACCCAATTCCAAACATCTCCTGCCAAGCAGGTGTATGCCCAAAATCTCCATAGGCAACAAGAGTATAGTCCATAATTGTTGGGTTGTGCGAGACGTCACTGCCGCCTTTTACTTCGGCAGTGACATTCTCAATCGCTTTGCCATTAGTTTGGACCTAATAATCTTCAAAGTTTGGTCCCGATTAGCGGATAATCCTATGGGCTTTGATGACTCAGAGAAAGCATTTAGGTCAGCTCAACTGCTGCCTTATGCAGTTGAAATTCAGATTGGAGAGGAAGTCGCCATCCCAGAAAGGACCCGACAATTCTCCCTGGAAATGAAAGTTAAAAAAAGAAGACAGAAATTGAAAAACCCTGATGCCTATATTAATCTAAATGCTTCTCTCCAACAGCAAGGGTTGGGGGTACACCCAACACCACTAGTCGAGATAGAACATGACACCATTCCAATAGAGGTGGATAACAGCGACTTAAAGAGTATAACTCTAGCCGCAGGCACCATTATTGGAATGGCGGTTGATGACCGACGTTTTTCCATAGATTTAGGCAATGAACTGTTAGGACCAATCCCCAAGGACTGTTTTGACAGTGATAGTGATGACAACACAACACCAGACAGGATCTTTACCCGGCATGCGGGGAACTTCACGGTGTACACTTCCTGCCCTTATGGTAAGGAAGAGGTGACCTGTGACTTCAGGAGGGATGAGGTGATTTTCCAAGTCCGCAAGGACTGCCTTTCCCACCTGAAGCCACCAGTCCAAATCAGCACTTTGACCAGGGACCTCTCCACCCAGCTGGAGGTGGCCGCTGAGATAGCAAAACCAGAAGTCTTTCCAGGCTTCAGGCAGATGGTTGAAGAGGGTGTCAACCGAGCTAATGCCTGTGGGACTCTGGAGCAGAAGCAAAAATTGAAACAAGTTTTCTTGGATTTTCAAGATCTCTTTGCGGTGGACTCATGACTGTGGTCGCACCAACATCCACACAACAACAATTCCCACAGACCCTGGCATGGCTCCAGTGTTTGTAAAGCAATATCGCTTGCCTCTCACATCAATGGAGTCCCTTACTGAAATAATTAAGAACCTGGAGTCCCGTGGGATAATCCATTCATTCCACAGCACCTTCAATAACCCGGTGCTGGTGATATTGAAGCCAAATGGCCAGTGGAGACTCTGTGCTGACCTTATGGAGCTCAATAAATGGGTCCATACTTCCCGATGGCTTCTCCCCTACATTGACCAAGGGCTGGACCAGATCCAGGGGTCACAGGTATTCACTGCAATAGACCTGACCAATGGGTACTGGACTGTACCTGTCAGTAGGGAGGACCAATACAAGCTGGCCTTCTCCTTTGGGGGGCAGCAGTACACATGGACCCGGACTCCCTTCGGAAACATCCACTCTGGCAATGAATTCAACATTTTCCTACATAAGGCCATGCCCGACCTGGGTGACAGGGGTAACCTGGCCTATGTAGATGATGTTCTCATCAAAAGCTCAACTGTGGAGGAACACATAGCGGAGATCCGTTATGTAACACAGTTGACGGCCGCCGGAGCAAAACCTTCCTTTCAAAAGGCACAGTGGTGTAGAACCCGTGTCAATTTCTTGGGGCATGAGATTACTCCTCAGGGTCTCTGTCTCCAGGAAAAGAAAGTGGAAGCATGTCAGAAATTGAAAGACCCCACAACTCTGCGGGAACTAAGGAGCTTCCTTGGATTGACTAATTACAGTAGAAGGTTCATTGAGGACTACACAGAGATCACAAGACCCCTGATTCATCTTTTGAAGGGCGGGGGTCAAGTGGGAGTGGGGTCCAGAACAAGCCGAGGCAGTAAGACAACTCAAAAGAAGCCTCACACAAGCGCCTTGCCTAGCTTCCCTGTCAAAAACAAGGAGTTCTTCTTGGAGACAGGGTTCTCTAATACATGCTTGACTGCAGTATTATACCAAAAGCATGACAAGGTCAATAAAGTAATCTCCTATGCAAGTAAAACTATCCTCTGTGGAGGAAAAATTCAACGATTGTGAGAAGGCACTCCTGGCAACGGTGTGGGCATTGAAGAATTATCGCCCGTTTATCCAGGGGGAACACATCATAGTGGAGACTCCACACCAGCCTCTGCAATATCTCCAAAGTGACAGAATCCGGGCCGGAAATGTAATTAATTCCCAAATTACTTCCTGGATTCTGTCAATGCAAGGCTTTCCTGTGGAGGTCAGATATGGCCAAAACAAGAAGGGTCCCCTCGCGCAAGGTCTGGCTGACTTGCATGATTGTACCAGAGAAAAATGTCTGGAGGACGAGAGTCTAAAAATCAAGGAAAACATGGAGGCATACCTCAATTCCCCAAACAAAGTCTTTGAAGAAGACAAGTGTGAGGGAATGCCCACTGTCTATGTGGATGGATGCTCTTACCATGTTGACAACAACGGGGAAAAAAGAACTGGTGGCCGGCGTAGGGAATGCATGGATGAATGAGACCCCAGAACCCTCCGCTGGGTACAAGATTGGTCCCCGAAGTAGTTAAGTGGCAGAGTTGATGGCTGTGCATCAAGCCATCCTCACTGCTGTCCAACATCAACTCCACGAACTTGTCATAATCATGGATTCGGATTATGTACAGAACGGGTTTGTGGAGCACCTGGTTAATTGGAAAACCAGAGGCATGCTATGTGCTAATAATACATCCTTGAAACATGGGAAATTAATTCAAAACATTGATGACCTGGTCACCTCGAATGGGATGACCATCTACTAGAAAAAGATCAAAGGTCATTCTAAAGTAGAGGGACCAGACAAACCTGGAAAGGACTTAGCTGATCAGCTGGCCAAAACCGGAGCCATCCAAGGGCATCTACTTGCGATCGAGTCCCTGTTGGGGGAAATCCAGGTCACTGCTATCACTAGGTCCCAGACAAATGCTCACAATGAACTCTCAACTGCACAATGGAGTAAGGAGACCCCAGATGCTGATTTGATTACGGCTCAAAAAGGGGATGCAATAATTGGTAAGTTTTATCAACACATTGACGACCCTGAGAACTTTCCCCTGACGGATACCAATTACATAGGGAAAGAGGACCTCAGAGTGTTGATGAAATGTCCAAAAATGTTCCGAATCCAAGACGGTTTGTTGGTGAGGAAATCCCTAGCTGGTCATGATCAGTGGGTGGTCCCTACTTCATTCCGAAGCCTGATGTTAAGTCACGCCCATGATGCTGCCACAGCCGGTCATAGGGGGTTTCATACAACACTTGAAATCATAAGAGAGGTTGCATGCTGGCGACACATGGGGCATGTCTTGTGTGTGCACAATTTCAGCCAACATCCCTCACACCCCGTGCCCCTCTCCAAAAGAGGGGGATGACACTGCCTTGGTCAGATTTACAAGTCGACTATATCAGGCCCGTGATTCGCGTCTCTAGGGGGAACAAGTACATGTTGACCGTGACATGCTCGTTTACGAAATGGGTGGAATGTCTCCCGGCCCCAAACTGCAAGGCAGAAACAGCAGCTGCCCTGATGATCAACCACATCTTTTCGCGTTTTGGACTACCCCAAAGGATCGAGTCAGACCGAGGTAGCCACTTCACTAGCAAAGTAATGACAAAGATTTGGGAGATACTTGGGGTCAAAAGGAAGCTACACATTGCTTACCGGAAAGCCTCTAGTGGTGCAGTAGAGAGATATAATAAAACAATTGGGAGCATATTAAAAAAGTTTGTGGCAGATTCTGGGCGAAGTTGGGATATTCGATTACCTCTTGTCCTAATGGCCATCAGATCTACCCCTTCATCTGCAACTAAAATGTCACTGTTTGAGCTGATGACTGGATGCAAGATGGTGCGTCCCTAGCATCTGCTCTACAGAACCCAAGAGCAGACATTGATCAATGCCTCCACAACTCATGAGTATGTTGAAAATCTAAGAAAACACCTTCAACATGCTTTTGCCTATGCTCAGCGAAATCTAGAGAGATCGGCAGACAGCATTTATTTATTTATTTGCATTTGTAAAGCGCTCACACAGCCCGTGGGCATCGAGGCGCTGTTACAGGAATTGTTGTTTTTCTAGTTGCGTAATTGTTTTTGTCTTAGTTGCGTATTTGTAACACGCTTCAATACCCAGAGGTTTCTAAGCACGGACCCGGGGATCGAACCAGTGTTGATTCGTGTCATCTTGCTTACAAGGCGAGCATGTTGCCGCTGAGCTATCTTCCCAGGACACGAAGCAACACTGCATGAAGACTCACTATGACTTAAAGACTACGAGAAAAGAATACAATGTAGGAGACTGGGTCTACTTATACAATTTCCAAAGGAACCAGGCCAAACAACGCACATTTTTGCCCAGCTGGAGGGGACCTTTTGAAATTGTAGACAAAATTTCACCAGTCATCTACAAAATCTGCATCCCCAAAGGCAGTTTGGCAGAGGGGGAAGATAAGTGGGTCCATAATAACCAACTAAAGTGTTGCCATCCTAGGCACACTCTACAGCAACTGGAGTAGTCTTCTGGAACAACAGAGGGGGTCACTCCAGCTCCCTAGAATTCCAACTATAAAATATTCCATATATAGTCCATAAATTACAATCGAAAAATGTTCCTGATTTGTCAAATGTATGTGTCCGCCCCACTACATTAATAGTGCTGGGGAAATGCCTACAAATATGTTTTGCTTTGTTATCATATTTAATTGGAAACCATGGAAACCAAGAGCAAGGAGGACCACCCAGGGACCAGGAGGAAAGATCCAAGCGGCCCGGAGTATCGCTCCATACTCGCATCAGGACTGGACGAGGAGAACTGGTCGATCCACCCCTGATGGAGGAAAAGATCATGAACTTTGCCATTTTTGGAACCAAAAGAAAAGAGACTGACCATCCCAGTCTTGTGACTTCCCATTGATGGACGATCAACGCCAAATCGCAAGGGGGGCTTGTCGGATGTTCTGACCAACTGGCTCTGCCCTGCAACATCACTGTGTGTTGCTTTCATCAAAAACAACAGAATGGCCGCCAAAAAGCCTTGTGCGCTAAAAATCTGTGAGAAGTGCACAGGGAAACCTGAAAAATAGACCGCCAATCCATTTTGCCTGTGTCAGTGGTAAAACAGGAGACCACACTGCCAAAACCTATCATTGGGCTGCCCACAGAGTAAAATAAAACTGCTTGAAAAGGCAGTGCTACATTCCAAGGAAAACCCAGAAGTGTTTTAAAATCCGTTTTTCCTTGGCTGTTGAAAGTGCAAAATCATGGCTCCCAAACAGCAGAGAAGATCCAACATCCTTGTGGGGTGTTCACCATCACCTTATTTAAGGAATCCCCATAAGCACAATGTCAGGAGAAACACCTTTCATCATAGAAAATCCACATTCAAAAGGTGCTTGCTTGGAAAAATATGTCAGATATGGGCGCAGTACCGTCGCTCGCCTGCATCCTAGCTTTCATTACTTATACCGTCAGTTTAAAACTTGTGTCTTAAAATCAAATTGTAGAAAAGAAGAGACTTGCCATCAAAAGCAATATGGGTTGCTACAATTCAATTTCTATGTTTTAAAAAGTTGGAATGAAGAGATTTGTGTTTATATTTGTAGAATGTGTAAATTGTATTTTAGAAAAGCGCATTTTTAAACAATGTTTTAAAGTGAACTAATGTCAGCTACACTGGACTTCAAAGACATTCCACAGCTTCTCTCCAAACAAAGGAATCTTCCTCCTGCTCTCTGCTCAGGAACTGGCATTGAGTTGTTAATGGAAGCGGCAGGAGATTTTGGCCTGTTGCTCTGAGTAGGGACAAAAGGCTCCCTTGAATGAAAGGAAATGCAAATTCGGGCATCAACAGAAACCAATTGCCAAAGGAAGAGTGGCTCAGGTTGCTCTGGCCCAGCCAAACCTTGGATGCGGAGCTAGACTGATATGTGTATCTGAAACTTCAAGGAAATATATTTTTGGAAAAAGACTAATAGAAAACTGTGAACAATTTGAATTATAGATTGTTAATATAAAAATGCTGCTCACAAATTGAAACTACTCTGAACCCTGTGCGATATTCAGAGACCGGACTACTAAAATGTTGATATTGTAGCAATTGTGATCATGCTAGGAATATGAATGTTTACAGGATTATGCCCAGATGTCATGCGCATGTATGTGGAAAAATGTGTACAGATCTGACACTGGGTAACCAACCAAAAGCACAAAAAACTGTCAGTTTTGAACCGAAACTCTCAAGAAGATGGGACTTGGACGGATACGTGCTTTATTAAATATGTGATGTGAATATGTATTATTAGCAAGTTGGAGATATTGTAGATATACTTTCTATGAAAAATAGATTTTCTGTGTAGAAACAAAGGGGAGGTCTTTCCCTGGATTGTAAATTGCAGCATCACTATAACACTAGGTTATCTTCTCAAATCAGGAGAGGGGAAATACTCTGACCAATTGGATCCCTAGAGGGTGGACTTAGTATAATCAGCCTATCCACCCCTTTGGGAAATAGATAAATAGGGACTGTTTAGGACCTAGGACACACAGACACATTCACCCATCCACTGATTTACTGGCAAAGCGCTCTGCAGGAGAACCTAGATCCAAGACTCCAGAACTCTGAAAGCAGAAGGCCCATTCCAAAGCTGAACCCTTCTCAGCTGGCCTTTAAAATCTTGCAACCTGATTTTACCCTCAGACTTCCAAGGGGCACATCAAAAATTGAACAGCCTGGATGTGCTGTTTTCTGCTTCAAGCCAAGAACTCTTGCCAGAACCCAGAGACCCAAACCAGTAGAGCAGAGCTGAAACCAGATAGCTGTAAACTCCAGAACCAACCCGTCAGATAGAGTCCCGAGTGCCGTGCAGAGACCAGAGTGCCGTGCTGAGTGCAAATCCGGTGCCTGAATCCTGTCCGATGGACTAGCAGAATTCCAGTCCAAAACCTTTGACCAGATCCTGACAGGCCTATTTCAAAACCATAGTTGTGAGTATTTAGCATAGAATTGTCCATAGCCAATCTCTTATCCTTAAGTAAGCCTATCCAACCCATTCCAACATATCCCAAACAGCCTTGTAGAATCTCTTTTGTCTGTTCTGAATCTTTCCCGCATCCATATAGTCCTTTGTTAATTGTAGTGATAATATCATCTTTGCACTAATATATTTGCTGAAGACAGACAAGTGTCTCGGCGGGGAAAAGCAAGGCGGAGGCGCTCAGTTCTGGTGGCTGTACCGTTGGGTATCTTGCATCTTCATAGCCTCCTTAGTGCCAAGAAAATTATTGTTTGTAATATTCAAAAGCGCATCTTTCATTTTGAAAACATTGACTCTTTCTGAAAAAAATCAACCTCTACTAAAACCTTCATAACTTTTGAAACGTACATGCTAGAAATGAAGAGTCAAATTGAAGCTAACATCCTCAGCTTTCAAACAAACGTAAAACCGCATTCCAACTCCTTGTAGTTTTTCTGTAATCGTGTTTCTCGCATGCTGAAAAGTTTGCCGCGAATCTGCATTTGACTCAATTTCAACCCATGTAAAATAGCTATTTCTTGCATTCAACCTCTGAGTTCAGTTTCCTATCTGCTAGTTATCCAACCATCATTGCTAGTGTTTACCTGAAGCTATCCAAAGCGGCTCCCACTAGTTTTGAATCCCATTTAGAGAATTAAATCAATTTTTAGCATTTTTCCCATTTGTTTAATATCACATTCAAAAGAAATTGAACTGTTTTGAAATCATTCCTGTTTCTCTCTAAGCTTGCTGGGGGAATTGGAATTGAAACTGCATTTGTAGAGTGTTTATTCCTGAACCCTGATTTATCTCCTTCCATCTCTATATTGCATATTAGGGGGGATTGAGTAGTATCAGGGGGAAACAGTGATTACATTGCATTTGATTGAACACACAAAAGTATTATTTCTGTGCTGCATTAATTTCCTATCATTGCATTTGACTGAACCCACACAGTTTTATTATATGCTACATTATTCTTCTCATCCATACTCCTATTCATTAAAGAGATTGTTGATTGTAATATCACCCATTGGTGATTATTGTATAAATATTAATAGTGTGATATCTAGATATTGTTCAAATTCATAAAAGTGTGATATATATATTGTTCAAATTCATAAAATAAATCTTTTAACTTTGCAAAATAACCTACTCCTTGGTTCAGTGAGACCAAGGGGGATTCAACGAGAGGGGCATGATATAAGGGTACATCATTCAGAAATAAAAGAACTTTGGACATACAAATATATAATTAAGGGTTCCAGCTGGGCATCTCATGCTAGGCATTGACTTAGGCGGAGTGCTGGGTTGGAACCACTTACAGAGTATATCTGGGGTGGAAGGTCTGCAGGTAGTTGGTTCACCACAGGATACTAACCTTGAAAAATCCCCAGACCTGGGAAAAATTGTGGCTAGGGCCGGATCTTTAGCCGACTGTGTGGACAATACTTTTTCATCCTCCGACTTATCAGAAGAAGATCCGCTGAGCGAACCTGAGAGCATGAAAATATTAAAGGCACTTTTTATAATGTGCAGTACTATATTTAAGGAGCAACAATTTATGAAGGAGGGCATTAGTAAGCTGGTGGAAATGGTTTTCGGCAGGGACACAGACTAAGCACCATGATATTAGTGAGGCAGAGATTGACATCGACAGTGTGGTTAATGAGGACGACTCTATACTCTCAATCCATGAGGACATTTCTATTAGTACTCCCTGACAGGCTCTGCCAATAAGAGATTCAACCCCTAAAAGAGCCGGGCCCGTTATAGTAGCAAAAAAAAGGAATTTCCATAAAAATAATGTAAGACCTCTGCCACAAAAGAATAGGGAAAAAATTAAACATTTCAAGGTGAAACAAACCTTGGCCGCTGTTAGTTCTTGTAGGGTAAATTGTGTGTAATCTTCTGCGTGGTATCAACTGTCTGACAGGGAAGATAGTGCGCCCTCAAAAAAGGGCAATAAGAACAAAATAGTAACCAGAAGAAAAAAAGGGGTTGGCATTAGAACATCCAGCAAAACGCTGAAACAAGCCCAATTGGAGCCATGGCTGAGTACAAATAAAAATAATAGTAAAAACAATAATATATCAATGGTTACTCCTAATGGGGATATCCCTGAGCTGCTTGAACCCAAAGAGGAGGTTGACCGGGATCATATGGACCCGAGGGTTGATCAAGTTGAGGTGTTGGAACAAAGAGCCTTAGTGAGATATTATGTAACCCGCACCCAAGATCCTTGTTTGCCTCCGAATGTAGCCCTTTTCTTAACAGATCAAATGTCCTAGAACTATTGCATCAAATTCTGGATCTTTGTGCTATTAATACTAGCGATTTAACAAGAGTGAAATTCCCTAGATCGAGTAACAATCTTAATTGGGCTATTATCCATCTAGTGTCCCCAATCTTAACTGAATGTATACCATCATATGCCCCCCCCCCAATTCTCTGAACTAGGCTACGAAATAACTAAAATGTATGAGATATGTACCCCTATAGTTCTAAATTAAAATTAAAAAGCAATCCAGCTCTAGGGGATAAAGATTTTGATCAGGAAAAGGAAATGTGACAAATTGTCAAGGGTTTGAGAGAAACTATCCCTAATATGGCTAACACTGCCCCTTTGGGCACTCAAGAGATGTCTCTGGTGGCAGTGGAATTAAATGTTGTCTAGGCGGGAGGTGCTTTAAATCTCATTTCATGGAACACAAGGGGCTTTAATTTGTATCAAACCATGTGGGGGTTGCCTTCTTCTAGGATGCAGATATCTTTGCACTTCAGGAGACTTGTATGCTAGATGAATTTAAGATGGATGGCTACCAAATTATCCAATGACGGGCAAGGCGTGGTATGGCTTGAAGACCGGCGGGTGGTCTCGTTGTAGGGGTTGGATCAGAGTTAATTATCACAGAATTTAAACTGTCAGTCCTCCCCATACATATTCGGAGTGATATTGGATCTTCAAATCAGTGACCTAACCCGAAAGGTGCTTATAATTAATATATATAATCCAGCTAACAATATTGCTCCCTTACACATGATTGCAGATTTGGATATGATTCTGGGTGAGTGGATTGAAAAGGACTCTGAGGCCTTATTTATAGTCCTGGGTGACCTACATGTTTCAAGATTTCATTTGAAAGAGGTTAACGAGCACTTTGAATTCATGATTAATAATAACAATGCTACCTTTGTCATTACTGCTGAAGAAGTGGTGGGTAAGGAGGACCCCTAGGAAAGTTTTATAAATTCCAATGGCCTGCTAAAAATATTTACTGAATGTTGGGAATTTGGTGGTCAACAATATACCTGGAGTGCTAGAAATTGTAGGTCGTGGATCGACTATGTTCTTGCTCCATTTGCAATGTACCAATTTGTGGGTAAATTGCAGCTAATTCCAACTTTATCGGGGTGGATGAATCAGTGAGAAATCTCTAAACTAAAGTCAAACTATAAGAATTTTATTGAAAGACATAAATCATTCCTGGGTACTGCCCAATGGTTCAATATGCATAAAGTGCTGCGCTATGCGGATGGCTGGACATTTTGGAGTTTTTATAAATCTTTCATAGCTAACGATCTGAGAATGGAACCAGAAATCAATCCTATATCTGGAAGGGACTGGGTCGATAATATCAGCTGCCTGCCTATACCATAAAACGTATACTGGAAATGTATCCCGGAAAGCATATAGTAAAAGTGTTGGACTGGGAAGGTGAGACGGTAACAAGGATCATTCGGAAATTGAAGCCCACGAGAGCTCTGGGTCCAGATGGGATCCCCAACTTAATTTATAAGTATAAAGCGGAATGCATGGGAACCGACCTTATCCAAATTATTTACATTTTTCAATACAGGTATTATCTCGTTGAGCTGGAGGGCTTCCATTCTGATCCGATGTTTAAAAAGGCATCAGGGACAATCCTGGAGATTATCGCCACCTGGCAATGACTGATGCCTGCTCAAAGATCTTTTCCCAATTATTATTATTAGGGGAAATGAAACCTTGGATTAAACGCTCTAATCTCCTGCCTAAATTTCAAATTGGCTTTAGACAAGGGATGGGCCCTTTATCCAATATATGGTCTCTATCCTTCTTGAAGTGTCAATTTATAAAGAGGGAAGGTGCGCTCTAATTATGTTTCATCGACTATAACAGTGCATTTGACACTGTGGATAGAGGGGGACTATGGGCAAAGTTAACTCAGTGGAAATTGAATCCAACCATACTCTACTTCATACAAGAGCTATATACTGACACTGAGACTCAAGTCTGCTAAGATCTACACGGTACTCTTGGTGAGAAAATTCAAACTAGGTTTGGCCAAAACAGGGGGGCCCTCTTGCTCCCACTCTTTATAATATATATATGTAGCGCACATGAGCGACCATATGAATGATATTCGGTCATTTCCTCCTAAAATAGGCACTGAATTTATAAATTGGCTTGCCTATGCCGATGACACTTTATTGATCGATCTTACTCTGATTGGTCTTCAGCGGAAGTTGAACAGTCTTTACGATTAAATAATTTAAGCATCAACTACAGTAAAACCACAATAATGGTTATAAACATCAAGAAAAATGAGAGAAGACAGTTAAATTGGACCATGGATAACCAGTATATTGAAGTGGTTGATTTGTGTATATATACTTGGGAGACTATGGGCCTCATTACACGGAAGGCGGCAACCATGGCGCTATTAGCACCATGGTTGCCGCCGATATTTTACCGAGTCTGCCATGTTGAATGGTGGAATTACGCGCCCTATCCCAAGGTGTGTGGGGGCGGTAATTCCCCATTCACCATTTTTGCCCCCATAGGGCTCAATGGGAATGGGGAAGGCGGTAATTACGGTACCGCAAATTGCGGTACCGTAATTACCTCCAAGGTCCCTTTGCGGGTCCCGTCCTTAACGGCTGGTAAAACCAGCCATTATGGTAGGGACCCACAAAGTGGCCTCGTAGTAAGGCGGTAAGGGTTTACCGGCACTGGTACCCTTACCGGTACCGGGAAACCCTTACCGCCATCCATGTAATGAGGCCCATATCTCTAATAATTGTAGCGCAAAAGGCATTTGAGAATCATGTGAGATTAAAGGTGGAAAGCTGATTTGAAGCAGTATTAAATTTGCTCAAAGTAAATATGGGGAGTTCAATTTAGGCCCTGTTAAAATTATATAAAACCTCTATTCCATGTTTCACATACAGTTTGGAGATTTTCACAAATAAAGAGAGATCATGGGTAAAAACATTGGAAGGGAAGCTGTGGAGAAGAGCCCTTGGGCTTCCTAGAAATACTCCTTTGGAGGCAATTAATAGCGAACTGGGACTAATATCCCTTGAAACTCAACTATATATTTTCTTCCTACGAATGATGGAGAAGGAAAATGATAAAGGAGTTAGCTAATACTGAATCTTTAAGACTCTCCTAAAGGATTCCTCTGATAACCCGATTGGGGTATGTGTGTGTGATGTGCATCGGTTCATGAAGGAAATTGGTTTTGAGCACTCACCTGAGGACCCAATTGGGATCATAACAATATTGAATGTTATGCTTTATCAGATGTGGATGGAAATTAAGAACATGTTAAATTAACCCTCCTTTATGGGTTGATGTTGGTTTTTACTAGACTTTTAATTGTTATTAATTATTAATGATTGTGATTAGATGATGATTGGCTAATGAGTATAATATGTAATGCACAGCTCAACATTGGTAGGGCTCTTATTTTCTTTTTAACGGATTAATCCTGAATTTTCTTTGTGCGTGTCTTTTTATCTTTTAGCCTTTTTTACATGTTGATACTATGTGTTAAATGGTTTATTTAACCAATAAAACACAAAAAGGGGGGTTCCTTCTTGTTCTAGGCTAATCATACCCAGAGATTTATATTTCTGGCTGGAACTAAATTTGATCTTTTGGGACGCCTTTGGTTCTATCAGAAGGTGTATTTTCCTACTCTCCTTGCAGGTCACATTTTTTGATTGTGTCTTCTCAAATCATTGGGTTGATATCTCTCAGTCGGTCTTCCTCCCATGGTTGGATTGTGCTCTGGCCTCCTTGACTGTCACACAGAAGGGTCTCCCCCTTTGGCCAGTGACAGTTATACACATAAATAGTGTGTAAATGGATAATATCTCTGAGACCAACTTGCTGACGGCATATTCTAATTCACATAATTCTGAGGGGGATGGTCCTCCCCACCCCCATTTTGGTTCCTTCTTCTCTGCTGCTTTATTTGTATTGTAGAATTCATTCACTCAGTGGCAAATACACTAACCTCAGCCAAGTTGAAATCAATTAAGTTGTTGCAGAAGCCAATTAATCCTTGGTACAAACAAGAGATAAGTGAAGCCAAGCAGACTATCAGGCAGCTTGAATACCGTTAGAGGAAAACCTGTGATCCACCCTCTAGATTACTTTACAGAGTAATGTACATGCCTACAAAATACTGATAAAATTGGCTAAAAAAGTTATTATTCAGAAGAACTCTCCTGAAGCCCCCATAGCAGTACGGAACTGTTCAAAATATTGCATATGCTTCATACTCCACAAGCTCTAAACTCATTTGCTACCTCTTCGTAATCCTTTTATGATGAGCTGGGATCTTTCTTCAAGGAGCCAATAGATATTATAACCCAACTTTTGAACATCTGGTTATTTTGTAACTAAGCCTGGAGATATATTGAGCCAGCAAACCCCCATGACTTTTATTGTGCTTTCCCAGATCGCTCTGCTACAACTCATGGTGAACAAAGACTCACTGTATCTCTGCTGGACCCTTGCCCAACCAACCTTCTTAATACTGTAGTGCTGATGATCTTTGCAAAATCATTAACCAATCCTTGTCCTCAGGAGTAGCACCTGGTCCCTTAAAAAAAGTCACTGGTTTTAGCAAATGATTGCCCTATCTCTCAACTCCCTTATGGTACAAAGCTTATGGATGCAGAGGTGACATCACAGCTCCAAGTTTTGCGGATGCTAACTGTTGGTTCCATGACAGACCGGACAATTCTTGACCTGGGCATTGTACAGAGACAGAAACCACTGCAATTCTCAATGACCAAAGAGTCTTTATTGACTACAGTTGAGTGGATATACTCATTTTATTGGATCGCTCAGCGGCCTTAGATACCGTTGCCTATGATATCCTCTGAGGCCGATTCTACAGGATGGATGTAAGAGGTATGGCTTGGAAGTGGGTTAAATCTTATCTGACCAACCAAACACAATTGATCACTATTTTATTCTCACCACAACTCTGTCACCTGTAGAGTACTGCAGGGGTCCTCCCTGAGTCCGCTTTTATTTAATATTGATATGAAACCATGGTACATCATTTACTGGTTTGATCTGCATTTTTTCATGTATTTAAATGATGCTCTCGATCATCTTTCGATTGGGAGGGGTTGATCATAATCCAATCGATCGTTTCAAACAATGTATTGAACAAGTTAAGGCCTGGATGTCCTTGAATTAGGTACAACTTAATGCCCAAAAACAAAATTATGTTTTGCACAGCTAGCTTGGCCTGCCAAATCACTCCTCCCAACCTTCTCTGTTAGTCCGACAGAGAACCACCATTTCTGGCCATATTCACTTGAGTGCTTTCATACTCCCTCAAAATCGGGTCTTAATCTTGGGGTTTGGTTTAACGTAGCTTTGGATATGGACAGTCAAATAAATATGCTCCAGAGTAGTAGCTTCTTTTTAACCTGCAATCCTTAAAAAGGTTCTTGGACTATTTCACATTCTCAGCAAGTGTCATGAATGTGTTCTATAGCTAGTTGTCTTGACTACTGTATTACTATATACCTTGGTTTACCAAAGAAAAACCTCAAGCTTCAATTCATATAAAGGTTGGGTTCTAGATGTGAACGCTTCTGTGCTGAGCTCTGTTTATTAGTTTGGTAGTACTGATATTTTTGTGCAAAGTCACAGGTTGGTAGAGGTGAACCCTTACCCCTAGGAAGGTATATAAAGACAGTCCTGGTTACCTCAGAGTTCTTAGATTTGGGAAACCTGTGTATAAATTAATTCCCGCAGTGTTTTACAGTGATATCTTTATCACAGTGTAGACGCATAGTCTTGTGGTGGTCAGTCGACACGTGTTTCGACCTCGAAGTGTCTTTATCAAGGCTGATATTAAAAATTACAATTACACTTATTCAGCAGTTTGGTATACATGACATTTGTGAGGTGAGTGACATGTGTTTAACAATTGGGTGAGTATAGGTGAGACATCCAAATTGTATGTTGCAGTGTAGGTTATATCACAATTTGTAGTTCAATTCAAATTCATTAGTTACATTCCTTATGGCCAGTGCCAAAGCCTTGAGCGGTAGAGCAAGGAAAAAAGAGAGGGGGAAGAGGAAGAACAGGAACGGGTTAGCTAGTTGCAATTTTGGTTTAGGTTATTTAATATGTTAATAAAGTGTCCGTGGCATCACGACAGCTTTGTCAAGGTTATGCAACCTGGGGGATTGGTGGTGTCTAACCAGTGTTCGGATCGATCTGTGGCGATTGCCTGTGGATAGACGATCGGGGTTGGATGAACTAACCCTGTTAAGCAGGGGAGAGGTTTGCGAGCTAGTCTTGGGATGGCTCAACTTGTGGGCAGATTTATGTCTGAATATGGTGGCGCCGTAGGGATTAGAAAATGCCAGTGTGAGGTGCCATAAATCAATTATCACAGTCTCATGTTGATAAACAGTGCTACAACCCTGCTTGCTCCTCGTAACCATATGATAACTGATCCTAGGTGGATCAAACGTATTGCAGGCTCTCACCAGTTAAGCAAGTGTGAGCCTTTAATCTAGTGGCTTTGGGGGGAGATGGACCAAGGTGCCTGTGTGCGAACGGTTAGGTGCAAGGTCATCCGTAATTTAGTACGACGTGCCGTAAGCCAAAAGTTATGGTCCTGTGTTGACAGCCAGTGCTGAAAAGCCGCTTGCTCCTCGTAACCGTATGGTAACTGATCCTGGTGGATCAAACTTATTACAGGCTCTTGCCAGATAAGCTAGTTGAGCCTTTTAACTAGTGGCTGTGGGGGAGATGGGTGAGGTGCCTGTGTGGAAATGGTTAAGTGCATGGCAATCAGTGAAACACTGACGTGAATGAGAAAAATTGGTAAAGTAAGGTGTCCGATCAGATTAGTCCAATCGCCAATCCGAAATAATAATATATCTATTTGCAGCGTAGCCTAGCGCAGGCCCTTACGTGTTGCTAACGTCCTGGTGGAGCTGCTCTGCTTGGAGGGATCTTGATGGCACCCTTTGTGGGGTGTCTATCAGTACACAGTGGCTAAGGAGTGGTGCTCAGTGTGAGCGCATGCGCTCTGTTTTGACAGCACGTTTCGGACATGGCGACACGGGTGATGCCGTGTTGTTCAAAGGATCAAACTATAGGGAACTGGTTGCTATTGGTGCACATGTGGCATTATGGGTCACTTGCAAGAGTATCCATTAGCGCTGCCATGCTGGGGCATGGTTATAGGCACAGCTTTCTGTAGTTGGAAATATCGGTCGGTGCGTATGTACCGATGGAGTTCAGTGTGAGAAGGTTCCATCACACAGCTGGAGCAGTTTTCCTCAATGTGAGGGATCTGGGTGATGCTGATCAGTTGGAGTCCAGGACATTACCTATGCCTCAACATATCTGAGAGAGAGTGTGAGAGTCCCATAACATGGTTGAAGCAGTGTTCTAAAATGTGAGGGAAGGTTCCTTGACCATGTCTAAGGAAGGCCCTTGTGCAGAATGTCATATTTGCTTGTTCAGACCGAACAGCATATTATGCTAGGTTAAGCCTTTATGGTGCCTTGAACATGTTTGTGAAGTAGGAGGTGCCCTATTACTGGGGGTGATAGGTTTGAAAATGGGAGAGGGGTCTTGTTCCATTGTGTGCTATTGCTTGGAATAAGGTTGTTTACAGAAAGACAGTGAAATCATGATCTGCGTTTAGTTCATTTTTAACACATCTAACATGACATATTAACTTGGCTTCTTCCTGGCGTAGCTTGCACTCTCTGTTACCGCCCCTTGGTCCACATTTAACGGTTCGTAGTCCAATGAAGCAGATCTTTCTCTGATCATCTAGTTGGTGGTACTTCTGCCAGTGGTTGGCCAATGGGAGCTTGGGGTCTTGGGAGTGTATATTGTGCACAAGCTCTCTGATTCTTGCGCACCTCCCTGATTGTGCTCCCAATGTAGATTTTCTCACAAACACATATGATGGCATAGATTACATGTTTAGATCTGCAATGTATGTGTTACGTGATTTTAAATTCTTGGCAGTCTTTGAAATTGATGGTTATTGTTTTTTGGGCATATGTGCACAATGAACAAGAGCCACATTTCGTGAATCCTATGGTTGTCCCTGCACTAAGCCAATTTGTAGTGATTGCATTTTGGTGTGGCATAAACGAGGGGCTCGGGATGTATGAACGAGGAGCTCAGGATGTTACGTAGAGTCGGTGCTCTGCTGAAAGAGATGCTAGGGTACAGCATCAGCTTGGATTTGATATCGGGGTCCAAGAGTGGACGTGCCCAATATTTCTTCAAAATGTGTTGTATTTTGTGGCTGTGTTGTATCTGGTCACAAATCTTACGGTATCATTTCCTTCCCCCCATTTCTTGACCTTCGGTGTGAGATAAAGTCTCCCTTGGCATGGTTAGGGTTTTGTCTTTTGCTTTGGTAATGTTTTGTACCGTGTAGCCTCTGGTTTTGAACCTGTGGTCCAGTATTGAGCATTCTCTTTCAAATGTTTCATTTGTGTCACAGTTCCTTTTTGCTCTTATGTATTCCTCTTGTGGGATGTTGGTAATTACCGATCTCCTATTGCAGCTGCTGGCGCTTTGGTTGGTTTGCGGTATGTCTTGGTGGTTATTTTGTTGTTGATGATTGTGATTGTTAGGTCCAAAAAGTCAATTGTGGTGGCACTAATGTGGCTCGTTAATTTTATTCCAAATTGATTAGCATTCAAAAAACATACATACTCGTTCAAATGTTCTTGCGTGCCTTTCCATATTAGGATAATATTGTCTATATAACGAAACCACTGGACAATGTGTTTGTTTGGTCATTGCATGTTTTCTTTCATAAGCATGGATACAACTTTTGGCCAAAGCTGGTGTGTAGCTAGCACCTATCGCAATCCCTCGAGTTTGTCTGTAGTATTCTCCATTGAATAGAAAGACATGGTTCGACAGTGAGAATTTCAGGAATCTTTGGCTATAATGAATGTAACTAATGGATTGGAATTTAACTACAAATTGTGATATAACCTAAACTAAACCTGGCACTAAAAGAATTAAGAGAGGATAAACAGTGGTAACAAAAGCTGCGGACAAAGGAGGAAAAATTGTTCTATTAAATAGAAGGGATTACATAAATGAAGGATTCAAACATTTGAACCTACTAGGATGTTATGAGAAATTAACTAATAATTCCATACAGGATTTAGAAACAATGTGGAACCCATCATTAAAGTCATGGCATGAACAAGACCTTCTCAGTGACAAAGAATATCACAGTTTAATTTGCAAAAATTCTATCATGGCAACAATATACTTTCTACCAAAGGTCCATAAAACATACCAGGACATTCCACCACTCCGACCAATCATAAATGGCATAGGTTCCCAATATATCGACTCACATCTACAACCATTGGCAGCAAGTTTAGCCTCTTTTGTTAAAGACTCCAAGCATATTATTCAGCAGATTAATCTAATTCCATGGGAACATAACTACCTTTTTGTAACTCTAGACGTTGTTCAGCTTTATACTAGCATACAGCACGATAAAGGTCTGGAAAGCACAATGTTCTTCCTCAAAACAAGATCAGTTTCCTTTCTTGAGCAAAATAAGATGATTATTGAAATGCTACATTTCTGTCTCCATTACAACATTTTTATTTTCGACAATATTATTTACAAACAACTCCAAGGTACCGCTATGGGGTCATAATTTGCCCCGTCATACGCTAATTTATTTATGGGTTTTTTTTTAAAATAAAAAATGCTTGGAAACATCCTCTTTTTC
This sequence comes from Ambystoma mexicanum, assembly GCF_040938575.1. Lineage (NCBI taxonomy): Eukaryota > Metazoa > Chordata > Amphibia > Caudata > Ambystomatidae > Ambystoma > Ambystoma mexicanum. Next base: position 1,029,796,468 of record NC_090924.1, read on the forward strand.
AAAGCAACATAAGATTTTGGGGTCGTTTTATAGATGACATTTTGATTATTTGGGAAGGCAACACTCTTGGTTTGGATACTTTTTTTACTTATCTGAATAACAATCCATATAACTTTCACCAAAACAGTCAGTGCAACTAACATTGAATTTCTTGATCTAGAATTATTTGTGTAAAATGCCCAAATTCAAACAAAATTATTTACTAAACCATCGGCGGGCAATAGTCTCCTCTTTGCCACATCTCACCATCCCAAACATACTATCAACAATATCCCATATGGGGAGACCCTCAGAATCAAAAGGAACTGCAGTACATTTCTCACCTTTCAAGACAAACTTAAGGATACTTATCAGAAATTTAAACAGAGAGGCTATGGATCAAAAATCATCAAGACCGCCATCAATAAAGCAAAACAAGTCCCAAGAGAATCTTTACTTATTGACAAACTGAAAACTGGAAGCACAAAACCTAAAACTCAATTCATCACAACCTACAGCATAGAAGCTAAAACAATCAAACGCATATTAACAAACCACTGGAATATACTCCTTACAGACTCAAGTCTGCAACAACATTTGGACGTCTTACCAAACATCTGTTTTCGGAGAGCACCAACCAGAAGAAATCTAGTTAGTCCAAGTTTTTTGAGTCCAATATCGAATGAATGATTTTTCAGACCAACATTAAAGGTACTTACAAATGTGGACAATGCAAACTATGCCCATTTATATATCAAGGAAAAAAGGACATTCTTCTTCCTAATGGAAAGACTAAACAAAGTGATCAAATGATTAACTGTAATTCAACATTTGTGATATATGGAATTGAACGTGTGTGTGGAAAACTCTACATTGGAAGTACAATCAGAAAATTAAAGGTGAGAATCTTTGAACACTTACGAGCCATTCGAAACAAAGACCTTCGATCCCCCATTCTTGTTCACATCATTACAAAACATCAAACTTTTGATTTGACAAAACTAAGAATCTTCGGCTTGGAGAAAGTTGTGCTACCACCACGAGGAGGAAATAAGGAAGAATTACTACCCAAACAAGAAAGTAAATGGATCTGTATCATGGACACATGTGTGTCAGGTTTAAATTGTGACACAGAGATGTTTAATTTGTTGTAAATGGGAATTTGTTACAGAATTATATGGGAGGCATGTTGCATAATATGTGGTTTAAAACTTTTTTATGATTTAAACAAGCAATATTAAGTTAGGAATCAACAATTAGGAAATAATCAAGATAAGTCCACATATTGGAATCTAAGTGCAATTAGAGTCATAGGTTTGTGAAGAACACTAAAATGAGACTGTCAGTATAAATATACTTCGTATAAATACACTAATTTTGTTAAAATATAAGTGAAATAATTAGTTCTAGAATCGATACATTTACTTAGGACCTGTTATATCCTTATAATAAACTATGCTAAGGATCAAGTATCCTTCATCCTGATAATGATTTCATTTGTCAGGATATAAAAAAAATGTGCGCAAATCACGTTACGTCACGCTTAATGAATGTGACTCTAGTGAAAGAGAAAAAATCCATAATTTGCAAATTGCCCCCTTTTTTCATCCAAACTCTATCATTGATATATCTTTGCTAGTTTTGCTAGTCAAATATATTAAATAATCATTTTTACCTATAACTAGGTATCCTCAAATTATTTCCCCCGTTTCAAAATGGCTGATAACTACGCAGCCTAATGCGATGATGTCATTGCGCCACGCGTGATCATGTGGAACGCAACGCGATGATGTCATTGTGCTGCGTTTTCTGCTTAAATAGGGTGCGCATCTTCAATAACACAAACCATTTGTTCTGGCAACCGCCGGAAAGCCCACCATAGCATTATAGGACTTTTGAAAGCGGCAAGAATTATAAGGTAAGATATATTTTATACCTTATTAGGTAGACTAGCATTATGCTTCCCTCCAAGCCAAAAACTTTAATTCCAAAACTCTCTTTAAATTGTTTTCTCTTCCCTTAGCAACCCTAATAATGAATATCAAGCTATCACTGGAAAATAATTTTCAAAAAAGAACAGGAAATGACAAATAGTAATGATCTATCACTGGACAAACAAGCAATACTATCAATTGGGGTGAGTCAAAGAATTATACATTATTTGCATTTGTTAAAAAATATTATTACAATTACATAGCCTAAAATGTATGTTTTTTTCTACTTGCACATCAAACAAGAAAAAATACTTAGTCCCGTTTTCTTTTTGTTTTTTAGTTAATAGAATAAGTTCCATCTCCTGAAGAACCATTGTTAACCACAATAGGGAAACACGTGTCGAGCTAGGAACTATTAGGAAATTAAAATTAAAATTGCAATAAAAGCCAATTTGCTGGAATTGAAGCACAACAAATATATTGCAATTTAAGCACAGTAAGGATCTATATGTTACAAGGTGTGAAATTAACACTGGTTGAACATGATTTGTTTATGAAAAATGTACCTGAGGTGCAAAGGCGATTCTATATTATTTGTATAAAAGACTGAATCTAAGTAGGAAAATAAAGAAGATTTGAAAAAATTGATTCGTGACCCAGACTCACCTGTGAACATTCTATCAAAAAGGTTGGCGCATTAGAGTAAGCTTTTCCCAATTCCTTAATAATGTTCATAGTGGAACTGTGCAGCAGCCACACAGTCATTGGGATTTATTCATGCTGACAACAACAGCCATTCAACAATAATCATTTATTCAGAAACTTTAAAAATTGTCGCCAAGGGTGTGTTTTGTTGGCTGAAACTCTTTATTTGTTCAGTAACCTAAACTGTAACATACAATTTGGATGTCTCACCTATACTCACCTAATAGTTAAACCCATGTCACTCACCTCACAAATGTCATGAATACCAACCAACTGCTGAATATGTGTGATTGTAATTTTTAATATCAGCCTTGATAAAGACCCCTTGAGGTTGAAACACATATCGGCTGACCACCACAAGACTATTTTGTCTGGTAACTGCACCCCTGGTCCAAGTGCTGCAGCACACATTTTGAAAGTGCTCCTTCGTTGGATTTCTCATCATGAGAACTAGTGACGTCTTCCACAGACGCGTGCACCAGCGACAATCGCTGCACAGTGAAATGCTCTCGTAGGGAAACATTTTGGGCTCTGGCACTTATTTTATGTGAGATTTCTCAAGTTTTCTGTTGGTGGCGGCAGTGGGCCGGTGCGAAATAATAGGAAGGTGGCCTTACCAAATATCCGGCCCAGGGCCTCACCCAACCCTGGGACAGCTCTGAGTTTGCGCAATCCCAGTATATTTCCAGTATGCACAATTCCAGTATATTTTGCTATTTACAGTCTAGTTTACATAATCCCAATATGTGATTAAAGAATTCCAGAGAACTCCTCCTTTACAAATTCCAGTATATTTCCAGTTTACCCAATCACTTCCTACTCGTGGATTTATGTATTTATTTACAACAGCGTTTGCACAGAAAAACGGTTAATAGAAACACAACAGGCATGGTAGGAGCAGGTGGTAGGAAACATTTAAATATGAGCAATGACACTTCAGTTTGCAATTTCCATTTGTACAATTTCATGACTTTCCCAGTTTATCATCATACCCGGTATGTTCCCAATTCTTGTCAACTCCAATCTTCCACATTACCAGTATGGTTCCAGTTTGCAGAATCCAAGGAAATATCCCTTTTTGCCAAATGCATGATATTCCCAGTGTGCACTGTATACTGTGACCAAAGTTTGGCAATGCCAGCATAAAACCAGTTTTCAGAGTACCAATATGCTTCTAATTTGGATGAGCCAAGTATATCCTATTTTTGCAATGACCGTATATTCCCAGTTTGTACCATAGAAGTACATTTCTAGTTCATACACCCAATTATACGGACAGTTTCAAATCCCGATGAACTGCAGAATACCCAATTCCAGTATGCTCCCAAATTGTACAGTTCCAATATATTCCCAGTGTTCTGATCGTTATGACCCAGTTTACAGGTTCCCACTATAACCCCATTTTAATAGTACACAATGCCAGTATATGGCCTGCCTGTACAATTCCGGATTACAACCAGTATGACAATTGCCCCCCTTGAACAGTGTCTGGAATCAACTTTAAATCCACAGATAAGTGAAAGCAGGGGAAGAGGAACGGGAAAGTGTGACTCTTTGCGTGACTTCCAAACGGTTCAATGTATGGAGCCCTGCAATTGGTGGAGAAGAGCCATATAAGCTCTCAGTTTCTTTACGTGGAAGGTTTGACAGGCCACACCCTTCCAAGATCTGCAAAAGTTCACAAACATCATCCTTATTTGCCTTTACCAGAGCGAGGACTGGCACTCTCTTCCATTGACCCAGTGGGCACAGCCAAGCTACAAACCAAAGAACGTTTGTTTTCTGAGTGCCTTGCAACTATCCCTGCATCAGTGGTCGAAGTGGGCGCGAGCGGTCGGGAGGGGTGCTCCTCTTCTTCTTTTATTTAAGCTTCACCGTTCCTATAGTTTTATTTTAAATAGAAACCGTATTTTCAGTGCACTGCACTGAGCGTTCCCCTAAACAATAGGATAATGTTTTTTGGGGTTTGTATTGTGCGTGGGAGGGTGCGTGGCGATGGGATTTTGTGGAGAGCGGTGCAGGCCAATAGTGAACATAGCTCCACTACTTCTTTTTGTGCACTTCGACCACTGCCCTGCATGTATCTTGCACGAAGAGGCAGAGGCATGGCCAATTTGGGAATGGGTAACCAGGGGTGCCTGCACCCTGTAGTTACTAAATAACTCGACTGCACTGAACTGAAGTGGGTTGTGTCAGACGTAAGGCCCACTGAAAGCATCACTTGCATCGGTCGCTGCACTCGCCCACGCGATGAAAAGGGGAGCACAACCACAGCAGAGACCACTTGTAACTGGCCTAGTCGATGGCCGCCTGAAAAGCACACATCCAGGTTATAGTCCAGGAGTAAAAGGTGTAGTGTACTCTACTCCCCGGACACTCAATGGTGATAGTGCATCGGGCCTTTTATGGCTCGGTGGCTGAATTCTCCTTATGTGCCCTCCCGGGAAATAAGGTCTAAGGGCTCCTGTCTCCTTGTGACTCCTCGGTATCAATTTGAACGGGTTGGGGGCCGCTCATTCTCTATGGCTGCTGTGAAATTTTGGAACTCGGCGCCACTTTAGTAATGTCCACAGAAAACCATCTGGCTTTCCGCCGGTTGTTAAAAGCTCACCTGTTCTAAGTCGCTTTCGCTTTTGTTAAATTGACTTGTTATCCTGCTGGTTTATTTTGGCGCCAAGATGCTTCGGCGAGCTTGCGCTTTATAAAATTAATAATTAATATAACATAACTCCTACAAGGACACATTTGGGTCGCCCAGCAAGCCACCTGTGCTTTGTCCTTGGAGAGCTCGTATCAGATGGTTCATGCGTGAAAATGATGATTGGCACAGATTAAGTAAATCGTGGGGAAAAGCATACCATGTATTGAATGCGTCAACCTACAAGCATCGAAATGTCTTTAAAAGAGTTTGAGGAACCTTGAGTAGCTGGAGGCTGTAACAACACATCGCACATACCGTGCCGGCCCCCACCGAACCGTTTCGGGTGGCAGATCTGCAAAGGAAGCCGCAGACACCAGAGCGCCGGCGGTGCGCAGGGGTGCGCTCCCGGTCGTCGCGGAGGCCCCGTCTGCGCGCGGCCTGTGCGATGTAAAGGGGACACGCGTGGCCCTCTGGACGACCCACGGACAGTACCTCGGAGCTGGAGCTCGAAAGGCCACACTGCGCCACCCCACGCCCTCTTGGTGGTGCGACTCCACAGCTCGGCAACTTGCAAGCCCACGGTCAAGATCCGTAAGAGACATCCACGGGGAAAAGTCGAAAGGTAATCCAGACCCACGGGTTATCCAAATAACTATACGGTGTTTCCATAAAGGTTCGCCCGTTCGATGTGACAATTGACAATTGGCAAGCCGAGGGTTGGGCCCCCAAAACCTTGGGGCGTGTGCCTTCCTTCGAAACACTGGACATCTTGCCCCAGTCCATCACGTCGGTGGACAGACCCCCACGCGTGGCGACGAGTCTTTCCCACTTCTGATAAGCAGGCGATCCGCGTGTTACGCACAAGGTTGCCCAAGTACGGAGCCACAAACTGCGACATAGATCTCCCCCCGCCGCCATTTTGGTGCATTACAGTCTCGTTCCAGTAATACTGGGACCCTGCCTAACGGAGCATAGGCCTACTCTAGATCTATGAACTTTACACAGAAATTGGCCAAATTTTGCTTTAACCAGGTCCCTGAAGCATCGCCCCAACGCAAACCCTCCATCATGGCCTCTAAGGACCCAGAGGCGGCGCTGACTAGGGGCGACATCGCTGACCTCCTCTCAGAAATGAAAGGGATGAGAGCTGATATAGGCAACAAGATCGACAAGATCACGAGCAGAATCGACAAGATGGAGGAAAGAATTGAAGAGGTTGAGCATAACCAGACCTCCTCAGGCATCCTTGAAATGCAGGTCGACCACCGCCTAATGGAAATTGAGAGCAGAGAGGAGGAACTCCGCCTAAAAGTCGATGATTTAGAAAATAGAGAGCGTCGGAACAACATACGGGTCTTTGGTGTTCCCGAAGTGGACGGAGAATCAGAGACACACCTCAAACAAACCCTACACGACATTCTGAAACTCCTATTCGAAGACGACGGAATAGACGCACCCAAAATTGACAGGATCCACAGAGCCGGAGGAAAACCGGGCAGCCCGAGGTCCATCCTTGCCCGGTTCCACAATCACGCAGACAGGGCCCGGATTCTAGACAAAGCCAGGCTTGCACCGCAGATTTCTCTGGCGGGGTCACGTATCACCATCTTCCAGGACCTATCCTCCCTTACGCTAGCACTCCGAAGGAAATGCCAACCAATTACCAAGTTCCTCAAAGATAAAGGTGCCAGATATCGGTGGGGCTACCCATTCTCACTAACGTTCGAATGGGATGGCGCGAAGATGAAACTCACATCAGAAAGAGACATTTCCAACGCCATCACTGAATTACTAGGCCCGCAGCCGGATGGAACTCCCATCCCGACAAAGAAGAACCAGGAAGAAAATTGGCAATCTAAAGGCCCTCGAAGACGGAGAATGCAAGGTTCCAGGAAATTCAGGAGAATGATCGCCTCATCAGACATGGAACATTGACTTCTCCTCTATTCTGAACACCCACTATGAAAAGGCAACGCGAATGACAGAAGCGAACTGGGTGCCACCTTTACTACGTTGACTCCCAAACTGGACCCATGTAAGAGGTCTGCAGGCTGTGTCACGTGAACTGAGGTACAGGGTGAGATCAAAGGGGGAGAAATGATTAAGATATCGATTAGACCTGGGCGGGGAGGGCCGTCTTTGAGACTATGTTAACCGTTAATATAGAGGGCCTCCTTCCCTCAGGCATCGAATGATGAGATTGGGGGGCTCGAAAGTTTAAGTTAGGATGTGTTTTGATTGAATACGGACCGTTTGTTGTGCGGTTCACACTGGTGGTTCGATAACAGTTGGGTGATGTCCAACCAGCTGCATCGGACGCCGAGGGAGAGAAAGTCTAGGGGTAACCCTATAATGGGATACTTTGTTCATGGCGGGACGGTGGGGCTTTGGGGTAGAAAAGTTGGACTCTTACAGGTTCCTTTTACAGAACGCAGGATACGCATGCAAACAGGCATTAATCTAATAGCACTCACACAATGTGACAAGGAGCGCATTTCGACCACTTGGCCTACGAGAATCTACGAATGCAACACGACAGGCACAGAGAATAGCGAAATCTTCTTAAGTAAGCCCTGATGGCAGCCACACACAACATGGAGCATTTACGCATAGGCACACTGAATGTGAAAGGGCTAAACACCCCTACGAAACGTTCCTCGGTTGCAAGAGAATTTAAGCGCTCCAAGATTGACATCTTATTCGTCCAAGAAACGCACTACATGAAAGGGCAAGAGAGAGCAATCCCGGGAAGACATATTGGCCATACCCTATGGAGTTCCGGTATAACAAAAAAGGCAGGAGTGGGGATAGTAATTCGCAAGAATCTACGCATGTCGGTCCAGGGCTCGTGGGTGGACACAGAGGGAAGAATAGCAATCATTACAGGACTCATTCGGAACGAGTTTGTCACGCTGGCCACGGTATATGCTCCCAATCAAGGTCAAAAGAGGTTCCTTCACAAAGCACTTGAAAAAGTGTTTCAAATGACGAAGGGGCAAACGATCCTTGGAGGAGACTTTAATATGTGGATGGACCCCGCCCTGGACAGACAAAGTGCAACAAGCATACCCAAACCGCCACACTCGGCTGAAGACACTGATATGAAAGTAGCACTCTCGACATTTGGGCTAACTGACAGTTGGCGTCATCTCCACCCCACGGATAGCGGCTTCACCTTCCGCTCTATTCCCCATGGAACCCTCACGCGGATTGACTACGTGTTCCTGTCAGAAAACCTGCTATGAGAAATCTCTGCTGCAGAAATATGTCCGATCTCGTGGTCGGATCACGATATGGTACTGACAGAGATACACTGGGCGACACGCACCCCCCAGAACACAAAATGGAGATGCAAAGACTCCCTCTGGACAGACACGGCGTTCAGAGATGAGTTCGAAAATGAAATCAAACAATTCTTCGTCTCCAATGACACTGGGGAGATTTCAAAAAGTTCGGTATGGGAGGCTGCAAAAGCAACATGGAGAGGTATTCTCATTAGAGAAGGGGCCCGCAAAAAGAGAGAGCGAACCTTGATCGAAGAAAATATCAGGCAGAAATTGCGCGAAGCAGAGAAACTCGCACAATCAAACCCACGAGAAAGAGCGAAACACCTCAATGAAGCCAGGGAACTCAGAGAAGAACTAAAAATATTAGAAGTCGGCAAAATCAACCAAACTGCAGTATTTAAAGCAAAAAGTTTATGAAAAGGCTGATGCTCTTCTAGCAGCAAGACTACGCGCACAGAGAGCTGAAAGGTGGGTGAATGTAATAGAGAGAAGGGACGGCACGCTCCTAAACACCATCGAAACCTCGCCCCAAGGAATTCAAGAGGCGTTCGCATTTTTCTACGAAGACCTATACACTTGTGACCCGCCATCCCCGCCGGGTGTCATAGAAGATTATCTCAAAGGAGTCAAGTTGCCATCGCTGTCACATGCTGAAGCTGAGGCGCTCGATGTCCCTGTTAGCGAAGAAGAAGTTACCGACGCTATCAAGAGGCTCAAGGCAGGGAAGTCTCCGGGAGACGATGGATTCACCCCTGGCTTCTATAAATCATTCACCGCGTACATCGCCCCCTTCTTAACAACGCTCTTCAATGAAATATTTGAAACAGGGAAAGTCCCCCCTCCTTCGCACAAGAACTGTTAACGGTTATTCCAAAAGAAGGCAGAGACCCGAAATTATGCGAATCATACCGTCCCATATCGCTTTTGAATATAGACGCCAAAATATACGCAAGGATCATAGCAGCCCGAATGGAAGTCCACTTGCCACGACTGGTGAATCCGGATCAGGTTGGCTTTGTGACCCAAAGACAAGGGGCAGACACCATGAGGAAAACACTCCACCTGATACACGAAGCACGGCGCATGCCAGGAGACCCCGCCCTCCTGTCACTGGACGCCGAGAAGGCCTTTGACAGGGTGGACTGGGACTTTTTAGAACAGGTACTCATTGAAGTGGGACTTGGCCCGAGGCTCCGCCTTGCCATAAAAGCTTTGTACTCATCCCCGCAAACATCTGTCTCTGTCAATGGTGGCTATTCTAGATGGTTCTCCCTGGAGAGGGGAACGAGACAGGGTTGCCCATTGTCAGCCATCCTGTTTGTCCTCTCCCTCGAACCTTTGGCGCAACGGCTGAGACAAGACACCGGAGTACGAGGAATCAGAGTCGGAGACAAGGAATATAAGCTGGGTCTATATGCCGACGACATATTGCTTCATCTCACCTACCCACTCGAATCTATCCCGGCAGCTCTAAAGATTATCGAAGAATATGGACAGATGGCAGGCTTGAAAATCAACACTGGGAAATCTATCCTGCTCCCGCTTGACAAGAGCAGGGACGATGAAGTAGAAAGATTCGCCCCATTGGGAATGAAGGTGAGCTTGACCACCCTGCGATACTTGGGCATCAACGTCACTCGAGACCTCCATACCTTGTACCAAGCTGTAACGCTCACCTGATTCTCGCAGAGGCGCCGGTCTTGACTGGGCGACTACCGTATCTTCAAAGGTGATGTGTAGCACCCGATTGGCTCTTTGGGCTGGACCTCTGTGCACTGTATGCCTGACGTGTAGAGTAAGATGTCTGCAGATAGAAAATATGGGGTTAATGAACTGGGGTTATTGGGGTGTCCCTATCTCTTTCCTCTTCTCCTCTCCTGTAGACCCCCAAAGGTTAACGCTCTCACCTTAGGTAAGTGAATGCCGAGCTCTCCATCTGCCTCGGGGCAGGGTGCTGTAACCAGCTTCTTCACTGGATAGGTAGCGCAGGCCTCTTGACTTCAGAGGACTGCTGTCCGTCGTTTACTGCACGAACGGTAAGTTTCGAGTCATTCAAATGTCTTTAAAGTCTTTAGTAATGATGTCTCTTGTTTTGCAGGGTTCCGGCGATGGCGGATGACGGGCTGAAGTGAGTTGAAGATAGAGCCCGTGTGATGAATAGAAGCGCCTGGAAGCACGCAAGTAAGCGCTTGTTGCCTGCTTCACTATGCGCTCTAACTGTCTTTTTATTTTGCAGGTACGAGTTCGGAGCGGCTGCAGGGTGCCGGAATACCCACTGGATTAGATGTGGAAAGGAGTAATGGCACGTGAGTATTAAAGTTCCCCAATGTCTTTAAACGCACCTTGTTTTGTCTTTCAGATGCGGGATGCAGCGCCGAAGGCCTCCGGAGCGTGCGAAGAGTTGGTAAACTTTTGTCTTTCAGATGCCGGAATGCAGTGTGAAAACCTCCGGAGCGCACGAAGAGTAGGTAAGCCTTTGCCTTTCAGATGCCGGAATGCTAACCTGTTCTTTCTTGTCTTTATAGGTGTTGCTGAAGACTGGATTCAGGATGGTAAGCCTTTGCCTTTCAGATGCCGGAATGCTAACCTGTTCTTTCTTGTCTTTATAGGTGTTGCTGAAGACTGGATTCAGGATGGTAAGCCTTTTTCCTTAGGCCCAGGACCGGATGCAGAAGACACGATGAGCGTTCTGCTGCAGAGGTTGCAGAATAACGCAAAGCAAGATTCATCCACCGGGTGTGGTTTAAATAGCCTCCTGTAGTGCTTAGGTGTCTCCTTCCACAGCCACGCCTAAGTAAGAAAAGAGTTCCTGGTAAGAAAAGAGTTCCTGCCTTCCAGAAGAGTTCCAGTGTTCTGAATCTAGGGAGTGGCTCCAGCCCCACCCAACAGGAAAGTAGTTCCAAACAGAAGAGGATCAGAGGCTCAACTGGCAGGCAAGTAAGCAGCATGGTCTGCTGAAGGTAAGTCCACCCAAGCATTATGAGCCCGGCGCTTCCAGCGCTGGGACTGGGCATATTTATGAGCCTGGTGCCACTGGCGCCAGGACTGGGTCCAAAAGGTCCCAATTGGGACTGGTTGGCACTCGGAACCTGGGTTATGGATCTGCTTCCAAGGGAGTTGGGAAAACCCTGACCTTTTGGAAGCAGAGATCATGACAGTACCCCCCCTCAAGGCCCCTCCCAAACCGGGCTTCTCCGGGGGTTTTGGCTTGTCAGGAAATGTTCGGTGAAATCTTTTGATTAGGCGAGGAGCGTGGACATATTCAGCAGGTTCCCAGGATCTCTCTTGGGGGCCGTAGCCTTTCCAGTCAATTAGGTAGAATAGTTTAGATTTGGAGATCTTGGAGTCCAGAATGCTTTTGACTTCAAACTCGAGTTCTCCATCCACTAGGATAGGTTTTGGAGATTTGGTTAGTCGGGTTTGAGGTTGCACGGGTTTTAATAGAGAGACGTGGAAGACCGGATGTATCTTCATGTGCGGGGGCAAGTCCAACTTGACCGCTACTGGGTTTACTATGGTAGTGATGGAATAGGGACCAAGGTATCTTGGGTTGAATGTGCGTGGCCCTTTTAGAGATAGATATTTGGTGGATAACCAGACTTGATCCCCTACTTGATAGTGAGGGGCTTCCTTCCGATGTTGATCTGCTCCTTTCTTGTATTGTTCTTTAGCCCTTTGAAGGTGAGAAACAGCTTCCTTAAAGGCTTGGGTGATTGTAGAATGCAGGTAGTCTACTGCTGGTGTTTCAAGATCTTGGAGGGGATCCAACTCCGAGGTTCGAGGGTGACTGCCGTACAAAAGAAAAAACGGGGTTTTCCCAGTTCCCGAATGGACAGAGTTATTGTAGGCATACTCGGCTATCCAAAGGATATCTTTCCAAGTTTTTTCAGTTTGTTGCAGCATGCAGCGTAAATACTGTTCCAGAGTTTGATTGGTCCTCTCGGTTTGTCCGTCGGTCTGAGGGTGGTGACTGGTCGATAGTCTCACATCAATTTGAGCCGACCGACAGCAACTTCGCCAAAAATGAGAAATAAATTGACTACCTCGATCCGAAATTAGAACCGAAGGAAAACCGTGCAGTCGGACGATGTTTTCGAGAAATTCTCGGGCCAGAGTTGCTGCTGTTGGCAAGCCTTTGAGCGGAATGAAATGCGCCATCTTGGAGAATAAGTCCACGATTACTAGAATCGTATTGTATCCGGAGCATGGAGGTAGATCGGTGATGAAGTCCATAGAAAGTGTATGCCAAGGGCGAGGTGGGATGTCAATAGGGCGTAAGAGGCCTGCTGGTCTTTCCTTTTGACTCTTGTTTTGGGCGCATACTCCACAGGACATTATAAAGTCTCTGATATCTTTTTTCCAAGACGGCCACCAGAAGTAGCGCTTGATCTTTTCTGAGGTCTTGGCTATACCGGGATGACCTTCCATTAAAGAGTCGTGATAACAAGAGATTACTTTTTTCTGTAAATCTGTGCTGGGTAGGTATAATCGTTCTTGGAAATACAATAAGTTGTCCTTTACTGCAAAGTCCTTTCCCTGCAGATGCCAATTCTGTATGTCTGCTGGAGTTACAAGTTGCCTGGCTTTATCCTTAACTTCCTCTATGGCGATTACACACAGAATTCTTTGTTCGGGAATGATTGGTACAGGTTTAGGGTTGACCAAGTGTTCTTCCACTCCCATCCGAGAAAGGGCATCGGCTTTACCGTTCTTTGTACCAGGTCGATAGGTAATTATGAAGTCAAACTCGGCAAAGAATAATGCCCAACGGAGTTGTCTAGAGGATTGGGCTTTTGCGGTCTTCAAATATTGCAGGTTTCGGTGATCCGTAATCACAGTAACGGTGTGTCGGGCCCCCAGCAGATAATGCCGCCAAGCCTTAAAGGCAGACTTGATAGCCAGAAGTTCCTTGTCAGTAATCGTGTAATTGATTTCAGGAGGCGAGAATTTGCGGGACCAAAATGCCACGGGATGCAACTGATTGGTTACCGGGTCCTTTTGTGATAGAACTGCCCCCATGGCAAGGCTTGAAGCATCAGTTTCCACGATGTAGGGGAGTTCGGGGCGAGGGTGTTTTAAGATTGGTGCAGAGATAAATTTAGTCTTCAAATCCTGGAAAGCTTGTTCCGCCTCGGTAGACCATTCAAAACGTTTGTTTTTCTTTAACAAGGCAGTGATGGGCTGGACTATTCGAGAGAATTCGGGGATAAACCTGCGGTAAAAGTTAGCGAAGCCTAACATGCTTTGCACACCTTTTACGGAGGATGGTGATGGCCATTTGAGAACTGCATCGACCTTCTTTGAATCCATACGCACTCCGCCAGGTGATAATATGAATCCCAAGAATTCAACTTCAGTCACGTTGAAAACACATTTTTCCAACTTAGCGAAAAGTTTGTGTTGACGCAATCTTTCGAGGACCATTTTCACGTGTTTCCGATGTTCAGATTCCGATGAAGAATAAACGAGGATGTCGTCAATGTAAACAACAACACATACATCTATGAGCTCTCTGAGGACATCGTTCATAAAATATTGAAAGGCGGCCGGGGCATTTCAAAGTCCGAAGGGCATGACCTGATATTCAAATAGCCCATACTTGGTGCGGAAGGCCGTCTTCCATTCATCGCCCTCTTTTACTCGTACCAAGTGGTAAGCTCCTCTAAGATCCAGCTTTGTATATATGCATGCTTTTCTGACTTGGTCCAGGAGTTCAGGGATCAAAGGTAACGGATATCTATTCTTAACGGTGATCTGGTTCAGGGAGCGATAATCGATACAAGTTCTAAGGTCTCCTTCCTTTTTTGGAACGAAGAACAAAGCTGAAGAAGCAGGGGACTTGGAAGGACGAATAAACCCATTTGCCAGGTATTGATCCAGGTATTGTCGAAGGTGAAGGTTCTCAGGCTCGGTGAGGGCATAAATTCTACTACAAGGAGGAGTAGATCCAGGTATCAGGTCTATCTGGCAGTCATAAGACCTATGAGGAGGTAGAGAGTTAGCCTGATCCTTCCGGAAAACATCTTGGTATTCTAGGTATTCGGGAGGTAACTGGGGAGTCTCTGAAGAAATTGCGGCCAGTGCAACACCAGGTGGAGGGTGACAAGTAGAGACACATTCTGGAAACTGGACCGTTCTTGCTCGCCAATCGATCAGAGGATTGTGTTTCTCTAACCAAGGTATTCCTAGAATAATCTGAAACTGAGGGGCCTTGATCACATCGAACACGATCTTCTCATGGTGTCCATCTTGACTTACTAGCGTCACCTCTTGAGTGGTATGCGTTACTGGCCCGGAGGCTATCTCCGTACCATCCACCGTAGTAATGACGTCCTTTACAGCCTTGGGACAAAGAGTTAGATTCATCCTCAAAACCATTTCATGATCCACATAATTGCCGATGGCACCGCTGTCGACGTAAGCTTCAATTGCATGTAATCGATACGGATTATCAGGGCTAATGAGGACCATAGGTATCACGAAATGCGAGGTCACGGAACTGGTTTTCACGCTCGGCAAGAGGACCTCTATTCTTGTCGGGCGAGGTCGTTTCCCTGCTCAGAGTTTGTAACTTTGGTAACTGCAGCTCCTACTGCCTTCTTGGCAGGTTTCACCGGACAGTCTCGAAGAAAGTGCCCTGAGTTTCCGCAATATAGGCATAATTGCAACTGTTTCCTCCTTTCCCGCTCCCTTTGTGTTAGAGGACCTTTCAGACCCCCTATTTGCATGGGTTCCCCGGAGTCTACTCCTTTGGAAGGAGTTGGCGGTTTGGAAAATACTCGAGCATCAAACTTGGAACGATCGGCCTTCCTGTTCTGCAGCCTGTGATCTATTTGAACGACCAAGTCTATATAATCCGAACAGTCTTGTGGGGGATTCACTACTTGGGCTAAAACGTCTTTGAGCTCTCCACGTAGACCTCTATAAAACAGCGTAATCCTTTTGTCCTCAGGCCATTGAGTTTCCACTATTAGTCTATTGAAAGATGCAATATAAGCCAAAAGGTCTTGATTACCCTGTCGCAACGAAAGAAGCTCATTGTCCAAGGCCTGCCCCTGTGAATGTCTTGCGAACAGTTTTTCCATACTAAGCTGAAAGGCTTGAAAATCATGGAGAACCGGATCATCTTGATTAACTAGAGGGATCGACCAGTCTGCCGCATTGCCACTAAGGTACGAAAGTACAAAAGCTACTTTTGCTTGATCAGTTGGAAAGGCTGCTGGCCGGCATAAGAAGTGCAACCGGCACTGATTGATAAATACTGCAAACCTCTTTGGGTCACCAGAAAATCGTTCGGGCGGAGCCAGAGGTACATTCCCAGGTAGGTTGATCTGCACTGGATTCATAGAGGATGTTGAAGGAAGATTTGCCCCTGATGCGGGTAACGGGGTCTGTCCGGCTTGTGACTGTAGCACTTGTCTAGCAAGATTGTCTGTTCTCTCCTTGGAAATAATTAGTTCCCTTCTTAGAGCATTCGTTTCCTGACGAGCTGCATGCACTTCTGCCCTTAGTTCCCCAAGTAACCGGGCTAGGGGGTCACTATCCGAGGTTTCCATAGCGCCTGGGCGAGAGTTTTGCGGTTGGCTTTGCGTTCTGTAACGCTCACCTGATTCTCGCAGAGGCGCCGGTCTTGACTGGGCGACTACCGTATCTTCAAAGGTGATGTGTAGCACCCGATTGGCTCTTTGGGCTGGACCTCTGTGCACTGTATGCCTGACGTGTAGAGTAAGATGTCTGCAGATAGAAAATATGGGGTTAATGAACTGGGGTTATTGGGGTGTCCCTATCTCTTTCCTCTTCTCCTCTCCTGTAGACCCCCAAAGGTTAACGCTCTCACCTTAGGTAAGTGAATGCCGAGCTCTCCATCTGCCTCGGGGCAGGGTGCTGTAACCAGCTTCTTCACTGGATAGGTAGCGCAGGCCTCTTGACTTCAGAGGACTGCTGTCCGTCGTTTACTGCACGAACGGTAAGTTTCGAGTCATTCAAATGTCTTTAAAGTCTTTAGTAATGATGTCTCTTGTTTTGCAGGGTTCCGGCGATGGCGGATGACGGGCTGAAGTGAGTTGAAGATGGAGCCCGTGTGATGAATAGAAGCGCCTGGAAGCACGCAAGTAAGCGCTTGTTGCCTGCTTCACTATGCGCTCTAACTGTCTTTTTATTTTGCAGGTACGAGTTCGGAGCGGCTGCAGGGTGCCGGAATACCCACTGGATTAGATGTGGAAAGGAGTAATGGCACGTGAGTATTAAAGTTCCCCAATGTCTTTAAACGCACCTTGTTTTGTCTTTCAGATGCGGGATGCAGCGCCGAAGGCCTCCGGAGCGTGCGAAGAGTTGGTAAACTTTTGTCTTTCAGATGCCGGAATGCAGTGTGAAAACCTCCGGAGCGCACGAAGAGTAGGTAAGCCTTTGCCTTTCAGATGCCGGAATGCTAACCTGTTCTTTCTTGTCTTTATAGGTGTTGCTGAAGACTGGATTCAGGATGGTAAGCCTTTGCCTTTCAGATGCCGGAATGCTAACCTGTTCTTTCTTGTCTTTATAGGTGTTGCTGAAGACTGGATTCAGGATGGTAAGCCTTTTTCCTTAGGCCCAGGACCGGATGCAGAAGACACGATGAGCGTTCTGCTGCAGAGGTTGCAGAATAACGCAAAGCAAGATTCATCCACCGGGTGTGGTTTAAATAGCCTCCTGTAGTGCTTAGGTGTCTCCTTCCACAGCCACGCCTAAGTAAGAAAAGAGTTCCTGGTAAGAAAAGAGTTCCTGCCTTCCAGAAGAGTTCCAGTGTTCTGAATCTAGGGAGTGGCTCCAGCCCCACCCAACAGGAAAGTAGTTCCAAACAGAAGAGGATCAGAGGCTCAACTGGCAGGCAAGTAAGCAGCATGGTCTGCTGAAGGTAAGTCCACCCAAGCATTATGAGCCCGGCGCTTCCAGCGCTGGGACTGGGCATATTTATGAGCCTGGTGCCACTGGCGCCAGGACTGGGTCCAAAAGGTCCCAATTGGGACTGGTTGGCACTCGGAACCTGGGTTATGGATCTGCTTCCAAGGGAGTTGGGAAAACCCTGACCTTTTGGAAGCAGAGATCATGACAGTACCCCCCCTCAAGGCCCCTCCCAAACCGGGCTTCTCCGGGGGTTTTGGCTTGTCAGGAAATGTTCGGTGAAATCTTTTGATTAGGCGAGGAGCGTGGACATATTCAGCAGGTTCCCAGGATCTCTCTTGGGGGCCGTAGCCTTTCCAGTCAATTAGGTAGAATAGTTTAGATTTGGAGATCTTGGAGTCCAGAATGCTTTTGACTTCAAACTCGAGTTCTCCATCCACTAGGATAGGTTTTGGAGATTTGGTTAGTCGGGTTTGAGGTTGCACGGGTTTTAATAGAGAGACGTGGAAGACCGGATGTATCTTCATGTGCGGGGGCAAGTCCAACTTGACCGCTACTGGGTTTACTATGGTAGTGATGGAATAGGGACCAAGGTATCTTGGGTTGAATGTGCGTGGCCCTTTTAGAGATAGATATTTGGTGGATAACCAGACTTGATCCCCTACTTGATAGTGAGGGGCTTCCTTCCGATGTTGATCTGCTCCTTTCTTGTATTGTTCTTTAGCCCTTTGAAGGTGAGAAACAGCTTCCTTAAAGGCTTGGGTGATTGTAGAATGCAGGTAGTCTACTGCTGGTGTTTCAAGATCTTGGAGGGGATCCAACTCCGAGGTTCGAGGGTGACTGCCGTACAAAAGAAAAAACGGGGTTTTCCCAGTTCCCGAATGGACAGAGTTATTGTAGGCATACTCGGCTATCCAAAGGATATCTTTCCAAGTTTTTTCAGTTTGTTGCAGCATGCAGCGTAAATACTGTTCCAGAGTTTGATTGGTCCTCTCGGTTTGTCCGTCGGTCTGAGGGTGGTGACTGGTCGATAGTCTCACATCAATTTGAGCCGACCGACAGCAACTTCGCCAAAAATGAGAAATAAATTGACTACCTCGATCCGAAATTAGAACCGAAGGAAAACCGTGCAGTCGGACGATGTTTTCGAGAAATTCTCGGGCCAGAGTTGCTGCTGTTGGCAAGCCTTTGAGCGGAATGAAATGCGCCATCTTGGAGAATAAGTCCACGATTACTAGAATCGTATTGTATCCGGAGCATGGAGGTAGATCGGTGATGAAGTCCATAGAAAGTGTATGCCAAGGGCGAGGTGGGATGTCAATAGGGCGTAAGAGGCCTGCTGGTCTTTCCTTTTGACTCTTGTTTTGGGCGCATACTCCACAGGACATTATAAAGTCTCTGATATCTTTTTTCCAAGACGGCCACCAGAAGTAGCGCTTGATCTTTTCTGAGGTCTTGGCTATACCGGGATGACCTTCCATTAAAGAGTCGTGATAACAAGAGATTACTTTTTTCTGTAAATCTGTGCTGGGTAGGTATAATCGTTCTTGGAAATACAATAAGTTGTCCTTTACTGCAAAGTCCTTTCCCTGCAGATGCCAATTCTGTATGTCTGCTGGAGTTACAAGTTGCCTGGCTTTATCCTTAACTTCCTCTATGGCGATTACACACAGAATTCTTTGTTCGGGAATGATTGGTACAGGTTTAGGGTTGACCAAGTGTTCTTCCACTCCCATCCGAGAAAGGGCATCGGCTTTACCGTTCTTTGTACCAGGTCGATAGGTAATTATGAAGTCAAACTCGGCAAAGAATAATGCCCAACGGAGTTGTCTAGAGGATTGGGCTTTTGCGGTCTTCAAATATTGCAGGTTTCGGTGATCCGTAATCACAGTAACGGTGTGTCGGGCCCCCAGCAGATAATGCCGCCAAGCCTTAAAGGCAGACTTGATAGCCAGAAGTTCCTTGTCAGTAATCGTGTAATTGATTTCAGGAGGCGAGAATTTGCGGGACCAAAATGCCACGGGATGCAACTGATTGGTTACCGGGTCCTTTTGTGATAGAACTGCCCCCATGGCAAGGCTTGAAGCATCAGTTTCCACGATGTAGGGGAGTTCGGGGCGAGGGTGTTTTAAGATTGGTGCAGAGATAAATTTAGTCTTCAAATCCTGGAAAGCTTGTTCCGCCTCGGTAGACCATTCAAAACGTTTGTTTTTCTTTAACAAGGCAGTGATGGGCTGGACTATTCGAGAGAATTCGGGGATAAACCTGCGGTAAAAGTTAGCGAAGCCTAACATGCTTTGCACACCTTTTACGGAGGATGGTGATGGCCATTTGAGAACTGCATCGACCTTCTTTGAATCCATACGCACTCCGCCAGGTGATAATATGAATCCCAAGAATTCAACTTCAGTCACGTTGAAAACACATTTTTCCAACTTAGCGAAAAGTTTGTGTTGACGCAATCTTTCGAGGACCATTTTCACGTGTTTCCGATGTTCAGATTCCGATGAAGAATAAACGAGGATGTCGTCAATGTAAACAACAACACATACATCTATGAGCTCTCTGAGGACATCGTTCATAAAATATTGAAAGGCGGCCGGGGCATTGCAAAGTCCGAAGGGCATGACCTGATATTCAAATAGCCCATACTTGGTGCGGAAGGCCGTCTTCCATTCATCGCCCTCTTTTACTCGTACCAAGTGGTAAGCTCCTCTAAGATCCAGCTTTGTATATATGCATGCTTTTCTGACTTGGTCCAGGAGTTCAGGGATCAAAGGTAACGGATATCTATTCTTAACGGTGATCTGGTTCAGGGAGCGATAATCGATACAAGTTCTAAGGTCTCCTTCCTTTTTTGGAACGAAGAACAAAGCTGAAGAAGCAGGGGACTTGGAAGGACGAATAAACCCATTTGCCAGGTATTGATCCAGGTATTGTCGAAGGTGAAGGTTCTCAGGCTCGGTGAGGGCATAAATTCTACTACAAGGAGGAGTAGATCCAGGTATCAGGTCTATCTGGCAGTCATAAGACCTATGAGGAGGTAGAGAGTTAGCCTGATCCTTCCGGAAAACATCTTGGTATTCTAGGTATTCGGGAGGTAACTGGGGAGTCTCTGAAGAAATTGCGGCCAGTGCAACACCAGGTGGAGGGTGACAAGTAGAGACACATTCTGGAAACTGGACCGTTCTTGCTCGCCAATCGATCAGAGGATTGTGTTTCTCTAACCAAGGTATTCCTAGAATAATCTGAAACTGAGGGGCCTTGATCACATCGAACACGATCTTCTCATGGTGTCCATCTTGACTTACTAGCGTCACCTCTTGAGTGGTATGCGTTACTGGCCCGGAGGCTATCTCCGTACCATCCACCGTAGTAATGACGTCCTTTACAGCCTTGGGACAAAGAGTTAGATTCATCCTCAAAACCATTTCATGATCCACATAATTGCCGATGGCACCGCTGTCGACGTAAGCTTCAATTGCATGTAATCGATCCGGATTATCAGGGCTAATGAGGACCATAGGTATCACGAAATGCGAGGTCACGGAACTGGTTTTCACGCTCGGCAAGAGGACCTCTATTCTTGTCGGGCGAGGTCGTTTCCCTGCTCAGAGTTTGTAACTTTGGTAACTGCAGCTCCTACTGCCTTCTTGGCAGGTTTCACCGGACAGTCTCGAAGAAAGTGCCCTGAGTTTCCGCAATATAGGCATAATTGCAACTGTTTCCTCCTTTCCCGCTCCCTTTGTGTTAGAGGACCTTTCAGACCCCCTATTTGCATGGGTTCCCCGGAGTCTACTCCTTTGGAAGGAGTTGGCGGTTTGGAAAATACTCGAGCATCAAACTTGGAACGATCGGCCTTCCTGTTCTGCAGCCTGTGATCTATTTGAACGACCAAGTCTATATAATCCGAACAGTCTTGTGGGGGATTCACTACTTGGGCTAAAACGTCTTTGAGCTCTCCACGTAGACCTCTATAAAACAGCGTAATCCTTTTGTCCTCAGGCCATTGAGTTTCCACTATTAGTCTATTGAAAGATGCAATATAAGCCAAAAGGTCTTGATTACCCTGTCGCAACGAAAGAAGCTCATTGTCCAAGGCCTGCCCCTGTGAATGTCTTGCGAACAGTTTTTCCATACTAAGCTGAAAGGCTTGAAAATCATGGAGAACCGGATCATCTTGATTAACTAGAGGGATCGACCAGTCTGCCGCATTGCCACTAAGGTACGAAAGTACAAAAGCTACTTTTGCTTGATCAGTTGGAAAGGCTGCTGGCCGGCATAAGAAGTGCAACCGGCACTGATTGATAAATACTGCAAACCTCTTTGGGTCACCAGAAAATCGTTCGGGCGGAGCCAGAGGTACATTCCCAGGTAGGTTGATCTGCACTGGATTCATAGAGGATGTTGAAGGAAGATTTGCCCCTGATGCGGGTAACGGGGTCTGTCCGGCTTGTGACTGTAGCACTTGTCTAGCAAGATTGTCTGTTCTCTCCTTGGAAATAATTAGTTCCCTTCTTAGAGCATTCGTTTCCTGACGAGCTGCATGCACTTCTGCCCTTAGTTCCCCAAGTAACCGGGCTAGGGGGTCACTATCCGAGGTTTCCATAGCGCCTGGGCGAGAGTTTTGCGGTTGGCTTTGCGTTCTGTAACGCTCACCTGATTCTCGCAGAGGCGCCGGTCTTGACTGGGCGACTACCGTATCTTCAAAGGTGATGTGTAGCACCCGATTGGCTCTTTGGGCTGGACCTCTGTGCACTGTATGCCTGACGTGTAGAGTAAGATGTCTGCAGATAGAAAATATGGGGTTAATGAACTGGGGTTATTGGGGTGTCCCTATCTCTTTCCTCTTCTCCTCTCCTGTAGACCCCCAAAGGTTAACGCTCTCACCTTAGGTAAGTGAATGCCGAGCTCTCCATCTGCCTCGGGGCAGGGTGCTGTAACCAGCTTCTTCACTGGATAGGTAGCGCAGGCCTCTTGACTTCAGAGGACTGCTGTCCGTCGTTTACTGCACGAACGGTAAGTTTCGAGTCATTCAAATGTCTTTAAAGTCTTTAGTAATGATGTCTCTTGTTTTGCAGGGTTCCGGCGATGGCGGATGACGGGCTGAAGTGAGTTGAAGATGGAGCCCGTGTGATGAATAGAAGCGCCTGGAAGCACGCAAGTAAGCGCTTGTTGCCTGCTTCACTATGCGCTCTAACTGTCTTTTTATTTTGCAGGTACGAGTTCGGAGCGGCTGCAGGGTGCCGGAATACCCACTGGATTAGATGTGGAAAGGAGTAATGGCACGTGAGTATTAAAGTTCCCCAATGTCTTTAAACGCACCTTGTTTTGTCTTTCAGATGCGGGATGCAGCGCCGAAGGCCTCCGCAGCGTGCGAAGAGTTGGTAAACTTTTGTCTTTCAGATGCCGGAATGCAGTGTGAAAACCTCCGGAGCGCACGAAGAGTAGGTAAGCCTTTGCCTTTCAGATGCCGGAATGCTAACCTGTTCTTTCTTGTCTTTATAGGTGTTGCTGAAGACTGGATTCAGGATGGTAAGCCTTTGCCTTTCAGATGCCGGAATGCTAACCTGTTCTTTCTTGTCTTTATAGGTGTTGCTGAAGACTGGATTTAGGATGGTAAGCCTTTTTCCTTAGGCCCAGGACCGGATGCAGAAGACACGATGAGCGTTCTGCTGCAGAGGTTGCAGAATAACGCAAAGCAAGATTCATCCACCGGGTGTGGTTTAAATAGCCTCCTGTAGTGCTTAGGTGTCTCCTTCCACAGCCACGCCTAAGTAAGAAAAGAGTTCCTGGTAAGAAAAGAGTTCCTGCCTTCCAGAAGAGTTCCAGTGTTCTGAATCTAGGGAGTGGCTCCAGCCCCACCCAACAGGAAAGTAGTTCCAAACAGAAGAGGATCAGAGGCTCAACTGGCAGGCAAGTAAGCAGCATGGTCTGCTGAAGGTAAGTCCACCCAAGCATTATGAGCCCGGCGCTTCCAGCGCTGGGACTGGGCATATTTATGAGCCTGGTGCCACTGGCGCCAGGACTGGGTCCAAAAGGTCCCAATTGGGACTGGTTGGCACTCGGAACCTGGGTTATGGATCTGCTTCCAAGGGAGTTGGGAAAACCCTGACCTTTTGGAAGCAGAGATCATGACACAAGCTAACTTCCCGCCCTTGTTACTAACATTGCAAAATGATATGAAAAAGTGGGCCAATCTCATGGATGGGACGCTTAAATGCTATTAAAATGGTAATCCTCCCGAAGATACTATACCTATTTCAGATGCTGCCTATAAAAATGCCTAAAGAATTTTTCACCGAAGTAACAAAGTCCCTGTTGGCCTTTCTTTGGCAAGGTAAAAAACCGAGAGTCCCCAAAGCACTTCTGTATCTTAAAAAAGATGACGCGGGAGTGGGCCTCCCGAACTTAGAGGCATACTACAGAGCGGCACAACTGCGAATATTGATCCCTCACCTGAGACAACAGACGGATTTACATTGGATAGCGTTGGACAATTTTCACCTCCGTCCGTATACTGTAGGCGAATGGATATGGGTGCCTGGACCAAAACTGCGAAACAGTATCAGAAATCACCCGATAATCGGGACCATTTGGTCTATTCTGAAACCGAGCAAGAACATGAAAGGGATTACAACCTGGCCTTCTCCCCTGGGCCACCTGTGGGTCCCGGGAATATGCGATGACATATCAGAACCACTAAGCTACCAGTCCTGGTACGAAGCAGGCCTAGAGCGGGCAGGACAATTGTGGAGAAATAAGACCTTCATAACCATACAAGAACTCGAGGAGGCACTCAATATAGGCCCTCTATCTGTTTTCCAATACTTAAAACTGAAAGGAGTAATGTCTCGAGGAAAGTGGAAAGAACAGCTTCAGAGAGACCTTACACCCTTTGAAAAAATTTTGGACACCTGGAAGGGCTCTAAAGGTCTGATAAGTGCCATGTATAACGCCCTGATAACAACCAACATAGCCCCCTCAACCAAGCTGAGGATCAGGTGGGAAACAGACTTACGAAGACCCCTACATGACGAGTTGTGGCTACGCATGTGCAGGCAGACAGCTAAAGCATCGATATCATGCCAATATAAACTTCACGCGCTCAAGCTCCTTCACAGATGGCAGTACGACCCGCTCAGACTTGCTAAAATGTACCAAGGGGTCAACCCACAATGCTGGAGGGGCTGTGGCCAAGAAGCAAACTACTGGCACATGTGGTGGGGCTGTAACAAGGTGCAGACATATTGGGATGAAGTCCTCAGTTGGATAAAAGAGCTAGATGATGAAGACAAAGGAAAAGATCCCATACTGGTCCTCTTTGGATTAATTGAGGATGACGATAAGATCCTAAAGGCCCCTAGGATGACTCTGGGTTTGTTGATGGCTGCAAGAGCTTGCCTCACAATGGCATGGAAAAGACCATCCCTCCCCAACAAGACGGAATGGGTGAATGTCGCACGAAACATCTTCAGAATGGAGAGTTTGACCGCCGCCCTACACGGACATGGTACGTCGGTGGAAACGGAATGGGCTGCCTTCCGTGCACAATATAATATTTGAAAATTGGTGTGTGTGAGGCCTTACTATGATCTCGCTGATTGATCTGATGCCTGTATGAATAACATGCTGTGCTCATTTCCCTTGGACACTCGTGCCTATTGCTGACATCTGAACTCTGTAAAGAACTTTAATAAGTAACAGGAGAAACGTCCATATTTGTATTTGAAATGCAAATGAAAGGGAGGGGTGATTGATGTCAGGGATGTCTTTCTTTTGTTGTCACTAGCGTATCAAATGCCACACGTTTATATGGCTACTTGCGTATTAAGAATATATGTTCCCTTTCCACGCTAATGTTTGCATTGAAGAAATGTCACTGTTGTACCTGTAAAACCAATAAAATTGAAATTTCAAAAAAAAAAAAAGAGTTTGAGGGTGTTTGATAGTATGAAACCTGATTGGGGCAAAGTGATCGGAAAAAAACAGCCTGCATGCGATCACTTTTCATATGATCAAACGTGCTTAAACCAACCCACCCCGCACTCCCCGCCCTCCATCCCTCTTCGCTACTTACCTCTTTCCTGCCTGCCTGGTACACTTCAGCCCTGCAGCACCAGATCCGTCCCTCTATCGCGGGTCGGATCCGAAGCCGCAGGGTCCCTTTTCTTGTCTTTTTTTTGTTTGTTTTCCGTCCCCTGCATCCAATATTAAGGAAGCGGGGGACACCCCCGCAACCCCCGAAGGCGAATACATACCGAACATAGGGAGCGGGGGGAAGCCCCGCTTCTCGTGCTCGGTATGTATTAGTCTAATTGATCCAGGTTTAATTCGAGCAAATGTTACTGACCAAATTCAGTCAAATGTAACATTCGGTCAAATTAAACCGAACAATTATAATAATACCTTTTTAAGAGCCCACTATACCTATAGAACAAGTACATTTGTTTATCTACTCGAACGAAGAGTAGTAAACACGACACATGAATTTGTTGCCGTGATATTTTTTGTACTGAAAACACATGATGATGCACGTAGAAACATTACCAGCACTGCTAATGTGCCATTTCAATACTCGACAATTTCCTATACACCGCAGGGAGCATATGATACTACATCTGAGGTTCCATTAGGCGAGGCTAATATGAGGTTTATAATACATTTAGGTGACAGGTATAGAGTATCCATGGCTTTTTTGAGGCTTACCCTTGGGTAGTTCGTCTGCCACCTCAGTAGAGGAGGGACTGGATGTGTTGTGGCCGTAACAGGCAGGGATACCACATGCACTGGGCTCCAATGCACCTGCCCCGTTACCATGTCATGACATGATCAAGGATCTACATTTCCATCTGTCCATTTAACCTAGTAAAGAGTGCTTGAATCCACCAACAGCAGGTCAATTCGTGCAAAGGATTCATGTACCGTTGAATAATACGTAAACTGTACCTTGGGCGTAGCCCACCCTCCACCTAGTCAGGTCTGTGCCTCCCAGATATCTACCAGTCCCAACAGGGCCATCTTAAGCATTTTTGGGGCCCTGGGCATGGACATCTTTGGGGCCCCCCTCCACCAAAGCAAAGGAATAAAGTGATCAAGTATATCTGGTGGCACTCTCCCCCACCCCCAACGTGATCATACCTATAGGTTGATATGCTGCCTCGCAGCATTCAAAATAAGCATGTTAACTCCCTTTAAGTCCCCTTACCCTCTTCGTTATTGCTCTAATCAGAATGATAAACAAGTGGCCTTTTTTGGAATGTGCTCTTCTAATCTTTCATATGAACACATATCTCTGCAATGAGTGATTAACATAGTGAGCTAACTTCTGAATCATTGTGGCACTCAATTTATCAATATGGATTTCAATTTTGGTTATTGCAATGATCAACATAATTCCCAAAGGAAAGAAATAATGCTACAGAAGTTATGCTGTATGGAACACAGGAACTATGTATTCCACAGTGAACACAGAAAGCATTACATGATTAATTGATCAACCCAGAATGTACTTTTCAAAACGGACAGGCAATAGGTTTAGCGCCTCAGAAGCATGCCATAAAATCTCCTGGCATGTGCTATTTAAGTCTGGTGCACAACGGAATCTTACTTTAGATCAGGCAGCATTGTGGGGGCCCCCTCCAAGGTGGGGGCCCTAGGCAAGTGCCCCTTTTGCCCTCCCATAAAAACGTCTCTGAGTCCCAACCTTTAATCGGTCTCTCTAAACGTAAGCAAGTGCCCGCCTTTGTCCACTTCTTCACTGCCACCCCGAGCCCTTATCCTGTCCGACTGAGGGTTCAAAAATGGAAATCGCCTACCACCACTAATATCCCTTCTCCGGACCTTTCGAGATGCAACCCCACCTCTTTCCACAAATTCCCCTGGCCCGAATTAGGACAATATATCGATGCCACTGTCAACTTAATTCCCTGAAATAAACCCTTCAAAAAAAGGAACCGTCCCTCCCGTTCAGACTCTGTTTCATCCACCCGTCATCTGCATGCAGTTCCTAAAAGTATTGCCACCTAGACCTTATTGTCTGCACCTGAGGAGAAATACACATTTGAAATCCTACCACCTTTACAAAGCAGCTCTTTCCACTTTACAAAAAGGATTTCCTGAACACAGAGGACATCCAGGTTCGAGTTTTTAAACTCTCTCTTCACCAATGACTTTTTGAAGGGTAAGTTTAGGCCTCTCACGTTAAGTGTACCCATCTTTAAAGAGATCCCCTCTTCTACCATTTGAATCGTGTACCACTTCTTTCAGTGCCCGCGTCCCTTTGACCCAACATTTCAACTTGCTGGTTCTTTTTATACAGGCTGTGGACAACTTCCCAGGGCAAAACTATATGGATACTCGAGGGTAGGGAGAGACATAAAACAAACACCTATCAAAATACCTATTACATAACTCATCACTAAATCCAAGTGTCCCTTGGTTGTGAGCTATCCCAGCACACCTATCCATACTAGAGGTCCGAACCAACGGGAATCCCCCCTTTTCTACTATATCGGTTAACTATAGCTGTTACAACTTGAAAAATCACCTCCCTCGTTGCTCCACCCAAGACCCCCAAGCACACCCTGCCTCATCACCACCCATCATAAAACCATTCTGAGACTGCTAAACCCTACCTTCAACCAGATATGTTGACCCTTCACAAAGCGCCCCCCCCCAATACCCCACTTGAGGCCCTCCACCAAACACTGCTTCTTTAACCTCCCCCACACAAACAATATATTCCCAGCAAAAAAACAGAAACATTGACCCCAAGGGCCATCATATATCACCCAAGTCAAGTGTTCCTCTTCTTCAGTGAAGGTGTATTGAGCTTCCTAAACTTCCTTGCTCCTTGAATTTACAGCGCTCAATATTCCCAACACTTTCCTTCCCCCAGCTTCCTGTGGGTTCTCTTGACTCCTCGACTCCACCAATCAGTTCTTCCGTAACCCTCTGAATGTCATCTTTGGTAACCAATTGGTATTTCATACCTACACATTCAAAAAAGAGAGCAAATGGGTAGCCCCACCTATAGCTTGCCCCTTTGTCCCTCAACCATTGAGTGGGGGGTGCACACTTTTCCCTATGCATCAGTGTATGAGGACAGATCCTGGTATATTTCCACCTTCGACTCTCCATATTCAAATGACACCACACTTCTAGCCTTTTAAAGAATTCTGGCCTTCTAGGAGTAGTAATGAAATCTAACCAAAACAGAGCGTGGGCCTCTTCTGCCTCCTCCTGCTATGTGGGCCCTATCAAATACACTGAGAGATCAATTCTTCTCCTTGAGGACCAATGAAAGGATGTCCTGAATCATCTTTTTGAGGCTCTCGTGTGACTGTACATCTTTTCCCTGTGCCAAAAAACCTCAGGTTGTTACGCATTTCCTGATTCTCAATGTCATCAGCCTTGACCAGCTCGTCCTCTTGTCTCTCCACTTTTGAAAGCCTCCTATCCAATTGAGTTTCTAGGATCTCCACCGAGGACTGGTTTGTTTTCAGCCCTACCGGCCTTTTCTCCATGATCTTCACCTTCCACCACCTTGGTTCCAATATCTGCCCTTATCCCACTGATCTCCTCTAGAATCGCCTGAATGTCGCTCTTTGTGGCTCCAACTCAGAGCATAGGGCCATTACCACTGACTCTCCCTTCAATCTCACCATCGCCGTCCTTGCCTGGTATCTTTAAGTACTCAGCGTCTCAGCGTCTCCTTCCAGCTCATTCACCTCCTGGACTCTGTTGTAGCTGTGGCACACTGTCCCCTTTTCTCCTCGTACACTTCCTGGGTTTGCCCCCACAAATATCTTGGGTGACTGGGTTGTTCTTACCACTCCGCATCAATTAGTCTCCCCAGTGCCTCACCTTATCACATTTGTGGGTATCAGGACTCCACCACAAGGAACTTACATTTCATTTTTGATGTATTATTTTCCAGACCTCTAACTAACTTGATTTCAGGTGTACCTCCTCAACAAGTCACTCAGCTCCCAGAACTAACACACCCCCTTAGTAGCTCACCTTGGGATGCCCGTCTGCTACTATGGAACTCCAGTCAAATGCTCTGGTGTAGTATGTGAACGGGCTAATTCCCTGCAGGAGTAGCATGGTAGGGTCTCCCACTGTTCTCCGCTGCACCACCACTCAAGCCCCCATTTCCCTACCCTCACCGCGGATGAGCGCAGAGGCCCTCATTGACAGCCATTTTCACAAGAAAGTGCCTCGGGGAGAGTGGTGATCTCTGCGTTCTTCCGGGCCTCCGCTTATATCCTGGATTGGGTGTGCCGAGACCCCTCCTGGCCTCGTTCTTCCCCGGCATAGCTAACAGCACACTAGATTGCTGCTTCACTGGTGGGCCTTTCTGCTCTTACCACTGCTTAGTCCATAGGAGGCCCTATAGGTCACAAAAATGCACTTGAGAGTGCCATCCACTCTCTACGGAACGGCCGTCAGAGTGAGATGAGGCTCGATATGTCAGCTAGAATACCATGATTTTGGAGGGAGTGAAACGGAGCACAGAAAACCGGCTGCCACCTTGCCTGCGCCCCATTATGGCCTCAGCAAAGCATATCAAATGAGGGAACAATTAGTGGTAGATGGCTGCAGGAGTAGCTGTGAGTTGGTAATTTCCATTAACTATTGTTACTTGGATTTGCCTAAGGATATTCAAATGTTGTGTGATTAGAAATGGGAGGGCTGCATAACACGCTCCATGCTGTGTAAAACAATGACTACAAGCAGGTGCCCTTATTAAGTATTTTATTTCACTGGTGGCTTTAATTCTCAATAGTACAGTTCTAAAACCCGGAGAAGATTTGTGTAGGCTTCTACTAACACATATTTGTATCAATTAGAGTTGGGAAGATTTGTGATCTAGTGGCCGCAATGCAAACTGGGCTCAAATCTCGGCGTAACCATGTAAGAGTATGCCCTGAAGATCTTTGTTATAGGTTATTGCTGAGAGTAGTTTCAGTAAATTAAATCTGATAAAAATGTATTTGCAGTGTTTAATGGCTGAAGAGTGGATGTTATATTGGCTCTAGTTATACAATTAATAGAGAGCAAATTCATTGCAAAAATACATTATGCAACTGTAATAAACACTTTTGCAACAGGAAAATCCAGGAGATTTTTATTATTGAGCATTTGTAAGGTGCTTTATACAACTCAATTGTGTTTAAAAGCGCCACAATGAAATTCTAACCTCCCACTCCCGGGGCCATCTGAACCCCTTAATCAACAGATCCAACCAGATCTTTTCGGCAAGTGGTCTGATCGCCAATAAAAACATTAACAGAGAAAGCGGGCACCCCTGTGGGGTGCCCCTCTGAAGTGGAACCCATTGACTCCTACCCTCGCTAGTGGGTTTGCAAATAGTAATTGCACCCATCATTTAAAGTTTGGTCCGAAGCTTGCCTTCCTCATCACTGCCCACAAGAATTCCAATTGAGTCAAAAGCTTTTTCTAAGTCTAGGGACAGCAGCGCGTGGGGGCTCTGTAACGTATTGTGATATGATATGTTATGATATGATATGATATATGATATGATATGATATGATATGGCAGGAAAAAAAGTGGAGTGTACTAGTTGACAAATTACTTGTACCAACCTTGCCGCAAGTATTTTCGCCAGTATTTTGGTCTGACCGTTCAACAGCAAAATCAGTTGGTACGGCGCACATGCTTCTGCAGGTTTCCCTTTCTTGGGTATTAGCACTATGGTAGGTGTTCGCAGCTCCCCCCGAGAGCTCCCCTGTTTCACAGATCTCTAAGAACATGTCAAACATTGGCTGAGCCACCTTGTCCCCCATGCACTTCTAACATTCAGTCGTGGACCCATTTGGTTCCAGAGTTTTCTCTTCTTGCAGCTTGTTAATAGCGTCCTGTATTACTTTTGCATTGATTTCCTTATCCAATTCTATCCGCTTTTGTTCTCCCACCACTGGAAAATTAACTCTCTTTAGGTACGACAACCAACCTCTGTCCTCTGTCCCTGTGCCCACTACTTCTCCATACAGACTCTGGTAGAATTTAATCAATTCTTCAGCAATAAGACTGCCCTAATTTTAGTAATCTCCCTGGGGGTAAGGTATACCCCTGACCTATCTCAACTGCTCCTGTCTTTTTTCTAACCAAGCTTGCATCTTCCTAAACTTGTCCCCTATTTCATACACTTTGGCCTTATTTGCCCAGTATGCCTGTTTGGCTTCATCTGTGACCATGGATTTGTACTGGGCAATAGCCTTCATTAGCACTCTTTTTTTGTCTTCTGCCATACAGTCCACTCTACATGTCCTTTCTCTCTCCTCTTACGCTGATTCCAAAGCCTCCGATTTGGCCATTCTTTCTTTCTGGTGGTGACCGATTGCAGCCAAAGCTTTCACCCTGAGGATCATTTTGTATGCCTACCATAGTGAAGACCTGCTCCTCATTGTGCCCTCATGCAGCTCACAGTAATCCTGCTCCTTTCTCTACTTCCCTTTTATCATAACGTACAGCGGGGCATGATCCGAGATTCCTCTCAGGAGGTATTCTGCTTCTGTCACCCTCCCCTCAATGGTCTATGGAATAGAAATGTAGTCTAACCGTAAGAAGGATGTATGTGTGCCAGAAAAGAAAGAGCAGTGCCGCTCCTGGGCGTGAAGTGCCCTCCAGACGTCCCTCAGACCTGTTGCTTCCACAAATGTTGAAAGCTTTGCGAGTGTTGTCTCTGAGGGAGGACTATCCCACTGCGTCCTCCTTTCTATGTGCCCCTGGATAACGTCATTGAAGCCAGTGCCCAATATCGTTAGGTCGGCCCTGTGCGTGCTGAGTAATGACTGAATCGTGTCTAACAGATCCTGCTGTAGAGGTTTGTCATCGGTTGCTGCAGAAAAGCGTCACTGGTGAATGTACATTTCTAATCTATTTTCTTCCCAATGTATACCTATTGCAGATGGCATGAGCCACAGATGAATGATTTACTCCCTCCCTTCTTTTCTCTTTTTCTGTTTACTTAGCTCTGGAATGAGCAAGCTGTGTAGTTACCTGACTGGAATACATTTTTAAAAAATCACACATTATAGTCTTTAATCTGTGGTAGGTGCCACAATTTAAATTTGAATCTGTTTCAGCAATCAACATAGTCATGGCACAACAGATAGTGCCTAACTTATTTCTGTTCTTTGCGTTCATCATAAGGCCTCTTCAAGCCCGATTTACTGCTCCCCTTCACTTGAATAGAAAATCCTGCTGCAAGTACTTGTGTGGTAAGTTAGTGTTAGCTAGTTCTAACACTGAGAGTCCTGGCAAATCAGACTTTTGGGTTACAAATATATTTCCCAAACTTGTGTCTCCATAACACAGGGCCTTCAGTAAAGTCCTGAGGAAGGCAGTCCCGATTAGCTGTGAGAAACCTAGTGTTGTTCTCCCATTAAGACCCAGAGAGTCCTATATTCAGGTGGCCAGGGGAGGGCCATCATTATTGGACCCCAATCCTTGGGGGTCAATCAGCGAGGGAAGATCACCTGGGTTGGTGAGTCTGAGGTTGCACTCAGGAGAGTACCCTACGAGAGAAGTGGAATTCCAACAGGATGATCGATGAAGAGATCCCAGAAGCTTTTATGGGTTATGCAGTTCCCATTGTCCTTAACCCAAGAGAAAGACAAATAGGTCATCCTGGAACATACCCTGGAAAAGGGGAAAGCAAGGTAAGACAAAGACATAACCTCAATCCCACACTTCTTTGTCCTTCCGTAGTTTAGATCATTGGAAGTGTTATACAGACCTATGCTCACATGTCCGAGTGTGTAACATAGGGAGTAATTTAATACACAGAGAATCACCTTTTTCATACAAAACCAGTGCTAGTGGATCCCCCCCTATCCTTTACCAATCACCTTGTAATAATATAGCCTGTGAATATCAATTCCCATCTTGCCTTGACTCTGGCGCCCCATTTTCAACAAGTACTGGGATGAGGAAGAAGTGATCGAGAGCAAGGAAGATTTCCCCTTTAGTTAATATGGGAAGGCAGGGAGAGGCCTACTATTACCAACTACCATTGAAGTGTCCCACTAATAGGCAGAGTCAGGCACTCTACACTAATCATTCACACCTGACTCCACTTGACTCCACTAAGAACTATAAAAGGTGTGGTTTCACACAAGGAAGTGAGCAAGCTGGGGAGGCATACTGGACCAGGGAAGCCAAGGAGCTGGGAGCTGCAGAAAGAGGGATCCAGAGGAGAACGTTGTGCCGCAACGCTGGCCCAGTATTTGTGAGCAGCTGCAGCATTGTTAGGGAGCCATGTCTCCAGAGAGCCAGAGTGAGGCATTCGGTATCTTGCTGGCAGTGTCCATGCAATTGCTTGTTCTCTTGGCCCGTGTGCCGTGCCCGAGGGTGCCTGAGGGGCAGGTGGTGAGATCCTGACCACGACCCGAAGCCTCCAGGAGAGACCGCTCACAAGCGCTTCACTACCCAGTGAGTTTCACATGACAAAGAAACTCTGGAGCCTGCGGGTGGCTTGGGCGGGAAAGGGAGAAAAGCAAGATTTGTAAAGTGGCATGGAGCACAAAGCGAGAAGGACAGTTTAAAGAAACAGAAAGTAAGAAAGAAGGAACAAGGGAAAAGGAAAGAAGGAGACAGCACGCTGGTGGCACAGAAGGAAGAATAGGGCACATTAGCAGCGCAGAAGTAAAAGCAAAGTTCAGAGTAAAAGAAAAAGGGTGCAAGCATCCTGGAACGAGGGAAGAAAATGCAGGTGTGCACGGAAGAAGGAAAGAAGTGTACAAGAGGCATGATAGGAAAAGGACAGGTGCAAGTGGGCACGGCAGAAGGAGGGGAGCGTGCAAGAGGCACAACAGTGAGAAAGACAATGACAGTGGAGGTGTGCACAACAAACTGAAAGGAACACAGACAGATGAAAGTGGTGCAGGAAGCACTGGAAGATAAAAAGTATAAAGGAAAGCAAGTGTAAGAAATAAAGAGAGGAGCAAAGGATCAGAGTGGTTGTGCTTAGGAACAGCAAAGAGCCTGCATTTTACAAAAGCCTCTGATTCTACCCCATGAAAGGATTATATGTGAGAGAAACTGTATATAATGAAAAGGTACATCCTGACAAGCTGAGCTTGTGTTTGAAACTAAAGTGGCCTAAGTTTGGGAAGGGAACCCTGAGAGGCCTACCAAAGCTGAATACTTATTTTGGAAACAGAGAGGCATAAACTTCTGGAAGGGCACCCTGAGAAGCCTAAAAGGAATTGTGCTATATTTTGTTTGGTTTGAAGCTGGAAGGGGCCTGAGCTTGGGGAAGGGAACCCTGAGAGGCCCAACCAACTTGGAGACTTATTGTTTTTGTAGTGTTGAAAGGATTGAAGCTTGAGCAAGGGAACCCTAAGAAGCTTCAAAAGGAACTCTGTTATATTTTTTTGTGTTGTTTGTAAATGAACAAGATGAAGCTTGGGGAGGGGAACACCAAGGAACCTAAAGACACTGAAGGTATTTGAAATCTCTACAAGGGTTCTGTGGAGATGGTCTTACGAACATCCCTTTTTCATTGAACTCATTTTTGTGACTTCGACCAAACTACACCTGGTGAGAACACCACTTGAAATCAACTTTGGTTTCCCAAATTCTGTTGTGCCACTATTTTCCTTTTGTTAAAGACTTCCTATCACATTTTTTTAAATAGCGAGGGCAAGCATAGGTTCAGACACAGGCAGATCTTTATTTTGGACTATTAGCGGCGGCCATTAGAAACATCAGTTGAGAGACCCATCCCTTTAGAGTTAGGGCCAGTTATGCATTACACCAACCCAGGAACTTTAGTAAATAAAGGTTTTAAAACGAGCATCTTTGAGTCTGTGTCTCTCTTGATACCATGCCTGTCTCATATAGCCCACCAGCCGAAACGTACAGTTCAATAACCAGCTTCACTACCTGTGTGGACTGTCTGAAGGCCCATTGTCAATTGATGTTCACCCCTATGTGTATACAAGGATGCATGCCTTGTTATATTATATGAAAAAGGTATTACTTAGACTACTTAGGAAAGCATGATTTGTTTATAATGGACTTAAAACAGATATAATACACTGGGAGTCTGTTGCTTACTATAGTGTCTTTGTAAATTTCAACACGTTTGTAAATACTGCACCTCGGATCACTAAGGGCTTCTCTTTCTGGTTCCTTTTTCTAACTTGTTATTTTTTGTCACTCACTCTATAGTGACTATGATATTGTGTAAAATGTTGGACATTCTTAATGTACATACAGTATGTTAATGCATGCCTTTTCATTTTATGTCCAGCTAAAATAAAGGTGACCGTTTTTGTTTACGTAGGCTAGATATTCGTTTTTTGACTTAAAAACAATATGCACAAGTACTCTAAAGGAATTTAGGAAATAACTTGACTTGCCAATTGATCGATTTTCCATTGGAAATCTCCTCTTTTTGTTTTGTACTGGAATAGGAATCTAGAAGGATGCGTGCATGCCAGAATAGAATGATAAGAGCCGCTCCTGGGGGTTCAGTCCCGTCCATACGTCCCTCAGACCCATCGCTTCCACAAATGTCAAAAGCTTTGTGCCCCTGGAGAACGTTCAAGGAGTCCCCACTGAATATCGTTAGGTCGGCCCTGTGCTTGCCAAGTAATGACTGAATCTTGTCTAATAGATCCCGCTGTAGAGGTGTTGGTGCACAAATGTTCAGAATCGTGATTGATTTCCCCCACAGGTCACCTGTCACTAAGATGTACCTACTGCCCACATCTCTTTTCACTTGTGTAATGTTGATTGGGATGGTGCGCTTTATGAGGATGGCCACTCTCCTGGAACGCTTGTAAAATCCTGTATGTTCCACCTTTGAATACTGTCCCCTTTCCAAGAATCTGCATTCTGTACCCATCAGGTGCGTCTCCTACAGGAGTCTGACTGCTCTTTGTCTATGTAGATACTTAATGACCAACCCCCTCTTGATGTTGTCCTTCAAACCATGTACATTCTAAGTGAGACATTTAAATTATCTACGTTCCTCACCCTGGACCCTGCTGATTATTGTGTGCGTTTCATGTGTTGACTGTGAGACCTAGTGGCTTATTCTGATTTTGTGTGCAGACGTTGGGAACACCTTTGGCATGACTACCGTACCCTACCAACCTCCCCAAACTTACTAACATCATAAAGAAGTGATGCCCCCCAACTCCCTGAATTCCCCCCACCCCATACTCCCCCTAAAATGAAGCGTTTGTCCTTGAACTACTCAAACGTTCACCTCAACCCTTGTCAGTGATCTTGGAGCATAGGACTTGCAGAGGTGGCTGCACAGTCGCCCCGCTCCGCTCTGACCCCCGAGGCCCTTCCCTCTCAGTTAAGTGTAATTTCTCTTTGGATGCTGATCGCTGTATTTCGGCTGCTCTTTCAAGTGTGTTTCAGCTCTTCAGGTTTAATTTTCATCCTTCTTCACTGTGCCCCTGTCTCATTTATTGTTCATTCCCACTTCTCATGGTTGCTCTTTGGTTGTGGCTGCCCCATTCCTTTTGTTGCTGTCTTTCCCATTGCTTGCTCCTTATGGTACTGTGGACCAATTGCTTCCACCCAGTCTCATGCCTCTATTGGGTTGGTGAAGAAACTGACCCCTTCCCTCCCTGTAGGCCAAACACTCTTAAAGTCGCTGTGTAGATTGTGTATCAGCTTCCTTCGCACCACTTCAAAAGATTGACAGAATCTTTGTACCGCTTTGGTGAAGTCCAGGTAGATTGCGATTCTGGCGTCATTGTATACCATTTGCAGGATCACGTCCCAGTCACAGTAATTCAGCATCTTTATTATCACCTGCCTCGGGGGAGCCCCCAGCGGGGGTTCCTTACTTGGTACCCTGTGTGCTTGTTCAATGGAGAAGAAATTGGAGAGACCCGGGCACGCCCACTTCTTGATCTAGGCTTCCCAAAAAAGTTACATGGATGGGCGCTCTGTTATCTCCGACAAGCCACTCAGTCGAAGATTAGTACGCCTTGCCCGTCCTTCCGCGCCATCCAACCTTTCCTGCAGTTGCACGTTTATGTCAGCATGACCTGCTATGGCACGCTGGAGGAAGGAGTCAGACAAAGAGGTGGCATTCTGGCTACAAACTTTTATTAAATAATAAGGAAAGAAAACCTAACTCTCCCTATTCCAAAAGAGTGTTCCCTACCTAACTAAGGAAACTCACGTGCTTGTCAGGATGATTGTCTGACACAAAATAACCATGCTCTGTTCTAAATTCTCCTCTAGTTCTACCATTAAAACATAACCAACTAAAGTTATCCAGGAGGATGGCTCCTTTCTCCTGATCAATCACAGTTTTTATGACCCAAAGTTATAAGTTCAAAGTGGACCAGGAGAATGACTCCATTGCTAAGGTAAGAATCCCACATTTGTGCATCAATCAGGTATATTTAAGATGCCATTATCTCACCAATTGCACCATTTACCAAGTCACAACATTTTTTAACATACCCAGATGATAAAACTGCAAACATCACGTTAATAATGTTCAAAATTAGAGACTCTATTAGGACCTTCCTTACACTCCCTCCTCCTACATTCTACACTCTGCCTACTCTACCATCATCCTCTGCCT
The DNA here is from genome assembly GCF_040938575.1 of Ambystoma mexicanum. Taxonomy (NCBI): domain Eukaryota; kingdom Metazoa; phylum Chordata; class Amphibia; order Caudata; family Ambystomatidae; genus Ambystoma; species Ambystoma mexicanum. The sequence goes on from NC_090924.1 coordinate 1,029,834,490, forward strand.
CTATCTCCCACTTCAGTCTCACTAATACCGACAAAGTGCTATCTCTACTGATAAAACCTAACCCCTTCATCTTCTTCTTCTCGGTACTTGAGGAAAATGTCCTCTGTCCCAAAATCTACTCTACTCTAGCCTTACCACTAAAACATAACCAACTAAAGTTATCCAGGAGGATGGCTCCTTCCTCCTGATCAATCACAGTTTTTATGACCCAAAGTTATAAGTTCAAAGTGGACCAGGAGAATGACTCCATTTCTAAGGTAAGAATCTCACATTTGCGCATCAATCAGGTTTATTTGAGAAGCCATTATTTCACCCGTTGAACCATATACCAGGTCACAACATGTTCTAATGTACCCAGATGATAAAACTGCAATCATCTGGCCATGTTAATAATGTCCAAAATTAGAGACTCTATCATGAATGTGCTTTTGAGAACAAGACACCTCTCTTGAGTCGGTCTGGTACCCAGATAACTACTATTGTTCCATAGTCCCTTTCTTTATCAACCTCAAACCTGCATCCATTATAAAATTACATGATTGAAAGGGTTGCCTAGCATCCGTCTCGCCAAACATTGTGCTCGATCCATGATGTAACTATGTTCCCAGTTCGGCCCCTAGATGGCAACAAACACCGTACAATGGAAGAGTGTTCACTCTTTCTGAGAAAGACAACACAAGAAAGGCTGAAGTAAAAGTCCGAGTAAAAATCACACGAAGAGGCTTTTGTTGCCAAATGACTATTTGAAAGCATTGTTAACACTTTGAATACAAAATACATTTTAAAAAGTATGCTCATTTTTCGAAGATATCTCTCATTACCAAACTGTTTGCAAAATTTGAAGGCAGAATTTTTGGAAATAATTCTCATATCCATGGGTGCAGACTTTTGATTTTCGCATGGGTCAACTTTCAAATGTTTTATTCAAACAAACACATTCATAGCGACTGAGCGTCATTACCGTGGCTTGGCAGACTAAGTGAAGTAGCCCAGAGGGCGATTTAAGGTAAAGGGATTAACATAGCGCCCAGGATCATTTACTCGTATTTCTTTTCTAACTCATTACCAGCCTAAGTATTTACTCCCAAGTTGTGAGAGTACAGATAAATTAGAAACATGTGCATATTGTAAACTACTAATAAAGACATAACCTAGAATCACACTGCCTGTGCCAAAACCCTTGAGTAGTTGCCTAGTATATCTCCTATTCATTAGCACAATCAGGTCCCAGGCTCAAAGATTTCTGTGCCAACATAATTCTCGACAAGTTATAACTCTTTTGCAAAGCTGGGCTGGAAACACCAACCCAATTTCGACGTTCATTCCCCCCACCCCCACTCTAATGCGACTTCACATGGACAACATGAATTAAGGTCTCCCACAACCACAATTGGGATCTCGTACAAGTTCTCAAACCGATGTTCCAGCATCATTTTGACTTGTGTTCAAATCCTATTCGGGACTACTTGGTCAGGGGGATTGTATATTTTTCCAGGTTCCTGAGGAGGTAGGGACATCCAGATAGCAGAAAGGACATACAGGTTCACATCTCCAACCTCCACATTTTTAATTTAAAGGAATTAATATGAATGTTCCTTTTTGGCTTGTTTCTGGGCCTTTACTAGCTAGTTTTATTATGACTGACATATCATCAATATGAGGTCCGGTACACAAACATTCCTTCTGCAGAACAACGATACCTTGTCCCAGTACAAAAAATGCCAGATCGCCCACTGATGTAAGTGGCAATACCCTCTATTATTCCAGGAAGGTTTTAAAAGTAATTTAAGACATTGCTAGGCGTGTTGTAATATAGGCGGCTGTTTTTGTTCCCACCTTTTTGGCTACCTGAACCCTGTGTATTCGTGCTTCTCTTCCTTGAGTGATTAACAGGTACATTCTTTTGGCTTGGTAAATTAGCCGCCCTCTCTCACCTTTCGTTCATGTCAGGATCTGAATCAATCTTAGACATAATATGACCTTCTACAATTTGAATATCATATCCCTTTTTTTTGTAAAGCTTTACATGACTCGCTAATCAGAAGAGTCACATTTTTTATTTTAAAGTGTCTTATGAAATATGAATTATTATTGGAATCTAGAAACTCTACCTGAATAATGACCCCAATGCCGGTTCGTGATATAATATTTTAAAAATGCTACTCCTTTTAAGAGGGGAAGACCCAGGATCCTTAAAGATGTCCCCTGTTGTCATCCTTGTCATAACCTTGTAACACCAAGATCATTGCACTGTCACTCTCTTTTCTGTTTTGTCTGTCTGTCTTGTGAGCACCCTGAAGCCTTTGGGCGAGTTGTGCTATATAAAGAAATATAGATGGATAGATAGATTTGCAATGTAGTCATAACATGATTTCCTGTGATGGCCCTAACCCCCCCCTCCCCCAGACTGTTTTTAGGTAAACAAGGAGTACTAGGGGCATGTTAAATAGGCATAGTGGCTGTCAACTTTGTTTGTATTTGGGCAGCCACATACTTCTTGCCCGTCGCCTGATCATTCCCATTAATGCCAGTAGTCACCTTTGCTAGACATTCCTATGTGTTGGAGCTAATCTCTACGTCTGTCCAGCACCGCCTCAAAGCCTTCTATTTGTACCCAAACCATGTCCCAGCTTTCTTCTATTTGGACACTTTCTGTGTATAAACTTTGTTGAGTCCTTTCACAGTTGACATCTGGCAAGCTCTCCTGATGGCCTTCCATCATGGTGTTCATTGTTTGCAAATTATTAACAGCCTACATTTTCCTTAAATCATTTTAGGGAGGTGCAGTGTTTTCTTTAACAGGTTTTACTTTCTTACAGTGCTTGTTAATATTTGGTTCCTCGTGCCCAGACTGTACTAAGGCAAATGTTTCCTCTTCTGTTATCGTCAATTAATTGTTATCAGAACCATCAATTCTAAAATCTTGTATTGATCATTTTGTTTTCCCAGTGGCCTTTATTTAGTTGTACTTTTTATCCTTATTACATATTTACTTTACCTTCCTGGCCTCAGCTTATTGTATGTACTATCTGTGCATCCCTGCTTTGGAGGAAGGGCAAATATTATTAAAACTTACAGAATCCTCACCTGTCATTGGGTCCATGTTGTCTTCTTCTAAGATGGTACCAGAAGGACTGCGTCCCTTCTTATGATGCTTAGCTGTCAGCTCCACCAATATACAGAGGGAAACTCTGACAGTACGTGCAGGGATCTTTTTGGTCTGAACATCGAAAGAGGAAATTACAATGCTGGACCATTTGTATGGCCATATACTCATATAATTTGCCAAATTGTCTCAGTCCCAACTATGAAGCCAGTAATGAAGAGGTGGCCAGATCAGATGGCACTGGACTATTTGGGACGTTAGGACTGACACAATCAGTGTGAAAGAACTGATGAAAAATTATCTATCCTCTGAGGGATGATGAGAAAAGGTGTGATTAAACGATACTTCCTTGGTACACAAAATATACATCTTGTGATGCAAGTCCAACAAAATAGTCTGTATTGAGCAGGTAACTTTCTTTTTCTTTGTTCCCCACCTTTCATTATCGAAATGCCCATCTCCCCTCAGTTAATGGACTGAATTGAAACACACGAGAAAAAGTCCTTGAACAATGTAGTGGTTTTATCTCCTTCGCTTCTCTAAATGACACAAAATGACTTGCCCCACCAAGCACAGTAGAAAAGGAGGCGTCTGTGATTTCTGCCCCTTGATTCAGCTGTGGGCAAGTCTTTTAATAAGAAATGTCCCACGTGCAAAGGCACTAAAAGTTGGGCACATCTTCATTCACAAAGCCACTCGCCAGACCATTTTGGGACATCTGTAAGTATGCCCTTGCTACTAAGATTAACTAAGATATCTGCAGGCCCACAGTCATTTGCAGGAAAAATGTTTTTTGAAGCCTGACCGTGATATTATGGGACAGTAACAGAACATTTCATGAATCTGTACATACCATTTTCTTTGCAGAGCAAGGAAGATTGTTTGCAATAATCCCCTCCCCCCTAATTTTGTCTGGTCGGGTTATACAAGCTGGTGTAGAGGAGATAAATGAGTTGCACACGAATTCATTAATGTCTAATGGAACTCTGAAGACCTGGAAAGTATGTTGATTGCTTGAAAAACATTGCGTATTTCTCAATATCCTTTGCCCTAATACTCTCTATTAGTACGGCCAGGACTATTTCCATACCCATAATCCTTATAGGCCAATCAAATCATATTAAAACGTTTGACTCCAAACTTCTTTCAGAGTGGGTGGTACGCAGGACCAGTACATCAAGGTGTGTTCTTCAAAACACGTTGATTTCCATTAAGCATTGTTTTTTCATTCCTAACTTTCAGACTGTCTTACAGTGTTTGTTCAGTCTTGGGCTTGATGGTTTCCCGCGCCATGTCCTTATGTCCTTCAGGTCTGTCCTCTCAGTATTGGGCTGTTGACAGGGGCTGAGAGTGGGTGATGAGGGAGCCCTCCCATACCGCCACCCCGCTAGGTTTAGTCATCCTCTCGCTTGGGGGATACCTGACCCCCCCCATCCTTGGTCACCCTGTTAGAAATCCACAGAATCAGGCAGGTGCCTTGGTCACGCCCTTGTACAGGAAACGTTAAAAGCCCTGGCGTGTGCATTATGAAGGCTTGAGAGGGTGGCAATTGTGTGCGCTGCTAATGCTCCTCTGAGTGACACCCACAGGGAACCGCGGCAAGTCCACACGTGCACAGCTCATTGGGAACATAGGCCTGAGGGCACAGAAGGCTTTTTGGAAGTTGGAACGCTATCTGGCTCAATGAAAACACACTTTCAGTTCTAACCTGAACAAAGTCACCTACATAGTCACTCCCTCCTAGATCCTCAATTATCCAGTGTGAGAGACCCGAGGGTATTCTCGCTCCTACTCCCCTTGGATCCTCTACGCAGGTGGCCAGGGAAAGGCCATCATTTTTGGATCCTTACCATGGGGGCAGAGAAGCGATGGAGGATTGCCTGGGTTGAGGGTCCTTGAAGATTGGGATTGGGGTGCTTTTAGGTGAGACATGATATCCCCACTTGCCTAGTAACAATCAATCTAACACTCCCCCAACCTTTATGGGCTATTATAAGCCAGTTGTCCTCATCCTCCACATGTATCACTTGTCACTACTCAGACGAAGAAGAGATCAGTCAGTAGGAGCATTAAGGATTACCTCTTCTCGCCACTTTGGTACTGGGATGTGGAAGATGCCTACTAAGAGTTTTGAGGATCAAGCATGTCCCTCTGATTGTGCTCAGACAGGGCTAATTGGACAGCCACACCTGCATCCTGTCAAGTGGCTGCAGGTTTATAAATGGAGATCAGTCAGACAGAGACAGAGAGAAGGTGCGTGAGATGGGGAGTCCTTGGTGGGACTGGAGCAGCGCAAGCCAGGGCGACGGCAAGACACCGAGTGGACTTGGTGGACCCACTGCAGCTGGGCCGTGTGACTTCCCCAAGCCTGGGAGCTTCCAGACCTCTGACGGCGCAACAGGAGCTGCCGTGAAGCCGTAGCAGAGAGGACTCTGCCCGCGTGCCGACCGAAGCAATGAAGCAGCCAGTGTGCAGAGAAATCCACAAGGCAGGCAAGCTGGGCTTGCACCGCTAAAGCAAAGAAGGCTGGTGAGTGTCGGGAGGGCAGAGAGGCTCCGGGACTCTCCAACATGACCACAAGGGAATACTGGTCTGCAATAAGGGACTTCAGAAGAATACCAGTGTGCAATAAAGAAACTTGGTCAACAAAGGGGGTCTGTTCTGACGTGTAACGTTTTCTGGGGACTACTTTTTGATTTTAGTAGGCCTAGGTTATTTCTATTATGTCAAGAGAGATACAGAAACACTTTAAATGTGAGAATGCACAAAGAGGAGTTTCAGACACAAATAGATATCAATCTGTCAGCTTTTTAAATTTATTTTGCTGCTGGATGCATTTAGTAATCATGCATCAGTAGTTTTTTTGAAAAAAGTATTTGTTGAAAAAAAAAACAATCAGAAAATGCAAAAGGTTCATTCACAAATACAGAATTTGCAAGGAGGTTAATTATTTGTCTTAACTTTTCCTCAAGCAACTGTTTATGGCAAAATAAATTGCAACACAAGATAGTGTTTAAAAGAAACAATGTGTAACCACCACCTATAGTGACAAGTGATTAGCATGTAATCAATACACAATAACCAAAACAAAAGCAATGAATGAAAAAAACTCTTGGTCATATATAGCCAGGCTGGAGGGTGACAATAAAGAAACAACAGTGTGTTTATTTAATATCGAACTGAAACTTACCTTTGAAAAATTAAATGCTCATTGAATACTGAGCTAAAAATAAATGTAACTTTGAACAATCAAAGGTTAATTGAATATCAAACTAGAGCAAAACTTAATTATGAACAATTAAATGTTCCTTGAATACCGAAAAAAGAGACACTTAAACATTGAAACAAAAGGATACAGATTGAATCTGGAACTGAACAAAACTAACTTTGAATCTGAACAATAAAAGTGTACACCTAAACACTGAACTGAATTGAGTACATGTGGCATCACAATCTAATTCAAACATCAATGACAAGACTATTCAACAGGGGAAAAAGGCAAACAGTGGCCCTTTTGAGAGTGAATGCAGTGCAACAAGGCCAGGGCTTGGCAGGAGGTGGGGAACACGTGGTGGCAGGGCCACAAAGCTAATAAGGGGAAGCCAAGGAAGTGGAAGAATGCCCACAAAGAGGCCAAGAAATGAGCTGAGTGAAGGTGACTTGGTGCACAGGAGAAAGTGCCAAGGAAACCTGCATGTGTGTTCTGAAGAGTCCTGGGGCCCCGGTTGCATGATCTGTAATGGGTGGACTGTGTGGTCTAACAACTGTGCCTAGGCCAGAGAGCCCTGCATGGCAAATGTTAAGACCTCCGAACAACAGCCTAAAGAATCAACTGCATACAAGCTGGCAAAGTGGGCCAGAAAGAAGGTCAGGTGGACCTGGTGTCTTGTTAAGCCTCTTTTCTTTGGAAAGACTATGCCAAGTAAAGGCAGCAGAATTGTAGTCTCTGGGAAGGGAGCCCTGAGGCTTCCAAGAACCACATTTGTTGTCTTGAGAGCGGAGTCTAGATACTCCTTTTGCTTTTGGATTGTGTTACTTGAGTCTTGGGGAAGGGAACCCCAAGATTGCTTCAGAACTATACTGCCTTGAACTGGGAAAAGGTAAACCATGAGACGTTTACATGAAACTTTCTGTACTTGGGGAAGGGGAGCTGAAAGTAAGCCATGAGCTAGACGAAGCTCGGTCCTTTGAGTTGAACCCTATTTTCTTGGACTGTGACATCCGTACACATTGGTTATTTGTAGTTGTGAGAGCAAGGATAGGTTTTGGACACGGGCAGACTTAAGATGAACTCTTTGGCTCAGACTTTCCTTAGTTTTGTTCAGGTAGGGAGATCCCAACTTACCATAGGGCAAGTTAGGCATCCAAAAGTCCTGACATTTAAGTTAATAGACATCTTTTATTTGAACTTTAAGTGCTTGGTGATGGATGTAGGACATTGTCTAGTCTAGAAAAACAGTCTGTACAGGACTTATTCAGGACACCTCTAGTGTTCTGGGCTGTGGCCACATTTGCCACTTTGTAGTTAAATATGAGTGCCATACCCTTAATCAAATAATCCTAAGGTTTATGGCCATAAGTCTCTTCATGTTTAGCCAAAGTCAGCATGAGGCCAGAGTAGACAGGAGCAGGACCATGCTGAGACAGGTCTCCAGGAATTGAGCATGGAAAAACGGGTGTACTCGTGGCTTAGTATGAGGCCACTGAATTCTCATCACTGCCTTCTCCTTTTTCATCTGAGAGTCAGTGTGGGAAGTTTAGCTCGGGCTTCGGGCCACTGCATTGTGAATCAAAGGGCCAGCATTGGATCCTGTCAGGGCCAGCATGTTCAGTTCTCAAGTTATGAACACATATGTGCCTGACCTTGAAAACCTATTATGTGACATTATCTATGTCAAGGCGGTGCAGCTCTTTATCAAACTAATCATCAATTATTAGGAACGCTATAGTAAATTTGGCGATGCTCTGAATGCCGCTCAGTAAATCCAAACCAGATGCAAACAGTCTAAATGCAGCGTCTGGTGCCGATGCTCCATATTTCCTGTTGTCTTAGATCAAGGGCCCCACCTCCTGAATCTGTTATCACCAATAGGTGGAAGGTGACATTGATAATCGCTCCATGGGGTGCATAGCACCAAGAAGCCTTATGTTAATGAGATTTATGCCACGCACCACTGCCATTTGCATGGTCTTGCGGCGCTCCTCGTAGATCTTTGCCCTAATAACCAGTGTCCGAGGCTGATGCGGACTCTGCGATTTCTAAAATACCAATATATAAGGTGACACCAAAGATTGCCCAGATGGAACTCCAGGATTGGTTCCACGCGATATAATAGTGCTGTGCAAAGTCAGTAAAAGCTAGGCACGAGCCAAATGTATTAGCTCCCGCAGTAAATGAATTAGTGTTTTCTTCTCTAAAAAACGTCAATGAAAGTGCTGCCAGTAATGTTCTAGAAATTAGATTTCACTTCATAGATAGAAAGTGCCGCAGGTTTTATTTCCGCAGGAGTCTGTTCCAAATATTGGTGAATTTATAAGTGCTGGGCCTAAAGCGTCCTCCGGCTCATCACTATTAACCGCTTCATTTCTTTAGGCAAATGGGTTTACTAAAAATATAAAAACACAGGTTCCGCTATTTTTTACATCACTTTAAAATTATTACAAGTTTTACAAATGTAGTACAATCCACATTATCACAACAAAAACATGTATATTCCACAGGGAGCACTTTGACATTTTACCTTCGTAGCTTTGCCAAGTTCTACATCCCACATACCATGAAGCAAATATTGCCAAAAAGGGCACTCATTAGAAACAAAATGTTATCAGATAACATTCTAATTTGAATTTAGAGGGATAGGATTTAAATAGTCGATACGAAATTAGTTAAATAAAGAAGAGAGCAACTTTGGGGACCATATTTATTTATTTATTTATGCCATTTTAAAAGTGCACTTAACCCAGAGGCATCAAGGGGCTGGTTACGGTACCGAGTGAGGTTGAAATAAAAAAAAACAATAGTCGAGGCGGTAGAATATAGGATTAGCGGTAGTTGAAGAGACAGGTTATAAATGTTATTGAAGGGTGAAGTCAGTTGAAGAGCCAGGTTTTCAATTGTCTTCTGAAGGGCCAATAGGACGATTCAGAGCGCAGGGCCCACGCCAGGGAGTTCCAAAGACGGGTGTCGGTGACTGGGACCTTATGCTGACTCTGTTTGCTAATTATCCGTAGGAGTAACATTATTGCAACAGACAAGAAATCCTGCTAGCCACATGCACTCTGCCATCACGCCCCCTAGTGGTCATGGCATTACCTGTGACAGTAATTGCATTCCTAGCAGCAATCGCTATTAAATGAACAAATACCGCCTAAAAGTGGCAGCACCACCAAATGACCAAAATATTTGGAAAATCATAGTTTGCAAAGCATTCTTGTCACCTAACAAATGAATGTGTTGAGACTTAACTTTTTCATTAAGTTATTTAGGTTTTTCTGTGATATTGTCAAGATGAAATACATGCACTACAAGCCTACAGGTAAAGCCCTGCACCTCAGAATATACTCTGGCTTCTGGTGTTGCCTTGGATTTCAAGGTCTTGATATTTCAGCCGAATAAGGGTGTGCTTTGCTAGACAAGGCCTGGTAGTCAGAGCAACATGATTTGATAATGATGTAGGCTTGGAGAATGAACCAGTGAAGTTACGGTAGGGTGATGTGTTCTTTTTTTCCAGTCCTTCAATGAGGCGCGCAGTTGCTAGAAGTAGTTACTTCTGTGTTGTCAGTCTATTTTCAGGGCCGACGGGGGTCCATTGAGTAGACCGTGGCCACAGCCGAGGTGAGAGAAATCTAGGGCTTGAACTGAGGTACATAAGGTTGTCTGGATTTTCAGTGCAATTTGATGCTTGAAGGAGACTGTTGGCCCGATTACTGGAAATGTACACAGAAATCTGGCAAGTGCCGCACGCCGAGAAGGACACTGCGCGAGCCTGTGCACAGATTAAAATATGTGTGTGCCGCATATTCATGGAATTGTTTGGACAAAGTAACCCTATTCACAGCAGGAATGCCCTCAACACGCCCACACGCAAAGCATAAACAGCCATATGGCCACCATTGTGTGCTCCCCCCAGGGCGGAATACACACACCCTTCAAACAGTTTGTGGGGTCCCCCACAAGCAGGCCTTCATCCCGGGGACCCTGCGCAGGGTCCCCTATAACTGTTCTCGGCACCCTGATAACGGCACCCCGACAACCTGCGTATGAAAAATCATAACTCGGTCTAAACTCAGAAAATCTGCGTGTGTAAACCGTTCCTGCACCCCGCTACACTGCTTACACGCACCCCTAAGTAAGTTCAGAACCCTGGTTGTATACATGCACCCAGAAATCCGACATGCAACCCCACATCTGTGCTGCTGATCCTATGCGCAAGTGTACGTACAAGGGACTTGCATGGCCATTTCCCGGGCGAGAGGTTGCACGATCCAATCCATCAATACGTCTCGTGCCGTGCAGTTGTGGGCCTGCGAGGGACTGCCTGTCAGCTGTCCCACGGAATGCCCACTTTTTCACAAGTTCTTCCCCATTTCTGGTGTTCCGCTCCCTTCCCTGCCCTCTGCAGAAGCCATGCCCACGCTATGCGTAGGGTCTCGCGCAACGCCCTTGATGCTTCACAGAGATGTGCCAAGCCAGCGCGAACTCCAAGCAAGTCCAGGTAAAGTACTGCGCATTTGATTCCATGATTCGACGAACATGGATTTGCACGTAGAATGGCGCGCAAGTACCCTATTTTCAGCACAATTAATTCCATGAATCGGGCCATGTCGGTCAATATTGAATCTATGAAAGGGACAGATCTAAGGAGTGGCAACAGCTACAGAAACGTACAAAGCCCCTATGCATGTCCCATCTGCCAGGATCCTGAGAACTCAGTCTTAGCTGCCTGAGCCCCCAGGCCTGATAATTAAAGATTAGAACCTGCAAGTACTCGGGCACTCCTGTAAACTCACCAATGTAAAACATGTGTCAAGTGATAGTCAGCCCAGCTGGACTTCACAAGTCTTTAGCATGTAACTCGCGCTCAGGCTCAGGGTCTCATTGTTTGTTATTTGTACACGTCAGCACCTCTATTCTCATGGGAAGTAGTGCCGAATTCTACTAGTTTCTTAACTTTGGAAATCGTTTTCTTTGTATACAAGTGGGTCTCCCTCATTTTAACATATGAGCAGCTGACCAGCAGACAGGCCAAGGGCTTGGAATGCGGGTTTTACATAATGGTAAGGCACACATTCCTGGCCCTGGGAAATGCTCGACTTGAGAGCTAAGCCACAGGCGCCCCTACAGTCTGCGGCTCCCTGACTGGACACACCGCGGCCAGTGCATCCCACGTAAACTTACCTTCAAGTTCTCATGGCCATTAACACCTGTCTGAATGACAGGGTTTTCCTATGGAAATGGGGAAGGGGATATGGGTAGTTGCTTCAACAGTTCACTGGCATCCATCTTAACTTGCGTTGCATTGTTGTTTAAATAACAGCCCTGCTCGCCCTATCAGCGCTGTGTACATAATGCTGAGGTGCTTTACCTATAGACCCCGGCCAGGAGCAGCACCGGAAACCTCTGCCGTCCGAAACATGCGCACCCACTAAATTTAGTGTAGACGAGGCAGTGTTCACATCATTTTGCAAGGCACAAAGATGTTGGCATCTCAATGAACCCCTCTACTAAACCCAAGTCCGTATGGCAGAGAAATATATATATCCTCTGATATTGGAGATCAAAGACAAGGCTCCTCAATGGCAGATGCTTTTGCTACATTGACGTACAATGAAGGAGCCTGAAATAGCACACTGACGAGTGAAATTATAACCAACAAACTAAACGTATAGAAATAAACAGTCACAAGCCCAACACACATTCCTTTACTGCTATGCAAAATCTGATTGGTATTCATTTCTGGAAGATACATATGAAATGAACTTGGTGCTTGGGACACACTATTACCAGGAACCCGTGCCTGAAACCATTATGCTAAACAGAGACGAATCTGCAATCAGTACTTAGCTGCAGCTCATGTTTCTTCAGCCGTCTGCCTGAACATCACCATGCAGCATAACGGCTACCCCAGCTTCAGGGAAATGCTTAAAACGTGTAGCGTTCCAGAAAACCTAAATCGTAAGCGTACGCTGCAATCATGCATTAAAGCTGCAGTCTGAGATGCAGCTCTCACAACCCTTTCAATAGTTTAATCTGCTCTCATTTCTTCTGACATTTAATTTACCAACTGACATGTTTCTAAGCGTGGTAGTGGGCAGGTAGATCAGGTGCTGCTTGAGTGATGGCGTAGCACAATGGGGCGCATCCATTGTTTCTATGGAGCGCATTCATTGTTTCTATGGGCACATCCATTGTTTCTATGGGGCGCATCCATTGTTTCTATGGGGCGCATCCATCGTTTCTATGGAGCGCATCCATTGTTTCTATGGAGCGCATCCAATGTTTCTATGGGCGCATCCATTGTTTCTATGGGGCGCATCCATTGTTTCTATGGGGCGCATCCATTGTTTCTATGGAGCGCATCCATTGTTTCTATGGGGCGCATCCATTGTTTCTATGGGGCGCATGATATTCTTCTGGGCACATCCAGGATTTGTTGCAGTGAAATGCTCCAGGGTGCAGCTGCTGATCTGGCAGCTAAAGTATTGGAATGTTTCATGTGACCCGCTGCAGAAGTTTTATTAAAACCTATGGTTTCTTTATCCATTTTCTACTGAGATGTGTGATGGAAAATGCACCCCACCTATTGTTGTGGGTTCCTCCGCCAAGAAAACCCTGGACTCAGGCTCCTGTAAGGTGGGTACACATCAAGTAAGTGACATACAAGTAGGTTTCATGGACAAGTACACTGGCACCTCCACACCTTCCAGCTCCAAGATGTAACTGCCACTTTCAGAATGCTCCAACAGTCACACACACACACCACATTTTTTTTCTTCTTTTTTATTGGGCATGTATTATGCGCCTATACACACACATGTGTCTCAAGGCGCAACAAGGCAAGGGGGGATGAGGGGTGGAAGAATCCTACTGGGCCCTGTACACTCGGCTCGTGCAAGTGCAGGTTATTTATAACAAGCTTATCCAGTGGTCGAAGTGTACAAGAAGTAGTAGTGGAACTATGTTCCCTACTGGCCTGTCCCCGCTCCCCATAAACCCCATCACCATGCCCCTTCCCACTCAAAATACAACCCCCCAAACGCATGAACCTGCTGTTTAAGGGAACGTCAGTGCAGTGCACTGAAAGTGCAAGTTTCAACTTCTTCCTTCACTTTTATTTTAAAACAAAACCATTCCGGAATGGTTTATTTTTAAAATAAAAGTATAGGAACAGTAAAACTTAATTTATAAAAGTAGAGGAGAACCGCTCCCAACCGTTCCTGCCCACTTCGACCACTGGCTTAATCCCGAGATCGGTTTCAAGCACGGATCTGGGATTTGAACCTGTGTTGCTCAGCGTGATCTTGCTTCCAAGACCTGCACGTTTCCACAGAGCTACCCCTCCCTCCCTTCAACATTCCACAATGACATCACTACGTTTCAATAGCTCTGCATTGTAAACCTCACCCGCTCTCCCTCTGTTCAAATTCAAACTAACCAACCAAAATCCGAAATACAATCAATGCACCCATACCAGCACACTGGACAGCAACAAGGATACTCAGTGAACATGCGGGAACCACGCAAACCAAATAAAAGAACCCGCCCAAGGCAAATACAAATAAAACCTAATGTGCAGCATGAAACACAAAACATAAAACGGACCCATTTTACAGTATTGAACCGGAACCACTGCGCTGCAGACACCAATAGGATAACACAATGACATCATAGATTAACCTCTCCCTCCTAAAGGAAATGCATGAAACAAAATGTGTCAAAACAACTGTATACATGTCCCATCTCCAGCACCTCATTAAACTACTGACAACGACAAACACTTCAAACGTCAGTAAACGCAGCATCTCACTGCATTCAATACCAAACCATACACAAAATGCTGCACCTAACACACGCATACAAAACACACAAAGCAAACCCAACCAATGCAACTTCCAGTAAGCAGGCACACTGGAACATGACAAATAAAGGCAATACACTTAAAGCTTTAGCAAGTGCATGCTTTGATCCTGAAGTCCGGCAAAGAATGATTTTGGAGAAGAAATGCTACACGTTACCAAAAAAACACACAACACCTCATTGCAAATACTCAGAACCCACGCGGCCATCCTGAACCCCAGCAGCACCACACTGCAAATTCTCAGAACCCACACGGCCATTCTGAACCCCGACAGCACCTCACTGCAAATACTCAAAATGTAACCAACCAACCAGGGGAAAATCCCTAAAAACAATACAATCACAACGTAAACAATGTGACACGCTCTACACATGTAGTCTAACCCCCACAATCTTGAAAAATGTGTTGTTGTGCATTCCCCCACACCCACAAGTCCTCATCCAACATGAGTAGAAATGTCCAAAAAACAGATCCCATGCATCCACACACCCACAAGTCATAAAGTACCAAATACATGTGTTCCAGTGCATGCCCCGCACTCACATGTCCACATACCTCCCAACATGAGTAGAAATGTCCCAAAAACAGATCCCATGCATCCCCGCACCCACAAGTCATAAAGTACCAAATACATGTGTCCCAGTGCATGCCCCGCACCCACATGTCCACATACCTCCCAACATGAGTAGAAATGTCCCAAAAACAGATCCCATGCATCCCCGCACCCACAAGTCATAAAGTACCAAATACATGTGTCCCAGTGCATGCCCCGCACCCACATGTCCACATACCTCCCAACATGAGTAGAAATGTCCCAAAAACAGATCCCATGCATCCCCGCACCCACAAGTCATAAAGTACCAAATACATGTGTCCCAGTGCATGCCCCGCACCCACATGTCCACATACCTCCCAACATGAGTAGAAATGTCCCAAAAACAGATCCCATGCATCCCCGCACCCACAAGTCATAAAGTACCAAATACATGTGTTCCAGTGCATGCCCCGCACTCACATGTCCACATACCTCCCAGCATGAGTAGAAATGTCTCAAAAACAGATCCCATGCATCCCGCACCCTTAAGTCCAGAAACAAATTTCGCTGCAATATCCCTGCACCTTAAGTCCACTTTAGCAACTCCAAAACTACTAAAAGTTACTACCCCAAAATGCCACAACATAAACGCAACATAATTAAAATTGACATGGCTTAAACAAAACATTAACCCATGACCAACCCTCCAGTACTGGTCTAGCCCAATGAGGCCGCAACACATAAACAACAGGAGAACATGAATCACTGACCTCACCCAGACACAGCTAACCTGCTATTCTTCCTCACCCATGTTGAATAACTTAGAGTCTACAAACCATGCCCATGGATCAGGATCCAACTGCTGCAAATTCCTGGATATTCGCTCACACCTTGTGCAGATGACAGTGGCAAACTAATGCCCGTCCAAACACACTCCACAACCATGAAGTGGCTGCCTGTCAGGATATGTTATCGTCCTCTTCCATCTCTCAGCTGTCTGCTCATAATCGCTGGTAGTTCTCCCTTTCGCATGAACGCTGCTGATGTGGCAGGATTGATATGCTATGCTATGATATGCAGGATTGTTCTGCTAAGCTATGTTATGCAGGATTGCTATGCTATGTTATCCAGAATTACTATGCTGTTATGCAGGATTGCTATGTTATGCTCTGCTATGTTTTGCAATACTATGTTATATAATGCATTGCAATGCTGTTAGGCTCCCCCATACAGTAAGGCCTCAGACCCTCCATGTCCCCTCCCTCTGCATGCTCTGCACGGAGCACCGCGGACAGGCCCAAACCCATCCTGAGGCAGAGGACACGTCAGACCTTCCCTTCCGCTTATAGTATAGTATAGTATAGCCATAGCCCCATATATGGGAGATGAAAGAAGGGAGTTCTGCGAATGCCGCTTATCCATAATACAACACGATGTCCCCGCAGGGCTGCATCACAAGGTCACAAGTGAGATGTCAACAGTTCTGCCAAATGTCTGCAATATCATGCCAAGTAACACCCCCATTTTGAAAGTACTGAAACATATTAGTGTTTGCCTGTGATATGCTATATGAACCAGAACTCTAGGGTGGGGCTCTAGTGAGAGCTCTGTGCACTGGCGTAACAGGGGACCCCACAGCCCCTGCGGTGCGGGGGGCCCCGCTAGCACATGTCCAGGGAGGGGGCCTGACTTGGAAAACAAATTGAAAAAAATATTGGTTCACATTATTTTTAAACATTTTTCTTTTTTTTATTTTACTCTGCCTTCATAAAGAAATGATTTCTGTAACAGAAATAATGTTTTAATGAAGGTAGAGTGACTTCAAAAAGAAACTTTCTTTTTGAAGTCCAAGGGCTCCCCCCGCCCTATCACATGGAAGACCACAGGCCCGCAGACCTCCATGTCATGGGGTGGGGGGAGCCCTATGACTTCAAAAAGAAATCGTTTATTTTTGAAGTCACTCTGCCTTCATAAAGAAATTATTTCCGTTATGGTTTGGTCCTTAACGGAAATAATTTCTTTATGAAGTCAGAGTGAGTTCAAAAAGAAACAATTTCTTTTTGAAGTAATATGGCTCCCCTTAACCCCATGACGTGTGTGAGTGTATGGTGAAAGAGTGTCCACTTAAATGTATGGATGACTGGTTGTGCGTGTGTATATATGGTGAATGGTGGTGTGTGTGCTTGTGTTCAGGGGCGCAACAAAACCTACATTTCGGGGGGATAATCCTTCAAATGTTGCGAGAGACGCTAACTTCACGGGCAGTGGGGAGGGGCACACTTATTTTTATGGGGGCATCTAACTTCTTTATAGATTTTAATGAGACTATTCTACTGCAGTGTCAATGTTACAAGCAGTTAAAGGCATGGTCTAGTAAACATTTTTATTGTCCCTATGGGTCGGCCATGTTTTTTTAAGCCTAAGTGGCTCGATTTTAGAAAACTTTCCTATGGACCTTAGCCGAGTTTTCGTCCATTAAACGCACGCGAAAACAAGCACCAGGGAGCCGCCATTTTCTGATAATCCTATCTTTTCCCCGATCGCCCTGGCTGACCTGCTTTTGCGGCACTAAATCAATTCCCCCGCCCCTGAGCCTGTCATCAGCAGACTCGTACCGCCCATTTCCCAACGCCAAAGCACGTCTCGTGTCAACATTCGCTGCGCTTCAGCTAATGATGTGTCGCCATGGAAACGGCAGGACGCCTCTCTCCTCAATAAGTATAAACAAACCGTTTCACAACACACAGCAGCCGATTTTCGATTCCATTCCTCTCTCTGTGCTACTTTGAGTATTCTGTGACTCGTTTCAGTGCTCTGTTCAGCTACCTTCGCCGCTTGTAGCCCGTGCGAACAGATACCAGTACCACCACTATAAATTATTTTAGTTTGTTTAACACACAATGGCTACAATAATGCCCTACATGTACGAGCCCGAGTATACCGAGGAGGAACTACTGGAAAGAGAAGCACGCAAAAACGATGGGGATTCGGACGGCAGTTGGCAGGACGAATCAACAGATGAAGAGCCTGGGCCTAGTCGCATGGACGGCGTCTCCACCTGGTGCACATGCAATCGGTGCGAGCTAATGTCAACTGAGGACGAGAACTGCTGCTGCCGAGAAAACTCGGGATGCCTGGCCTACATTTCGGAAGGCGAGCCACGACCGCAATGCATCACCGAGCTGCCAGACTTCAGGGCAGCTTGCCTCACACGGGCCGTGTTGAGAATAATGATGGTGCTTATGCACGAACTTCGAGCAACTGTTCGTCCTCGTAATCCGAGTAACGAGTAAGTATACTCTGCTTGGCATGCCACTCCTATTTCATGGTCTTCTACTATATCCAAAATTACATATACATATCATTGTAACGCATGTAAATCGTTGAATAGTGTGCATTGTCTAGATAGCATTTGTCCGTGTAAAATGCCATTAGTTACAAGAATTGTCATTGACAACAAACGTTTTTCTTAAACTTATCTTGGTCATTTAAAAACAGTTTGTTTCATTCCTTTTCACAGGTGGTACAGGCTGGTGGCCTATCGTTCCTTTACATGGTGGCTTCTCGTGCCATTAGAGAAACGTTCCCGAGTGACAGCGGTCAGTACAGGGGATTTTCTCTCGCTGTGCTGCAACCTGACCTGTATAATCTTTAAAGTCTTGTATTTTTGTGTCATGAAAATAAGATACAAAATAAAACACCACATATATTTTAACAACGGTTGTCTCGATTTTTTAAATGAATCAAGTGTGTCTCCATTCAAGGATGGACGTCAGACATCTGTGCTCCGAATGGGTGAAGGTCTGGTTGCTGTGAAGCAGGGTGGTCACTATCTATCTAAGCTAACATAACATATTCTCGATAATGCATGCACTAAAACACACTTGTTCAAAGTCTTTCAGTAGGTTATGTCTCTATAAAAGTCACACATATATCTATACTAACATTTAACATTGGATTATACAGTCTTGACCACTATAATACACCGGTTGAAGTGTGGGTCTGTGCTCACAAGAATCTCCGGTATGAAGCATTTGTTATTGATAAGCAACGATATACTATCATTGATATAAAGGCGATATACTGTATATTGATATAAAGGCGGTTCGCGCCGGTGGATGCGCGCTGGCATGGGGGGCTGTCAGGGGCGCGAAAGGCCAAGGTGCCAAACTGCATGTACACTTCAAAAGGTAGACCACGCCAAGGGGCCATTGTTCACATGGTCTCCTCAGACCCCGTGTCTCCAGGCAGGCCTCCGCTGAGGCAGGCCGCCCCCCTGCAATACACATAAGTGTGTCTCCATTCAGCAGTCTTCCTGTGCCTTATCTGCACGCCCCAGGGCAATCCATCCCACCCCCCTCTATCAAAGGCGGTTCACACCCGGGGATGAGCGCTGGCATGGGGGGCTGTCAGGGGCGTGAAAGGCCAAGGTGCCAAACTGCATGTACACTTCAAAAGGTGTCCCACGCCAAGGGGCCATCGGTCACATGGCCTCCTCAGACCCCGTGTCTCCAGGCAGGCCCCCCTTCAAGCAGGCCGCCCCCATAATACCACGACATACATACGTCATTCATTCACAAACACACCCCAGTTTCTAATACTTTAAAAACCACTCGATATGTCTCATGAGAACATCTTTGTGCTTTGCAAGTCAACTCCTGAACGTGCTAACTGGGAACCACTGAGATCTATGCTAATCTGCTCGTCGTCGTGCTATCCGTGAACTTCTGTGACCGCTTCGAGCATACCCATCAGTGCGCTACCTGTGGCCATCCACCTATTCTCCCGCAACATACTGCTCTGCTTGCTGAATCCAACTGTTTGTTGGTCAAGGTAAGGCCATGTATCCTGGTCATATTTCGCAGATTTTTAAATTTCTATCTATTTGCGAGTAGAGTACACAATAGTGCTATGTTCATTGGTCTCATTGCTATTGACTTGAGTTTCCATTGCTATGCTATCAATAGATCTATTTATTTTCATCTGTGTCTATTGTCATTGAATTGCATCCTTCGGGGGTACAGTCTATAATGTAAGCATGTTTCCTTCTCGTGCAAGACAGAACATCCAAGGGACGAGTCACATGTTCAGATTTCAGTCACATCAATTATACATTTCTGCAACTTATGCAAATACTTAGCCGCACATAATGAACTGGTATAGTTCCTGCGACCAAAACAAACCTTGCATTGATCATTGTATGATTCATTTACTTTTGTATCAAATCTTTACTCTTGAAGATTGTATAATAATGTCGATATTTACTTTTCCGATTTATCAACAATGCCTGCCTGTTCGATTAACGGTTGCCCTTCGAAGACCCATGCGAAATCTGAAGGAACTACAATGCATGTATTCCCGAAAACTGTTGATCGAACAAGAGAATGGGTCAGACATTGCGGATATCCACTGGATGAGCTGGAAAGTAGAGTCCAACAAGTCTTAGAGGACAAGAGGGGTGATCGATACCGCATCTGCAGCCGGCACTTTTCCTTGGCATGTACACAACTTCTTGGGTAACAAAGAAGAATAAACGGCGAACGGCACGGAAATTGCGCGAAAACGCTATTCCCACTCTATTCGTCCACATTCCGCCACCGGTGAGTCAAGTGTCCGGATTTAGCTTTCGGCCTTGCGGTAGTGTGTAGGTAGCCGAATGGATTAATTGATATTGTAGGTGTTCTATCCCTTGTAATAATTTCGATATTGATATGAGTGTATAGTTTTTTGAATAATGACATTTATCAATATATTCTTTTTCGATTTCATAACCCACAAATGCAATGTATATATATATGGGGACAGGGAACTGTGCTGTATTGAGCATTTTTCAAGTATTCTGTCGGCTTACATGGCTATTTTTAATATTGACATTTCATTATCAATCATTAATTGACCTTTGCAACTTCTTGACTATCCCTTGAATCTTAAGCAAGAACATTCTACATCATTGACGTGGTCGCAGTTATCAACCACTTCTAGCGCGTATCAGGTAATCTTACTAGGCTAATCCGCTACATACTTGTTTTATGCATGTCAAGTAATAGTTTTATTCTATCGTGTAATTATTTTACCGAATGTTTGGTTACTGCTTTCCAATTGATATACACCTTAGTTATCGTCCACTAGTGTTTGTTTTCAGTTATAATTAGTGTTATCCATACTAATGCAAGTACTGTCTTTCAGGGAGATGCTGAAGCGTCCGCCACATCTACAACATTTCTAGATGTTTTTCAACATCAGGAGGTATGGATACTGACAGCTCCATCGAGCATCATCATCAGAGCTGGAATTCTTGTTGTTTGATTGTTCTACACAATGTTTCATTCGTGGTTAGCCGTTGATATGTACCTGTGCTGTCGACCCCAGGTGTGTGTTATGTTTTCACAATTGTAATCCTCACTAATGCAAGTACTATGTTTCAGGCAGTTGATGGAGCGTCAACCCCTGCACTTGATGCAGAGCCTGACATTCAAGTATACGAATCAACGCAACAGCTTTCGGAAGTGCGCATTACATTTGCAACATCCATAGATATTCTTCAGCAGCACGAGGTATGAATAATGACAGCTCCATCATGCGTGATCATATAACGTGATTCCATTTGCTATACTTTCTTCCCTATTAACGCAAGTGCTGCGTTTCAGGGAGACGACGAAACTTCCACCACAATCACAACATCTCATTTAGATGATGCAGATGTAAAGGAATCGTTGAAATAAGTCGATGAAATGTGATCATATTTGGATTTTCCTTGATTCTTTTGGACAATGCATCTTTCGCGGTTATCTCTTTATATGTACCTGTGCGTTCGACCCCAAGTGTGTGTTATGTTTCCAATATTGAAAACCATACTAATCCAAGTACTGTGTTTCAGGGAGACGACGGAGCTTCCACCACAATCAGAACATCTCATTTAGATGATGCAGATGTAAAGGAATCGTTGAAATAAGTCGATGAAATGTGATCATATTTGGATTTTCCTTGATTCTTTTGGACAATGCATCTTTCGCGGTTATCTCTTTATATGTACCTGTGCCGTCGACCCCAAGTGTGTGTTGTGTTTCCAATATTGAAAAGCATACTAATGCAAGTACTGTGTTTCAGGGAGATGCGGATGCCTCCTCTCCAATACAACCATTCATGGCAGTCCATGCAGAGCCAGAGGTATGGATACTGACAGTTCCATCGAAATAGATCATCACTGGTCGAATACTTGTCGTGTGATTGTTGCACACAATGTTTAAATCGTATTTGGCTATTGAGATGTACCTGTGTGTTCGTCCTCACGTGTGTTTTATGCTAACAATATTTTGATACATAGTAATGAAAGCACTATGTTTCAGGGAGACGATGGAGCCTCATTCCGTGCTGTCTATGCGGATACAGAAAATATAGTCGTTGCAGCGCAAGAGAAAGGGAGGACATGCGGAAACGAATCGGAGCTACAGCGTGCAGATGTTGAAGGTCGAGTCAAAAAAGTTGCAAAGAAAAAAAAACAAAAAAAGGTTAGTTACAAACAGTTCATAACTTTAAAAAAATGTTTGTGCTGGGGACTATTTTATGTTTTTTTCCAGTCAATTCTACTACACTCCATCTTGTGTTTAAACTGAACATCCCTTTTCCAGTCTCTCCTCCAGTTACCTGTGGGTGTCAGAACTATACACACACAGACAGTGAAGCGAATGAGAGATGTGGCTTGCCAGACCGTGTACACTATGGAGGAACTATTAATTGAGGCGAGGCGTGTTCAGGCTCGAGATGCTCATGTCCAATGGCCAGAACATGAATTAACAGTGTTTGGAGACTACAGCAAAGTTGCATTGGACCTTAGCTACAGTGCGACCGCACCACCACAAGAAGATGTTATTTAATGTATTGAAGATAGCTCTGAAGTAGTTGCAGATCAATTTACACAATCTACAACCGCCAAAAATTTGCCACCAAAAAACCTGTCGACATTGTTGTGTTCTCCCATCAATGTTGAAGTAATAGATGTTGAAATGACAGAGAATGAACCAGCCGCAGCATCCATAGACGCATCAGAACTTGATATCAGCGATATTACTTTCCAATGTGTTGAAATCTCCACAACGTCAAAGGCCGAAACAACGTTGACGCAGGATGACAGTCTAATGAAAGAGAGCAAATACATTGTATTCGACAGTTGTTTGATGGAAATGATAAGTATGCTGAAATGTGTGCATTCCATTAGAGGGAAAGTATGTGGGAAGCCATTGATTAATGTGACTCGTCAAATAAAAGGCAGTAACGTCAAAATAAATGCCGCCTGTAGATTAAATCATAGTTTCTCATGGTCTGCAAAACCGATGCTGGGGAAACTGCCAGCAGGCAATCTACTGTGTGCAGCTGAATCACTTTTTAGTGGCTCCAGTTTTAGAAAGTTAGAGGCTTTCTTTCAGTTTGTGGGACTCCATTTCATTTCTAAAGCGTTGTACTACACATACCAACGTGATTATCTGTTTCCGGCCATTAGTGATGCTTGGAAAATTGAACAATTGTCTCTAGCAAGTACATTCGAAGGCAAACGATTCAGGCTAGCCGGCGATGGACAGTGCGACAGCCCTGGATTTTCTGCCAAGTACTGCACCTACCACTTTCAGGACATGGATAGTAAGAAAATTGTGAGTTCGGTGGTCGTGCAGGTAACACAATGTACATCCTCAGTGGCCATGGAGAAACTAGGTTTTATAAAATCAGTGGAATATCTACAATCGAGGGGAATGCACATCGACCTCATAGCCACGGATAGACACGTTTCAATTGCCAAGACAATGAGAGAGCAGTTCCCACATGTTAAACATCAATTTGACGTATGGCATCTTGCTAAATCAATCAATAAGAAAATCTCGGCTGCAGGGAAAAAAAAAGGTTTTGAAAGTATTTTGCAGTGGTCACATTCTATCACCAACCATCTTTGGTGGAGCTCAAAAACTTGTGAGGGGTCAGTGGAAATACTACTTGAAAAATGGCGGTCACTGATGCACCACTGTACCAACGTTCAACGCTGGACAGCAAATGAACATTTCCACCAATGTGAACATGGCCCTTTGTCCCCAGAGAAGGCACGGAAGAAGAAGTAGTTGATTCCATCTTCACCGACACACAAAGCCATTGAGAAGATTGTTTTCGACAAAACTCTATGAAGAGATTTGAGAGGACTGACAGAATTCTGTCACACAGGAGATTTGGAGGTGTTCCACAATATGTGCCTAAAGTACAGGCCAAAGTGCTTGCATTTTAGCTTTCGGGGCATGAAACATCGCACTCTACTAGCGGTCTTGGCCCATAACAGCAATGTCGGACGTGAACAATCTAGGACTAGGGGTAAAGTAAGGATGCCTCGCTACACTAAGGTGTTTTCAAAACGAAGTAAGCAATGGGTGATCAAACCAGTCTATGATGAAATGCAGTTCGACTTTGTGAAAGGCCTTATTGTTGCTGTGTTAGAGAAGCACGGATATGGAATTTTGGACGTTTCTGTGCAGAGCAGTGATCCATTGCCACCGAACATTGTGACTGTGCCATGCCCACCCGAAGCACAGCTGATTGTGAAGTACAAATCCCGGTTTAAATAATTGTAATCCGATTGTCTTTTTGTAAATAAATTTTATTGTACAGTGTATCTGTAAACCTAACCCCTACCTTCACCATCATGGGTGGCGAACAAGCTGGGTGTCATCTTTGAATTCTCTCTAGTCACCTCACATATGTGTATGTATATATTTTTCTCATGTCTCATCTCATGTAAATGTAAATGCTGAGCACTGTTAACGGAGGGGAGGCTTGCGTATTGCAAATAATAAAACAAACAAACAAACAATAAATCTCACTTTTAATTCAACTCCTGTGGTACTTTATACTTTCCCTGACCTTCTGCCAAAAATTAAATGTCTCAATTTGGGCTGCAAAGCTCGCAGACAACGGGGACAAAATTGGTGCACTTAGAATGCGCCAGCCAAGCGGGCTGTGGCATTTGGGAGAGAAGCCAGTTCGCATTTGCACATTGAGGCGCACTACATAGACGGATTCTAAACTTCAAGTTCTCACAGATGCCTATACTACGTGATGTTGCAAATAAAGAATGCGAAGGACAGCGCCCAGATGAGGCCCACAAGTCGCACTGGAAGTATAAGGGTCTATTGTTTTTTTACCTTGAGACAGGGACCATGCCGAAAGAACTACATTTGAAGGGAGTGCGCAATAACGTAAGAGACGATAAGGCAGAAAATTCAGAAACTAGACCGAGTTTCATTTTAGTTCAGTATACGAAAAATCGTTGTCAAGAGCACGGTCCGTTTTACAGACTGCATTACGAAGAGACACAATGGAAATTTCAAATATAATGTAAGTAAATCTTTACACACTTTTATACCGGAATGAAGATTTAATGAATGGATGCATGAATAAATGAATGAATGAAGAGCTAGGAAAAGCAAGTAAAACTGTTCGTAGTGGGCACATGGGCATGCAGGTCCACTGGTCTCACCGATCTCGGTCCTTGGCCCAGCCACTTTTCCCTGCACTGCCTACCTGCACTACGGGACTGTCTCTGTATCCTTCAGCCCCTTCTCCTGGCATTTAACTTGCACTTGCCACCAGCTGGCCCTATTATTTAATTTGTATTCAACTTACCATGTACAGCCCTTCCCCATGGGCGATCAGAAAGACACCTGGCCTAGTAGGATCGGTGTCTGTCTGCCCTTGTTCCCCACCTGCCTCGTCACGCCTAGAAACACTTGAGTATAGGCGCGTTACAAATGCCATATCATATATCATATCATTCCTCACGCATGTAGACTGTCGTTTATCATTGTGTGTTGGCCTCGATTTATCTCGTTACTTTTCGCATTGATTTTAGAGACGAACATACTCCATTGAACTATCCTTGCAAGCAAATAGTTTCTGATCGGCCTTAATAAATAAAATGAGTAATATTAATGAAGTTCGGCTAGCAAGACTAATTATCATTTTTTTGTTTTCATAACAGGTATTTGATCCCTTTCTGCCACTGCCATCTGTTTGAGACACCGGCGGATAGATTCTTCAGCAGACACCTGCAGCTTCGTGTCAACAACTGGAGCACGATCACCATATTATGGGACGATCGCCAAGGGCCCACATGCCCTTACGCTGTACTAGTGGCTAGAAGCAACATATCAACCTTTAGGCTCGACTAGTGCCTAGTTGATAGAACAGCCTTGCGGTTCACCGTGCTTCCAAAGTGATTCTTTTTACGAAAATGAACACCCTGTGTACCATAAAGGAACAGCGCGTGACTCAAGATGAAACGGAACAGTTATTGCGGATACAGATAAAAGAAAATAAATGGCTTCCGGAGTTCATATGTCAATTGCTGAATATTCTCTAAATATTTAATGTCAAATAAATGTACTTTACCAAATGTACCGTGTTGCTGTTTCATTTTAAAGTACAGTTTCATATTCCGAGTTGTGGCGCGCTGTGTTGGGAGTTGATCTGTGTTGGTTTCCGGGTTCTGTGTGGAGTCGCGCAGAAGACGACTGGGCGCGTTTGCCTACTCAGCACAGTAACGTCATGGGGAGAGGCGGGGAATATGAATGCTTTGATAATGTCAGGCTCAGGGGTGGGGGAATTGATTTAGTGCCGCAAAAGCAGGTCAGCCAGGGCGATCGGGGAAAAGATAGGATTATCAGAAAATGGCGGCTCCCTGATGCTTGTTTTCGCGTGCGTTTAATGGATGAAAACTCGGGTAAGGTCCATAGGAAAGTTTTCTAAAATTGAGCCACTTAGGCTTAAAAAAACATGGCCGACCCATAGGGACAATAAAAATGTTTACTAGACCATGGCCTTTAACTCTCTACTGTAAGCCTGAAAGCACCCACTTACGGACTACTGTGAGAATGAGCGGTCTCCTGTTCCCTCTCTACCCTTCCAATCACTCCCATGGCATGCAAGTACTAAACCCACATCACGGTTTAAATTGCCTAAAACATGCAGATACTAAAAGTTTAATGCTTTACGTTAGTAATTGCTGGCCCCTTGGTAACAGCGAAGCCCAGGTGCCGTTTAACATCTGTGTCCTGTTCTGTCCGGCAACTGCTCTGAAGGTCAGCCAGGTTGAGTCAACATAGCACAAAAGATCAGGGGGGGGAGTTCTGAAGCCCAGTCAACTCAATGGTGTTACGCCACTACCGGTGTTTAATGCCTTGATTACTTATTGGTTATCATCATTACTCCTAGCCCTAGTCTTCCTCATCCCTGTACTATGCATGAGGCAGTACTTGTGTATGAGGCACTCTGCCTCGTACACAAGTACTGGGATGAGGTAGAGGTACATGGAGGTAGTTACTTCTAATCCCAATCTTCCTCATCCCAGTACTTATCTATGAGGCAAGGAGCCTCATACGTAAACCCTGGGGCAAGGAAGAGGGACGTGAAAGTAATTCTGGGCCAAGGAGCTGATTTTGGAGGTTGAGGTAGGGGGTGGGAGGGAGAGAGGGTGTATGGGGGGTGGAATTGTGCACTAAATCATAATGGTTGTCCATGTTCAGGCTAAACAGGCATGATATTTGGTTTTAGTGGCTAGAGAGGCATTTTGGTGCAGTCAGTCTAGCCATTCCTCAGTTTGGTATGATTTATTTTTAACTGTGCATTTCTGATAAAGCAGTCCTGCTAAGTGTAATTACCTGGCTAGAATGGCATTTGAGTGCTGCCAGTCTAGCCGTTTCTTACTGCAGCATTTTATATTTTTCTGGGCATCTGTGATAAGATGATATGATATAAGTCATTTATAACACGCCTGTACACAAGTGTTTCTAGGCGTGACAAGACAAGGGTGAGAGGATAGAGCTCTGGGGAATGCCACAGGTAGAGAGAGAGAGAGGTGGCAGAGAGAAAGGGACCAAGTTGGACCTGGGAGGGGCAGTCGAAGAGGAAGGAGGTCCACCACTCTAGGGCCTGATCCATGATGCCCAGGTTCTCACGTAGTCGATTGATCAGGATTGTGTGGTTGACTGTGTTGAAAGTAGAGGAAAGATCAAGGGGGATTAGAACAGAAGGAATGATGGAAACAAGGTTAGAGAGTAGACCTTCACAGTGTTCAGGAGAGCAGTTTCCATGCCTCCGGCAGCTCTGAAGCCAGACTGATGGTCATGGAGACAGCCAACAGATTAATTGTGGAGAGTAAGCTGGGAGATGGCCAGCTTTTCCAAGAGTTTGCCCAGGAGAGGGGTTATGGAGATTGGGCGATAGTTTGCCTGGCACACAGGATCGGCAGACGGCTTCTTGAGGAGTGGGTGCACAAGGGAGTGCTTAAGGGAGAGTGGAACGTTCCAGTGGCGAAAGTGTGATTACAGAAATTGGCCAAGGCTGGAGTGAGGGTGTCAATATGGTCCTTGATGGTTCTGGAGGAGCAGGGGAGCACCTGTTTGGACGACACTTTCATAGATCGGACTTGTTTATAAACCTTGTCAGAGAGAAAGAGGGGAAAGGAGGAGGAGCGGTAGTGATGGCCAAAGGGGAGTCGAGAAAGGAAGAGGAAGAAGGAGAGGAAGAGGAGATAGAGGACAGGATGTCCTGAGTTTTAGCGGAGAAGTGAGATGCCAGAGCCATACAGAGTGCCTCAGAGGGAATAGGAGAAGTAGAGACCGCAACAGGATTGACCAGTTCTTTCTAGATTTTAAAGACTTCTGCCGTGTTGTTAGAGTCCGCAGAGACCCGGGCATGAATGTGTGCTCTCTTCTTGATGAGTGTTATTGCTTCGACTGGCATTTTGGTGCAACCAGTCTAGGTATATCTAAATGTGGTCTGGGATAGTTTACAGTAATGTTATTACGTGTCTACACTGCTCTACATTGTGCAGCCAGTCGGACATGTTTTCAATGTGGCATGGCATTTTTAATAGCAAAGCACTAATGTTCCTGTGCATTGTTGGTGACTTGCATGTATTGGATTGGTGCTACCCTACAAAACAATTGCATGCCTTTTTCTTCCTGCCCTTTTCGGACCTACCCTGTCTGCTGCCTTAAACCTAGCTCTTGCAAATTGCTGGCTGCATTACCACTGTTTGTTGCCTTTATTATTTATTTATTGTTATTTATCTGTTTCTCCTCTGCCTCGCACTTCCCACCTCTCCCCCTTCCATGCACTTTTCCCCTCCCCCTCTCCCATGCACTTGCGCGTTCTCAATGTCACTGGGCCTAGTAAGATCGCTGTTTTGTTCTCCCCTGCTCCCCTCCCTTGCCTTGTTGCACTCTGAAACACTTGAGTACGAGCGCGATAGAAATAAAATATCAATCAATCAATCAATCAAACACTCTGGCTTTTAAGCCAATTTTCACAGAAAGTGTGTTGTATATTGCATTAAAACACATATTTATATCTTTCTCCTAGTACAGTTTGCGGCATACCTCTTCAGCAGCATGCTTGTGTGTATTGTGCAAGCGTGATAATCTAGGCCGGGCCAGAGTGTGGCACAACCCTTGATTTGATGCCGAGTTCAGGGTGGGGGGGGGTGGGTCCCTCGGCATGGCTCACAGGGGGGCCCCCACATTTTGTATTATCCCACTGGCTATGTGGGCTAAACTGCCTGAACAATTGCATTCTGTGTTCCTTGCTCATCCCTCTGTATGCTGTATTTGCAGTGTAATACAGGAAGCTTGATTTACCATCAGTTTGTGTCCCTCCCCTTATTTGCTGCAAGGCTCTTGGCCCCCACACCACTGTATCCTGAAAATGCATTATCAGCCAACCTCTGCTTCTCATTGGAAAACAGTTTCTGGGGTTCCTTGCCCATAACAGGTGCGCCCCCAGCAGGCGCAACACAGCATTGCACATGACATGCAAATACTGCGTTCTAACCCAGGTAACGTCACAATTTCCTCCTTGTACCTCGAAGGGAGAGGATCTCCCTACAGCCTCTTTCTGGCACATACAGGGCCACATTGCCTTGCGTCCTGTATGATGGGGATACCCTCCATCTACCGTCCTCGACCACCTGAAGTTTCCACTTCATCACCGGCTGCCCTGACTCACAGCTCCTTTCTTCGCCGC
The DNA here is from genome assembly GCF_040938575.1 of Ambystoma mexicanum. Taxonomy (NCBI): domain Eukaryota; kingdom Metazoa; phylum Chordata; class Amphibia; order Caudata; family Ambystomatidae; genus Ambystoma; species Ambystoma mexicanum. Next base: position 1,029,864,263 of record NC_090924.1, read on the forward strand.
ACCCAAAAACTGTCCTCACCTCGTGCCAGCTCCGGATCATCCTAAAGCCCCCTGTCCGCTCACATAGGGACATGACGCCTCAGGTTCAGCAGCTCTGCACGCCGCACGTTCAGCAGCTCTGCCCTTGCTGGCGCTAGCACTGCCAGGGCCTTTGCACCATTTTGCCTGGACCCTGCCTCCTGTCAGCTACTTTCTTGATGGCGCTGACACCGCCCAGCCTGCCAGCCCCCTGGAACTGGGACTGACCTGCCTCATCCCTGTATTCCACTGCTGCACCTCCTTGGTGTGGATGGGACTCCTGGAGGGCAGTGTCTGTCCCCTTTCCACCCCCCTCCACCGCAGAACATGAGTCTGGCACCCTTGAACACCTCAAGACAACCTCTTCACCAAAATGTTGTGCATTCCTCCACCAAGAAAACACTGGACCCAGGCTCCTGTAAGGTAGTTTTATTGTCCGTACGTACACATCAAGTAAGTGACATACAAGTAGGTTTCATGGACAAGTACACTGGTACATCCACACATTCAAGCCCCAAGCTGTAACTGCCACTTTCAGAATGCTCCAGCAGTCACACACACACACACACACACAACACATTCCACAATGACATCACTACATTCCAGTAGCTCTGCAATGTAAACCCCAGCCTAAGGTCACAACACCTATGTATTTAATAGTAATATTGTGTTGGGAGCACCCCACACCCCTTTTGAGTGGTTTCAGTGTCACTCACTTCAGCTGCTTGCACAAATTTGGTGGAAAACATTTTACACCACATGATTTTAAACAATCTGCCACTCGCCAGTATTTACTATTACCTTGTTTATCTTCATAGGGCCAGTAGAGCATCCAAAGAGAGGTTAATTGGAGTGCATACCTGGCCACTGTACGGATAGGTTTCACACCTGGGTCATAAAGGAATCTTGATTTTAGAAAGTGATCATTTGTATTGGGGGACCTCCAGAGAGCCTTCACGGAAAATGTTGTTCTTTTACTGATAAACCACATGTAGCATATAGCTGATAGGCACATCTGGGCTGAGGGTGACACAGGAAAGGCAGCAGCTGTACTGTCTCTTCCTACAGTCCCTTGGCCTCCACCTAGCCTTGAGGGCACCTCCACCATCTGTGTGTTCCTCCTCTGCCAATGGTAAATCATTGGAGACGTCATCACTCCGCCTCCTTCTCCTGACTGCGCCTGCCCTAATTCTTCAAATTCACATGCTCCTCTGACTCAATTTCTCATGGGATGACATTATGTTATGTTAAAGGTTCTTATACTGCGTACTGTTGCCCCCTGCGTGGTTTCTTGGTGCTCTGGCAGATCGGCACCACATTGTTCCCTCTAACCTTGCCTCTGCTTGAGGAACCTCTTTTGTGGTTTAGTCAGGTGCCTGCACAGTCCTCTCTATCCTCACAATGTAGGGAGAAGGGGATTCCTCACAGAGAGAGACATTTAGTTGCTGCTCTGTCGTGTTCTCTAAGCCACCACTGCAGGAAACTTATCATCCCATTCACCTAATCTGAGCCACCAACACTGAACCTGCTGCTGCCTTTAGGTAACCATAAAGGCAGCAGAGTGGGTTGGACCCGACAACCCGTGTGGTACCGGCAGGTGGGTGGTAAAACACACAGGAGAGCAGTTCACAGCAACCTGTGTTTTGGTGCACCCTGGTGCTTTTCCCACACATCAGCTGTGCGCTCTTGACCAGTGTCCAATAACAGCAGATAGTTAAGCATTCATGAGACCAGTCCAACTCAGACACTGCTGCACTGTCTCATTCTGAGGCACATACATTCCAATAGGTGCATTGCCTGTCCATCATATTCCCTGCTTTGCCTGTGATTTGTGATTTGATTATTGTTATTATTACGGTGTTGATTGAGCCCGGACGTAGCTTCGGGAAGCAACGGAGTGGTTTACAATCACAGGGGGAAGAACATAGCGAAGGAAGCGGAGAGACATGGGAGCGGGGAGCTAAGAACAGGGATGGGGGAGGGCGGATGTGGCAGCAAGGGATCTGCAAGCAACCAGGCGAGGAACCCGTGTGGAATAGGTCATCTAGCCTCAGGTAGGGTGAGGAGTGGAAGGTGGCATCGACGGCTGCGCTGAGATTTTCATTGGAATCAATAGGAATCGAAGCAATCCTCCTGCACTCAAAGTAGACTGTTTGAGCATCACCTTGCCCATGCAAAGAGTGAAAAAGAGACAACGCAGACTGCCACAGAAGGTTGGTTACCCTTTACTAAAAATAGAACAGTAAAAGCAGTTGCAAGTCCAATGTGTTTACCCCATTTCCGAATGAATGTGGTCATTTAGTGACCTTGTTTTGAGCTCTTCAGTATATAATTGGACTCGGGCTGAGAGTGGGCAGTGGACTCCTGCCTTGGAAAGAGTTCAGCAATTCAGAACCCTCTTGATGCTAACATCCTAATTGATGTTTTCTTTCTTGGGACACAGTAAAGCTTTGTTCTCTGCTCATTAATGTCTAATCTGTGCAAAATAGGACATTTTGTCTGCAAGCTTTTTCAACTGTCAATAAAAATAGAAAAGGTGACGCTGGCTAGAGTGGCTAGGTTCTGGAAATGGAAGCCCCTTGTGTGCAGAAGTGGCACGTGACCTCTTGCTAGTAGCAAGCGAAAGGGGATGGGAAGCGCGCATTAACATCAGTGGTCTGCGACAACCCACGCTGTCGTGATCCCAGGAATAAGTCCAACCATAATGGGCGTGCAATAACGATTCACACAGCAAAGGTGGCAGCAGTGGTGCGGCGGGCTGTGCGCGACTCATTGCGTAGAGCCTTTATGCCAGGAGCCCACTTGGTACATCGGGCACAGAGCCACCGGCTAGTTCCTCTATTTGGTCTGAAGCTCTTCCAGAAAGTAGGGGCCGGAGCCAGTGCCTGAGTCAGCCACGGGCTTCGTGGGGCTTGAGTGCTCCCAAATTGAAGAAGGTGAGGGCAGAACGCAGCACTCTGCCTCGCTCTCTCACCCGATGGGAAAGCGAGCGGTGGCTACAGCAAGAGCGTGTTACATCTCTTAGCACTGAGAGCAGAGTGTTCACTTTCAAAAATGAAGAATAGGCAGCAACAAAAAAACAAACTGGAGCTCATTTTGAATTGTGACGTAATGTGAATGAAAGGCGCTTTCATTTACGCCATGCCACATTTTCAATCATTCGTATTGTGGGGAGGTGAGGCGCAATGCAACTTGTGTTTCCACCACCTTCCTTCCTCTCGACCATGCACATGGCCCCAGCATTTGCATGTCGGCATGGATTTTCATGCCAGCGCAAATGCTGGAGATCCCTATGGGGTCCGCCGGCTTTATGCACCAGAATAAATCCAGCTGACCCCATAGGGACACATTGTACACGCTGGCTGCCATGAATGGCAGGCAGTGTGTAAAATGACAATGACATGCTGTCCGACATTCTTGCATGTCAGGCAACCTTAAATTGTAACTGTGAACGCTTCTTACCATGCGTGCATGAGAAGCAGCATTTACTCTGCATGGCGGAGTGCAAAAGTGCAGGGCAAAAGGTGGCATGCGTGCTTGTAAGCCGCCTTTTGCCCTTCCCATGTGCACTCTGCCATGCATAGGATGAACATTTGGTGGCAGGGAGCTAGCTTCGCCTGAATGCCAACATAGACAGGGCCCGCTATCAAATTACATATTGGAGCAAAATGAGCTCCACAGTGGCAACGTTACAGAAGCCTGCCAAGCCCGTATCAATGCACACCCCACCACCTTGCTCAGCTTATAGTGGCTCACGTATCCCAGTGATTAGCATCCCTCCATGGAAGTATATCCCCTGAATTGGGGCGAAGGATAGATCTAATGGGCCTGAGGAAGGTGTAGCAGAAATTCAGGTTCCTGTTCTCAGAGGAAGGAGGGTCAACAGCCCAATGGCTTAAGGTATCTACTGCAGCTCCCGGTGAAATGCTGATATGCATATCTGCAGCTCCTGGTGAGATGCTGATATGCATATCTGTAGCTCCTGGTGAAGTGCTGATATACATATCTGCAGCTCCCGGTGAAAGGCTGATAAACCACCTTTTAAAGCTGTCCTCCAGTCCCCCAAAATGTTCAGTGTGGCTCCGCCCCTGTGCCCAGAGCAATACAATGCAATATGTAAAATGACCATTGAGCAATATATTTGATGGGCAATATGCGTGTGTTGAAGTCGAATCCCATGAGCACACCAGGTTCACATTTCTAATGACAAGGAAGACATGCAATCCTTTACATTCCAGGTTACATTTTGGAATGCAGGCCCACTGGTCCTGCCATCACACTGTACTTACATTTGACTTGTGGTCTTCATCTGGCTCAATGAGATAAGTGTGATTTCCATCATAGAACATCCCACTGGTGAAGACAATAAACACGATGGTCAGCATTTCTGAAGTGGGGTGTAGATTTCCAGCACTTTCGGGGTCAGTACAAAGCATACAATTACAAAGAGGATTTGCACCCTGGCCCCTGCATTTTTTTACCAAGGACAGAAAAAACTGCTGAAAACATTGCATTCCTACATGCAAAGCTATAAACAAATGTTACATTATAACAATATTTCTGGCACAGTCATGACCGCGGGCAGTTCAAATTCTACGAATATGTGTACATGAGATAATAGCTGTATTCTTATACATCACTCCATGTCAGATTCATCCTGCTTCTAAGCACTGTAATAACAGGTGTTATTATTACCCAACTTAATGGCCTCGAAAGGGTAGTTGGTTGAGCTAGCGCGGCAGCGGTTTTTCAATTGCAAAGTGCAGGCAGATCCCATGTCAGAGACCAGTGCTTAACTCGTAAGCTATATGCCTGAACTCTCAAATAGAAGGGAATCAGGTAAGAGATGAAAGTGCAGATGTAAACCATCTGAAGAATCAATGCACAGCACCACACGCGCTTTATTGAACAGCGCCACATGCGCTGTACGGAACAGCACCACATGGGCTGTACGGAACAGCAGCACATGGGCTGTATAGAACAGTGCCACATGGGCTGTACGGAACAGCACCACATGGGCTGTACGGAACCGGTCACCATAGAACTGAACCCCAGACCAACGACGACCAAGACGACTCAAATGAAGAACAATCAGCCATACAAGGGGTGGGACCCACCAGTCAGGTGAGAAAACCATGTTGAGAAAGACTCCAGTAAGTCTAAAGTCTTTGACACAGCAGATCCAGTTGGGCAGGCAGCCAGCAGAAAATGTTCCCACAAAGGATACATTGGTGAAGGCACCCGAAGGCAGCCTAGGGAAACAGCAGGGAAAGGTAGTGGTGTTCTGCCACCTTTCTGGATTAAGGCAGCATCATAGCCACAGGTGCATGAACTAGAGGGTAACTGGCAAAGACTTTGGTAAGACTGATATGCAAATAGTATGTCTCCTCTGTGAAAGGTACAGTGTGCTAAAACGTGGCTGTCGACCTTTCTGAGTGGGGACTTACCCATGGAATAGGTTATTTGGCTCCGTTTGTTCTTAGTAGAGGGGCTCCAAGACCTTTTTATATAAATGCTTTAGGGACTTGGGGTTTCACCCTAAATTACCCAGGGTTATCCAGACGTGGGCCCCTTGCTCACTGTGCTTAGAGAGGCACAGCTTCACATCAAACAAGGCTTAAAACACACGTGTCTGGGGGCAGCTGTTGGTACTCTTGTACAGAAGAGAATTGTCTAGCATGTCAGTGCTGGGTGCTGGACTGCCCAGGTGGGTGGAACCAGACCGATATGGAAAAATGATATTTCTCTCATCTGTGAAAGGTACAGTGAGCTAAACCGTGGTTATAGACCTTGTCAAGTGGGAACTTAACCATAGAATAGGTTATTTTTCCATATTTGTTTTTAGTAGAGAGGCTACCAGTCCTTTTTATATACAAGCTGCATTACGGTAATGCTGTCCTCACTGGACTCCCGCCCGAACAGCACCCTTGCCCCCCCTGCAAGTCATATAAAACACATCAGCTACCCAACCATTGATACAGCAGCCCAGCTCCACTGGCTCACAATACCCCAGAGAATTGCTTTTAAAGGACTCTGCATTGTATTCAAAGCCATCCACCTGAAAATCCAATCTTACCTTCACGACAAACTAAAGCCCATCACCCACACAAACAGCACACAAACAAGCATACATCTACTATGCGTTCCACTCTGCAAACTTACATGCACACAAAAACATGTATTTACACCATGGGCACCCAGCGCAGCGCATGGAACACCCTATTGCTTCACATCAGCACTGCACCCTCCATCACCACTTTCTGAAAGAGCCCCAAAACATATGTGTTTCCCCACACGTAATCCGGCCCCTCCAAATCCCCTGCTACCATTTATCTAGTCTAATTTTTCTGTGCTATCCTGGAAACATTTTGTAACTTCTTTTTTAACTTTCACCTTTTGAACCTTGCAAAGAGCTTCAAGACCCTTCCAGTTATGTCAGCACTAAACAAAAAAATAGAACTTCCCTCAGCCCATCTTAAAACAATAGGTGATGGAGGTATATCTCTTGGCTGTTCCTGTTTTACCTTTATGATTGGGATCTGTGGTGAGTTGGAAGGTGGTGTCGGACACATTGAGGACATTCTGCACTCACTTTATTGAAAATCATAAGAACAATGCCCATCTCTCCCTATTGCTAAAGGGAATATCCTGCCTCTCTAAAAGAACTAAAGTTGCTCGTCAGATGTCAGGAAGTCCAAAGTAAATATGTCCTCCGTCCAAACTAACCCTATCTGACCCCACCACTAAATATAACTAAAGTAAATAGGCCAAGAGAAGGTCTCTTCTTCCCCTGGTCTTCTCTTCTTCTTGGACATTCTTTTTTATATACAGGTTTATTTTTGGCTCAAATACTTCGGTATGCAGTGATAAAATCATGGAAAAAATGCTGTGGTTTGCCACATTAACGGTGTACCCCATTACACCATTTAAGTGGAGCAGGGGTTGTGTGGTCTCATTGGATAGTCTTTCTTATGAACTATTATGGTTCTTCAAAATGAATCTTGGTTCTCATGATTTCTGTGGCCCTAGCTTTGAAGTACTTCTCATTCCAGTAGTTCCTCACACTTTTGTGATCACATATATATTCTTAGCAGTCTCTTTGCTCAGGCGTTCCTAAATTGTGTTTGCCTCGATTTCCTTTTAGGCTTTCTTTCCCACAGTCTCTCTCTCGAAGGCTGTCTGCTCTTTTATCTTGCTCAATGGCAAGCTTTATCTCGTCTTTCTCCAATGTGTTTCTGGGCGGGACTTTCTCCAGCCTTCATCTCTACAGATATAGGGTGGTTGCCCTTCCTCCTAGGGTTTTGGTTCCCAGTCTCTGTTGACTCCCCACCTGGGTTGATAAACGTTCTCTTTTATAGATGGGTCACGTCCTTGTAAACTACTTTCTTCAATGCTATCTCATCCTCAGGACTGGGACTAGTCTCTCTATTCAAGTGACACTGGTCTTCCCCATCTGGGTTGTTTATTTGCTTTCTCAGGTGTCTACAGTTCCAGTCACTGAATTCTATATTTGTGTTCTCGTCCTTAGGACAAGGACCAGTATCTTCATACACATAATGAATCCCCACCTGCTTACCACATTTCCCGATTCCTCAGGTACTTTTGTTGGCCGGGGAAGTGTTGCAGGGCTCAGCTCACACTCTGGTACTGTTGCTCTCTCTTCTCGCTGCTCAGGTTCCGGGTCTCGGTTCCTCGTCGGGTGCCTGCCTTCCACAGATGCTGGCGATCTAATGCCTTTCAGGCTTCCCATCTCAGTAATTTCTGCACTTTTCCTACATTCATCTAATGGACAACAGTCACCCTTAAACTCTTGAAGACTGTCTTTTAAGGCTGGAAACAGAATCACCCTGTCGACACACTCCCCACACGGGTTCATGTTCACACATTGTCCCGACTGGGGCCTTTGTAGAAGTACTACCATCCTTTGTCTATGATATGAAGTCACTCTTGTCATTACTAACATCACCTTTGAAAATATAATAGGGTTGATGTATAACTTGAATCAAGCAAATAGATTCACGTGATTGTTTACACATGATTCCATGCTTTACAGGACTGTGATTTCTTTCTGTTTTGTCGTATGTTTTTTTAACAATTGAACTGATCATGTTCCATTCATTTAACATGTATTAGAAAAATTAAATATAAAAAATTGTTTTCTCCGATTGACTAACTTATGTGCACTTCTTGTGATATTTGTTTTGATACAAGAATGTGATTCACCTTTTGCCTCCACCTAGTTCACATATACCAGTTCAGTAGTGTGACACCAGTAGGTAGTTTGTTTTGGGAATCCTCCTTTGTTCATCTTATTTTGGCCACATCCCACAAGCCCCCATCAAAAAAGTGGTCCCCTCTAGCTCACATAGCTATACTCACTTTTCCTTGGGCATCCTGCCAACTTGTGATGAGGCCCAGTGACTTTTATTCATTTTGAAGATTGTGACTACACTTACAATTCTCTTATAAAAAAATCTGTTGATCAAGCGTGGTCACGTCACTACCAGGTACTTCTCTCTGTTCCTTCTTGTACCGCTTCCTTTGTGGTTGCCTACGCCAGGCCTCCGGCATCTCCCACTGTGTTTCTCTCGCTCTTCGAAAGCCGTAGGCTTCTTGACCTGGCTTGACTCCACCTCCACACAGCATGATTATGTCAGGGCACTTCTCCGCACACAGCACAGCACTCTTATTCTCTACTTCTGCTCTGACTTGTCACAGTTAAATACACATCTTTGGTTAAAGAGACATCTTTGCATTTTCTTCGACATATGTTTCTTTTCATATTGTCTTCAGCCAAATGTAAAGTTGCCTTACTGCTCTTCATAGAAGATATACCCATATATGCAGCTATGGCAGTTGACTTAGAGAGTTCCTCACAGGAACAGGAGTCCCTGTCCCGAAAGGGGGAATCTCTCCTGTTGAGGTCTGACTTGCCTCAACCCCTAGGGAGGGTCTTGCAGAGCGGGCTCACCTCCATAGCCTCACATGGGGAATCGCCCCATTGGGGAGAAGGGATGAATACCTGCGATTTGTTACAGATCACTGTTGGTTTGTAGGAGTGTGAGGGCTGAGTAAGCGAGGCAGAAGTTATTTCGTCACAACAACCCTCACCAGAGGGCTGTGGGAAAATGTCCCCAATACATACAAAATGTTTGCAAAGAATCATTACACACTGGGCCTCATCATGAATTGGGCGGTATCCCGGCGCTAATTGTGCCGGTATACCGGCCAACTCTATTAGCATTACCCCAGTTCAGAGCAATTTGCGCCGGATCCCGAGTTGCGGGGGTGGTTAATTCCCCAATCACTTGGGGGTTCCTTGCTACTAATAGCGCTGATAAACAGGCGGAAAATTGTGATTTTTACCTCCAGCAAAAAGCAGCAGGTAAAACTCCCATTTTCCGTCAACCTTGTGATTGGGCCGTGCAGTAAATGTGTCAGTAATAGCGTTACCGCCGCATTTTATTGCTCTGCCCCACTTCTGATGAGGCTCAGTGTCTTTTATTCATTTTGAAGATTGTGAGTGCACTTACAATTCTCTTTTAAAAAAATCTGTTGTTCAAATAGTTCAGGCACAATTGTAATTCCACAGCTTCTTCTTCCTTCCCACTTAAATTTTGGGCAAGTATAAGGGACACTGGTTCCTGACATTGCACAGAGGACACCCCAGTAACAATGTTTTTTCCCCTTTTTTCAGGCCACAAAAACCTTTACCACAGAAATATATTAACAATAAAGTGATCCCTAAGGATGTAAAAATTTGAAACGGAAACAGATAAAGGGAGATATAATCAGTAAAGCTTCCACCATAGAAATGTTGTGAGAGTGGAGTATGAAAAAGAATAAATGAAAGGCATAACCAGGAAAGCGACGGCAATTGAAATGTTGTAAGTGAACCCTGATGTAACTGAACCCCTCCCCTCCCCCATATATATTTTTTCCGAATCTTCTGGTCCACTGCCAGAGTGGTTTCTATGGGTGCCTGGCAGTTCCCACTGAACTCTATCTCTATTTGACCTGTTGGCTCTCCATCTAAGCTGTGTAGACATAGGCCTATTTTCAAATGCCCCCTGCATTCTTGCACTACGGTCCCTCTACTTTTTACACACACTGAATTTGCTTAGCATGCACAGGGGTTCTTGCCAGTTCATCTTCTATATGAATTTTGTTGAGCACTGTTGCTGCGGTCTATAAATGTCCTTTGTGATTGTACTATATTTCTTACCAGCTACTGTCCCCTTCATGACCCTCTCTCTCTCTGCCAGTTGGCATCTTTCCTTTCTACCCCCCAACTCTCTTTCTTCTGCCTTGTGCTAGAGTTTTACATGCTCCTGACCAATGTGTTCTTGCTCTCCTTGGTCATCCTTTCTCAGCTCCTCTCTCCTATACTATCCTCTTGCATCCAGTTCATTACATGCTTTAAATGCCTCTTTTTGCCTTTCATATGATTGATGGTGGGGGGTTTCACAGTTTTTGACCCTATAACTTCACTCAGCATTTTATACTTTGGCTTCCTCCTGCCTTCATCTGTACCAATGCATCTTGCTCTCCCCACTCCACTATGTACAATATTACTTATACTACTTCACCAGTCTTTAGGAATAGCTGTGCCATCAGCTATCCTCAGTGTTGTGCCTCCAAACAAGCCAGGAAGAAAGCTACGTGTACGCTCAGAAGTAACCTTACTATGCCCTGGCTAACTCCTAAAATTGAGCATAACCCCAAAATCACCACGAACATCATCCTGCTCTATCACCAACCCAACATCCATAACACACCTGAATCTGACATCCAATCGCTCATCATGACGATCCTCAGAGCCAATACTAAGATCTTACTCCTGGGAGACTTCAACTTAGCTATATAAATTCCAAATTATTATTAGGGTTTAATGACCCCTCTGACCAAAAGGCCACAGCACTCAGTACAACTCTCCTTCAGATTAACCTAACTCAAGCTGTCACAGTCCCCACACATTCTAAAGGGGGATCCTCAACTGGCTCTTGAACTGCAACCTGCCCATCACGATCTCAGCAATTGACCCCATCCCCTGGACGGGCCATTCTCTAATCCTCTGTACCACACCCACCAACCCCAACACACCACGCATAACCATCATCCATCCCCCTATCACTGCGAGACACATCCACAAAATGACCAAGGAAATAATGGAACCCACCGTCATTGCTTCCATATCTCCGATACCTGAAAGCACGGATCCAGACACTATCCTCACTGCTTACAACCCCTCCCTACTCAACGCCCTAGACTTGCATGCCTCCTTCAAAACTACAACAAAAAAGAGAACCAACAGCAACAACTAGTTTCAGAGGAACTATTCACCCTTCATAAACTGAAAGAAGCCCAACAACACTTATGGAGAAAATAACATTCACTCCCCATAAGGAGGCCTTTCTTACAACTGCGACGTCCTATAAAACTGCCATTGTTACCACCAAAGCCAGCATTTACAACACCAGAATCAATGAGGCTAGCTCCAATACTCAAGAACTTTTAAAAATCTTCAAAGAGCATCAATCCCCAGCGCTGCCCATAGAAAGGTTTCCTAAAGACAAAGCCTGGTGCTCTCTGGTCCAGTCCGCACTCGCCAACAAGTCCCATAACCTCAGAGAGAAAACTATCCTAAAAAAATCCTTGCTTCCTTGCAGTGCTGTACCCACTAACGGCCCACTGGCTCCCACTGAGTCATCCCTGCCTCCCTTCCACTTCTCCCCTGCATCTCCAACTGACGTAATCACTACCATCAATCAACTAAATCCTCCAATTGCAAAGGAGACCTTTGCCCATCCCACATCATCAAAATGTGTGCAGAACCTCTCGTTCCCAACATTGCAAAATTTATCAACGCCTCTTTCAACTCCAATATGGTGCCAAAATCCATTAAAGAAGCATTCATCACCCCCTCCTCAAAAAACATCGCTCAACATCACCCTCCCCACAAACTACCAGCCCACCTCGACGGTACTCTACCTACTTAAAATACTGGACCGCACAGCCTATATACAAAGCTAACCCTACCTTGAAGCCCATAACCTTTTGGTCACACGCCAATCTGGCTTTAGAACAAGACATAGCACATAGTATGCTCTCCTTAAACTCAAGATTCAGCTTGACACCATTCGGGACACAGGTGACCTCACCCTCCTCCTCCTCCTAGACCTCTCCACGGCCTTTGACCTTGTTGATCATGATATCCTGTGCCACCATCTCTCCTCCACCTTCAACCTTTCCAATGAAGCAACCAACTGGATAAACTATTTTGTGAGTGAACGATCCTCCGGGATATTCACTGGATCAGAAGCGGCTGACCCTATCCCCGTTCCCTATGGGGTCCCTCAAGGATCAGCACCTATTTCCCACCCATCTAATATGTATACTAAACTGCTCTTAGACCACTTCGACAGCCTTGAAATCCCCTACGCCAACTTCACCGATGACAAGCAAATTCTCCTCAAACTCAGTGGTAATCAGTGCCTTGACTCAGCCAAAATCAACTGGATTTACAGCATCATTCACGCCTGAATGGCTATCCACCACCTGGGCCTGAATGATGACAAGACCGAGCTCATCATCAAAGGCTCCCGACACTGTCTCAAACACTTAGACCCTGCCTTCGCCTCCTTCTCCATTGATGGAAATATCACCCACATGTCCAGCTCTGTCAAAACCCTGGGAGTCTACCTAGACTCTGAACTCACCATGTTCAAACACGTAAAAGCTGTTGCCTACTCTGCCGCCTATGCCACTAAACTTATCAACAAATTGGATTATTGCAACGCCGTACTCGCTGGAACTTCCACCAAAAATCGAACTAAATTACAATTGTTCCAAAATAATGCCCTTTGAGCTGTCTGGGGCATAAAAAGATCAGACCACATCTCTCTAGTGAGATGAGATGTGAAGCTCACTGGCTACCCATGAAGGCACGTATTGAGCTTAAAATACTCTCAATCACCCACCGCTGCATCCACAATACTGCACCCACTTATCTCACTGCGTGCATCTCCATAAAACATAATCCCAGCAGCTTGAAATCCTCCTCTTCCGCTTCCCTCACGATGCCCAGAGTCACCAGATGAAGAGCAGGAGGAGCCAGCTTCACATTTATTGCTCCCACTCTTTGGGATGCTCTCCCTCCATATATCAAAGATGAGCCTTCTTACCTGATCTTCCGTAGAAAACTGAAAACCATTCTGTTCAACAAATACGCCTAAATGTATCCTACTTACCATTACTGCTGTAACTGTACTAATTATGTAACCCAGCAACTGTTCTACTTCAACTGTCTTTTTCCAACCAATGTAACCTAGCACTGTGATACTCCCGGGTGTGGGCGCTATCGACAAATGAAATAAATAAATAAATATACAACATTACCGGTGATCAGTGTATCAGGCTGACCCATCATAATCCAAGGACATCATAAAAATCATTTTGTACCAACCTGTCCCAGGCAGCTACCCCTACCAACATAGAGAATTACCCACTAACCCATCCCCATCCTCTCCCCATTGACAATCTCCAACCACCTGCCTCTACCTTTGCCTGCTACCTCTCCCTCTCCCATTCTCTTCCATTCTTCCTACTGCAGGCGCCTCCCTTCCACTACACGGGTAATGTTCCAGATGTGGTATTTACACACTCTTACTTTAAAGATCACTCTTACCACCTTACGCAGAATCCTATGTTACAGACAGCTTGTTAAAACATTATTCTGAAGACCATTTCAGTGGGGTTTGGAGATGATACATGCACTCTTGAACAGTATCCTGGCCTGGAGAGGAAGCCAATGTAGTTTGCGTGGGATAGGAGCAATTCCATCAAATTTCCGTGCTCCTGTAATAAGACAAACTGCAGCGTGTTGACTGTTTTTATTGGAGCCAAGTGAGCAGCTGGAAGCCCTGTCAGGAGAGCATTTCCCCCATCGATATGCAAGACCTCAACAGACTACATTCCGGAAGTCCTGTGACGGGATGAAGCGTTTGATTTTTCTAAGTGTATAGATTAGGAGCCAAGCTATTTGGGTCCTCTTGACTATGTGTTTCTGGAAGGACTGGCTGCTGTCAGCGGTGAAGCCTAAGGATTTTACTGAGTCTGAGAATTTTGGATGAAATTCTTCTAGGTGCATATCATTGAGCCATTGCTGAACAAGTTGATTTTTTTCATGGGCAGACCAATAAGGACACTTTCAGTCTTGGATGGATTTAGTTGTAGGAAGGCGTTGACATCCAGGACATGATGATGGCTCGGTAATCACTGAGACGAATGATGTCCTGCGAGATATTTACTCTCATATACAACTGAGTATCATCGGTTTATTGGTGGATGCCTATATTGGGATCTTTGAGGAGAGTACCCAGAGTCTAGAGTTTGCTTTTGATTTCCTGGAAATCACTGAAATGTGGTTCTTGGAGAGTTACACATTTTTGTCGAGACCCTCCTTCCATCATGTTATGAAATCTGTGTGAATAATTGTGCAGCTATGTTGGGTAGCAGGGTTGCCATCATGTCTCTCGGCTATGTGAGGAATCTAAGAGGGTCCACACTTCTTCCCCCAATATATCCTCCCCCAGGTGGCCAGGGAAGGGCTGCCATGATCGGTTCATGGCCCTGGGGGTGGATATTCAAGGGAGGATCACCAGGGTGGAGGAGACTTGGAGGGAGGGGATGAGGTACTCTCAGATGAGACATGGTATCCCTCTTTTTCCTCTTGAAATGTCCCCTCAACCTCCGAGACCATTGTGGCCTACTGTAGGTCAGATCCTTACATTGCCATTGAAATTCATTTATACTCACACCACTTTAGTACTAGGACGAGGAAGAAGCAACAGAAAGATACAAAAGACTCTAGAACCGCAATGTGCAGTCTAGCTGTCAAAGAACCAATCATTTCGGCGGGATGTTTAAATACCTGCAATACAGGAAGAGGGAGGAGAACAGTGTCAGCTATTGCTGTGAATGCGAACAGACCCAATCTCCCTGGGAAGCTCTGCAGAGGGAAGAGCGAGTGCCAGTGTGGCGGGGCAAGGAGGGTCGCTGACGAGAGCCTCAGCAAGAAAGCAGCAGGCGATGAGATGCCGAGAGCAGAGGAGAAGCGTTTGCAGGTGTGGGCAAGCCGGACAAGGTTTACCGCAGCTCTTATACAAGAAGCTGGGCGGAGTGGCAACCGAGGAAGCCAGACGGAGCCTAAGGAAGTGACAGCAGCGCAGACTTCACTGTAGCAGGTGCTACGGTTTACCGCGAGAGAAACCAAAGTCACCTGAGAAGACCGGTGAGTCCAATGAGATGGGAAAGGCACACCGGGCCTGTGTGAAGAAATAGCAGGAAGTGGAAAGCAACCAGGTTAAGGCAGGAAAAGCCATGTTCTAGATAAGCTAAAGCAAGTAAAGGTGCAATCGATATTTCACATAAAAATAAGCACTTTTTAATACCGAACTGAATGAAAGTATGCATTTTGAATACTGATTGGAATGAAAGCAGTTTTGTGTGAAAACCTATGAAATGTCAGGAACTGTGAACAAGAGAATGGGAAAGTGTACCATTTGCATAGTGGCCAACAAGTAAAAGTAAAGCATCAAGAGGTTGTGAAATAAGTGTGACCTAAATCCCACTGTGAAGCTGAAACAGTGGTAACATGCAAGCAAAGGAGAAACCACGTAGGTGTATCGGTTGCGTGACTTGTAATGGGTGGACCGTGTGGTCCAACAACTGTACCTAGATTAAGGACACCCACCAATGGAAAGCCAACGGTAATACCTGCAACAGAGCTTGTGGGTGAATCAGAAGGAAACCCAGCGTAAACTGGAACTGAGGATTGGAACTTTGTAAACTTTGTGAAAATGCTGAAAGACTTGAAGCCTTGGGGAAGGGAAACCCCTTGGTGTGCTGTGAACTATCTTGAATCATGGGGAAGAGAGATCTGTTCCAGCCCAGAGCGGGAAATCAACTTGGAACTATTATTTGAACACTTATAAATTTAAAGCTGACATTCCCTCACATTGTATACAAATAGAAGTGAGGGCAAGTATATGTTTTGACACAGACAGAAGACTTTTACTTTGGACATTCTGAAATAGACTATCCTTAGTTTCCTTTAAGGAGGGAAATCACACTTTAGATTAGGGCAAGTTAGGCCTTTTTCCATCCCTCTTTTGATGTAATAAAAGTACAAAGAGAAAACCTGAATTCAGTTGTCTGTGTCTGCTTCATGATGCCTTCACAGCTATCTCTCTACTACTAGGAGTCTCACCATCTTGATAGCCAGCTGTGAAAGCCTGACATGCAAATGTGCCGTATACCCTAATTCCTGCATAGCTGTTGTGGTTAGCTACAGCCCCCCTGGGGGAACCACCTGCTTTGTAGAATAATGTGTGAATGGCATCTGCTGTCTCCAAGTCACCTCTCAAAGGCTTTCAATTATGGAGGACGGCAATATGTCATTTAACTCTGCAGAAACAAACAGGATATTGCTGGCTTCCTGGACTCGTGTGATTGCCTGGACCATATCACCTGGTTCTCTGCTGATACTCACATGAATGGGGAGATTCCTTAGATGCCTTTCTCAACTCCAACATAAGCCTGGCAGATACTCATGTTTGGCATATTCCTAGGTCTGATCAAATGCTCCTCTCCTCACAGCTTCTCCTGAGGAAAATACTAGCCAGCAGTAAAACTCAAGACAGAGTCTCCATCTCAGTCATACACATGGTGTGAGTCACCCCTTCAGCCACTGCTAAAACCCGCTCCTCGTCCTTTGATCTCATAGATCTGACAGAAGACATACATGCTAACCTCCACAGTGAAGCCCTTGCCCAAGAATATAAAATATCATTCCAAAAGTAACAATAAACTAAAATACCTCCACTTAAGAGAAACACGTGTGCTCGAAAAGTACTGGCAAAACACTCAAAATGTTGCAGACAAAACCAAATGTATCATTCAGCTTCTACAGAATGAAGGAAATCCATCACCATGACTGCATCAATCAGGCTACCAGCACCTCTGCAGAAGCTTTCCATGTATGCAAGTAACTGAAAAGCACTCCTCATTGCACACCTGACCCAACAACCTCACAGGTGTTGATGAATAACCCTCATCTTTTTCCAAGACATGCTCATCAGGATCCAATCGTTCATCAGTAATCAAAGCAGATCTTTCAACACTACTCTGACAGCAATAAGATGGATTCGACCTTCTATCAAGCCCAGAAATCAATCAGATGTCATAAAGTGAACAAAAGATGAACGCCTCCTTGAAGCACACTGCCAGAGTCCACCCATTAGTATTAAAGAGGACATTGCTACCCCTTCCTCAGCACTCACTGTCCTTCTCACCTGCTCCTTGGGAGTTTGCCTCTCCATCTTAAGAAGTCCTGCATCTTTCAGCTCCTCAAAAAAACCTACTGATGGCCCTGTGATTCTGGTCAATTATTCACCCATATCCAGCCCTGCTTTCATTGGCAAAATTCTCGAGAAAATATCCTGCCAGCAACTCCTGGATTACGGTAAATCTCTGAAACATCTATAAGACAGCGAGTCCGCCTTCAGAACATCAAGAGACACAGAATCTGCACTCCTCTATATGAGAGATTAACTCTTGTTTTTCATGCACAGCCGCGATCCGCATCCTGCTTGACATGCCCGCCACCTTCGACACAGTAAAGCATGCCGCATTTCTCCAATACTCTATGGGCATTAAAGATCCTTTCCTGAAAATGGATCACTTCTTTTGTTCATAACAAAGACTCTCAAGTTAAAGTAGGGTATTTTCTATCAAAGCTGCTGATTAACGACCGTGGAGTGACTCAAGGGTCGGTTCTAGCACCCTGCTTTTGAATAGCTATATAGAGCCACCTGCAGACCACACCAACACCTTCACTTTGCCTTTTCAAACCTCTGCTGAGGAAACCCAAGTGATCTTGCAAGTTGATGTTTCCTTGCCCACCCTGAACTTCATCTCCGCCTCTCTCGCTCTAGTTCATGCCTGGATGATCGACAATAACCTTTGCATGAATGCAACCAATACACAGATCTTCTTCTTTGGCTGTTCCATCTCAGCACCACTCCTGCTGACCTGACTTGGCCTAGTGCACAGCCATTCACCAACCCCAGTAACCTGAGCAAGAAACCTTGGCTTCATTTTTGATGGTGATTATTTTCAGAAAACAAATAAAAGACCTTGAAAATAAACCTCATTACCAGCTGAAAATACTGAAGAGAAAACGTTCCTATTTGAGCATGCCCCATAAAGTCAGCATCCACTGGGCTGTGCACCTCTCCAGATTAGACTACTGTAATAAACTTATATTTTGGTCTTCCAAAAAACCTGATTCCCCTCATCCAGACTCTCCAGAATTCAGCTGTAAGACTCATCCTTGGACCTAGAGACCAAATCATCCCTGCATGTAATTCCCTTTACTGGCTCCCAGTGGAACCAAGAGCATTCTGTCCCATAGAGCGTATTGGGCTGTTGGTTCTCTCTAACTGCAGAATGAAAATACCAAGTGTTGCCCTTCCAGAGCCTTGAGATCGGGGAGCTCCAAGTCACGACGAAGATAAAGAGATTTGCTGGGAGAGGAATCACAGTGGTTGGCCCCATGTCATAGACCCATCTCTCTCTGTCTCTCAGAACTGAAGAATCTTACATTAAATTGGGAATACTGCTCCAAAGCCTGATCTTTAAGAAAGCCTTTGACACTTGGTCCAGCTGCTATAACCTTACAATCCAGGTCCATGTACTATCCTAGATGACCTAGGCATGCCTAGCAACTCAGAATGACTCCAGCTCCTCACAGTGTACGCTTGCTTTCCTTGCACATATGCCTTGCATTATATTCGCATCCATGCAATAACCTTGTAATATTGCTTTTGGCACTTCGCCCCACCTTTTCTTGCCCCCACAATGTTCAGTCTGAATTTTCCAAGGCTGTGAGTGATTCCTTCCTCCCACTTCCCTTAATGTTATTTTCATCTTACCCTCCCCCTTCTCTTGGCATGCTTCAAAGGGATTTTATTCTAGTAAATGTGTTATAAACTAACAATAAATGAATGAATACATTTGTTGCTGGGTCTTACATAGCTCAAAGTCTGCCATTTTCAAGGCCTCTTGATGCTTTAGGCCCTGTAATTTAGGATGGCAGGTGGTTACTTGAGTAGCAGTGGAGCAGAGATAGCTCTTGCTTAAGAGTTGCAAAGCAGATCAAAGAAACTCTCCTCTGTGGGTGGCTGAGTGTTTAAGGGCCTTAAGACTGGGGCGGTAATTTCACTATAATGCTAGAGAATTGCTGCCAAACTCCATTACGTTACTGCCACTCAGTCCTGCGAATTTACGACTGGATTAGGAATGGGGAAACTGTGGTGCAAGTCCTCCATTGTGGAATCCATAGGATTCCATGGAGATTTTGGCAGAGTAATTGTGAGCAGTAATTCCAGTACATCATTTCCATTGACTTTGGTGGTAGAGTGGAGAATTTACTTCCAGCTGTATGCCGGAGGTAAAGCTCCCACTTCGCCTTCAAACTGGGAATTCTTCAGTGCGGGTAACATGGTGGTCATTCTAGTACTGCCAAAACATTTCATAATGGAATTACTGCCATTTTATTACCGCACCCTTGATCTTGGAATGAGCCTGCACGCCTTGAGAAAACTGTGCAGGCGTGCATTTGTTTATGACACCTTGTGCCTGGAGGGGTCATCCCAGCCTGTCAGCACATAATGGAGAGATGGCTTGCACGTTGGTTAGAGTCTGAAGTGAAGGGCAAGGAGTGTGGGTGTGCTGTGTGTGAGTGGATACTTGCTAGACCCCAAGTGTAGAGTAGTGTGGAGAAGATGGTGGGTGCTAGAAATAGGGTGGCCCAGTACGTTGCTACTTAAGGGGGAAAGAAAGTGAGTTGGGGAGGCTGAGATTTGAATGTTGTTAGTGGGCCCAGTGGCATTTTCAAAGCTTTCCGCCAATGGTTGCCTATTTAACTTCTCTTTCTATAAACATGTAGAGAAAGCAACCACATCTGAACTCATCTAGTAATGGCATCTCATAAATTCCTCTAAAAAAGTGAATGAAAGTACTGGCCCTTCCCACTCTGATTAATTGAAGGGGCAGCGATTACTGCTGCACTCTTTACCAGCCCCCACTTTCCACCCTGGATGAACTTGCTGTGACCTTACGAAAGAGAAGGGGCAAAGCCCCCGAGACGAGGCGACCCTGGCATCTGCCCTGTCTATGAAGAGTGAACTCTCTTCACCACTGGTGCTCAGCAAGTGACGTTACTGAGCAGTTCTAGGACTTTGCATCATACAGGGCAAGGTGATCCTGCTTTGATTGGCAAACGCCTAAATGAGCAAATATACAAAATAAATGTGAATCACACGGGAGCGCGAAGGCATTCTTGGGCTGTAGGAATCTTTTGCAATGACATTCCTTCTCATGCTGGAACCAGCATTTGAGGGTGCTGTTGGGTTATGATGGCAGCACGTAAGAGACTATGGACCTCATTATGAGTTTTGCAGTAATTTGGCAGTAAATCCACTGAATTACCATCAAACTCGATTACCGTTACCCCCACTTGGTCCTGTGGTCCCGTGGGGTTACCACGGGATTGCAAGTGGTGGTAGGTCAGTGCGATTCCCCATTTTTGAAGTCCATAGAGATTTTTGTGCTGTGAATCCAATGATTTTTGGAGATAAACTGGAGGACTAACCGCCAACAAGCTGGAGGTGGATCGCCCACTTTTCTTCCTAAAATCATTTGATTTACTGCACGGTAAACACGCCAAAACCTATAATTTGGTAGTGCGGGCAAAACTGTGCTAATTCCATTAATGCCTAAAAAAGTGGCCGTAACGGAATTACTGCCACTTTTTCCTGCACGGTCAAACTTGTAATGAGGCAATATCTTACAAGAATGGCTTACCAAGCATACGATGGAATTATTGGGGCATTTGATGCTACAACCAGCATATTATTACCATGTATAAGGCTATACCTTCAATCTGATGACACCAGGCATAGGAATGACCTATTGGGACATTCCTGGCTGCAGTTAAAATGTTATGGCAGCACAAGTTTATACCTTAGAAGGCCCAATTGGGTCTTTTGAGGTTGCAGTTTAGATAGGACAGCCAAAACATATTAGCTTTGCCAATGCTTATAATAATAATAACAATTTGATTTATGTTTGTATCATATGGTGGCAGCAGGTGAGCGAGCAGCGCACAAGCAAACAGCCACATAAAAAACGTGAGAACATTTAGTAGAAAATTGATGTTTGCATAAACTTCCGCTAGATGGCAGCAAAACATTTTTAGTTAGATCACCAGTTCCATGGTTGAAAATCTTTGCAGTGTCTGGCTTATTGTGAAAAGAACTGTTGTGACAAAATTCACAGTGCAAAAATAATGATCACAATGATCACAATACTGTATTGGGTTTACAACAGCCACCCAAAAGACAGATGTATTCCAAAAGAATAAACCTCCACGTCAAGAAACATGGGAGCACAACGGTTAACAGCCAAACACTGGCATTAGTCCAGTCTCCCCGCGGAGTCGCACCGACTTGAGCAGGATTAAGCAGCAGCGCAGGTTGAGGTAGTCTCTGCACAGCACCTCACCAATGGTCCTCCTCGGAGATCTTATATAACGTCTGTGTCACTGACCAGCAGCGTGTCCAAGGGAGTGGCCTGAGGTGGCGCTTGCCACCCCTGGAATCTAATGGACCACTCCAAGATTATCCTAAACTTTGATCATTGTGTGAGTGTGTGTGTGTGTGTGTGTGTATGCGCTCGTACTTCCTTCCAGCCCTGCATAAGTCAGTACCCCACTTGGGCCACCTCAGTCAGAAGAGTTTGGACAAGCCACTGTCACTGACGTCAAAACAAGGGGTGCAATTGTTTGTCATTTAGCTGGGATAGGAGAAGTAAAGTTCTGACGACCATGTGAGGAGCAGTCAGACTAGGAAGAGGCAGGTGTCAGACTTCAATCCTCATTTGCACTGAAGGCAAACCGTCAGACATCAGCTTGGGCAAGCAAACACCCTCGGGAGGGCAGTGGGAAATGGAGCGCATTGGCCACTATTTAGCCAGTAATGCACTTTAGCCAGGATTCTTCTCCATTTGGAATGTAAGGTGGAGTTTCTGGCGTCAATTGTAATGTTTGTAATTGCTACTTTACGTAAACATACACAGATATTGTAATACTGTGATTATGATTCTCTTATAGTAGATTATTTATCCCTTTTAATGTTTTAACTCACTATGTAATTTCTTCTACTATGCACTCTTCTGTAGCTTGCAGTAAGATGATAAGATGAGAGGGTGTTGCTAGGTCTGGAAAAGATCTCAGGCTATGCTACTTGTGGGACTGTCGGGACTGGGGGCTAGCTAGCCTTTTGGGTCGTAACCCCTGATCTTCTATCCGGGGTCTACAAGCAAAAGACCCGGGGCTTTAGCCCCTCAGCTCCCCCCCCCCCCCCCAGCAACGCCTCTGCCTGCAGGGTGCACACAAAGTGTGTGGAAGCAAAGCAAAGCTTGTGAGCAGTGGCAAGTTGCATGATAGGATGTATGTACTCAGGTCGATTTAAGAGGCGTGCATTAACACTCATTGATCTGCCCATGGGACTGGGTGTAGACGTGGTCAACGAGGACGAGCAATGTCTCTGCACATTATTTTATGGTGTTTATACAGCGCTAACGGCCCAACTGCCCCCTCAGCACCAGTGGTGGAGCCAGCGCAGGGACTGGCCGCCCCCCACCCCGACTCCACCCTGGTGCCCAGTGCGCCCCCAAGCTTCCTACTGGCACCCTTTTATCCACCTCCCGCCCCGCACCTCGCCGAAGAGATGTGAAAATATTGAACTGGAAAGGATGGCTTTTACCTTTGTCAAAGGGTCATGGGAGTTCGAAGCCACGGATGTCATTGGGAAAGGAATTTCGCCACCAGAATCAGGAAAGAGATGGCCATGGCTTTATGTTATTGTCATGTTATTGTGATTTATAGCACGCATCGCTGCTATTTTCATGGTCTCCAGGCGCTCTGGCGGATCTGATAAGGATGAGGGTTGCGAGGGGCTAGTTAGTGGGATTTAGAGGGGAAAGCGCAAGACAGCTTTGATGTGCTGCTGGTAGTTTCAGTTCGGGAAAAACGGTCACTGTGTGCTGGTTTGTTTTTAGTTGATCAACGTTGTGTGGTGTTTGGTGCAAGGTTGTATATGGGTGGTTTATATGCGTTTAGTTTAGTGTCCTGTTGGGTGTGGTGGAGTGTCTGTAGTTTCTGGTGTTTTTTTGCAGCGGAGGTATTTGTCTGGTTTGTTCAGTGATGGAGGGAGGGGGTTATGCAGAGTATTAGAGAGTTTCTCGTAGGGATAGTCTACTATATAGTCAGACATGCAGCTACATTCAGTTTCAATTTAAGATCATTTGAATCGTGCAACGAATACCCATCACTTCTCCTTAGAGTGACCGTTGCTGCCTAGCCAATGCCATTCGATTCTGTCATGCAGGTAAGTGGGTCGGGTCTGTACAAGGCCTAGAAGGCCAGTGTCAGAGCCTCCTTGAAATAGAGGCCAGACTTCACTCAGAGCCTGTGACATTTCTTCAGAAGGCGTGTTATGTGGGCCCAGCTGGGAGTGTTCGTAACTTTTCTGGTGGCCATGTTCTTGAGGACCCGAAGCTGATCTATACGATCGTGGTTGACCCCTAAGAATGACACATGGCAATAATGCCATTCAGCACATATCATGAAATGAGCCATGTTGGTTCAATTGCCTTCAGAGAGAAAAGCACCGATCATGAGATGGTAAATAGAGGAACTGACAATGGCATGTGCTGCCACAGACCAAAAAGCGTAAAAGATTTCCAAAGAGTACACCTGCTTCTGCGTAGACAAAGATGCATCGCCGATCAGCATTTAGGGGTAGGACCGAATAATCCTTTCCTTTTAGTGCTGTGAAGCAGGGAGAAGAAACCAAGTCCTTGACTGACTGAGGCTAACCCAGCTACATTTAATGCAGGGTTCAATGGGTTTGAAAAGATTTTGAATACAGCTCAAATTGGCGGATGAGTCTTCTGTGAGTTTGAGCACGATCAGGATTGTCACCTGCACAATAGTGGAATGACACTCTTTCCTTGACCATCGGCACCTGGAGAGGCTTGATGTAAATATTGTTTGACACAGCAGGTGAACAAGACCCCTGTGGTACTCCACACTTGACTGGGAAGGAAAGGAACTCAAGAGAGTTGGTTTTGGCTTGCAATGCTCTTCCTTCGATAAATGCTTAAATAAGCCGTCCGCTTTATCTTTTGAAGCCCCTTCCTCTTTGGACCTACCCAGGACTACCAGATGTTTGACTGTCAAATTCAGCTGACAAGTCTAACAACATCAGCATCCCCGATCCATCAGAATCCGCATCTGAAGCAGGGTCACCTTGACACTCAGCAGAGCAGTCTATGTTCCTCAGTTGGGGTTGAAGCTTGACTGTCGCTGACCGCTTGAACTCTTCAACAGAAGACTAAAACTACAGCATGGATGCTTTGTCTAGAAGTTGATGGAAAAGGCACATTAGAAATTGGCCTATAGTTGGGGCTCACTCATTACTACAGTACAGATTTATTTTTAGTAATGCAGTGACCCACGACATTTTGAACAGATTTGAAGGCTTCCACTACCACTGATGGACTGTGATCTCCCAGACAGTAAGTAGGATTCCAATTTATGGTAATGGTTTCTATGTCAGTAGCACTGATAGGTTGATAAGAGAACTGTCTGACAAAAGATTTGGACCGCAGAATGAAGTGGTTCCTACCAGCAGGGGCATGCTGCTGGGGGGGGGGTCCAGCCTAGGTGGCTGTGGTGCCTTGAATTTTGTCAATTTTACCATTAAAAATTGACTCTAGTGCATTGCACAGGTGCTCATTCTGTTTATGAAACATGCCCTGCTAATTAAACAATTAAATCATTTGAACAGGGTTGTCGTGAGGTTATTGAGTGTGGTAATTCTGTTGCTGTAGAAAGGTGATTCAGCTTCTAGGATGGTGGTCTTATAGTATTTCTGTGCAGAGTTATTCAATCTCCTTGCATTAGGGCGGGGTCATAAGTCCACTTTCTTCCAGTGCTGATGACATTAGCTCTGAGGTGGCGCAGACCTTTGGAAACCCATCTTCTTTTGTTTAAGGTGCGCTATACTTTTTAGATTTTAATGAAGCACCAGAGTGTGTTACAGAGGATAGGGTAGTTTTATAAAAAAAAAAAAAATCGGTCCGTGCGTCAAGGTCTACGTTTGGGTGGTCCTCCACCAGTGTTCTGGACAGCAAGAGAGACATCCTGTCTGACTTTATGTTTGTTGCGGTAGGTAAACGTTTTGCCAAGGGGGAACATCCCCTTTTTTGGTCTGATTTAGGAAGACAAGTGGTCAGTCCAATGCAGGGCACCATCGGGTGTGTCACTGTGATGTTATTGGCTGGTGCTGGTGAATGCTGGGCTGGTTCCTGGAATTCTTTAAGGGAGAACGACGACTCGGCTGCTGATTGGTTCCGTGCGTCATTGTTCAGGAGATTGAGATTGCCCATCATCGACACTCTGTTTGGCACTTTCAGAGCCGGAAGGGTAATCGTTAGAAACTCTGAGGTGAAGCCTGCGTCGGGAGCTGGAGGCTGATACGCCACCAGGGGAGCTATCATCCCACGTGATGATCCTGACGCTGACAATGTCACAGCAAGCTTTGCTGGTACAAAGGCATCGGTGACTATGAAGTGATCATTTGTAGATCAGTGCCACCCGGCCTCCACTTGCCCTCAATCACAATGGAATGCCTCTCAGGAAGGGCCAACAAGAGCAGAGGTCCTAGGTGAGGCTGGAACCATGGTGGGTTCAGGGTTGTAGTGTAGAGACAATTCATAAGAGAGTGATTTGCCAGTGCATTGCTGGGCATTCATTAGCCCATGCTGTGAACAACTGGTGCCACTGCTGTTGGTGATATTGATTTAACCTCAAAAGCTAGTTGTGAGTGACCTTCCCTAACCTGCCCCAGGCAATAGCTAGTTGTGAGTGACCTTTCCCATCCTGCCCCAGGCAATAGCTAGTTGTGAGTGACCTTTCCCATCCTGCTCCTGGGCAAAAGGTAGCTCTGCGTAACCTCCCCTTCCCCCTTCACAGCGAATATTGTCATTGTGAGCCACTAGGTGTACCATAATCACCCTACGATAACCACCATCTAACAAGAGCCATTTTCTGAGCAGACCTTCTCTCTGGAGACAGGGAACTGCAGTCCATAAAACAGTACACAATGTATACAAATGCTGTAGAATTGTATGGAATAGATGTGCTTTTAATGAATTGGTTTCAATGACTTCCAGTATTGGGAATGGGCTACAGCACTCTTCAAAGATGGCCACCTCGCTGTGACAACTGTAATTAGATTTCCCCCAAAATGTTCAAGGTGTGTTTCTAAAGGGTACTTATAATACTTCTCAGACTTCAGGTTTTCTAAGCAGAGAAGTGACATCACACGTAGAAGAGGGAGAGGAGCAACATATCCATGTGGTGACCGTTCTCCAAGCTTTTGGAAATGTCTCATCCATGCTTTGAAGTCAGCCCTTTTGATAGAGCACCTAAAATAGAGGTCTGAAATCTGTGTATCTCCAGATATTCGGCACTACAACTCTAATCAGCCTGTGCCAGCATAGTCAATGGGGGGCATCATGGGAGTCGGAGTCTAAAACATCTGGAGAACGGGAAAGGGTTGGGAAAAAATAAAGTCACAATTCGACCACTTTATTCCTCAAAGAAAATGGAGGTTTAATTAGAAATCATTATCATATAAATTTTGTAAATGACGAAAACAATGTTTTACCAGAGGTACCCATTGCAATGGCCCAAAAAACATTATAGACCAGCATTGAAATGCGTCTTTAGTTGGTGACGATGTTTTGCATCCAGTACGCTGCTATCAGCCCCTCTTGCACAGATCCCTGCAGCGGATACTGAACCCGTAGCCATATTGCCACCCAACGCGACTGAAACATTCTGGGGTATATGGCACTATGTCACGCATCTTATCCTGTTAGGGCCGTAGTAATTGCTTTCTATTCTTCTGTCACGTCCCAAAGGGGTTCTGTCGTCTGGGACTGGTCAGTGTGATGAACACAAAATATTGTTGCTCCTCCCTGAAAACCTGCACTTGCGCGCTCTGTGCTCCCTGCCCACATTCTAGCGGATACAAACCCATAAGCGTAGCCAGTATTGTCTAACTAGTGGGGCCTGAAGCTAATATAGTTGGGCCCACCGCAGTGAAATTAACATCTGTAAATGCCCACACAGTGCTGCTGAGTGGGCATTTACAGGTTTTGGGTGGTCCTTGCCCGCTCAGGCCCTACCCTGTCTACGCCTCTGTACAAACCCCAGGAAAGAAGCAGCCAAGCCAGCATATAGCGACTGAGTACATTTATAAAGAGCCAGGAGACCCCTTTATGCATAGTGAGCGCTACATAAGTGCATCATACAAAAGAAAACAATACACATTAATGGAACCAACAGCCTTGAGGCAATGAACCTTACATAGGAGGAGATGCTGGCAATGGGCAGGGAAAACAGAAAAGAGGAGGTTTATTAAGAGATATTGTGCAAACCAACAGCTCAGAGCAGGCTCCTTCCTTCCAGATTCGGCTTTAAAGGTAGCCAGTTCTAGAGCACAGGGGCATGCACGCTGAACCCTCCTCTTTACCAAGGAAGCACATGCTAGCAGACCAAGAGTACCAGATCTAAGCAGGCGGGCACTAACATTGTGGCTTTGGCTCTGAGATCCACTGGGCGGGGCCAATAGTCTCTGTGCCTAAGGCGTCCATTTTTATACTGCTGCGTTTTGGTGGCATAAGCCACCAGATTTCCCCAAAACAATTGCTAAACGAATAAAGGGGTGCCAAGAAGCAGTCTCTGTGGTTAGCATGCCAACTGGAAATGCTGTGGCATACAATTCCCAATGTACAAAGTGTTACAACATGGTGCACTACGGAAATGCGATCAAACAGTGGCTTGTTTTGCATATTTTCTACCAATCAGGAGTACTGTCACGTGTCTGTGTGACTTTAGCCGCAGAGTGATTGCTTGTCAAGCAGGAGACTGAGTGGTGTAGTCAGGGACACTGGATTCCATGGAGCCGAGGCCCACCTCACTTCAGAGCACATAGTCCCTCTCCAATTCAGAGCATGGACCTGCCTGAGGGAGGTCTCAGAGCTTCTTCCTTGCTACTCTCACTGTTACAGAGCTAGCCACGGTGAGCACGGGGCACTCCTTCTGGCACCCAGTAGCAGGAGTTCAGAGCGATTCACCATTGATCAGTGGCACTCTGCAGTTTCCAGAACTCAGGATTGGGGGGCAGGGATATCTACCATTCGCCTGTCGTCTTGTAGGGGAAAACAGATGCCCCAAAAGAGTAGAGCTTTTCTGAACATAATTGTTAGTTGCAAATGAACAAAAAAATAGTAACCTTAAATTCTGATCGGCCTGAGAGTGGGTGTCACTAGATGGGTTAAATGCAGAAATGTCAGTGTTTGAAAGACGTTCCGCGCAAGAAAATACTAGGGAAAGAAAACCCTATTGAACTTTATGCACATGAAACACCAAGGGAGTTTGTTTCGCTTTTAAAACGTATCTTCTCTTGTGGGGACATCTGTCTGTCATCAGTGGAACTGCAGCCTTTGCGCTCCATGCAATCCTTTGCAAGGACATCTATTGGCTGCCAGTGGAAGTGCATTTACTGCAATGGCGACTGGTACATAACAAAGACCCCAACCAAAAGGGCACAGAGAAATAGGTGATAGCGGGATGCCCGTGGCTTGTAATTAACCCTATGGGAGAGGTGATGCAATTGCTCAGAAAGTGCTCTTAAGCATGGTTTGTCATAGCACATATATCTGCTCCTTTATTTGCTGTGAATACACATTATTTTCAGTGAGAGGTAACATCTGTTTCCACTGTATTAAGCACGAGTATACAAGCCCACCATCACAAAAGGGGTGCAGTGAACAATGAATACAATTAAACATGGACGCTGTCACTGAAGAATCACAGAAAGTTGCCTGAAACATGCAGCGGTCTGGCGTTACGATCGGGCAACATAGGTTACTCATCAAAAAATTCCAGGCTTTTGTTATCCTCTCCAGTGCCCATTCCTCTCTAGCATGTTACTCAATATTTCTGTCTAACTATTCTGTGTATCGTCTCGTTTCCGCCTCTTCTCCATCCTCGCTCCCTACCCCTATTGGGGGGGGGGGGGGGGGGGAGTGGTTTGCTGCCAGACAGTACAGATGTTAAAGTATTTACCCATCAGTTGTGATTATGTGTACAGTGAAACTTTGGAATCAATGAGGGTCACGTGGAAGGTCAGCTGAAGCCCTAGACCAGGCATTTAAAACCCACCGTCGTTTTGTAAGTTAACAAAAGTACAATTCGAAAATGGTAGATTTTTGCAAAAAAATGTGCAAGCAGTTGTTAAGGTATGTTGTGACATTCTTATTCTGTCCCAAATCAGCACCGCTAGAGTCTCAGAGCACATAGGCGTATCCAAAAGGTGGCATACTGTGTCCACACCAAGAGTTTCCAGATCATGTGCACAATTAAAAACACCCCTCCCACCCCTTGCCTAAACACACAGCTATGCCTGCTGCAATTTAATATTAATCAGGCAACAGACATGTGCTAACCACTGCACTATTAGATGGCTCAGCAATGGGCTTTATGTCTGAAGCAGGCTACTGAACTAAACAGTAGCAATCCCACTGCAAGACAGCTCAACAGAATGTGACATTAGAGCAGATCTAGCAGTTGCAAAGATTTGAATCGCTGTAAGGGGGCAGCAAAAACAAACGTGCTCTTTGGAATTATGGCTGATTTTTGCCAAACAATAGACTTGAGAAACAGGTCTTTCCCTACAGTGCCACTTCGACCTTTGCTTCTGACAGCTACTAAACACTTTACGCGTGAACAGATTCACGTGAACAGACAGTGAACCCCATTCAAGGAAACATCTGGGTAGCTTTCTTGCAACAAAAACAAAATAATAGTTTGGAAGATTGCACTATAAATAAAAATGAAAAATGGCGTATGCAGTTTACTACTGAGAAGTTGAAATTGGCGATCACAAACAAACAAAATGACTCAAAAGCCCCTGGCCCCAACGGACTTGCAAATGCCATTTTTAAACAAAACTCGCATGAATGGGCTATGATACTAAGCAAATTATTCAACGAAGTCTGTAAGACCCAACAAATTCCCAAAACATGGTCACAGGCAATAATTCTCCCTGTATATAAGAAAGGGGCACGGGGTCTACCTGAAAACTACCGGCTATTGTCGATGCTTGATGCCTCTGGAAAATTATTTTCTACTTTCGTTTCTCAAAAATTACAAGAGTGGGCCAATAGTAAAGAGATCTTACATTTCACACAAACTGGCTTTAGACCGGGCATGGGTACTGTACATAACCTAAGAGTTCTAGACTCATGTATTGGTGATACAAGACAACAGAGAGGCACCAATCGATACGTGATTTTCGTGGACTTCGCTGCTGCGTTTGATAGCGTAGATCGCAAAAGACTATGGAATAAAATACGTAAATGGGGATGCCCCAATTGGCTGATTACGATATTAGAACAATTACACCAAGGTACACAAGCCCGCATACGTTTAGATTTAGATGGCAGTACTACTGCACCTATTGATATATCAAGTGGAGTGCGTCAAGGCTGCCCGATGGCTGCGCTACTGTATAATCTGTATATGGCAGATCTACCAGATTGGCTAGTTCCTGTGCGTGGCTGCTGTCCGAAGCGGGGAGGAAAAGCCATACCATGCCTAAATTATGCTGATGATTTGGTTTTAATGAATTATACCTATCTCGGGATTAAAGAAATGTTTACATCACTCATAAAATATGCAAAAGTAAATAAATTAAAGATAAACATGGGAAAAAATAAAATGATGTCTTTCTCCACGAAAAAAGCTTTGCATCCGGATATGGTAACTGAAATAGGAACAATAGAATATGTGGATTCATATCCGTATCTCGGATTAGATATGAGTAAAGACAGTGCTTACAGAAATATAATTGAAAACAAACAAATAAAAGCAAAAAAACTCTCAGAGCTAATTGCAAAATTTGCAAGAGAAACGGCTGGGTTCTCGTTGGAAGGAATCATAATCCTATACAAACAATGATTTTATACGGAATAGAGGTGTTGACAATGGAAAAACTTAACTGGTTAGATGTATTAGAAGGTCGGTTTTGGAGAAGACTCCTCAAATTGAGCCCAAGCACACCTATACAATATATTCGCCCCAAACTAGGTTTAACATCGCTGAAGAGTTCGATATGGATAAAGACTGGAGCGCTGCACTTAAAAATACACTCATCTCCACAATGCAAATTACTGGATTTATTAGATGACAGAACCAGAAGGAATGATACATTTGAAAATATATGTGATAACATTTTCAACACAATTCAATGGCATCCACTGTATTACAAGAAGACTGCATACGTAACATTGAAACATATATAGAACAATAAGATAAAATCGTGGGACTGGACTAAAAATTATGAACACCTGGAACAACTAAAGAATTATAACTTCTTAACTGGGATTGTTCACAAATACTTACAAGCAGAAACCTATCTAAAAAGATGTCCAAACACCGCAGTTAGACAATTTCAATTAAGGTTGAGGACTAACCAACTGCCTCTGTTAACAATGATGGGCGCAAAATAAAAAATCTTGCGTGAGGAAAGAATATGCAGAATATGTAAAAAACCCAACAATTTGGAATCACCACAGCATGTTCTGCTACAGTGTCCTGGATTAAGTACAGAATATTTGATATATTTAGGACATTTGGTACATAATTATGATTACATCAAAAGTGATGCCTTCTGGATATACTGTTTGAACACCGAACTGGAGACAGTCCATATAAGTTTATATCAATTATGGAAGTGAATCAAAAATAAGCATTTAAATGAGAGGTTGGACAATAACCTGTTGAATGCAGTACAGTAATCAGTCAAGTTAATAGTAAAGCATAATAGCCATACACGTTAAGATTGTAGAATTTTAAAACCAGAGCTCTGTAATTCACGCAACCAATAATGATGTTTTATTAATACTATGTAAGAATGAAAAGTGAGTTTAGTGACAAAGATATTAGAATGCACAATGTACCATTGCAATGTAGGATATAATGTGTATAATGTTATCGAGTTTTATCTAATTTTATCTAATGCAATATATATCTAACAAAATTATCATAATCGTAGCTTGTTTGAATACAAATGTTTGAAAATGTGTCATTCTGTAATGTTATGTAATTTTTAACAAAAAATTGTAACGTTTCTTTTAAAACTAAACAAATAAATGAAATAACTAAACACTTTGCAGGCTCAGCGGCAGATCCTGGCTGCCTCTGTTGATCTCCTTGTGAGGACATCTAGATGTTGTCAGTGGTACTGCACCCTTTGCTCTACAGGGGGTTCTCTCTCCCATTCTGTCCGAAAGGCTGGCGTTCTACTAATGACCAAAAGATATCCTTAAGAGAAATGTGATTTCTTGTGAGGCTATCTGGCTGTTGGTTATTACTTGATACCCGTACCCTTCCCGAAAGGTGTTTTGCTTGGGTAGGGCCTCTCGTCCATGCAACCTGTGTTGGCACTTCCCGTACCTCTGCTGGGTGGGCAATTTCAATGCATGACTGCGAAATTGTTGTACAAGTGACTGTAAAATACACATGTACAGAAGAGAACAGACACAGTAGTATCAATGCCCAACAATAACTGAACTGGTGTGCTATGTAACACATAAATGCAATCCCCAAATAGTCACACATTGAATTCACACCTTTTCAGAATGTTAATGGCAAATTTAAGGAAGTAGGAAACATTGCAACTTGTACAGAGATCTTTAGTAAAACACTGCAAAGTTAAATGCACGTTTCACAGATTAACACTGTGCACTGCAACGCCAGCAATGAAATGGAAAGCGTTATTCCAAGATTTGTAAAATGTACGCAAGCCTGTTTGGGACAGGGTGAAAAGGGAAATGTATTCTCCAACCTGCTCGGCTGTTTTCCCTGTTACAACAAAGTCGGTTCTCTTTGGAGCTGGAAATAAAATGAAGGCTCGTTTTCTCGTTGTGTTGCACCCCTAGTGTGATGGCATACTTTCAAGTTGGTCATATTTGCAATTTTGTTTCACACACTCCTATCTACCTCTGGCCGACTATAAGTGTATGTATTTATTTTCATATTTCCAGATGTATCTTTGATCATTCATGAGGGACACATTTAATTCAAGAGGATCTTGGAAGGTTTATTTGAGAGGAGCGAAAACTAGATCTTGAGGAAGAACAATGAGTATAGATATCGGGAGAGCATTCCCAGGTGTTATGTTGTGACATTTTTTATAGTGATTAACTAGCATTATTATTGTTCCCAAGCTCTTTGTCTAGGAATATGGTAACCGAAGTCTGCCCATTACATGATATTTGCATTGGAGATCAGGATAAGGAAGGGGCTGTGCTGCAGGGTACGTTTTGTGCAGCACTGCATCTGGCGAGAGTGCCGATTACAATAGGCGCTCCTACCCACACTCTCTCGACGGCCACTGACCCAATCCACACTCTCTCTACCCCACCCATCCTACCACCCATCTCTCAATTCTAACCACCCTACCAACTCTCTCTACCCCCGCCCTCCCTACACCCCCACTCTCTCTACCCACCCTACTCTCTGTACACCCACCAACCTACCATACCCACACTCTCTCTACCCCCAAACCCACACTCTCTCTTTCCCTATCCACCCAACACACACTCTCTCTACCCCCGCCCACCCACCATACCCACACTCTCTCTACCCCCAAACCCACACTCTCTCTTTCCCCACCCACCCAACACACACTCTCTCTAACGCCGCCCACCCACCATACCCACACTCTCTCTACCCCCAAACCCACACTCTTTCTACCCCCACCCACCAACCCTACCCACACTCTCTCTACCCCGCCCACCCACCCTACCCACACTCTCTCTACCCCACCCACCCACCCTACCCACACTCTCTCTACCCTCAACCACCATACCCTACCCACACTCTTTCGACCCCCACCCACCCTACCCACATTCTCTCTACCCCCACCCACCATACCCACACTCTTTCTACCCCACCCA
This sequence comes from Ambystoma mexicanum, assembly GCF_040938575.1. Lineage (NCBI taxonomy): Eukaryota > Metazoa > Chordata > Amphibia > Caudata > Ambystomatidae > Ambystoma > Ambystoma mexicanum. Next base: position 1,029,898,505 of record NC_090924.1, read on the forward strand.
CCCTACCCACACTCTCTCTACCCCCACCCTCCCACCCACCCTACCCACACTCTCTCTACCCCCTCCCACCCACCCTACCCACACTCTCTCTACCCCTACCCACACTCTCTCTACCCACATCCACCCACCCTACACACACTCTCTCTACCCACACTCTCTCTACCCCCACCCACCCACCCTACCCACACTCTCTCTACCCACACTCTCTCTACCCCCACCCACCCACCCTACCCACACTCTCTCTACCCCCACCCACCCTACCCACACTCTCTCTACCCTTGCCCTCTCTACACCCCCACTCCCTCTACCCACCCTAACCTCACGCTCTGTACACCCACCCACCCCCTATCTCTAAACCATCCACCCTACCACCTCTCACTATCCACTCCCATTCTACCCCCCTCTCTCAACCGGCACCCATCCTACCCCCTGTATCTACTCTACCTCCTCTCCCTTTACCCACACCCATGCACCCTACCCCCTTCTAGCTCTCTAGCTCCACCCAACCTATACCCTCTATTTCCCCACCCACCTTACCTCCTCTCTCAACCCCTCTCCTCATTCTCCTCACACTCTTGCTTTATTTCTTACCTCCTCACTCTCACCCTTTCTTGTTCATATTTCTTCTTACTCATCATCAATGGCACCTTCTGTCAATGGCTTCCTCCCTTGCTCTAATATCCTTCTCATTCTCTTGCACATCTGCACCCCTTATCGCATCCTCTTTTAAAGCTTTGCACTCTCTTCCTTGCACCCTGGTGCCTATATTTGCAAAATGCATTGAACAACAGTAAACGCCCAAACTATTGGAATTGCCAATGCTTGTTAAATGAACATCTGGCAGCTAAAAGACAGCAAGTTAAGTGCTGTAGGGAATACTGAGGCATGGGTGGTATGCCATATGTACTGGGTTGCACACCTTGAATCTGTTAAGTTAAATTGCATGTGTGTGTTATTTTGAACTTCTGGTGCTAAATTCCACAGGGCAGTATTGCACACATTGTGCGGGTAACATTTTCCACTTTCGCCAAATGTTCATCCAAGTCGTTGTAAACATATTGTAGTTTAGCAGTTCATGACAAAAGAATGACAATCAAATCAGATACTCTGTGAGAAGGTATCGCAACTGCCACATTGCTGCAGCATAATCCTACAATCAATAAGCCTTTATTCCCTAACTCATGTTACCTCTCCTTGCTGTACAATAAATAGTTCATCATATACATTTCTATCCAAAAAGGTAACCGCTATTTGACTCTGTAGCTGTATAACTTTTTGTGATATTTCCCTCTCACGTCGCAATCTGAAGCCATTCTTCGAAAGGGGTGAGGTTATGAACTTATCCAATACTTCGCAATTAAAAACTTCACAGTCATTGGAAAGTAAAACAGGGGAACTTATCTTCACAAGTCTGCAGTGCTTCATTCCCAGGTGACCCCAACAAGAAAAAAACCTGTTGCCCCTCCATGTCCGACCGGGGACTCCTCAAGGAACTCTATGCTACCCGCTGCCAACTAATCAACACAGCCAAAACATCCTACTATCAGAACACCATAGCTGAGAAGCCAACAACAAAAGCAGAGCCCTCTTCAAAGTGGTCAAGCACAGCATCAACCCACTACCTGACCCTGCCATACCACACTCCACTGAGAAATTCAGAGCCATCAACATATTCTTTATTGACAAAATCTGCGGGTTTTGCCAGCCCATTGATGCAGCTAAGCATCCACAGACCCACCTATCATCCCTCCATGCACAATCTCCTCACCCTGGACATCATGCAAGACACAGTCCACCAAGGACCTGGTAGAAACCCTGGCCACCCTCAAGGCCACATCATACAGAGATGACTTCCTCCCTGCATCCATCCTCAAGACCTTCCCTGCAGAAGCTCTCTCACCATACTTGGAGATCATCAACAGCTCCCTAACTCAAGGCGCCTTCACATCAATCTTAAAGGCAGGACAAATCCTCCCTCTACTTAAGAAACCCACTGTGGACCCAGAACATCTAGGCAACTGTCACCCCATCACCCATCTTCCCTTCCTAGGCCAGATCATCGAAAAAGCGGTTGCCACGCAACTACAGCAACACATCAACACCGTCAATCTCCTCCAATCCTAACAATCCAGGTTCAGACCCAGATGCAGCACAGCGACTGCAACCATACAGGTGGTCAACAATGCCCTCAATATCCTTGGTGATGGCCACCCCTGACTCCTGATTCTATTCGACTTTTCTGCCTCTTTTGACACAGTAGACCATCAGGCACGCATGGTCACCCTATTCCACTGCATGGGGATCAGCAACCTGGTCCTTCGCTGGTTCAAGTCCTACCTCACCAACAGTTTGTTCAAAGGAACTCTTCCAGATCACCAACGCTACCCGTCACCTGCAGAGTCTCACGGAGCTCCATCATTGCCCCAGTAAACTTCAATCTATACATGGAACCATTGGGAGCCCTCCTAGCTACTCACAACATACACATGCACCAATATGCAAATGACACACAGCTACTCCTCAAGATCGACTCTGTCCCTATCACGCTGATCCAATCCTGCATGTCTAGTGCATACTTGAAGCTCAACCCCTCAAAGACCGAATTCCTACTCCTCACCAACAATACCGAACACCCTGACATTCAAACCTGGCTCTCAACCATGAACCTTGAAGGCTTCATAACCGAGCTCCCCCCTGTGCCAAGTCCATTGGGTTCCATATCGACAAACAATTCTCCTTCAAGACACACATTGCTAAGAAAACTCAGACATATTGGTACCAGCAATCCGTACTGAGGAAAGTAAAGCCTTTCCTCCCTCCGGACAACTTTAGATCGAGCGTTCAAGCACTAGTGCTATCCCACCCAGATGAAGGCAATGCTCTCACCAAAGGCCTCCCAACCGTCTCCCTTATGCCACTGAGAGGTGTCCTATGAACCGCAGCATGCCTCATCAAGGGTCTTTGCAGATACAACCATATCACCTCGGCACTCATCGACCACCATTGGCTCCCACTGCACACACAAATCACCTTCATGTCTTGCCACATCATCTATAAAGCAGTCACTCTCAAGTCACAGAGCTACCTTGCCAAAAATCTCAAAGTCTCCGAAGGATAGCACGCCACCAAAAGCCAGGACACATGCAGACTTGAAATCTGCTCCTGAAAATCTGCTGCTACCCTCAGCCTCCTCCTCCTCCTCACACATCCCTGACTGTCTATCCGCAATTCAGTCCTGGTGTGCTGCTAATGATATCTGCCTGAACACCAATAAGACAGAGATGGTCGTCATTGGGACCCCTGCTCCCGCTTTCCCACTTTCACACTGACCTGCCTCCCTTGGCCCTGCTCCCTCACTACCAATGAGGCAATAAATCTTGAAGTCATCTTCGACTCCACCCTCTCCTTCTCTTCGCACATCTCAGACATCTGCAAAAAGTCCCACTACCAACTGCACCTCCTCAGAGGTATTCTACCTTTTCTCACTTCCCCCAGAGGCTCACCACCTGGAGAGCCCTGCTCCTCTCTAGGCTGGACAACTGCAACAGCCTCTTTCTCAACCTTCCTATTCTACTCTCTGCCCTCTACAACTCATCCAGAAAAGAACCGCAAGACTTATCCTTGAACTCAAGCCCAGGTACTGCATCTCTTCGGTGCTGAAATCTCTCCACTGGCTCACAATGGCTGCAAGGATCAATTACAAGACCGTCTGCATAGTTGGCAAGGCTTTCTAGGGCCTGGGCTTGCACTATCTACAACGCTCTCTTCCTAAATACTCTCCCTCTAGAGTCCACCACTCATCTTCCTCCAACTCTCTGCGTGGAAGCAGCTTTCACAAAAAAAGATTTGGGGTAGATCTTTAACCTCTGCAGGAGCCTCCCTCTGGAAGAGCCTCCCTGCCTCTCTCCGTCTTGAGCCGGAGCACCTTGAGTTTCAGGAAACTCCTCAAGGCTTCCCTCTTCTTTTCCTCCTTCTCTCTCCCTCTACCCTGCTAACCTCTGTTTATTTTTTCCCCACCTTCTTTCCTCCTTCTCCTCCCTAACTCAGTTTTGTTGACTGGTTGCCAAGTTCACCTCCAGAGCCTTACAGGTCCCAGGCTCCCGTCAGTCTTTGCACTTGCCTACAGGCCACTGCACTATGTTCAGCACTACTGCACATTCTACCTAAGATCTACCTCCACCTGTATGTATGCATGCATTAACTAAATGTACTAGGATTAGTAAGTGTGTCTGTCCTGTCCCAACCCCTGCACCTTTTTTCTGCCCGCCCTCCCTAACTTGGTCGAAACTGTAACACACATGAACTTGCACTAGGAGAAATGCTGTCAGGCCCAGTATGCATGTTTTTATGTTAGGTCATTCGGAAACTTCAAGGCCTAAGAATGATTACTGTATTCCCTTGTTCCCTTCCCACCTTGAATTGTTTTAAAGCACTCCACTTATGTATAAGCACTGTATAAATAAACAATTACAATTAGAATTACAAAAAGGAAAGGACCAGAAAACAAGCATTCTCTGCCTACGCACCAAGACTATGGAACCTCCTCCCCATCAACATCAGACTCGCTCCCACACTCCTTCAATTCGGGAAAGAACTCAAGACCCACCTTTTCAAGGAGTCTCTCCTCCTCAACACCTAGGACTCCACGCTTCACCTGCATCCTCTGACTACCTGACACCTTATGCACCTGCACTGCTGTATACCCCTTTAAGCACTCCACTATGTATCTGTAGTGCTTTGTACCTTGTAACGCGCTCTGTTGCTTCCCAAAGCTAGGTCCACACTAAATAAATATCATAAATTAAAAAAGAAACAGTCACATGTGCAATGCTGATCTTCATCTTCATCTTGCAGCCTAAATATACCCACTGAATAACCTTCAATTGCTATATATACCTAGGCATAAGAAGGATTGGAATCTGTCGTGGCAGCACGTCTCCTAAACATCACACACGCACACCCCGCTTCATAAGAACCCATAAGCCCTCACCTGGGTCCAGAAGAGGTTAGCGTAGGGTAGATTTGGTGAATCTTTGTATGTTAATGATGGGCGATATGATGCGCCATCTGAGTGAAATCCCACTATTGATTATACTGAAAGTCTGTGTCAAGCTCACTCTGCCACTGTTCGCTGTGACTGGATCCTTATCAGCATGACTCAAGAGAGTTCCTACTCCATTGATTTTTGCTTCTTCTGATCTACCAAAGATGAAACATTGGCAAAACAATATCACTATTTGCAGGCATGAAATGCAAAAACTGCAACAAGCAAACTGAGAGAGAGTCCCTGTTGGATGCTGATTTTCAGGACCTGGTACGTACTTGGAAATCTGTTTGAAATGGAATCTCCACAGAGCCGCATTCCATCTGCCATTAACAGTAGTCTTGGTTGATGTTAATCAAAAAATGGGGGAGTCATTCAGAGGAAGGTATCTCTAGGATCTAGACCTGAGTGCTGCTTTTTACAGAGTTGATAATTCCACTTTAATCACTAAGCTCTCTTCCTTTGGCTTGGTAGGGTCTGCTCTCTCTTGGTTTAACTCCTATCTTTCTAATCGCTCTTTCACCTTCTCTCAGAAAGGTCTTTCTTCCTGCTCTTCCCCTTCCCCTCATGATGTTCGCCAGGGTTCTGTTCTTGGGCCCCTTCTGTTCACTCTATACTTCTCCTTTATTTTCTTTAATCTCTTGTTATGGTTTTCAAGTCAACTTCTATGCAGACAACACTCACATCCTAGCATCATTTCCATCATTTACTGACTATATCCATCAACGTCTGTCTGCTTGTTTAACTGACATAAAATCGGAGATGTCCTCTCGTTTCGTTTGTCTAAATCCCAATGAAACAGAAATCTGTTTCTTTCCTTCTTCAATAATTTTTCCTCTGTTCATATCTTCTGGTTGACAACAACTCACCTTTTCAAAACAGGCTTGTAATCTAGCTATTCATTTTGATTCTTCTTTTTCTTTACAGACCCAGATCACTGTGGTGGTCAAATTCTGTCGGTTTCAGTCATATAACATCAGGAAAATCCATCCAGAAAATCTGTGTTCTACTTACCTTTTCTGCCACTAAAATTCTGATTCAGTCAACGGTTCTTTCTTGTTTATATTACTGTCGTTCTCTTTAAGTTGGACTTCCGCAATTTTCACTTTTTTGTTTGCACTCTAATTATCACTCTGCAGTCCATATTCTTTTCGTAGTCATATGTCTGCTCATCTTACTTCTTATTCTCTCAGCCCAACCTCCTCCTTCTTGATAGATGTCATCCATCTCTCATTAACTTTCTCCCTTCTTCTCCAAAGCCTCTGGCCTCGTCGCCTCCACCAATGGGTGTGCCCTGCCCCTGTACCCCACCGCAGAAAACCTTTAAAGGTGGCAATCAGCTTCACCTAGCTATCCTTAATTCTTGCTCTGCTGTCAAACATTCCTCTGACATCTGTCACCTCCTTGAAGACTTTGACCTCAACGTCCTTGCTCTCACTGAGACGCGGTTCAATACCAGCTCTGTTATGGCTTTTGATACTCTCCTTCCTAAGGGCTACAAGATTCCAACCCCAGATATAAACGGCCTGGAGCCAGAGTGGCTCTAGTCTACCCTGAATGGGTTTCTGCTTCGATCATACCCACTCAATCCTACTCCTCCTTTGAATATCTTGTCTGCAAACTTTGCATTTCTCCTACCCTTTCGCTCACTCTCGCTACAATCTACAGGCCTCCAGGTCCGATCTCCCCCTTCCTCTCTGAGCCGGCCATCCATGACTCCTCTCTTCTGCCCTCTTCTTCTAAGCTTCTCCTTCTTGTAGACTTCAATATCCATCTGGATTCTCCGGATGCGACCATTCTACTCTTTCGCAACCTCTGCAACTCTCTCGCACTCAGCATCCTTCCCTCTGGCACAACCCATTTAGCCAGGCACACTCTGGGTGTGCTCATCTCAGCTCACATCTCCTTCTCTAATCCTCTCACTACTCCTCTCTCCTGGTCTGACCATTCTCTCCTCTCCTCCCTTTTGGAGCTCCCGGGTCCCCCGGCTAAGCCCCTGCCCCCACTGCCAGTCTCCTCAGTCATTTGGCCAATGAAGCGAGTTTCAGTAGCTGCTCTTGCTGCCTCCTTCAACCCCACCATTCCTACTATTGATTTTCACACTAAATCAGCTCTTTCTAACCTTTACCTCTCATCCTCAACACCCTTGACATCCCTGCCTCTGCCATGAGGATTTGCTTGAAGCTAGCTACCAAGCGCAATCATTGGTATGATTCTGACTTAGCCTCACTAAAACACAAGTGCAAAGCTGCGGAACGGAAGTGGCTAGGTTCTAGCACATCCTCTGATAAACCGGCATGTCGACCTGCTCCATAGGCAATACAGATTCTCCGTCCGCTCCAAGAAATGGGCCCATATCCAATCTGTATTTCTGAATCGACTAACAACAAGGCTTAACTTTTAAAAATCTGCAAGGAACTTGCCAATCCTACTGCAGTCTCGTTGGCCACCCATTTCGCAACTAAGACTCTGGATATCCTGTCATCTCTCTCTTCTCCCCCACCTGCATGCAGACCCCCCTTTTCCCCCTCTCCCCTTTCTCCTCCTTTTCACCCATAGCATCGGATGAGATCACCAAGCTAGTTTGCTCTGTGAAAGTCTCCTTAAAACAGGTGCTCCCTTGCTCCTCTAGAACTATCAAGGACAAAATTGCCTCTCTCGCTCCCGCCTTGGCTGAGTTCTGTAACCACTCGTTTGCCACTGGCTCCTTCCCTTCACCCTACAGACATTCCCTTGTGCACCCCATCCTAGAAAAGCTCTCTGCAAACCCTTTTTTCCCAGCTAACTACCACCCTATTTCTACTAGCCCCTTCTTGGGCAAACTTCTGGAGAAATTGGTCATCTCCCAACTAATTCATCACAATAAATCTGTTGGCTGCCTTCACAACCACCAGTCTGACTTCAGGTCATCTAGATGCACAGAAACTGGTCTCTTGAACATCCGGGATGACCTACTCTCAAACCTTGACTCAAACTCTCGTTCCGCCCTTATTCTCTTTGACCTGTCCTATGCCTTTGACACCGTCAATCATTCCATCCTCATAAATAGGCTGCATACTACCTTGGGCTTCACAGACTGGCTACTGGATTGGTTAACTTCTTTCCTCTCGAATCAGCCTTCACAAGTTTAACTTGGCCCTTTTCTCTCCTCTACTTCATTCTCAACCTGCAGCATCAATCATGGCTCTGTACTCCCACCGTGGCTTTTCAACATATACCTTGCCCCCAATTTCCAACCTGATCTCCTCCTTCTCTCCTAATTTCCAGTGTTACACTGATGACACAAAGCTTTCCTTTAAGCTTCCCTCCTCTTCTTCTTCTCCCTCTTCTCTCATTCCGGACTGTCTGACTGCTATTCAGACATGGTGTACTGCTAACGATCTCTGCCTTAATGCCAGTAAGACTGAGATCATTCTCATGGGGACCCCTATTCCCTCCTCCCGCCTACACTCTGGCTGCCCTCCTTGGGCCCACTCCCGCACCGTTGTGCAAGGCAAAAAACCTGGGGATCTTCTTCGACTCCTCTCTCTCCTTCTCACCTCATATCGATGACCTTGTCAAGAAGGACCACTATCAGCTTCACCTCCTTAGAGGCATTCGCCCTTTCCTCCCCTTATGCCAGTAACTCAATGTCTCCAGAGCTCTGGCCCTCTCTAGGCTTGACTACTGCAACAGCCTCTTCCTTAATCTGCCTCTCTCCTCACACTGCCCTCTTCAACTAATCCAGAATGGGACTGCAAGACTTATCCTTGGCCTCAAGCCCAGGGACCACATCTCTCCAGCCCTAAAATCTCTCCACTGGCTCCTGGTGGTTGCAAGGATCAAACTGAAGACCCTCTGCATCATCCACAAGGCTTTCCGGAGCCTGTAACCTCGCTACATTCAACTCTCTCTAGCTAAATACCTCCCTGCTAGGGTCCTTTGGTCCTCTAGATCCAACACTCTGTAGATCAGTTGTTTTTCCAAGCAGAGAGTGGGCGATAGATATCTCTCTTCGGCAGGAGCCTCCCACTAGAAGGTCCTCCCTGGCCCTCTCCATCTTGAGCCGGATCTCCTCAAGTTCCAGAAGCTCCTCAAGACCTTCCTTTTCTCCTCTTCCTTCTCTCGCCCCCTCCCGTGCTAGTCTCCTCCTGTCACTATCGCTGGATGCCTGTGTCCCACGTGAGTCTCCCTGGGGCCACGCCTTCCTCCATCCATTCACTTCTTCCTACCAGTACTTGCCCCAGGGCTCCCTTCCCTGATTAGCCTTCCCAGGCTGCTCCTCCCCCTTTTGCACTATTCCTTGCCCTGGCCTCCACTGGCACTAGCCCACCTGGGCATCCTTTTGCAGTTGCCCAGCTGCCTTGGTCCCCTCCCTCCAGCACTTCTCCCCTTCTCCCTCCCAATACTTCATCCCTTTTCCCTGACCTTTTCCCCCTCCCCCTGCACTAATTGGTACTGCACTTGCACAATCTGAATGTTACAAGGCCTAGTAGGACTGTTATTGTTGTTTTTCTCCTATGTCCCCACCCCCTTTTTGTCTTTTGGTGCCCGGATGCACTTTCTCAATAAATAAATAAATAAATAAATAAATAAATAAATAAATACAATGTTGGCTACCAATTAAGCACTATTTTGAATGTCAGTTTCTTTGTCTTGTCTTTAAATATACACATGCTCTAGCTCCTCCTTATCTTTGTTCCCTGTTATCTTTATATCAATCTGCTCATAGTGCACGCTCTGCGACACCTTTCTACTTGACAGCCCCCCATGTGCCTCTTCACGATTCAGATCATTTCAACTTCTTTGGCCTATATTCTGGAATGCTCTTCCACTTAACATTCGCTCTTGTTCTTCTCTCTCTCAATTGAAAAAAATCTTAAAATCTCATCTCCTTCCTTCTGCTTTTCTGGACTCTGTCATGTAATGTTCCCTAGTCGTGGGGTTTCTATAATTTATTCTGTTTTCTGTACCGTCATTATTATTTATGTAAAGCGCTTTAGATAAAGGCGCTATATAAGCATCAAATAAATAAATAAAAAATAAACAATAACAAAAATAAATGTCCACGTTGATCTAGCGCTGCTGCAGATCCTGGCAAATGAATTCACCACATGCTGAAGTGTTATCAGATCATTTACTTTGACTGCAATACATTGGAAAATAATTCCAGGGAGTACACGGTTAGGTCTGAGAACTATAGAGAACTCTAAGGTTGGCCATCTTTTTAGATGTTTACTCCCAACTTTCAAAACATTAGCAAAGTTGATCTGAAATATCAATCTGATCAATCTGAAACCATCACTCCCTGGAATCATTAATATTAATATTAATGTTAAAGGTATTTAAAGCGCGCACCATCACCAACGGAATTGGTCCGCAGGCGCTCAGACGGATCTGCAAACAAGAAGGTGGGGTGGGTTAGTCAGGTGAAGGGGGAGTAGGAAAGTGAGAGAGGTGGTGTGCTGTTGCCAGCTTCAGTTCGGTTTTCACCGTGCGCTGAGCTTTGGTGTGAATATTGGACCTATGCGATACCTTGTCTACTGTTGGTACGGTTTATATGTTGTTTGTTTGTTGTTGTGGTGTGGTGAAGTGCATGCAGTTTGCTGAGCGGGAAGATGGGTGTGTGGATTTTCATGTGAGTTAGGTATGCAGAAATATTAGCATAGCGTTAAAGGGTTATATCTCTGTTAGTCCTTATAAATCTTTTTCTGTGTATCCGGTTGTCCTATAGGTAGGCATATTTTCCACTTTTCAACTGTCTGTCTAATTGTTATGAGTGATGGCGCGGCCAGCTGTGTTGTTTTTTAACTTAGTTTAATAGGAAGTGGCGTGTCTTGTCCCCCACTCTGGTAATGGTTTCTGTAAATTCAGCAGTTACCCACCACCTTGCTAACTATTTTCTGTCGGTGGTCCATTGTTGCCTGTGTGTAGTTTGTAGGCCAAGCTGTTATTGATATATCGTCCTTGGCCTTCCATCCCGATTTATCTGTGTTCAATCTATGGTATCGTCTTAACATATATATTTCTCCATTGGTAAGTTGATATGCTGTAGATTATTCTTCCTTAACTTCTGTTTAAGGCAATAGATTAGGGGATCGGGAGCATCATTTTTTGTTCCACTCAGTATTGTTTCAGCTGTGTATATGCCCCCATAGGCTTTCTTCTAGTTATGGGGTGAAGAGCCAGGATTTGAGGAGTTTTCTGAATAGTAGGTGATTTCTTTGTTACGTACGTTCTTTGGTAGCTCGTTGCAAGTTTTTGAAGTGAGAGAAAGAAGATCTTCTGAATTTACTTTTGTTGTAGAGTTTTGGTTCCAGACGGATGTCGCTGTTTGATCTGAGCATCCTTGTTGGGCAATATAGGCTTAATTTTTCTCTTAGGAACTCTGAGCCTTGGTCGTGGATTGCTCTATGCATAATGCACATTGATTTGAACTTGATTCGTTATTTTATTGGTAGCCAGTGCACAGTTTTCAGCGCTGGTGTGATGTGTTCTCTTCGGGGTAATTTGTGGAGCAGTCTGGCCACCACATTTTGTATGCGTTGTAGTTTTTTTTAGAAATCGTCCAGGTATGCCCAGATATAGGCTATTGGCGTAGTCTACTTTGGACACATACTCTGGATGGTTTCCTTCTCAACTTGGAATCAGAGCGATCACCCCCATTACATTCTTTTAAGCAATAATTTTATAGTCAGAGACTTACACAGACTGCTAAACCAGCGACAGCAACTTTGGTGTGTCTCTTTCTTTATCTGAATTATAGACGATGAGATCATCCACTTACAGCCATAGTTTAATTGCAATTGTTGATACATTGAAAAATAAATCCAGGGAGTACACAGTTAGGTCTGAGAATTATAGACAACTTGAGGAATGGCCATCTTTTTCGATGTTTACTCCCATCTTTCAAAACATTTGCATAATTGACCCGAAATATTGATCTGATAATTCATGCAACTATCACTCCCAGGAATCGTATACTTTCCTTCTCAACTGGGGAATCAGAGCGATCGCGCCCATGCCCACGAGGCATACTTCCATTCTTTGAGGCAATGATTTTATAGTCAGAGACTTTCCCAAACTGCTCAACTGGCAACAGCAACTTTGGGGTGTCTCTCTCTTTATCTGAATTATGGATGATGAGATCATCCACTTACAGCAATAGTTTAATTGCCCATTTTCTATTAGCACTTTATGGAACTGAGTAGTAATGTGTGATGAATCAACGTCCGGGGTACACTGGTCCAGGGATGAATATCGGTTTCTAAACTTTCAATCAACCCCACACCTCTAGTATACCAGAAGGGATCTGAACAGATTGGAATACAAGTAAATTATAAGACCTCCTTGTCCAATTTTGGTAACGTGGACGGAATGGCAGGCTTATCTCCGCAAGGCCGTGGATCATTGGTTAGTTTCAACACAGCAAAAACACAATTATTACCCAATAATAAAAGGGACTGTACAGTCAAGGTTATATAAAAATATCTACTTTGTTATTACCACAACAGACAGTTATAGCACACTAGAATTACAACCCACACTGTAAAGGAGCACAGAGGACAGACAGTTTCACAAAGGAAAGGGATGCACTCTAGATACTGACAGGAGGGTAGTTGGTAAAGTAATCAGTCTAATAGTTCAAGATTATTTGGTTTCAACATCAAAGGGGCAAAGGGTCGTAACTGTCTCTAGGGGCTTTCAGAGAAGGACCAGAGGGGCAGAAACACAATGTACCTGGTGAAGAAGTCCTTGGTGATCAACAGTGTCGAGGCGGTTCCAGGGCACTTTGCATTCCATGAGACAGAGTTAGTGGTGGGAGACAGCTGTGGGTACCAGGTGGCAGGCAGTTCGGCAAGCGAGGTTGGACGGACATCTGCAGGAGGTCCGGCGCAGCTGCTGAGGGCCAAGAATCGTTGTCTCTGGGCTGGTTGGCAGATCTAGAATACTGGTTGAGGCGTCTCGGATGGCTCTGGTGACTGGGGCGTGACAACAGTCAGTTGTGCAGCTGGATGCGGTTCGAGGACTCAACTGTCTTAAAACGATGGACGCTGGATAATGCTTGGGTGGCACTCCTCTTAGCTTCTTTGCAGGGCTCGTGTCCTTTCAAGGCAGATGCCCCAAAGCTCAGGACGGTGTTAGCAGGCAACGACCCTGTCCTTTGTCCAGAGACTCTCCGGCACTTTCCACTTAGGAAGCTTGCTGTCAGAACCTAGCAGGGCACGCTGCATGCTGGCTGGGTACCGGTACTCGGGAGCTGCTGGACGGGTCATCTGAGTCTGGTATCTCCCTCTGTTCCCTGGAGATGTTTAGGGGAGGGATCTTGCTTCTGTCTTGGAACACCTGCCTTTCTTCATTGGCGGAAGATGTAAAATAGACTGTACCTTCAGCTTGGGTCCAAATGAGTCCTTCTTCTTACTCTTTGCGAAGTCTTCAGATGATCTGATCAATGAGGGGTTCGGCCCTTCTTTGAAGCCAAATGGGCCCCGGCGATTGGTGTAGGCTAAGCCCACCTTAATGGACCAATCCCGGGTCCCCACCAACAATCTTCAGTGATGATTCAGGTCAGAACTAGGACACTTGGCAACAGACAGGGGAAGGATGACAACATATACTTCTAAGTCCCACCCTTCTTCCTGTCTGCTGTACATCAAAGTGTCTCCCTAATTAACTGAGCCCTATGCAGTGCTTGATCACAACATGGGCCTCCTTTGAAGTAGGGGGTTGCAGGCAGATTTTTGTCTCCTACAATTCACATACTTCCCTGCTATGAAATGAGTAGTTCCAGACAGGACATTCACTGCCCTTTCATTCCAAGGAGGGGTGTTAATACCAAGTTGACACATTGCATTACAAAGAGGTGTCTGGCGTTTGGTCTGCATTGTCGCTCCCTGCACCCAGGCTTTCCCTAAGGCCATCTTATCAACATTCTTCAGTATTCGCCACGAACAGCAAGGTTTCACAATAGAAATACTAATCCATGGAGCCCTGAAATGCTAATCAGGCTGCCCATGTCCAAAGGCTTTTGATGTACCCATGGCTGTCAGGTGTCAGCTACAAATGACAGGAGAGGGCAGCACTGGTAAGCGTTGTCCTTCCAGAGTACATGACTATTTTTCTGCTGTGCGGTGAGCATGAACAATATGGGTGGGAATGGCCCCACATATTTTCCAGAGGTTGACGTCCCATTGTTCATTCTTTTAAATAAACAAAAAATCAAATAGCCAGGGCCAGCGCACTCTCCCAGTACGGATGGTCGAATTCCTCACATAATGTTAACGCTGATCATTAGGGGAGATGTCATCCTCTTGTATATATTTTGAAAAGGTGGCAAATATATAATTTGGAGAAAGCCATAGATTTCATTGGCTCCCATTGATATGACCAGATTATGCGGACAAATGCTTTCTCTGCATGTAATGTGATGATCACCTGCTTTGCAGACATGTCTATTGATTGGCAGAGGACCATAGGCTGTGCTGCCACAAGCATGGCAGCACTGCTTTTTCAAGGTTTATGCATTTTTTTCTTATTGTGCAATAGGTCTGGTCTGATTGGGTTTTTGGGACCTTTCAATTCAGCCCAATGGATCTCGTGGAGCTCTGGTAAGTACATTACCAGGGGGAAAACAACATGAAATTAAATGAGAGCACTGGTGTTCAATGAAGCAGCCTTCCAGGGCAGCACTTGCAGAACAGCTTTTGAAGTGATATTGGATGTTAGTACCCGGCGAGGGTCAATCAGAATGAAACAAGCTATCTGATCAGCCCTCGTCGGGGCTTTACCTGACCGGGAATCCCTCTGGGATTCGTCTCGGATTCTTTTCCTTTGTTCCCGGCAGGGGGCATGGAAGGCCCTCAGCCAATCAGGAGGCTTGAAATGGGGCAATCCCCGCTCCGAGCCTCCGCACGGTTGGAGGCTGCCATCCTCCCTGCCGGGGATTCAGGTAAGTGTTTTCCTTCTTCCTTCCCCCTCCTCTGCAAACCCAACCCTCCCAACCCCACTTAGCTTCTTTTTTCTCCTTTTGCAGGAGCGAACGCATTGAGAACACTTCTGTCCCCAGCGTGTCCACTCCAGATGGCCCCAATGGAAAGGGAAAACAGACTCTGTTTTTCCTCCCCAGTGGCCATTTTTTTAAACATTTTTTTCTTTTTTTCCTGCTCCCAAACACAGCATTTTGGAACAGAAAATCAATAAGCCCCTCGCTCGGGCCTTATAACTATGGGCCTTTTAGGCAGAAACCTGTGCAGTTCCCTTAGGGACCACTGCAAAAGATTTAAGACTACAGGTGTTTGGCAGTAAACCCACTTGGTAGCAGTCTGTACCACACAAATTCACTTGGTAGCTGTGGCTGAGCAGTCAGACTTCCCTCAAGAAGAGTTAGGCAGTATACAGAGCATACAAAATAGGTACAGAAATACAGTAGCACAAGCAAACACTGACCAGACCTTGGGTGTAAAATTATATAATTATTTATTTAACACACACTTATAAAACACACTAGCACTAAATTGGTAAGATAAGTTCAAAACACAATCACTATTATCATATGTACATCCCTGATTACTTGTTGGACAAGTCTTAGTTAACACCACTTATTTCCAGACAGAGGTGAGCGCTTAACGTATGATGGCACTCCACCAAGTTAGATAAAAAGGGAGGGAAAAGCAGAATTATGGAAGCATACACACTGAACACTTTTTAAAGACCCACAGCAAGTTTAGGAAGGCACAGTCTACTGGTGAGCAAGGAAGTTTAGGCGCCAGGCCCACTTTCAAGAGAGCCAGGCGGAAGATGCCCAAGATCAGACAGTTACACAGAGTCTTCAAAGTTTGTGGAGGTAGTTCGAAAAAGGTTTAGTTCAGTGCAGGAAAGTTAGCTAAGGTGTCCCAGGCTAACCCAGGTTCGAGAGATGAGGATTTAATACACCCCGTTCAAACGGTTGCAAGGGAAGCCAGGCGGAACACGGTACCTTAAATAGAGAGGATCCTCCAGCGGGGTCAGTTGTTCCTGGCAGCGGGTGCAAGTCGCAGCGTTGTCCAGAGGAAGAGAAGATCTCGTCTTGGAGGAAGGATGAAGGTCGTTGCACTGCCAGGGAAGAAACCAGCCGCAGAGTTCTCCGGTACAAAGGTACTACCCTTTCGGTTCACGGTAGTGGTGAAAACATGGTATCCCGTTTGCCGGGGTGCTTGGCACAGGCAAGGCGGCCACGAGAAGCTCCAGGAAGGCGAAAAGAAGGTAGACTGGTTATCCCCACCAGTCGAAGGAAGAAGACTCTCCGGGCTGGAGATCTCCTCTGTCGTTGGGAAAAGTGGTGAGACGGTTCAGCAGGGCTCCACCAGTGGTGTCGTCGTTGCAGGCCGGCTCAGCTTCTCCCTCCTCAGATTCTTAGGTCCTGTGGGGACTTCTGAAGTTCCAGTCCCCAAAGCCCTGCTTTTATGCAGCACACCCCCATTCACTCAGCCTAGCTGTCACTCAAACATGCTAAGTGGTGAGCCGGCCGGCTCACCACTTGGGCCAATCACACAAGAGTGTGACTTGAGTTACCAAGGTAACTCAGTCCAGGGTGCCTAAACCCCCTCCCACAGCCCCTGTGGTACCCAGACAGAGTGGCACCACTTTTGGAGGCTTCTGTGGAGAAGCCCGCCAAAAAGTGGAACAAAGGGCTCGACTTGGGTTGGAGTCACAGAAGAGAACACAAACGCCATTTTAGAATCGAGTTCTGGTGACAAATACCAACCAGCGAATTAATATTAAATAAATAAACGGGCGGTATGTTCGAGGCTATAAGAATTAAATAATTAAAGTTGGTAGCCTCGAGCAATGGGAAAATCCCATAGAGATATATTCGCGGTCGAATATAAAAAGTAGTATCCACTGCCACCAGACAAAACTTGATCAGGGGGGACGGAGACGTGCCCCCTCGAACAACAGACCCCGGGGCAATCGAATTGCCCCGACCAGTACGTCCACAATATGATGGTTTGTACTGGTTTCTGTTCATAATTTGGGAGTAGCAAAGCCAATGGTGACTTTACATGCCCTAGGAGACAGTAGTCAGTCCCAGGGTATGGAGTCTATGTTGGGGAGTCGCTACGACACCCCTGGGTTACGGCACGGAGGGTGCTGTGTAACCCACATAAAAAAAACACATGAGACCCTATGGAGTAAAAGACTCCATAGCCCATAACACACATGGAAAGTTAAAGGAACACCTCAAATCATGTCTAAGAGTGGAAGCAAAAGAATCTCACTCTTAGCAGGAGAGAAAAAAATAACCCCAAAAAATCCAGCAAAGCTGCTGGGGGACTCACTAGGTTTGGGAAATTAGCCTTACAGAGAATTCTCCCTAACAGGGCCCGAGCGAAGGGCTAATCTGATTTGCCCTTTCCCACAGCTCGGGGCTTATTGCTTAAATAACTTAGTGGTCCATGTTAACCCAGTAGCAGACAGGAATGATGTTTCATTTTCATGTCTCTATTAAAAGGCAGGTACTGTAATTTCTTTGAGAAGTTAACGGAAATAGGAAAATGTAGCCCTTGTGGGTATTCCAGTTGACCAGTGACTTGTGCATTCTGCTGGAATCAGTAGTGGTTTTTGGATATTGGACATTGGACTGTATACACGTCCATGAGATGAAACACGACCAATGAGACTGGCTGCAGAAACTAATAGACGCCATCTGGGTGCTTTGAAACACAATTTACTTGATGAGTAAGGGTATAAGCGCCTTACAAATGCACAATAAATACATAGTTAAATAAATAAATACATAAATAAATAAAGATATCAGATACCCAGCAAAACTATTAGGGAACCAGCAGAAACAACGCACCGTTCGTCCACAGTACTTGCGTAGGTGTCCAAAAACCCATCTGTGGTCCACTGGTTTAGGTAGAATCTAGTTGTACTTGGTCGACTGGAATTTGTATCAGGGAGTAGTGCGCAAAATACCCGCCATTTGCATTTACCCCCGCCCGCTCTCCTGGGAACGTTGAACTGGCCCGCTGCTCTTCCGCGAGGTGACGCAAGAGGCCACGTGCACATCAAATAGAGCAGTGGAAGGAAAGGAAAGAAAAGAAGACTTACTGGAGTCCATTGCAGGTCGATAAAGCCACAAAGGACTCTGCGTTCCCTCGGATGTGACCCTGGTAATAGCAATGCTCTCCACCCTGAAAAGGACAACAGAGAAGACAACATTAACACGTGCCAGACATCTGGAAAGCGGGAGTACTTCCAGTAGCTCCCCTACACATTCAGCTCTGTGTCTGAACACAGCCCTGGGTGTGCCACCCACCGCCTTCATCACTGACATTCATTCCAAGCTTTAAAAGTCCCCACTGACACCAAAAACCAAACACTGTACAGTTAAAAACACATGCATAAAATCCTACATAAGAACATTACGCAGGGAAGGTCCCAGACTCCCTTGGAAAACATCAGTTCATGATGGGTTACAGGGCAGCGCAGCCCGGGACTTACACAATCACGTCCGAGAAGGCACAGACCCCCAGCACTGGGCGAAGCACCCTTCACAAAATGAAACCCTGCTCCGGGGGGCCCCTAGTGAAGTGTACAGTTCCCATGACACACAATACAGGCCTGTACACGGGGCAGGCTTTCCCCCTGCCAAGCTTTAAAGGCCTTGGCGATTTCCTGACACACTTAATCATCTCGGGGGATAACTCCGCTGCAAGTACCCGCCTTGCCTGACACCCAATGAAATGGAGCAAATTCACAAAATGTCGTAATAACTTGTCCATACAAAATGCATGCACTTGGAAAATAGTCCGATTTGTGCCTGCCACTGTTCACAAAGCACAGTGGACATGTGCTGCCGTTTCACAAATGACGCAGGATGCGTCATGAGAAATGCGCATCCCTGATTCACTGAGAGTTCTAGGACGCAGACACGCCTGGCCTGATTTACAAAAGCATATTTCAATGGGAAAGTCCCATTGAAAAACGCGTTGTAAATCAGGCGCAACCTATCCTTACATTTCCCCACCTATGGCCCAACAGGGTGCAGACCTGGACAGGCGCACGAGGATTCGCACGGCAGTCAGACGCCTTCCCAGAACCCTGCCCGCCTGGCACGGTCCAGTGAAGGCAGGCTTGCGAGCAGCATGGGCACTTCTGCACAGGGTCACTGGCCCACCCCTTTGTAAGACGCGTAATGAGGTATCCCCTGGAACGTGGTGCCCGGGGTTATGCGGGTGGCGAGGTGAGTGGCTTGCCCTCTAAAGGGTCCCGTGGGTGCCCAGTACTTAAATAATTAGGGAAGGCTGAGCTGCCCTGCAGCACCAGTGCCAGATGCCTCGAGAGTCATTAAACAACTGTATCCAGAGTTTCCGTATCTGGTACTCGATCCAAACACAGCTAGTCTGAGTTTGCTATTATCATACCATGTCCAAATGCGCCCACATTGACAGCAGCACCACACCAGGAGAACGGGACAGTGAAAGTAAACCGAACCGTTCATTGGTAGTCATGGCCCTCTGGCATTCTGCAAGGTATGGCCGTTGCCATGGAGTTTGAACTAAATAAACATTGGCCAGTGCATATTGATAATGTGAAGGCGATTCTCACCAGGATTGATGTCAATTATGAAACCTTAGAGGGGACTCTGCTATGTTTATATTCTCAGCCTTCCTTTTGTGTCGTGGTTTGGTTTGTGTGGTATTCAGTGACCCCTGATTGTTTGAATTCATAGCGGTGTCTACTGCATCAGCACATGCTGAGATCCGAGTAGCCAATCACGCTGTTTGGATAGTAGTAGTTATCTACACAGGGGTCTGGAACCTTTGGCTCTCCAGATGTTTTGGACTGCGACTCCCTTGGTTCCTCACCATTGACTACGCTGGCTAGGACTGATGGAAATTGTAGTTCAAAACATTTGGAGACCAAAACGCTGCAGACCCCTTACCTACTGGTACATACCCACCTTCCGATCAACTGGATGGCTGCTCTGCTCTTGACACTAACCCCTGTGTACCAAGTCTGGTTTTCATGTGGTCTTTCCCCTTCTGTAACGGCTTAGCAGGAGAAGAACGATGGTCTGTAGGGTTGGCCAGAGCAAAGCCTGACATTAAGATTAATTCGAAACCTTCCAGGCATCACCTCTTTTGTTCTTTCCTTGTTTCCTGCACTCGTCTTTAACCCTCCACCCACTCACCCACCCACACACCCTAGTACTTTCTTTACTTATTGTGTCATTGTCTGCACTCAGTCTGTGCACTGTGCCATCATCTTCTCAGCGTCTTTGCCCACCATGGAAGACCGCAATGTGCCAATCCACCATTTCCAAGCTGACCATCTTAAATATAGTTTTTGTGAGAAAAAGATGTCCTCTGTTCACTCTACTTTTTCACAAAAAGGGGCCCTCAGAACCCTGCAAATCACACTGTGGTGCTACTGGCAATAATGACTGGCTTGGTGGACCGTACCAGGTGTACCGGCCCACTGACCTCATAAAAGGCCCTTGTTGCACGTGGACCTTTAAACTCGGGTGGTGGGCTATTAGCAACTGGTACGGTCTGCATTATTGTCAGATTATAGCTTGTCTAGAACCTGCCCATGGGTACCCCTGCGGGCAGTCTTATAGGACGTAGGCTGCATGTGCTATGGAAGGGGCTGCTAGTAGTAACAGCCACTCTTGGCATCTGCCAGAGAGGGATATCTCTCTTGGACCATGGGCAGCAGGAACATTCAGCAGAGCAGATGTACATCCAGGATCTCACTACCATATAGATATTCCTGTGGTGTTAGTGAGTAAGTGAAACTTCACACTGTGCTGTATAATAGCAGGTCGGTGAACCCTTCTGCTCCTTTCTCATATGGGACAGTTG
This sequence comes from Ambystoma mexicanum, assembly GCF_040938575.1. Lineage (NCBI taxonomy): Eukaryota > Metazoa > Chordata > Amphibia > Caudata > Ambystomatidae > Ambystoma > Ambystoma mexicanum. Next base: position 1,029,919,379 of record NC_090924.1, read on the forward strand.
CTTCACGCCTCTGGAAACCTGACCATCACCTTTGGAACCTGCGCCCTTCATTGACTCAACCAAACTCAGGCTAACCTGACGCCAGGTGCCTGTTCGGTGCTGCCTGATCAACATCAGATAGAAGGGAAGCGCGGTGTGGCCACGAACCATTATTCTTTGAGCTCAACTCATGTGTGCCCCTCATCCCGATCCTACGGGCAGATCATCTCACAGTTTGGCGGTTGGTTGTGTCATTGATAAGACTCAGAGGCCACCTTTCACCTTCTTATGCATGGCACCAGATGCCAAAGTGACCTCATGGAGGATTTGGTGCCATCTTTGTTGTTGGACTCGATCTCGGTCATTGTTCTCGGGTATGTTAAGGGTATGTAGATACCCCCTCTGGTATTCACTTGGCGACTCCTTCCACTGCACAGGATATTTATCGTCCACGGAGCATCCCTACCCTAGACCCTAGACAATCTTTAGGTAGGGGTTAGCATTTAGATTACCTGCATTTATTTAATATTTAGTGGTCTAAACTCTGCTCTCCTTGGCCCCACTCTGGAGGTTTGGCTAGGCATTAGACACACCGGTTCTGACCTAAGAGGTTGATGGCAAAAGTACAACTGTACACGCCTGTAAAAGCAGAGCTTTCCCGCTTTTCCAGCATCTCGGGAGGATAGCTGAGGGGCAACATGCTCACCTTGGGAGCAAGATGACACGGAGCTCCACAGATTCGATCCCTCAGGTCCACCCTTAGAAACCTATGGCTATTAAGCGCATTATGAATAACCTATCATATCACATCATTCTGTGCCATTTTCGTAAAGACGTACCCCGTAGCCCACCATAGGTCGGCACTGCTCCATCAGAAGCCCCTTTCCACCCCCACGCACTGCGACCTTCCCCCTCTTTCTACCTTCCCCCTCTCTCTACCTACCCTCCCCTGGCCACCCACCAGTGGTTGTGGGGGGCAGAGGGAGTGCAATATGCTAGTGTGCAGCGGCCTGCGATCGTCAATCCTTTCTGAGTCGTGCTTCTCAGTGGCGTCCCCCGGGCTACAATGGGGAGAGTCGTTTCTTGGTGGCCTCCAGGTAGTTGTGGAGTTGGGGTAATAGAATGAAAGGGATAATACATTCATTTTAAAAAAATCAGACTTTAGCAATTGTTGGGGTTGGATTGGTGGCACTGTTGGATCCCATTTGGTTTCAGGTTCTACGGTGATGCTGCGTTTCCTGTCTCCATGCCCCCACTCTCATCTGGTTCATGTGCCAGTGATACCCATTGCCCATCACCGTCGAGTGCAGAGCGGGCCCTGTCTCACCCCCTGTGTGTAATCTTGCGCTGTTCCCGGACCCCTCACGCTGGCTGTCTGCTGTGTGGGGGCTAGTAAGGGGTGCAGCCCTGTCTCATCCCCTGTGTGTAATCATGCTCTGTTCCCGGAACCCCTCACGCTGGATGTCTGCTGTGTGGGGGCTAGTAAGGGGTGCAGCCCTGTCTCATCCCCTGTGTGTCATCATGCGCTGTTCCTGGGACCCCTCACGCTGGCTGACTGCTGTGTGGGGGCTAGTAAGGGGTGCGTCCCTGTCTCATCCCCTGTGTGTAATCACGCGCTGTTCCCGGAACCCCTCACGCTGGCTGGCTGCTGTGCGGGGGCTAGTAAGGGGAGCGGCCCTGTCTCACCCCCTGTGTGTAATCATCATGCGCTGTTCCCGGAACCTCTCACGCTGGATGTCTGCTGTGTGGGGGCTAGTAAGGGGAGCAGCCCTGCCTCACCCCCTGTGTGTAATCATCATGCGCTGTTCCCAGAACCCCTCACGCTGGATGTCTGCTGTGTGGGGGCTAGTAAGGGGAGCGGCCCTGTCTCATCCCCTGTGTGTAATCATCATGCGCTGTTCCCAGAACCCCTCACGCTGGCTGTCTGCTGTGTGGGGGCTAGTAAGGGGAGCGGCCCTGTTTCACCCCCTGTGTGTAATCATGTGCTGTTCCCGGAACCCCTCACGCTGGCTGTCTGCTGTGTGGGGGCTAGTAAGGGGAGCGGCCCTGTCTCATCCCCTGTGTGTAATCATGTGCTGTTCCCGGAACCCCTCACGCTGGCTGTCTGCTGTGTGGGGGCTAGTAAGGGGAGCGGCCCTGTCTCATCCCCTGTGTGTAATCATGCGCTGTTCCCGGAACGCCTCACGCTGGCTGTCTGCTGTGTGGGGGCTAGTAAGGGGTGCAGCCCTGTCTCATCCCCTGTGTGTAATCATGCGCTGTTCCCGGAACCCCTCACGCTGGCTGCCTGCTGTGTGGGGGCTAGTAAGGGGTGCAGCCCTGTCTCATCCCCTGTGTGTAATCATGCACTGTTCCCGGAACCCCTCACGCTGGCTGTCTGCTGTGTGGGGGCTAGTAAGGGGTGCAGCCCTGTCTCATCCCCTTTGTGTAATCATGCGCTGTTCCCGGAACCCCTCACGCTGGAGGTCTGCTGTGTGGGGGCTAGTAAGGGGAGCGGCCCTGTCTCACCCCCTGTGTGTAATCATCATGCGCTGTTCCCGGAACCTCTCACGCTGGATGTCTGCTGTGTGGGGGCTAGTAAGGGGAGCGGCCCTGTCTCATCCCCTGTGTGTAATCATCATGCGCTGTTCCCGCAACCTCTCACGCTGGATGTCTGCTGTGTGGGGGCTAGTAAGGGGAGCGGCCCTGTCTCATCCCCTGTGTGTAATCATCATGCGCTGTTCCCAGAACCCCTCACGCTGGATGTCTGCTGTGTGGGGGCTAGTAAGGGGAGCGGCCCTGTCTCATCCCCTGTGTGTAATCATCATGCGCTGTTCCCAGAACCCCTCACGCTGGATGTCTGCTGTGTGGGGGCCAGTAAGGGGAGCGGCCCTGCCTCATCCCCTGTGTGTAATCATGCGCTGTTCCCGGAACCCCTCACGCTGGCTGTCTGCTGTGTGGGGGCCAGTAAGGGGAGCAGCCCTGTTTCACCCCCTGTGTGTAATCATGCGCTGTTCCCAGAACCCCTCACGCTGGCTGTCTGCTGTGTGGGGGCTAGTAAGGGGAGCGGCCCTGTCTCATCCCCTGTGTGTAATCATGCGCTGTTCCCGGAACGCCTCACGCTGGCTGTCTGCTGTGTGGGGGCTAGTAAGGGGTGCAGCCCTGTCTCATCTCCTGTGTGTAATCATGAGCTGTTCCCGGAACCCCTCACGCTGGCTGTCTGCTGTGTGGGGGCTAGTAAGGGGTGCAGCCCTGTCTCATCCCCTTTGTGTAATCATGCGCTGTTCCCGGAACCCCTCACGCTGGCTGTCTGCTGTGTGGGGGCTAGTAAGGGGTGCAGCCCTGTCTCATCCCCTGTGTGTAATCATGCGCTGTTCCCGGAACCACTCACGCTGGCTGTCTGCTGTGTGGGGGCTAGTAAGGGGTGCAGCCCTGTCTCGTCCCCTGTGTGTAATCATGCGCTGTTCCCGGAACCCCTCACGCTGGCTGTCCGCTGTGTGGGGGCTAGTAAGGGGTGCAGCCCTGTCTCATCCCCTGTGTGTAATCATCATGCGCTGTTCCCAGAAATCCTCACGCTGGATGTCTGCTGTGTGGGGGCTAGTAAGGGGAGCGGCCCTGTCTCATCCCCTGTGTGTAATCATGCGCTGTTCCCGGAACCCCTCACGCTGGCTGTCTGCTGTGTGGGGGCTAGTAAGGGGAGCGGCCCTGTCTCACCCCCTGTGTGTAATCATGTGCTGTTCCCGGAACCCCTCACGCTGGCTGTCTGCTGTGTGGGGGCTAGTAAGGGGAGCGGCCCTGTCTCATCCCCTGTGTGTAATCATGTGCTGTTCCCGGAACCCCTCACGCTGGCTGTCTGCTGTGTGGGGGCTAGTAAGGGGAGCGGCCCTGTCTCATCCCCTGTGTGTAATCATGCGCTGTTCCCGGAACGCCTCACGCTGGCTGTCTGCTGTGTGGGGGCTAGTAAGGGGTGCAGCCCTGTCTCATCCCCTGTGTGTAATCATGCGCTGTTCCCGGAACCCCTCACGCTGGCTGTCTGCTGTGTGGGGGCTAGTAAGGGGTGCAGCCCTGTCTCGTCCCCTGTGTGTAATCATGCGCTGTTCCCGGAACCCCTCACGCTGGCTGTCTGCTGTGTGGGGGCTAGTAAGGGGAGCGGCCCTGTCTCATCCCCTGTGTGTAATCATGCGCTGTTCCCGGAACGCCTCACGCTGGCTGTCTGCTGTGTGGGGGCTAGTAAGGGGAGCGGCCCTGTCTCATCCCCTGTGTGTAATCATGCGCTGTTCCCGGAACGCCTCACGCTGGCTGTCTGCTGTGTGGGGGCTAGTAAGGGGTGCAGCCCTGTCTCATCCCCTGTGTGTAATCATGCGCTGTTCCCGGAACCCCTCACGCTGGCTGTCTGCTGTGTGGGGGCTAGTAAGGGGTGCAGCCCTGTCTCGTCCTCTGTGTGTAATCATGCGCTGTTCCCGGAACCCCTCACGCTGGCTGTCCGCTGTGTGGGGGCTAGTAAGGGGTGCAGCCCTGTCTCATCCCCTATGTGTAATCATGCGCTGTTCCCGGAACCCCTCACGCCGGATGTCTGCTGTGTGGGGGCTAGTAAGGGGAGCGGCCCTGTCTCATGGAACCCCTCACGCTGGCTGTCTTCTGTGTGGGAAGTATCCGAAAAAAGTATTTTAATGGCTGTGACAGAACCAAAAATACGAGCCAACATATTCAGGACATCAGCCGCACTATAGCACAGCGTATATTATGGCACTTGGTGCAGGTGTTCATTTTCAGCAAATGCTCTCTTTAAATATAATACAACATTACAGAGGCTGAGGATGCAGCCGAACCTGATAGAATGAACACATCATGCGTTATGTTAACAAACATTTATGCTACGCACTCCTGCAGTGTAATGGGCTCATGGTTATGCCCGAGGCTTCTCCGATAGTTTAAAAAAAGGGCCCCTTTTGAGCAGCGCTCTGTAGCCCTTGGCTCTCTAGATATTGTGCACTACTACTTCCATCAGCCCTGGCCAGGTTAATCAACATTGATGCCTCATGGTAGTTGTAGTGCAAATTATTTGGAGAGCCACAGGTTAGAGTGCTGGAGTGCATCCATCCAGTACTGCCTGCATATTTTAATGGTCATGATATTTACATAGTAATCACTACCTAAAATAATGAGTTCTTGGCTATCACACACTTGGTAAATGTGACCAGATGTGACCAATACATGTTGTTTGTTATCAGCGCCCTGATGCCTGCGGGCTGCCGGCGCTTTATAAGCACTCATAACATAACATAAATATATTGAACAAAAAGCCGGGAACTGTTACTTGTGTAATCGAAAACAAATTAAAATATAGACCTTAGAACATCACTAAAAATAATTTCCCGACATTTCTGCACCATCTACTCATCTCTCCCTCTTTCCTTTGCTTCCACACCTCCGACCACCTGCACGTCTCTGCCGCCAAATCACAACCTACTTTCCAGACACAATGTGCACTCACAAGTCAGACAAACGCCTGCATTATGCAGATGGCATGATTCTGCCCCCTACCTGCTCACATGGGTTGCAATGGTGCCTCGTGCCGAATCTGCCAGCATGGAGCATGCCACAGGAATGGCTGCAGCAGCCAAGAGCACATCCCTGCGGATTTCTGCCCTGCACTCGGTCACTCCTATCGCAGGCTAGTGCAGTGGAGAGCAGAAGCAACACGGAGCTCCTTTCAAATCTCGACTTGCATTGGACTGCTCCATATAGAAAGGCTCATGCTTATCATGAGTTTCTATTTGTGTCCTTTAGTGTCTCTTCAGAGTGCCAACAACTTGAGATGCTGGATTTGGGTGCTTTGTGTGCATTCAGCCAGTCTCTCGTAAATCAGGGGACTTGTAGGTGGGGGGTTGGTGGCGGGGGCGGTGCCGCCAGGATATTAGGTACTCTTATGCACCTTTCATTCTGCAGTCTCAGCCTTTCATAAATTTGTTTTATATGTTTTCAAATATGATTAGTTACTCGATAATCAATAAGAAGTCAATGAGGGCTCATTTTCGATATGTTGTAGTGTAAAATGCATGAGTAAAATGTCTGTATAAACAGCTTAGACATTAATTTTACTCCACGCCGTATTTTCAATGATTGGCAATGCCAGAGATGGGGCATAGATCTTAATTTGAGATCCGCCTGCCCCTTCCTCGCTGCCAAATATTTCAGCAGTTACCCCAGCATGACATTTTCACGTGTGCATGCCTACGGAATTTGCCTGCTTCTTACACCAGCAGAAAGCAGACGGATTCCATAGCAGTCCATTCTAAGCTCTAGCGGTGTGTGTAAATGGGAGGCAGCGTTTACACCAGAATTTGCCTGCTTCCTACACCAGCGGAAAGAGACGGATTCCATAGGAGTCCGTTCTAAGCTCTAGCGGCTGTGTTGTAAATGGCAGGCAGTGTTTACACCAGAATTTGCCTGCTTCCTACACCAGCGGAAAGCAGAGTTCTAAACTCTACTGACGTGTGTAAATGGCAGGCAGCGTTCTACACTGTTTTCACAGCAGAGTGCAAAAGGGAGATTGATGGGGAATATCCCTCCACTTTACTACTTCATTTTTAGACTCCGACTTCTAAATGATGAAATTTACGTGGAGGAAGGAACCTGTTTGCACCTATGTACAAATGTAACTGGTCCCTCAGTTTAAATTACTGGGAACTCTCAAATGAGCTCAGTATGATTAACGTTTTATGTATAAAGGCCCCGATTCATGGGATTTTTTGCACGCTTCAAAACCTTGCCACAAACCCTGACTCATGGAACTGTGCAAAGTGTCTTTTTGCAGGGCAAAGTCAGTGCAAAGTTCATTTTGTACTTCAAAAATGACTTTGCACAGTTCCATGAATCGGGGTTTGTGCCGGCAGTTCAAAGTCACTTTTCAGCAGTGCAACGTCACATTGAACCGTGCAAGAAAATCCATGAATCTGTTCCAAAGTGCTCATTTTGAGCTCCATATTTTGACTGGCCACCAATGTAAAATAGGTAATGCATGTTTCAAATGATCCTTTTGTTTTCAAAGAAAGCTTTTGAGAGAGATTTGTCCTTGTGAAAAGCCGCTTGTAGAAAAGAGGGGAAACCCGGACTCAGCGGAACAGCCAATAACGGCAAGTCAGCAGCGCCGCCTGCGTGTGTCCGCAGCTGGTCCGCTTTCAACCCCCATTAGCAGGATGCTCAAAGAAAATTAGTGCAGACTTCAGACGTTTTTCAAGACACAGGCTGCAAGCCTAAAATCACCTGCAGTGTTCTGGTATCGTGAGGTTAAGGAAGCATCACGTTTGCTGACTGCAAGATCACACCCTGGTGCCCTGCCGACAAAGGGTATAAGGCTTTCTCATGCAGTGCCTCGAAGACGCATTGGCATCCTCAGAAAATTAGACATATTCGATGGTGAAGTGTTCCATAGAACTGCACCTTGCCTGCACTAATGATTTGGATATTGATCACTGTGTACATATTTCCCAACACCAGTATCCCATATGTGTTCAGCATTAGTTCAAAGACAATGCTTTGACATCTGGTCTTGGGGTGGAGCACCCATGGAAGTGATGAAAAAATACATTCCAGTTGCACAGAGCGAAGTACCAGCAAGTACCTCTTTGCTTCGGGACGCCGCTCTCCAGACACGGGATCTGAAAAAATCCTTTTTGTGCACTTCACGTCTCCTTCGTCGCTCTTGTGTGAACTGCTGAGCTGATTGACAGTAATTGACCGTGCTACAAAGAACTCAAGAACTCAAACGTTTAAACGTTTAAAACTATTGGGAACACTCGTTAATTACAGTTTACTTGTATTTTCGTAGTATGCTGAAGCCACGCCTACTTTTTGGCCATCTACATAACCAGTCATGCGCGCACACCTGCGTGCGCGCACTGAGCGAAGTACCAGCAAGTACCTCTTTGCCTCTTCGCTGCTGAGAGGCGGGAGTGACTTTTTGAAGACTTCTGCTTTACTTGGTGTGTAATTTAAACAGCGGCAAACAGCACTGAATAGGCGGCTGGATTGAGTCCCAACATCATGAAGATACTCTCCCTGAAAACAGGTATGCCACCTAGCCTCCTCTTTTCATCTAGCACATCAAACCCAACACAACCCAGTCACACCTCGATGCTTCTAAATTCCACGCCAGTCAGAAGCAAAGTAACTAGAGGGGGTTCGCTCAATATGGATATCCGAATGTTCTGTAGTGGTTCCTTATCGGCGCATAGAGCTAAGAGCAGGCGGGAAATGGGCTCGCCCCCAGTTCAACATAGGGAGCAAGCCAATGAACCGCCCAATATGCCCCTCCAGGAATAAAAAAAAAAAAAGAACAAGAATGCTCGGTGAAAACTTCAAGTGTTCATTATTCCATCTCGGATACGGCAATGCTTGAGAGCATTTCAAACACAGCGCAACCAATAGACTCTATTTACTTGACTCCGTCCGCAAAGGACGTCGCCGTCATTGACTTAGACCTCAATGACTCGGTTTTCTCAGACAAAATGCTATCTGAAAATCTTTCCAAATCTCCATTAATGTTCACTGAGGTTTCACATTCAACAGCAGAAACTGTTACCTCTACCTCAAGTATAGAGATCAGTAGAACACCAACTCATACGCATGGGACCAACACGTCTTTGAGTACACGTAAACCTGATTCAACACTTGATGTCGCTCTACAGGCAATACATTTAGCCATCCAGACTCTTGGCAAAATATACAACTCGGTTGATAAACGATTATCAGTACAGGAAGCGCTCATGCTCAAAATGCTGACAATACAAGAGTCGACAAAATTGGAAGCACAGGCTCACCTGCCTTCTAATCTATCAGTCCTCCCTCTCAAAACTCCTGTGTCCTCTATTGCGTGCCAAACTTATAATGAGCCCGAAGGAAGGTCGCATGTGCCCGCACCACTAAAAAGTGGAGCGAGCAGTGAGCTTACGAGTGTACTTCCTTGCATAAACGCCATTATATACGATCTCTCAGGGAATGACGATCGGTTGCTCCAAAAACCGAATGCAAGTGGCCCTGATAGGCATGCAGCGCCTTCCCAGGGGAAACTTTATTCTATTTTTAATTCAACCTCTTCCAAGCCCCTCAAAAACAGGAATGTATTAAGCACAGTGGACGCACATCAGCCACCGAATACGGGGCCTAATGGAGAGAAAGGAAAAACAAAAAAAACAAGAAACAGCAAAAAAATAATAAAGTCCCTGTGGCAAAATTACCAAAAAATATGAGCGCTACGAAACAATTGGGGAATGGATCTACAAAACGGTTCATCAAGACGATATCCTTACCAAAAAAAATAGTGTGTCTGTGTCAAAAGCCATCAAAAAGAAATACTCCCTACAAACACTTCCTAAAAAGAAAATGAGTCTAGGGACTTTTCAACCCTCCCATGCATTAAATTATCCTCCCATAGATGAACCTCTTAAAATGATGAAGCAATCGAATTCAGCTGATGCCTCATCCATCAATACCAATGTGAACCCTGGCAGTCAGATCCAAGGTCTGACCCAACAACAAAATACTATAAAGTTGGCGTCTACTGAGAGCCAAGAGAAAAGTGAAATGAGAAAAGCAGTTGACGGGGCATACCCAGCCGTGAGTCCACACCACTCATCACGTCTATACCCTGTCCATCATGTAATACTACTCTTGTGAATCAGACTTGATCCCCGGAATTGAGAGTTGTAAATACACTTTTGAAGGCCCCTGAAACCCATAATTTTTCCAAAACTAGACCTGAAAAATCTATTCAAGGTATGCCACATCCTGATAAATTAATAAGTACACAAGCAAGCAACTCTCCGTCGATGAATGATCTCCTGGGGATGGTCACTCACCTAATTGAGAATGCATTGGGAAATCAGAGTGTGGCTAAAACCGAAAAGGCTGCGAGCAGAAATCTGAGAAATGAAAAATCCATCTGTAAGAGGAAAGACCCAGCATCCTTCTCTTTAGTATTATCCTGCAAACCCTCTCCCTCCATTCAATATGACTTAAATCATAGGGTGGTGATGGCGATATTTTCTGAAATTCAATCATTAGAAGATATCAGATCAGCTGACTTAGCATTGGTTGAATTTCCAGACATTAAAAATTTGAATACTGTAAAACTCTGGATGAATTCCAGAATAGTACAGAACCTAATTTGGAGTGTATAAGAACCCCTGTCGAAATTGGGTTTCCATCTGAGCCATGATCAATCTACCAAACAAGTGTCAGCATCTGCTCAGAATCAACCCCAACTGAGTATCAGTTGGATCGCAAAAGGGAGTAACGACACTCCAAATAGTCAGTTCACCTGCCAACATAACATGCAACAGAAGTAACTAGCCCCTCTTGTAAACATCCAACCTCTTTCCCTTGTTAGTTGGAACTCAAGAGGATTCAAGCATCTGGCGAATACCAATCAACATCAATTAAATAATCACGATGTAGTACTTTTACAGGAAACATGGCTACTTTCTGCCCCAATATGGGTAGGATATGAGGTATTCTTGAATCCAGCTATTAAGTCAACAATGGGAAGGCCCATGTCAGGGCTCATAACTGCTGTGAAAATCAAATATGGTCTCACAGCTAAATTATGGGCAATGCCGAATGATTATATGATGATGGTTGGTATTGAGGCTGGCGTTGATAAATATGCTGTATTGAATGTGTATTGGAACCCTGTGGCCATAAGTGATGATTGTTTTTTTAAAGATCTGAACTACCTACTAGATTTAGTGGTGGAAGATAGCCACACAAGGTATCTCATACTAGCCGGCAACTTGAATTTAAAGTGTTTCGATAACAAGAGTGAACATGTTAATCAGAGACTTTTGCGATGGAAAGGTTTAATTTTTGACAGAGGCTTACATCTTCTTAACGGTACATTTGCATCGGATATACCGCTGGCTCCAACCTGGCACAAAGGTTCATTGGTATCGATCACAGATTATATTTATGTAAATACGAAATTATGGCCGGATGTTCGAAAATGTAATGTCATCAACACCAATGCCAGCGATCATAATTTGTTAATAATGGAATGGGGTTCACAGACTCATCACAACTGTGTTGCAAAGATGCCTATAAAGGGATGTTTTTTGGCAAATGCAGGAGGAAACCGTCCTTGATGGACGGAGGATGCTCTAATTCATTTTAATGAACTCTTAGAAACATCAAAATCAGGTGACAACAACGCACTAGAAAATGTCGGCATCGTTTACAGTGATGCTATTCAGACATTTCAGCAAACTAAAACGTCAAGTAACCCAAGACAAAAGCATCTGCATGTCTTTGACAACATGATTCGGTCGAAGAAAACTGCATATCACGCCGAGTTAAGATAACTCACTAAACATCCTCCGGCTATCAGAACGGTTCTCTCCAAAAAATTATGCAATCAGTATAGGAACTGGGTCAAGGGACATAGATACGCGCTACATCAAAGAGATGGAGCTAAAATGTAGTGCACTTTGGCCAGTAAGAACATCTCCAAAATATTGTCAATAATGAATCAAGCCACGGGTCAGCACCAAATTGTTACGCAGACCACTGCAGTTAGTATGCATCAGTGCGTATGTCATTTTAGCCAACTCTATGCAGCCCCTAAAAATCATTCCAACTCAGAAGCAACAACGCCTCAAATTATTTTCAATCTACCCTTTGACGAAATTGAGATCCTATATCTGATTAAAACTGCTAGCAAATCAAAAGCAGTCGGCCAGGCGGCCTGTCCAATTTCGCCGTGCAAATGCATCCGGAGTTATGGGCTTCCATATATTTAAAATCTTCAGCGCTGTTATTAACACACAAACATTGCCACAAACATGGACGGAAGCACCCGGGAAAATTTTCTGTAGAATATTACTCAAGGAATTGAAGGTTTGGGCTAAACAGAATTCGTTGTTAGATCCTTTCCAAGCGGGTTTCGTGAAGGGCTTGGGCACAACTCCTAATATATTGGCACTTTCCTTGATACAAGCCCATCGACTATTACAAAGAAAACCCTTATATTTAGGATTTGTGTATTTCAGATCCGCGTTCGATTCGATCAATCGATCCGTGCTTGTGACAAAACTAAAAAAACATAATTGCCCCTCCTCTTTGCTATCATTAATCATTCTTTTTCACACAAACACTTCAATGCGCGTTGCCCATCTCGTTAGACGGTATGCTCACACCTCCAATCGCAACACTGAAACAAGGTTGCGCCTTGGCATCATTTTTGTTCAATTTTTATATTTTGGACATAGGTGACTGTCTTACTGATTGTGTGGGGGATCCCCCAAAAATTCGAACGTAGCAAGCTCCATACTTACTTTACACGGATGACCTAGTCCTCCTGTCACAGACACCGATGGGTCTGCAAAACATGTTGGATCAGCTTGATGCGTATGCTCAGACCAACAATCTCAGTATCAATAATCTGAAAACTCAAATACTCAATTGTAATCCCAGTCGTGAATCCAAAATGCACAAATATAATTGGCATTTGCAGCAGCACAAACTTGTAAATACAAACCAATATAGATCTCTCGGTGTGACAATCCGACATAAAAAATCATTAATGCAATATACGTGTGAACTGAAAATCAAGTTACAATCATTGGTGTCTCAAACTAAATACTCATCAAGAAATTTGGCAAGTTCTCCATGAAACACGTCATCATATATTACAAAATGAAAGTCACTCCAATGGTGTTGAAGCCACTTTAGCAAAAGAACGTACATTTTGGGATTATATAGAGGCGACATATTGGAAACAAGTTTTACTATTACCTAATAGCACACCTCTTGCATTAATTCGCTATGAATTAGGGCTTACTTCACTCTATTCTCATGTATCATGGAAGAAGTGTGCCTATTTTCGGAAGTCTCTGGAAAATCTAGGCGAACCATCCATATTACAGATCACAGCCCATAATCTACTCACATCAAAAAACAAATTTCCATTGAAATGGCGTGAGCACATTATTGGCGTCTTAAGTAATGATGGTGTCACTATACAATTACTGATTGCAAATCCCGACCGGGCAAAGATAAAAATCTTTCAGCACGATTGGGCGGAAAACTTTACGAGATGCTCGCCACATAAGGATTTTGATATCTATTTGTTTGGCACCAAAAAACATGGGATAACAGCCGATTATTTAATCAAATATCCATGCACGATGTTCTGCAGAAAATATATGAGATTTAGGCTTAATTTGTGGACAATTCGAGATATATTACATCAGAGAAGAATTATCCCTATTGAGCAAAATTATTGCCGTCACTGCTTGAATACCAACCAAACAGAAACTTTACAGCATCTATTAGTTGACTGTGAGGCAATAAGCAGCGTAAGAAGCAAATGCTTTAAGGGTAAAGTGGTGTTTCAGAATCATCTAACCAGCGCGAAAAGTGGCAAATGTTGTTCTCGAATCCCAGAGTCACAATACAGATTGCAATTGTTCAATTCCTGGACATCATCCTACCACCGTTAATGTGTGACGAACTTTATAACGACCTTGATTTAGAATGAACTCATAGTCTGGTGTTACACGTTGATAATACAATAGATAAACAACTGCTATTGCACTGTAGATGTTGCATATACCACTAATTTGAGTGTTAAAGGAATGGGAAAAAGGAAAAAATAAAAGGAAAAAAAGAGAAAAAAGAGAAACATGAAATGTGACAGATAACCAAACTCTGTATGTTTATAACCTTTTATATTCTTGATGGGGAATTTAATGCAAGTGAAGACCTCTGTGATTGAAATCAGTCTTTTATTTCTTTTTACTGTTAATAAGTTAAATTGTTGTAATGAAACACCTTTTATATTTGTAACGAAAATTTGAAAACTTGATGTATCAACAGACCAAATAAAAAATATTTTTTTTAAAAAAAACACTCCAGTTATCCCTCAGGAACTGATGTTTGAATGTATGGGTTTATATTTAAGGGGGATCCAGAGATGTTTTTATGGGAGGGCAAAAGGGGCACTTTCCCCAGGCCCCAACTTGGTGGGGGCCCCACAAGGCTTCCTGATCTAAATAAGTAAGATTCCATTCGTCGCCAGACTTAAACAGCACACGTCAGGTTATTTGATGGTGTGCTGCTAAGGTTCCAAACCTATTGCCTGTCCGTTGTTCTGCCTTGATCAATTCAACATGTAATGCTGTCTGTGTTCACTGCGGTATACATAGTGTGTTCACTACTGCACAACTCTTATAGCATTCCTTCCTTCCTGTGGGAATTATGTTGATCATGTGCAGTAGCCAAAGGTCTAATGCATATTGATAGTTCAGAAGTTAGCTCAGTGTGTTAAGCACTCATTGCAGAGATATGCGTGTATATGCAAGATTAGAATAGCACATTCCAGCTGGGATGGCTGAGTCTTTCCTATGACTGAAGTTTATAAACGTGCGTGCATATGTACTTGATTTTGCAGCATAAAAGGTGCTGTTATCAGCAATGTACATGCACCAGATATGTGTTGCTATACAAACTCATTGTATGATGAAGGTCTAGAAATTGGCTTGTTTAGATGGGGTGTTGTAAAAACTAGGCAATCAACTCCAATGATGAGCATACACTGTTAGTCCAAGAGGTGAATAAGTATCCAAAGTCAAGACTGACCAAAGCGTTCATGCTTGTGTCGGGGGGAAATTCTGCCGGGGTCGGCCGGGCCGTCCGCAGACCTCCAGGCAGGGAGGCCCCAACTCCTCCCGTGTGTATCCCAGATAAGATGAGATAGAGTATGAGACGCACACAAGGAGCAAGGTGACTCTGCTGTTTATTAGACAAAACGGCAGGGATGGGTCAAGGAGCGCACGCGTTCGTCCTGACACACACACAATTGTGGGGCTCGCAGGCCCTTTTTACTGTATTATGACGCGCTACTTGCGTCACTTCAGAAAGTTAACAAAAAACCTATTGCCACTCTTGATTGGATGTTCGAGTGGTAGGATTAGTATAGCACACATATAGAGAAAGATATTATTGGATAAGGTGTAGTCAGGTGGTATATCTGGGTTGTCCCTACAATAAGATACATGAAAATTGTTACATGAAGGCTCCTGAGGATTGGCTAAATGTGCTGGCGTCAGTGATAAGAGCCCCAAGTTCTGATTGGTGCACCCGTGAGCTCCCCAGCCTGGGACCACCGTCGTTCCCAGCTCTCGGTGTACCTGTAAGTTGCAACAATGTTTCACTATGGGTACATGCAGACAATGTGAGGACTTATTCATAGCTAGACGGGGTACCGTTCCCACCGTTGCAAATGTCCATTGAGCCTTTCAAGTGTATCTGCCAATGTCTCGTAGCGAGGGATCCAGACGCCTCTGTTCTCCAGGGTTTGGCATCTCATCAGGTTCGGCTTGATCACGTGGGAAGGGACCGTGAAAGAGGCATAATTCTGCACAATTAATATTGTTTTTCTACTGTGCGTCTGCTTTAATTTGTCGGTGTGACTTTAACGTTGGTGCGCGGAGTGCGAGATTGCAACATCGTGCCTTTGATGGTTTGCTCTTGGAACGTGGGTTTGCAACATTGCGACCTTGGCTGGTTGCTTTGCCAAGCTCATTCTGTAGGATCAGCAACTGACTTTTGTTTTGTTGATGTCCACGGGAGCTCTTGTTTGAGGCCTACTTTGGCCCGGTGCATAAGTTGTTCGTTTGGTGCACAGGTGCTTTAGGTTATAGGAGCATGTAATTCCATAATCGGTATTGTCTTTATCATATTTCTCATCGTTGTACCTGGTTTCAAAGAGAAGCGTGAGCAAGCTAAATAAAAGTTCATGACGCGTCTTGCGTTTCTGCATTCTGAAAGCCTATATAAAAATAATAAAGATGCACGTCCGTGAATATGCCTGTCGCCTACGTCATAGCACTGAGTATATTCTTCGTGTAGGTTGGTGTGGGAATGTCCAGTGTGTATATTTGTACAGATGTGCTTCCCGTTGTCTAGGTCGTCATGGCATCTCTAACGACGTGTAGGTTTTAGTCTAGTTGATCCGTGCCGCAGGTGTCGGCATGGCCAGTGCGGGCTGCTGGGCAAGCAGATGGACACATCCGTATGTTCCTGTACCAGGGTACCTGGTCGTCTGGCAAATGGGCAAACTCTTCTCGTGGCGGGTGTTTGGGTCGTGACCCTCTAGGCCAAGCGCGAGAGGTGAAGGACGGGAGCCTGGTTTTCCATTCTCCCACTTCAGTCCCCCCTCTGGTCGACTTGTCGACCACAAACATATCCTTCTCGTTATCTCCTCTTACTCGCCATATCTTGGTTATTCCTCCGAGATGTCCATAGTGGTTTACATGATCTTCAAATGACCAATACATATATTCACAGGTACCCCCAGGAGTACAATATACCCATCTTCCTATGTAGCTCCTGGGGTTTCTTGGGTTCTCGGTCTTTACTGATGGTGGGTCCAGATGGTGGGTAATTATTTGGGTGCGCAGCTTCTCCCTTTCCTGTATAATTACACCTGTATGCTGGCCGTCATCTGCTGGCATCAAGGGGTGCATTCCCACCATTTCTAGCAATTCGTCAGTATTGCGTGCCTTTCGTGCCTTCCAAAATCTAATTATGATCAGGGTAGCTCCAGCCAATATGGTGCAGCCCACTATTATTTTCAGTCCATCTGACAGCCAAGATGGCATCCATGACCATAATAGTGAAAACCAGCTCTCATCCTTGTTCACACCATTGCTTTCATCCGTCATTTTAGAGTGCATTTGGGCTAATTGTGAAACAGCTTCTGTCAGTGTACCATTGTCAGCATCATTGGCAGGTATGAACGTGCAGCATGATTGTCCTATTTTTGCACAAACTCCTCCTTCCATTGCTGTGAGAAGGTCCAATACATATCTGTTCTGTAGTGCTACCATCCTTACAGCTCGCAGCTCTTCTTTTATTGCGTTGAACCCATTTACTGTAGAATTGATGGTCATCATTAATTCCCATCTAGTTATTTGGAGCCATTTTGCGTTTGCGTAAGCCTGTAATCCCGGGTGTATTATTGAGGAGAAGAACATTGCTGCTCTGCTGAATAGTCTGTGTTCTGGCGGTATTGATGTTAGTGCCGTTTCCGACCTTCCCCATAGGTAATTTCCTGTCAGCGGCTCTCCTTGTCTTTTTCTTCTATTTAGGACAGTGTCATTGCTGTTGGTCCTGTTCCTTTGCTCCTCCTGGAGTGGTGCAGATCTCTTTCTTCTCTTATCCCCCTCATTCATTCTGGGAAATTTAGCAACATCGACGTGCTTCTTAGGTACCACTAGTGATGGTACATTGACGTGTACCATTGTGCACACACCATTCCACAGGGGAGGCAGTGTATGGTATGCCTTTTCTCCACAGGCCCAATAATGATCCATTATTACTGCTGTTCCTGCTCCCCCCTCAGGTAACTCCGTCACACTTGCGCAATTGGTGTTGTATCCTACGTCCACCTTTCCTTTATGTTGGTAACATACCTTGGGCGCAGTCAACGGTAGTATCGCTATTGGGTCTTCATCTTCTTCTACCCACGTGAGCATTGGTACATATTTGATCCACGTCGTCCAACATCGGTGATTGTGTGTCTCGATGGTTGAGATAGTTTCTTTTGTTACCATATTGCTGCCAATCACCCCTATCTCCCAGCTGTTATCCAGATACACCTTTCCCGTTATAGTTATTAGCGGCCTCTCCCAGCATCCTTGTTTACCCGGAATTTCAGTGGCGTACCAATCACATGGTAGATACTTCAGTGTTACTTTCTGTGTTTCTCCTTTTGCAGGGCCACTTGTTATATATTTGAATGCTTCAGCATGTAAACTGGTCTTGTGATAACTCAGGTAGGTCTTGAGGAAGTTGTTTTCATATGGGTATGAGTCTCGTGTCTTCCATGTCATGTGCACTACAGTTCCTTGAAATCTTCCTTTCGTCTGGAACAGTGCCAAGTATATTATGCACTGTGCTACCTTCTCATTTATTTCTGTAGCAACAAATGTTCGTGATGCACTCATGGCGTATGGTATTAATGAGCAGACATAGCAGCTATCCTCAGTTGTCTGCTTACCAATGCGGGTCATGTGTTGGTACCATATATTGTTTGTGACGTGTGCTGAATCTTGTACATAATTATCAATACCTTTATTGTCTGAGTATGTGCTGCGTTTAACTCTACTTTTCTTTGGTGTAATGTTACTACTACCACCTGACGTAACACCTGTTGCAGCAAGGAACGGGGGTATATTAGGGTTGGGTGCAGCAACAAAATTGGTAGCACAGCTATACTGCCATACAGAAGCAGCCACAAATCCGGTGATTATCAAAATCCCTATTATTTTTATTACAATTGCTAATCTCACCGGCATTTTGCTCTTACCTTGCTGCGGTCCTGGCAGCTTATTCTTGCGACGTTAAAGTTGCCCGCCTGAAAATTCTCAGAAATGCTCGTTTTAAATGTTAGTTTTGTTTTGTTTAAGCTCTCCCTATCAAATAGTCATTCAGTGCCCAGGCGAAGAGCTGCTCCCACGCTACTCTAAGTGATTGGTCTCTTAAGACCGGCAAGTATGGGCGGAGGTGGGGCATGTGATATTCTATGGCCAGGAGGAAGGCTGTGTAGTAAACACGTACCCTTCTTCTTTTTAGGTATGTTGGCCTTTTTATTTCGTATACAAATTGGTGTGACAATTCTTCTGGGTAGTTATCGTTTGGGAGTACCATCTACGCCTGGACAGTGGACGTTGTTAGTTATTTTTCTACTTAACAATACAATAATACGCAGTTCCTGTATGTGCGAGAGAAAAAGAGAACATTCACGTGTTTGCATGTGTATTTGTGCGACCAAGTTCTTTTAGTTTATGTTACAACTGTCCTGGGGGGGGGATGGCGTAATTATTTTTATTCTTTGAACGTGTGACCATGGGGTGGGCAGTGCAGTGATCACCCCTTTCTTCGTCAGTTATCGTCTCTGGGGTATCTGGGTAGTGGGAAGGTAAGGGAACAATTGGGTCGTTGTCTGTGGTAGAACTTCCTTCCGCTGTCAGGGATGTTGTTGCTGTTGTTCCACTGGACCTGTCGTTGGCGCTGGGGCGGGTCTGCAGTTTGTATATCTTTACATCGTGTAGGTGGTTCCAAGCACGCTTATCCTTTAGTTTTACTGCTCTTGTTGATACGTCCTCTACCAGATGTGGACCGGTGAACCTTTTATTGTTCCATCTTCTATTGAAATTACGAAGTAGCACGTGGTCACCTTTGGCAATTTTGCACAAGTTCTCTTTTTCCAATTCTGTACCGGCGCCTTCTTCTTTATCTCTGGTGGACCCGCCCCGTGTGCGCTCGAGCTGTTGAGACACAAACACAACACTAGTAATCAAAGATGAAACATATTGATACATTTCATCACCTAGTATATTAGCTGAACTTTCGTGGTCAGTGAATGCCCTTGACGTTGGCGTTAGAGGAAGGCGCATTTGACGTCCAGTAACCACCTCATGTGGAGTGAGGTGGTGGTCGGACCCTGGCCTGTTCCTCAGCTCAAACAATGCTAACGGAAGGCAATACAACCAACTTTTCTTTGTTGTTTGTTGTATCTTTGCAATTGCCTCCTTCAATAAGCCATTTAGGCGTTCACATACGCCATTAGCCTGTGGGTGATATGCACATGCAAATTTGTGCTTTATGCTTAGCAGGGCTGTGATATGTTGGAACATTTCGTTTGCGAAATGTGGGCCATTATCTGATCTTAATACTTCGCACACTCCCCACCTGGGGAAGACCTCTCTTACTATGAATTTGGCTGCTCTAAATGCATCTGGGTGTGAACAGGGCCCTGCTTCAATCCACCTAGAAAATGGGCATACTACTACAATCATGTATCTATTACCTTGACATACGTTGATCATATCAACATAGTCAATGTGGAGGTGCCGAAAGGGTCCTTCTGGCCGGGGTATGGTACCTCTTATTACTTTTAGGGTGTGACCGGCCGTAAACTGTTGGCATGTGAGACAATTGCTGATAAAATTTGAAACATGGGAATTTAACTCGGGACAGAACCAATCATCTCTAATTCGTGCTGCAATTATTTCCTTGCCTGTATGGGCTGGGTGATGTAATTGGCTCAGGGCGGTATTTAAAAGTGCCAATGGTATTACAACTTTCCCAGTACCACTCTGGCGCCATAGTGCGTCGGTTGGTGACATTGTACATCCTCTTTTTACCCATATTTCCTTTTCGGCCATTGGTGCTGCTGCTTGTAATTCCATAATCTGTGTGGCTGGGAGATGGGTATACCCTTCTCTTATTAACATCTCCCTAGCCATTCCCCTCCCTCTCCCTCTCTGTGAGTCTGTGGGGTCCCATATCTCACCAAAGTATGCAGCATATTTCGCATGTGCGTCTGCTGCTGCATTCCCTTTTGAGACATAGTCTTCACCATTGGTGTGTGCGGTGCATTTTACTAGGGCTAGCTCTTGGGGGTCGTTTATTACTTCGATTAGTTCAGCTAACAAGAGGGCATGTTGCACTGGAGTGCCGTCAGCTCTCCTAAACCCTCTTCTCCTCCATTTTGTTAACCCTGAGTGGACAGTGGATGTAACATATGCACTGTCGGAATATATTGTTACACGTTTGTTAAAACTTTCTTTCAATGCCAATATTAGTGCAACTAGTTCAGCGGCTTGAGCAGAGTAATGCTGTGGTAACTGTACACATTTCATAGCCACACACGCCGGAGCCTCCATCATTTTTACCACTGCTGCCCCAGTTCTCCTTATCCCATCTCCTTGATCAATAGTTGATGACCCATCAATAAACAAAAGCTCACCTCCCTCTAGTGCATTCTCTTCAACCTTTCTAGTACATGAATACATTTCATTTAGTTGGGTGCAGTCGTGGGCGTAATCTCCCTCCTCAATTATTTCTGCTAGAAATCTTGCAGGGTTAACAGTGCTACATCTAACAATCGCTAGTTCAGCCCTAGACAAAATGATCTCATAACCTGAAGCCCTTTGTGTCGTTAGTGTGGACTTGGGTTTATTCAATATTGCAAATAATGCATGTTCCACAAACAGTGTAGTTGGACACCCCATGGTTATTGCTGATGCCTTTTCTACTGCAAAAGCAGCTGCAGCGAGGCCTTGTTCGCAAGGGAAGTGGCCTAACATCACGGGATCTAAGTGACCGCTATAAAACGCTACTGGTTTATAGCCCATGCTTGTTTTTTGAGCCAATACTGCTTTCATTACTGCTGAATCGCAATGTGAAAATATAAAAAATCGTCGCTCATAGTCTGGGGTTGCCAGTACTGGAGCTGTTGATATCGCGTCCTTTAATTCATCAAATGCCTCCCTCATTTCCATAGTCCACCCCAACCTTTTCTCCCCTTTATTTGCTTCCTTCAACCCCTCAAGCAGGGGTCCTATGTATGAGCTGTAATCAAACACCCATGCTCTACAGTAATTACATAGCCCCAAAAATTGCTGCAGTTCTCTCACAGTCTGTGGTATGGGAGTGCTTGATATGGCCTGTGCTCTTTGTGGTGCAATATTTCTTCCATGTTGGGATATCAGTTGGCCAATGTACAGTACCTGTTCCTGACAGTATTGTATTTTTTCCATGTCTACTTTATACCCTTTTTCAGCCAATATAGTCAACATTTTTAGAGAATCATCTCTGCATTTATTTTCATTTGTACTGCAAATTATTATGTCATCCACATATTGTAACACTGTGCTTTCCACCTCAACGTTACCCAAATCCATCTGTATAACTCTATTGAAAATTGAGGGTGATTCACAATACCCTTGTGGTAACCTGGTATGTTTCCATTTAGTATTTCGGTAAGTGAAACTTGTTAGATCTTGTGAGTCGGGGTGTAATGGTATTGAGAAAAAAGCATTCTTAAGATCTATTACTGTAAATCGTGATGCCTCTGCTGGGATGCCACACAATATTGTGGCCGGGTTTGCTGTTACTGGATATTCTGCTTCCACTATGTTGTTCAAGGGCCTTAGGTCCTGTATGAAGCGCCAAGACCCCCCTTTAGCCTTGCGCACTGGGTACACAGCCGTGTTACATGGTGATTCTGAGGGGACCAATATGCCATTGTTTATAAGGGCCGTTATAGTTTCATATATGCCCTCATCTGCCTCTTTTGACAATGGGTACTGTTTTACTCTTGGTAGTATTGCACCTTTTTTCAATTTTATCCGTACACCCCCTATGCTTTTAATGCATCCTACGTCATAAGGGCTAATGGTCCATAATGATTTGGGCACTTTTGCCATATCCTCCTTAAAGAAGGGGACTGGGGTGCATGCAGGTGCCTCAAGTGCCATGGCAATTTTCTGCGCTATATGTTTGTGAGCCACTCGTAACCATATTTCTACACTCATCATGAACACCATTTCCCCCTCCTCTTTTTCTTCTGAAAACAGTTCCTCATCTGACACCTGGGTCAACCTACATCCTTCTGCTAGTGCAATCACTGCCCTCCATGCTCTTCCTTCTTTGTCTTGGGCGTGTACAGCAATATACTCAGCTGTTGTAATAATGCTTTCAATGTCTATTGCAAACACTTTTCCTTCCTGTTCATTAACTGGTGTTTCTGGTCGGAACAGGTAAGCTGCTGGCCTCCTCCATATTTTACCTTCTATCCCTGGCATCCATGCAATTGCCATGTCTGTCCCATACTGGAATATCGCGCCATCTATTGGTTCCGCCCTAATCGCTGTCTGCCCACAGTATGCTTGCATAATCTGTCGCGCTGCTAGCATGTTAATCCCAGGAGTAGAGCAAATTATACCATCCTCTGTAAAGGAGATTGTCATATTTAACCTATTCATTATGTCCCTCCCCAGTATATTTACTGGTGAGGCACTATAATACAATAGTGGAACTGACAGATCGTAATCTCCGATAGATAAGGGAACGTTATCAGTAAAAGGAACCAATCCTTTAGCCCCAGAAAATCCTTGGGTGTTCATGGCTTCGCCTGACATCTTAAATTTACCTTCCCTTATGCAAGACCGGGTTGCCCCGGTGTCAACAAGGAAAGATAATTTTTTGTCACCTATCGTTACCTCTATGCGTGGCTCCTCCGCACTATTAGGTGTTATTGACAGGATGGGACACACCAAGGCCGTCTGTGGGCTGTCCTATTGGGGGTACAATGATTGGCCATTTCCTGTGTAAGGGTTGTGTCCCAATACTGTCACCCTACCCAATTGTGTTTGTTCATTTTGGGGTTGTTGTGTTGTCACTATTTGTTGTTGTGGCAGTGGCTGTTGTTGTGTTAATTGCTGTTGCTGCAGTGGCTGTTCTTGCGATGGCCTGGGTTGTACCTGCTCATTCCATGCTGGTGTCCCTGGCCTGACCCTACACGTGCGTGACATGTGTCCTAGTATTCCACAACTCCAACACACTGGTGGTTCTCTGTTTTGCCATGGAAAGCTCCCTGTGTTGTCCTGGTATACCTGTTGCCCTGTGGGGTATGAACTTCCAACTCCCCCCACCTGTTGTTGGGTATTATATCCGTATCCTCTCCCTCTCATAAATCCACCTCTCCCTCTGTTATACCCATAATACCCAGCTCCTTGCATCTGGTACCCTCCTCCCACGTTTTGTGCTTGTAATTGTAGTGGCGGCATTTGCTGTATTATACTTTGTCGGGGTGCTATTAGAGTTGGGTCTTGTGCAGCCACTATTTGCGTGGGGCTTTGGGCCACTGTTGTGGGTGCAGTTATTAGTGCCCCTTCCATTGTATATTTAGTTAATTTTTTCTGTACTAGTTTGGCCTCTTCTGTTTTCCTGTCCTCTTCCTTTTGTTTCATTTTTCCTTGCCATATCCTGCAATGATGTACTATTGTCAGCTGTATTTCAGGCCATGGTTTTACTTCCATTCCCACTACTTTCTTTAGTTGTTTCTGTACTCCTTCTGGGAGCCCCTGTACTAGTATATGATAAAATATGGCTGGTGTTTTATCCCATTGTTCTCTCGTTTCCATGCGCCACTTTTCTTGAATATCCTGTATATAATCAACGGGATCTTCATTCTCACGCATCTTACGGGAAGTGATTGCTCCTATATCTGATGTGTCTGGGTACTGTACTCTAAGTGCCTGCCATAGCGCATGTCTGCAGTTTGCAAATGGCGCCCCATCATGCGATGTGTTTGTTATTGTTATCCCATGGAATGCCGCTCTCTTCCAAATGTCGTCTGCTCTATCTCCTAATATTGATATTAACAGGCCTTTCACATCTCCTACTGCTAGTTTCTGCCCTGCGGTGTGTTTTTCCATTTCATATATCCACTTACCCGCACCTCCACTTAGTGATGGGAGCCTACATTTTATATTTTCCTTATCCGTATGCTTCCAAGGTACATACTGCGGTCTAACCCCTCCTCTCTCTAACAGTGGCATTAAGTTGTGTCCTATATCACCCTTTATGTTCCATAATATTGGATCTTCACACCCCTCCTCCTCCCCTATTTCCCTTACCACATCAAATTCTTCCTTGCTACCCCTCCTCCTTCCTACCTCTCCTTCCCTTCCCCTTTTTTCGTCATCCTCTGTGCTTAGTGTGGGTATGCTTATCTGTCTGTCTTGCCTGCGGCTAGGGAGGTCTCTAAGCCGGCACGCATAAGGAGTCACTTCGTCCATGAATGGCGCAAGCTTTATTTTGCGCAGCGTGCGTGTGGTCGTTGAACATGTAGGGTGTGATGGGGGAGGGCGTGATGGAGATGGCGATGGTGTGGTTTCATGGGTTTGTTTTTCCATTAGTTTTTGCACCCTCTCCTCACCTTGTTCCAGCTCCTCCCTTCTCTTACGGATCCATGGCGAGTCTATATTGGTTCTAGTGAGGTACAGCTTATCTAAGCTTTCCCTTTCACTCTTTCTTCCTACCCTTTCTACTCCTTCTTCCTCCTCACTGCAAAAATCATTCATAGATGTTATCCCCCACTCTGTTCTTTTCCCCTTTACTGTTACTGTTTCTAAGTCTATTCGCTCCATTTCTCCTCTTCCTTTGTTATCAACTGTTCCCCCGGGTGTTGATGTTGTCGCTACTTCTCTACTTCTATATACATCCCCCCATTTTTCACTCTCCTTATTTCTCCCTCCCCTTTCCCCATCACTCCTCTCCTCCATTTCCCTACTATTTTCCTCCCTTTTCCTTTTTAATTCCTCCATCATTTCGTTGCTCATCTCTTCCAATATTCTTTCATCTTCTTTCCTTCTTTCCCATTTCACCCTTTCTCTTTCTATTGCTTTCTCTTCTTCATATTTCTTAGCTGCTTCTGATACTACCCTCCTCCTCCATAATTCCAATTCCCTTTCCTTTTCCTCTTCTTCCTTCTTTTTTTCTCTCAATACTACTCTTGACACCCTTTCTGCTGCTGTTCTTACCCTTCCATCTTCTATCCTTTGCTCCTCATTTCGTTCCCTTAATTTGTCCAATTCGTTTTTACCCTCTTTCCTTTTCCTCACTCTCTCTTTTTCCCCCTTCTCAAGCTGTGTTAGTAATTCATTCTGCTCATCCCTTAGTTTTGCCAATTTTTCCTCCAAAATCTCTTCTCTTTGTGTTAGTAGCTCCTCCCCCTTCATCTCACTCTCCCTTCTACTATCCTCGCCTGTTCTCTTTACAATCTCCCTTTCTTCTCCCGTTAGTGAACCCCGTAATTTTAATAATATCTGTGCAGCTACCCACTCATCATGTCCTATCTCTACAATCTGTTCTTCTCCAATTCTCCCCTCCCCCACTATCTTCCTGTGAGCCACATATGGTGGAGGGCTGTAAGCCGGGTTCGAGTATCCTTCAGCCGCCCTTAACTGTCCTTCCATTTCTCCTAGTTCTCTTAAGGGGTACAACCCTTCTCTCTCAGTTTTCACTCCCGGTGTTATGGGTATCTCGTTACTCGGTTCCTTTTTTATGTCTTTTAAGGTGCCAATCTTTTCTCTTCCCTCTCCTTCGTTTTCCTCGTTCTTTTTCCTTTCACACCCCTTTCCCCCATCCATTCCCTCCTTTATAATCTCCTTTACTTCCGGTGTTTCTCCCACAGAGAACATTCCATTTGGTCCTGGTCGGGATCCCTGGAACATCCTCCATAAGTTAAACACCTCCATATGGCTCGCCAACTTCTTCCCCTTGTATGTATTATGCAGGTGGTTTAGTAATGAATGTTGGGCATAAGGATCGAAACTACCATTAGGCGGCCATGGTGTTAACATTTTGTTATCCGTCCCCTGGGTCCACTCTATGCTGTACTTAATTAATTTCTCCCTATGGGGTGGCAGTGTTGTGCATATGTGTTGTAGTGGGGTAGTGAGGGTGTTCCCCCACCCTCCTGACCCTTTCCCAAATGACATACTTGTGCCCTACTTGTTACTCCTCCCTTCGTTATCAGTTTACAATTTACGACCTTATATTGTTTACCTGGCCCCGTAAGTGTGGGGACTTACGACAATCCTTTAAAAGGTATGCAATAATAGTAAAAAAAAAATAATAATAATAATAAAAAAAAAACAAGAAATAATAAAACACAAATATATATATATATGTATAATTTTGTATTGTATGTTCCTTCCCCTACGGCCCCCTGCGGCCGAAGCGCACGCAGCCCCCTGCGGCTGCGTACCCCTTACGACGATCTTATACAGTCGTCCTTATTCCTCGTTCTCCTCCCCCTTTTACATTTGCCGTGGCTGGCGTTCTCCGTGCTCAGCCACGCCCCTCTCCCCTTCTCCTCTTCCAATCCACTCGTTTATTGTTTATCTTCTTATCCGCTCCCTCATCATTTTTCTCTTCCCCACCGCCTTCAAAACTCAATGTTCCTTGTGCTCGTGATATCCTATAAAATCCCTACTGGTGACGTCACCGATGTCTCTACGCTACTAGTACAATCTCATCATTAGTTTCAAAATACACTTGCAATTTATCCCCACTAACCCTACAGCTGTCTTCCTGTCTCTCCTGGAACAAGGTAATCTCATCAATAATATAATTGGACTGCACACGCTGCGTCGCCTCGCGTGTGATACGCCCCTCAACAGGAGGGCTTAACCAGCCAACTATCTTCCGTATTTGGCAACTATGCAACTAGCTACCCCCTACAGGGAAACGTCATCTACCTATCGAGTTTCTTGCTCGAACAATAGGAAACCTCATCTACCTATCGAGTTTCTTGCTCGAACAATAGGGAACCTCATCTACTCATTGATCAATAAATGCCAAATCGTAGGAAACCACACACGCCCACCCCTACACGTTAGTCGCGATTTAGGCCAATCAGTGTCTACGAGCGACCACACGTGATGTTTTCGTGCTCCGCCCCCCTCTTTCACGTCACTGCTCTCGCATTCTTTTCACTCTCTTTCATTCCATTGCCAACACTATATTGTCAACCCTTCGCCGCGCACCTGTGCAACACCTCCCTCCTCCCTTATTTAATTCCTCCCCCCTCCCTCACAATTTCGCATTGCTCGTTGTGTGTGCCATGCTCACCAAGTTCTCTCGATGCAGGGCCGCTCGACTGCGTGCACCCCTCCAAGCGGCTCGCCACCTCCCCTCGTCTGGACCACGTCTGGACACTCGCCAACCGCGGGCGGGATACTTCTCAACCGGCTCCCGAGGGCCAATATCCGGATTGCGCTGTCCGGTCTTCTCGCAGCTCCGCGATGGTCCTGTAGTCCTCAGAAGGGGGCAACGGCAGAGGGGGCCGCGCCGCCGGGCCTCCTCGCAACGGGAGTGCCTGGAAAAAGTAAAAATAAAAGTCGATCTTAAACAGATCTCAGCAGTGCCTCCAACTTGTCGGGGGGAAATTCTGCCGGGGTCGGCCGGGCCGTCCGCAGACCTCCAGGCAGGGAGGCCCCAACTCCTCCCGTGTGTATCCCAGATAAGATGAGATAGAGTATGAGACGCACACAAGGAGCAAGGTGACTCTGCTGTTTATTAGACAAAACGGCAGGGATGGGTCAAGGAGCGCACGCGTTCGTCCTGACACACACACAATTGTGGGGCTCGCAGGCCCTTTTTACTGTATTATGACGCGCTACTTGCGTCACTTCAGAAAGTTAACAAAAAACCTATTGCCACTCTTGATTGGATGTTCGAGTGGTAGGATTAGTATAGCACACATATAGAGAAAGATATTATTGGATAAGGTGTAGTCAGGTGGTATATCTGGGTTGTCCCTACAATAAGATACATGAAAATTGTTACATGAAGGCTCCTGAGGATTGGCTAAATGTGCTGGCGTCAGTGATAAGAGCCCCAAGTTCTGATTGGTGCACCCGTGAGCTCCCCAGCCTGGGACCACCGTCGTTCCCAGCTCTCGGTGTACCTGTAAGTTGCAACAATGTTTCACTATGGGTACATGCAGACAATGTGAGGACTTATTCATAGCTAGACGGGGTACCGTTCCCACCGTTGCAAATGTCCATTGAGCCTTTCAAGTGTATCTGCCAATGTCTCGTAGCGAGGGATCCAGACGCCTCTGTTCTCCAGGGTTTGGCATCTCATCAGGTTCGGCTTGATCACGTGGGAAGGGACCGTGAAAGAGGCATAATTCTGCACAATTAATATTGTTTTTCTACTGTGCGTCTGCTTTAATTTGTCGGTGTGACTTTAACGTTGGTGCGCGGAGTGCGAGATTGCAACATCGTGCCTTTGATGGTTTGCTCTTGGAACGTGGGTTTGCAACATTGCGACCTTGGCTGGTTGCTTTGCCAAGCTCATTCTGTAGGATCAGCAACTGACTTTTGTTTTGTTGATGTCCACGGGAGCTCTTGTTTGAGGCCTACTTTGGCCCGGTGCATAAGTTGTTCGTTTGGTGCACAGGTGCTTTAGGTTATAGGAGCATGTAATTCCATAATCGGTATTGTCTTTATCATATTTCTCATCGTTGTACCTGGTTTCAAAGAGAAGCGTGAGCAAGCTAAATAAAAGTTCATGACGCGTCTTGCGTTTCTGCATTCTGAAAGCCTATATAAAAATAATAAAGATGCACGTCCGTGAATATGCCTGTCGCCTACGTCATAGCACTGAGTATATTCTTCGTGTAGGTTGGTGTGGGAATGTCCAGTGTGTATATTTGTACAGATGTGCTTCCCGTTGTCTAGGTCGTCATGGCATCTCTAACGACGTGTAGGTTTTAGTCTAGTTGATCCGTGCCGCAGGTGTCGGCATGGCCAGTGCGGGCTGCTGGGCAAGCAGATGGACACATCCGTATGTTCCTGTACCAGGGTACCTGGTCGTCTGGCAAATGGGCAAACTCTTCTCGTGGCGGGTGTTTGGGTCGTGACCCTCTAGGCCAAGCGCGAGAGGTGAAGGACGGGAGCCTGGTTTTCCATTCTCCCACTTCACTTGTATCTTGGATTTGCCAGCAGACGATACATTGATCCTGGTTAAATCATCTAATATGTCTTACATCCCTGATGGCATGGTTTAGCCCATTGCTTGATCTTTCTTCTTATGAAGGCCATTTGAGTGGAAGGGGTGGTAGACAGAACAGAGCGGACTAGATGTTGCAGGCCTCATGCAAGCATATGTTAAGGCCTGCTCATTTGACACAGAAAATTGTTTGCTTTTTTGTAAAAGACAAAGTTTTTTCTGAACGTTTATAAATGACAATTTCACAAGGCAGTGTTTTGGAAGTATTTAAAGCTTTAAAATACAAAAGACAAACCCAGATTAAATCTGTTAAATCACAATGATTGGTATGCTGGTATCTATATACTTCCCTTGATGACGGAGAGAATGAAGTTAGAATCATTCCCATTACACCCTCCTATAACATTTTGTTTTAAAAAATGTGCATGTTTCGTAATGTGATTTGTGTACTTTCCAAGACAGTTTTATGAAAAGAGATTATTTTAGTTTATGGTAAGAACTGGAAAAGAAAGTTCTTTAATGCAGAAATTGCAGCGTTGGTACAAATCCCAGCTTCACTCCTTAACAGTGTGTGATTCTGGGCATCTATTTTTAATCTTGCATTGCCTAACCTCTGAAATTGCCAGTCCCTAAACCTTTCAAAATTGTCAGCCCTTCAGAGTTATATCCTTCTCAGGGTATGATCTTCAAAAAAACCTCACTCATGGTTTCATTGGCTATAGTGTTGCTTCCACTATAATAGTGAGCTTTGATAAATTACACACCACAGGCATTTGTTCCATTGATCTTTAATGGCAGCACTATTTGAAAACCATGTCCCACTTCTAATGTCAGTCTGTCTGAATACAGACACCTTCCTGGTGGCTTGTAATCTGGGTCCACTATCCATGCTATGCTATGTGTAGCGTTCTCTTTCATTCCAATCGGTTTCCTGTATCCATGCTTGAGCACTTTTGCATTCTGTGAGGCAGATAATGTGAGTCTCTGTCTATTCTGGGTGACATGTACCTTTTACATACAGTCCTGCATTAATATTACGGGCTGTATTACTTCCTGGATGCTATTGATAAAAAGTCTCCTGTATCTATACCAGAACGGAGGCAACCTCGTCGTAGACTGCTAATTTTTGTCTCCAAATGCTACTTGTTAATCATTCTGATTAGAGCAAGAATAAAGTGGGTAAGGAGACTTAAAGGGAGTAAACAGGCTTACTTTTGCATGCTGCGAGGCAGCATATCATCTTATAGGTTATGATCAGCACGATGGTTGTAGGGGGAAAGGGTGCGACCAGATATTCTTGATCACTTAATTCCTTTGGTTTGGTGGAGGGGGCCCCAAATATGTCCATGCCCGGGGCCCCAAAAGTGCTTAAGATGGCCCTGGGGGATCCAGGGTGTTTCAACCATAAACCCTGAAGAAGCAAACACAAATGATTGGTGCAACCCTGAGTCAGGTGCCGTAGATTAGCTGGAAAGGTAGCGAGCAAATGACTGGTGGATGTTGGAGAGTGGACAGGACATACATGTTCCAGACAGTGAGCATAGGGGACAGACTACATACAGGGTAGTATGCACAGTGGAGGTAGGTACAGGGTAGTCATAGTTGGGGAGTAAGTAGTCCCGGTTCACGAGGTGGAGCTTTGGTGCTAATTTGAAGGAGTCGATAGAAGTAGCAATGTGTACATGTGGAGGAAGGAAGTTCCAGAGGTGTGGGCTAAGAAGGGAGAAGGAGCGGGAGCGCAGGGTGGTCTAGGGCCATAGAGATTAGAAAGGGTGCTAGAGCTGCTGATGTGTGGAGGATAGTAGTAGGAGATCGTGTTAGGGGGACAGGGGGCGCACACCCATGCAGGGAGTTGAAAACAAGCAGTAGGAATTGGAAGAGTGACCAGTTTTTCATGGAAAGCATCAAGCATGAAGACAGTGTCTGGAGGTGGGAGAAAAGCGAGGCCGACTGTAGAGGCAATGGGTGATGAAGTTGGGCACTTTGTCCAGCAGGGAGAACAGGAGTAAAATGGGAGGCCGGAGACATAGTGCAGGCGGCTGAGTAACAGGTTCCGTACAAGAAGTGTGGTAGAGTTGTACAGGAGGAGGGGGTAGGTTAATCCTGTCTGCAAGTGGTGAAAGTAAAGGTTGCCTGCCAAAAAGTATCACAAGGCTGTGGAGTCAGGGGAGCTCATTGGAGTTCAGAAGATAGGTTACCTGGGTCTTGGAGGAGCTAAGCATGAGACAGCAAAGTGCCATCAAGCAACGGAGCACAGAGAGAGAAGTAAGAGAGGTCAGGCATGAAAGAAGGGAAGGAGAAGAAGATGTGCCTGTCATTCACAAAGACCTGGTATGAGATCCCAAATGAGGAGATCTGTTGTCCAAGGGAGATGGTGTCGAAGTGAACAGTAATGGGCTAAGGACAGAACACCAGGAGATGGCAATGGAGAGGGTGCTTGGATCGGAAATATGGACAGTCCACAAGATGGAGAAGGACCGATTAGAAAGGTATGAGGGAATCAATTGATTAGCAGTGTCCTGGGTTACAAGGTCAGCAAGGATCCTGAGAAGATAGCAATGAACCACTGGGTGAAAGGTGGCTTAAAGGTCTAGTAGGATTAGGATGGAGAATAGTTTTCAGAAAGAGGGACAGTGGTCTGAAAGTTGAAAACGTGATGAAGGGCTGATTCCGAAGAATGATGGCTGTGAAATTCAGATAGCGGAGGAGATTGCAGAGGCGTAGACAGGGTAGGGCCTGAGCGGGCAAGTCCCACACACATTCTGTAATTACACACTCAGCAGCGTTGTGTGGACATGCACAGGTTCCAATGCCACTGCGGTGGCCCCACTGCATTAGCTTCAGGCCCCACTTGTTAGACAATCCTGGCTACGCCTCCGGGAGATTCTATGAAATAGGAGCCATTTGAGGATTTTGGAATAGTGTGGGAGGAAGGATTCAGGCCAATTATTAACAGGATTGGTGGAGTCAGCCCAGGGCTTCTTAAGGAGGCAATTTCCTTCTTGTAGCAGGCAGGAAAGATTCCCAGGGAAAGAGAGAAGCTGCAGAGCGAGGAGAGGCAGGAGCAGGTGAGAAGTGCCGGCCTCTTGGTTGTTGGTTTAGTGGGGGCTGGCAGTCCTAAAAATGGGTGACAACTCAGAGAGAATTAGGAGGGAATGGGTGTAGAAAGAAGGTGGAAAAGCTGGTTGGAGGGGGGGAAGAATCAGAGGGAGAATAGGATGGTGTTTCGAGTTGTTTTAGTTTAGAAGCGAAGTCATTGCTGGTTAGGGCAGAAGAGAGTGCAGACGGTGGTGGAGAGTGAGTAGAGCGTGTAGTGTGGCCGCGGGTTTGTGAGTGCAATATCGAAGAGCAGTCACCAGATTAGTGAAGTAGTATGATTTGGCAACCACCATGGTGAAGGTGAGGAGGGCACTGTTAAGGGCAGGGAGAATGTTTTTTTGTGTGGTCCTTATGACACTTCTGTAGGTGGTGTTGCAGTTCCATTTTTAGGAAGTGGATCTGAGGGCTGGAAGGCGAGGGGTAGAAGAGGTGAAGGTACAGGAGAGATAGACAGGTATTTGGCTGTAGAGGTTCCTCACTAATGGACCAAATGTACACTCCCAAAGAAATCCCTGAATGGGAACAAATAGGACTGGCAGACATCACAGACTTCCATGAGAAATGACAAGGCAACGTGGCCGGTGCTCATTGGTGAAAAGAACAGAGGGGCAATAAGATTCATGACATCTGTCAGATGCAGATTCTAAAAGGTTGTATTTGTTCAATAAACATTCAAACAACCTTTGCACCACAAGTTCAGAGCTACACAAATGTGAATGGATTCCATCATAACTACTGCCTTTGTTCTTAAGGATACTTAGTTAGCAGGGGCCCACGCACGAATGTATCCATTTTATGAGGATACTTATCTAAGCTGGTTTGACAGTCCTCGTAAGAGGTGTGTGCCACTTAAGCTGAGTCCTGTAGTCTGCACATGGAACTGCCATAGAGCCCTAGAGCCCTCAGGATGCGCTGCCCACTCCTGTTTGTTACGGAACCTATAAGAAGGATTTGACAAACTGATTTTTTGGTCCTATGTTTAAACTTTTCAGCAGAAAAGATCGCACTTCATTTATAAAGGGGTGGAATTTAGATCTCATATTGCTAAAAAAAATGTACATCCTCTACCAAAGAGGATGTTGTTCTTGCAGTATTTTTACACTGAAGGAGCGTTGGAATTAAGGGGAAATTATGCTGTTAATTAATTAGAAATATACAGATTATGACTAAGTGACTAATGTATCAAAATGCCGTCTTGATATTTAGGTAATGTTAAATGACAGAGGGTAAACGTAGTCCAGACACGTCTGTTCCAACTTGACATATACTAGCCCCCTGCCCTGCTGACATGTAAAGAATAAAGAACGTCCATACGTCTTAAATATTTAACTGTACGTTATCCCATAAACTACACAATGTTCCTTACAACATGACTGCACCTTGTAATTTGAAACACAATTAAAAGGGTTATATAGTGATGTCATGTAAAACTGTCCTTCAACAGACATTTATTTGAACTGAAATAGCTGAGGCTTCTGTAGAAACTACATAAGCTCAAACGTAAGGCACGTTTAGCACAAGACTACACATGCTCTTTCTGCAGGAAATGTCTTCTTAAACAGGAGACGAAAGACAGTGGCCAGTCTCCAATTGAGCAACCTCAACTCACATGACCTCCCAAACACCTGAGAGCGAGATGCTTGGATGTGCTGATAAACCATCAATACTCGGATACAAAGAATTGACCAGCATGCAACAGTGTTTCCCTGATTACATTACAGTTCTATAGAGTATGATTAGCTGCATGGTTAGGGATTGCCAAGGTTACCACTCTTCACAATGCTAGTTCTCTGCCAGGATCCCATCACTATGAAAGGCAAGGAGGTTGCAGTGTTCCCTTTGTGGCTAATGGTAGCCTCTCTGGTTATGCACACCATGCTGAATACCAACCTCCACATGAACAAACTACTGAAAACAAGAACACATGACTATTTTATAAATGGGTGGCAATTGCACGATTATCCCCTAACAATGTCTTCATCTTCTCTACCTCAGGTTGTGTTTTGATTTCTCAAATCCAATGTGTTCCGTGTCAGAAGGAACTGTCACAAACAAACTCCAGAGCAGTTCACGGTCTCATCTTCATTGTAATGCTCTTTTTACCTTTCTGCTTATGGCTCTAAATGTATTGGTGATTTATACATTGGGTACCGTAAATTGATCCCCCAAAGCAAACTCCATTTTTTAGTATTGGCCCCTTAAATGAGGCTTTTAAAATATGATTTTAAATACAAAACGCATGACTTATAAATTGAAACGGGAGCTGATTAATAGCTTAGTTTATTAGTCAGACCTGATCCCTTTTAAAAATCTATTTGCGTTTCCCTTGCAATCTTATATTTTCCAACCACAAAATGCTAGTAGTGGCTACTGTAGGAAGACATGACTGAGGTGGACAGGAATCAGGAAACCATTGTGCTTTTACTGTACCAGTCCACTGCTTATGATTCAGACACCCAGAAGCGTTTGCTTGCTCCCCCGCCCCCGGTCAGCACGGATCGGGAGAAGGCACTCCAGTGGCTGAGGGCTGGCCTGAGAGGCTACCAGTCATCTGCATGTGTGTCAAGTTGTGAAGTCCCTCGGGGTCCCTCAGTGTCCCCTGCTTCATTCAATGCATATGCCCTCTATTGATTATGATGAAAAAGTCACTGCTTTGCGGATGAGAGACTGTTTATTTATTTTTTGAAACATGTATAGAGCATGAACAAAACACCACCAGGAGTGCAGAACAAAAACAATACGAAAGCTCTAAAAAGCACAATCGCCCAGGTTCAGAAGTGCAGAACGAGGATAGAAGGACATACATCAAGTTTGTGATGTAAACATGTTCTGTAAAATCTTTATAGGAAGAAGAGAGGACAAAACGATCACAAGAGAGCCGAGAGGAGGACACTTGCCCATTAAAGTGTCGCAAATCCAGTATTCTAAGCGCTATCAGAAAAAGAGTCGATTAGACAGAAGCCTGAGTTCAGCTACAGGTGCATACTAGAGAAACCGCATTTTAGGAGAAAGAACATACACCCATGGACCCTTTTGTGCACCATTGTGTTTCGAGCCTCCATAAGGATTTTCTCATAGAAGATCGACTGCCCAAATTGATTTTAAATTAACTAACGAAGTAGGAGGGGCTGCCCGGAAACAAGGTATAAAGACCAGACACACGACCTTAAATTGAGAACATGCCTCAAGGAGAACCCAGTGTGGCTGCATCAGAATTGACAACGGGATTCAGTCAAACCTCCTGGCCCGCCAGTCAGCCTGGATAAGACGGACTTGTCTGGGAAACAGACCGAGGAGCGTCATTCAGGCTGATCGCCAGCCTCCATCGTCTACAGCAATCAGCTACAATAGTCTACAATAGCGGTCTTTGCTCCAGCTGAAGATAAACCAACATCAATCACCTCCAAAAGCTCCAACCTTGCTGTAGTGCTCTGGTCGCCCACAACCAAAGATCAAAAACTTAAGGATAAACCTGGGCCGCTCCATTGCCCTTGCAACTCAAATTAATTCAGTGGTGAAAACATATTTCTTCATAAGTCCAGATGCAACCTCATCTTAATTTCTAAGCAGAATAGGGACATTGCTATTTGAGAACATGTTGCCTCTATTTAGTTTTGTTGCTATTTGAGAACGTGTTGCCTCTGTTTAGTTTTGGCTAGTAGATGGTGCTGCCGATAAGCCGAAACTATTGCCATGACGAATGACAATATGAGAACAATGGGATGTGAGGCGAGATACACAGTCTGAGGGCGTTCTTTAGATGTGTGCCCACTCACTGGCTACCAATATCCATGCTAGGCGCTATGGTCATTATCACCCATATATATATATATAATACTTTTTAGGAAACTCTGTGGGCGCAGGAAAGGTTGCTGGTGATGTTACTTGCTCCGGAAGTTGGCGCCGCAGAATTGTGGCCTTGAACCACTTAATCATCAGCCACTAAATTGTAATTACTCCCAGGCCAAAAATTGCATGCTTTGCCCTGGAGCTTTGAAATGACCCCCCGCATTGCGTTAAACATTTTTGCAAGAGTCCCAAGTGCACTGCCAGAGTACATTTTAGGACATTTACAAATCAAAATCTAACCTACACGTGTGGGTAAGCAGTTGATAAAAAGTGTTTTTTAAACCTTCATCCATTAAAAAAAATGCTATTGTTTGTAGCGTAGGCAAGCTGCGAATTGGAATTTTTATTTAGTGGCAGCAAATTAAAATGCGTGATGGTTTGTTTCGTAGTAACTGGATCAAAGTAAATTCTAGATATTTTATCATTTCTTTGTGTGATTTAATTTGTGTATTTGACTTTTTAATATTGTGCCAACACGCCACCTTGGGAAGCATGCATGGGATTTTTTAAGGATATTTTGTTATCTTTCCTTGTGTTTCTGGAATTAATAACTGAAAGTTGTCATGAGCCACACATCTTCATTAGAGGGGCGCTCCTCTCTGTGTTCCTGCGCCTGGCTGAACCTGCAAGAGTGGAGTAACTCTGCTTTCGACAGCTGTGCATTGAGTGGCCTGTGGCACGCTGCTCATTCACCTCTCACATAGTCTTTGCAGCCACATCCTCTGTCGGTCTACTGCTGATCAAAAATGCCGATGTATACTAATTGACCTTTTCACAATTGTCCTCAGGAAAACTGACCTCAGGAGAATTGACCTTATTTAAAAGGTCAATTAGGACATATATTCGGGGGAAACACCGGCAACCCCCACCCAATCCAAAACCCCTCGCATTCCCCCACCCAATCCCCTTATATTATTTATAATCCAAAACCAACCCAATACATGTATAAAATAACTAAAATCATATAAAGGTCAATTGTGCAGAAGATCAATTAGGACCACTATAATTAGGTCAATTTGGACAAAAGCTAAATTGTAGAAGGTCAATTTGGGTAATACCCAAAAAAGCATCTGTGGAGGTTCCAAAATCTGTTTGAACCACGCAGCACAGCTTTATAGTGCCAGGCATTCCTTGAATTACTGTGTGTGTACAACACATATTTCTGCTGCGACATTGAGGGGAGCTGGGAGCCATCTAGCTCCTGCCTGTAGCCAAGAAGCTCTGGTTAGCTTAACTCTGTGCATTTTTGATAATCAATAAATACACATTAGGACACATCTATACAACCATTTAGGGCCTAAGTGGTCATACATAATGGACAACATAATACTTTTGCATCTTATGTGGAAGTTAGGTTTGCAGAATGCCATGTGTTAGCTTCTTGTTCCCCATTGGCAGCCTCTGGTCACTGGTTGATGCTGGATACACAGGAGCTGTTTTTAACTCCTGTTTAGCTAATCGTAATGTCAATCCCTGTGCGTCAGTTGCAACAGAAAAGTTAAATGTGCCTGCATAACAATACGAAAAGCCTTTGCAGCCGCCCTGCTGGAAATTCAAGTGCACTACAAACTTATCACTGCAGCAATCCTAATGCTGCCCTGTTACCCATTCAGCTGAGCAGCTGGAGCGCACATCAAGCCCATCACAAAGTCAAACACTGTGTTCTTATGTTATTAACTACATATTGCGCCTCCTTCACATAGAAATAGGTTTCATGCTAATCATGCTTAGAACATATCATCCTTTCTACAATGCTGGTCTATGGTCCACCTTAATAAATTCACACTCACCCAAGCTATCAAAAAATAATCCTTTTGCACCTCACCTCATCCCTACGTCTGCAGCATTTCACACACTTTCCCGTCACCTTAACTTCTCCCCACTCCTTTCCCCCTGTAGAATAAGGTCTGGATTCTACAGGTGGGGCACAATACGCCAACATCCAGAAACGCCAGGCACTCAGACCACTACAGCAGTGATTTAGCGCAGTGTAACAACCTTTTGCCATAGCATAACTGAACAGGATCATTCAAAGAAAGCTAAAGCCCCTGCGCAGATGGCACACCTTGCTGTATGCCTTGCAGTGGAAGTGCCAACAATCATTCCCTATTCTGAGGGAGCTACACTTTCGTCATAATGTAAATAGTGGCCATCTTTAGCGAAAACCGTGTAGAACGGTTCGAGCTACAGCACCGGCCATCTTCTCAGGAAGGAGGTAAGAGAATCCTTTGTAAACAGCTCCCCAATTGCATATCATGAGCCTAGAGGCCTTCACAGAATACTCTCCACAGAATGATCCCACCCCATTGTTTTCGTGTATCTAATATAGTATATATACGTGTTTTTACAGACACGAGTGGAGGAATCGCCCATTACTGCACTACCTCCGTACCTGAGGACTCTCTACATACCACAGCGACCCATTCCATGGATGTAGTAGCTTTTTACAGAAATACCGAAAGGTAATATTTTTTCTTAGATATTACATGACTAGATTTTCCTTCATGAATTAAGATCCCGTTTTTAATTGAGCTTTCCCTATTGTCTTTTTATCACATCTACAGGTTGAATAACCATTATTGGGCTGTTATTGCTATTGATAATAAATCCAGTTAGGATATTCCACATTGAACATCCAGGTGATTATTATTAAAAATTTCTCCCAAGAGTTAAATGACAGTTATCAGTGAGAATCTAAAATTTGATCATTGTATCATACATTATAGACGAAACAAAGATTAACGGCAATGAAGAGGGCTATCAATTCCTGAAGAAGGGGACACCCCGAAACGCGTCGAGAAAATATTCATCATTACTTTCTGTGGATATACCATGTGAAAAGCCTAT
The DNA here is from genome assembly GCF_040938575.1 of Ambystoma mexicanum. Classification (NCBI taxonomy): domain Eukaryota; kingdom Metazoa; phylum Chordata; class Amphibia; order Caudata; family Ambystomatidae; genus Ambystoma; species Ambystoma mexicanum. Next base: position 1,029,958,505 of record NC_090924.1, read on the forward strand.
TGTATAGAAAGTGTGATGAGTACCTTGTATGCCCTTGTATTATTATATTGAATGTAACCTCAAAATGAACACATTTACGTTATTATGTTTACAAAGACTGGATGATGAATGAATTGAAATTCATATCTATAACAATTAATTTAAAATTCAATTAAAACCGATGGTCCCCATCATTCTGTTTTATTATAATAGTGTCATGAATTAGCTTCTCTCATTAATTTCTTCTTTTTTCTGAAAGAAACTGAATATTACCATTGTATAGAAATATTGACTGTTTCTACAGTATAAAGGGTGTGCAGGGGACGGGAGAGTTCCACAATCTTGTGGACAATCTGTTGGATTTACATAGGTTAAAACAACCCAGTGTCAAGGTTGTTATTCTCCCCGGCACCCCGTAAATTTTCAACAAATCCTGTAAAAAAACCTTAAACCTAGGTGTGCGCTAGGCAAACAAATATTGGAGCTACACTTTCCACCAGTACCAGCCTAGCTAATCCTTAAAACAGCTTTTATCACACACAGGTAAGTGGCAATTTAGGAACTGCTGTGCCTTGCCACATAAATGGTCATCGCAGGAGGTCAACGCAATTCTGAAAACTATTGGAAGCAAAAAAGTATTGGTGTGACAGAATGCCAGTGAGGGTGGGATAGCCTCAGCTTTTTATATTTATTTATAAAACGATGCTTGTAATTCTGTTTCTGAAAGTGAGATCTGCTAATTGGACCCCACATTGATAATGCTCCAAGCCAGAAATCCTAATGCAACAATGTACTTTGCTGTGACTATCTACTGTCGTCCCAGGCACCTGCCCTGCAGTGGCAACAGGGCAGGTTCAAAAGTCCCATGTGCGTTCCTGAAACCAAAGTTCCAACAGCCAGAGGTGGCCTTTTACCTGTATGCCCCTCAGGTTCAAACTATCATAATTGTGTACCCCAGCAGTCTAGTGGCAGTTGATATAAAGTAAATATAAGCCATGCATGTATGTACATGGTGTCTATTGAGATTATACAGTCATGCAACCACAGGCATTGGATGTAATTTTATTGACAGATAGGTGAACAGTGAATCATTCATGACAGGGCCTGGTGTTCATTAAGCTTTCTGAGCTGGCCTAACACACAACAATCATGTGGGTCCCACCCAAGAAGCTTTGGGTGGGCCCCACATGAAGTGTGGGTCCCACCCAAAGCTTGGGTGGAAGTCCACTTTGATCCATCTGAGAAGGTTAGCCACATCCTCCAGCGAACATGAACACTCTCTGTGGGTTCAGCTGGGAACTGATACTTAAAAGGCAGCCCAGCCATTACAATGGCCTCCTCTCCCCAGGGTGCTGATCACTGGAGTCCTTTTGATGTAGCTAGTCAGAAAGAGTGGGTGGAGTTAGGGTTTCCCAGGAAAGAGCATGAATCCACATAATGGTCTCACCATCTTGGAATTTTGTAGGGTTCCCAAACACCCTGTCCCCTCGCCCCACTTCCTGCAGACATAGCACTCTAGTTATAATATCGGTAGGAAAAGGACATTTGTTAGAGCATCCTGAATTGGACCCTAAACAGCAGGCTTGCTTTGGACCAACCTGCTGTGGTATTTTTCCTACATGGGGCGGGAGGAATCCTCTGCGCATCCCCATAGTTGATTAATCTCCGGTGATACCTTTGAGAAGGATTCACTGGAACCTGATTGGGAGTACGGTCTACTCTAGAGTCTTCTGCTGAAGAGATGAAGTTCATAAGCTCTCTAAGCATCCCAAGGGTCTATTTGTGGTGACCAGCTGGCTGGACAAAGCTAACTGTAACTGAGACACTGGTACCCAGGACCTGCTCACTGGAGATGACAGAACCCTGACAGTGATCTCTACAAACCTTCCTGGTTGGGAAAAGCTGAGGAGACTCACATTGCCCCTGAAATACTGGACAGGGGCTCCTAGTGACTGCAAAGCCCAGAAAGCATCCCAAAACTTTTTTGCTGCCTCAAGATACTTTTAAAGTCAGTTTATACCAGGTTCAAATCAGAGCCGCTACAGGACCTCCTATCGTGCTTTTAGTTTACTTACTCTTTGAGCTGTCTCTGCGCTGACTCAACCCTTGGAAGCGCATCATCCCATCTCAGCTTGACAACCAACTCGACTCCATGGAAGCAACCAAGTAACCATGTCTTGACCACCAAATAGATGCAATAGAAGCATTGCTTCAACCCAACTTGAAAGATGATTCAGCCATTTTGGAAGCCATCATCTCACCCATCACAAATGATGACTCAAACCAGCGGAAGCATAGTCTCGACCTGTCTCCACTAACAACCTAACCTGTTGGAAGCCATCAACTCCATCCTCTGTCAGCCCATCTCGAAAGTGTCTGAACCTCGATTTCCCAATGGGAAACCATGACTCTAAGGTCTCAACACTGGCTCAGTGGCAGAAAACTGGTAGAAGTCCGGCTGAGCGCTGTGAAGTCCTGAGGTTGGAAGTACGCGCAAAGGCTGGGTAGTTTAATACGGAGCAGTCGTGGTTGCTCCCACTTCATGCATCTTTCTTACCTTTCAGGCGCTGATGGTCGATGGCTGCAAATCACACTCACAATCTGCGCAGCACCCCTTCATTGCCAAACACCTGCATCACACAACACCGTGCCCTAAGCCTGCGCAGGCTTTGCTGCAGAGGGTACAATCCTAAGCTCTTAAAGGATCCGAAGCATGGTTATAGAGCAAAGTGCTATGTATCAAATGGCCAGCATCTCCTGCGATCCGTCATTGCACAACACTGCGCCCTTGGCCTTCATCTGTGATTAAATGGTATTACTGTATTGAGATTAATGTTTCTGGATAGGTTTGGCTTTTAGTAGACAGGGCAGCAAGATAGCTGTTTATTTTAACGTGCCATTTCTATTTTAGGTGCAGAGTACCTATGTGTACCTTCTATCATCTTTCCCCACCAACTACTCTAGACCACCAGGGACTTGTGAGAGAAACAAAAACCCTCACCAAAATGGAACTTACCTTTTGGGCACCAAGAATGGGGCCCCCTAACTCAAAAAGAGACTCTGGACTTCCTGGGCTGCCATTGCCGTTCCGCAGGGCTTAGACTGCTCTTTCTAAATTTGTCTAACATCTCACCACCCCGGTTGGGAATGAGGCAGCCAGATTTACCAGGGAATACCAGCAGAGAACATATGGAAGCAAAAAGATGCAGGAAGTGTGGGATATTTGGGTACGGTCAGAAGAGGAGGAGGTGGACAACCAAGAAACCAGCAGGAGGGAGGAGCAGCGGAGTGTGGAGGAAATTTCTGAAGAAAGTTCAGTATTGGCTAGCAAGTGAGTGAAAGTGGTGCTGCAGTGTGAGTAGGCATGTTAGTGTAGTGAGTGCAGTTAGGAATGTAGTGTTTGTCGTGATTGTGAAGTCTATGGTACTGATTGAAAGGAGGGTGCCAGTGTAATAGGTGGAGGTAGGAGGGTGCAGTAGTGTGGGTGGGGCAGTAGTAGTGCAGAGGAGGGAGTAGTGGTATGGAGGAGTAACATCAAAGGGTGGAAGATGACCTAGAAAGAATGAGGGACCGCTGCAGGATAGAAGATTGGTTGGCAGAGTGAAGAGAAGTGAGTAGAGACAAGGAAGGGGAGTAGAAGAACGAATGGGAGAGGAAGAGGTGAGTGACCATGGTAGAAGGAGGAATGAATCCAACAGGGTGTCTGTAAGGAACAGTTCTCAAATCCCCTTAGAACACTTAAAGATTGAGAAGGGATAGTTAGGGAGTCCCTAGGGGAGTTTAGTTAGATACAGCGTTTTGCCTTTAGGTCCTCACCACTAGACAAAGGCAGAATTAGATTGTAGAGGTCAACCTTCTGTATCTACTAACCTGGGGTCAGGGACAGTTGGGTTAGGGAGAAGGTGCAAACCAAGACCAGAGAGAGAGGGACAGCCCTAAGGCCCACAAATACTCCAATAAAAACCCTTGGACCACCTCTGAGACTTGGAGTGAGTCTTTTGCATTCTTTGACACTGTGTTATAGTTGGTGTGTTTCGGGGGAGGTTAAGTCATACTGTAAAGGTATTAGTGTGAGTGGATGACATGGTAGTGGTTTTGCATATGGTTTTGCGTGTTTTGGAATGTATGTAAATATATTTAATCAGGGCATCTGGGCACGCCTACAACATATCACCTTTTGTACTTATGGGGAGTTCTAGTTTGCAAAATGGTCAGGCATATGAAACTATTTAAAGCTGTGATTGTTTTGGGGATTTGGGATGTGCCCACACCAAAGAGCACAAGTTCCCTTTAGATACTGACTAGCTAACACTTGTAGGCCTAGGTGATGTTGTTTGAGTGTGTGTTGTGTGAATTTCCATGAGTTGAGATTATGTGGGTTAGTGTGCCCTAAGCAAACATCACTTTAATTGATGAGGTTTTTTTTGTTGTTAAAGTAATTAATACTTACCAGATTTACAATACACCAAGGACGAGACCTTAAATGGGGTATGGGCTTGCAGTTATTGAGTGCTGCAAACGTTCAAATGTGGCTCTGGAAGGTGATATTTTCATGTTTGTATTTTACCAATGTGTTATTGTCACAGTTTACTGCTTAACATAAAAGCTGTGTATGTACATGTTCAGGTTTTTCACATTTTGGCCTCATTTTATATACCTACTAATAACTTGTTGAGTTGATACGAATTGTAGATAAGTCAGGTAGGTATATTTCCTCTCATTAACACAGTTGCTATTTACAACTAACACTGTTACTTTCTTTCTACACTATATCATATTTTATTTTTTTATTTGTTATCTAAACTGTAGCTTCTCTTGAGGCAGTATTTGTAGATGTGCACCTTATGGATTGCCAAACATTCATGAAGGGTTGCAAATGTGTTTCTGTAAATGCACATGAATGCTAATAAATATGTATATTTCTTAATAGGTCGGTTAGTGAATGAGCAGGGCTCTCATCTGTACGTGCCATTTGAAGCTGTGAAATGCATGTTTGAAGAGGTTCATATACCTCTATTGGTGAACTATGCAAATTAAATGTTTCTACATACATTCCTTAGCAAAAACAAAGAGGTGATGGCTGGAAGGTTTAGACTGAATCTTAACCACTGGCATTGCTCGGGGCAACCCTCCAGACCATCGTTCTTCACCTGCCAAGCCATTACAGAAGGGGAAAGACCATATGCAAATCAGGCTTGGCCCCACCCCAAAAGGGGCAGTCCAGCCCGAACTGCTAGGTCACATCCCTTCTGCACGAGACCACAAGCATCCCCAAACATGTTTCGCCCTTGTTGGGGCTCATCAGTGAGGAGTAGCTTGGGTCTCTAGGCCCAGCAGGCACGGGACCCACGTCTGGGCATACCCGTCCCACTCGGGGTGACAAAGCAAAAACAAAGAGGTGATGGCTGGAAGGTTTAGACTGAATCTTAACCACTGGCATTGCTCGGGGCAACCCTCCAGACCATCGTTCTTCGCCTGCCAAGCCATTACAGAAGGGGAAAGACCATATGCAAATCAGGCTTGGCCCCACCCCAAAAGGGGCAGTCCAGCCCGAACTGCTAGGTCACATCCCTTCTGCACGAGACCACAAGCATCCCCAAACATGTTTCGCCCTTGTTGGGGCTCATCAGTGAGGAGTAGCTTGGGTCTCTAGGCCCAGCAGGCACGGGACCCACGTCTGGGCATACCCGTCCCACTCGGGGTGACAAAGCAAAAACAAAGAGGTGATGGCTGGAAGGTTTAGACTGAATCTTAACCACTGGCATTGCTCGGGGCAACCCTCCAGACCATCGTTCTTCGCCTGCCAAGCCATTACAGAAGGGGAAAGACCATATGCAAATCAGGCTTGGCCCCACCCCAAAAGGGGCAGTCCAGCCCGAACTGCTAGGTCACATCCCTTCTGCACGAGACCACAAGCATCCCCAAACATGTTTCGCCCTTGTTGGGGCTCATCAGTGAGGAGTAGCTTGGGTCTCTAGGCCCAGCAGGCACGGGACCCACGTCTGGGCATACCCGTCCCACTCGGGGTGACAAAGCAAAAACAAAGAGGTGATGGCTGGAAGGTTTAGACTGAATCTTAACCACTGGCATTGCTCGGGGCAACCCTCCAGACCATCGTTCTTCGCCTGCCAAGCCATTACAGAAGGGGAAAGACCATATGCAAATCAGGCTTGGCCCCACCCCAAAAGGGGCAGTCCAGCCCGAACTGCTAGGTCACATCCCTTCTGCACGAGACCACAAGCATCCCCAAACATGTTTCGCCCTTGTTGGGGCTCATCAGTGAGGAGTAGCTTGGGTCTCTAGGCCCAGCAGGCACGGGACCCACGTCTGGGCATACCCGTCCCACTCGGGGTGACAAAGCAAAAACAAAGAGGTGATGGCTGGAAGGTTTAGACTGAATCTTAACCACTGGCATTGCTCGGGGCAACCCTCCAGACCATCGTTCTTCGCCTGCCAAGCCATTACAGAAGGGGAAAGACCATATGCAAATCAGGCTTGGCCCCACCCCAAAAGGGGCAGTCCAGCCCGAACTGCTAGGTCACATCCCTTCTGCACGAGACCACAAGCATCCCCAAACATGTTTCGCCCTTGTTGGGGCTCATCAGTGAGGAGTAGCTTGGGTCTCTAGGCCCAGCAGGCACGGGACCCACGTCTGGGCATACCCGTCCCACTCGGGGTGACAAAGCAAAAACAAAGAGGTGATGGCTGGAAGGTTTAGACTGAATCTTAACCACTGGCATTGCTCGGGGCAACCCTCCAGACCATCGTTCTTCGCCTGCCAAGCCATTACAGAAGGGGAAAGACCATATGCAAATCAGGCTTGGCCCCACCCCAAAAGGGGCAGTCCAGCCCGAACTGCTAGGTCACATCCCTTCTGCACGAGACCACAAGCATCCCCAAACATGTTTCGCCCTTGTTGGGGCTCATCAGTGAGGAGTAGCTTGGGTCTCTAGGCCCAGCAGGCACGGGACCCACGTCTGGGCATACCCGTCCCACTCGGGGTGACAAAGCAAAAACAAAGAGGTGATGGCTGGAAGGTTTAGACTGAATCTTAACCACTGGCATTGCTCGGGGCAACCCTCCAGACCATCGTTCTTCGCCTGCCAAGCCATTACAGAAGGGGAAAGACCATATGCAAATCAGGCTTGGCCCCACCCCAAAAGGGGCAGTCCAGCCCGAACTGCTAGGTCACATCCCTTCTGCACGAGACCACAAGCATCCCCAAACATGTTTCGCCCTTGTTGGGGCTCATCAGTGAGGAGTAGCTTGGGTCTCTAGGCCCAGCAGGCACGGGACCCACGTCTGGGCATACCCGTCCCACTCGGGGTGACAAAGCAAAAACAAAGAGGTGATGGCTGGAAGGTTTAGACTGAATCTTAACCACTGGCATTGCTCGGGGCAACCCTCCAGACCATCGTTCTTCGCCTGCCAAGCCATTACAGAAGGGGAAAGACCATATGCAAATCAGGCTTGGCCCCACCCCAAAAGGGGCAGTCCAGCCCGAACTGCTAGGTCACATCCCTTCTGCACGAGACCACAAGCATCCCCAAACATGTTTCGCCCTTGTTGGGGCTCATCAGTGAGGAGTAGCTTGGGTCTCTAGGCCCAGCAGGCACGGTCTTTCCCTTCTGTAATGGCTTGGCAGGCGAAGAACGGTGGTCTGGAGGGTTGCCCAGAGCATTGCCAGTGGTTAAGATTAAGTCTAAACCTTCCAGCCATCACCTCCTTGTTTTTGCTCTACATACATTCCTTTGCATACAACCTTTTATGTTGCTTTGCATGATAGTGCAGATAAACGTTTGTTCTGCAAGCAGTTTTTGGAGGGGTGAGTGCAAGTTGTTATACATTAGTGAAAAATGGCACATGTAACTAATGAAAAGTTATTTCACAATGTGGTGTTTGGTTAGCCTAGAGGAGGAGCCAAGTACCCCTACTCCACCTACCCCGCCTACATTACCTGAGAAGTATGAACCAAAGTATGTGACGTATACTACATCAATCAGAAGGCAAGAAGAAGAGCAACAACTCTGTGCAGTACCTATAAGAATACCTATACATAAGAGAATATGGGAAGTGAAGTATCCATTAAGGAAACCATATCTACATCCAAGACAATATGATGGCCATTTGAATGTGATTCCTGTTGAAACAAAGAAACTGAATGACCAGGATGAATGGTGGCGTCATACGAAACTGAATTGACTCCATATACAGAAGATAACAAGACCAGAGAGGCAGACTATTTATGAGGATTGTAGAAGTACTAAGGATAAGTGACATATTGAGACCAAGATAAAGAGATTTATGCCATAAGCATGATGAAGATACTTAGTTTAAACGTGTACAGATGCAATGAAATGCAAGCAGCAAAGCAATCATGAAGCTAGCCAAATTCTTATAGTAAATAGATCGCGGCAAGCGCCAACATATACATATATATACCTCATAGATACATATGGATTGAATAAAGATTGAAGGTTCCACTACGTATATAGCAGTCTTGAGCAACAAGGAAGGCGTCAATTCAGTGTTGCAGTTACAAAAGCAATTGAATTAAACAGAATATGTTTCAGCCAAGGAGTTGGATGAGCCAAAGAGTCAAGGTCTTATCAGAACTAAAATTGGCTGACATTAGATACAATAAATGTGAAAGAACAGAAGCTCCTGTTCAAGAAGGTCAAGTGAAAATAAAAGATGTCAGAGGACTATTGAGGAATAAAATCGAATACAAGAAAAAGGCTCAAATCGTGGTGTCCAGTCACATGATGGAAGAAAGTTGGACGCATGAGGGGATCACACCTACGCATGGAAGCCAGACAGTAAATCTCAGAGAACAGTACAGACTGAAGGCCAACTTCAAACACTAATTGACACTGAAACATTGAGGTGGTGAAAGAGTGTACTTTTAATTGGTGGGAAGCTGGTATCAAGACAAGCTCACCTGCACCTGGTTGTTCAGTCTGCATATTGCTCATGTAGGTGGAAAGTTATTGACGAGGGTTAGAAACCAACCAATTGTAGAGGACCAAATAGTTGGGGTCCTACAGTTTGTTTAGCCAATGGGACGTCGTACATTTAGTGACATTCATAGTGGCCATTTAGAAGGGAGGGCTTAGTTGCCCCACCTGATGTTAAATATCCAATTATTTATCTTTGTTACTCTATACAGATATAACACCTATGTTTAGTTATTCACTTAGAGCCAATCCCGCTTCCCGATAGGTTTTAGAAGTTTGCCACGTAGGATGACGTTTGTAATGACGTAGGTATACATGTCAGTAGTGACACATTTGGTCTATAAAAATGTTTTTTCTTAAATGAGTTGAGAGTTGAGTATCGAGCGATTGCTGATGTTCGTTGTACTCCCTGCTTTAGTTACTTACATTAAAACAGACAAACCTTTGCCAAGTTATTTGTGTCATCTGAATTATTGATGTTTGATTAAAATCTGCTTCCCCATCCATCTCCAGGGTATTGCTACTCATCTTAAAGGGCTGGAAGTCTCCAGTTCACTAGGGTTTGTGTGAGCTGGAAGGATGGCTAAGAAGATTCCCTGCTCTTCGTGACACGTGGGGATTGTTCAGATGTATTTTCTTGCCCAACAGTGCAGATGGAAGTTTGTTCAGCATTCATTTTGTTGAGGTGTGAAAGCGAGTTGTTATGTATCAGTGATTAATGACACAGATATCAAATCAAAAGTTGTTCAGCAATCTTATATATGGGTAGGGTGTGAGCGAGTGCTGGCGGAGGGCAATGTGAATCCTACACTCTTATCTAACATTTGTGTGTTGTTCTGGTGTGGTTTGTTATACACTTGTATTTAATGTTTTAATGTCGCATTCTTGTGATTGCAATTTGGTTACATAATGTATTGGCATGGGGTGTAAGTGCTGTGGGTGGTTTTGGGGGTATCCTGTCATTAGCCAACAAAGTGTAACTTCTGTGTCATGCTATTTACATGTGTGGTGGTGGGAATGCTTTTATGAAAATGTTTGTATTTCAAGTAGTTTCTTTGGGATGTGGATCACACATTATTTGTAAAATCAAGATTCATTCTTGTTTATTTGTTAAGCGTGCGGGCATGTTGGGGAACCCACATCGTTGTATGGTGTTTGGAACACATGTTGGTTTTACCAGGCTGATTGTCAGAGTGGGAATCTGCAAGTTGGCTCCATGTGCTTAATATCCTATGACAGCAAAGTAGAACAAATTGTGTTTTAATGTGTAAGTCGTGCAAAGTCAGCGCAAAGCACTTACAAAATGACTTTACACCGACTTTGCAAAGCAAAAATACAATTTGCACAGATCCATGAATCAGGGTTGGTGCCGGCAGTGCAAAGTCATTGTTCAGCAGTGCAAAGTCACTTTGAACCGTGCCAAGAATTCCTTTGCCTAAAGTTGCATTGCAGGAAGCCAGGGGGCAGCAGTTTCAAACTAACTTGAGTCATGGAAAGAGGCCAGTTGTAACAGAAGCAATTTCTGCTCATTCAGCTCCCTCCCATGCATCCTTTCCCCCTCCTTCCCGAAACACAGACCGCGGTCAGGAGCTTTTCGCGGAATAGGCACAATGGTAAGTGACAAAATACCTCTGATACTGCTGAGAGCCTAAAATAATCTGCTCTTCACAGCTGCATTCCTCTCAGAAATGTAATCAAAAGCAAGGTCAGCATTCTGAGATTAGTCAACAAACAGATCAATAGCAATAGCAATAGAAAGAACTGACCAAGAAATACTTGCAGGTCAAATATTCCCTTTCTTTAAATCTTAATATAATCCCTAAATTGTCCCCCGAAATGCAATTCTATGTGGCTGCTGGAGGAATACAATATCTTAATTTTAGTTTTTTTGCACTGTATTTTACGTGTAACAGAACCGTACTGCGTGCACTGCTCAAATAATCACTGTACAGGAGAGAGCGACATGCAGTTATTTTGCATGTATGTCTATATATATGTATGCATGATTGTAATGTATCCATAGAGTGAAAACCTTACTAGAAAGAAACCAAGTGCTGTAAAATGAAAGTTATAACAGTACACAAGGCGATCCGGGCTGAGGATGCCACCAGGTGGATGGGTCCTTCTATCAGGTCTTCAGTTCTTTCCTGAACTGCAACAGCGATGGAGATGTGTGCATGTGTGATGTTGCGGTGCTCTAAAGTGCTGATACATAACAGGAAAGCCTGATTCCTTGTTTCTATTTCTGGCATTTTTTATTTGCAGTCTTGCAATAGCATGGCCTGTAACTGGCCTGGCCTGCTAGGTTTTTAGACGAACTAAGGTGGAGCCTGAGTTGACACAGCAGGGGAGTTGCTAGGTCTGGAAAAGACCCGGAGCTAAGCTGATGTCGGAACTGTTGGGACTGGTGTCTAGCTAGTCTTTTGGCTGTAGCTCCTGAGATTCTATCCGGGGCTACAACCAAAAGATCAGGGGCTGTAGCCCCCTTGGTCCCCCCCTAGCAACGCCCCTGTGACACAGCCTGTGATGTGATCCAGGCTGTGTTAAAGATGGTCTGTGCTGGCACTGGTAGCCAATGTGTCACCCTTAGTTTGGAGAAGTTGTGTTAAATTTTTCTGATGCCGACGATTAGGCTGGTTGCGGCGTGATATACTGTTTTAAGGGTTCTCTACATTTAACTGTGGTAGTAACAGAGATTGTACCATGGTCCTGAACTAGGAGGGTTGCAAGAAGGGTTGTTAGTTGGTACCCGGTCGCGTGGGTGCTTTTGGGGATGTGATGTTTGAAGGAGAGGTTGCAATGAATGAAGAAGCCTAGTGATTGGGTGCTTGAGTTTTTTTACACGGTGAACCCGTTGAGGTTCACATTGGATAGCCATGACTGAATGACTGTTTCGCTGTCTGGATTCCCGAGGATCATGAACTCAGTTTCTGTGGGGTTACAGTTTGATACGAGCTTGACATCCAGACATAAAAAAACTAAAGAAGCTGTTTTAGCCAGGAGAGGTCTTCAATGTGGCTGACGTTTAGGTATGATTGAGAGTCAATTTCCCATTAGTGCCTCGAGATTTTTCGGTCATCGAGGAGAGCTCTTACAGATTCCATGTCAATATTAAAGATGACTGGAGAGAGTATGGAGCCAGGGGGCTCGGCATGTGATTGGCTGACAAGTGGATGGTGTGATGATCCAAAATATACTATCACGACCAGATGGTGACAGACTGACATGTAGGAGTCAAATCAGGTGAGTACACAGTCTGTGAACCTCATCAACATGGTAAGAAATGTTAGTAGGGTTGAGTGGCCAACGATGTCAAATGATTTGGGGTGATCAAGCAGGACTATGATACACGGGTCCCCTTTTCCCATAATATACAAAACATCATCAATAACCTGTATGTTTTCTGCCTGGGTGCTACATCAACGCCTGCACCCAGACTGATAATCTTATAATAGACATGTTTATCTCTTTTTTCAGGTAATTGCACGGCAACAATCCTTTCCCAAGAAGGAAGGTTGGTATTCCGGCCATATTGTATTGTAGTTCATGGCTCCCATACATGGAAGTATTTTACACATTTATCTTGACAGTAGAAAAGGATCTAACCAATGTATAGAATTGCAGATGGGTAGCTATCAACAATGGGGATGCATCAAACTAAGGGGTTCCAAGTGACATCTGATAGATGAGTGCAACACTTGAGTTGTCTATGATGGCACTTAATGCCCCTAGATGAAATTAGCCCAATAGGTATCCATCTACAAAAGTACGTTGTGATTAACCCCACTACCTCCACAGGTCCCTTTTCCACCTGCTGTGACTCATCTATGGACCAGAATTGCAGAGTTAGAGAGGTATGAGGAAAGCATATAGCACTGGGGAGCACATCCTCACGCACCCCACTTCCCGCTCACCATACCTACCCAAGCACCAACATGTACCTATCTATTGACACTCCCCATCACCTCACTTATATTTGCCCTCTCCAAAAAAAGCAAAATATCTGCCATTCTGCCACACTCCACCACCGGACATGTCCACCCCCAAACCCAAAGCAATGTGTGGCATATTGCGATGTCCTCACCTCTGTAGCCCTCTCTACCCAAATCAAGTCAACAAAACAGGTACCCTGCCCCCTTCCCATCATCATTGTGTTTGCACACTCTCCCAGTCTACCTTTCATCCTGCCAACCACCACTCCTCCCTCAGCTTTTCCAGCGCCGCCTGGCGTGCCTCCGGACATTTTAGGAGCTACAAGCTCGTCAGTTTCACACAGCCAATGGCTCCAACAGTGACACAAGCTCAATGCCAAGTCTGGCGCTGTAGCTTGGTAGTGTGTGAAAAGGAAGAGCCAGCTGGCCTTCTCCACTTTCCACATCTCGAAGGAGACCCATGGGAAGCAGAGAAAACATGTTTGTGTGAAAGGTTCATGTAACTATAGCACACTAATGCAAAAAAAAGATATGTTTCACTGCCATAATGTAACTGGTCCGACCCATGATTTTCATAGTGCATTGTTCCAGTGGTCGAAGTGAGCAGGGAGCAGTGTGCCACTACTTTTATTTTTTACTGTTAACCCCCATTTTCACCATTCCGGAACTGTTCTTTGTGAAGTTAAAGCACACTTCTCCCCTTCACTAACCGATGGCAGTTACAGCTAAACTGAAATCTGTTTCAACTCAATTGGCTGTCAACCAGCATGACTGCAACCCTTGCAAAATGTGTTGCACATCGCTCCTTTCCATCCTACTCTGTCCCCAGCTGGAGTCACGGTTCCGCTACCTTTTTGGTACACTTTTATCACTGCATTGTTCTGACATGAGAGTAGGAAGATCCAGTATTTGAAAATGACTATGTAAGCTAATGCTTCCCAGCGAGGCCATACGCATCATATGGGATGTGCATGAATAAGTGAAAAGTAATGATTACGATGGCGGAAATGATATAAGTCATTTATAACGCGCCAGTACAAAGGTGTTTCTGGGCGCGACAAGACAAGGGAGGGAAGACAGAGGGAGAACAAGGCAAACGATCTTACTAGGCCTTATGTCATTCAGATTGTGCAAGTTCGAGAACAAGAAGTGCAAGGGGGAAGGGAGAAGTGCAAGGGAGAGGGGAGGGGAAAACAGGGCAGCAATGCTCTGAGTAAGTGCAGCCAGGGCAGCGCATCTCTGGGTAGCGCAAGGAGAACAAGGGACTGTAGGGTTACAGTTACAGCCCCTAAGTGTATGGTAGGCCGCGAGGCAGTGCTAGGGCGACTGATCAAGAAAGAGCCTGGTACTCAGTGAGACTGTGAGGGCAGCCAAGCAACCAGTCAGTGCGGCAGACAGGTAGGTCAGAAGGGGAGGAGAAAGAGAAAGCAGAGGAGAAGAGGAATGTTTTGTTCTGCTTCTAGAAACTTCAGGTAGTCAGAGTCAAGTTTGAGAAGGGCAGGGAGGCCAATCCAGCGTGCGGCACCTGCAGAGGAGCAAAATCTACCCCCCACTCTCTGCCTGGAGAAGCGACTACCCCTTAGAGAGTTGAAGGCGGATGAGCGAAGGGCTCGAGAAGGAAGGTATTTTGGAAGAGTGCTTTGGATGTAATGCGGGCCCCGGCCCCAGAAAGCCTTGTGGACAATGCAAATGGTCCTGAACTTGATCCTTGCAGCCGCCGGGAGCCGGTGGAGAGACTTCAGAACTGGAGAGATACGGTCCCTGGGCTTGAGGCCAAGGATAAGTCTTGCAGTCCTGTTCTGGATTAGTTGCAGAGGGCGGAGAGTAGAGGAAGCCAGATTGAGAAAGAGGTTGTTAAAGTAGTCCAGCCTATAGAGAACCAGGGCTCTGGAGACAGTGAGCTTCTGGGGGAAAGTGAGAAAGGGAAGAGTCCCTTTGAGGAGGGGCAGCTGGTAGTGGGACTTCTTGGCAACATCTGAGATGTGAGGAGAGAAAGAGAGATTGGAGTGTAAGATGACACCAAGGTTTTTTGCCTTGCAGGAAGGCAAAGGAAGAGGGTCCAATGTGGGTGGCCAGAGTGAGAGAGGGAAATTAGGGGCAGGGGTCCCAATGAGAAGAATCTCTGTCTTACTAGCATTAAGGCAGAGATAATTGGAGGCGCACCAACCCTGAATCGCAGATAGACAGTCAGAAATGAGTGAGAGAGGAGAGGAGGCTGAGGGGAGCCTGAAGGAAAGCTGAGTGTCATCCACATAACACTGAAAGTTAGAGGAGAAGGTAGAGATCAGGTTGAAAATCCAGGGTGAGACGATAGAGCCCTGGGGAATGCCACAGGTAGAGAGAGAAGTGGCAGAGAGAAAGGGACCAAGTTGGACCTGGGAAGGGCGGTCCAAGAGGAAGGAGGTCAGCCACTCCAGGGCCTAATCTTTGATGCCCAGGTTCTCACAGAGTCGATTGATCAGGATGGCATGTTTGTCCATGTCAAAAGTAGAGGAAAGATCAAGGAGGACGAGTGCAGAAGGAATGCTGTAATCAAGGTTAGAGAGCAGATCTTCATCGGTGTTCAGGAGAGCGGTTTCCATGCCTCTGGCAGCTCTGATGCCAGGCTGATGGTCATGGAGACAACCAACAGATTCCGTGTGGAGAGTAAGCTGGGAGATGGCCAGCTTTTCCAAGAGTTTGCCCAGGAAAGGGGTGATGAATATTGGGCAATAGTTTGCCAGGCAGGTAGGATCGGCAGATGGCTTCTTGAGGAGGGGGTGCACACGGGAGTGCTTAAAGGGTGAGGGGAAAGTTCCAGTGGTGGAAGAGTGATTACAGAAATTGACCAAGGCTGGAGTGAGGGAGTTAATATGGTCCTTCACGGTTCTGGAGGAGCAGGGGAGCACCTGTTTAGATTACACTTTCATAGATTGGACTTGTTTAGAAACCTTGTCAGGTGTTGTCAGAGAGAAAGAGGAGACAGGAGGAAGAGGAAGAGGGGGAGAGAGGAAGAGGGAGAGGAAGAGGAGATAGAGGAAAGGATGTCCTGAGTTTTAGCAGAGAAGTGAGAGGCCAGAGCCGTACAGAGTGCCTTGGAGGGAACAGGAGAGATAGAGACTGCTAGAGGGTTGGCCATTTCCTTGCAGATTTTAAAGAGTTTGGCTGTGTTTTTGGAGACCACAGAGACTCAGGATTGAATGTGTGCTCTCTTCTTGGACAGGACAGAGAGTCTGATTGCCTTTGGAGCAGGTAGCAGGCTAGTTTGTCAGAGGACTTACCCGAAGCGCTAATGGGTGATAGGGTATAAGGCAAATGAACGGGGAGAAACAGAGGAGCAACCAGACACTGCTGCATATCTGGTTTAATAGCCCAAAGCGGACATCCCACGAATACATCATCCATCAGGAACAAGCGCTCATTTAAACTGAGAATTGAACATACTCAAAAAGGAGATAAACAGCCATGAATGACTGGCACAGTGTATTCAACTGGGCCTGCTACACGGCACAATGCAAACCTGTGCCCACCTCTCAGATCAGCCCTAGTTAGTAAAGACAATGTGGAGGGAGTTATAGGTCAAAACGCGTGGAGGGCTGAATGATGCCTATCACTGCAATAGGGTAGACCCCCCATGGCCCATACCGCACACAATCCCCGTGTGTCCACCGGCATCACAGGCAGCAGGTGCCTCTGAACCTGTACTCAAAATGACGCCAGGATTCTCACCTTGCTTCTCCCTCTGCCCCCACCCTACTGTCTTGTCGAGCCAGGCACAGAGAGGACGCCAAAACAGAAGAAGTTCAGCTTCACAAAACCCACTTATATCGAATTAAATAGGTGTTATTTTAATATGATGTTAATTTTGATGAATTTTTATGTGTTCTATGATTGCTTTGTGTTAAAAGTACATTTTGTACTATAAGACACAATAAAATAAATAAATTAAATAGGTTATTTCCCATGCCTCAGTTTATATAGATGAGGAAACAGTATAACTTTTTAAAAGATTACACCTCTCTATTCATACTATAAAGCACCTTTGTCAGCAATAGTAATACAACTGTTACTGATGCTTGTAAATCTTACTAAAGCCATAAAACAGGTTACATTTAAATTGTTAAACCGATTTAAAAAAAAGATGTGAAACTAGGGGCCCGAAACAGATGGTGCTGCTAAATATGAAAAGTGTAATTCGTTGGTACAACACTTTTCTTATTTTCACATAATTGGTGGGGTCAGCGAATCTGGAAGGAATCAGTGCATTTCGCCACTTTTCTGAAACACATGGGCCTCATTACAACCCTGGTGTTAAGGGTTTAACGGTGCCGTAAAAGGCTGCAGCGCCGTTAAACCCTTACCGCCTGATTACGAGGTCCTTTTGCGGGACCCGACCTTAACGGCTGGTTTTTCCAGCCGTTAAAGTAGGGACCCGCAAAGGGACTTTGGTGCGAATAACGGTACCGCAATTTGCAGTACCGTTATTAGCGCCTTCCCCATTCCCATTGAGCCCTATGGGGCAAAAATGGGAATGGGGAAGGGCCATGACGGCATGGGGAATTACCACCCCACCAACCTCGGAATGGGGTGGTAATTCCCCATTCCGCCATGGCGGACTCCGGCATGGACCATGGTGCTAATGGCACCATGGTCCTCCGCCTGGGTCTTAATGAGGCACATGGTGTTGGAGCACTCCCTGCGACGGCATGTCGCAACCACCCCCACCTCCCCAATCCCTCCTTCCTCCAGCCTTCTTTGGAAGTCACCAGCACAGACTGTTGGTAGCCTGGAAATCCGTCCCATTAGCAAACACCACAGCAAACGCTATACATTATACATCCCCCGGGGAGTCTGGAGAGAGCAGGAAGTACGGAAGTCAAATCTACTGGGCGATAATGTGCAACACTTCTGTCCAGCGAGTTATGCCGCCATACCCAGGTATACGCGATCACCACCTGCTCCATAATATTGAGTACGAAAATGCCGAATACGAAAACAGAGCTGTGCAGTCATCACATAGATCACTCTGCTCGCAGTCCCCTCACCCGCAACCCCTCTAACAATGCTGCTTACCTACCTTCACTCCAGAGCCCCTCGTTTCGCCCGTCTCCATGTGACGTATGTTTCCTATCCCTAAAATGGGTAGGGACTTCCCCCCTCGCGGGTCCTTTTAAAAATAAAATCTTTATTATCTGCAGCAATCCTTCCAAAAAGAAGCGGGAGACCCGCCCCGCCCCCCCAAACCCTGAACCCATTATAGCACACAAGGAGACGGGGGACACTTAACGCAACCCCGCCCCACTTGTACGGTATAATGGGATTCGGCATTTTTCTTACTGACAAATGTGCAGTAAATTTGCACTCTGCCTTTTTTTTCTCAGTAACTGAGTGATACCGCCATAGCCCCCCCAGCCCCCTGCGGCAGCCTACTAGCTGAAGCAATCTATGAGGGAGGAAAGAGGGGCTATTGCTGCTCTCGAAGGGCAGGTATATCCCATCAGTAGGATAAAGCATCGATGAGACATGTCTGTGAGAGTGAAATTGCTTAGAATGGCACCGGCTGAAGACATCAAATGGTATCCGCTTAATACAGACAGCATAACTTATGACCTGCGTCCCTTGAACCCTGATCTGCTGCATTACCAGAGTTGTTCCTCCAATAGTGGAAATGCCACCCCTTTTCCATTTGCCTATGATAACCACATGGAACAGTTGCAGGGCGGCTGGTGTCTCAGCCAGCCTTTTGAAAACATGTTGCGTGGGGAGCCTAAGCAAATTAATTTGCTTTCGATGAACATCCAGGGAGCTTTTGGCAATGAAGGCTGGATTCTATGCAATTGCTGGATTCCCCAATGTTGTAGGCGCAATCGACAGAACTCACACTCGTGTTTGGACTGCCCCGTGCAGGGGAAGAAATATTCCAAAATCAGAAGATGCTCTACTACCTGAATGAGCAGCTGATTTGTAACACCAACCTGCACATCATTCACTGTGGGGTCAATTTCCCGGGCTCCACACGCGATGCATTAACCCCATGGAGCAGCAGTGCCCCAGGAGTCATGATCATGTTGTGTCAAGAGCAGAGTTGGATCCTTGGCAAGCCAGACCTCATTGCTTGGCCTGTTGTTTGAACTGAATAGTGTGTATGTGGTGTGCATGGCAGGTTTATCCCCTAGGCAAACTGGTGTGCAGTTGTGCCCTGCCCCCCATTGTCCTACATCAGTAACTAGTTGTGTGTATGCTCTGGACTAACTAAGATTCTTGTTTTACTGGTGGCAGTGCTCATCTTCTCAAGTCTTGGCCACTAGCTGTTATACCATAACGACGGTCCCTTCCAGAAGCTCACTGCAACAGCTCCCCTATGAGGATGTGCAGAACCATTGATTGCACCCCTAGCCTAATGAAGAGCACATTCTCTTACCTGTGCTTTCAGGGAGGGGCTTGTTATAGTCGCTGAGGAGAAGGTGTGTTGCATCATGATGTTGTGCTGCACATTAGCACCCGGCACGCGCAGCGCAACGGGAATACTGCGTGGTGATTGGCTCATTTGCGAGCCATACCACACGGTATTCCCTTTTACGCCGTGCGTGCCGGCTACTCTGTTCCCGGCGAGGGGCGTGGCAGCCCCTCAGCCAATGAGGAGGCTCGAAACAGGGCAATCCCCGCTCCGAGCCTCCCCATGGCTGGAGGCTTCCTTTGTCCCCCGCCAGGGACTCAGGTAAGAATTATTATTTTTTTTCCTCCCTCCTCCCACCCCACCCGACTTACCTTCTATCCTGCGATCTGCGGCGGGGGACGATGGAAACCTCCAGCTGTGTGGAGACTCGGGAGTGGGGCCATCCCCGCTCAAAGCCTCCACACAGCTGAAGGCTTCCATCGTCCCCCGCAGTACTTTTTATTTCTTTTTTTTCCTTCCCCGTCCCCCACCCTTCCGCCCTCCCAACCCCACTTACCTTCTTTTTTTTCTGGTCTTGGTAGCTAACGTGCTGGGAGCACTTGTGTTCCCAGCGCGTCCGCTCCCGATGGCTGCCATGGAAAGGGAAAACAGACTACGTTTTCCCTTTCCCGGCGGCCATTTTTTTCATTTTTTTTTTCAATTTCGAAACAAGCGAAACAGAAAAAAAAATGCCATTAGCACCCCGGTCTAATGGGCCGGGGTGCTAATGGCAATAAGACCCTCAGTGGCGGGCCAATACCGACCACGGTAATGCCCCCGGGCTTCGTTAAGGCCCTCGCTACGCTCCGGCTTGTAACTACGGCCCCGGGGGCATTACCTGGGGCGGTATTGGCCGCCGCCTCGGGTCTTATTGCCAAATTAAAGAACTCTGCTATTCAGCAAAAAAGCTCTTCCGCATGCTGACCTGGTATAGGAAGAAGATGACATGGTACACATTGAAGAGGAAATGACATATGGACAAAATGTCAATGTTGCAATTGTTGGCCATTTAATTTCTTTAAATCGTTTGATCAAAACGTGTTGAGACACCTTTACAAATACTGAGAATTAATGACAAAAATATAAGTCAGTGGGTCGAAGTTCTTTATTGTATGTGTAGGCATTGCATATGTACACTATAACCTCAAATAATACACGGCAAAACCAGAAATAATGAGGTGTTACAAGGGCCAATCTGCTACTGTCTGGGAGTGGAATACATACATAAACAACAAAAGGAGAAATACAAAATGCATTCAATGAATGTTTCGAAGGTAAACTCCCCAGTCACATCTTAGCGAACATGCTTTACCATAACAGGCCATTTATTAGAAGAATTCAATCAGAAAACAGATTTAAAATACAACACGCCAAACAATTTTTAAAAAGAAAGAATGGTAGATCTTGAAAAGATGAGAATGCATTTCACACTGATCTACACTGAGCCAAAACAAATTAAAAGTTTAACACAAGGGCCTTTTGGATCAGGGTAGGATAATTTTCTAAATTTGCTGTATTCAACACAAATGTATGAATTCTGCGATAAACACAACAATTGCAAGCTTGGAATAAGAACCTAGAGTAGAATGATTTCCTTAATTGTATGGAAACAACAAAGATAAAGGAAATATATACATTCTGTGCTAAACCCTGCATGTTTCTGTCCTAACTGCTTTAGTGCTGGACCTTGCTTAGGGGTCAAACAGTACATAATGTACGGCGTCCTTTCATTGCGGGATGTTTTTTCGTGGGGTTTTTACCGTGATAATGAAAAAAACTCATCAAATTTTTAGGGGGGGTTAGACAAATATATGTTTGGGGTGTGGGTTTTTGAGAATAGCAAAACAGTTAAAGGGGATAGTGGGCTGAGGGGGAACCTCCCCAAAAATAAAAAAAATAAAAATTCGATGAGTATTTTTCGTTAAAATAATCTGCAGTAAAAAGCCCTGCGAAAAAACATCCCTCGATGAAATGACATGGAACCATTTAAACATTCTTCATAAGTAAACTGGAAGCGCTAACTGAAGAGTTGAAAAGGTCATGCCATATCCTGATATCTTCCAAAAGATATATGCCCCTTAATCTAAGGTTCCTGGAGCATTCATGTTACTTGGTCTTATATGCATTGTCCACATGTTGGTAAGTAATGGCTCCTCCCCACAATGCTGCAGGTAAACTTAATGCGCGTTTCTTTAGCCTTGTGGTGGATGCCCATTACAGCAGCAATCCCTTGCTTCGAATAATAATAATTCTGCATTTATGTAGCGCTGAGCGCTGCTTATTAACACCCACGGTGTGTGGTGCTCATTTATGGACCTCGGAAGGATGAAAGGCTGAGTTTGGCCCTGCCGGAATTCGAACCTGGGTCAGCAGGCTCTGCATGGGTGTCAACGCGTGGGTCAGCAGGCTCTGCATGGGTGTCAAAGCGAGACCTCTACTCGCTGTACTATGGAACCGGCAGGAATCTGTAATCGACGTCCTTTAAACAGGCTCTTGTGTTAAACTTGTTATTTGTGAACGTGTCTCAGTCTCAATGTATATCAGTGTAACAGTTGTTAGAAAATGTTCTTTGTTTTGCCCTTTGGAATGTTCAATTACACATCTGTTCATGTCCTTCCCATGATGGACCATTCTTTCTTTTTGAAAATGGTTTATTGTGTGTTATAGTTCAATTTCTTTCTGATTGAATTCTTCTGATAAATGACATGTATGCTAAAGTAGGTTCGCTAAGATGTGATCGGGGTGTTTACCTTCGAAACATTCATTTAATGCATTGTGTCTTTCTTTGTTGCTGTTCATGCTGGCTGCTTCAATAAACTTTGCTCAGTTCATTGTGTTAAAACACACATGAAAATAAGT
The DNA here is from genome assembly GCF_040938575.1 of Ambystoma mexicanum. Taxonomy (NCBI): domain Eukaryota; kingdom Metazoa; phylum Chordata; class Amphibia; order Caudata; family Ambystomatidae; genus Ambystoma; species Ambystoma mexicanum. The sequence continues at coordinate 1,029,980,647 of NC_090924.1, forward strand.
ACCCATTTACTGCTGCCTCAGCCTTTGATTAAAGAAAAAACTGCGCTGCAACACACAAAGCTGAACATTAATTATTTGTGCCTCAGCCCCTTGAAGGACCACAATTAATAACAAAGCATTTGGCGTGCAGCGTAACCCATTACATGGACCAGCGAAATAAAAGGGCAAGGGGAAATCGCTGCACAGCACACTCTCACAAATGCATGTGCGCTCTTTACAATGAAGGGTGGACGACTAAATGCCCACACGACTCTCTTTCAAACTATCTCCAGGACTCGAATCTTCGGCGGAAAGCAGCTTGGCGCCTTTTCCGGTCCGATAGCCACAGTCGGATATTCGACGAAAGTGCTGCTGACGAAAACCAATTCTGTGCAATACTTTTGTCAACTCACGGTCTTTCTGCTAGCAAAAGAGGTGTTGTGTGCCAGGAACATGTGCTACTTGCTATCTGCCACGTTCTGTGTTTGTACACATGCTTGCACCAGTGTTCGAAGTGTCCAAAAAGAAGTAGTGGAACTATGTTCCCTGCTGGCCTGCACCCACGCCGGACAAACCCCATCACCATGTCCGCTCCCACACACAATACAAACCCCCAAACTCTTGCACCTGCTGTTTAAGGGAACGTGCACTTTTATTTTAAAACGAAACCATTCCGGAGCGTTTTAAAAAAAAAAAAAGTATAGGAGCTGTAAAACGTAATTTTAAAAAGTAGAGGAGCACTGCTCCCGCTCACTTCGACCACTGCTTGACACTCCCGTCACCCAACTCGAATGGAGGTGCAGTAAATTGGGAAGGGAGCCTGTCAACTTAGTCTGTCACTTTCCATGTGGCCTCGTGTAGCAATAGTAGGGACACAAAGGTAACTTAAAAACGCAGGAAGCGTGCTTTTCTTTTGGTGCTCCATTTAATTTACACTTTTTGCAATGCTACTTCTGAAAAAGAATGTCTTAAGCCAATAGTGCCAATGTGACATTGTTCCAGTTCACGTATTTGAATTATAAAACAAATATAAAGTGGTAGGTGGTTAAGGGTATTTACAATCCCAATTGGAATGTGTGGGTCATTTAGATGTGCCCAGCTTTTTAAGGCCCGCATGAGTTCTTTTAATAACCCTTTGATATCACTACTATTCAGAACCCCTTATGTGTGAGGACATAAGACATTGACAACGGCAGTCCTGGGAGTATACACCCATTTGGCTGGCGCACATTGTTGGGAATGAGTCACACTGAGAGAACAGTGGACAGGGCACCATTCAATAATGGGTAAGGGACTTTGCATGTGCCCCATTGTGTGCAGGGCAGGGAGCCATTAAACCGCTTGATGCATAACAAGATATTGGGTGACCAGATTTAAAAAATAAAAAAAAAAACGGGACAGGCCATAGACATAGAAGTAGGACTAAAGTAAACCCACATACAGCTGTAGCCCTACTTCTATATCGCTGGCCTGTTGCAGAGGGGGGTTTGGGGGTGCATGCTCACAGGCACACTTCTCTCATTGGAGGAGAGCAGACGGGGAGGGTAAGGGAGAGGAAATGGAGGTGTGAAAAGCATTCAAGTGCAGTAAGAGTCGCGCCAGGCCCGATTTTCGGTATTTCAAAATCGGATCCCGGCAAAAACCTGGCCCGTAGTCACCCACCCTTCCAATCCCGGGACGGGGGTTATAAAATTTTAAAAAACTCCCAGAACCCCGGGATGGAAGGCAATTTACCAGGACTGTGCTGGGAAAACCGGTACGTCTGGTCACTCGACAAATATAGCATCTGACATTGTCCATTTAAAGCCTGAGGTCATATTGTCGAGTGGCCACATTGCATAAAAGCAAGTAAACCCAAGGAGCCGTTTTGAAATCAAAACATGGGCCGGGCGCTGCATACATCTGCAATACACACCATTCGACTCTGCATGAAGTACATTCTAAACACAGCCTGCTTTCTATTAGTGTGTTTTATAATCATTCATTACAATGGGGGTCATTCCGAGTTGGGCGTTAAGGGAAAAACGATGCCGGTAAAGGATTACCGGCATCGTATACCTTTACGGGCCATTCTGACCCTCTAGACCGTTATTTACGGCGCCGTAAAGTACGAGGCCGTAAATAGCGGTCTCGTGGCGCGCGCACGACACCACATGCCGAAATTAGCGGCATGGCGTAAACCGGAGCTGATCCCAAGTCATGCGGACATGCAAAAAACGGCCTCTACAAGGCCGCAAAGTACCTTACCGGCATGGAGTAAATACCGGCATCGCCGAGAAGGTGTTAAGAACCCTGAGCAGTGTTTCCAAGAGGCACAGGTGCACTCAATCAGCACAGGTGGAGGCAATGGAGTCTGGCACAGCACAAAAGGAGCACACCCACTCACCACACCCCCTCCCACACCAAGATGATACCAATTGTAGCAGGATTACTGGAGCTGGAGGCCCTGCTTGCAAGGCAGCAACGACAACAACAGCAACAACAACCACAGCCCCCACCACAGAGGATACACAGGAGGAGAAGGAGGGTGAGACAGGCCCAGCATGCCCTACCGGTGCAGCCACCATTACCACGCCGGCAGCCCCCAATCCCTCGCATCAGAGCATCCCCCTTCAACCTCACACCAGAGCAGATCCACACCCTGTACCGCCTTGACCGGGACACCATCACCACCATAGTGGACCTGACACATGACGACATAGTGAGCCTCATAGAAATCCACACTGCAATCCCCCCTCTACTCAGGGTAGTGTCTGTTCTCCACTTCCTTGCCACAGGCACGTAGCCGCATACAGTGGGGCACATGCATGGCATACCACAGGCCATATTTTCACAGATACTCAACCAAGTGCTGGATACCCTCATCAAACACACAAGGGACTACATATCCCTACCCCGGACACCCCAGGAGATATTGGATACATAAGTTGCCTACCATGCACTGGCAGGCATGCCAAATTGCATAGGTGCCCTCGACTGCACCCATGTGGAATTGGTCTTTCCACATGCAATGGAGGTGGCGTATCGCAACCGCAAGCAATACCACTCCATTGACGTCCAGATGGTATGAAATGCCAGTAAAGCCATCACACATTGCTGTGCCCGATACCCCCGATCAACACATGACCCCCTGGTCCTGCGGAACTCCACACTACCACGCTATATGGAGCAACATGCTGGTCAACGTGCCTGGCTGCTTGGTGAGTCACCTGATTGGGCCATGGCAGCGCATTGGGGCCATGAGTAGGGTGGATGCATACCCCAACTTGGTGGGAAAGGGGGGGGGTGCATACTACACCTGTGTGGGAATGTTGACGCCGGTGCACGATGTGCACCCCACAGAACACAGTGCCCCAAGGCAATCGATATGGCACATGACTGCCTAACCTCACAGCGATGCTAGAATGAAGAAAATACAACACTACTCGTCCGACAGGTAACCTGGCCCAATACCACAACACAAGCACCACTCATCGGCAGACCTCACACACCGTAAGGGCATCCTGCACCATGCACTGCATATGCACTATCTCGCAGCCTCCTGCATCCCACCACACAAGACAGACGTCCCTGGGAGTGCATAGAAGTGAGCCCAACAGGGATACAGCAGCGTGTCACTGGTTCCGCACACCCATAGTAGTGGTGCAAGTCAACATGGTACTGATCAGTGAAGTAAGACAAGTATGCTACTTACTACAGTCAACACCTCCTGCCACCAAATCTCACAGAACCCAACACATCATTGAATTCAGGCCAACACTGCTGCACGCATATACGGTGCACGTGCAACAAGATGTGAGTGCACACCATAAGCCATCTTGAAGAAGCTACCCCTCCATCATTCCATGGCACAGGACACATAGCCGGGCCAGTAATGGGGTTGATGCAACCAGGGATGTGTGTATGGCCAGGAATCACCAGCTGCCATGCAAGACTGCTACAGTTCGCCACCATCAATGTACAAACACCTTCATTCCCCTTCCATGCAGGTGATGGTGGCTACCCTTTGAAGCCGTGGCTCATGGCCCTATCCGCAACCCACAGAACAGGCATGAGGAGGACTACAATCGAGCCCATACCCGTACACGGATGGCCATAGAGCAGACATTTGGCCTGTTGAAGGCACCATTTTGTTGCCACAGCCGTTCGGGTGGAGCACTCATCAACAGCCACGAGAAGGTGTCCAAGATCACCATGGCATGTGTAAAGCTGCACAATATGTGCATCCGTCGGAACGTGCCACTGCCCCCTGACCTGGGACTGCTACCACCAGATGATGATGAGGGGGTGGATGAAGAATTGGCAGGACAGCATCACAGTGCAGATGCACAGGAGGGATGTGCCGTGTGGCAATCATTGATTGGACAATATTTCTGACACTCAAGTCAGCTGAGGGTGTCAGGATGACAGGGCTTCCGGCACTGGTTGTGGGGATACATGTACACCATGCACTGTGAGTCATTAAAAGACACATGCACATTGATCAATGTCCACTCTGATATTTTATATGCACAACCGGTGTATTGTATTAGTAGGTTCACACGTGAACAACAAAACCTCCACCCTCACCCCCCTCCCCCCAACTCCCATACACACCCTCACCCCCCTGCCCCCAACTCCCATACACACCCTCCCCCCCAACTCCGCAACAGTAGTCCCGTGTGGCACATTGAGGCCACATGTGGCAGCATTGTCTATTGATCCATGCTCCCGGTGCCCGGGGGGGGGGCATGTTCCTGCACCGCTGAGAACGCAGCAAGCGGCGCGCTGGGCTTGCCGGGGTGGGTGGACTGGTTGAGGGGGTGTTTTCCTGCTGAGTCGCATGAATGGGACGTGCTGCCACAAGGGCGTCTGCAATGCGTCCAAGTGCTTCACACACAAGGTTGGTGCTTTCCGTGAACACCTGACGCATTTGCCTGAGCTCCTCGAGTAACTCCAACCTGCCCTAGCGGTTTTCCTCATTGAAGTCAGTGATGAGGGCAGTGAGCTGTCCTGCACGTAGAGCTTCCTGGGATGGCGTATCATCACTGCAGGGGATTGGGTCGACATGCCCTGACAGGGCCTCGAATGGGGTACTGGGCACGGGATCTGCGTCTCCCGGTGCATCGCCACATGCACTTCGGACTGGTGTGTCACCCTCCCCAGAGTCCCTGCACTACACCTGGGGGACATTGCAGGGCTCGGGGGTGTATACAGTGGGGGAGGAGTCCTCCTCTGACACCCCACAGATGGACAAGAGGCTGTCCACGATTTGCAGAGGGGCCGTGGCTGCCACCTCCCCAGAGATGCTGGACTCCTCTGACCTTGGTGTGGTGATTGTTGCAGGCGCTGATGCAGTGAGGGATGGGGGTGGTGCAACCTCAATGGGCCTTGGAGGAGCTGTGGTGGTTTTGTCCTTCCTGGCCGGTACGCGGTGGTCCCTGCCTTTGGCACTGGATGTGGTGGGACGGCTTCTCTCAGGCTCATCGCCCTCATGCTCACTGCCTGTGGGTGTAGAACAAAGGTACAACATGAGTGGTTGTGTGAGACGCTAATGTCATTAATGGCAGCATTCACATTTCAGTCATTTTGGATTGGTGGCATTTTGGCCGTTATTACATCACTGGTTTCTACTGATGTGTCGGATATGTACGCAGGTGTGGGAGTCACTAATCCTGGCCTGGTCATGTGCAGTCTGACTCGCACACTGCCAAGCCTGCTGCACAGTGTGCTTATTGGGATGTGCTAGTTACTGCACTGTGGTTGGTGGGCATTATGTGGTAGCACTTGTCCCTTGGTGGCAGTTGTCTTGCCATTATCAGAATGGGTGGAGGGCAGTATGACAAGGTGCATTGGACGGGGCTTGGAAGTGTATTCAGCATGTATTTGCCATTGGCGGTGTTGACTTTGGACACTCACCTCCATCAGCAGACGACGGAGCACCACACTCCATTTCACCGACGCCCTCGATTGATTCTGTGCCAATCAATGCAGCGCATGTCTCCTCCCATGGCGCTAGTTTCATTGGTGAACTTGGTCCACCTCCAGTCAGCAGTGCCTGGCTGCAGTTGGCTGCGAGGATGCTCCGCACCCTCAACCGCAAGTCGTCCCACCGCTTGCAGCAGTCCCTGGGGGTGCGGGGGGTGGTGCCTACTGCGCTCACCCTTTGAGCAAGTTCTGCCCATATGTTTTTTTTCCAGACCACTGCCTCTCTGCGCATATCGCTGCTGAACACTACGTCTGCGTGCTCCTCCTGGTGGCCCAACATGGCCTGCAGCTCCTCGGGGCTGAAGCGCTGCTTGCGGAGGCGGTCCGCTGACTTTTTCGGGGCTTTGGGCATAGCTGGCGGTTGTGTAGGCCTTTTCCGAGGTTCAGGTTCGTCCCAAGGGTGCTGCCTGGAGAGGATGGCAATGGATTGTGTTTTTAAAGATGGCCACCGCGCTCCTTCCCGTTCCTGTGCGATGATGTAATTTCTGTATCCGTAAATTACGGTCACCGCTAATTACGGACGGCGAAGCTTCGATGGCGGTGTTGTTAAGAACGTCTCGCTTCATGCCGGTAAGGGGTTTAACGGGCCCTTTAGCGGTATGCCGCTAGGGGATTTACCGGCATGGCGGAAAGCTCGTGCCCGCGAGGTCGGAATAGCCTGTAAATAGCGGCGTGGTACCAGATCGGACTCGCTCTTTCCGCCATGCCGGTAAAAACCAATACTTACCTCCAACCTCGGAATGACCCCCAATATGTTTGTAAAATAGCATGCATCATTTTACAACCCGACTTACAACCCGACTGGGGCACGCCTAATTTGTAGAACATATTACGTTCAACCGTTCTGTTTGAATAAGTTGTGTTTTATTAAAATTCATTTATCGGCATACTTGAAATTGTAATGAGTTTATGAGACTACTGGCATGCTTTCTCCCTGCTGCCAGTTGTATGGTGTTTTAGGTAGCGGTTGCTGTACCAGAGCTGAATTTCCTGCACACTATTCCTGCACCCAATAAAGCTTAAACTGACATTTCCTTTGTTTTCTCTCTGAGAAAGTGTGCCTGCTGTATGTTCCTTCTTTTTTTACTCATTTCACTCTGACCACCATCTGATGAAGAAGTCAATGGGCTTTTGAACGCTAATAAATCAGGTCCCCTGGCCAGAATGTTTCCAGTTAGTCCAATTCAAGGTGTCAAAACTTGCATTATGTGTAATTTGACCTGAACTAACACAGAGTCAGCCCTTTCTCCGCAATAACCTTTTGCGAAAGGCAGCTGAGAATTCCAAATTCCTTTTATATAGCAAAGCACATAAACAATTTACAGGGTTAAATCCGTTGGCCTGCATTAGCACTCGAGGTCCGTTATTGATTAGCAAAAGTGCCTACTTAACTCTGTTGTCCAAGAAAGAATCAATCAACAGGAAGCAACAGAAAAGAGCGGGTTTTGCAATCGCTGTGCCTGGGTATGTCAGTCCAGGGACAGCAGCCAGGGCTGCAAGACATTACGGGCCTGATTCATGGATTATTTGCGCCAACAAAAAAAACAGGATTTGTGCGCCATTCTGCCCGCAAATCCCCATTTGTTAAACAGGGATTTGCTGGCAGAATGGCGCACAAATCCGTTTTTTTTCAGTGCAAATAATCCATGAATCAGGGCCTACATGTCTACTGACCCTTTATAACCGGATGGCGTTATTACTAATCAAGACCCTACCACTAATGCTTGCAATGTCTGCCGCCAGCATCCTCACAAATGCATTCAGCATTTCAACTTTTATGAACAATTCATATTCTTGCAGTACAGGTTTTAAGCACTCTATACATGCCCTGCAATTCCCAGATGCTGTCAAAGAGATTGCACAGGGAAGTTATTGAGATATCAGAGAGAGAGAGAGAGAGAGAGAGAGCGAGAGAGAGGAAGAGAGAGAGAGAGAAAGAGAGAGAGAGAGAGAGGCGATAAACATTGCCTTTGAAATAAATGTCTTGTGAAATGTGAAGCATTGCTGAACTAAAAGATGTCATATTTGAGATTCTTGGGGTTTTTGTTGCATTGTGTTTGAAAAAGAAAACAAGTTCCTGGAAACTGCAAAAACCATACAATGAAGAATTAACAATGTGACCAGAAAAGTGTCAACAAGACAGGGGATGACTTAAAAAAATAAAAATTAATTATCATATACATACTAGTGGGAGATTTTTCTTGTTGGACGGCCACATGGGGGAAACGCATTCAAGGAAAGTCAAGACAAGAATATATGTCAATAATGATATATTTCCTATATAGTTGTACTTCATGGTGCAATATGGCCATTATATTACACATGCTCTTCTTCTCTTTGTGCAGCTATTAGGAACATGTGACAGATTTGCACCAAAATTAACCCTTGCTTGGTAAAAGCACATGGTGCCAGTAGTGGAAGGAAGTCTTTGCTTGAACACTTCCGCTGGGTTCACGTGTTGTGTTTAGTTAGATATCAACTAAAATGAGTAAGTTGTGCGACATGTTTAATGAAACAAAATAAAACATCTAATGATGAAACTTACAAAGCAAAATAAGAAAGTGGATCAAAACTAAGTGTAAGAAAGCACGCACGACCAGCAGCTACGGCCTGGGTTTCAGTTGATGTAATGCCTTCAGGGCAGGACTAATACTGCTCCTCCTCCCCCCGCTGCGCAACTGACGCAGTCAGACGGAAGGACTGGAAATGAGAGAGGGCGGGGTTCCTCCTCCCCCGCTGCGCAACTGACGCGGTCAGATGGAAGGACTGGAAATGAGAGAGGGCAGGGTTCCTCCTCCCCCACTGCGCAACTGACGCGGTCAGACGGAAGGACTGGAAATGAGAGAGGGCGGGGTTCCTCCTCCCCCGCTGCGCAACTGACGCGGTCAGACGGAAGGACTGGAAATGAGAGAGGGCGGGGTTCCTCCTCCCCCGCTGCGCAACTGACGTGGTCAGACGGATGGACTGGAAATGAGAGAGGGCGGGCCATTGCCAGTCATTGAGGCAAGGTCATGCTATAAGCGCTTGACGCAAAGAAGAGAATCATATTACTTTGATTCACCGATTTCCCAGAAACTTCTCTGTCCAGTGCACACCCAGAGTGTGCAAAGCCTCAAAAAAGCTTGCAGTACAAAAAACAAAAAAAAACAAGAACTGCTAAATTTAGCAAAAGCCAGAAGGCCTTCCTGATCAGGGCAGGTGGGGTGCGCTTTGCATTTATACGCTTGTCCATCTTGCAAAATTGCTCATAATGGCTGATTCCAGTACCTAGCCTCGGACGAAGAAATACACCCATCCCAATATTTCCAATGGAGCCCTGGGTACAGACCTGCAAATAGAGAATTCCCTCACGATAGACTTTTATGTTACAGTGTGTGTCTAGTTGTTAATCAATAATGTCACTTCCAATGCAGATCTAGGTGATAGACTGGATACACATGTTCACTGTTACATGTATGACACATTATTTTCTTCTTACAATCATTTATTTAATAAATGTTAAACAGTACAATATATAACTCCAATTAACGAAACATATAAAAGTAGCACAAATAAGCTTATAGGATAGCTCAGCATGTTAAGTCTGTAGCTCTGACATCTATCTGCAACCTGCAGTGAGAGGTTCAAGTTCCAACAGTGTTCACTCAGCCCTTTATCTGCCCATGGGCAATACATTAAATACAATTCAGTAAAAACACAGACTATCATCACCAAGAGACGATTCCGTTTGTGGCGATTCCGGCGTGAGCCCTATAAAAGTAGCTTCGATAGATGCAAAATAAATGCTGTGTAGATACAATGTGTCTTGCTAGAAATAATACTCAAGCATTATTTGAAATGTACAGGTCCTTTTCTATTAAGCGTTCGTCGTGTGTTCTATAACTCCAACACGGGATCTGAGCAAATCGCTGGCTGCTTGTTTTTGGGAAGTAAGTGGGTCATTTTCAATTCTGGGATTGTTGAAGTACATTCTCAACTCATTGGGGAATCACAGCCATTAACCACTGATTTCTTTCCCAATACTAACTCAATTAGATATTTTTTTTAAGCAGCCTGTGTCCTCGAAGCCCTCTATCTCACAGTCTGAATTATTTCCAGCAAAGCGGCTAAAATAATGTCTTTTTCTTGGCTGCTTCAGGACCTCTCAATACGTATTAGATGTATTGAATCAGAGGGAATTGTTCAGTTACAAGATTATCTGCAAATACCTGCCTGTTTTCTGATCTTCAATCGCAGTGTCTTCCGTTTAGAGGGACTGAAACTGTGATCACGGATGGGCTGGAGAAACTATTGTGTCTCAGGGATGGTGGTCACCCTGCAGCATTAACTTTATGGGGTTTGTCAGCAGTATTTGACACTTTATTTCAAATTATTCTACTGGACCATTTAGAAAGGATGATGGGAATTAGGCAGATGGTACTGGCGTGGGTTTGTTCCTTTCTCATGCAGAATGATCACTCTGCCAAGCAAGGGAGGTATTTTTCTTCCTGTATATCCTTTACCCGTGGAGTACCCTAGAGTTCAGCACTATCCTAACTTTTTTTTAATATCGACATGGTGTATTTGGCCTAGTTGACCCAGGGCAGTGGTCTGTAGAGTGAAACATATGCTGATGATACTGATATCTTGTTGGATCTGCACAGTGATACTGACAACGTTACGTGGTTGATGGCTGCCAAGAATGGTTCACGAAGGGATGCAGAACAACGTTGTGGTACAGGGCTGATCTGGCTCAGCTTTCTGATTCTCCCCTCTTTGGAGATATTTTCTAAGCCACTTGAGTCAATCAGAAACCTAGATCTCATATTTTTTAAGGTTTTTTCATCCAAACCTCAGGTGAAAGTAGTGGTGAAATTCTCCGATTACAATTTGTATGAAAATGTGGCCTTGATTGTGCAATATCAAATACCTTTGGTACCGGCAGTAGTCCTGTCTTGTGTTCAGAACTGCTCCGCTTTCCATTTAAATATCTCCGAGAAGCTTCTTGGTGAGCTTCAGGCAGTGCGAAATAAGGATATTCATCTTGTCTTTGATTTGAAGAAATACAAGCATATATTGGTGCATCGGAAAACCCCTCTACTGGTTAATCATGAGTTTCCAAATTCAAGCAAGGGTTGTCATTCTGGTTTGCAAAAAGATCCACCATGCTTCCCCGGTCTACGTGGCACATTTGGTTAAAGTCTCAGTGCCCTGCATAACTCTCCTTAATACTTGAGAGATATTGAAAGCATAATCGTTTAAAAAAAGCCTAAAAGATGTTTCCTTCAATGCATTGTATTGCTATATGTGATTTCTATATCTAGGGGGTCCCTGTTGTGCTATGAGCAGGATGATTCACTATATATTGTGTGTACTATGTCTGTTTTTTGTATGTTATTCTCATATAGTATGTTCTTTGTTTTGTTGCTATGTGTTAATACATGCAGTAAAGCTATTGTATGGCATTGCCGTACTTAACTAATAATGGTATTGCTGAACTTAACTAATAATAAAAACGAACAGACATAAATGCAACATTAACACGTAGCTGGTCCAATAGCACAGCGAGTAGAGTGCTTCCTTTGCAATCTGTGCAGAGCCTGCTCACGCAGGTTCGAATCCCAGCAGCGCCACACTCAGCCTTTCATCCTTCCAAGGTCAATAAATGAGCACCACACACTGTGTGTAATAATAAGCAGTGCTCAGATGCTTGAAGGTTTGTAGCACTATATAAACGCTAAATTATTAATATTATTATCATTAAAGATGACCCCTTAGTAAAGTTGGTGGGAATTTAGTGAGAACAGACAGACATTGCTAGCTCACATTTAGGGTGCTTCTATTGCTGGCAGCTCAGGGTTTTTCAAGCTTCAACATTCTGCAGGCGTGTAACTTGTGCCCCGATTTCAAATGCTTAATTAAAGCATGACAATAACACAAGTCTCAGACTCAAAACATTCTTTCAAATTATCTTCATGAAAATGTTGGCCAGTAGGACATTACAGATGCTCGAAGGTGTTCTCCCGAACACCCCTATTGTTTAACTTGACCTATGGATGCTTCTCAATCTTAACATGCAGTGCACCACTGTTCTCATTTAATAGGCATTTGAGAAGCCGACTTCTGCCATTGAGTAGGAACGGAATGTTTCCTCCTATTGGTAACAGGTGACATCGGAGGGCCATCAGACACAATCGGGCACATGCACCCAGTTTAAACACGGCTGACCTTGCAATACCTCTAGGATGTTCACATCCGGCAGGAATCCGTTAACATACATCTTGCCTGGGGCAAATCCTTCCTTTCAAGCCACACACAGTCATGCCTTGCTACCATTGCAATCAGAAGAAAGAACACTACGTTGTAGAGTACCGCAAGGCTCCATTCTACCACCACTCTTTCTTCAACGTTTATCTCAGCCCACTGGCAGGCCTGGCCAGATCCTACATTCTCTGCCTCTTCCCCTTCACTGATGACATACAGGTACTCCTAAAACCAACAGCTTCACTATCTGCACGGCAAAAGATCCATACTGCATAGTGAGATCCTTTCCTTCAATTCAGACCCTCTGTCATGGTTTCAAAACATGTTAATGCTGTGCTATACAAAAAGTCAAACATTCAAAAGACTCCAACTAGTCCATAACACAGCTGGCCACCTTATCTGTGGCTTACAATGCCATGACCACTCTTCACCAGCCATTAGATGACTATATTGGCTTTCCATCTAACAAATATCCAGGTTCAAGGCCCTGTGTGTCACACACCATTGATACTTAATTAATCACAGAATGATTTCCAGAGGATACAATTCAAAGGTTTGGTATCAAGGATTTTTATTAGACCTGATACAATTTAAATATATGAAACAAATCATGATTTAATCTGCACTTCTAGCAGCAATTTACATAGCAGGAAAAACTTTTTAAGAACACATCTAAATGATAAAATTTATACTATTCAATCGTCAAAGCATTCATCCACATGCATCCGTCAAACAATCCACTCATACCAAGCACCAATGAGTATACAATATAAAATCTACAAAAGAATTTCATGACATATAATTCATCAGAAAAATTTTATAGAAAGAATGTTCAATCAATATGTAAGGCCACAACAGATAGTACCAGTGGCCAAACAATTGAGATGGGTCTCAGAAGTCTCCAACCACGAACTTATCCCAAGTTTCACTCAACCGGTTTCGACGTATGTACTTTATTATAGTGACGTCTTCATCAGGAGTAAAGAATTTACATTCTTAGCTTTGACGTAGGAAGGCTGTTCATGACTTCCTTTGATTTTTGACTGGGTCCACTTGTGTATGTTAGTTGACAAAGTCCCAGGGATGAATCCAAGTGTGTCCTGTTGGTGACACAAAGCAGTAGGCGGATATGCGGCTGCCCATGAGAGTCCGAAGTAGGCTATACAGATGCTTGACGTGCCTCGAGGTACCTAAGATCTTATTCCACTCGCGAGCGCCGGCAACACGTCTGGAAGCGAGCTCCGGCCAATGAAAACATTCGATACACCATTGATACTACATTGCTGGCTCCAACTAGACCTTGGCAAAGTTCCAGAAACAGCTACCATTAAGGTCTCTGGCATCATGACTTCTTGTTCACCCAACACGAGTCTCATGAGGGAAGGTGGCCCTGCCTTCTTAATCCAAGCCAGTATTCTATGGAAGTCGCCCCCACAGGGCATCTGGAACTTAGAAGACCATCTAGCCTTCAAGAAGACAATAAGATTATGGTACAGTCTAGGACCTGGCACACCTTCCGGCCCTTCTGCACGCCACAATGTGCAGGGGTACCCCATGGTGACTACTGCACTCTCTAAGAACCTAAATAACAGAAATAAATAGTGGCTCCCCGATCAGAAAGATTCATATTTTCTTCAGCAGGTCAGTAATGGGAGCACATGTGCATGCATTCATTAATTCAATACGTAGTACGTACAGTTCCAATGATAGTTCATTGTTTTTATTTGCAACCAGCATGTTTCCAGGATATATTGGTATTGCCTTTTCATTAACTTGGTGAAGTGATTTAGCTCAGTTGTGCTCCAATCATCCACTTCATACCGCTAGACTCTGGTGCCCAGTTGGCACATCAGACAGCCATGTGAGCTCTCAGTAGCACTGCAACAATTGCCAATATAATATACTGAATACCCACACTTCAGCCAAGCAATTGCACGATATGAAACACAAAGGGATACACATTCTGCTTGGATGAGCTCAGTCATACATACAAGAGCAATGGGAGTTTTCATACATGTTTAATATGGAAGCATCGGCTACAAGGTCGGATGTGCACATGAACACATGGTTTCATACTGTCCACACTAAAGATAAACTATCTACTGAAAACTGCTATATGAGGCATCTATAGCGAGCGAGCATTTATGATGTTTCTGCCATTAAATATTCCTACAGTACCAACCAGAACATTCAGACACCTACGAAACCTTTGTAGGGCTGCATTAGCATATCCAAGAGTAACCGTACCATATGGCGTAACAGCATAAAGGCAAGTGTAATACTTTGTATGAGCTGAAGTGAGTGACTGGGGCCAGACTACTGTATAATTACGCATGCAGAGTTCTGTTAGTGCAAAAGCTGTGCAAGTGCTGCACCAACTCGGGTATAATTGTGCATGTGCAAATGGCATTTATGCACATATACATGGCATTTGCACGTGTGCATTTGGAAGGCAATCCCACCCGTGGTGCACAATTAATCAAAATTAGTAAAATGTATGCTTAACATGAAATTAAAAAAAATGTCTGGCAATCTAGTATTTGGCCTTGAATTTCAATCTGTGTAAACTCTAGAATCCAGGAAACAGACATTTTACCAGAGCCTAATAAATGCAATGTAATTAAGAAAAAAGTGCAATTCATTTTTATAATTCCAACAGAGGATATAGTGCAAAAGGGGAGGGTAAAAAGGCGGCGTCCTTGGAATACTACTACTATCAGTACCGTAAAGGTTTCCTTGATAATCAAATAATGTTTATGCAAACAGCCTTTTTGCTATGTTTGCCAGCTCAGAAATGTGGTTATATATCATAAAACCTTTGCTATCTAGCATTTTCTTTAACTGGAACCATTCTATTGCTGGCCGTGGGGGCCACCATACAATGGAGCTTGCTGGTCAATTGGGCACTCGTTAACATAGCTTTTTCTGTACTTCTATTAGTACTCATAGAATCAGTAGTAAAAGCAACAATGTGGGTATAATGTGATGTAGCAATAGCAGTAGTAATATTATGGGGAGCAGCAATTCTAGTAGCGGCACTGGTGCCATCATAGGAGAAGTAGCTAGAGCCATCGCAAGAGATTTTGGGACTTGGGGCACAGAAATATTCCGTGGCCCCCTCCATCCCAGAAACCAAAGCAATTAGGGATTCAGAATAACTGATTGCCCCCCTCATTTCACCCACAACCTGCCCCGGCAGCTGCCATAATAAACATGGTTAGCCCCTTCCATTCTCCTTACCACCATCATCCTGGCTGGAATCGGATACATTTGCGAGCAGCATTTCGAGGGCCACCGTAGCAGGTCACAACCAGGGTACTTGTGTTCCAGCACAAATACATGACACCCTTTACCAATAGCAGCCAGGAGGAAGGTATACAAGCTGTTGAATAGATGCAGGGCCCAGATGTGTGGACATATGAAAGAAGTACACATACTCAAGCTTAGGCACTGAACTCCTATTAGCAGTCTCAGAATGTACATACAAGTGCTGAAGAAGGGTGCAGGAGGCAGACTAGAAGCACCGAGAACCATGCATGTAGCAAAGCACTGACTGCAGGAGCGACGTGTCTGGCTATAACCTTCCACGGAGAACAGATAGTTAAGGGCGATGGTGACGTCCAGAAGGACATGCGGTTTCGGTTAGCACTCGAGTACATTCAGCCTTTGACACACTTTTTTGATGGGTTGAATGACCAGATTATGAAGTTATGCCCTGATGAAGGACTACTTGTAAGTCCCAAATGCATTGGCACTTTGTGCATCTGCACCAACCTATAAGTGAATACACTTCACCATCTATTATAACTAAGAAGGATTGAGAATTGGACTGAAAAACTCATTGTTACCCTTAAACGGTACTTGATGACTTGAGACATTTGTCAGCTAAACCACCTAGTGGATCTCAGGGGGAGTGCAGCCCACACCAAGGCTACACAGCCTTGGTCCTGTTTTTTACGGATTAGAAGCTACCAGGCCGATGCAGATGTCCAAACAGACTGAGACTAGAAGAGGCCTATGGATTTCAAACAGAGCTGCCATTAATGGGCAGCAACTGAGTTGTGAAATATATCAATGGTCACTTTTATTGTATCTGAAGCCACACTATAGCCCGTTAAACCGTGAGTGAGGCTTTTTTTAACATTGTGTTATGAGGACTAAATCACTCTTAGGTGCTGACAATTTTAAAACATTTGGGGACTGATTTTTGACAGGTTTGCCACAATGAGATGGCCAAGGATCACACACATTCAATAAGAGGAAACGCTGGGATTTAGGACCATTCTGCAAGTTATGTGCTTGGCCACAAAGTTTCCCAGTTTTTGAAAGGTGCAATTATTTTTGAAAGTTTGATTTTCCTTTGTTAGAATAATGTCCTGGGTTGCAGTGCGGACTTGGACAATATTTAACGAATAAAATGTGTTGGGGACATGTTACACAAAAGAAGAATGATTGTAGCTTAATTCTCTACTTTATCGAGGAACCAGAATAATAATTAGTGCGAGTCTAAACATTTTTTATCTGGGTTTTACTTCTGTATTTTAAAGCTTTAAATCCACTCATGGTAGTCATGATGTGCAAGACAACACGTTTTTGTGTCAAATAGGCAAGCCTAAAAATATGCTTAGCAGAGTCCTACAATGTTGGGATGGCTCTCTTCTTTCCAGGTCCCCGTTCACCCAAATGGCCTTCATGACAAAAATAGCAGGCAATGGCTAAACCATGCCACCAGCATGTAGAGGGCAAACCTTTTCAGAGCACAAGACAGTATTATGCAGTGAGTGACTGTATAGCCTGCTGGCAACGCAGGAGGATGGGCCTCAATATCTGAGTTCCAAGGTCTCAACTTTGGCTATGTAATCACTTTCCTGGCTAGCACTTTATGCCTTTCATGGATGGCGACTGCCAAGTTCATACAGCACTCATGTAGAGGGACCACTCTCTACACCTGCACCATTCTGCTGAAATGTTAGTCAGATAGGTAGCACTATCTGGTGGAGGTCCATTGTTTTGTAGCAGAGTGGGAAAGGCTAAGTCAGCCTTGCCAGAATTTGGGATTGTGAACTGGAATATGAAGACGGATCTCTGCAATGAGGGCCGAACACACAGATACCTTCTGACCCATCATGGTTCTCAAATTATCAATATTCTTTACAATTTTTGGTAATTACCCATGACCAATATATTTCCCAGAGAAAGGTAAAAAAGGTATACGGGTTGTGCTGCAATGAATACAGAGACTGTGTGTATTACAGTGAAAATAGAATACATTACAAGAATAAATAATACGATCTGAACACTTCTTGTCAACAACAGCCAGGCAGCAGGGTCGGAGTGTTAGCAGCACACTACACAGTATCATGACGTGTTATTTATGTTTTGGGCACCAGCTTCTTCTTATCGGCAGCCATGTGGACCTCCCCCATCCCCAGGGTCTAGGCCTGGACAATGTGCCCCTTTTGCTATCCCCTAACTTTGTCTCGAGTAGTAGTAGTACGAACAGTAGTAGTGGTAAAAGAAATACTTATTTTGATAGCAGTGACAGTGGTTCAAGTAGTATCCCTATACCTACTCGGAATGCCCTGCCTGTATCGTATCAGAATGCCCTCCCTGTATCAGCTCGGAATGCCCTTCCTGCATCAGCTCGGAATGCCATCCCTGTATCAGCCTAGAATGCCCTCCCTGTACCTACTAGGAATGCCCTCCCTGTATCAGCTCGGAATGCCCTTCCTGTATCAGCTCGGAATGCCATCCCTGTATCAGCCTAGAATGCCCTCCCTGTACCTACTAGGAATGCCCTCCCTGTATCAGCTCGGAATGCCCTCCCTGCATCAGCTTGGAATGCCCTCCCTGCACCTACTCGGAATGCCCTCCCTGCATCAGCTTGGAATGCCCTCCATGTACCTACTAGGAATGCCCTCCCTGTATCAGCTCGGAATGCCCTCCCAGTATCAGCTCGGAATTCCCTCCCTGTATCAGTTCGGAATGCCCCCGCAATTCTCCAATTCCACAAAGTTCTCACAACATGTTTGTTTGTTTGTTTATTTATAGGGCGCCAGAAAACCCTTGGGTAGCTGGGCGCACAGAATAACAAGAATGCTTAGAACTTGGTTACAGGTTGCAGCTATAGTTACATTATATACATACATTACATGAAGGTAGTATCTTATATACAGTAAAATACATTATGTACATTATGCATGTCAAAGTTGCGGGGTACAATGTCATCAGGTCACCATGGTCATAAGTTTCAGGAGTCGTTAGGTTGAAGCCAGGTGCGGGTATGGTGCCTAAAGCTGTTGTAAGGCTGATCCCTTCTTAGTTCAACTGATAGGGCGTTCCAGTACTGAGCTGCTTGCACACGGAAGCTATTGCCTACAGTGTTTGTTAGACGGAATCTGGGGGTTTGGAGGCAGAAAGAGTTGGCTGTTCTGGTTGGTCGTGCAGCAGTTTTTCTTATTATTCTATCCCTAAGGTGGGGGGGCTGCATTGTGCAGACATTTGAATGTTAGTGTGACAATTTTAAAGGTGATCCTGTCACTGATTGTTAGCCAGTTGTAGCTTCTCCGCACATTTGAAATGTGCTCTCTGGCTGGGAGGTTCAGGGCCGTTCTGAGCGCGTTATTTTGTAGGGTTTGAAGTTTATTGATGATGTATTTAATAACGCCTGAATAAAGCGCATTGCAGTAATCCAGTTTCGAGAGGATTAGTGCGTTGGCTAGGATAATGCAACTGGCTGGTGAGAGGAAGGGTCTGCATGCTTTAATAAGTTTGCCGTTGTAGGCAGTGGATGAGGCCAGGGAGTTCACTTGTTTCCTTAGGGACAGAGTGGAGTCCAAGTAGAAACCAAGGGTTTTCACTTCTTTGGCGACGGGGATTTTGTTACAGTCGATATTGAATGAGCTGTAGTTGGGGTCGAGTTTCTTTAGGTTATAGGGTGAGCCTAAAATAGGGATCTCTGTTTTTTCATCATTCAGGCAGAGGCCATGGGTTGCCATCCATGCCTGAATGAGGGTGTAGATTTTGTTTACTAAAGCTGTATCCGTAGTGAAACTGCCCGAAAGGGGGATGAGGAGCTGGGTGTCGTCTGCGTAATTTGTGTAGGTGACACCCAGTCTGGCCAATTTGTCGAATAGAGGTTTAGTAAAGATATTATACATCGTTGGCGAGACACAGGAGCCCTGTTGGACTCCACATGTTATCTGGATAGGGTCTGCAGAGTTTAAGGTGGAGAAGACTCGCATACTTCTGTTGTCTAGAAAGGATTGGACCTAGGCTATAGCTTCACTTGAGAAGTGGGCGGCTGACGCTAAGTGTTTGCAGAGTACTGCGTGGTCCACTAGGTCAAAAGCCACGACAGATCAAGGAGGAGTAGCATAGCTGTGTTTCCTTTATCGTTGAGCTCGTCAATTTGGGCTTTTAGATCTATGAGAGCGGTTTCCGTCCCGTGCTGTGGTCTGAAGCCTGATTGACAAGTGCCAAGGAGTTGGTTAGTCTCCAGGTATTTTTGAATTTGGAGATAGGCCACTCTGTCAATTATCTTCAGGAGGAAAGGGACAGTAGTGATGGGCCTATAGTTGGTGGGGATGGAGGGGTCTAAAGTTTGTTTTTTAAGCAGGGGGAGAACCCAGGATTCTTTTAGGCTGCTTGGGACAGTGCTAGATGAGAAGGAGGCATTAATGAGTTTGGTAACAAAGGGGGCTAGGTCTCTGGCGGCATCCTTGATTATCTGGGCCGGGCAATGATCGCCTTTGCAATTGGAGGGTTTTAGTGAGGCAATGATTTTTTCAGTTTCGTGAATGGAGACTTTGGAGAATTTGAAGGGTGTTGGGCTAGGTTTGAGCGAGGACGTGGGTGTGCTGGGAGTTTCACTAAGAGGGAGCGAGGCATTTTTTATAGCAATTTTTGATTGTAATGTTTTTATTTTGTTTACAAGGGCATTTTGGATATTATTACACCATTGCTTGTCTTTGGGTACGTTATCGGGTGGTGGTATGGGAGATTCGAGTTCTCGCAGAATTGCAAATAGTTCCTTTGTATTGGAGCATGATTTGGAGATTTGGTCATTATAGGCTTCTTTTTTCGCTTGAATGATAGCTTTCTTGTAATTTGTAGCGCACAGTTTAAGTTTCAATTTATTTTCAGCTGTAGGGGAGCCTTGCCATACAATTTCAAGCTTCCTTTTTTCCAATCTCAATTATTTTAGTTGGGGGGTGAACCATGTATTGAGGTGGGATAGTTGTTTACTTTTACGTTTTTTCAGTGGGGCAACGGTATCCATGGCTATGGCCATGGTGTCGTTGTATATTTTAACCAGCGTGTCTGAGTCAGAATCGAATGGCAGGGCGTTAATAGTTGGGAGGAGCAGGGGTAGGATATTGTCTGAGGTGATGTTTTTTTTTAGATCTAGTAGGAACAGGTGGTGCCATTGTTTTTTCAGTTCTGGGCATCATATTACGTGTTAAATTGAAATTGATGAGGGAGTGGTCAGTCCAGGGCTGGGGTGTAATTTTGGTGATAGTAGTAGGGCAGTTGGAAGTGGCTACCCAATGGCCGATTCATGGAATAATTAGCGCGGCGCAAGTGGGCAAAAACGTGCGAATCGCAGTGGAATAGCGAAAATCGCAGTGCAAGTGCGAAAATCGCACGAAAAGCAGCGCACATCGATTCATGGAAGTCCGTGCGCGAGCAAACCAGCGGATGTGCGATAAAAAAGTGCGCGGCGCACGTTGGCGCACAGGCCATCTAACAGCGTGCGCCAGGTCACAGCGAAAATCGCACAGGCCACAGCGAAATTCGCACATAGCGCGGCGCACGCAACAAAAGTAGGCGGAACACGGGCGTAACACTCGGAATGGGGAAAAACTTGCCAAAACGTGGGGGTCATGGGGGAAAGTACAGGGCACAAGTGCGCGGAACGCCCACACGCTCGCCTACAACACGTATTCATGGAATAGAATAGCGGAAAAAAGCGCACGCTCAAACCAGCGCACAGGCACAAACACGACCGCCACAAGAAAGCAGGCGGTAGCGTCTCTGCGGCTGTAAGAAATGTGCGCCAAAAGGTGCGCCAACAAATAGCACCTATATACTGCCATGATGAATGTCCTATACTGTGGCCCTCCAGGACAAATGACGTGCAAAGGGGTACCCACAAACACGGACACCCGCTGACAAAAAATACGTGTGCGTGTATACCGGGGTGCGCGGGAAGTCTCACACGCGATTTCAGCAGGGTACGTGTATTACAGGGGTTCGCGTGAAGTTTTTCACGCGATCGGGCCTGGGGGAGCGTGCTACGTGTATTACAGAGGTTCGCGTGAAGTTTTTCACGCGATCGGGCCTGGGGGAGCGGGCTATGTGTATTACAGGGGTTCGCGTGAAGTTTTTCACGCGATCGGGCCTGGGGGAGCGGGCTACGTGTATTACAGGGGTTCGCGTGAAGTTTTTCATGCGATCGGGCCTGGGGGAGCGGGCTACGTGTATTTCAGGGGTTCGCGTGAAGTTTCTCACGCGATCGGGCCTGGGGGAGCGGGCTACGTGTATTTCAGGGGTTCGCGTGAAGTCACGATCGGGCCTGGGGGAGCGGGCTACGTGTATTACAGGGGTTCGCGTGAAGTTTCTCACGCGATCGGGCCTGGGGGAGCGGGCTACGTGTATTTCAGGGGTTCGCATGAAGTTTCTCACGCGATCGGGCCTGGGGGAGCGTGCTACGTGTATTTCAGGGGTTCGCGTGTTTCTCACGCGATCGGGCCTGAGGGAGCGTGCTACGTGTATTTCAGGGGTTCGCGTGAAGTTTTTCACGCGATTGGGCCTGGGGGAGCGGGGTACCACTCACCGTCTGCCTTGCGTGTAGAAGAACGCGTAGCCAACACCCGCTGTGAAGTAATAGCGTGTGAACCCCAACGGATGGAAAACACACGCACCGCACGAAAAGCACGTACAGAACATAAAGGCACGCGGGATCACCAAGCCCTGCCAGGGCAACGCCCGTGCGCAAAACATCACAGACGCGCTTACGCTGTAAGGGCCTTTGGTCCAATGAAATCGCGTACGCGTGCTGACGCGCTTACGCGCTAAGGGCCTTTCCTCGATTTTCACGCTGACGTGCAGGATTTTCACGTGCCAAATCACTTCGTATCAAGCTGGCCACGCGAAAACACACGGAAGACCACGCTCCTGCCCAGAAGGCCGAATTACTGCCCCCCAGTGCCCCGAGCAGCCTCCCACGTGCCATCTGCTGCTGCCTGCCTGCCTGCCTGCTGCCACCGTGCCCTGCCATTTGGTGCCTGCACATCAGCCATCTGCAGGTGTCCAGTTGCTGTGTCCACCCCTGCTGGAACAGAAGACTCCCGACTCGGATAACATCGCTCCACAGCCCAGCCCCAGGACCCAGTTGCCCACCCACTCCTGCCCCTGGGGTTGCCATGTCGGGCACATCAACATCTGGCACCAGTGGCAACCCCCAGCCAGAGGGGCAGAGGGGCACCAGCTTCACTGCCACCGAAGTTGGTGTCCTGGTGGAGCAAGTCCTGGGGCAGTATGATGCCCTCTTCGGATCGTCCCGCGCCAACAAGGAAGGACGGGACAGGATCTGGGCCGACTGTGTGGTTGCCATCAACGCGGAGGGGGTGGCAACCCGCACCATCCAGAAGGTCAAGAAGCGCTGGGAAGACTTGAGGTCCAGGACCCTCATGAAGGCCCGACGCCTCGTGGAGGGGGGCCGGGGCCGCATGAGTTCCATCCAGTTGAGGGTCCTGGAACATGCACACCCAGCGCTCCACGCCCAGGTCCTTGAGAGGGAAACCCGTCTGGAGTTGAGCGGTAAGTGGCCAAGCATTGCTGTGTGAGACAGGGCATGTTGCAGTGTGCTGGTTGTCTGATACTTGCCTGCATGTGTGACATAGGCCATGTACGCATGTATGTGTGCAGGGACATCATGGGAATGCATGTGCGACCTGTAATGTGTGAACCGCACGGTTGTTGCATGTGTTTGAATGCGACATGGGGAGCCCTGTGCAGATTGCACACATGAGAGCATGGCAGTCTCTGTTCCTGGACATGGGTGGGGGCGACGGATGGGTGCTGATGCCAGATACATATGTGGTATCCATGTCTGTGTGCCTGACCTGCGTGTCTGTGACTTGTGAGTGCCATGGATGCATGACACATGTCTGTGACAATGTACAGATTCACTGATGCAGCCTAGTCCTCCTTGTATGCACTGTGATTGGGGTGTACGGGGCCAGATGGATGTGACTGAGGTGAAGTGTGTGCATGTGATAGGCATGACCCATGATGCATGTGAGTCCCATTACATTGTATGATTCGAGAGTCCATTGGACATGCATTGAAATGTCCATGGCACGCACCATGACTGTCACTGTGTGTGTTTTGCCTGGACTGACACATGTGTTGTGGTGTGACATGATGGAAGTGTACTTTGACAGTGGCACTCATCTGCTATTGCTTCCTGTCTAGGGGACCATTGTACAGTACCCTGATGCTTGTGTTCTATGTCTCCCTCTACGCAGCGGCTAGTAAAGGAGAGGGCGGAGACGGCGCTGTGGAGCAAGGCGGCGGGGATGCCCCCACGGCTGCAGCGGAAGGGGTGGGTGAGCCCCCACAGGGGCCTGCTACGGCGGTAGACGGCGAGGAGCCATCCAGGTTGGTGGTTTCCACAGAGGAGGAGGAGGCCGCCACTGAGGCGCACATGGGGCCTGGTGGGGGCATCCCTGCTGGTGCAAGTGGTGCAGTCCAGGGGCAGGGGCAGGAGGCAGCACAGGTCACCGTGGAGGGGCCTGTGCATGTCGCTGTCCCTGAACCTGTGGGTGCACCACCTTGCACCAGCAGGGATGCCCCGTCCCAGGCCCGTCCGCAGGTAGAGGGGATGTCCATGTCATCTGACTCCCCTCCACCTGCGGACGAGGGGACCCCTGGCCGTGTGGAGAAGGTCCTGATTGGGGTCGCGATGCGCACGGCTGTGATTCGTGATGCCGTGCGTGCTTCCCAGGAGGAGCACGCACGTCATCACGAAGAGCACCGTGCCGACGTGGCCCAATTGGGATCGGCCATGTTCGGGGGTTTCCTGCATGTGTCGGCCAATCTGGCGGCCCTCTCCTCCTCTGTGGAGACTATACGCCAGTCGTTCTCCTTGCCGTCTACCGGCCCAGATGCCACCAGGGCCCCCTGTGGACCTGAACTGACCAATGCAGCCAGCTCGGTGGGGATCCCATCCCTGCCACAGTCGGGAGTCAGAGGTCTAGCAGGGGTGGACAACACAGCAACTGGACCCCAGCAGATGGAGGATGTGACGGCATCATCGGGCAGGGCACGTGCACGACGGCGTCGGTGGTTTCCATCATCCTGGATGCCGTCGTGCTGGCAGAGGCAGTGGCGTCGGAGGCAGCAGCAGGCTCGACGTGGGAGGCATCATGGCTCGGGGCCATCAAGATCAGAGGGGCAGGCATCGGCCGGAGGGCAGGAGAACCCTGGGATGGTAGTGTCTTCCGTGTGGGAGCAGTTGGTCCAGCGGATAGGTGCGGAGCGGCAGCGGGCGGAAGAGGACCGGCTCACCATGGTCAGGGCGGAGTTCTCCATGCGTCGGGCGTTGAGGCGGGCTGAGTGCCTCGAGGAAGCTCGCAGGGAGTTTGAGGTGAACATGGGGTTATCCCTGCGAGACCTCGGGGCCAGGACAGAGTCCCACCTCCAGGACATCGACATGGAGTTCGATGATGCCCTGGCCGGCAACATCACAGAGTGAGCCGCAGGATTTGCCCGCTGCCATTGTATATAGTTCTTTAGTTAGTTAGTGTTAGGTTTCCTTTATTTTATGAGATTTTTTTGGACCGCTCGGACAATGGCCACTTTTCTGTATATAGTTTTTTTATTAGGTAGTAGTAGGTTTCATTTATAGTGTTGGGCTCATGGACCCTGGAATATTCTTGTGTATAGTTGGATTTTTTAAGATACATTTTTTTGATTTACATTTGTGTTCACCATGAGGCAATGGTTTTTCCTTATTTTTTCTCACCATGATTTTGGTTTGGACAACATTCGTTTTTGGATTCCTTTGTTTTTTTGATTTTTACATTACTTATCGGACAAGGACAATTTATTTTGTTATCCCCATTGTTGTATGTTTGATTAGTTTACTTCATTTTCTTCGAGAATACATGTTTTTATAACTTTCTTTTGTGGTATTTTCTCATTGGTTTCATGCATGTCATGATATGGGTTTTGACATTCACTTGCACCCATTGTGTATGTGTGTGTGACGGACATGTGTTCATTTACATACTTGCCATTGGGGTTGTATCATGTAATTGCATTTGCTATGTGGGTGGATGCAATCCTTGGCTGGGTGTTTGTGCTGGGTATGCTGCCCATTACTGCCATGATTGTGTATTGTCAGGACCTGGGGGCAGGGGGACATGGTTGGGGGCCGGCTGGCAGGTGCCCCACAGTGCTGGGGGGTGGGGGTGGTGGGGAACATGAGTTGGACATGGGTGGGGGCCTGCTGGCAGGTGCCCTACAGTGCTGGGGGGTGGGGTGGTGGGGAACATGAGTTGGACATGGGTGGGGGCCTGCTGGCAGGTGCCCCACAGTGCTGGGGGGTGGGGGTGGTGGGAGACATGAGTGGGGGCCTGGTGGAGGGTGCCCCTGGTGGCTGGGTGGTGGGGGTGGTGGGAGACATGAGTGGGGGCCTGGTGGAGGGTGCCCCTGCACTGCTTGGGTGTGGGGTGGTGGGAGACATGAGTGGGGGCCTGGTGGAGGGTGCCCCTGCACTGCTTGGGGGTGGGGTGGTGGGAGACATGAGTGGGGGCCTGGTGGAGGGTGCCCCTGCACTGCTTGGGGGTGGGGTGGTGGGAGACATGAGTGGGGGCCTGGTGGGGGCTGCCCCTGGTGGCTGGGTGGTGGGGGTGGTGGGAGACATGAGTGGGGGCCTGGTGGAGGGTGCCCCTGCACTGCCTGGGGGTGGGGTGGTGGGAGACATGAGTGGGGGCCTGGTGGAGGGTGCCCATGCACTGCTGGGGGGTGGGGGTGCAGGGGGACATGAGTGGGGGCCTGGTGGAGGGTGCCCATGCACTGCTGGGGGTGGGGGTGCAGGGGGACATGAGTGGGGCCTGGTGGGGGCTGCCCATGGTGGATGGGCTGCCTGCGGGACATGAGCAGGGGTGCAGGGTAGTCCCCCGTGGTGTGGGCTGCCTGCAGGGGCCGTGGAGGTTGTGGAGCGTACA
The DNA here is from genome assembly GCF_040938575.1 of Ambystoma mexicanum. Taxonomy (NCBI): domain Eukaryota; kingdom Metazoa; phylum Chordata; class Amphibia; order Caudata; family Ambystomatidae; genus Ambystoma; species Ambystoma mexicanum. The sequence continues at coordinate 1,030,007,076 of NC_090924.1, forward strand.
CCTGGGAGGACCTACACGGCCAATTCACTTGTAGTACTCCCCAGAACCCCTGAAATACACATACCCTGCTGAAATCGCGTGTGGAACTTCCCGCGCACCCATGGAATACACGTACCCTGCTCGCACTGGGCCAATCGCGTGTGGGACTTCCCGCGCACCCCTGAAATACACGTACCCTGCTGAAATCGCGTGTGGAACTTCCCGCGCACCCCTGAAATACACGTACCCTGCTGGAATCGCGTGTGGAACTTCCCGCGCACCCCTGGAATACACGTACCCTGCTGAAATCGCGTGTGGAACTTCCCGCGCACCCCTGAAATACACGTACCCTGCTGGAATCGCTTGTGGAACTTCCCACGTACCCCTGAAATACACGTACCCTGCTGGAATCGCGTGTGGAACTTCCCGCGCACCTCTGAAATATACGTACCCTGCTGGAATCGCGTGTGGAACTTCCCGCGCACCCCTGAAATACACGTACCCTGCTGAAATCGCGTGTGGAACTTCCCGCGCACCCCTGAAATACACGTACCCTGCTGGAATCGCGTGTGGAACTTCCCGCGCACCCCTGGAATACACGTACCCTGCTGAAATCGCGTGTGGAACTTCCCGCGCACCCCTGAAATACACGTACCCTGCTGAAATCGCGTGTGGAACTTCCCGCGCACCCCTGAAATACACGTACCCTGCTGGAATCGCATGTGGAACTTCCCGCGTACCCCTGAAATACACGTACCCTGCTGGAATCGCATTTGGAACTTCCCGCGCACCCCTGAAATACACGTACCCTGCTGGAATCGCGTGTGGAACTTCCCGCGCACCCCTGAAATACACGTACCCTGCTGGAATCGCGTGTGGAACTTCCCGCGTACCCCTGAAATACACGTACCCTGCTGGAATCGCGTGTGGAACTTCCCGCGCACCCCTGAAATACACGTACCCTGCTGGAATCGCGTGTGGAACTTCCCGCGCACCCCTGAAATACACGTACCCTGCTGGAATCGCGTGTGGAACTTCCCGCGCACCCCTGGAATACACATACCCTCCTGAAATCACGTGTGGAACTTCCCGCGCACCCCTGGGATACACGTACCCTGCTTGCACGGGGCCAATCGCGTGTGGAACTTCCCGCGCACCCCTGGAATACACGTTCCCCGCTTGGCGTTTGCTGTTTGCCAGCCCGGTGAACTGGTCCAGGGTTAGCGCAGCCCTTTGCGATGATTTAGCGATTTTGATGGCTTTTCCTTGCGCGAGGGCGTTCTTGGGGGCGTTACTGGCACTGCTGCAGGGTCGCTGCGATTCTCTGCGCCACGGCTGGTTTGGGAGCCTAAAATCCATGAATACGCTGTGCGCGGAAATCGGTTTTAGCGCACGTGCCTGGCGCAGACAATCGCACGCGGACACTCTGCGCCAGCCGCTTGCGACACTTTTCTGCGAAATTCTATGAATTACCCTGCTAGTATTCTCCCTTTGTCATGGGTGGGGGTGAGTACTTTTTGGGTGAGGCCATCGCTTCTTCATCAATCCCGATGGACGCAGACTGACGCAGAGACTGCAACACACAGTACTGCGCGAATGTTAGAAGACATCAGCCCAAAGGCTAACTGGCCATGCCCTGGACCGCGCTCAACTGCGCTCAAGCGAGGCCATGTTCTAATCAATAAAATAAAAATAGTACAAGTACTTTCATGAGCAGTAGTGGTACAAGTACTAGAATCAGACTTTATTATTTCAAATAAAATAGTCATAAAACAAAGTACACACAACAATTAAAATATAATTATTCATAATCATCGTAACAGTGACAATGTGTCAAGTAACATTTTGTTTGGCTTATCCTCCAGGCAGATACAAAGAAAAGAAATCACACAATAAGTCACAAATAAAGAATTAGCCCCGTACATAAGGTAAGAGCCCCTTTAACATTTCCAATAAAGAAAGTATGAAAATGGGGGAGTTGCCGTTTTCCCTAGAATAACCATATATTTGTATGAATAGAATAACAATGTTCTATGGTTTTGGTTACTCATTCATTACAAAAAAGTCTATGCTGCTTGTTTGGGCTCCACTTTTTAGTTCTATTTGAAATTGGTAACACACCAGGACACATTTTTAAGAACCACTTAATTACTATGCAGACAGGCTGAGAGCTAAAAGTCTAGGCAGATGTATACAAACATTTTTTGCAGTGCCATACAACTACATTCTGCTTTGACACTTGAATCTCTGCAGATCCCAAGCTTCATACTCATGTTGCATTAAACATAATTGTAGTTCCAACCGTAGGCATCACCCAAAGATGAGGCACTTCGATTTTAATTCATATTTTCATAATGTGTGTCAGTCAACCCTTTTAATCAATACGTCAGCTGAGCAGTGGATATATGTTATGTCTTGTCTTACTGCCATGTCTTTCTTTCTCTTAATCTTCTTGTTGTCCTATCCTCTAAAGTTCTGTTCTGTAAATTGCGGGTGGCGAGGTTATGCAAGGATGTGATGTCGTGCCGCTCTGAATCAAGAGTTTTCATGACAACGACTATTCAGAGTATCCTTTATTGTTGTTTATTCAAGGACACAATATTTGGTGATGAGAGACATGGATCAGCTCTACTCCAGAAGCGCGCGACAAACTCTGGTGAACCGAACAGCCCCCTGAGGGCCGATAAGAGGTACCGTCAAGCCAGGCCCAATCGACGTACAACTGCTTTGTTCCCCAGAAAGCGCAATGAGGTAGGCGGGGCCCGCGTAATGGAGCCTCGCATCGCCTGAAGCAGTGTAGCAGGTGGGATGAATACGAGGAAACCTCCCACCTTCCAATCAACATTGTTGTACAAAGCGTGATACAGGAATCACTCCCCCGCCAGTAAGATGTAAACACGCTCTCCTTGAAACCGACACAGAGAGGTGTAGCCAAAGTAGGCACACCTACAGTTGGGATGAATACGAGGAAACCTCCCACCTAAACCTACCTTCCAATCAACATTGTTTTTACACAGCATCATATAGCAATCACTCCTCCCCCAGTACAACGTAAACGCGCTCTCATTGAAACGGACACAGCGAGATGTAGCCAAAGTAGGCACACCTCCTAGGTGGATTCGCATTCCAAAAAAAGACACTGACTAATGAGGAGAAATAGCTAAACCCAGGAACACTCTCCAGTCGAATTGAGTAACATATACTCTCAGGCATTGGTGAAGTAATAGAGATCAAAGACTAAAAGGACAGCGTAGAGAAATACTGGAACAGGCAGCACCACCAGAGGATAATCACAGGAATGATAAATCAATCCACCAGGCAAAATATTGTAAGATGCATAAACGTACAACACATGGAATTTCAAGCTCCTCCAAAGCCCGAGAATTCCAGCAATACCACCGGCGAAGTCCCGAGAAAGTCCCGCTTTGCCGCTTCGCCGCGGCGTCGCGAGCAAAGCGAGGCCTGAGGGAATATCGCTAGCAATATTGATTGCCGTCTACCTAGAGAGAGAGAGCCTGCCCGTCCTCATATTGGTGGAAGCCTAAATTGGCGGAATTTCTCTTTAAAGACTCCGGCAGGTACGGGCATTTAATTGTTATTGAAATAAAATATCATGAAAAGCAATTTATATACACTCCGCACAGGTATGCCTCCAATCCAAGGGCTGACCCAAAATTTTACTGATACATCAACTGGGGCAGTGCCTAGTGTATCAACTCCTTGTACAGGTAATACAGATGTACTAAAGCATCCCAAAGTAAAAAAGCGCGCTGTGACTGCTGTCGCTAACGCCTTGAAACCAAAGCTGAGCACTAAAGATATACGTTTTTTTTACCCTGATTGTGTCACGCAGAGTGCCTCTCTAAAAAATTCCAAGGACCTAAAGATAGCAAATCACAATCAGGCGGGCTGTGGTACCACTCTGCATATCTCTCTATCGGACAGCACAGTATTAAGAGGAGAATCTTTGGCGTTACTCTCCAACACAAAGTCCAGTCCGGCCTTAGCCAAAACGTTAGGGGATGTAGCAGTGATTGATTTACCCTCTCCTGGCTCGGATTTTACAATGCAAGAGTCAATTACCAATCTTTCCTTCTCCCCCAAGTTGTATTCCAATGGAGGTTATACGAAATCTAATCTCACCTCCTCTTTTCTTTTTCCTACTCCTCGACAGCGTTCACCTACGCAAAAGGTCCAAACACCACCAAATGTACCAAATATAATCGAACTAACCTTAGGAGCAATGAATTTAACGTTACAAACCCTTACTACCTTGTTCAATACACTGAACACGAAATTGGATGTCCAAGGTGCCCAGTTACTAGCTGTTTTAGCCTGGCAGGCCAAGCAAGATACATGGCGAGCGCCTCCACACTCGATAAGTAAAGAGCCTAATGCTCCGCCGATCAGTCAAATTGAGTTGGCCTTAATGCCAACCAATTTGGCTACGGTTGCCACTATGACATCAGTTATGGCTCCAATTACTATGTCAGCAAATGAATCGAAAAGTCCTCCAGTTGCATCAAATTCACTTGCTCAAATAGAGAACCAACTGTCTCCAATTACCATAGACAACTCAGGCATACTGTGCTCTTTGCCGTATATAGGACAGGTAATCAGAGAGGTTGTTGCTGTCAACGGAAAGGAGACAGTGAGTGATTCTATCAGCACACCAACTCCAGAGCCCTATACAATATTTTGTAAAAAGATGACTTAATCTACTTTGGAATCCCACTTATCTGGGAAAACAAATCAGCAACGTATGAAAAATCGCGAGACTGTTAAAAAAACTAAAAATGTTAAGAAAAATGAAGCACAGGCCCCAACAAGTTCGAAACAATTCTTTAACATGTTGACTATTCCAAACAAACATAATCAACGAGCGGCCTGTGCCATCACGAAAAAGTACATACAACTTAGCCAAATTCGTAAAAGCAAATTGGGCGCTGCGATTAGAAGGCAGGTATCTGCAACGCCTTATGAGCCCTTAGATAACCTGATCAAAGCAGTCAATAGCCTTGAACAAGAACAAGCTGGCCTGGAAACTCTTCATCCATCGGTAATGATGGAATCCAGTGCGAATTTATCCACTGCCAAAAGAACTGAACTGCCACCTATTAAGAAATCTAAAATAAATGTAGCACGCGCTTCTTAACCCTCTTTAGTGAATGAAGATGTACACGAACAAGAAATGCTTGTTAGTTGTCGTGCTGAAATCAGAAAGGAAGTTGATGCTTATATGAGCAGACTTACCGCAGCACCGACACTCAAAGCCCCCTCACTTAAATCACAGAAAACTGATAATTCTCAAACTCAATATTCATTATCGAAACCTTCAGTCTCATTCAAATGTGATAAAGATAAAGAAGCAATAGAGTCGCCTCCGCCCTTGGCTACCCACAATACTGAAATTGTTACCATGTTAAAAACTTTGCGCCCTTCTGTAATTAATCAAACTCCCTCAGTTACGCAAAATACCTCTAATAACCTCCCAGGTAAATCAATTTTGAAATCTACAGCAGCAAAGGACAATAAAATTGCACTAGTGCTGGGATGTCGGCCAGCTCCATATCCGCAATATGTGTTAAATCGACAAAGTATATTGCAGGTGTTCTCTGATATCCCGCTATTGCAAGACATTGACTCTGCAGACATAGCACAGGTTGAGTTTTTCAATGACAACTCAGTAAGTACGGCATGCCTATGGCTGACGTCAAGAGTCGTCAGAAATCTCATTTGGGAAGCAAAAAACCAACTTTGACACTGGGATTTATACTACTTCTGGGCCCAACAAATTCACCTAATGGTTCTCTGAGTGCTGAAACGTGGATGGATTCTGCCATAAGGGAACTTAATAAGGGTATTGTGTATACAGATAGCAATGTATTAACGGAGGTTTCCTCCAAATGCTGCTGTAATTGTGATCCCAGGAGTTAACTTGCGGACAAGGCGGAGAAGAAAAGATATATCTCATTGGTCTCTTGGAACACTCGTGGTTTTAATCATTTGGTTAACAACACGCAAAACATCTTAAATAATTACGATGTGATTCTTTTACAAGAGACATGGCTAACAACTGCTCCTCTATGGAACAACCATGAAATTCATTTTTTGGCAGCTCTTCAAGGGAAAAGAGGCCGTCCGATGGCTGGCCTCATTACAGCAACTAAATTAAGCTCTAATATCGGCATAATATTTTCTCATACTCCTAATTCCTTCACGCAACTGACTGTTATGTCAATTGACTCAACCTTGTTCGCTATAGTTAATCTCTATTGGAATCACAAAAGCATTGAAGATCGGAGGTTTTTGAGTGATGTTGCTTCCATGTTGGATTTCATCATGCTTGTTCCAGAAATACAGTATACAGTTGTTGCTGGTGATTTAAATCTCCATTGCCTCCCTTCGAAGAACATATCAGGGGATTTAAAATGTAAATTGTGGGAACAACTTATGCTCACGAGAGGCTTTTGTATGATGAATGAAAGCAAATTTGACAAAAGTGAGTTGATTCACACGTGGCAACAGGGTAGCGTGAAAGCCACAATTGATTACATTTATGTTGATGATAGACTTTTTTCACAAATTCACTCATTTAATATTGTATCAAACTCAAATAGCGATCACCGATTGCTCACGTTACAGTGGGCTTCAAAAGTGACGAAAATTAATCGTAGCACGATGGCGAATGTGGGTCAACTAACAGTCTCTAACCAGCTGAATCGTATTATTTGGACTGAAAACAAATTAAACAACCTCAATACATCCCTGCAAGCTGCCTTTTGTCACTCACGGAACAACACACCTTTCACCCCAGTTTCCTATTATGATATAATACATCACTTTTCAGATAATAGGGCACAGACAAATCACACCAATAGAAGATCACATGTGTTTGATCTAGAGACCAAAAGCAAGAAAACTGAATTTCGCTTTAAAAAAAGAGAAGCCATGAAACTTCCATTGAGTACCAGGTTTACAGTACTGACGCAAATCAAAACAGCATATAGGAATTGGCGGAGGCACCATCAAAGTAAATTATTTCAACAAGATGGTGAATTGATGTTACAAAATATTCGTGATAGCAATACAGCCCAAATCTGGAAAGCACTGACCAGCGCAGTTTCCCCGGTGCAAATAAAGTCACAAACGCAGAGTGTTCCAGAAGCAAGCTGGATTAGTTACTTTTCTAAAATCTATGCTAATCCGCCTGATTGTAAATCTTCCATAAGTACCGCTCCACAAAAACGATTTCATATTAATATTGATAAATCTGACATCGTATATTTTATCAATAAAATAAGTCAGTCTAGGGCGCCTGGTCCGGATGGCCTATCAAATAAAATCTTTAAGGAACATCCATTAATATGGTCAACAATTCTATATCATATATATGAGTACAAAAAAGGTAGCAGGCGCCCCTCTCTCGAAAGAACAAGGCATGATAACCTGTTCAGTGGTTATTAACCACATTGAGAGTTCGCAGCCATTGCTTTTTGCTCACTGTACCTTCACAGATGGGAAATATCCATTTGCATATCAGTCTTTGTCCCGCCCACAAGGGCAGTCCAGCACCGAAATGCTATGGCAATTCCTCTCTGAACAAGAGTACCATCAGCAACCCCATACACGTGTTTCAGCCTTGTTGGGCATCATCAGTGAGGTGAAGCTGAGCCTCTCTAAGCACAGTGAGCAGGCACTGATGATCCCCAACAAGGGTGAAACACGTGTATGGGGTTGCTGGTGGTACTCTCGTTCAGATTGGAATTGCCATTGTATTTCGGTGCTGGACTGCCCCTGGGCAGGACAAAGACTGATATGCAAATGGATATTACCCATCTGTGAAAGGCACAGTGAGTAAAAGCAGTGGCTGCGAACTCTCAAGTGGTTAATAACCACTGAACAGGTTATCATGTCTGTTCTTGCGAGAGAGGGGCGCCCGCTACCTTTGTAAAACTATTTTTTAAGGAACCTGGGATTGGTAACCCTAGGTCTCCTGGGGGCAACCAGACGTGGTCTCCCTCTCACTGTGCTTAGAGAGGCATCAGCTTCACCTCACTGATGATCCCCAACAAGGGTGAAACACGTGTATGGGGTTGCTGGTGGTACTCTCGTTCAGATTGGAATTGCCATTGTATTTCGGTGCTGGACTGCCCCTGGGCAGGACAAAGACTGATATGCAAATGGATATTACCCATCTGTGAAAGGCACAGTGAGTAAAAGCAGTGGCTGCGAACTCTCAAGTGGTTAATAACCACTGAACAGGTTATCATGTCTGTTCTTGCGAGAGAGGGGCGCCCGCTACCTTTGTAAAACTATTTTTTAAGGAACCTGGGATTGGTAACCCTAGGTCTCCTGGGGGCAACCAGACGTGGTCTCCCTCTCACTGTGCTTAGAGAGGCATCAGCTTCACCTCACTGATGATCCCCAACAAGGGTGAAACACGTGTATGGGGTTGCTGGTGGTACTCTCGTTCAGATTGGAATTGCCATTGTATTTCGGTGCTGGACTGCCCCTGGGCAGGACAAAGACTGATATGCAAATGGATATTACCCATCTGTGAAAGGCACAGTGAGTAAAAGCAGTGGCTGCGAACTCTCAAGTGGTTAATAACCACTGAACAGGTTATCATGTCTGTTCTTGCGAGAGAGGGGCGCCCGCTACCTTTGTAAAACTATTTTTTAAGGAACCTGGGATTGGTAACCCTAGGTCTCCTGGGGGCAACCAGACGTGGTCTCCCTCTCACTGTGCTTAGAGAGGCATCAGCTTCACCTCACTGATGATCCCCAACAAGGGTGAAACACGTGTATGGGGTTGCTGGTGGTACTCTCGTTCAGATTGGAATTGCCATTGTATTTCGGTGCTGGACTGCCCCTGGGCAGGACAAAGACTGATATGCAAATGGATATTACCCATCTGTGAAAGGCACAGTGAGTAAAAGCAGTGGCTGCGAACTCTCAAGTGGTTAATAACCACTGAACAGGTTATCATGTCTGTTCTTGCGAGAGAGGGGCGCCCGCTACCTTTGTAAAACTATTTTTTAAGGAACCTGGGATTGGTAACCCTAGGTCTCCTGGGGGCAACCAGACGTGGTCTCCCTCTCACTGTGCTTAGAGAGGCATCAGCTTCACCTCACTGATGATCCCCAACAAGGGTGAAACATGTGTATGGGGTTGCTGGTGGTACTCTCGTTCAGATTGGAATTGCCATTGTATTTCGGTGCTGGACTGCCCCTGGGCAGGACAAAGACTGATATGCAAATGGATATTACCCATCTGTGAAAGGCACAGTGAGTAAAAGCAGTGGCTGCGAACTCTCAAGTGGTTAATAACCACTGAACAGGTTATCATGTCTGTTCTTGCGAGAGAGGGGCGCCCGCTACCTTTGTAAAACTATTTTTTAAGGAACCTGGGATTGGTAACCCTAGGTCTCCTGGGGGCAACCAGACGTGGTCTCCCTCTCACTGTGCTTAGAGAGGCATCAGCTTCACCTCACTGATGATCCCCAACAAGGGTGAAACACGTGTATGGGGTTGCTGGTGGTACTCTCATTCAGATTGGAATTGCCATTGTATTTCGGTGCTGGACTGCCCCTGGGCAGGACAAAAACTGATATGCAAATGGATATTACCCATCTGTGAAAGGCACAGTGAGTAAAAGCAGTGGCTGCGAACTCTCAAGTGGTTAATAACCACTGAACAGGTTATCATGTCTGTTCTTGCGAGAGAGGGGCGCCCGCTACCTTTGTAAAACTATTTTTTAAGGAACCTGGGATTGGTAACCCTAGGTCTCCTGGGGGCAACCAGACGTGGTCTCCCTCTCACTGTGCTTAGAGAGGCATCAGCTTCACCTCACTGATGATCCCCAACAAGGGTGAAACACGTGTATGGGGTTGCTGGTGGTACTCTCGTTCAGATTGGAATTGCCATTGTATTTCGGTGCTGGACTGCCCCTGGGCAGGACAAAGACTGATATGCAAATGGATATTACCCATCTGTGAAAGGCACAGTGAGTAAAAGCAGTGGCTGCGAACTCTCAAGTGGTTAATAACCACTGAACAGGTTATCATGTCTGTTCTTGCGAGAGAGGGGCGCCCGCTACCTTTGTAAAATCATATATATGCGCACATCAATGATTCCCAAGAGCTTCCGGCATCGTGGACTCATTCTTTGGTTATACCAATTCATAAAAAAGGTGATCGGTGTCTCCCACAGAACTATAGACCCATTGCCTTATTAGATGCTCCGGGCAAACTCTACAGTCGTATTATTTTGCAGGAATTGAATAAGTGGACCCTAAAGGAGTCTAAAAGAGACCCATTTCAAACCGGTTTTGTAGCAGGGCTAGGCACCTCAGTAAATCTAATCACATTAAATATGCTAAAATCCAAATATGCAGATCTTAATCAACCTCTGTATATGGCATTTGTCGATTTTCGGGTAGCCTTTGATTCAGTCGATAGATCATTATTATTTCAGAAATTACAGAACTATGGCTGTCCTTCATCATTGCTAACTATAATCAAAAAATTGCACTCGAATACGACAATGCAAGTTAGATTATCGCTTGATGGGCTGTTGTCTGCGAATATTAAGACAATGAGAGGTCTAAAACAGGGGTGCATCTTGGCGTCTACTCTCTTCAATCTTTTTATTTTAGATATTGGGACTTCCTTTGAAGAAGTATTGTCAGATTCTCCCAAATTAGGAGCTCAGAAAATTATATGGCTCTTGTATGCTGACGATCTTGTCCTTATTTCGCAAACTCCAAGAGGATTACAGAACCTTTTGGATAAATTGGACACTTATACGCATACCAACAATCTAACTATCAATGTGGACAAAACTCAGATAGTGATTTGTCAAAGAAAAAGGCAGACAAAATTGATGAGAAATCAGTGGTTTTTGCGCGCAGTTCCTTTACAAACTGTACCAAGTTACAAATATTTAGGATTACCCTTTATTGGCTCCGGCTCGAATCAAATTTATGATGACTCTGTAAATGCTAAAGTCATGACTCTAATCTCGCAAGCCAAAATAATTCTATATAAGTATGGCAAATTCACTGTAGAACATGTGGTAGTCTTTTTCAATCAAAAAGTTGTCCCGATTCTATCCTACGGAGCTGAAACTCTGTTACTTCAATCCAGAATTTACTGGGATCGACTTGAAGGGAAGTTCTGGAAAGCAGTTTTCTGCTTACCAGTGTGTACTCCCTTGTGTATGTTAAGGTATGAACTTGGCAGTCTCTCCTTGTTTGGTTTAATTCTTTGGAAATTTTGCAATCTGTATCGAAAATGTCTTTTGGGTATACAAACTAACAATATGCTGGGTACAATTGCAATGTATATTTGTGCATCTAATGATATATTTCCTAAAAAGTGGGTAAGAGAAATCATCAATGCTTTAGCCAGTGCGAACATTTCAATTGACTTGCTACTTAAGAATCCTGCTCTAGCAAAAAAAAGAATGTATTGGCATGATTGGAATGTTACCCAAGAACTATGTAAAAAATATGTAGATTTTGATCGAAATTTGTTTCCTCACAAGAAGCTTAAACAAATGGCCTATTATCTTTTAAAGTCTCCATCACATCATGTTCGATTTGAAATGTTAAGACTGCGTTTAAATTTACAGCCCACAAATCAAATTTTAGCACGAAGAGGTGTAATTTTAAAAACTGAAACATCTTGCCGTTTCTGTAAAGATGCTAAGCAATTAGAGTGCTTAGCTCACTTAGTAGTGGATTGCCCAGCTCTAAGTGGCATACGTAAACATTACTTTCGCAATGTATTACAATTGTACTGTGATCACTCATCAGATGAAATATGGATTATATTAATGACAAGCAATCGCACTGCCATTCACATTGCATTAACGCAATTTATAAAAACGATTTTACCTCGCGATCTATCGCTCATGGACAACTGAAAAATGCATTTTAAACATTAGGATATATGTGAGTCTTAATTTTTACTATTTCTTTTTTTCTCTTTTTCTTTTTCTTTTTAACTCTTAAACTCTTACGATTATTTGCCAATCATTTCTTTTTTTTTTTAACAGAATAGTCCTAATTATTGTTGAAACAAATCTGTAAAATTTAACAAATCAATCAAATATGTATATATGCCATGGAAAGCTTGGAAAATTGTAAGATTGGCAAATTGATATAAATTATGTAAAATTGACTTATGTAAAATGGTAAAATTGTAAATTTGTAATTTGTCTGTAATGAAGATCTTTTTTGAAAGGTTGAAATCTTTCAGGCAACCAAATAAAAAAAAAAAAAATATCAAGGAAAGAGGAATTTCTTATTTATCTGCAAGCAACGGATAGACTGGAACATCATCCTGAAAAGCACAAGGCGATGCCTGAAAGGTGCAGACACCTACTCCTACCACCAAGCAACTATGCACATGTGTTTGATGAGACAATGGCAAAACTGGTCCAGTACTATCTGGGGAAAACAAATATAGCAATGGAGAGACATCTATTCTACACACGTTGCCAACAACAAGGAAATACCATGGATGTATATGTAGCAACATTGCGTAAAATAGCATCAACGTGCAATTTTGGAAGCTTTCTGGAACAAGCATTAAGGGACCAGATAACGGTGCATACACACTGCGACAGAATAAGAGACAGACTATGGCAGGCAGCTGATCCCACCACTAGATCAAGCAATTGAAGTAGCGAACAATGTGGAACAGTCTACAGCATGGAGTTTAGTCACAGCGAAAGAGAAGCAGTGGATGAAGTGGGCGGGAGCGTTCGGGAGCGGTGCTCCTCTACTTCTTTTAATTAAGTTTTACTGTTCCTATACTTTCATTTTAAACATTCCGGAATGGTTTCGTTTTAAAATAAAAGTGTAGGAAGAAGTTCAAACTTGCACTTTCAGTGCACTACACTGAACGTTACCCTAAACGGCAGGTCCATGTGTTTTGGAGTTTGTATAGGGGTGGTGATGAGGTTTGTGGGGAGCAGGTGCAGGCCAGTAGGGAACATGGTTCCACTACTTCTTTTCGTACACTTCGACCATTGAAGAGAAGCTGTAAATATGAGAACATGATCCAATGTATGTGTGGTACAGAAAGTACAAGAAACTGTTAGGAAAACATGGTGAATGCCTGTAACAATGGGGCGTAACATAGCAACTGATATGAAAGTAAGATGTTTTCCATCTGGGAGTACCTTATCAGGACGCACGCGCAAGGAATTGCCCAGCATGGGGTAAAGACCGTGCTGAATGCAGAAAAAGTAGTCACTGTGCCCAAGTGCGCCAACGAAGTCGACGTACTCAAAGAAGATACAAAACAATAGCTCTTCCGGAGGTAGAAGATGAAAAGGAACAGTACGGCATAGGCACAATAGCACAAGACCTGTGCAATGCCATACGAACGGTGCAAGAATTAGAAGGCATGGAGGGTCCTGCTAGACCCATGGCTAACCCAGAAATAGTCGCAGTGACGATTTCTCTATAAATAGATTCAGGTTCACTGTATACAGTAATACCACAACGAATATTTGTGGAAAACTTTAAACTGCATCTGTGTGAGGACAGCACCAAGGCCACTTCAGTTCACCGGCATTTGTAGTCAAGCTGGCTCTTTGTGTCATTTCATCTTGGCAAAACAGGGGCTGCTGTGGTGAATCTCGTGACATCTTGACACTCCATCTCATATGGCTCAGAATACACACAAACAAACCTCTTCCCAATGCTTAATTTGTCAAAAAATAAGTGCCAGAGCTCAAATATTTTCTAACACGCCCATGGCACGTCAGGTTGGGCAGCTTCCCGCCCACTGTTGCCACCACTCACGGCTGCTCCCCTCCCCATGCTGTCAACATATATGGGGTTAATGCTGCAACTCCCACCGGCTTGGTGTGGCTGATGGATGTACTCACTACAGCAAGTGTGTGATTTATAAATACCAATCAACATACACATAAAATAACATACTTGTTGTGTCTTCACGTGAGACAAATGTTTGTTTCTTTGAACAAAATCCTCAATTACTTTTTGCTCTGATTCTATAGGTGTTTATTATGTGACTGGCAGTTACAATGATCCAGATGCCAAAACACCACTTCATAATCAAACTGAGTCTGAGACAGTAAGTACTGGGGCTCAGAAATAAACGGTGGCAAACACCCCCACAAATTAAGCACTTACCTGCATAGCTCCTGCGGGTAGCTTGCTTGTCACGGAGCTCCCATAGTCTCTCTGAAAAGGTGAAAAAACCTCTAGCGAACCATAACACTGTGACAATAATTAGGTCTAGTGAGAGTATTAACTTAATAGGTTTCGATGCTTTAATAACATCTCAGCATTTTCATATCACTCGGAAGCAATCATGTATATTAAATGACCAGAATCTCACCACAGCGTCAGATTTTGGAATACATCCAACGTGTTCGGTGAAGTACCACAAGCAGGTTTGTGTTTGTGTAAAGAGCTCGAGGACAGAAAAAGCATTTTGCTTGCCAAGATACACTGGCCCGAGTCCAAAGCGACTGTGCACATTGAAGGACATTCTAAATTAAAAACCGTGCATGCTGACAGAGGACCAACATAAAAATATGCGTCACTATTACTCAGCATACATGTCTGGTATATCATAATGGCAGGCAGGGTGCATGGGAGCAGCAAAGCTAACATGTGAGCTTTTCAGCATCTGCTCTCCCACGTGTTTATTGAGAATAGAAGTGATATTTCAGGTCAATGCTCGCAGTGCAGAAGCCGGAGTCAAGTTGACCTGTTTCCAGAGTCCAAGGGTACTTGTGTTTAAAGGAACATGCTCCATGCCTGATATTAGCAAAATAATAAGAGACGGAATTCAGAAACACCGTGCTTTAGGATCCACCAAGCATGACTGTGTGCCGTAACATCCTTAAGTGAAATTAAGGTGAGCAATCAGCAGCGTAAAGGCGCTCTATTTCAAATAATCTTTTGGATGGTCCCTAGTGTCACTTGCTGTGTTTCCTGCTCAGAGTGTTTGTAAAAGGGCTGCTATACTCCTGTTGGGTAGGAGCACTCCTAAAATTCTGTGGAAATTCTTGCATATTTAATTGAAAATATTGTATATTTAATTGAAATTAGAGGGGTGCAAGGGAGATTGGCCAACCCTGACACTAGGTAGTGTTCAACTTGCAAAACAACAAAGACAGCTCCCGACACAAAGGGATCAATCTCCCAAAACGCGTTGAGCAAAGCCATGAGATAATACAACCTAAAGAACTTGTCAACATAATCCATTGTGATCGACTGAGTAATCGTTACTTATTGATTGACTCTTTTCTGGAAAACAAATTGTTTAACTAAAGAATTAACTTATATGTGGATACATATGCATTTTTAAACATTATGTAACTGAGATTAATAATTGAATATATGATGAAATATTATTCAGTAATTATCATTTCAATGTGAACATTAAAATACATCATAATTTTACTTAAAAAACGGGTAGACCATCATTTTGTAGTTTTTTTGAACACAAAACGGGTGTGCGAGGGACGGGAAGGTTCCACAAGTTGGTGGACATCTGTAAATGGACTGCCACAAGTAGGACACGCAACATGTTCCTTTCCACACATTCAGCCACACTGGACGTAAGGCCAGCATTCCTGGAAATCCATCCGGGTGGCACACGCAAGGTGCACCATACAGCCCTGACGATCACTTCTAATCACAAGTGTGAAGCACACATGGGCCAACGATGGATTATTGGCCACGAGTAGTAATAAACCCGAGTTCAAGTATCGCAAAGCACCATCTGATTTAATGCAGAGTGCTGTGTAGATGTGATGCCCCTAGACTCACTTTATGAATGACCACCAAATACAGTTGGACACACACTTAATAAGAGACCTCACGGCCGATGCCTGCCTGCAGAGGGTGTGGATGGGGGGGTGACTGGGGCAGACTGAGGAACCAATAGATGTATTATTTTTGAAACAGGTGAAGTTACTAAAACAAAACTGCTTTTTTCTTTTTGTTTTACAACAACTACTAGAGATTGCCAACTGTGTTTAAAATGCAAAAAGCATTACTATCGAGGATGTTCCTTTTTTGAATGCATTATAGTACAAGCGCTAAAAGCTACTTATCATGCATTTTGTTTGCCTAACGTGTATAACAATACTACAACTATGAATTGTTGCAAGTAGAGTTAAGTTAGCACAATTCATATTATGCTGCATATCAACTGATTGACGGGAATAGCCACTCATGTATCTAAAGCATTCCTGTGATGTAGAATATGCTTTTACCCAATCCATGTACAGAATGCATGGTTGTCTGATAAACATAGGCGACATTTAAAAGAGAGATCTGTCATAAAACAAGCTTTGGTGTAAGATGTAAATGTGATTTCTAAGTATTCTAGTAGTGAGAAACCCATGACAAATACTCTTGCCCGAATAGTCAAGCCTGTCCGGTAAAGGGTCCGCCTATCCAAAGTACAGAGACACCCCGAGCTGAAGCTTAGTTATGGGTACAAGTACTACTTCTCTCTGACTAAAACCGTACAGCAAAATCCAGGTGAATCCACATCTAGAGTTGGGCACAAGGCTCCCATGTATGGGAATGATCATGAGTCATGGGATAGGGCGGCCATCCTCTAGGGCGTCTTCTGCTTAGAACTTACATTTCTAGAAAGAATAAATAAAATAAAATGCTGGGGGTTCCAGTTTACACATTTCCTTATTTGGTCACTGTGGTAGGACTACTAATACCTAGTGCATACACTCCTAGACAAATGGCTCCTTAACCTACTCGACGTGCTGAAATGGTAATTCCTGTAAAATCTATACTGTGCTTAAATAAGTGGCTAGGAGAAAGTTGTCACCAAGATATTAACTTTACAATCATAGTTAAACCACATGCACACAAAACCAATAGCAAGTTTGAGATACAGCTCCTTATGGGAGACACAAGCTCGTCCCGGGAGGATAGCTCAGCGGCAACTTGTTCACCTTAGATGCACGACGACCCGAAGCAACCCAGGTTCGATCCCTGGGTCCACGCTTAGAAACCTCTGGGTATTTAAGCGAAATAAAAAATACACAACTAAGAAAAAAAACAATTACACAACTAAAAATCGAACAATTCCTGTAACAGCACCTCGATGCCTGTGTGAGCGCTTTAAAAATGCAAAAATGAAAAAAATAAAAACAAACTAGATAACCTATGGCCCTCAAGGGCTTTCACAATTAACCCTTGGTCCTCAAGAAGAGACCTGACATCTCCAGATACGCCAGGCCAGGCCAGATAGGCCAGGCCAGATTCCCAGGCCAGGCCAGATACAGCCGATCAACAAACACAGAGCGACCTTTCGATCAGGTTTCATCCAAGCAGACAAAGGGGAACCCTATTCTCGTGCTCATTCTGAGTTACTAGAGAATCACTTTAATAATATGAAGGTCCTTGCTCTACACGCCCAATGAATCCCACATATAGACTTATGGGGGCAGAAGGGGATACTCATTATAATTCTTTCCAAGTATTCCTATCATGGGTGTTCACTCCGCAGAAGATGAAGCAGTGCTCAGATGGGTCAATGCTGAGACAGAGCGGGATCAGAGCTCCATTCAAAGGACCATGACATAGATTGTAGTCCTGGAAATAAACAGTGCTGGAACATCTACCCAAATGAATAACACAGCAGTCACTTGGCAGCGGGAAATCATGAAACGGGTGGGCATGCTGTACATCAGCAGAAGGACTCTTTTCTGTGACAGATAGAACAGATAGAATATACACATTCGTTACTCTACGTGGTAGACAGGGGGATGAACAGTAGCACCACTGTCCTTAGGGCCATCTCTTGGGTCATCACTGGGGCTAGGCTCGATTACTGTCATGTCCTTTTGTTGGTGCCAACCAGGGCCTCCGTCATCTCCAGGTCCTGCAGAACACTGCTGCCAGTGCAATGACTAACGCCCACCATTGGAATCGGAGCCCTCCTGTTTTAAAAATGCTGCACTGGCTACCGATCAGGGCACAAATTGCTTTCAAAGCTCTTACAATGGCACACAGTGCACTGTACAGCCGTGCTCTGAACTATACTACAAAATAAATCACTGACACTGGAGCCTGCAATTAGGGTGTTGTGGAATGTGAACGTAGGCAGTACTTTTGGGATCTGGATTTGTATTGCCGTTAACAGTTTCCTCAGAGTTAGTGGAGACAAAGGTCCTATAGAAACTAGGGGCGTGATCTACAACGAATAAGGAATAACTTCTTAAAATAGTGTCAAGGATAGGACAAAAGAAAAGTTTCCAACACTGTGCGATAGTGAACTCAGTAAGCATGGAAGTCTTGACTATGTAGCCCCTTCTAAATTTCTGATTGTTATGCAAGCATTAGAAGTATGGAAAGTGAAAGCATGTGAGATGTTGCTATAAAGAGTGGAAATCTAGGGCCATACTTCAACTAGAACCGTGGGGATAGTCGAAAATCAAATTATAAAACGTTTTATTTCACTCCCATGAGATCCACCTACACTTGCCGTCCATTTGGATATAGACTGGATACATATTGAGCATTTAAGTAGTCTACGACCAATTTTGTATTGTAAATGATTGGTGGATTACTCCATCGCTGGAAGTGTATCGAAGATCCCTGCTTGACTTGTTAAAATGTGAATGGGCGTATGCACTGCCTTGGGTTCTACATGTTATGAATATGGCAAGTATTTTAGGTTTTGAGATGCTTTGGTTATGTCCGGAGTGTATCAATAAAACTACTAGGCATATGGCTAATGCAGAAAAGCCAAATTAGGGATTGAATATTTCATACACATGCATCAGTGGGGGTATGAAGTCTATGTCGACAATGTTCAACCCCTACAGTTAAATGGTTGTATGTTAAATTTAGAATGGGTATCCTCCCACTGGGAAGTTTCACCTCCATATGGAACAAGTCAGATACACAATATTGACCACATTGTGAGGCCCATAAGGAAACTATAGAACACTTCTTATTCTTATGCCGACTGCATAGTTCAATAAGAAAAGCAATTTACACTATGTTAAAAGAATTATGGGGTGAGATTAATGGGTGAGGCTATGTCACAGCACAGAAGTACCGAGCATACTGATGTAATTTATGCTTTATCAAAATTGATATGGAAAGCATGGCTGTGTAGAGTGAAATGAGTAATTAATATCTATATATATATTAAATGCTTAGGTATGTTTCTGTACTCAGCTGATGCAATTTATCAGTGTTAGGTTGCCCTCTGCTGTCCCAATAGCATAGTGCACCCACATCAACAACAGCTATCATTTCAACAAACAGAATGAGCATGGTTCTGTGCAGTCACCTTCACCTTCCACTATCGCAAACATTTGGTAGTTACTTATTTCCACCCCCACTTCTCTTCACACAGCGCACAGTGGTTCCAGTGTCAATGAACAGTTAATTACTGGCTCAACATTTCTGTCTCTGGAGAGCAAAACGCTCTAGGACAAATGAAATGCCTCCTCACAATCTAGAATTGAAAGTAGGTGCTGTAATTATGCTGCTGCGCAATATTATGCCATCATGATTATGCTATTATGTCATTTTATGCCATCACAGGGACTCTGCAATGGAACAAGGTTGACAATTACACGTCTTTATAGATACATCATAGAGGTTCATGTGATCAAAGGAACTTAGATACTGTTCTTATATCGCACATACCTCTCATTCCATCTGATGCGTTTAGCCTTTTCAATGACCATTAATAAATCACAGGGACCTACGCCCCCTTTATGGAAGCAATCAGTGATAATTCCAATAATTAAGATAGGGGTCAGAAGTGACCCTATGAATTACTGACCGATATTGACCATTAAGATATGCTTGAACGGCATATGTTACACAGGGAACAGCTAGTATAATATGAATAGTTTAAGGATTGTGTTAATAACTGTATAGCGCAGCATTTTATCTCTATGTATTTAGACCAACACAAAATTGCGATGAATTAATGATTATTTATGTTTTAGAGAGTTGACTGCTTATTTTATAAATTGTTGATTTAATCGGATTGTATATGAGTATGTTTGGCAAAGCGAAATTGCTATTTATTATAGGTGTGGAAAATCCGAAATAAAGCTTTATTGGTGATGATGAGAAGTCTTAAACCTAATCTTAACAAGTCTTCATCCCTCTGCTGATGCTCTATTCTCTAAAATGATTTCCGAGGGCAATGGCCAACAAAAAAGTCCAACTTCCTTACAAGTCCTGTAGCCTCCTGGCTCCTTGCTCAACTTATGCCTATAAAAGAAACATTCTGGGTCAATAAATCATCCACAAACCTAGTCTAGCAATGTTGAGCACTACTTTGAAAAACAAACACAAAAGACAATGCCCTTGGAAGTCTTCTCCAAGAACTACTCACTATTCTGACCTCTCCACATTCTCCTATATCTTGCTTACTGCAGTCAGTCAGACCTCCCCGCGATCTCGATGTCTCATCTCCAGACCTCTGCCTGGTCTTTCTATTTTCCAGACCTCTCACTGGTCCATCTATACGCCAGACCTCTCCATGGGTTTTCTATTCTTCAGAACTCTCCTTGGTCTTTCTCTTCTCTAGACCTCTCCTCTATCTCTTAGTTTCTTCTCAGCACTCAGTTTTTGTGTGATTAAGGTACTTCATCCTTTCTCGGCCTTTGGTGATGAAGTGGTTGCTTCCTTCACCTCAACCACAGAATGGGTGTCTGATCAAATTTAGGAAGGCAGGCATGCAATAAGTGCTCAATGTTCAAGTCATACTTGCTTACAATGATAACTTTGCTCATTCCAACCCAATCAAAATGTTTATTTCTGACAATCCATGAGTCAGATGCCACCATGTTGCTATACAGTGACAGGGGCCAGCTGTTTGCTACACGTTGAGTGAAACACGACATTCCTACACATCTTTCCCCCACAACTCCTTAAGCAAGAAGCATAAGCAGCCTGTCAATAAGAAATGGTAGTAAACTATTAAAGAATGGACTCGCAACTATGAACTGGTAACTTCAAAGGCCTTTATTAACAGGGGTGCAGAAACATTTTCTAAGCAATTGCACCCATCACTGAATCATGTAGCAAACAAGACATATGTTTTGAAAATACCCTCCCCTTGCTTAATTACTAACACAATTTCCTGGCCCTAAAGCCTTGGAAGATTGGAATTATACATTCTTCGAAGAGATTGACTTGGATAGTTCTAAGGACACCAATATGGGCCTCATTATGACTCCGGCGGTAGCCGTGCCAGTAAAAACAGCACAGCTGCCGCCAGAGTCATTTTATTCTGGTGCCCAGCAATAGGGACTTACTGGGGCATTACAGCCTCGGCGATCCCGGTAATTCCACTTTGCCGGCTTACCGGATAAAATGACTCCCCATTCCCATTCGAGTCCCGTTGAACTCAATGGGAATGGGCAGGACGGTAGCACCAGCACCATTCATGAATGGGGCCGGTGCTACCGTCAAGGTCTGCAAGCCGGTGCTGTTTCCGCTCCGCCAGTTCAGACCTGGCGGGCTGAAAGGCACCCTCTCGCAGAACTCGGAGTATGCCGGTCCAGTAACAATGGTGCCGGTCACTTACCGGCACCATTGTTACCGGACCGGCATATTTTTTATTAGGCCTTATGTCTTTAGTAGAGCAAAAGATAAAACAATTGGGAATAATATGGGACAGAAACAATAACTTATCTATTCTGTCCACAAAAAAAGAAGTTCCAGCTCTGTTATGCAGAGTTTAATGGTAGATACCCTGTGCACCTACCTTACGAATTTATATAACAGTAAAATGAGAAGATTCATAATCCAATTGAGGTTGGAACTTCTCCCTACGTTATCAACAATTGGTGTATGCGAACACATCCCATATCTTGAAGGGATTATGCTGCTTCTGCAAAATTGAAGTGGAAACCCGGAGCCATCTTCTCAAGACGCGCTTGGTTACACAACCTCTTATTTTCCTGTCCTACAGTAAGATGGAAGTAAGCCCTGTTTTGTGATGGGACCATTGAAGACAGATACAATTAACCTATTTTCCCCTGTCTTAAAATGAAGATGACAGAGAGCAACTGCCTTTTCCATGCAGAAACCCAACAAGATGATAGCTGAGACATGTCTTTTTTTGTTTTTTTTAATTAGTTTTTACAGAAAAATCCGGTATCCAGTCAAAGTTTCGAATACATAGTTTTCGAAATACAATACTTTTGAAACAAAAGGATCGAGAAAAAAAATATTCAAATGCATTTTTTTAATGTACATGTTTTATTTTTTGGTTTGTATAGTAAAATTAGTGGGTTTTGCCAAAAGAACAAGGGTTTGGGGGGAACCCCCCCTAAAAAAATGCATTTGAATTTTTTTTTTCCGATCTTTTTGTGTCAAAACATTTGTATTTCAATACTATGACTGTTAAACAAGTGACTATGAACCAAAAATCCTGGCACAGCCAGTTAAGCATTTTGATTTTAATATTTATTTAACACTAAAACATTGATCAATTCTTTTGTCAGTGTGTTTTTATGTGCCCAACTCCACACCAGATAGACACTCACCAGCCTTACATTATTTTTTATTATGCACTTATTTTAAGCCTGAGCATTTATAGATATATGATTTTATACATTACATTGTACAAGTGATTCTAATAAGCATTGCCCATAAGTTACAGGTTGGATGCCTTTTCAGGGGGCATTTGGTAAGAAAGATCCAACACAGACACATTAAGCTCATTGCTGAAAGGAGGTGGTTTTGCTAACAAAGACAATACATTATCAAGAATAAGAGGCAAGTATCCTCATACATTTTAAACTGATTGGGCCTCATTACGACCCTGGCGCTTAGGGGTTAACGGCCCTGTAAAAGGCTGCAGCGCCGTTAACCCCTTAGCGCCTAATTACGAGGTCCCTTTGCAGCTCCCAACCTTAACGGCTGGTCTGGACCAGCCGTTAAAGTAGGGACCCGCAAAGGGACCTTGAAGGTAATTACGGTACCGCAATTTGCCTTCCCCATTCCCATTCCCATTGAGCCCTATAGGGCAAAAATGGGAATGGGGAAGGGCCAATGGTGCATGGGGAATTACTGCCCCGCCAACCTTGGAATGGGGTGGTAATTCCCCATTGCACCATGGCGGACTCGTTACAATACCGGCAGCAACCATGGTGCTAATAGCGCCATTGGTTACCACTGGTGTTGTAATGAGGGCCATTGTCTTTTGTTGTCATCCAACTCCAATCCTGGAATGTACAGTGCGGGTTTATTTTTAAGAAAAACATGTGCGGTACCGAGTGGTAACATACAAACACATATATATTGTGCCAGTATACACATTTTTAATTGTGGTCCTCTGGTTTAGGATCCCATTCAATTGATATAATTGAAATAGGGTCTCCTGTGCAGATGCGCCAAGAGAATGACTACAGCGAGAGAGAGATAGCGAATAGATTGTGCAGGTGAGAAAGAGTCTTGAAAATTTGAATGTAAAATATTCAATTCTTTTCAATCTGCAGCAATTTGCAGAACAATTTATTGGTGTGATCAAACTTGGGTCATTTAAGCACAAGTGACTTACATATGCCGTGTATAGAACATAAGAAGCATAGTAATGCACATGCTTTTTCCACATGCTCATATATGTTCAAGCTTCAACATTAGATGCTGCAGTCATCCATTAAGTCAGACAACATGCAATAAATGTTTTATGACTCACATCAGTAGGAAAGCACTGCATATTGGAAAATAAAGTCTAAAAGCCCCTAACCGTGCTTGCCAGCTGAGAGAGGGAGCACCTCCAAATTCAGAGAAGAATGAAGCTGCCACCTATATAAAAATGCCACACACTGAGAGTGAGTCTTAAAGGTCAGCAGCTATCCCCCACATGGAAACACTGCAAGGAGGGAGAGAACAACAGTCCTCAAGTAGAGAACACTCGCTGTATAAGATGAGAGGCGCACAGTCCAGACAGATTTGAATCAGTCCTGATCCAAAAGAGTAAAATACACACTGGAGAAAAAAACTCTTCAAGCCCCCTGAACTATCTTTGATTTGGAAAGGCTACCTGCTGAGAACGAGTCTGAAGTCCCCGAACAGTAGTATTTAGCAACGCTCCAGTCTCGAAACCCGGCACTGCTAGGTAAGAAAGACGTGGAGCCTAAAAACAAGCTGAATTCTTATTTAGCTGCAATACTGCATGCTGGCAGAGTGAGACTTCAATCCCAGAAATGAACGGAACTGACATAAAATCAAAACATTGTACAGTGGGAAAGTGATTGCGAAAAACAGACTGATACTGAGAGCCTTTATAATTAAGACGAGTCAAGATGGTGGCCACGCCGGACACACAAATTACACGGTGACAAGAAAAATAGCATTCTTTTGGACCTTTTATCTGTGTTGGCTACCTTTGATCATAAAGACTGTCACAGAGACCTCTGGCCACTTATGTAAAACCAGTGTGCAAAGAAAAGCGTGTTAAGCTGAATTGTCCACAGCATTGGGAGCGGATGTGCTGAGCTACTTGGGGGCATCCATCTGCTTGAATAGAAAGGTGAAACTAAATGGACGTACTCTGTTCTGGCCGGCATGATGGCTGTGGGGAGCGAGATGGTTGGGTGACCTACTGGAGGATGGGGAGTGGCTTACTTTACCCAAACTGAAGGGAAAAAATGACTTGGAAGGGGATTGTGGGCCGGACTAGAGTGCACTGAAAATAGGGTTGGGTGATGCCAATAGTATTATTAAAAAAGACTTGGGAGACAAAGTTAGAGATCTGACGAGACAGGAGCATCTGGTGTCAGTGGTTTATAATCTCTGGCTGGGGACCAGGAAGGGGAAGTCAACACTAATAGAGAGATGGTCCCAGAATCTTGCCACTGGAAGTGATGAAGCAATGGAATTGTGGTAACGTTCCTCTAACACCCTCATATGGAGGGGAGCTTGCAGGGCTTCATTAACCCCCTGGTCACATGCAGGGGCCAGGCCTGCGCCACTATGTGCTATATTGCACATGTACTAAGCAATAGCTTAAGTCACATTGTCCAACCCCTCTCTCTTTTCCTTTGGTCCATTTGTGTTCCAAAATACCTAAGCACCCAGACTGGAGATCCCCTCTTTCCTGAGGATGCTGAGTTTACGGTCATCCTGAGGAACATGCTGAGGAACCAGAAGGGAGCTACCACATTGTCCTTGCAACATGTAGAACATGTTAGTCTCAACCCAGTCCCGGTTGAGTCTTGGGTAGTAAATCACTGGATGTAGACTGATCATGCAAGAGTTTCTTTGGTGATGTTCCACATGTGTCCTTAGTCAATGTTGGTATTAACTGTTTTATTGTGTTTACCTTTGTTTGTTTAATGCATTTTGGGGAAAACCCAAATTATATGTTTACACCGTATTGCATATAAGTATGTTTAAACTGATTGTCCACATTCTATGGTTTTTTTGGTAGGTGTTTTTCCTAATTCTGTATATATAGCACCCTGTTTAATTTCATTCACTTTAAGAAATGTGCATGGAAACCCTTTTGACAAAATACATTGAAACTATTTATAGTTTGGGCTATTAGGTGTGGCTTGCGACACCTACAAAGCCCTAACTATTGCATTGAAATACTGATTTGCATATACATAGTGAGGGATGGCATATGACAAGGGGAACAGACAAATGACATTCCAGGAGGGACACACCGTGTATTAGGTTTTGTTTGTTTATGAGCCCTCCCATTTGCTGCCCCTAGCTATGCTAATCCCACCCATTCCGGCCTTTCCCACCCAAAAGTCCTCCCCATCATAACTCTTTGAGCTCTGAGCTTGCTTTAATGAAGGCTTTCGATACCTCCGTAGTTGTTTGTGCTGACGTAAGGCGCAGGCTGATTAATAAGTGAGATAGAGGGCAGCTTCTCAGAATCCATATTCTGAAAACCTTCTTCAGTGGCTCACATGCCTGACACAATGATTTTATCTGGTGTTTGCTTTCCAGTGGAAGGAGGCGAGCTTTTAATAAAAGCGTCCTTCGCCCTTTACTGGCTCCCTGCAAGCAAGTGTTATTGAACGCTGCTGCCTAAGCACGGCCCAGCACTGCTGAGGTTGCGCTCTTCATTTCCATACTGGCGCTCTTATTTGTATTTGTATTTGTATTTATTTTGTTTATATAACGCTTTACTCCAAAACGCTGTACATTTTAACAACTGGATACATATAACATTATAACAGTAGAAGCAATTTACAATTATGAATCAAACCAACAAACCAGTAAGTAGAGCAATTAAAATGAGAGGGAAGTGGGAGGGGTGAGGAGGGGACGGAGGAGGGAAAGCAGAAGGGGGTATGAGTGCGAGAATGGAGTGGGTGAGGGGAAGGGGAGGGAGAGGATCATGGGGAAGAGACAAAGGAAGGAGGGGCGGCAAGAAGCGGGGAGGGTTTCATGGCGGGGGATGGAGAAGGAGAGATTTAAGTGAGGTGCGGAAGGAGGAGAAGGTAGGTATAGAGCAGATTGAGAGAGGTAGGGAGTTCCAGTGCAGGGGGGCTAGGAGCTGGAAGGAGCGGAAACGGGAGGGGGCACACAGGGAGGGAGGAACAGTAAGAAGCAAGTGGTCAGCTGAATGAAGGGAGCGGGAGGGAGCATAGAAAGAGAGGAGGGAGGAGAGATAAGGGGGAGCAAGACCATGGAAAGATTTAAAGAGTAAACAGAGGAAATTAAATTTAAGTTGGGAGTGAAAGGGAAGCCAGCCAATGGAGGAAAGGGAAGCAGAAATGGAGTCACAGGAGGAAAGGAAACAGAGGGTACGGACGGCAGAATGGTAGATAGCTCCCCTTGCTTAGGGGGTCTTTTGGAGTACGCATTGAATACCAGAATGGGCACTGTTGTTGTTAGTTAAGGAGTAAGTGCCAGGAATCAAATTTAGGAGGGGCACGGGGGGGGGCAAACACAAAAGTAGGGGGGCACAGACAAAGGCAGGGGGGTGCCTAAAAAAGGAAATGCGTGACGTCACAAACACTCCTGCAGCGAGACTTGTGCACACCAAGTATCCACACCCCACTGCACATCATTAGCAGTTTTGTGTGCTACATTCTGATTGGAGGGGATGGTTTTAACTGCAGCGGGAACTGAACTGTTTTGATTGTTGTGCTTATGAAGACTTATGACAGCCTCCATTCACTATCTATTTCTGCACAACGGTACACTATCCTGTTGTTCAGCTCCTGTGTTGTGTTGCGTTGACAGTACAAAGAGAGCAGCCCAGCTGAGGTAGGTGGGAACCAGGGGGGGGGGCAGGATTTCAGAGCCCCCCCCCAGCGACGCCACTGCTTATAGTCACAACACCACTCTACCCTCAAGTCTCTTCAGCCCTTGATCCCCTAGGCAATGTGTTCATTCTGCCGGCACAGTTGCCAATTTTTTCTGCGGCGCTTAAGTAAACAAAACATTGCAAAGTGCATTTACCAAACAAGGTAAGCGATCGCTCCAGAAGACAATTGCCAAAACATGGATTGTGCTCCCTGCTGTCTGTGTTGCCCGTCCACAGACCACTAGCCCTTTGGGTAGCCGGGTAAATACCGGCGGGGGTCTGTATTTAGAAGCAGCGCTCATCTAGTATGGCCGCACCGGAAAGACGCTGCATGCGTTGGCAGGCCAAACTCCCGGAGAACCCGGATCAACATAGCGGAAGTGTTGAAGGTCCCGGTTTTTGCATCGCTGAGATTGTTCAAGGAAATGCGCGCAGTCCCCAGCTGCACTGAAACCAGCACAGCAGGTGGCAAGCAACCCCAGATCTCCACTGCCAGGGGCTTCCAACAGTCTCACCGTTGGGCATTTACAGACACATGATCTAAATAAGAGCGCCATCTGCTGGCAGGTATTTTAATTCATTCTGCGCTTCCTTTCATTTTAAGCCGGTTTCTTTCCACGGCGATAAGGTGCGAGCGGGTTTTTCTATTTTAAGAACAGCCACAGGAGGTGGCGCCCGATCTGCCACTCTCTTCTCAAAGTCCTTTTCGAAAAATGCTGTGCTCGTCGGCCAATAGAAAAGAAACACCCTTTGTGCAACTTTTCTCTCTATCGCGTGTCACTGCTGGATTGTCATGGAACCTTTACCGGCAGTCTTGGCCTAGATTGTAAAGCGCACCGAAGTAGAGTTAATTCTACAGTGAAAAAAACACCTTCATAGGTACAGATGGGACATTTTGGAAGAACCATACAACCAAAGCTCAAAAGCAAGTCCCTTCTTCACAAATCCCCCCATTACCAAATGTGATACGACCACGTGTACAAAAGCAAACTAGACAATATTTGCAAAATATGCAAGCATGTTGCCTGTTTGGGGAATTATCAGTATATTTTTTAATACCTCTCAAGCATGCAGTGTCGGGCCCCTCGAGCAAGCAGTGTTGGGCCTCTCGAGCATGCAGTGTTGGGCCTCTCGAGCATGCAGTGTTGGGCCTCTCGAGCATGCAGTGTTGGACTTCTCGAGCATGCAGTGTTGGTCCTCTTCAGCATGCTGTGGTGAGCCTCTTGAGCATGCAGTGCTGCGCCTCTCAAGCATGCAGTGATGGGCTTCTCGAGCATGCAGTGCTGGGCCTCTCGAGCATGCAGTGTTGGGCCTCTCAAGCATGCAGTGTTGGGCCTCTCGAGCATGCAGTGTTGGACTTCTCGAGCATGCAGTGTTGGTCCTCTTCAGCATGCTGTGGTGAGCCTCTTGAGCATGCAGTGCTGGGCCTCTCAAGCATGCAGTGATGGGCTTCTCGAGCATGCAGTGCTGGGCCTCTCGAGCATGCAGTGTTGGGCTTCTCGAGCATGCAGTGTTGGGCTTCTCGAGCATGCAGTGTTGGGCCTCTCGAGCATGCAGTGTTGGGCATCGAGCATGCAGTGTTGGGCCTCTCGAGCATGATGTGGTGGACCTCTTGAGCATGCAGTGTTTGGTCTCTCGAGCATGCAGTGTTGGGCCTCTCGAGCATGCAGTGTTGGGCCTCTCGAGCATGCAGTGTTGGGCCTCTCGAGCATGCAGTGTTGGGCTTCTCGAGCATGCAGTGTTGGGCCTCTCGAGCATGGAGTGTTGGGCATCGAGCATGCAGTGTTGGGCCTCTCGAGCATGATGTGGTGGACCTCTTGAGCATGCAGTGTTTGGCCTCTTGAGCATGCTTTGGTGGGCCTCGCGAGCATGCAGTGTTGCTCCTCCTAGCAGGTTTGACTGGCCAATGGGGAAATATGGCAGCCCCTGACAGAGTTCACAGTTTGTGGGAACTAAAGGGTAGGATGTTCCCTTACTTTTGTTGGAAATTCGCCTGCACAAAAGCCCAAACTGTTGCCAGTGCCAATGCTTGTTTACATCTGGCATGAAGAGAGATGCTCGTTATTGGCCACAATGCAAATTATATAATACAAAATGTATAGGTTGTGAAAATAGGTGCAAAGGCAATGACAATAGACGTTGCTCAAAGGAAAGTATATTTCAAATGTTGTGCATATATCGCGTGCCTCTTACATTGGCAGAAATGTACATCATCTTGAACGAGATGGAGGGTAAACACAGTGGCACAAGGGCTTAAGGGGGCCGGGCTCAACAGGGGCGGAGAGAGCAGTCAATTAATCGAGCTGATGAACTTAAATACATATAGAAAATGTTTACTGGATTTGTAACATATTTGTTGCAGGCAGAATCTACATTGCGCAGAAACGTTAGTACCATAATATCCACTAGATGGCAGCCTGATCCTAGAATGACAACAATTAGGGAATCATAGTAAACAATTGCAGAGAGAACGTTAACATATGAAACTGTGAGAATATGTAGAGTGGCGTTTCAGGGACGATGTGAAATGGCATGAAAAGAGAAAACTATATTTTTGGAACGATGTTTTTTCCAGCAATATTTTTTTTTTCAAAGTTATTCTTTCATCAATGCTGTTTGTGCTAAATACATGTCTTTGGTATTCCTGCATTAGCCCTCTTCCCCTGCCAGCAACAGCCATCTGGACCCATGAGGAGTAACGCATAAGATGGCCGCCGCCGCTGCATCAAAAAAGCAAGATTACCACCATGCCCTGCTGGGGTCCATGCAAAGCCCTGATTGGGCAACCAGGACTGTTCAGCAAGATGTGAATTGCTGCTGGATGGCGGAGCCAGCCACAAGTCAAGGGTGCTGCTACTTAAGGTCGAATGTGGTCTCTGTGGTCTCCACCGCGTGATATGACATGATATGTAATTTATAACGCACCTATACACAAGTGTTTCAAGTGTGACGCAGTGCCACACGTCGCCTCAGTTTCCTGTATCGAGCCGACCTGCGCTCCTACTTTCTTCTATCAAGCTCAGCCCTGCTATGTTTGGCCAGTGATACCTAAGTCGATATCCTGTGGCTTACCAATGCATAGCTCTCAACTCACACGCTTTTGGTGGGTGTCACCCGCCTTGTAAAAGGCTGACTCACCCGCCAAGCCTCCTGCACACCCATTCATTCCAATGGGCGTCTCACCCGCCAAAAACAAAATCGGGTGATTTCACCCGCCATTGCAACACAAATGGTTGAGAGCTATGCCAATGCTACCCAGTGCCATAATCCACCTCTCGGCAGCACACCAAATCCCCCTCCTCATACCCACCCTCTATCTCACTCCCGAATGCATTACCTTGAAGGTCCCAGGGTCGGTGGTCCAGGTTGTTACCAAGACCACTTAAAAACGTCCACCCTCCCGTGCCTACAACAGAGCCTGCCTCCCCCTGACCTCTGCATTGCTACGATCTCGCCCTACGCCACCTGCCCCCTCTCTGTATTGCAAAAAAACTGCTATCTGCGGTCGAGAACCCACCTCCGAGCCACTTACAGCATAGGTGTTGAAATACCTACTCAGGGTAGCTTGGCGCCCTTACAAACCCCTGCATTCAACCAGTTCCATACCTTATGTGCACTAATCAGGCGGTCCTCCACACCTACACGTACTAACATCTGGCCTCTGTTCAGAGGTGTTGCTGGGGGGGGGGGGGCTGAGGGGACTATAGCCCCTGGTCTTTTGGTTGTAGCCCCGGATAGAAGCTCAGTTGCTATAACCAAAAGGCTATAGCTAGCCTCGAGTCCCATCAGTCCCGCCATCAGCTTAGCCCCTGATCTTTTCCAGACCTAGCAACACCCCTGCCTCTGATTCATATGTCTAGCTACTGAAGGGAATAACCCTACTGGCGTTGGCTGGGGCAAGTATTAACCGTCAAACTGCATGGGGGGTACCAACGACGTTTTTATATTCTTTTAGAACTGTTTCTTTGAGCTTCAGATAGAGTGCTTTTCGTGGTTACTCAGACCCTTTATTTACCAGTGTAACAGTGCCTATTAATAATTGGATTAAATCAGAAAATCCCTTGTTTGTTTTAAATAGAGTTTATAGAGAAATTTCACAAACTTAGAAAAGTGCAATGCAAACTTGTACGTCAGCAAAACATGTTGCTATAAACCTGTACATACTTTCTTTCAGTACATTTCATGGATAGGAAACTGAAGTTGTGTTTACAACCCTGGGTGAAGATTTAGACAAAGAATAGTGGAAAAAGTGTCAGAAGAAGTGCATTTAGGAAAAGGAAAGCTACCATTGCCCCATGTGACTTACAATACAACCAAGCAACCAAACTGCCACATCCTCAACAGCTTGGATGAACAGCACCTCCCGTAGGTCTAACCCTGCCCGAAAAAGTGATGTGCGCACTACTAGCAACATGCAAAGGTCTCATGACGAAGGATCGCGGCAGGAATGCATATCTGCGCCAATGGCCCGACCAACATGCCATATCCAGTTCCCAATGCCACCGGCCATGCCTCGGCCACTAGCCACCAGGAAAGGCCTTCTTCGAACTCTTCAAAATATGCAACCTATGCCTGTCTCGCATCTAGCCATGGTAAAACTGCCAATTGCGAAGCCGCATGAAACATCTGCCCCAAAACTGTCTCCACCGACCCACACAAGGAGAGAATCCAACAGAACAATAATCACACTGCCGCAAATGGCGCCGCTCGCCCTGCACCAAACAGTGATGGAAAACAATGTGTGATGATCGGTGATGCTCCCGTCCAGTTGGCTGCTCATGCCCCTGCCCCCTGCCTACCCTGGACTAATTAATCTTGTAGCCATGACACCACTGTTGAAAATGTAATTGGTTGCCATGTTGATGCCGTCGCTTCCCCTGCACCCCTTATCTCTGAAGCCAAAGCAGCTGCCCGCATTGCCGCAAACTCTGGTGATAAAAATACAAATGCCTACCCTACAACCAACCCCTACAATGCCGACACCATGGCCTGCCATACCTGTGATATTACAGTGCCTGGTGACATTACCTGCCTCACACCCAACTATACTGGGGGAAATAAAGCCCATGGGGGAACTGTCTCTGACCACATATACAATGAGGATCATTGCATAAACAATGACAACTGCCCCGCCTCTTGTACTGTTAGCCCAATAACTGACACTCATTGCCTAGACAGGTGCAAAACTGGCTCCATGCTTACCGAATCAGCTCCCAATACCGGAATCTCTACCTGTGTGACACCCAACCGTGGCGCAATTTCTAACGACCTGGTAATCCTTCCCCCGGACGCCTACACTTGTAAATGCATCAAGCCTGCTGATACCAGGCTGAACTTTGCTCTGGTCAATGTCTGCTCCCTACCAGCCCACGCGCTGGACATCCACCACCTCCTCCTAACAGACAACTTGGTCGCACTGGCGATCACGGAAACTTGGCTCCATGCTGCCGCAGGTTCAGCCCTCTATCTGGCAATCCCTAGAGGTTATATCATCTTTAGAAATGACAGGCCCGACGCTAGATGTGGAGGAGTAGCCATCATAGCCAAAGATCACCTATCCATAAAGTCTTTCGAGACTTCCATCAAGAATTGTGACATCATATCCGTAAAGATCTCCTCCTGCCCCACCAGCACAATAACTGTCCACACTATTTACCACCCTCCAGGCCTTACCTTCACCTTCGAAGGAGACCTCCTCCATATACTACATGACAATATAAAGCCGTTGTCTAGAGTCATCCTTCTCAGAGCCCTAAACCTGGGCCTGAATGACCCTAACAACCTGCAAGCCTCTTCCTCGGCCAACTCCCTGATTACCCTTGGCTATAGTCACTGCATCAACGCCCTCACACATGCCAAAGGGTGCACCCTGTATTGGATCATAGAGTTTAACTTCCCAGTTTCCATCAGTTCCAATGCTCCATGCACTTGGTCTAACCACCACATTATTGTCTTCGACGTCCCCTTCGGCTAACACACCAAACCCGCCTCCACACCTCTACCTCGAAACTGGGCTTGCACTTGGAAGTCCTTAAAAAAAGCACCTCATCCACTGGATCCCATCATCCTAGCAGACCTCTATAATACTATTTAATCAAAATTGTCTCGGGAGGATAACTCAGTGACAACGTACTCGCCTTGGAAGCAAGGCAACACGGAACACCACAGGTTTGATCCCTGCTTAGAAACCTCTGGGTATTAAGCGTGTTATAAATAACCTATCATATCATACCAGGACCCTAACAACAGTGGTGGATACCATCACCCCCTTAGCACCCAAAAAAGCCAAACCGGCAGGGCACATTAACTCTTGGTTCACCCCAGACCTCTTGGAACTCCGTGCAAAAAAGGACCGCTGAAACATCTTGGAAAAAAACCACTCAGGCGCCCTAAAACTTGCTTTCCTGAAAGTAGCCAAACCGTACAAACAAGCCATCGTCCTTGCCAAAGCCACCACCGTCAATGCCAGAATTGTCGATGCTAAATCTGACACTACGGAATTATTCACCATTCTGAAAGAACTAGAAACCCTGAACACCCAACCGTCCTCTCTTCTGAAAGACAAAGCATGGTGTAACAACATCCAAAATGCTATGTCACTAAAAATGGACACCCTACACCAACAGGTTCTTGCCAAACGTACTGCCCTGAAGCCTTCGCAACAAGGTTCAACCAACACTAGCCCTCTAACGACTAATGACCCGAGTAGCCCACTGCTCCGCTTCCAAAAAAAACAGAATTAGAAACATTGCACATCTTAAAGAGTCTCAAACCATCAAGATGCAAAGGGGATGTCTGCCTGGCCACACATATCAAAGATTGTTTTCAAACTCTTATTCATTACAACCTTCATTAATGTTTTTGTTGAGGCAGGATCAATCCCCTCCACCCTCAAGGAGGCTTGGGTTATTCCCCTACTAAAAAGAAACTACCCTCGACCCTGCCCTATCTAACAACTACCGGCCAATCACCACAGTCCCCTTTCTACTCAAAATCCTGGACAAGCAGCATATGTCCAAATCCAGCACTACCTGGAAACCAACCTCATCCTAGGAGTTCAGCAGTGTGGCTTTCGTCCAGGCCATGGCACTGAATCTGCACTCCTAGACCTTAAAAAACAGATTGACGCGATCAGGGGTGAAGGGAAACCTGCCCTGCTTCTCCTCCTAGACCTTTCTGCAGCCTTTGATTTAGTCGACCACAAAATCCTCTCCCACCATCTGACCACTTCGCATCATTCTCACCTGAAGCCACAACATGGATCGCAAAGGTAGAGTGATGCAAGTCTTTGCCGAAAACGCAAGTGCGCCACCAGCCCCAATCAACTGCGGGGTCCCACAGGGTTCCTGAGCCTATAATATATTCACCAAACTCCTCTTTGATCTCCTGGACTCCCTCGGCATAGCCTACACCAACTATACCAATGCAAGCAAATTCTTCTCCCCTATCAGGCAACTTCTCCACTGACTCTGAGCACTGGTTACGCAACTATCCAAGCATGGATGGCATGGATGGCAACAGTGCTATGAAAACTTGAACCGATCTACTCAGCGTTAAACATTGATGCACTTTGATGTATGTATCCCCCACTGTAAAAACATTAGGGGTTTATCTTGATGTATCACTTTCACTGACTCGCCAAGTTAACGCTATATCTTCATCACCAGCCTACACTACCAAATTGATAAATGCTGCCAGAACTTTCATCCACAGATAGCCGTATAACAATTGCACATGCTGTGGTAGGCACCAGGCTAGACTACTGTGATGTACTCTTCGCCGGCACATCAGCATCCAACCTACAGAAAATGCAGACGACACAAAATAATGCCCTCCGAGCAGCACTAAACATACCTTAAACCGAACATAGCTGTGCCACACGCAGGGCTGTAAACTGGCTACCAATCAAAGAGAGGATTATGTTCAAGACGCTATCGATCACCAATGAATGTATCTCCAAGTCTGCTCCACCCTACCTTTCCCACAAAATCTCCAAGACATTCTCGTCAATACCCACAAGAACACCCTACTCCAACAGAATGGTCCAGCCCAAAGTTAAACGAGCCAAAGCAGCAGGATCCAGCTTTCCATTCATTGCAGCTGAACAATGGAACTCCTGCCCTCATTCTCTGAGAGTTGAAAAATCCTACTGGGTTTTCTGCAGACCTCTAAAAACCTGGTTCTTTACCCAGCCACTAGCTCCCTTCCCTGGCTGCCTCTCCACCGGAGTGACCTGATGAATACCACTTGACCTTCCTTCCTCCAATCCCGCATGCTTTCTTACTATGTATCTTAAATGCTTGCATGTATGTATTCGTCATTCTGCTTGTAAACGAACTACTGCCAAACAACCAAATGTAACTTGTACCAGTAACAGCGCCTCAACGCCCCTGGGTTTTTGTGCGCTATACAAATTAACTAAATAAATAAAAAAGTGACATGCTGATGGTGCATTGCTGGACTCTCTCTCATTCTGACATTTGCTTTCCCTTATTTCTGTCATTCTGTGGTGTATTACCCTTTGTGCAATAAGTTGGAGTTTAACATTTAGTTTCCTTCTTCAGAGTGGCTTTGATGAATAAATAGCCTTTATCAAAATAACAAATACATTGTTTTTAGCACCAAGAGTAGTGTTTAAATTGAACATACTTTTTGTGGTCTAGTGTTTGGTATTTGGAGGGGGTCGGGATACAAGCAATGCAACGAAAAGCAAGGAGTTGCCCCTTTTGCTGCTTAGTTCAGGTCATGTCTGCATACCCTAAAACCTTGGGTCTGATCTTACCTCAAGAGCATTGACACGAGGCATAGAACAAAACCCCCAGGTTCGTGCGAAATTCCAAATAATTGTCCACAGGGCTAGACCAAGTGTGATTAGACGAGGATCACAGTGGATTCTTTTAATGGTTGTGTTATTTCCTCTGACAGTAATGGCTGAGAGAAAGAAACAAGAGAACCCTCAACCGGTGCGGACCAAAAATCAACGCTATGCAGAGTGCAAGTTAAGGGGCTCCTATCAAGAAGAAAAACAAAATGATGCATTTAGTCTTTTAATGTAGGCCCCCTGTTAGGCTCGGACTTACTTTGCACCTGCTTTACTTCCTGTGGCCACAGTTACTTGTATACACTCATGGATCCCTGATATTGACTGTCTTTTAATGACGTGTTAGCTACACCAATCACACAGCCAAATTACCCTTGGATACGCCAAATGTGGACCAAAACTCCCAACATGTTGGACTGCAGAGCCTACCATGAATGTATATAAAACACAACAAAACAGTTTAATTTATATGACACTTTCTTCCAATAATTTGTGAAAAACGCCAGTGATCTTTGTTATACATTAACTAATTGCACTCCAACACCCAAGGACGACAGGACACCTCTTACTCTTACTTTCACTTTATTCTAACCCCCACCTCTTCCTCCCTGAGGCTCCTCCCTTTCCTCCTCTGAAGTTCTGTCCGTAAGATTACTTTCATCTTCCCTCACAACAAGGGGCAAGGTACAACAGAATCCACTGTGAACAGGTTACCAAATGTGCAACTAAACACTTTCGCACATCAAAAAATTATAATACTATTTAATCAAAATTGGAACGTCATGTCCAAACATATTAAACTTTTTCTTTAACAAGACAATTTTCCGTGCTCAATTGAAGAAGGGATTACTTTCACCTGAAGGTTTCCATGTTCATTCTTAGACCGTTTTTTTCCACATCACTTTTTGCTGAAAGTTTTTTGTTGCACTAAATCATCGAATTTATTATTTATTTGGGGCTTCCCCCCAATCCTCCCTCCCCTATTATTTATCCCTATACACCACCCCACCCAACACCTCTTATGCCTCCACGACCCCCCATATTTTTTGATGATCTCATTATTCATGGGGAGGTTTGAAGAAATATGTAGAACCCTGGAAGCGTTATTTTTATGTTGGGATTCTAGAAACATAACTCTACCTGTGAGTTGCTATCGATTAGCGGACTCTACTTTGTAATGTCACATTTGTTTGTAGTTTCAGGGGCAGTGGTGACTACCTTCCGTGAATGCTCTGATGTGAAGTAAGATGTCATCTTGCCATGTAGTTGTCAGGACTGGGAGGCGTCTAAATCCAGTGCATCAAAGAGCAAGGTGCCAAATCCATTGAGTAAGCCATCTACTCCTGCCGTGCACTATATAAATAATGGGGGATGGTGGAGAAAGTAGTCTACCTGGAGAAGACCAAAAGACCAAACACCTATCTTCTGTTGCTCTCGCCCTGAATCTGTCGGCTGTCACCCGTGCAGCACCGTAACCGTTGCAGTTGTTTTATGAGGCGGAGCCAAATGGCAAGCGATATCTGTGCAAAAAGGAGAGCAAATGCTTTTCCTGCTGACTGCCACACTTAATCTGCACTGCTTTGTGCATGGTTCGCACGGTGCCGTAACCTTTCTAATGTTTCAGGAGGCGTTGAGTGAACATGGGGAATTAAGAGCACATAACTCGGACATTTTTAAGAATTGTTTTTTATCACATAAGCAATGTGATCTCAATGCTTCCGAAGACATCGTAGTTCTTCCCATTGCCCAGATAAACCGGCATGGGTCTGGCCTGAACTATGAAAAGGAGTAGGTCTTTCCAACAGACAACCACATAGACGCATACACTCATTGCTACACATGTGCGATCCTCACAAGTACTCCCACAGCTGAAGTGGGGACCTGTATACTAGTGAGGCCACGCAGTGAAAAGCAAGGACCTTTGGGTTACTATACTGTACATTTGACGAACTTGGATTAACAAGCAAGCTAGCAGTGAATGCCCAAGCAGAACTTCTGTAGGGCAGGAAAACGCAAGGCGTGTCTTTGACCATGTGGAGGTTGAATTGACTATTCTAGCTGCGTGGATCCCAAGCAGAACTTCTGTAGGGCAGGAAAACGCAAGGCGTGTCTTTGACCATGTGGAGGTCGAATTGACTATTCTAGCTGCGTGGATCCCAAGCAGAACTTCTTTAAGGCAGGAAAAGGAAAGGCGTGTCTTTGACCATGTGGAGGTTGAATTGACTATTCTAGCTGCGTGGATCCCAAGCAGTACTTCTCTAAGGCAGGAAAACGCAAGGCGTGTCTTTGACCATGTGGAGGTCGAATTGACTATTCTAGCTGCGTGGATCCCAAGCAGAACCTCTCTAGGGCAGGAAAACGCAAGGCGTGTCTTTGACCATGTGGAGGTCGAATTGTCTATTCTAGCTGCGTGGATCCCAAACAGAACTTCTGTAGGGCAGGAAAACGCAAGGCGTGTCTTTGACCATGTGGAGGTCGAATTGACTATTCTAGCTGCGTGGATCCCAAGCAGAACCTCTCTAGGGCAGGAAAACGCAAGGCGTGTCTTTGACCATGTG
The DNA here is from genome assembly GCF_040938575.1 of Ambystoma mexicanum. Classification (NCBI taxonomy): domain Eukaryota; kingdom Metazoa; phylum Chordata; class Amphibia; order Caudata; family Ambystomatidae; genus Ambystoma; species Ambystoma mexicanum. The sequence goes on from NC_090924.1 coordinate 1,030,045,719, forward strand.
GAGGTCGAATTGTCTATTCTAGCTGCGTGGATCCCAAGCAGAACTTCTGTAGGGCAGGAAAACGCAAGGCGTGTCTTTGACCATGTGGAGGTCGAATTGACTATTCTAGCTGTGTGGATTCTGGAGCTATGCATTAATTTGTATTTGACCTATAGACACACATATCCAAATATATGGGTTTGACAAAAACCCTTCTTGCTTTTTTCCCTTTGAATTTTTCTTCCAATGATGCCACACATGCCACACATGTCTTTCTCCTAATTTTAGAGTGGGGTTGAGGAACAGCAGCTTTTCAGACCTATAACAACACATTTCAATGGACCAAGTAAAACTGGTCAAGAGTCTGGGTTCATTCAGCTCTGGTGTCGGCATCGTCCCCACCCTCTGTCTTGTCACAATACAGTCCAATACTAGTATCCATTGCTGTGTGGTGGACTACCATGTGTGATGAGTTGATGATGCACTGAACCCCCTTGTCCTGCTGGCAGCCTAAACGCATGTACATTAGCTTAATAGCCTTCCCTGTACATTAGTGGTAAAAGCACATGATTGTGCAGCTACTGGTCTAGCATAAAATACCTCCTCGTGCGTGAGTGCCATATTTCTTTCTAAAGATCTGGTGAGGGGAACGCATGCTGGCTGTGCCACAGATTTAGATGTGTGCTGTGCTATTCATGTAAAATGCTTCAGAAGTCCATGAACAGATGCATATTGTCTTTCTAACAGTTTACAGCATGTATTTCTGGTCCATCTTCTCCACAGCCTCTCTCACCATCAGTAGCTCTGAAAAAGGCTTGCAATAAAGTGGAAGACACCAGGAGAGTTGAGTCAGGCTGGTGTTCACCGGTCCTAATGACACAGAGGACGCTGATGCAGCTAACATTCAATTGACGCATGTAGTGACCAATTGCCTCACCATAATCTTTGCCCACAGTCAATGGTTTTTTAATTGAACAGGTTTACTATCACATCAAAACATTGCTGTCCTCCGATGAGCCAATCAAAATTGCAGGAGTGCACTCAATAACTACTGGTATTGACTGTATTCAAACATTCTGATGTCATAATAAGACAGGGAAACAGCATAAACCATTTTTCTGCTTTCAAGAAACATAAATGCAAGAATTCCTTCAAACAGCACTCCCTCTCTACAAGTATCTTTTTTTCACTGCACCTTCAATGTGATAAGCAACATCCAATGGAAGATGCCAAAGCAAAAACATGGAAAAATGCCATCACTTTCACATAGATAAACCATTTACTTTTTAAATACGCCCAATGCATGCTCATATTAAAATCATTCCAGTTCAACCACGCTTAAAATGAGAACATTTATCTTATAAAGGTAACCTTGTTACGTAAATGCTACAAAATAAAACCATATTTAATTCACACATTTATTTTACTCACTATTAAAGTAAGCTTTTTACTTGGCCACCACAACTCCAAAACCTATAATGCTATTACCTCTATATCCTAAGACCTCGGCAGGGGTCAGAATCGCTTGGGATAGTGACCCATCCCCAACATATGGTCCAAGGTGAAGAAAGCCCTAACGTGTTGCAGGGTGAATTAGCAGCATCCTTTAGAATTCCTGGCAGGCATCGCTATAAAAAAGGGCAAAAGAGGAGGAGGTGGCAGATGAAGACCTTGATGTCGCCACAGAGCTGCGGGCAAGTGCTATGCAATGTCTGGGGTGTTATTCATAGGTTACACGAGGTAGCAGCGCTGCCCCTGGACTCACCCTTTGCTACCCCGTCACTGCCCTTGAAACCTCGGGTAAAGCATTGTAGTGGCCCTGCCAGAGACTTAAAGAAAGCACACTCTCAAAGTGCAGTTGTTAATGAAATCAGGCAAATTACCAGCCGAAACCTCAGGATCTGATTATAAAACGATTTCTTTAGCTTCAGAATAAAAGACAATAGATCGGCTCAAAATAAATTACTGCCATTCATGCTATCTCGGTTATACTGCTGAAAAAATTAAGAAATATGCTACTTGTAAGCCATAACAGACATTGGCCCTCATTACAAGTCTGGCGGTTCGAAAATAAGGGTGCCGGTAGAAACGTACCGCCATGCTACAATGATGCCGGTAGGGACCACATTAGCAACGGGACTCTATGGGCCTCCATGAAAATGGGGATTAACTCTTACCGCCGCCGCTTGTGATATCCTGGTGGCACCGAGATATTAGGTGGTGGTAAGGGTATTACGGGGTTGGCAGCAACCTCGTAATGAAGCCCAATGTTTAATTAATTTAGTTCAGTTCATGCTTGGAGGACTTGTATGTGATTTTGCAAGATTTGTCTACCCTGGCACTGCAACCTGGCGGCCTGATAATCAAGCAACAAAGTTTCGATCACTTGCAGATTCTGCAGATCGACTGACAGCACTTGCCTTTCCTTCTGCTGAGTGGCAGCATGGGATGGGCAGGAAAGACCATGCAGGCATCCTGTCAGTGGGGAGAAGGAGGGAAGGGCGACTGCTTTAGGATTCTAGTGCACACCAGAAGCTTGTAATTCTGCATAACTGCTTGGAGCAGGGTTTTACAGTATTTGCGCAATAGGTTTCTCTCACAGAATGTACATGTTGCACATGTTGGGGCAACATGCAAGAAGAGGCATTTTTGAAATGATCAGAAGTGCACCAATCACTAGAGCATCACTAGAGCTGCAGACGACACATGTGTAGTAAATACATCCTGTGCACCGAAGCAAGTAAGTACTGCTTGGCCGTGTTACTTCCTGCATCTCCTTGGATTTCTGACAAAGGATTACTTCGCTTCGATTTATCAACCTTCACATTGAACTGCATTAACCAGAAGGTGAATATCCCAACACAATCACATCCAAAGACTATCAACATTAGATATAAGTATACTTACTGTTGTTTGCTTGTTTATCTAGGCTCCTTTACAAGCCGACTGCATTCTGTTACGCCTTTGGAAGCGGGACTTTAAAAAACAGAACTCGCGCACTGAAGCAAGTACTGTGTAAGTACCGCTTGGCCGCTTAGCCATGGACTCGCGGTACTGCAGTACTGAAAACGAGGAGACGACGGTATTGTGCTTATTATTTTTGTTTATAAATGTACTGAGCAATTGATTGTTTGGAATTGTTGGTTTCCTTGAAATCAGTGGGTGGCTTGAACCGCCCTCAGATATTACAGCAAGAAATTGAAAACAAATGCGTACATACCCGCTAAAATCTAACATGCCTGATATGCCTCAAATGCCTCTATCCTCTTTAAAAATTCAGCCAAAGTCAGGATTGAAACAGAAAAGTATTTCTCGTATATCACAGAAAGCTATTACCCTGACTCCGGTTACACGCTCCCTGATAAACAACAAAGATATCCGAAAGATTTGTGCTAAACGGAAGGATATCGCTGTAACGCCATTAAGGGGTCAAGACATTCTTGACTTGTCCGGATCAGATAATCCATGTGTGAATGACCCACCAATGCCTGATCACCAGGGAATGTGTGATAATACCATCTTAAACGTTTCTAAGGCTCTCAAACAAGACAGAGAAATGCGTACACCAATGATTACAGTTGAAGAAGATTTAGAAAACGATTAAGTATTTTCTGACATCTCAATCCATGCGAGTAGTGGGGCAGGGTCGAACTTAACATGTGAAGATTTGCATGACTATCACGCACAATGTTCCATGGATACCTCAAACCCATCAATGATAGCATCGTATATACAAACAACGCCCAGGCGGCATTTATCCTCAATTGGGACAAATAAATCACCACCCAATAATGCTTTAATAGAAATTACGTTGGCGGCAGTTAATACTACTATTGCAAGCCTATATAAACTCTTTGAGACTCTTGATACAAAGATCTCACTTCAATCAGTTCAGATACAACAAATAGCCGATTGGATTACCACTTCTGGTACAATTGAAACACACCCCAAACTCACAGAGACAACAAAATTACCAAATGACCACAGTAGTACGGTTCAGGCCATTTCAGCAAGTCCTCTAGAATCAGCATTACCTTTCTTCAGGCACATAATTTGCCCGGCCGAATGCTTTGATGTTCCAACGTCACTAGCTAACACCTCTTGGACTAGTGTTGATTCTCAGTCTGAGTCTTGTCTTCAGCCCCCCAGACCGTTACCTCATGATGACTTTTTCCAAAGTCCACGAAATAGAGGTCGGGCAAGGCTTTTGCTGACTAAACCTTTTCAAACAGCACGCAAGACAAATAAATTGTTGAATCTTCATACACGACCATCTCTTGCAAAGGTTACCAAAAATGAAACACCACTGCTGTCCGTGCCAGCGACGGCAGATGTTATCATTCTGGACAAACCAAATGCTGATAAAAATCAAACATCACAGCAGGCTTTTCCAGTGTCAGTTGATGTTATCATTCTGGACAAATTAAACGTCCTGGATTAAACACGACAAAGGTGTGCTGTGGCAGCGCAAACTCAAGGGCCTTCTTCTGAGCCAAACAAATCACTCTCCACTAAATGAGCTTGTATCCCTTATTGAAGGAAAAGCACCAGTTAAACAAAAAGTGCCAATACAGTCCACCCTTGAAAAATGTGTCCAACCGTTAGCTGCAACTAGCGCACTGAATAACATCAATAAAGTAGAACAAGTGCAAAGCTTAGAGGAAAGAACAATTGCAATTAAAGAAGCAGTTGATGCTTACCATCTTCTACGCATGACAGAGGCTAGATCAAGCCCTATATTGGTGGGCTCAATCACAAAGATTCCGCAAGCGAGTGAGAGAAATTCCACCCACATAGATTCCAACAAAGACGAAATCTTAACAGGGGCTCAACGTATGGGCAATTGTAAATGTACTAATGTTCTTATGAAAACACAAACTATGTCTGAAGCCCCATTTAACAAGCCCAAAATAAACAGAGAAAAAAGCAGTTGGAATCAACGCTTACATACTAAAAAGCAAGTATCGAAACATTGTCACACTTTAATACTAAGTATGATTTGTGTCGGACAAGCATATTGAACATTTTTGGTGATGTGCATGCTTTGGAGGACGTCGCATCGGGCGGCATTGATCAAGTGGAATTCCTATGTGACCAAAACTTATCAATTGTTCGTCTTTGGATTAGATTTGGATTAGTATTGAACACTTTGTGGCAAGCAAAAATGGAATTGTTTAAAATGGGTTTTCTTTTGGCGCAAGATCATGAGCATGTAGAAAGAGAAATGCATGCGCCAAATATTTCAAGTGACAAACCACACACTTCCAAATTCGTAAATGTGCCGTGCCTCATTTTGCGAAATTGTACCCAGAGTACACACTGAAACTACTGCAAATAGACAAGCATAACCATTAACAGAAGAGAGTATAAACCTTATTTCTTTAGTAAGTTGGAACTCTCGGGGATGTACACATTTGCAATGGGGTCAAGATAAAGGTATAAATGAGTTTGATATTGTTGCATTGCAGGACACTCGGATGCGCACCCCTCCCGCCTGGGATGATCATGAGGTCATTTTACTCCCAGCCATTCCTGCCTTAAAAGGGAGAGCCATGCCGGATTGTTGGTAGCAGTTAAAACCAGCAGAGGTCTACGAATCCTGCCATGGGTTTCTCCCAATAATTTCATTCAACTTGTGAGAATTACACACGGACTACAATCCATAGCCTTGATAAACCTCTACTGTAATCCAGCTGCAATCTCTGACAAAGCTCTTTATAGAGCCCTGTCTACTCTGTTTGAAACCATAGCTAAATCTATTGACGTCACGTCCACCATCCTGGTAGGAGATCTTAATTTAGACTGCATTGACCTTTCCAAATGCATTCACTCGGGAGAAATTTCAAAATGGATTGGTTTTATGGGAGACAAATATCTAAGAATGACAAATGGCTCACTGCCTGGGGATGTTCCCTCTAATCACACCAGGCAGAGAGGATCATCAAAAAGCACCATTGATTACGTGTACTTGAATGAAGAGTTATTTATGAAAGCAACCAAATTCGAAGTGATCCATCAGACAGCTAGTGATCATTATATGCTCACATTATATTGGCCATGGGGTGAGTGCAAGGGTGGAAATGACCAACAATGGATGAGACACAAGCTCACTGTCAATAATGTGAAAACCAGATTCAAATGGACAACTAGCAAACTTGATTCCTTGAACAATGCACTCAATGTTGTACAGCCCTGGCACCATTTTGAATCATATGTAGGAGCTTTATCTTCCTTCAGTATTCTCAGTCTCCTTCATGAGCTTAGAGAGCATGCGCGTAGATCTGTAAATGCAGATACCGTAATTGGATCCGGGCTCGGAAGGCCCAATTGTTTCAACATGACAGTGAAGCCTTCATGTCATCACTATCTAATAAAAATTCGGCTCAGATCTGGACATTATTAAACAATGGCTCCAATCAGAGACAGGTAGATAGATGCCCAACTGAATGGTGTCAAAGAAGTACAGTGGATGGCACATTTTTCTCAGCTATATGCTGATAAAGAGTTTGAACAATACCATTATGAATTGCAAGGTAAAACATCTTGGAAGCTTGAATGCACGTTAGAAATAGTAGAGGAATTTATCCATAAATCATCTGCTTCACGTGCCGCAGGCCCGGATGGCCTAACCAATTTTATGTTCAAATCACACTCTAGCCAATGGGCCATTGTTCCTAATAATATTTTCCAACACATCCTATATAAACAATTACTTCCAACCTCTTGGAGTTCATCGTTAATAGTGCCAATATTTCAAAAAGGTGATCGGTTGAAACCTACAAATTATCGCCTTATCGCATTGCTTGATGCCCCAGGATTTTTTTTTCAAGATTAGTTCTGAGGGACTTTAGTTGGTGGACTACGCGACCCAAATCAGACGGGTTTCGTGGCTGGCTTAGGAACAACTGTAAATCTGTTGACGTTGAATGCCCTTAAAGTACAAGCACATAACATAAAGTCACCTCTCTATACGCGTTCATTGACCTACATTCAGCATTTGATCCTGTGTCCAGAGTCAAAGTAATGACAAAGTTGATATATGCTGGGTGTCCTGGTCATCTGTGTGACATCATTTTTGCCTTGCACTCGTCTACGTCCATGCGGATTAGACTCTCATTAATGGGGCTTTTGTCAGCGGCTGTAATGACAGCAAAAGGGCTGAAGCAAGGTTGTATACTTGCTTCAGCCCTCTTTAATTTTTTTCATTCATGATGCTGGGAAAGCTTTTGATGGTATACATGCAGACGCCCCAAGGTTGAATAATGTTGCCATTAAGGTCCTTTGGTAAGCTGATGATCTGGTCCTAATTTCAAAGACGCCTATGGGACTACAGCAACTCTTATTGGCTCCCAGTGTATATCTTGATGAGAATGACTTAATTATTAACCTACAGAAATCACAGGTTGAGATGTACACCCCCAAATAAAACCACAGAAACAGAATGGAGTGGAAGATTAAAAACGTTAATTTGGAAATTGTTCCAAATTTTATATATCTAGGTCTACTTTTTGATGGTTCCTCATCCATTGACTCACAACTGAAAAAAATAGAACAGAAGGTGATCTCAGCCATATCTCAAACAAGGTTGATTCTTTATAAATTTGGCAAATTCACTATTAGAGTGGCCATTTTGCATTGGTACCAAAACGTCATTCCATTCTCTTATATGGACTTGAAACTAAGAAAATTATATTGGCATCTTACTTTAATAAGTTAGAGGCCAAGTTTTGGAGACAAACCCTACACCTTCCTCAGAGTACACCAGGACCTTGGCTGCGGTATGAGCTGGGACTCACCTCTCTTGTAGCAAAGTATCATTAGAAGTTGTGTGCTTTGCTTCGCAAATGTTTATTGTATACAAAAATGGATACAGTGCTTGCAACCTTGTCAAAATATATGTTATCATCTCTGCATAATTTTGTACGATCATGGAGTCATCAGGTATTTGTCATCTTGGCCAAGGCCAATATCACATTGGATACTCTAATCACCAACCCGGACAAAGCAAAACTGAAGTTATATCAAGAGGATTGAATTGATACAAGAGCAGCATGTAATTCATGTAAACATTTTGATTATCATTGTTTTGGCGAAAAGAAACTTGGAGTAACTGAACCTTATTTGTGCCAGTCTTCCTCACCACAAGTTAGAAATGCAATTTTGCGACTTCGTCTAAATTGTGGCCTATTCAGGATATCTTGGCACAAAGGAAACAAATCAAACCTGAGGAAAATTTCTGTTGCTTTTGTTCTGAAGCACAAATGCGTGAAACACTGGAACATCGTGCGCAGACTGTCCGGCCCTTATGGCTTTAAGAGTGAAGTATTTTGATAGACATATGCTCCAAATTGGAAATATGATACCAACTAACAGATGGCCTATGATTGTAGCTTCTACAAATATGAGCATCCGAATTGCTACTGCAAACTCTCTTAATACACTAAAATTGAATGATGATTCCAAAACTGTGAATGACTATTGTTAGTATGTTCTAACAAAGGTTGCTAAATAGCATCTTACCTTATTTGTTACTATTCATTTATATCCTCCTTCTTTTAAAATGTTATCGTACAGACTAATGTTTCTAATTTTGGCGTGAAAGATTAGTTTATCTTATATTATTTCATTTTACATTGATGTTCTTTTATGCTAAGAATGGAGGTTTTCATATTGTTATATCTGTTTTTTGTTTCATGTTTTAAAAATTGATGGATAATTTAAGTTTATAAATGTTGTTGATTGAAAAGTTTATTAACATCAGCTAAATCAATAAAAATAAAAAAAATTTAAAAATCCTGCATCTCTCAAGTGATCCTCCTATTGAGAGTTGTATCCTTGCAGTGTCAAAGTCTCCCTGCAATTCTTGGCTGAAGTAAATGTAGTGCAGATACCGATACCACATGACATGTAAGAAAGATTGATCCTCTTGGGCGCCGGATTACATGATCGTGTGCTGACCATTTATCAATGTGCTGTGTTTGGCTAGAGAGACGGGGCCTGTGTCAAACTGACAAAGTGATGCATATGGTCTTTTGATTGTGTGCTTCTTTCATGCTTTGTAGGGCCACCAGCACTCAGGGAAAATGAGGATGCTATTCGTTTTTTGGATACAGGGTGCGGATACTTTTTATATAGTTCTACAAACAGATTGAAGAAACTTATTACATATAGGTAGATGATTTTGTTCATTTGTATTGTAGGTGACTGTTTTGAATAATTATATCAAATTGATTATCTGATTTTATATCACACATTCTTCCAATGTATTTATGGTCTGTAAATATACTTAGCGTTTATATATAATTAAACTAATACTTTAATAAAAAGGTTATGCTTTCTCTTATAGTTGGGCTATGTCTTTTTTTATCTTTTATATCTTCTAAAGAAATTTGTCTTTGTCTTAAAGGGCAGTACTACTTTATACTTAGGGGATGATTCATGGAATTATTTGCGCCGAAAAATGGGGATTTGTGCGCCATTCTGCCCGCAAATCCCTGTTTAACAAATGGGGATTTGCGGGCAGAATAAACTCACAAATCCCTGTTTTTCGGTGCAAATAATTCCATGAATCAGCCCCATAGTTTATCAACCCAAAACAGACATTTCTCAAGGCTGAAGATAGCTACGTACCTGGTTTCCAAAGCTTGTTTTTAAGCCTTTTTATACGAGTCATAACTTTGCTGGTCTTTGCTAAACATGCCCTAATGCTCCAACCACAAGGCTGTCAGACTAACAAGGGTGATCCCGGGTGCGCAGTCTTCAGCCTTGACAAATGTCTGTCCTGGGCTGATAAAGCTATGCATGAAGTAGCACTGCTCTTTAAGACAAAGGACATTTTCTGCAGCAAACGGCTTGTATTTGGGCTAACTTTCAAATCCACAATGCCTTGCTAATGTGGCTCTGAACTGGAAGTGAACATCCAGTGATGGTTACGCGGTGGCGCTGTGGCATGTGGGACTTTTTTTCCAAGCCTTTTTAAGCCCACCATCACTTTGCTGGTGTTCATGTATGCATCTATGTAGGTATGTATAGAATGTGCGTGGGTGGGGAAAGTTTGGTATTGCCTTTATGTCTATCATCTGGATGTTGGGGCACTGTATGATGGGCTTGGCCCCCTACACCATAGATGCCTACATTGTACTTGCTTTCCAGCTCCCAAGCTGCCTGCCCTTCCCCGTCTGGGGCAGTCTCACATGCATCTTTGTAAACTGATAAACAGCCTAGTTAGACTTACTAAAGGTAGTCTAGAGAATGAGCAAGGAGCCCGTTCCGAGGTGAGGAGAATAGCATGGCTGCTATGTTTATGTTTATACGTGTGTAAATATGTTGCCAATGCAGGCAAGGCCCTGCATGTGCTGCCCTTGCTGCAGCCACACACAGCCTGGCAGGCGAGGGAGGGATGCAAATAAGACGCCCTGAAGACGAGGTGCATTGAAGTGACTATGAGCCCTCACTGTCCCTCAATTGTTTTCGCATATCTTGAATTGAATTGACTTTTTATTATTAAAGTGATTACCAAGTTTGCAGCAATGGGGAGACACACTATTATCCTCTACTGTGAACATGTTTATATATTTACGTTCCAACGTTATTAATCGATAACGTCCTATGCATTTTGTATTTATTTTATTATTACACTACTCTCTGTATGTATTCAATTATTATACATCAACTGAAAGTCGATTTATTCGAATGCTATGTTTTATACACTTCTATATGTATTTAAATATTTTCAAACTACCTGAAAAACTTGCAACATTAATATTGTTGCTCACATGTATGGCTTATTCCCAAATAAATTATAGTAAGACGAAGAAGAAGCACTGTGCCACAGAATACACCTGCAAGTACACAGGTGAAATTAATTCATTCCCCGCACACACATGCGCATGATAACTATATGAAAACATTCTTGCAAACAATTGTGTTAGTAGCTGTATTTGTAATGGCAAATAATGACAGATGGTGACAGCACCTTGTTCAATTTAATGGCAAAGCCCAGCATTAATTGCAAAACCTGGTTAATAACGGTGATATCCTTTATATGATGCAAGCATATGAGCACTTAAAGCGGAGTGCATGCGGATACAGTGGCAATACCTGGGAGCTGTGGCATGTCAGACATAAGAGACAGACAAGAAGACATGGTTCAAACTGAGAAGTTTTAATAAAGGAAAGAGTGCCTCGCCTATCCCTGCAACTAGGATGATGGTTTTCCCTAAGCTTCAAAGAAAATAACAGACTGGTGCTCGTCAGGATGTCTCACAAAACTCAGTCTTCCATCCAAACCTGGTCTACCCTAGTATCTGCCCCTACCACTAATAACAAAGGAAACAAACGTATCCTAGGAAATAATTACTTCCCTATTTTATTGGCTTGTGGCGTCTGGTTCCTCACTTCCAACCAATTGAGTCTGTGGTTCCCGCTTTCTCTTTCAGGCCTTTCTCCCTTTCTAGACTCTGTCGCTGCTTGTTTATTTTATCTCTTAGCCAGTCTCAACTTATCACTGTTCCTACCCCTCAATGGGATACCTTGCTTCTCAGCCTTGTGTGGGCTATCCGGCCTCTCAGACCGTCTGGATTTCTTGCTGCTTTCACTTCTTTGTGGGGTATCTTGTGGCTCAGTCCAGCGTTGGCTTTCTGGCCTCTCAAGCCGTATGGGTTTTGTATCACTCCCATCCCCTCATGGGGTATTTTGTGGCTCAGTCCGGCTTCAACTTTTTGGCTGCTCAGGCTATCTGGATTGTTTTCGTATTGTATTTTGGTGCCTCACTGCCCTCCTCTCGCTCTTTGTTGGTGCGGTGATCGTCGGGGGAGGTGACTTCTCTGTTTGCTGCTGAACTGCGGTGCAGACGTCTTCATGCTTCGGTTTTCTGCTTCAGTTCCTCCTGTCTATGAGTGACAGGACTTTGGCATTGTAGCTGCCGAAAGCTGCCATGCTGCGTCTGGAGCATCTCAGTCTCTTGCTTGCCCTGGATTTCTTCCTCCCACCATGTCATCTGCATGGCCCTGCCTCCAGGCTCAGTCCTCTCCTCTGCACTCCGGCGCGGCCTCTGTTCTGCACCCTTTGGATGGCTCTCTCCTTCTCCGTATGTACCTCAGTGCTCTTTTATGTTCCTCCCTGCAACCGGTGAGAGGAGACACCATTTTCTCTGTTCTTCAGGTAGGTACGGTCAGAAATCAAGCTCCTAAAGGGACCTGCACATTATTATACTGTTCAATCCCCATATACCCAACACATACTTTGGACACTGCTTTCAAGAGAGGTGTAGTAAAATCTTTACGTCAGAATTCCTTGTCCCCTAAGTGTGTGTCACCCCAATGAGATTCACCTTGAGCTGTCCCCAAAGCGGCGTTAAGCGTCACAGGCTCACCTCCCTAATCCCAAAGGAGGTGGCTCCCCCTTAGCGAGAAGGGACGAATTCCCTGGATTGATCACATAACATAGAAACAAATCCCACTGTACAAGGGCTATGATGATTGTCTTGGTGCCTTTGTCAGTGTCCATATAGAATGGGTACAAATGCCTAATGAAAGACAGAGCTTCCTGCACTTGGATCACTCGTCTACTTTCTGAAGATGAGAGGTTGCGTCTTTGTTTTTGCAGTTTGGACACCATTTGGGGTGATTGGCTGTATTTTCCAATACAGAGAACAGCCCAACATTCCTACTATTCCAGAAAACCAGGAGCAATTATTGGTTGTTAGTACTTATGCCTTCCAAAATATCCCATCTGTTCTCGCCCATTGGATTTCATATTGAAGTACATACTGATGCAAAGCGGCATATTCGGATCAAAGATCAATGTTTTCTTAGTATGACATGAGGGAGCCAATCAGCATATGGAAGACTTTTGAATTCGTTTCAGATGTGAGGGGAAGGAGAGAGCTGGAAACAGAGAGGTGTCTGCAAAGTTACAGTAAGCAACGAACAGATATGACATGGGGTTAGAGGTTATCATTGCCACTGGTCTGCATGGATCTGAGCTTTGATTTAGGGAATGGAGGTGTGGCTTCACAGGCAGGCATGAACCGGCATGAGGGCAGCTACATCTACAACTCAAAGCTCTGAAACTGGGAGGGACTTCCTATCGAGGACCCATGCTGAATGCTGAGTTGGAAGTAGACCCTGAACCCGACACATTTCCTTAAGCAGGCACTTTAAGCATAATTATGCATCACTCCACAAATAACTACCCGAGAAATAACCGAATAAACAATCACATGCTCTTTCCCATCCAGTGCTTTGTCAAACTAAGCTCTGCAACCACGTGCTTTCTCTCTCTCTCTTTCCTATCCTGTGTTCACCGATCCTGTCCATCCTGTCATGTCCCATTCAGTGCTTGCCCCAATTATGTGCTCTTCCACTTCCTGTGCTCTCTCATTCTTTGCACTCCCATACAGTTTTTGCACTGATCACGAGTTCTGTCCTCTCATCAGAGGCGTTGCTAGGGGGGAGCTGAGTGGGCTATAGCCCCGGGTCTTTTGGCTGTAGCTCCGGATAGAAACCCAAGAGCTATAACCAAAACGCTAGCTAGCCCCGAGTCCTGACAGTCTCAACATAAGCGTAGCCCCGAACCTATTCCAGACCTAGGAACACCCCTGCCTCTCATCTAGAGTTCTTGTACAACTTGAGCTCTCCCAGCCTGTGCTATACCATCATGTGCTGTGCCTTTGGCCAAAATTTGCATACTTGTTCTGCGCTCTCTCCTGTCCTGTGCTATGCCATCCGGCTAACTCACTCACTGCTGGCTCTCTTGCATCCTGTTCTCTGTCGCCCATCCTGTGCACTCCCCCATTGTGTACTTTCTTCAGGCCCTATGTTGTGGCAGAACTCTTTTTCTCTTACCCTGTCTTCGTCTATCCTGTTGTTTTCTTCCAAACCCATCACCTACAAAATGGTGCTGGGGGCCCCTTAATAGTGGTGTCTCGCCATATCTGTTTAGATCTCTCAGCTGCTTTAGATTGAGACCAAGGGAGGGCAATGCGCCATTGCTTTACTGGACACAAAGGGCACACAGAGCAGCCGCCCAGTTTAGGAGTGAGTGTGGGTACTTTCTGCTGCCTTCACTGACATCTCCCTAAAACATCTTACCAACTTGTGTGAAAGTTATAAATGTACGAGCACAGTTTTAGTCAACACCCCACATACCGCAGCCCGGTAGCTTCTCTCCTCCTTTTCCCTCTTCTGTAGTGTAAGTAGCTTTTAATGGGTGAGGTGGTTGCCTCCCTGGCTCTAGAAGACCCCTCGTGGGGAACAGCTCACAAGTTGTGCATATGCTAATCCATGATAGCCGCTCCCTACCCTTGGAAGGGCAGCCCTCGATGTCAGAAAGAATAAAACATGTCGCTTTTGCTCAGGTCCCATCATTTAGCTGTGGTAGTATGGACATTCCCCTCAGACCCTCGACTAGCAAGGGGCCAGAGTGCCTGCAAACTGTAGATTGCAATCCTAGTCCATCATATCCCCACCCCCAAAACCTCTGCCTGTCACTGCAGATACACTGCTCTTCACCATCCAGAAACTGTCTCACCTTCCCGTGCCTTTCTTATAGACCAGGGTGCGGCACTTTTATTTTTTTAGGAATCCCACTCCAACTTCCATTTTTTCCTGCTCCTCGTTTCATCGCGAAGAATCCCCTATAGATTTGCAGCATCACTCTGATACCGAAGGCCTGGTGCTGCTTCAAAACCTGGTTAGTTGTGGCTGTTGATAGAGGGGCAGGGGGGTCACTTTGGACTGTGTGAAAAGATTTTGGAGCTTGTGGACAGGGGCGTGGACTTTTTGTTTTCCGGCGGGGTGGGGTGGCAAAAGAAAAGTCCCATTAAATGTATAGGGACAGGCCCCAGATCACCCACGTACTCGGCGCTCCTGCTTTTGGAAGACAGCGTGGTAGACCTCTGGGTGAAAGAAGCAGGCATTCTGGTACCTGCCCTGATCAATCCCCAGATGAACACCTAACAAATGCCTTGCCATGCCACGCCCTCAACAGGCAAAGGTCCCAGCAGGCCACTGAGCATAGCACCTGAGCATGTTCGAGTGAGGTTTGAGCCATCTCTCACCCTGCTAACCAACATATTAAGGAGTGTGAAATGGGTGGCTGCCATCTTCAAATTGTAAACTGCACGTCCACTAAACCTAATGTTCGTGCCTCACATATGATATGATGATTTTATAGTTTATTTATATAGTGCCTATACACAATGTGTTTCAAATCGCTTCAAGGCAAGGGAGGGAACAAGGGAAAATACAATGACATTCTTACAGGCCATGAACAGTAAGGATGTGAAATTAACAATCGTACTCGGCCTGACGACATTTCAGTGCAAGAGCTAAGACATAGATAAGGAAGGGGGGGGATAGTGGGAAGGAAATGGAAACAAACAGGCGACTACCGTACTAGGGCTGACAACATTTTTGGAAGAGCCGGAGAAAAATAAAAGGTGAGGGAGAAGGGTGCAGAAATGGAGGGGAGGAACAAAAGTGACTATCGTACTAGGCCCGACGAAATTTCAGATAGTGCTGGAGTGGGGTGCAATCGAGGGGGGGAGGAGACAGGCGAGGTTGCTATCATACTAGGTGCAAGGAGCAATTCTGATAAAGTAAGTGCATAGAAGAAAGTAAGTGGAGGAGGGGGGAGATAGGAAAAGGGAGAAAGGGAGAGGAGGAAAGAACAGAGAGTAAGCAGTCAAAAAGAGTGGAGAAGCAAGAGGGGAGAGCGAATACAATTGCAGAAGTCAGTAGTAACACATAATGTTGCAAGCCATTTTAGCAGGATATGGTAATGCATGAGTTTTGACACTGACCCTTTCCCTAAACTGCCATCTTGTAGATGCTTGTTTTTGTACTTATGGGGTACAGTGTATCTATTTGAGACAGAGAGAGAGAGACATAGAGACAGAGAATGACAGAGATGGAGAGGCAAAGAAAAAGGGAGAGAGTCAGAGACAGACACAGAGGGAAACAGATAGAGACAGAGATAGAGGGGGACAGAGAGAGAGAGCTAGAGAGACAGCAAGAGGAAGAGGCAGAGGGAGAGAGAGAGACAGAGACAGAGAGAGAGCCAGAGACAGATACAGAGAGAGAGACAGAGACAGAGACAGATGGAGACAGAGAGTCGGAGAAAGAGAGAGAGGTGACATTTGGAGATAGAGACATGGGACGCACTCTTTATCCATATCACACTCACCCACATCAGCAGCTAAAAAACACTTTAGTTTAATAGATCCTGGGCTCCCAAGTTACTTCCGACAAGCCCATAGAAAGCAGATTGGTACTCAGGAACCGAGTACTTCTGACCTGCAACCGTCAACACTGCAGGTTTTGCATCTGCCTTTCCCACTGTACCAATAATGAACCCCACGACCCATTTATTTTACAGAGCAAAGCGCAGCAAGGCCACCAATAGTGGTAGACAGGCACTATACAAGATCACCTATATTAGATGGGGCTGGGAGGATAGCTCAGGGGCAACGCATCTTTCTTGGAAGCCAGACAACGCAGAGCAACACAGGTCCGAACTCTGGTATTGAGCGCATTATAAAAGATCAATTTGTTAATCAGATACCAAAGTGGCTGTACGGTTGTTCGTTATGCTCCTGTACCTGCCATGGTGGGAGGTTGTGGAGAGAAGGGTGCAAAATGTTGCCACTCAAGTACTTCGTCAAAAGTGGTGCCCATATGACCCTATCATTGCAGGGGGTTCCCAGGTCAAAGGAGAGGCAATCTTACTTCTACTAAGCCTGCCATTTTGGTGATTTCACGTCACTCCATAGGCCCCGCCAATAAAAACAAGAACCTATATGAATCTCCCACCCATGTTTGTGCAGACAGGTACTGACGAATGGTGACCACTGCTGAATATGTTGCGACTCTAGATTCTGTGCCCTGCATGTTAGGGGACTTGCAGTGTTTTGTTTTTGTGCTCTACTCTCAAGATTTAAAATACAGCTGGAATTGTGTCTACCAGGAGTGGGATGCGCTTGCGAGGGAGGGCTGTGCTTGGGCAACAGTAAGGATTGTAAATGCTCGTCGTTCACTACCTGATGTTTGTATATCTTTGTCCTTATTACTCAGCTTTAAAGCTGTACGAAATGGCAGCATTTGGACACTTGAAGCAGCAGTAGACACGTGGGGGGCGCGCCTGGATCTGGGAGGCTGTCCGGCCTTATAAGGAATTACCTGCAAATAAGATGATAGTATTTGGGCGTTTAAAGTTGCACTTGCAATGTGATGGCATCAGCTGGGCAGGTGATGCTGTACCTTTCTTGTGATGACTATATCCGGCATGTGAGGCTATACGTGGCTGACAGTGGCAGTATGATGGCAGCCACGTTGACATGTGTGGCTGTACTTTACATGTGATGACAAAACCTGGCATATGAGGCTATACTTGACATAAGAATACAGTATTTTGGCATATTATGGCAGAACCAGGCTCGCTGAGACTATTTTGCATGTGATGACTATGCCTGGCTCACAAGGCTTTAGCTAGGACACGATGGCAGTAGCTGTCCAGTTGAGGCTATTCTGGCATTTGATGGCAGTGCCCCAAGTGCCTGCAGGGTGTGCCCTTAGAATATACATTATGCACCCCAAGGCACCCTGTTAATATAAGATTGACAGCCAAAATAGACTCGCCTGATTTAGGATTCCTTTATTTTACTAATCTTAAATATATTGCAGTTTTTGTTTAAATCAATGATGTCACTTAATGTAACATTGAAATCAAAGGTAATGTGACATCACTGTCTATGATTCTGGAGGCCAAAAGGTTGGTCCTATGTCATTTCACCGGCTGCCGTTTTTACTACGGGTGTTTTTACGTAAGTTTCTGCCGAAAAAACTCATTGAAAGCTTGTTTTAATTATTTTTCTGGGTGTTCCCCCCCAAACTCCCCGTCCTCTACCTTTTTGTTGTTATTACCGATCCCCCCAACTCTTTATATACCCTTTCCCACCCCCCCAAAAAGAAATTCGAAAAGTTTTTTGGGCAAAAACTCAGCGTAAAATCACCCAACATAAAAACGGCTGTCGATAAAAGGACATCATACCCAAAAGCTCATATGATGTCCAATTCTTGGATGTCATAGGATTTACGATATCACTTCCATAACCCCTGTGATTTTGGTGAAAAGACGTCCCTGTGCAAGTTCTGTTCTTTCATCAAACATTTGACATCTGACTAAACAACTATAAATGTTCTTTGATTGCATGCATTTGACATATGAAACATTGACAAGTAAAGGAAGACCTAGCAGTTCATGCATGACATGTCTCATTTTGATTAATGTGGCAAAAGCGGGGGGTGAGGGGCGGGGGGCAGACTGAGTGTGCGTCTACACGGTTGGGAACTTCCCGCTGATTCTGTTCTGGCACTGAGGAGACAGACCTGAAACTCAGCACATGTGTGTGATGAGAGGCAGAACAACAAGGTCAGGGGAATTCCTGCACCGTCTCGGAACGCATCTGCCACCTCTAGCAAAAGAAAGAGGCACATTCAGAAAATGATAATGTATGGTGTACCGAGCACAAAGTTAAGCGGACCTCAAGTAACCGGCAGCAAATGTTATTTGAAACCAAAACAATAGTCTGACAGAGGTTTCTGTAAGAACAGTGTGACACTCTTCCAGGGGAAACATCCCACTTTAAATTATTAGTTGATTTTGAACGTTAACAGGGTAAGATTTTCATGAAAACGAGTGGAGATCACAACTCTCTTCCATTCAGACGGCCAGGTAAGAGTTTTTTTATGGACAGCTTTGGACAGCTTACACTGTGGTACTGACCTCAAGGATGATTTAGGAATGTCTTGATTTTTCGTGTGGCTTTTGCTTCTAGTTACTTTGGATATGGCGATTTGGCAACATACCTTTGAACCTTTCTGCATAGACTTGCATAGTAGCCTGGCAGTTAAGGGGTTAATAATGTAATCAAATGGGATTTGTGCATCTAATGCAACTTGTTTCGATCTAGGATATTGCATTGCAAAATAGAGCTTACCCCCCATGTGCTGCGGTCTGTGACGCACCGAGCACGACTCTGGAATGGCTTGGCATTTGAGAACCCAATTGATTTCTGCCCTTCGCTAAAGAACTAATGGGATCTCTGTAGTCTCGTCCCGATTGATTAGCTTCAGCTTTCAATCTATAGACTATATATAGGCTGTGCTCCATGTACCCTGTGTCTTTGAACGGCTTCACTGAACGACCATATGAGATTTAACACAAGGACACTGCAAGGAAATGGTAAACACGCCAGTATCCAGGTAGGCCGACACAACATACCAGGACTGTGGAACTGGGACACTGCGGCTTCATGGGGGTAATACTCGTCATCCAGTGTAGTAACTGAGTCCATCAACAGCGCTTTCCAACAAAATATGTAAACTAAACAGTATTTCGGGACCATCTGTTTCCAAATGCAACTGGCTTCTGGTCTTTTCACATAATAATGGCTTCCTGTGATATCATCGACCAGCAAAATGGTGGCGTCCTGCCACATACATTTACTTCAATTTGCATTTTAATTTTTTGCAAAGATTATCTCAATCGACATGCTGAATATCAGAAACATTGTATACTCATGGTTAGCCGAGGTATAAATACAAAACCAAACTCAAGGTTGACTTTTAGGAAATAGGGGTTCAGTTTCCCTTAATATTTAGTGATTTTTATAAACAACACTTGCCTTCGAGTTGGCAAATATATTAAAAATCGAACAGAACAAAATGCACATTTTTCAGACACACTTTTCAAGGTATTTGTACATGGTCCTAGAATTGCTAGTGCATGAACATAAGAGCAGGGCAATTGTTACAGCAATTATGATCACATAGGTCGTACAACTGTAAATAGTAAACCAGAATTAGGTTTTTACAAAAAGTTTCCAAGGTGTGTTAGGTTCTTGAGGGAGGTAACCAAGTCTTTGGCCTACGTCTAGATATTGATCAGATGGTGTGGGAGGACAGGCAGATCTGAGCCAGATGGTGTGTAGTCCCGTGACGTTTCGGCGGAAAACGCCTTCTTCAAGGGTAAAAACCCAGTCTCCCTACATGGAGGAATCAAGTGAGGATGGATTTAGTGTAATAAAGACACTATGGTGTTGTTACAAAAAGCACAACGGGATATCCGCATGTCATAAAAACAAAGACAGTTTAATTAAAATTGAAAAGCCCCCCCGCTGTTAAAGAGAGTTAAACAGGAGAATACTCAAACTTGTGGCTTGTGCTAGCCTGAGACTGACCTGAGTGGATTGAAGTTGAAGGTGAGGTTCAACTTCCACTGTTGTTGAACAGTGAAAAAATGGCCTTGGTATAGGGTCTGTGGAGCAAACGCTGGTCTGTTCCTAAGAGAGAGATAGGGACATGTAAATGGTTTTGTCCAATATGAAGCCTGGATGAGTGCCAAATATTAATACAAATATAGAAATATTTTTTTTGTTCTGTGTGCGCGGATTCACCACCAAAATGATCCAGCCCCCAGAGTTAAAGCTGCAAATTACCTGTTCTTCTAGACACTTCATCTGCCTGCATTGTGTAGCTGACAGCACGCAGTTGCCTCGCATTGCCAGCATCTCAGCACTGGCCCACAGTACAGTACAGTACCCTTACTCGCTTCGAGGTCATCTCAATAATTACCGACCTAGAAGAACAGGTAATTTGCAGCTTTAACTCTGGGGGCTGGATCATTTTGGTGGTGAATCCGCACACACAGAACCAAAAAAATATTTCTATATTTGTATTAATATTTGGCACTCATCCAGGCTTCATATTGGACAAAACCATTTACATGTCCCTATCTGTCTCTTAGGAACAGACCAGCGTTTGCTCCACAGACCCTATACCAAGGCCATTTTTTCACTGTTCAACAACAGTGGAAGTTGAACCTCACCTTCAACTTCAATCCACTCAGGTCAGTCTCTGGCTAGCACAAGCCACAAGTTTGAGTATTCTCCTGTTTAACTCTCTTTAACAGCCAGGGGGCTTTTCAATTTTAATTAAACTGTCTTTGTTTTTATGACATGCGGATATCCCGTTGTGCTTTTTGTAACAACACCATAGTGTCTTTATTACACTCAATCCATCCTCACTTGATTCCTCCATGTAGGGAGACTGGGTTTTTACCCTTGAAGAAGGCGTTTTCCGCCGAAACGTCACAGGACTACACACCATCTGGCTCAGATATGCCTGTCCTCCCACACCATCTGATCAATATCTAGACGTAGGCCAAAGACTTGGTTACCTCCCTCAAGAACCTAACACACCTTGGAAACCACTACCAGGATGCTTTTTGTAAAAACCTAATTCTGGTTTACTATTTACAGTTGTATGACCTATGTGATCATAATTGCTGTAATAATTGCCCTGCTCTTATGTTCATGCACTAGCAATTCTAGGACCATGTACAAATAACTTGAAAAGTGTGTCTGAAAAATTTGCATTTTGTTCTGTTCTATTTTTAATATATTTGCCAACTCGAAGGCAAGTGTTGTTTATAAAAATCACTAAATATTAAGGGAAACTGAACCCCTATTTCCTCTTGTGCTTTGACCTTAGTCAAATAAATAAGCTAAAAGTCAACCTTGAGTTTGCTTTTGTATTTATACCTCGGCTAACCATGAGTATACAATGTTTCTGATATTCAGCATGTCGATTGAGATAATCTTTGCAAAAAATTAAAATGCAAATTGAAGTAAATGTATGTGGCAGGACGCCACCATTTTGTTTCAAAAGCTTGTAGCTCTAAAAGTCCTACCACTTCTCTGGAGCAGTCCCTTCTGTTACCTATATCATCGACCAGCAGCACATTTTGCGAGACCTACTTTCAACACAGACCATGTAAATGAGTATTACCCCCGTGAGCGGGAATGGGCCCTTTAAGATGGCCTGTTCAGATGGTGCGGAAAAAGGGGTCTTTATGTGGATAATCAGCTTTGCTTCTGTGAACATATAAGGGCCACTGAATTCATGATCCATTGTGTAACTGTGGAGGCATAATTGAGGATTGCAATGAATTCTTTAAGATTAGAAACAGACTTTAATTCGCTGATGGAACCAATGTCATGTCATTTAAGGTGGTCTTGTATGGCGCAGCATCTGCCATTTTGATGGCCTCTTGACGATGGAGCGAGGGGATTGGGAGGTTAGTGGGAGGAAATGGAGAGGCATGGAGAAGTGTGGATGAGTGCAGATCTCAAGGGCCCAATCTCTGTGTGCAGGGATGCTTCCAGGTGGCTCATGGTCAGGGCACTGGAGGTGTGTGTCTGCAGCGGAGAACCTCGGGTGTTACTAGCTTGCACAACTCACTACCAACATGGTATTCCTGGGGCAGTGTTCTTCAAACTGTGGGGCGCGATCCCCTAGGGGCGTGGTGGTGCCGTACCTGGGTGTGGCGGCGTGAGAGTCAAAGCTTAAATAACAATTAGCCCCTCAGCGTCAGGTGCGACTTTCAAAAAATAAACAGCATGAAAGAAGCTCCATGCTGTGTTTATTTTCTGTGTCAGCGGGGATGATGGAGTACACTGAGACCTGTGCCCTCTCTCTGTGTTATCTTGGGGTTTATCTAGACTCCACTCGCTCGCTCAAAAGACAGGTAAATGCCACAGCCTCATCCACAGCTTACACAAATAAGCTTATCAACGCCTGCAAACCCTTCCTTTCTGCCTCCAGCTGCATTACGCTAGCCAGAGCACTAGTGCTCTCAAAAATTGACTACTGCAATACACTCTTTCTCGGCACGTCAGAACGCAACCTGAACAAACTACAGGTGCTTCAAAATAATGCCCTCAGAGCCGCCCTCAGTATCCCACGACACGCCCACATCTCCAGCATCAGGCAAGATGCTCACTGGCTTCCGGTACGAGTCAGAATCACCCTCAGATCCCTCGTCATTGTCCATAAATGCCGCTCCAATGATGCACCCAAATACCTGGCAGACAAGTTCCACAACTACACCTCAACTAGACCAACCAGAACGCCATACTCACACTGCCTCTCCGTCCCGAAATTTGCCCTAAAAAAAGCCGGTGGCACCAGCTTCCCGGTCCTAGCTGCGAAACTATGGAAAGCTATGCCGCTAACCCTCAGAACAGAACCCTCCTTTTGGACTTTTGGAGCCAAAACTAAAACTTGGCTTTCCAACAGAAACTCTGCCTAATGTACTTCATCTCCGCATGCCCCTGTCGACCAGCCTGCAACCTGGTCTTCCATATCCTGGTCTCCCACACTTATTGCTGTTATTTCTCAGTCTTGTATTATTGTATATTGTATATTCCTGCCACACTTATTGCTGTTATTTCTCAGTCTTGTATTATTGTATATTGTATATTCCTGACATGTTGTAACTGCATCTAAGTCCTGCCATGTTGTAATTGCATCTAAGTCTCCGGCGCCCAGTTACCCCAGGGTTCGGCGCGCGGTACAAATAAAGAAACTAAACTAAACTAAGAAAGCGCAGGACGTCAAGAGCCTGAGAGGGAGGGAGAATAGCACAGAATGAGGAGGGGCTAGGTAGGGGAAAGAAAATGAGGATGAAACAAGAGGGAAAGAGACTGGGGAGGAGAGACAGAATATGATAGACTAGGTGGAAGACACATAGTAGGAAGGGAGATATAGACCAGGATGGAGAGAAATAATGCAAAGGACAGGATAGGACAAAAAAGCTGGAAACACAAAACAGGAGGAGAGACAGAAAAGGAGAGAATAAGAGGGAGACAGAGAACAGAAAGGA
Source organism: Ambystoma mexicanum (assembly GCF_040938575.1). Lineage (NCBI taxonomy): Eukaryota > Metazoa > Chordata > Amphibia > Caudata > Ambystomatidae > Ambystoma > Ambystoma mexicanum. Next base: position 1,030,069,425 of record NC_090924.1, read on the forward strand.
GAGAATAGGAGGGAGGGACAGAATAGGAGGTAGTGACAGAATAGATGGAAGAGGCTAGGACAGAATTACATGAAGGCACAAAACAGGAGGGAGGGACAGGCCTGGACAGAATAGGAGAGACAGACAGAATGCAAGGGAAAGACTAGGATAGAAACAGGGGGAGACACAAAGCAGAGGGGAACACAGACTTGGTGGGGGTAAATACTAGAAGGAAAACACAGACCAGGAGGAAGAGACAGAATGAAAGGACAGACTAGGACAGAAAAAGCTGGAAACACAAAACAGGAGGAGAGACAGAATAAGATAGAATAAGCGGGAGATTGGAACAGGAAGGAGAGACAGAGTAAGAGAGAATAGGTGGGAGAGACAGAGTAGGAGGTAGAGGTAGACTAAGTCGGAGAGACAGAATAGGTGGGAGAGACAATGACAGAATTACATGGAGGCACAATACAGGAGGGAGGGACAGGCCAAGACAAAATAGGAGAGACAGACAGAATGCAAGGGACAGACTAGGATAGAAACAGGGAGACACAAAGCAGAGGGAGACACAAACTAGGCGGGGGTAAATACAAGAAGGTAGACACAGACCAGATGGAGAGACAGAATGAAAAGGACAGAAAAAGCTGGAAACACAAAACAGGAGGAGAGATGGAATAAGACAGAATTAGAAGGAGACAAGGAACAGGAAGGAGAGACAGAGTAAGAGAGAATAGGCGGGAGAGACAGAATAGGAGGTAGAGAGAGAATAGGTGAGAGAGACAGAATAGGTGGGAGAGACAGAATAGGTGGGAGAGACAGAATAGGTGGGAGAGACAAGGACAGAATTACATGGAGGCACAAAACAGGAGGGAGGGACAGTCCGGGATGGAATACGAGGGAGAGACAGAATGGAAAGGAGAATGAGAATAGGAAGCAGAGATAGAATATCAGGGACAGAATAGGAGGGAGACATTAAATAGGAAAGAGAGACAGAATAGGAGAGAGAGAATAGGTGGGATAGACCGAATTGGTGGGAGAGACAAGGACAGAATTGATGTTGTCTGGCTGGGACGTGTGTGCTCATTCTCCACATTTCTAGATGTAAGGCTGCTGCGGGGGGCCTCTGCCCCAACCCTTCTGCCACACAAGCAAACTTCTCATCTCACCCTGCTTTTGATAGTATTATTCGTATTGCACTAATTGTACTTACAAAAGAAACGCCTGATATTGAATTCATGGTACCATCCTCATTTCACTCTCCTTGGAGACGGAGATTGAGAGGTAATTGTAATTATTTTTTTTGTACAGCGCTTACACACAAGTGAAGTGCTTCAAAGCTTCAAAGGTATATGAGTGTGTTAGCACTCAGCCAACTGACTTGCAACCTGCTCACATCTACCTCCCTGTAACCATGGGTCGAGCTGATCTCCTGAAAACATTGTCCGTATCTCATCCAGCAACCTCACTGATCAGGGGTGCCCTGACTTCAAAATATATTTCTCATAGGGGGCTTGGGTAAAAAAGTGTGCAGACCACAGGGCTAGGGGAGGTGGGCAGCTTCGTATGGTGGAATGGTAGATTGTAGAATTATGCAGAGCCTAGCACTTCACATCTCAGAGGGAATTATCGTGAGAGGGTGAGGGGTGCAGCTGCAGTGTGTGAGTGGGAGAGCTGTGTGTTTAGTGTTAGGTGGATATCAGAAAGGCAAGCAGGTAAGAGGATACCACAGGGGTCCTTGACAACGACAAATGATGTTTGTCAGGCCAGCAGGTCTTGGCTGCCATTGGTTTACTCCTGTGGAGACAGTAGAGAAACCATTTCAGATTATTTCTAATTTCCTTGGCACAAGGAAAGGTCTTGGTGTCCCGTATTCACTGTAGAGGCCGAATGGACAAGGCCAACCCAATTGGGTCCAGCTTTTGCAATGCGAGTATCATTGCTGTATCCTTTGTTGTGGCACAGTGAACAGCCAGGTTTTCAGTAATGTGGCCATCCATTGTGAGGAGATGCCTGAATATTAAGATCCATAGCGTGGTTGCTGGGATTGAGCACAGGGGCATTTTCTATCACAGTGTTGCATGAATACGAGAAACACATTCCTGGATGGAAGCATCCAACCAATCATGTATGGGGAGAACCTCTTCACAGTGACTCTTGCACCTTTCTGTGGAAGGCACTGTGGGCAAAGGAAAGGGCTCACAAGTGGATCCTGCATTTGACAGAAATCAACGAAGGGTCTAGAGGGTCAGAATGACACATTCCCACATTTCCAGGCTCAGGAAGAGAGTTCTGCATTCTTCATAGACGGTTCTGCTAGCAGTCTGTGAAGTCTATGCCAAGAAGGTTGGCGCGTGAAGTACTAGAGTGATGACTGCCAGGTATTACATGGTGTGACATATCGATCTTCGATTACAGGAGCAGTTTATGAGTGCTGCTTCAACATGTGGTTCCAGGGCAAGGAATCCATCTGTTAGAAATCCATGACAAATATCAAAAGTCGCTCTTGGTTCTCCAAAAGGCTATAGCTGCAGTAGACCAGGCATAGCTGGGCAATTTATTTGTTCACTTCTTCTGTGAATTTGTTGACATCGGTATATTACTTCTTGATAAATCAGTAGCTTTAGCACATCCAATGACGTTGTTTGTATTATTACTTTGAATTTGTATTATGGGCTCCATAGCTCTTAAAATATTACCATCTAAATGTTGGCTAAATCCCCTAAACCAGCATGGGGTTTCTTTTGTTTGCATGGATCGCATGCTCTGGGCCGCCGGAACAGGCAGCAATGTGAAGGACTGGCTTACACAGAAAATACAGCTTGTAGGTTTGTAATAAGTGGGATACTTGATAGGGCATTGTCCCCAAACATGGTGTTGGGTGGCCACGTATGGCACAAGCCATTGACTATCCTTTTCAGATGTGGATTGATGTCTTTAAAAACCTATCCGACGATAACTTATGTGGCATTACATGCATTCAACTTTGAGGGAAGTAAAGGCAAGTAGATGCTTTAATTATTAATATTTGTGCAACAATCGTTTGGCAATTAGCGTATGGAGCGTTGAAGGTGGCAACTGTCGTCATTCTTCCCTAGTCCTTGTCTTGGGTCTAAGTGTTGTAGGGCAAGAAGCCTACTTCAGGTTCCATTTGTTCACCTAGTGTTAGTCACGGTGGAACAATCTAGACTAAACTCTTTGGAGGCGAGCAGGGATACATTATTACTTTGAATAAAAGGCTACCCCCACAGACATATGGTTTAAACAGTGGTAACACGTGCATAACAAAATGTATTGAGGAACTCTGTCATTGTATGCATCTAGCCCCATGACAGCATCGCTGCTCTGATACTGACGGTTTGTCTTTGAGACTGTGGTGCCTACCTCATAATGAGCCGGGAGCAAACATACCGGATGGAATGCGACAAAGAGGAAATGCATCCTGCTCTTATCGATGGGTGCCTGTTTGGTGGGTCACAATGCTTCCCACCCAGATACGCCCCAGCCATGCGTGTGCAATGGTCTTTTGACTGGCACATTAGTGCACTCTATGCATGCTTCCAACTGCAAACGATGGGTTCGGGGGTGTCAGGAATGTGTTTCTGGTACATGCACATCATACACTTAATCAAGGGAAGTCTCACTGGTGGCATCACAGGGGGTACCTCAGTGAGAGATGTGATCGGCCTCTGCCACTGCTTTCTGCATGGGCTAAACAAAAGAGACTGTAGATTGGCTGTGCATATGGGATGTGTGGTGCTATGCAGGGAAATGTTACAGATTTTCTATTAGCAAAGACCAGGATCACATTCCGATCTGCTGCTTCCAGTAGTGGTTTGCCCATAATGGGGGGAATGGGTGCCGATCCACCACCCATTATGGAAGAGCCAAGTAAAGTAAGTCACCCCTGTGGAAAACGCTGAGCATTCCCTCAGCTGCAGCAAGAAGCTAAGGACATGTTCCTGGGCTGGTTGTCTACTGTGGGCAAATGTTAAAGGCCTTTTACAGTACAGTACCCCAGCCACGCATGACAAATGGGTCATGCAATGCTGGGGTATTTTCGTTCCACAGCCTTGCATAGTCCATTAGGGATACAGGCTGAGGTAGTGCAGGGCTAAATGTGTATGGTGGATGCTGATGTGCCTCCCTGCATATTACGGTGTCCCAGTACAGCGATTTGGTTGAGTTCTGGGCCCATGTCAGAAACCAGGAAGCTCTCCCTGTTTCCAGTATGCATGGTGCACAGGAGCGTGAGGGCTACCCTGTTAGTGTGGGTGATAGTGTCTGAAGTCTAGAGGTGGAGCAAGTAAGAAAACCGTGTGTGTGTGTGTGTGTGTGTGTGCGTGTGTGTGCGTGCACGTGTGTGTGTGTCCACGTGTGTGTTTCTATGTGTGTGTATGCATGTGTATGTTTTATGTTGGAGAATATGAATTACAAGCAGTGTGCATGTTGTATGGGTGAACATGTGAATATGTATGAATGTGTGTATGTGCATGCATGCTGGGGCTCGAGCCTCTGATTGGGGGGAGGCTACCTTGGGGCAGACAGCATGGGCATGTTTTCTTACAGTGTCAAGGCATTTATTATTGACATTTTGGGCTGACTCAACAGCGGTAGGTTCTTACATGGGGATAATGACATTGTAGGCACTGCCATCTTGAACAGGTTTTCTTATAGTATCATGGCTGCCATTATGGGCAGATCAGTTAGTTCTTATGTGGTAATATTGGCATAAAATTGGTGCAGTCAGCATGGACATATTTGGGCATAGCCGGCATGATTTTTTTTTTTTTACACAGAAAGAATACTGGAATATTTTATATTTGTATTTGTTGTTATTTATACCAGCCTACCAATTTGGGGTAACCAGGGAGTCAGTATGCTGCAGCTATAAGTATATAAAAATGTAAGAAATTCTTTGACAGCCGCATTCAATGGAACTGTAAGTTATCATCACCTAAAGTGACAATTGAGATATCAAATATGTTCCATGAACATGAGCTAGTATAAGCGCAGTTTAATGACGCAATTTAACACTGTATGATTTCAGTATTTATTAAATGTTCAATACTGAGTTGCCTCAATATTTATTTCATGATTAGTACTGTGGTTGCCCTGTGGTTGCCGACATTTGTTTCAACCTCTTGGTCTTTTTCAAGGTACAGTATTAAATCTGTATTCTACATGATATTCAGAACAAAAGTCAAATAAACAATCATTACATTAGCATGAACGAATTACATTAACAAAATAATAAATTATAGTAGAATTTGTGTTAGCCATGACAAAATTGAAGCATCAAATCATCATATCAGATCAGGAATAGCAAGGAAAAGGGATATATTTTAAAAACACGGGGAAGAGAGAGAAAATCACAGGAGAAGAAAGGGGGAAATTGAGTATATGTAAGAACCAAGATAGCATATTTGATAACATTTTCTACCAGTAGGATAAAGTCATCATGCATGCTAACTAATAACATGCCCAAAACTCGGTGCAATTATAGAAGTTTGAAAAATGTATACTTATGACTGAATTAGACATCATCCATGATGGAATATGAATAACTGGATTAAAAGTTTTCAAAACTTTTTTTGATCAAATTTTGCAAAGTATTGATGATCAATGAATTGGTACATGATTGATTAAAAATCATCAACGGTTTAGTAAATTGAGAGAGAACCATCATGAAGGTTGTTGGGGCATTGTGTGCATTTATTATGTGTTGCAATTGGAAGATGCCCTTAAATTGACTCCCTTATTATCCAATATTATTTTTGTTTTTAAAAACAACAATAATATTGGATAATAATATTATTGTTTTATTATTTTACAACTTCAATAATAAAACAGTACAGAAACATACACATTTAGCCATCAACGAGCCATGTGGCACAACAAAGATTATCAAGAGAATGCAGACCGAGAGAGAAAATGGTCTTTGAATAATGAACGAAGGATAGCAAGATAGGAAGCAGAGAAAATATGGAGATTTGTATTTGTATTTTATTTATAACGCGCAAACCAACAGGCCCGGAGGCATCAGGGCGCAATTTGTACAAGGTTACAGATATGCAGGTATAACAGAGAATCATTAAACATTTACACATGGGATCAGATATGCAGGTATAACCAAGAAACATTATATACATTTACAAGAGGATCTTATATACATATGTACAGTAGTGTCAGTGCCGATAGGTGATAGTAGCGCCGGCAAGTCAGGGTAGGTCAGGAAGAAGCGCGAAGCCGGCCTTAAAGCTGGTTGAAAAGCCAAGATCTAGTATTGGCTTTGAAGGTATTGAAAGAGTCTTCCGCTCTAATTGTAACAGGGAGGGAGTTCCATAACTTGGAAGCTAAGACGGGGAAACTTGAGCCCCCTGCTTTTTGCAATTTAAATCTGGGGATCGCTAGACAGTGGGATTGGGCTGTTCTTAGAGGTCGGGAGGTAGAATGGCGCGACAGTCGACTACCAAGGTAGATCGGGGCTTTGTTGGCTAGGCATTTGTGCGTAAGGGCGAGTGTTTTGAGTGAAATTCTCTGTTTGACAGGTAGCCAATTTAACTTACTTCTGGTTTCTGTGATGTGGTGGTGTCGGGGAATGTTTAAAGCGGCACGAATGGCGTTGTTTTGTGTCATTTGAAGTCTGTTCAGGTTCTCTTGGCTGGTGCCAAGATAAAGAGCACTACAGTAATCAATTTTAGCCATAATAAGGGTTCTCGCTAGCGTAACGCTGTTAGACGTAGTGAGGAATGGTCTGCAAGCTGCGATAAGTTTGCATGTGTATGCAGACGCAGATCTGACAGCATTAGTTTGTCGGGTTAATGAGAGTGTGGCATCAAGGTAGAAACCTAACGTTTTGGTATCTTTTGAGACACGAATGATATTACCATCTATGTTGAATGACTGATAGGACGGCTCTAGTCTGCTCAGGCGTGCAGTGCCCAAGATCAGGAGCTCCGTCTTGTCATCATTCAAGCACAACTGATGTTGGGCCATCCAGGCTTGGATGACCAAGTAGACGTCGTTAAGGGCCTTGGTGTCACCTAGATAATCACCAGTGATGGGGATGAGTATCTGGGTGTCGTCCGCATAGTTAGTATAGGAGACACCCAGATAGTCAAGCACATCAAAGAGTGGTTTCGTGAAAATGTTATAGAGTGTAGGTGACACACAAGATCCCTGAGGAACGCCACAGTGAATCGGGGAAGGGTCCGCGGCTGCGGATGGGGCAAAGACTCTCATGGATCTGTTGCTCAGGAAAGATTTGATCCAAGCCGCAGCCGAGGAAGAGAAGTTGGCAGCGGAATGGAGGTGCTCGCACAGGATCTGATGGTTGACCAGATCGAATGCGGCTGAAAGGTCGAGAAGTAGTAGCATTGCTAGTTTGCCTTGATCGTTTAGAACCTCGATTTGAGTTTTAAGGTCTAATAATGCGGTCTCTGTCCCGTGTCTGGGGCGGAAACCAGATTGTCGTAGACCTAGCAAGTTATTAGTTTCCAAGTAATTTTGGATCTGAAAGTATGCGGCACGGTCTAGGATCTTGAGCAGAAATGGTACAGTGGTGATAGGTCGGAAGTTAGTGGGAATGTTAGGGTCTAGGGAAGGTTTTTTAAGCAGTGGGATAACCCAAGCGTCCTTCAGATTGTCCGGGACGATACCTGTTTGAAAGGAAGAGTTGATGAATGCCGTGATGAATGGGGCCAACTCATGCGCTGAGTCCTTGATAGTAGAGGCTGGGCACGGGTCACCTTGGCAGTTAGTTGGCTTAATTCTAAGAATTATATTTTCTACCTCTGCAACGGTAAGCGGAGAGAATGCGAATGGTGTGATATTGGCAGAGTCTGGCAAGGGGGCCTTAGTGAGGGAAAGAACGCGGTTGTCGCGCTTCAGGCTGTCCTGTTTATCTTTGATTTTGTCTTGTAGTGTGGAGATTTTATTTAGTAAGGCTGCTTGGATGTTGGCACACCATTTACTATCTTTCACGCATGTGTCAGGGGGGCGACTGGAGTTTCAAGCTCTCTTAGGATTTTAAAGAGTTCCTTGGTGTTCGAGTCGGCTTGTATAATGCGGTTGTTGAAAGATTCCTTTTTTGCCGTGATGATGGCATCTTTGTAGGAGAGTGAGGCTAGAAGGAAACTGTCTTTATGCTCGTCTGAGGGGTGGCTTTTCCATCGATTTTCGGCACAGCGTTTAGCTTTGCGGAGCAATCTTAACTGTGGTGTGAACCATGAATTAAGATAAGCTTGAGGTTTAGCCTTTCTAAGTTTGAGAGGTGCTATAGAATCAATGGCAGTTCGCATTGTTTGGTTGTAGGTGTGTGCTAGTGAGGTTGGATCAGAGTAAGAGTTGGTGGCTGTGTTAAGGGACGGGAGTAACAATGGGAGGAGTTTCTCCTTGGTTATATCTTTTTTGCTTCTAGTTGGGAGTGCTGGGGCTAATGGTGACGGGATTCGTGGTGTGGCTTCAATGTTGAAAGTTATAATGTGATGGTCGGACCATAGACAGGGGGTATTGTTGAGGACCTTGATATGTACTGCATTCCAATGTTTAGGGGAAGCAAGACAAAAAGCCGGAAAGCAGGATTGGGCACCGAGTGGTCAAGGTACAGCCAAGAGAAATAAAGAAGTAGAGCACAGATAGTGAGATCAGATGTAAAAAGAAACTATGGAAGACAGAAAGGTGCTTGACCGCATAAACATTTATAGACGATGCATAAGATGAAAAAGAATACAATCGTAGAAAGTGAGTAAATTAAGATAAGTGAAGTGAGCTGATGTAGAGGAACGAGGTGAGAGACAAAAGAGAAGGTAGATGGAGGCATTGAAAATAGAACTAAGTGGGACTAGAGCGTAAGCAGGAAGGCTGACCAAATGTGCAGAGCAATTGCCAAGCCGGAAAAAGAGAAGTGATGAGAATTTTAGTCACCTGAAATGTCAGAAATTGACTACATTTGTGAAATTGTAGAGAGATGTGATAGAAAAAATGAGCAATATGTTCTGAAAATGAAAGAGAAGGGTTGAAGATGAATTTAAGATTTCTTGCAGTAGATGTGAATGGAAGATAAAAAGTAGGATCCAATATTGCAGCAACAGGAGCACTGATTGGAGGATATGGGGGGAGAATATATGTATAACTTTGTTTTTTATATGGTTAAGGTGGAGTGAATGGGACTCATCCAGGTTTAGAGAGTTGAAAGACAAGCAGAAAGAGTAGACTGAAGAGATTTTGAAAGAGAAAGAAAAAAAGATGTGTGTGTCGTCTGCATAAAAGTGACACGATAAGCCAAAGGAAGAGATGATACAAGAGAGCAGGGAGGTATAAAGAGAACAATTTAAATGCCATAAAATAGAACTCTGGAGACCTCCAAAGCATAAAGAAAGAGTGACCGAGTAGTGTCCTGCCCAAGATACTGAATAGGTTTGATTTGAAAGATAAGAATACAACCAGTGAAGGACAGAACCCAAAGGCCCCAAAGCTAGAAAGAGTCGAACGAAGAATAGAATCATCCACAGTGTTGAATGCAGCAAAGAAATCAAATAATATCAACACAGAAGAACGGTTAGAGCAGTGGGACGAAAGTAAAGAATTAGTGACATGTGCAACTGATGTTGCAGTAGAGTGAAGTGGCCTACATCCTGATTGGTGTCATGGGAGACGATCGTGTAAGTTAATAAAGGTAGAACATTTTGAATAAACGTCCCTTTCTAGAATTTTTGAAAGGAGCTGTAGAAGGGACACCGGGCTGAAGTTAGAATAAATAGAAGAATCGAAGTATTGTTTCTTCAGAAATTGAATGATTGTGCCATGTTTAAAAGAAAGTGTGCTGTAAAATCCACAATTTTAACCCATTTAAAAAATAAATCTTCCCCAGGGGAGAACCAACTGAAACATCGTTGTTTGGTGGGGCTACCTCACAATGCTCAGTCGCTCACAGACATTCATGAGATATTTTTACGCCCCTCCAATTAAAACCTTTATCAGCCACACCTGACCTATTTCAGAAATGCAAAACAATCTTCTCTTGTCTAATGGCGCCACTTTATATTATTACCAATTCCAGTGGCCCCAATGTTACTATCCGCCAGAAGCCACACAGCTTTGCCTGGATTTTGAACGTTTAAGCTGCATGCTAGACACTAATCTCAGTAGCAGGCACTCAAATTACCCTAATCACCATGCTCACAATAACCACCCATTGCCAGAAGTAGAAACACACTGGGCCTAATACTGACCATGCCAGGATCCTGGTGGTAGAACCACCAGGATACCAGCAAATTTTGATACCGTTTCCATCACCCGGTCTGGCTGCATTGCCGCCCGATTACATGTGCAAGAGTTACAGTGTAAATCCCCATTCATGGAGTCCTCTAGGACTCCAAGAGGCGATTTGCTGTCACTACCGGAACCGGCAATGCTGATGCCAGTGATGAGGGCTTTTTTTGCCAGTAGGGCGTTTGCCTTACCTCCATCTGGAGGTAACCCAGGTGCCCCACCAGCAAACCCGTAGTCGGCCGGTCCAGTAATGTGGTGGTATCCATGAATACCGGCACCTTTTTACCAGACCGGCCGACTCAGAATGAGGCCCAACATTTGGTTTATATTGTATAAAAGCACAGACTGAAAAATATGTGACACACCCAACACACATACATTTTTAATTACAGGTGTGATTTTTAAGGATTCATGTACATGTAATTAGAGATGTACGGTAGTACATGCCAAAGAGTACAAACTGTGCCGCACACGCTTCCTTTTGGGTCCTTAATGCCCTGCAGGAAGAATAAGGAAGCTGATATTACACCAATCATCAGTGTCTGTCATTGGAGCCACTGATGGCTTGTGTGTACTTTAACCATGTCTCCCTCCCTATGCCCATCAAGAATGCCTACAACCCGTATAAATAGCTCACTGGGTTAAGTGCTTGCGGCTGAGGTCTGTTTTTGATTGGCAGGTTGTAGTATCTAACCTGGCATGGTAAACTCAGTCTTTCACCCATTTGAGGTTGGCAAGTGCATACTAATTTCAGTTGATTAATAATAATCGTATATACAAGTTTTCCAGGTAAAGTGCTATATAAGTAAAAGGTTATTATTATACATAATCAGGTAAAGTGCTATATAAGTAAAAGATTGTTAATGTACATAATCAGGAGTATGGCAAGCCAAGATAAGCACATCCCCCTTATCCAGAATGTCCATTCTCTCTGGAGCCCTCTGTGGCGAACCAGAAGGAGACGGACCCAGGAATGACATGTTAAATGTGTTTAATGATAACTAAAAAGAAATAAATGCCTCTCTGTCCCTATTGCTATGAGGGATTTCCCTAACTCTAAACTAAATTAAGGGTGCTTGTCAGTCATCAACACAAAAAGGCAGCCCTCAGTCTCCAACCTATAGGCTATCTAAAAATGCAACATTCTGAGTATTCTGATGTGGTGCCGTCAAAAGACATTGCATAAATTGGTAGTAATCCAAAATGGTTTATGGTCAAAATTGGACTGGAAATTGCTGGGTTAAACGAGTTATATATTTATGTTCAACAGGCCCTTTTCGGTCAACACGTGTTTCGGCCAGCAGGCCTTTCTTAAAACCAGGCTTACTTTAAAACATTTCTGTACACGCATAATTTGTGACTATATGCTATCTAACCCTTCCACTATATTCAAATAACATACAATTATCCCAGGTGATGGGCTTCTCACTCAGGCTTTCTTGGCTCAATGTTCAGAGGATCTCACTCTGGAGATAGTTTTCACAAACAGTTCAGAATACACAGGGTTTCTGCTCTCCTTTTAATCTCTTCAGGAAAAGTTGCAAATCTTTCTTTAAATTAAATGTCCTAGTCCTTTACATTTTGGCATGATTTCCTTATCCGTTTCCTACCACCTCAACCACTTTCTCGTCCCTGGCTTTATGTCTTCATCCACTTGCTTGGGTTCCATGTGTTAATTCCCCCTGCAAAAATATCTCCATACAAGAATGACACCATTTTTATGCAGCAATATTAACCCATGGAACCTGCGGGGGACACGCCCGCAACCACCATATTTTTTTAAAGCTCCCATTTACCCCATACATTATCCCCATAAATAGTGCCGCCTACGGCCTTTCCCGGCACCATATATTTGGCGACATTATTTATGAGGATACTATCACCTGATACCCTTGCTTGAACTCTCTTGGTTCCCTTAGATTTCCCAAATGTCTATTTGGTCTTATAACATGACCTCCTTTGGTAAATCCTCCAGATTCCCTTCTCTTTGGGGATTTCCAAACGTCGCTTTTCTCTCTTGGGCCTTCCAGTCCCCTTTGGCTTTCATTTTATTCATAAGCATTGTTTTGATTTCAATATTTTTATCACATATTCATCTCTTGGGTTTCTCAGGCTCCCGTAATCCTCTGTCTTTCTTTTTGTGAGGCTCCGCTAGCCCCCTTCCACCCTCAGCAACCCTGGTACCGTCTGTTTCTCTGGGCCTGCCACCGCAGGGTAGCGTCCCACTTGGGCTGTGGCCTTTTGCCCCCCTTCTCAATGTACTTAGCCCATAAGCATCTGCTTCTTGAATGCTGCACGACACGGCAGACTCCTTGGTTCTCATATCCAGAACAGGGATTTCTTTCCTCTGTTACCTGCTGGTCTCAGCGCTGTTTTTCAAGTCCATAACCCACAATGGCTGCACTGTGGTCGCGCCACCAAGAACTTTTTTCTGTCTCCATTCCTCATTTCACTGTGTTGCCTCTCTCGGGGCCATCCTTCCGGCATCTCCGCTTCCTCGCTTCTCTCCACTCCACTGCAGGCTCTGCGGTATAGCACAGCTATGCCCTCCAGCATGTCAGTAAGCTAGAAGCTCGACTCAGCATTAGATTCTCTCCTCTCCAGTCATGATTCTTCGTCTTTAAATCTACACTAGCGCACATTAAAGGGGCATGTTGCTGGACGTCCACAGCTCACCTCAACTGGCCTTCAGAATTACCTTGAGCCAATAGTAGAAAAGTCCTGTCAGTCATAACATTAGTTTCTTCTATTCGCATTATAACAGAAATGTTCTTTGGGGAGAGTTTCTTAAAGGAATGGGAGTCCTTGTCCCACAGAAGGGAGTCACTGCCAGTGAGGTCCTGCTGTCGCTGACCCCCAGGGATGGTCTTGCTTAGCGGGCTCACCTTCCTAGCCTCAAAGGGGGTGGCTGCCCCTGCGGAGACGGGACAAAATGCCTAGATTTGTCACACCTGTCTTATCTTAGAATGTTGGCAGCAGGTTGAACACACGATCTGAACATGTTTTGGAATAAAAGAGTGTTTTCGAGCAGCACTCCTAGTAGGGCGACACATTCAGCATTGTCGATGAGCAGCCAGACTATGGATTATTTGAGCAAAACAACTGAAATGCCTGCCATGTGGTGGCATCCCTGGTTTTGCAGGGGAAACGTCCCAAAAGACCATATTTAAAATCCCGAATGGGAGATTTGGGTGAATTTCGGCCGTTCGAAAAAAATTCTGAAAGGCCGAAAGGTTTGACTAAATCCCCCATTCGGTGGCAGGGGCTCTGGGGGTCCCCCACACTCTTGTTCACTATAATGTGAATGGGGATTGTGGGGTGTCCCTCGCATCTGTTACAGTAAACATTTTTAAAAGAATGTAAACAAAAATGAAAGGACTGTGTGGCACCGGTTCCCGATCACAGAAGTGAAAGGGAACAAGCATTGCAAGGACACTGCAAGTTGGCGGCCCACAGCAAAGTGTCCCACCGCAAGGTAAGTAGCGGGTGCGGGCAAAGTCTGAAATGTTCAGGGGAGAGAAGACCGAAAGTTATTTTTGGAAAAATAATTTTCAGTCTTTTCTCCCTCGAACATTTCAGCCACGGTCTTCCAACCCAAATCCGTTTTGCAGGGGTCACCATAGCCACAGCACCCTTCCCCTGGTACAGGAGTCCCACCATACCATGGGCCGGGTGGGTGAGGCTAGCACTCTGATTTTAGAAAGAAATAACGTAGTCCTAAATTCAGAGAATAGAGAGTGCCAAACTGATCAGCAGTGGAGGCGGTGAGTTTAAATGAAGGTGCTCTGGCTCCACCGTGCATTTCAGGAACCAGGAAGATCTATCTGCTTCCTGGTTCCTGCCTGTGTGATGCACATATCCTGGAGGACTGGAGAGGATTGTGGGAGCAAGTATGTATGCATGCATGTGTGCATTCAAAATTTCATGAATGAGAGTTCTCAGTTCAGTATGAATGCTGCACAGTGTGATTGCGCATGAGAATGAAGGGGGAATGTTCTGGGTGCAGGTGTACAGAATGTGAAGTGAACGTTTTGGGTGGGAGATTGGTGGCTGAATGAGTATGCATATGTGTGCAAGGCTGGGGCCCAGAAGGCATTGAAGCATGGCCATTTTCTTATAGCGACATGGCGTGTTTTTCAGCCATTTTTGGCAAAGCCAACTTGATGCGTGTTATGTGGACGGAGGGGTGGTGTAGATGGTTTATGGTACAATAGGAAAGGCAACGTGGTTGTAGACCCTCCTGAGTGGGAGGAATTCCATAGAACAGGGTATTTGAACCATGTTCATTCTCAGTAGAGGGGCTCCCACACCCTTGTTTAATTTGTAAAACTTGAGATTTCACCATAAGTAACCCAGGGTAATCCAGACATGTACCCCTTGCTCATTGTACCTTAGAGAGGCTCAGCTTCACCTCACTGATGAGGCCAGACTAGGCTGAAACACGTGTCTGGGGTTGCTGATGGTACGCTTGTTCAGAAAACAATTGCCTAGCATTTTGGTGTTGGACTGCCCTTGTGGGTCGGACAAATGTATATTTCTCCTTTGTGAAGGGTGCAGTGAGCTAAAACGTGGTTGTAGACCCTCCTAAGTGGGAGAGGTTCCATAGAACCCATGTTCATTCTCAGTAGAGGGGCTCCAACACCCTTGTGTATTTTACAATAGGAAAGTCAGCCCCAGCCTATGCATTTTATATGACTGTGGCATGGAATGTGGGCACCCCGACTTGTGGGGCCTGAATGGAACATTTTAGGGGAATTTGTGTTACTGTCCCCATTGCATTCCCTGGTAGTACCCTTCTTCTGGCTTCTTGCTCTGTCAGCTGCAAGGGGAGGAAGCATAATTCTCATGGGCTTCGCGCCAGTATCAGGGTCATGTCCTTGTACTGGGCTAGCCAGATTTGGATGTGCACAAACGCCATTTCATTTATTTTGTATTGAATTTATAGATCGCTTTTCATCAAAGGCGCTGAACAAAATATATGAAAAGCAGTTCAATTCATCACAATAAAATATCAACATAAGTAAAAGTAAATCAGAAAAGGGGGAAACAAGGGAGTTAAGAGACAAGAGAAGATAAGAGATGGGTTTTGGTGCTTGGTTGAAAGATGCAGAGAGATGAGGTAGAGCAAAGTGAAAGGGGAAGGGAGTTCCAGTGTTTGGGAACCAGGAGAGTAAAAGAACGTAAACGAGAAGTAGCACAGGGAGGTTTGGGAACAGTAAGAATAAATAAGTTCTGTGATCTTAGGCGGCACGAAGGGACATAAAACGAGAGTAAAGCAGAGAGAAAAAGGGGTGGGGCAGACCATGAATACATTTGAAAACAATCCAGAGAAGTAGTAAAGTAATCTAAAGTAGGGAGGGTGTAATGGAAGACCGAGGGGGTAAAGCGAAGAAGAGACGGATGGAGGAATTGTAAACAGAACAAAGAGAAAGAAGGTCATATTCATAGCATTAGTCCTCACTGGTCCTGCTGAAAAAAGGGAAGTGAGCATTAATCCTGGTTTCACTATGGTTCAAGGAAGTCCTGTTCTTGAAGGTGCCAGACAAAGCTTCACCATCAAAAGAGTTTTGGAGAATAGTTTGCAGGGGTACCCCACTCCAATTTTCACTTCTTCTTCTGTATTACTACCATTGCCAATAACCATCACATATCCTCTCTGCCTATGGGACAATGAGGTGAATTCTAAGTGTCTCAATCACAGGAGAGCATTCACTAGCATCCTGACATCTCTGCGGTGATCGCTGTATTGAACCTTTAGTGGCACCTTCCTCGGGAAGAAAGCTCCAGGAGGTCGATCTCTTCTAGACATTCCATTTACAATGGTGCGCTCAGCCATAATCTATCCTGCCTCTAGAAATCCAGGTCAGGAAGCCATGAACATGTATGGCCATACCCATGCATCTTTCATGCAGCCCAAAGAAATATGGACTGTCTGCAGAAGCTCAACTCTCTATTTTAAAAGGGGCAACTGGTAGGATTATTCTCTGAGTATAGTCTTTCTGTGTAAAAGGTCTCCCACTAACCAGGGTGGGCTCCTCACAGTCTGCTAGTTGAGATTACTCACTTAGGAGAAAACGGGATACAGGTTGGTGAAATCGTCCTTACATTATATCATCCCAAATCTTCCTAGGGAAGAGTGTGTAGGAGTGGTCGCAGCATTGGTCAATTGCACACTTGCCTATTCCAACGCACTGTATGCTGGTATTCCCCACTACCGGACGAATCATGTGCAGTCTGATCAGAAATGTAGGAGATTGCCATTGTTTATGGAATGGCCAAATCCCATTCTGTTGCTGATTTTAGACAGTTACCTCGTGTGAAGTTTATAGTACATTGTAATGTGTTATGCTTTGTCTTCACATGCATCCACTGATTTGCTCCTCAACACCTGCCAAGGAAACCTGACGTCTACAGACCTATTAGAACCCTTCTTTCACAAAATAATATCTTGCTGAACATTCCTAAACGAGATGTAACACAAGAGGTGACCAGAGATCCTCGGCGGTCGTGTGTTGCTTATTTAGTTCCCTTCCCATTAACGTACAAAATAGTCACTCGTCCTCCTTTTACAGGGCACTAAAGACAAAACTATTATGCTAATTCTTGCACTTTGTTCTCCCTTTGCAAAGTAATTTTAATCACATTGTTCCGCTAATTCTTTCTTCTTCGATTATGACCACCGAAAACCTTCAAGTTGTAATGCGTTTTTCCCTTCGGGTTTGTTCTTTGACCATGTGAGCTGTGGAATGCCTGTGGAATGCTTGGATGCAGAATGTATTGTCAGTGTTTTCCTTTGAGTGTCTTTTGAATGTGAGTAGAAAGCGAGCTGCTTGGGAGAGAGAGTGCTGGTGGATTTCTGTGTCCCTTCATCCAGATGTACTTACCTTTATCTGTAACTTGATGACATGCAACTTGAACTTGAAGTAAAGAAGTTACTTACCTCAGCTCCATGAAGTGAAGAAGTGGAACGCTACCTGACATGGTCACGTGGAAGCACGGGCGCAGCGTGAGGGACTGGGTGTCCATTCAGGGTGCTGACCCTGAGCATTTGCCAGGGGCAGAATTGTTTGCAGGTCTTGGGGTGCAGTGTGTGTCACTCGCCAGAGGACAGCCAGACAGTAAAAGAGCTAAGGGTCTGGACGGTGTGGCTAACTTAAGGGATCCGGAGTGGTACTGTACTGAGTGCTGTGATTATGGGGAATTTCAAAGTGTGTTTGTTGTATATGAGGTTCTGGCGCCACATTGCGAACTCTGCATTCTGTGTGGGGCTGTATTGAAAGGTCCAAGGGGTGACGTCTGGAAGTCTTTGCAAAAACTTGAGCCAGACATGCTAGCGCTTTTCAGGGAGATATCATTCGGGTCCAGAGAATTGTAGTCCATATTGATGTGAGGTCTGTATTGGTGTCAACTTTGTAGAGGAGGTCCCAAGTATGAACCGCAATCCAACCGTCCATTTTGAAGTACCAGGAATGTTCACGCCAAAGTATGTGACGTATGATGAGCAAATAAACCAGCAGAGAGCTGCAGTGGGGCTCTGTCCAGTACCTATCAGAAGAACAGCACCTATTGAAGTACCGACACCAAAGAAAACATGGACAGAAAAGCATCCATTGAGAAAACCATATCAACAAATGAAAAGAAATGAAGATAGTCTGAGTACAGTCCCTGAAGAAGCCAAAAAGGTCTTAATGGAAGACGAATGGTGATGTCACAAGAACCCGGACTGACTCACATATAGTAGAAATGACGACCTGAGAATGATGTAAAGAGACGAAACGCCATGGACAAGGGACATCGTGAACCTAAGGGGAAAGGACGATGTCAAATGTAAGAAGCTTATGCCATGAGCATGACGAAGATATTCGACCAGTTTACGCATGTACATATGCTTGGAACCGCAAGAGAGCTAAGAAAATTGTGCAGCTTGCTATGCTTAGTAGTAAGATAGATTGCAGCAAGCGCCATCTATACATATCTACCTCAAAAGAAGCACGTTATGTAAGTATACTTCCACTATGCACAAGAGGCAGAATCAACCAAAGATTACTAAATGCCACACGAGCAGAGCTTCATATTTAACAAATCAAGAATAAAAGGCAAAAACGAAAATCAGTAGAGAGAAATTTTGCCAAAAAGCCAAGGTCATATCAGCTAAAATAGACGAACAGTAGCTACAATTAATGAAGCAAGGAACAGAATATCCTGCTCAGAAAGGTCAAGATAACCAAACTAAAGGCAGGTGGTGGGCAAAACGAAAATCAAATACACGAATTACATGGAGTAGAAGGCGATTTCACGGTGTCTGAATCACGTGACTAGCCGAGCGAGAAGAAATGAGACTTTCACACCTATGCATGCCAGAGTGCCATGCAAAGATATCAGAACTTTTCCAGACAGAGATGCAGTCTTGAGGCCACCCACAGTGAAATAATTGACACATGACCACTAAAGTGATGATTGATTGGAACAATAATTGGAGGAAGGCCAGGGGAGATGGTGGGCCCCCTGCACCTGGCCGAACATTCTGCATGTTGCTAGGCAAAGTGGAAAAGTATGAGTGGGGTTGGTGCCAACCCAATCATAATGGACCAAGTAATCTAGGGTCCTATATTTAGTATAACCAATGGGACGTGGTACTTTTAGTGACATTTACAGTAGCCATTTTTGAAGGAAGGGCTTAGATGCCCCACCTGACAGTGTTTACCCAATCCCCTTACTCCGTTACCATATACAGATATTGTACCTATATTAAAGTTACCTTACTAGATCAAATAGAAATTCTATTTGTTCTAGGAAGGTAACTTTACTATGCAAGCCAACTTTTAAGCATTACACGTCAGTGATGACAAGTTTTTAGTATAAATGATGTGTTTCTTATGATGTTTGTTGGAGTTGTGAAGTGAGAAGGAAGATCACACATCCGCTGATATTCATGAAACTCCCAGTTTTTTGTATTTGACATTAAACGGACTCCCTTTGCCAAACCGTTGAGTTGTCATTATTGATTTGATGCTTGAGTATTAATCTGCATTCCCATTCATCTCACGGATGCTGCGATTCCATCTTAAAGTGCCATTGGGAAACCCCCAGTTCTATGGGCCGGCTGGGGTCCTGGTGCACACTTGGTAGCAGAGATAGGATGGTTTATCGATTATTGATTAGATAAGACACCCATTGAGCATCGACATAAAGTAACTATAGGTCCTCGGCAATAAGACAAGTCCTTTGCCATCCGGCTAAGTAGACCGTGACGCTCCCTGTAGATAGTGGTTAGAATAAGAGCAAAACCTGCAGGTAAAGGTCTGAAGGGACCTGTGTTTCCCCCACAAAACCCCTTCCCACTTCTACGAGCAGCTGAGCAGGTGAACGGCAGGAGTGGCGGTGACGAAGGCGGTGATCCAGAGAGGAAACAAGCGAGCGGTGAGTGAAAAAGACTAAATGCTTTGGCAAAAAGTGCATGCCATAGAATAAGTTAGGGAAGGTAATGGAGGGAGGCGGGAAAACAAAAATACAGTTAGAAGTAGAGTAGAAAGGAGTGTGGCGAAACGCGTCAGTCAGCCTCTCTGGCATGAAAACATTTGGGAAGCTGTTTTTTTAAAACTGCGTTGTAAAAATAAAGCTTTTTCTACCCTTGAAAACTTTGTTCAGCAGTTTTTGTTTTGAGTGCTCTCCATCCGTTTTTTTCGGCAATTTTTGCTGTGTTTTGGCAAAACCAATCTCTGTGATGGGAGTGCAGCTCTACAAAAAACAAAGGTTTAGAAAATAGTGACTCAAAGGGTGACCAAGTAGTAGAGAAGAATACCGGGGAGGACACCAGAGAAGAGGAGGATACCAGGAGGATACCTGAGAAGAGAGGGATACCGGGGGGACACCCGAGAAGAGAGGATACGCCCAAATTCCTACACTTAATATAGCGGTTAGAAGAAGCCTGCATCCAAAGTCCTGAATAAAATAGGAATAAATAGAAAACCACAGTGGTTAAAGACGCGTGTGAAAGGGATGGGCTTACACCCAATGTTGGGGTAAAATTTAGGGGCAGAGATCTGTGTAGCCAGCTGGAGTTTGTCTAGTCTGTTAACGTCTGTCTTATGTATTGTTTGTTGTGACATCATATGATTACATTTTTCCTTCGAGGAACTAGCATAATAATTATGCGATTGAGTAACTGAGATATTGTAGAATACGAATTGATGTTTGTTGATTGACAAAGGAGGTATACATTTTTGTGAAATAACAGGATTGGAGCTTGCAACGATTGGTGCTCGCTCATATTGTTGAAGTTGTTTAAGAAACGAAAGACATAACAAGTGTTATATAAAGAGAAAGTGAACAGATTTAAGCATGGAAGACATGACTCCATTAGTACACCTGTGTAAACAGTTGCCAAAACATACACCTTAGCTGAAAAGGTACAGTACAGAATGGGTTAAAGGAACCATGAACAAAATGTTTACGCCATGGCCCCAGGGTGGATCGTATCTAAAATGGTCCTACAGCACATGAGGACATATTTGCACGCCACATACATAGGCAAAAAGTTAGACAAACGCCTAGCTAGTTTAGAACTTTGGAGGATGTACCAAGAGGATAAGGAGGAGGAGCCGCCGTTAGATTGGATACTTAACGGATGCACAGAGGGGGGTGAGACGCCTTCCTTGCCACCTGCCCCATCTGAAATGAAAAATGAAGTCAGTAAGGGCGAAGTGTTATACCCGCTAAGAGAACTTAAAGCAGCTATGGGGTATAGCAACCCGGCATATGAGTCACCTACGCAAAGTAGTGACGAACTCCCAGACAAAGACGGAGATAGAGATATCACCTCTAAAGTCCCGAGGGACAAAGGAGGGACGTGAGAATGACAGAAAAGACCAGGCACAAGCAAGTACATCTCTCGATACAGAGAGAGAGAGGGCAAAAGATGGAAAGGAAATGAGGACAGAACTGATGAGATAGCATTCACACAGAATGAATGGATGGGAGGTCTGAAACTCGATGGTAAAGGCATTGATGACGCAAGCTAGACAATTTACAGAGAAAGGAGAAGGAAAAGGAAAAAGGATTGAGAGATGAAAGAATAAGGAAAAAAGATAGGCAGACACGAGAGCAGTTATATCGCGAAGAGCAAGAAAGACAGCGCGATCATAAGCAAAGAGCAGCTAATGATCAGGACAGACAGGAGCAGCGGAGAATAGAAGAAGAGCAAAGTATATGGGAAAAAATTATAAAGCGATGAAGGGATGAGGAAATTCAAAGGGCAAATTAAGGTAGAGATGCAAAGAAAGAGAAAGAAGATAGAGTCAGAGAGGAAGCGAGGAAGCGCAGAGAATTCGATGACGATGTAGAACGTAAGCGAAGACAGAGAGAGCATGTGATCTTGAATATCTGGAAAGAGAGGTTAAAGAACCTGATCCAGTAGTAGATTGGGAAGACATAGAAGAATTCTTTCCTGAGTACGATTCAGTACCAGGCACGTCTAGGGCCAATATCGAGGATGACTACGACACCTGAGGCATCGGAGAGACGATCAATAGAATATATGATGAAATGGGGCAAGAACAAGTACCCCAAGAGCAGGGGGAGGATGAGCGCCTGGAGAGCACCCAGCTTTACGATGCTGAGGACATCTCCTGAAGTAGTAGAAATAGAGAGCTGTCCCTAGATAGGTTGGAAATCAGTAAGAACAAAGAGGATGTGAGAAATTGCATGAGTTGGGCACAGACAATGTCAGACACCGAAAGAGAGGAACATGAGGAAAAGGAGGAAGAGAGGAGATGCGAAAAATGATTCTCAGGAGAGAAAGAGATAAGATGGTCAGGTTTTAGTGGATCTGCACCGAGGGCATCAGAGTCAGCCACACAGTCAGACTGATGCGAAGAAATATCTTACGGTCAGAGGGGGGTGTCTCCACCACCCTATGTGAGCCGACTAAGGACATTACCAGGTAGGCGGCGATGCGGGAATATTAATACTGCGCATGATGGAGCGCCGTTTAACAATTGTAGAGCCGCGGTATGGAAAGCAGTACGATTGCTATATCCGGATACTTCCGACATGGGAGCTATCATGACACGAAAGATGAAGGAGTCAGAGGACCCTTTGCTTTACATTCAAAATTTCCAAGATGTGTGGGTACTCGAGACTTGTGAATCTTGGGGGAAATCTATATATGTGTTTTACCATATATTATGCCAAGGGCTGCCTGACCAGGTACAGAAACAGCTTATGAAATTGGTAGGAATCGAGGCCAAACCATGGTCTGAAATACAGTTGACCATAGCGCATTATTGCAGACTGCTGCAAGACAAGAATCGCAAAAAAGAGGCTGCACGAAAAGGTGAAGAAGCAAAATTAGTACAGAAGAAATTGTCAAAGTATGCCATTGAAGGGGCAATGATAACTAGCACAGACGGACCGAGCATGCAGCAGGTCAATAATCCACAACAGAGTAATCAGGGCAATAATGGGTTTTGCCCCAGAGGGAGAGGATTTAGAGGAAGAGGGTGGCAGAGTAATCAGGGAGGTTTTCAGAGTAATCAGGGAGGCTTTCAAAACATGCAAAATGGCAATCAAGATATGTCAAATGGCCAAATAATCAGGCCACCATCAATATGTTGGGTGTGTGGGATGACAGGGCATCTAGCACGCACATGCAGAAGTCAAGGCATAATGCAAAACGACCAAGGAACAAGAGCAGGTATGGTGAATCCACCTGTGTTTTTACAACAGGGAGGAAATGGAGTTGCACAGAATCACACAGTGCAACAGCAAACGCCAGGAGCACAGCAAAGTTTGCAACCTCAGAATTGGGACAAACTTCAGTGAAGAATATTGGGACAAACTTGTATATGGAGTAGGACAGCTCACTGGGAATGTGTTCTATCCTACCAGTGACACCAGACCCTCAACAGGAACCAAGGGTGGATGTCGTTATAGGGGATAAAGAATATGCCTTCTTAGTTGACACGGGTGCAACACGTTTGTGAATACATGAAGGCAAGTTTTCCTTGTCCGGTGATGCTATAAATACTAAGGGCTTCACAGGAGCTACAAGTCGTGTTCCTTTTACAGATGCACTTCCAGTCTCTATAGGAGAATGTGATATGAATGTAACTTTGTATATTCAAGACAAACCCCAGTAAATACCTTGGGACGAGATCTAATGACAAAGTTAAACAAGACAATCTCGTTCACAGAGAAAGGCATAGTATGTTCAACTCCAGGAATGCACTATTTGAACGTATGCAAGATGATTAGAGCATACGCAGGACACACAGCTATGAAAGCTATCCCATTAGAGCTAGAAATATTTGCATATGGAGTACGTGTGCTAATGGAAGGGCCCCCCCTATCTCCTACTTCCTGACAGGCCTTGCAGATAAAACCATGAGGACCCCAAATTAATTTCTCTTTAGGCCAAGAATACCTATGCACGAGGAAAAGGGACAAGTATTTCCCTTGGTGATGCACACAGCCATAATACGAGGGAAAATGGCTTTGATCGATGGTTGTGATGATGAAGGCCGACAATGGTGCACAGTAATCGCTGTTGAAGAAGGGTACAGATTGACTGACGTCACTGATGACGATCTGTTTGATGAGCAAGCAGATGGGGAAGAAACAACAGTTGAGGTAAATCTCTCTTTCTGGGTGAAAATGATCAAAAGAGAAGTGCCCCAGAGAGTGATGTTGGCAAAGAACCGTTCTGAATATTTCAAGGATGACAAGGCCCTGGTGCCTGTCTAGGTATGGACCACAGGCCCTATGACGTAGGCTTATTGAAAGGAGTCGGAGAAGTAAAAATTAAACTGAAGCCAGGAGCAATTTTACCAAAAGCACAACCGTATCCCATGTCTAGGGAGGCAGATGAAGCAATTTTCTAGACAATTTCGGCTATGATGGAACAGGGCATCTTAGAGACGTCAGAGTCGTCATGCAACACCGCGGTTTATCCGATTAAAAAATTAAAGGGAGAGTCTTGGAGACTAATTCAAGATTTACTCCCGATAAATTATATTCTAGAGGCCGAGTTCCCTTTAATCCATAACCCGAGTACAATCCTATGTAATATACCTGTTGAGGCAAAATATTTCACAGTGATTAACTTGAAAAATGCATTTTTCTCAATCCCATTGCACCGAGACTCACAAAATCTGATTTCATTTACGGTCCGACAGATGCGTCTGAAAAGCACAAGGCTACCCCAGGGTATTGTGAGTCTCCTTCAATTTTCAACAGAGTACTGCAGATGGACTTAAGCAATATTGCATTAGAAAGTGTTGTCTTGCAATATGTGGATGACATCTTCATTTGCAGCATTACAGAGGAAAGATGCAGACGCGATTCTATTCAGCTATTGACCATATTGGCTGAAAAAGGAGATAAAGTTGACAAATAAAAGTTACAATATTGTCAACATTCCTCTCTACTCCTCTCTCCTGGAGTGATCACTTTCTCCTATCCTCCCACCTCACCCTCCCTACCCCACAGGCAAAGCCACCCTCTTCACTGCCACCCACCTTCTCGGTCATCCGACCCATGAAGCGTGTGTCAGTTGAGGCTTTCGCTGCTACCTTCTCGCCCCCCCCTGCCCCTTTGGCTGACTCCCACCCTGACACAGCCCTCTCCATGCTCCACTCTGCTATATCTGTTACCCTTGATATCCTTGCCCCTGTCATGAGAATCCGCCTGAAGCCCAAAGCCAAATGTAACTCCTGGTATGACTCTGATCTCGTCACCCTAAAACGCAAGTACAGGGTTGCAGAGAGGAAATGGCGTGCTTCATGTTCATCCTCTGACAAACTGGCCTGCCGCCTGCTCCAAAGGCAGTACCGGCTCTCTGTTCTCACCAAGAAGAGAGCCCTTATCCAAGCCCGCATCTCTGCGGCATCTAACAACTCCGCCGAACTCTTTAAAATCTGCAAGGAGCTGGCCAACCCTGTTGCAGTCTCTACCTCTCCTGTCCCCTCCCAGGCCCTCTGCACTGCATTGGCCTCTCACTTCATCTCTAAAACTCAGGACATCCTGTCCTCGCTCTCCTCCTTTCACCTCCCTCCCTCCCTTCCCGGCTCTTCCTCTGGCCCTTCTGCAGTCACCCCTCCTCCCTCTTTCTCTGCCTTTCCACTTTTCTCTGCTGATGATGTTTCCAGACAAGTCCGATCTATGAAAGTCTCGTCTAAACAGGTTCACCCCTGTTCCTCCAAAACTATCAAGGACCACATCGACTCCCTGGCTTCTGCCCTGGCTGACTTTTGCAACCACTCCTTCGCCTCTGGAGTCTTCCCTTCCCCCCTCAAGCACTCCCTTGTGCACCCTCTTCTCAAGAAACCCTCTTCCGACCCCTCCTGCCCGGCTAACTATCGCCCTATCTCCATCACTCCCTTCCTGGGCAAGCTCCTGGAGAAACTGGCCATCTCCCAGCTTAAACTCCATGCTGAATCTGTTGGTAGTCTTCATGACCATCAATCTGGTTTCAGGGCTGCCAGAAGCACGGAAACTGCTCTCCTGAACATCCGTGAAGACCTGCTCTTGAACCTCGATTCCAACACTCCGTGTGTTCTCATTCTGCTCGATCTCTCCTCTGCCTTTGACACTGTCAACCATGCCATCCTGCTCAACCGTCTCCGTGAAAACCTGGGTATCACTGGTCAGGCTCTGGCGTGGCTGACCTCTTTCCTTTGAAATCGACCCTCCCAGGTCCAACTGGGGTCCTTCCTCTCTGACATCTTTTTCTCCACCTGTGGTGTCCCCCAGGGATCTAATCTCTCTCCCTGGCTGTTCAACCAGTATCTGGCACTCCTTGCCCACCGCATCGCCGCTCTCTGCCCTAATTTCCAGTGCTATGCGGACGATACCCAGCTCATTTTCAGGCTACCCTCAGCCTCCCCCTCTCCTTCCCTCATCTCTGACTGTCTGTCTGCTATCCAGGAATGGTGTGCCGCCAATGACCTCTGCCTTAATGCCAGTAAGACTGAGATTCTACTCATCGGTACACCCACTCCCTCCTTCCCTGCAGCTCTCTGGCCTGCCTCCCTTGGCCCCCTCCCTGCTCCTACCTGCAATGCAAAAAACCTTGGGGTCATCTTCGACTCCACACTCTCCTTCTCTCCTCATATTTCTGACGTCGCTAAGAAGTCACACTACCAGATGCACCTCCTCAGAGGTATTCTTCCCTTCCTCTCCTTCCCCCAGAAGCTCACTGTCTCCCGAGCCCTGGTTCTCTCGAAGCTGGATTACTGTAACAGCCTCTATCTTAATCTGCCTGCCTCCACTCTCCGCCCCCTGCAACTCATCCAGAACAGAACTGCGAGACCTGTCCTTGGCCTCAAGCCCAGGGACCGTATCTCTCCAGGACTGAAATCTCTACACTGGCTCCCAGTGGCTGCGAGGATAAAGTTCAAAACCCCCTGCATTGTCCACAAGGCCTTCTGGGGCCTGGGTCCTAAATACCTTCAACTCTCTCTTCCCAAATATCTTCCTTCCCGAGCCCTTCGCTCATCCGCCTCCAACTCCCTCAGGGTCAGCCGCTTCTCGAAGCAACGAGCTGGGGGTAGATCTCTCTCCGCGGCAGGGGCCTCCCTCTGGAACAGCCTTCCGGCCTCCCTGAAACTTGAGGAGAACCATCTCCGGTTCTGGAAGCACCTCAAAACCTTCCTCTTTGCTTCTGCTTTCTCTCTCCCTCTCCCCTGCTAAACAGCTAATATTCTTCACTGAAACTGCACTGATTCTGCAACTGGACCACTCTTAACGGCCTCGGTCCTGGGCCCAGCCATTCTCCACTTGCACTGATGCCCTGGAACCCCTCTGCACTGCGGGACTGTCTCTGTATCCCTACAGCCCCCCCCTTTTTCCAGCACTTGTTCTGCACTTACCTTGCACTTGCCACCAGCTGGCCCTATTTATTTATTACTTTACGCCACCTACCTTGTACTGCATTTCCCCCCCCTCCCCTTTCCCCTTGCACTTTTCCCCCTCCCCCACCCCTGCACTTGCGCGATCTGAATGACACCTGGCCTAGTAGGATCGTTGTCTGTCTCCGCTTGTTCCTCCCCTCCCTGCCTCGTCGCGCCTTGAAACACCTGTGTATAGGCGCGTTACAAATGCCATATCATATCATAACAAGAAGTGCTGTACATAGGCCAGCTGATCTCACATGAGGGGAAAAGGGTTAACCCAGAAAGGGCTGAAGATATACTCAACACAGCTAAGCCACACATGATAAAACAGATGCAGAGCTTTTTAGGTCTTTGCAATTATGTCAGGGCATGGGTCTTTGACTACAGCTCACATCCCAAGCCCTTTTTACAGGCCCTAAAGAAGCCACGGGTGACAAAATGAAAAATTGAATGGTCTGAGACCATGGAAGATGGGTTTACTGAACTCAAGAGAGCCATTTGCAGCGCACAAGCACCAGTTTTAGGGATCCCCAATTATGCAGAGGTATTCTACTTGATTTCACACACGAATTGCAGCGTTACGAAGGCAGTGTTCAAAAAGGAGAACCACATTGGGGTACAATCCCCTGGCATATTACAGTGGGAATTTGGACCCAGTGATGAGAGGCCATTTCCCTTCGAACAAAGTTTAGCTGCCGCAGTGTTCGCCATAGAGAAGGCTACAACCATTGTGATGGGATGCTCCATGATGTTGTATGGCGAGCATGCACTATTTGCTATTCTAGAGAAACCAAAGGGCACATTGACATCACAGAGAGCTTCTGCCTATGAAGTGATCATATTGAATCCATTCATTAAGATAGTTTGATGCAAGATAGTGAACCCAGCTATGTTCATAGCAGAGCCAGTCACTGAAGGAGAACCGATCCATGACTGTGCAAATTATGATGAATTCTATGATGATTCCCAGAGTGAAAATAAATGCACTGGCAGAAGGAGAAATTGTCTTTGTTGACGGTTCCTCGATCAAAATGATGGGAAAAGATTACAAGCACTGCTGTGATGAAGCACAACACAAATGGAGAATTTCGAGTAATCATTAGTGCATGATTACCATCTCGCTTTTCAGCACAGGCTGCAGAATTATTGGTGTTGATACTTGTGATTGAGAATCACACAGACCAGGAAGTAACAGTGTACAGTGCCTCTGCCTATGTGACATCAACAGTACACGCAGGCTTAGCACACTGGAAAAGGAGGGGCTACCTCAGAGCAGACGGCATGCCAGTGCAGCACGCAGCCCTATTGGATAGGCTCATTAAGGCACTACAGCTCCCAGTGGGCATAGCGGTCATGAAGTGTGCCGCCCACACGAAGGGGACAGATTTTATCTCACGGGGGAATCAAGCAGCAGACACAGAATCCAAGTGTATGGCATCCAAGGTCGAGAACATCATGGATGTGGAAATCGCTGATGTGAACGAAAAAATGATTGTTGCACGAAGTGAACCTGAAAGCTACAGTAACATGGGGCAAACCCAGTTAATGGAACTCCAAGGGGAGGCACCAAAGGAGGAGAAGAATCTCTGGAAGCGGCGAGGGTGTTCTTTAAACCCCTCCGAAAGCTTGTGGTGACAAGACAGCACTGGTAAACCAGTAATGCCTATAGCCCTGTTAAAAGAACATTGGAGCAGATGCATTATCCAGCGCACATGACAAAAGAGAATCTCGCAGCAACGCTCGCTGAAGACTGGTTTATACAGAACTTAGCAGAGCATGTTGCATTTTTTTATGGTGAACTGTATAATCTGCCAGCAGTTCACGGCTGGGCACACACTAAAAGTAATTAGAGGAGTCATCCGAAAGCCAAATGGACCTTTCCAGCACTTGCATGTCGATTACATTGATATGATTCAAGTATGTCATGGGTACATGTATCTTATTGTTGTGGTGTGTCCATTCTCTAGATGGATAGAAGCAGGTCGATGTACACACCCAGACTCTACCTGTGCAGCCAAATCTCTAGTGAGAGAGGTATTTCCCAGTTGGGGAGTATGTGAAGTCATGAGATCAGATAATGGGGCTCACTTTGTCAACAAACTTTTTGAACAGATTAGCTTGTTGCTTGGTATAAAGCCCAAGTTCTTGTCGGCGTATCACCCGCAAGGTAATGGGATATGTGAGGAGCTTAAAGGCTTGTTAAAGGAAAGGATAGCCAAGTTGAAGCTTACTCTAAAAAAAAGATGGTTACACTGCCTTCCTTTGGCACTGTATGCACTCAGAAACCAACCTGGTTCTGACCATCATCTTGCGCCGCACGAAATAGCAACAGGGAGAAGGCTGCACACTCTCCTGACACCCCGAGACAGAGCTAGATGTGATGCCCCGCCAACAAGAGAAATCTTAGGGTCTGAAATGCAAAATTACTTGAATTGCATGACATCTTGTTTTACTGTGATTTCAGGCCAGCTGCAGCGACGACGAAAAGGGTGCAGGGCAGCACAGAACACAGGAGATACTACTGCAGACACAGCTCAGAGTCTATGTGTTCCATCAATCTTCCCTGGAGACACTGTCCTGGTGAAGAATCACACGAGAAAGAAGTGGGACGAGCCAAGGTTTAACGGTCCCTTTACAGTGGAAGACGTCACTCCCTCTGCAGTAAGACTACAAGGAAGAAGAGCTTGGATCTTTTTGGGTGACATCAAGCCATACATCGGAGAAAGCCCACTGCCCGCACCCCAACATGTAGAGACTATAGATGACAGGGAAGAACCACAGCACGTGCAGACGAGATCCATAACAAGGAAGAAGGACGCATGACCAGCAGCAAAGCAAAGTAAAGACAAGGAACTTGTGTGCTTCATTTTTGAACATTCCTCTGAGCAAAAAAGAGGTTAAGGACAAAAAACAGACACTATGTGCATCCTAGTTGCAGGGTGAAGAAGAAAAGACACGTATAAGCCACAACATAGTCTGTTAACTGTGAACTTTGGACTGAGGCACACTGAAGTCTTGATAAGAAAGGGAGATGCCAAATTTTGATCGAGGACACATAAATTTGATAGAAGATACAGTATCCAGATTCTTTCAACACAGACTTTGTTCGGACTCACTTATGGTGTCCCACTGTAGTGACATCACTAAGGACGTTTTGATATATTTCGAGTTAGTATTGAGATCATACCCATCACTGGAGGGGAGGCTCACTAGCATCACTGAATTCATTCAAGATCCTGAAAACATAAAGACGATAAGGAGGCTGCTCACTGTGATTGCTGAGCAGTTCCTCCTGCTTCTGGAGTACAGAGAGAAAAAAACAATGTCCCAAGCAGAGGAAGAAGCAAATAGGCTTATCAACGTACTGATCTTTTGCCTAATTGAAGACTGTCCAGATCTTGTCAGGAGAGCCACGGATGTTTTTACATTTCTTCGAGATCCAGCAAATACAGAACGTTCAGGTATAATCCTGAACAGAATTATCATCCAAGTTGCTCTCCACGCACATCAAAATTGCAGACACTGCTCACAGTGAGTAAGGACAAACAGTTCCAAACTTCAGCAAATGTCCCTGTCACCAGAAGATAGCAGACTGGCAAACAATGTCTTTTTTCGCCTAATCGAGGATTTCCAGGAACTTGTGGAGAGACCCACCAGTGTTGACGTCCTCACATTCATCAGAGACCCAGCTAATTCTACGCAGATGAGCATGCTCTTGCATGGTATCGTAATGCAAGTCGAACTTTCTAACCATCAACAGATCTATCTGAGAAGATTTTAAACTTTCCACCGAGGGACGGATTGAGAAGGTACTGCCAGAGACTTCACAGTTGTTATACTGACAAGAACGACATGTCTTCTGGAGTGAAGCAAATAAGAGGCACCGATTGGGAACTCGTGTACTTTGAACATGAACAGTAAAGAGACTTGCTGAAGTATTACTCGATTTTGACATTTCCTCATACGTAGAAAAAGAAACTGTATCCAGGGACGAAAGACAATCCATTGTTCAGGCAAAGAGGGACAATTGTTTTAGTACAATTGTCCCTGTACTAGAACCAGCAGAATCCAGAAATAATAGTGTTTAAGAGTGTATTAAAAGTTAGTATCTTTCAACAGATGATCGAGATGGGGAATCAAAGTAGCAGCCTTGTCCTCCCTCAGTAGGAGAGACGCTCTAATTTTTCCAGAACTAAATGCTGTAGATTAACCTATAGGGGTATCATGTATTTATGTATTATATTCATCATTGTTTTACTGTCACCTACGACTAGAACTGCATTTGTATTGGTGCAGAAAGCGTTCCAATTCCAGTGCACCCACCTAATGATGCACGCATAAAACCTACGAAGGCACCCAGACCTTACATAGTCATTCCAGTCCCTAGGAGGTCTGATAACGGAATGAGTGAACTTCAGATGGATGTGATTAGCAATGACACACATTTCGGGTAACAAGCAAATTGAAAAGCCGGAGACAGGGTCAGCACAGTATGAATGAAAGAAGGTTACTGACAACCACACGCATACAAACGATGAATACACCCACACCAGGTCTAGTGTCAATAATTACAGAACCACAAGCCAAAGAAGAAAGGAAGATTGGACAGCCGACAATAAGAAGCTCTATGATAAGTGAAGTTAAAAGCCAAATGGAGAAAGCTGAACTCTTGAAGAGACAAAAAGAGTTGGAGAGGAAGCCAGCAGAAACAACATTGATGGAAACTCTTGATCCAACCCCAAGAAGGGCAACGCGCAAGCCAGGAGAAGATCTTTGCACAAGCATAGATGATAGCAGAATCATTATGGCCATTCATAGCCAGAGACAAAAGGATGCAGGCGGAAAAAGAAAGAATTGCCAGACTTTTGCCTACTGAATTGGTGCAGATGAAGAGGCCTGCACCATGGACTAGGATACCTGAGAATCCTCCAGCAAGAAGAAGCCATACGGATGCATTCAAGGATATAGTAATAGCAAACTACATGAAGACCTTAAGAATCAAGAGAAGCAAACAAGGAGATGACAGTGAACTAAACAACTACTTGGACAGCACCGCACATTTGGGAAACAACATCTGGTACCAACATATGAAAGAAGTTGGAAGACGGAGTTCAAAGAGGGAATGTTTTGTATGTGCACTCCTACCTTAAAGCATGGGGAAGTCAAAGATCTTTGCAGCTGTAGACATTGATGTCCAGCCACACACTGTCTATCACACGTGGCAATGTACAAGACCAGAGGCCAGTTCATGGGAAGTGATGCATCACTGAAATGGGCAACTGGAGCAACCGATCCAAATGAAGATGATTATGTCCAGGACATAAATACAAGAAACAATGGAAAGATGAAATATATTGTGATCAGATATGAGAAGCCTGGAGTTAAAGGAGCAGAAATCAGAAGAGAAGTGAACCAGAAGCTAAATGTGCAAGGAAAAACTCCAGAAGAGGCTTGAAGTTGGAAGAACAGAGGCCAAATGCAGATTTGGGGAACAGTGCTCTCACCAGACGAATGTGAAAAAGGAGTAGTGATTTGAAGAGTATGGATGGTCATTGGAGCCTGCACAGAAGCAATTGAAAATGCACAAAAGGATATGCCATTATGGCCAAAGCTTGCAAAACTGCTAACATGGGTCGAGGACAGAGGAGGACCTTTGCAGATAGTGCTGTTGGGTGTCCTGACCCACGTTTGAGCTATCATGCTGCAACATTTGGTGCTGTGGGCTTAGAAAATCCAAGAGGGCCAAAAAGCCCACAAGTGCGCCAGAATCCAGGAGAACCACGCAGTTTGTGCGCACACCAAAATGGTTACCTAACTTGCCACCCACCAGAGTAAAGAAAAATCTTTGTTAACAAAATCCACTGCTACTGATGTCAAAAAGTTGCTGAAATCGTGGCTCACCAGACCACTTTAAAGACTCAACCCTTTTGTGGGGTTCCACATAACCATTTTACTGTAAGGAGCCCCATCAAAACAATGTTAAGCAAGGATTATTTACTACCATGTAAGAACCATTCCTGTTTAGAATGCATTAATCCAAGAAAGATCCCAAAATTGCATGCAGTACCAACAAAATCCTCAAGGCGGCGCTAGCGGTCTAAACTCTGACAGGAGAACTGAGTGCAGTTGCTGACAAAGGGATTTGACTCAGCTGACTTCAAAGGCTGCATTTTAATTAAAAATTAGCCACCTGCTGTTCCCAGAGGCCTGAAGCCTGGGAAACCCTCTCACCTCCAGAGATTCACACCAGGAGTTAGAATCTCACATGACCTCTTGATTGACAGAAGGCAGACTGGCTTGGAGCCTCCTGGAGACCACACAATAGGCTCTTGCAATTGAATAGGATATGTTGATTTTGACTGTTTCCTGTCAACAAAGGCCTGCCTGCCAGAAGACACATGTGACTGACCTACCCAAGTCTTGGAGGCGGACTCCAACACTCTGAGAACTGAATTGAAAGCAAAATATATATTTTACAGAAACACTGATAACTCTTTGTAATCAAATGACAGAAATGTATAACTTTGAGAGCCTTAATTTAAAAAATGTACCTTCAATTCAAGCCCAAACTCCAATTTGTGTGATGTTCTGGGGCAAAACCCTGCTATTTATGTATACTACAGACTCTGTGTTTAAGCTAGAGACGCGTGCAGACGAGATCCATAACAAGGAAGAAGGACGCATGACCAGCAGCAAAGCAAAGTAAAGACAAGGAACTTGTGTGCTTCATTTTTGAACATTCCTCTGAGCAAAAAAGAGGTTAAGGACAAAAAACAGACACTATGTGCATCCTAGTTGCAGGGTGAAGAAGAAAAGACACGTATAAGCCACAACATAGTCTGTTAACTGTGAACTTTGGACTGAGGCACACTGAAGTCTTGATAAGAAAGGGAGATGCCAAATTTTGATCGAGGACACATAAATTTGATAGAAGATACAGTATCCAGATTCTTTCAACACAGACTTTGTTCGGACTCACTTATGGTGTCCCACTGTAGTGACATCACTAAGGACGTTTTGATATATTTCGAGTTAGTATTGAGATCATACCCATCACTGGAGGGGAGGCTCACTAGCATCACTGAATTCATTCAAGATCCTGAAAACATAAAGACGATAAGGAGGCTGCTCACTGTGATTGCTGAGCAGTTCCTCCTGCTTCTGGAGTACAGAGAGAAAAAAACAATGTCCCAAGCAGAGGAAGAAGCAAATAGGCTTATCAACGTACTGATCTTTTGCCTAATTGAAGACTGTCCAGATCTTGTCAGGAGAGCCACGGATGTTTTTACATTTCTTCGAGATCCAGCAAATACAGAACGTTCAGGTATAATCCTGAACAGAATTATCATCCAAGTTGCTCTCCACGCACATCAAAATTGCAGACACTGCTCACAGTGAGTAAGGACAAACAGTTCCAAACTTCAGCAAATGTCCCTGTCACCAGAAGATAGCAGACTGGCAAACAATGTCTTTTTTCGCCTAATCGAGGATTTCCAGGAACTTGTGGAGAGACCCACCAGTGTTGACGTCCTCACATTCATCAGAGACCCAGCTAATTCTACGCAGATGAGCATGCTCTTGCATGGTATCGTAATGCAAGTCGAACTTTCTAACCATCAACAGATCTATCTGAGAAGATTTTAAACTTTCCACCGAGGGACGGATTGAGAAGGTACTGCCAGAGACTTCACAGTTGTTATACTGACAAGAACGACATGTCTTCTGGAGTGAAGCAAATAAGAGGCACCGATTGGGAACTCGTGTACTTTGAACATGAACAGTAAAGAGACTTGCTGAAGTATTACTCGATTTTGACATTTCCTCATACGTAGAAAAAGAAACTGTATCCAGGGACGAAAGACAATCCATTGTTCAGGCAAAGAGGGACAATTGTTTTAGTACAATTGTCCCTGTACTAGAACCAGCAGAATCCAGAAATAATAGTGTTTAAGAGTGTATTAAAAGTTAGTATCTTTCAACAGATGATCGAGATGGGGAATCAAAGTAGCAGCCTTGTCCTCCCTCAGTAGGAGAGACGCTCTAATTTTTCCAGAACTAAATGCTGTAGATTAACCTATAGGGGTATCATGTATTTATGTATTATATTCATCATTGTTTTACTGTCACCTACGACTAGAACTGCATTTGTATTGGTGCAGAAAGCGTTCCAATTCCAGTGCACCCACCTAATGATGCACGCATAAAACCTACGAAGGCACCCAGACCTTACATAGTCATTCCAGTCCCTAGGAGGTCTGATAACGGAATGAGTGAACTTCAGATGGATGTGATTAGCAATGACACACATTTCGGGTAACAAGCAAATTGAAAAGCCGGAGACAGGGTCAGCACAGTATGAATGAAAGAAGGTTACTGACAACCACACGCATACAAACGATGAATACACCCACACCAGGTCTAGTGTCAATAATTACAGAACCACAAGCCAAAGAAGAAAGGAAGATTGGACAGCCGACAATAAGAAGCTCTATGATAAGTGAAGTTAAAAGCCAAATGGAGAAAGCTGAACTCTTGAAGAGACAAAAAGAGTTGGAGAGGAAGCCAGCAGAAACAACATTGATGGAAACTCTTGATCCAACCCCAAGAAGGGCAACGCGCAAGCCAGGAGAAGATCTTTGCACAAGCATAGATGATAGCAGAATCATTATGGCCATTCATAGCCAGAGACAAAAGGATGCAGGCGGAAAAAGAAAGAATTGCCAGACTTTTGCCTACTGAATTGGTGCAGATGAAGAGGCCTGCACCATGGACTAGGATACCTGAGAATCCTCCAGCAAGAAGAAGCCATACGGATGCATTCAAGGATATAGTAATAGCAAACTACATGAAGACCTTAAGAATCAAGAGAAGCAAACAAGGAGATGACAGTGAACTAAACAACTACTTGGACAGCACCGCACATTTGGGAAACAACATCTGGTACCAACATATGAAAGAAGTTGGAAGACGGAGTTCAAAGAGGGAATGTTTTGTATGTGCACTCCTACCTTAAAGCATGGGGAAGTCAAAGATCTTTGCAGCTGTAGACATTGATGTCCAGCCACACACTGTCTATCACACGTGGCAATGTACAAGACCAGAGGCCAGTTCATGGGAAGTGATGCATCACTGAAATGGGCAACTGGAGCAACCGATCCAAATGAAGATGATTATGTCCAGGACATAAATACAAGAAACAATGGAAAGATGAAATATATTGTGATCAGATATGAGAAGCCTGGAGTTAAAGGAGCAGAAATCAGAAGAGAAGTGAACCAGAAGCTAAATGTGCAAGGAAAAACTCCAGAAGAGGCTTGAAGTTGGAAGAACAGAGGCCAAATGCAGATTTGGGGAACAGTGCTCTCACCAGACGAATGTGAAAAAGGAGTAGTGATTTGAAGAGTATGGATGGTCATTGGAGCCTGCACAGAAGCAATTGAAAATGCACAAAAGGATATGCCATTATGGCCAAAGCTTGCAAAACTGCTAACATGGGTCGAGGACAGAGGAGGACCTTTGCAGATAGTGCTGTTGGGTGTCCTGACCCACGTTTGAGCTATCATGCTGCAACATTTGGTGCTGTGGGCTTAGAAAATCCAAGAGGGCCAAAAAGCCCACAAGTGCGCCAGAATCCAGGAGAACCACGCAGTTTGTGCGCACACCAAAATGGTTACCTAACTTGCCACCCACCAGAGTAAAGAAAAATCTTTGTTAACAAAATCCACTGCTACTGATGTCAAAAAGTTGCTGAAATCGTGGCTCACCAGACCACTTTAAAGACTCAACCCTTTTGTGGGGTTCCACATAACCATTTTACTGTAAGGAGCCCCATCAAAACAATGTTAAGCAAGGATTATTTACTACCATGTAAGAACCATTCCTGTTTAGAATGCATTAATCCAAGAAAGATCCCAAAATTGCATGCAGTACCAACAAAATCCTCAAGGCGGCGCTAGCGGTCTAAACTCTGACAGGAGAACTGAGTGCAGTTGCTGACAAAGGGATTTGACTCAGCTGACTTCAAAGGCTGCATTTTAATTAAAAATTAGCCACCTGCTGTTCCCAGAGGCCTGAAGCCTGGGAAACCCTCTCACCTCCAGAGATTCACACCAGGAGTTAGAATCTCACATGACCTCTTGATTGACAGAAGGCAGACTGGCTTGGAGCCTCCTGGAGACCACACAATAGGCTCTTGCAATTGAATAGGATATGTTGATTTTGACTGTTTCCTGTCAACAAAGGCCTGCCTGCCAGAAGACACATGTGACTGACCTACCCAAGTCTTGGAGGCGGACTCCAACACTCTGAGAACTGAATTGAAAGCAAAATATATATTTTACAGAAACACTGATAACTCTTTGTAATCAAATGACAGAAATGTATAACTTTGAGAGCCTTAATTTAAAAAATGTACCTTCAATTCAAGCCCAAACTCCAATTTGTGTGATGTTCTGGGGCAAAACCCTGCTATTTATGTATACTACAGACTCTGTGTTTAAGCTAGAGACGCGTGCAGACGAGATCCATAACAAGGAAGAAGGACGCATGACCAGCAGCAAAGCAAAGTAAAGACAAGGAACTTGTGTGCTTCATTTTTGAACATTCCTCTGAGCAAAAAAGAGGTTAAGGACAAAAAACAGACACTATGTGCATCCTAGTTGCAGGGTGAAGAAGAAAAGACACGTATAAGCCACAACATAGTCTGTTAACTGTGAACTTTGGACTGAGGCACACTGAAGTCTTGATAAGAAAGGGAGATGCCAAATTTTGATCGAGGACACATAAATTTGATAGAAGATACAGTATCCAGATTCTTTCAACACAGACTTTGTTCGGACTCACTTATGGTGTCCCACTGTAGTGACATCACTAAGGACGTTTTGATATATTTCGAGTTAGTATTGAGATCATACCCATCACTGGAGGGGAGGCTCACTAGCATCACTGAATTCATTCAAGATCCTGAAAACATAAAGACGATAAGGAGGCTGCTCACTGTGATTGCTGAGCAGTTCCTCCTGCTTCTGGAGTACAGAGAGAAAAAAACAATGTCCCAAGCAGAGGAAGAAGCAAATAGGCTTATCAACGTACTGATCTTTTGCCTAATTGAAGACTGTCCAGATCTTGTCAGGAGAGCCACGGATGTTTTTACATTTCTTCGAGATCCAGCAAATACAGAACGTTCAGGTATAATCCTGAACAGAATTATCATCCAAGTTGCTCTCCACGCACATCAAAATTGCAGACACTGCTCACAGTGAGTAAGGACAAACAGTTCCAAACTTCAGCAAATGTCCCTGTCACCAGAAGATAGCAGACTGGCAAACAATGTCTTTTTTCGCCTAATCGAGGATTTCCAGGAACTTGTGGAGAGACCCACCAGTGTTGACGTCCTCACATTCATCAGAGACCCAGCTAATTCTACGCAGATGAGCATGCTCTTGCATGGTATCGTAATGCAAGTCGAACTTTCTAACCATCAACAGATCTATCTGAGAAGATTTTAAACTTTCCACCGAGGGACGGATTGAGAAGGTACTGCCAGAGACTTCACAGTTGTTATACTGACAAGAACGACATGTCTTCTGGAGTGAAGCAAATAAGAGGCACCGATTGGGAACTCGTGTACTTTGAACATGAACAGTAAAGAGACTTGCTGAAGTATTACTCGATTTTGACATTTCCTCATACGTAGAAAAAGAAACTGTATCCAGGGACGAAAGACAATCCATTGTTCAGGCAAAGAGGGACAATTGTTTTAGTACAATTGTCCCTGTACTAGAACCAGCAGAATCCAGAAATAATAGTGTTTAAGAGTGTATTAAAAGTTAGTATCTTTCAACAGATGATCGAGATGGGGAATCAAAGTAGCAGCCTTGTCCTCCCTCAGTAGGAGAGACGCTCTAATTTTTCCAGAACTAAATGCTGTAGATTAACCTATAGGGGTATCATGTATTTATGTATTATATTCATCATTGTTTTACTGTCACCTACGACTAGAACTGCATTTGTATTGGTGCAGAAAGCGTTCCAATTCCAGTGCACCCACCTAATGATGCACGCATAAAACCTACGAAGGCACCCAGACCTTACATAGTCATTCCAGTCCCTAGGAGGTCTGATAACGGAATGAGTGAACTTCAGATGGATGTGATTAGCAATGACACACATTTCGGGTAACAAGCAAATTGAAAAGCCGGAGACAGGGTCAGCACAGTATGAATGAAAGAAGGTTACTGACAACCACACGCATACAAA
Organism: Ambystoma mexicanum; assembly: GCF_040938575.1. Lineage (NCBI taxonomy): Eukaryota > Metazoa > Chordata > Amphibia > Caudata > Ambystomatidae > Ambystoma > Ambystoma mexicanum. The sequence goes on from NC_090924.1 coordinate 1,030,108,826, forward strand.
CGATGAATACACCCACACCAGGTCTAGTGTCAATAATTACAGAACCACAAGCCAAAGAAGAAAGGAAGATTGGACAGCCGACAATAAGAAGCTCTATGATAAGTGAAGTTAAAAGCCAAATGGAGAAAGCTGAACTCTTGAAGAGACAAAAAGAGTTGGAGAGGAAGCCAGCAGAAACAACATTGATGGAAACTCTTGATCCAACCCCAAGAAGGGCAACGCGCAAGCCAGGAGAAGATCTTTGCACAAGCATAGATGATAGCAGAATCATTATGGCCATTCATAGCCAGAGACAAAAGGATGCAGGCGGAAAAAGAAAGAATTGCCAGACTTTTGCCTACTGAATTGGTGCAGATGAAGAGGCCTGCACCATGGACTAGGATACCTGAGAATCCTCCAGCAAGAAGAAGCCATACGGATGCATTCAAGGATATAGTAATAGCAAACTACATGAAGACCTTAAGAATCAAGAGAAGCAAACAAGGAGATGACAGTGAACTAAACAACTACTTGGACAGCACCGCACATTTGGGAAACAACATCTGGTACCAACATATGAAAGAAGTTGGAAGACGGAGTTCAAAGAGGGAATGTTTTGTATGTGCACTCCTACCTTAAAGCATGGGGAAGTCAAAGATCTTTGCAGCTGTAGACATTGATGTCCAGCCACACACTGTCTATCACACGTGGCAATGTACAAGACCAGAGGCCAGTTCATGGGAAGTGATGCATCACTGAAATGGGCAACTGGAGCAACCGATCCAAATGAAGATGATTATGTCCAGGACATAAATACAAGAAACAATGGAAAGATGAAATATATTGTGATCAGATATGAGAAGCCTGGAGTTAAAGGAGCAGAAATCAGAAGAGAAGTGAACCAGAAGCTAAATGTGCAAGGAAAAACTCCAGAAGAGGCTTGAAGTTGGAAGAACAGAGGCCAAATGCAGATTTGGGGAACAGTGCTCTCACCAGACGAATGTGAAAAAGGAGTAGTGATTTGAAGAGTATGGATGGTCATTGGAGCCTGCACAGAAGCAATTGAAAATGCACAAAAGGATATGCCATTATGGCCAAAGCTTGCAAAACTGCTAACATGGGTCGAGGACAGAGGAGGACCTTTGCAGATAGTGCTGTTGGGTGTCCTGACCCACGTTTGAGCTATCATGCTGCAACATTTGGTGCTGTGGGCTTAGAAAATCCAAGAGGGCCAAAAAGCCCACAAGTGCGCCAGAATCCAGGAGAACCACGCAGTTTGTGCGCACACCAAAATGGTTACCTAACTTGCCACCCACCAGAGTAAAGAAAAATCTTTGTTAACAAAATCCACTGCTACTGATGTCAAAAAGTTGCTGAAATCGTGGCTCACCAGACCACTTTAAAGACTCAACCCTTTTGTGGGGTTCCACATAACCATTTTACTGTAAGGAGCCCCATCAAAACAATGTTAAGCAAGGATTATTTACTACCATGTAAGAACCATTCCTGTTTAGAATGCATTAATCCAAGAAAGATCCCAAAATTGCATGCAGTACCAACAAAATCCTCAAGGCGGCGCTAGCGGTCTAAACTCTGACAGGAGAACTGAGTGCAGTTGCTGACAAAGGGATTTGACTCAGCTGACTTCAAAGGCTGCATTTTAATTAAAAATTAGCCACCTGCTGTTCCCAGAGGCCTGAAGCCTGGGAAACCCTCTCACCTCCAGAGATTCACACCAGGAGTTAGAATCTCACATGACCTCTTGATTGACAGAAGGCAGACTGGCTTGGAGCCTCCTGGAGACCACACAATAGGCTCTTGCAATTGAATAGGATATGTTGATTTTGACTGTTTCCTGTCAACAAAGGCCTGCCTGCCAGAAGACACATGTGACTGACCTACCCAAGTCTTGGAGGCGGACTCCAACACTCTGAGAACTGAATTGAAAGCAAAATATATATTTTACAGAAACACTGATAACTCTTTGTAATCAAATGACAGAAATGTATAACTTTGAGAGCCTTAATTTAAAAAATGTACCTTTAATTCAAGCCCAAACTCCAATTTGTGTGATGTTCTGGGGCAAAACCCTGCTATTTATGTATACTACAGACTCTGTGTTTAAGCTAGAGACATGTTAATTTACTGGAGTATGTATGGACAGGCCGTGTACATGTGTACAAATCTGGAAAAACATCTGATGTTGCAAAACCACTAAAAAGTGAAATATGTTGCCATTTCTCAATGCAAGCTCTCAGGAAGAGCAGATTTGAACAGGGTATATCTCATGGGATATGCATGATGGGTGCATGTAATTTCAAACCACTGTGTAGCTATGAAATATGTCTTTTTGATCAAATATAGATTGTGTGTAAAGTTGACAGGGGTGGGTACTCTGTATCATAAACAGACCTCATCATGATGACACTTCATTTCATTCCCCCAATCAAGGGGAAGAGGAGGAAGTGGCCAATGACAAGTGGAGAGGGGTAGGGCCTAGGAAGCTAGCCTCTCCACCCATTTTCAAAACACATAAAAGCAGACAGTCAGGACAGATAGGGACCTTCAATTCCATTTGCTGCGGGACGCTCTGCCGGGAAAATCCATACTTTACCTCCATCAACCTACAGAGAGCCAACATAGAGACTTCAATCTATCCACCTTCAGAGACCAAGACTTTACTTCAGAATTTGTAGCAGAGAGGTCAACTACAAGCTAAATCCCGCTTTAGCAGGCCTCAAATCATTGCCATTATCACAGCCAGGCGAGCTGTTTGAATTCTTTGCAAGAACTCTTGCCATTTGCCAGAGAGCAGTGTTGTATCCAGAGAGAGACCAGCTGAACCGGAGACCGCTGTATCCGGACCCACAGACCTGATCAGACCAGAGACCCAGACCAGACCGCTGTTCGCAGAACTAGAGAGCTGACCCAGACGCTGTGCGCAGAGACCGTCCGTGGCGAGTGAAGAAAACCTGACCAGATCCGTGGCGAGGCCCATTCTATTTCTAAATATATTGTGAGTACCTAGCAGAACTGTGCAGAACCAATCTCTTAGTTAAAATAATATAATTCAATCTATTTTAATCTAACTAGAAGTTGTCACATTTGCAAAGCTGTAACCTGTCGCTTTGAACTTTTAACATTTAAAATCCGAAAAACGACCTTTATTTAATCGTCCATAACTCCGTAACCGTTTGGGCTAGGAACTTGGTTTAACTTTCCTCTGAAAGCTGGGAATCTTGGCTTTTCAGAACCGCATTCCTACCCCCTATACATTTGCCGAAATCGCGAATAACGCACTCGCGAATTTTACCGCGATTTGCAATTTCTCCACGTGTGAAAACAGCAGCTTCCTTGCTTTCCTTGCTAAAAATTCGTTTGCCTCTTAAGAACCATCCCTGAATCATTGCTAGAGTGAGCCTGGACTAATATTAACTTGACACCACTCACCCTGAACCTCCAGAGGGAATTAAAAGCATTTTAGCATATTTTTCACTTCATTGCCAGCACATATAAAAGCATTTTGGGCCTGTGTTTCAAACTTCTGTAGTCTAAGCTTGCTGGGGTGAACTGAATTACATTTGATTGCATTTCTGAGAACTGTGTGCTTTCCTTCCATTTCCTTGCATTGCATAAAGGGGGGAGGGAATTGCCAGAGAGAAGTGATTACATTGTTTTGTTGAAATCATATTGAGGATTTTCTGTATTGCATTTTCATTCAACATTACATCCATCTGAACTTATATAAAGCATTCTCTACCACCTTATTCTTCTGTTCCTATTCACAAGTGTGCTAGTGCCAGACTATCCATTATTGATTACTGCTCAGATTAAGTGTGATATTCAATTATTAATTTATTATAAAGTGTGATATATATATATATTGTTTAAATTATCAAATAAACCTTTTAACTTGCAAAACAGAACTACTTCTTGGCTCAGTGGGGTCAGGGGGATTCCAAGTGAGGGGTGTTATATAGGGGTAGTCATCCAGAACGCATGAACTGGACATAAAGATATATCAATAAGGGTTTTCATTCAGTATTCTAGACTAGGCGTTGCCTTAGCTGTAGTGTTGAATTGAATCCTCTTACAGTGCCACTGGAAAGCCCAAAACTCTGCTTCAGGAATAATGGCACTAGGAAGATGAGAGAGAATTAAAACTGTGGACGAGTCATTGATGCTCCAGGAATGGTACATGGAACTGCAGTGATCATGGATCATTATTGGGCATGTGGATCCAAAGCATATATCAGGCTGCCGAGAAACTGGGGAGGTATATGCACAATACTGAATGTCCACGTTCCAGCATTGGTGATTACGAAAAGTGACCTGAATATTGACAGTTTCCCGGAAGCAGATGCTCACCTGAGGAAAAAGAGATCTGTGGAACTGATTAATCGAATGAAGAGAGAGAATTACTCTTCTGCTAAATCAGAAGAAGCTTTTCCTGCAATCCCATATGAACACAGACTGTTAAGCCTAACCTCATCAGTGTTCACGACAATCTTCATGCCGAGAGTTCAGGTTGGAGCAAATACTAAATAGTTGCAGATAACCAGATGGGAATTACAGCAAATCCATCAACACAACCATAAAAGGATTTCGATGCAATCAAAGAAGAGTTAAGGGCGATTCGACTTATGACTCTACAGAATAGATATGTCCTTGACATGATCACAGCCAGGGATGGTGGTGTTTGTGCAAAAATCAGAGAATCATGTTGCACATTTATACCTTCTAACAATGAAGAAAACTGAACTTTAACAGAAGCCATAGGTATGCTGACGAAACTACAGAATCAAATGATAGACGAGGTTGACGAAGTTGATGACGACAGTTGGTTTGGATCTCTATTTTCATGGGTTCCACAATGGATGGCAGACAGATTCAAATTCCTAGGAGCCCTGCTAGTGATGATATTGCTCGGATTTTGTGTTATCAAGATAATAATCTCTCAGTGTCAGAAAACTGCAAAAAAGGCCATAGGGATGAAGATCATGATTCATGTGGAACTGGTATGGAAGTCCAAAGACCTGACTGATGAAGAAATAAGAGACATTGTGAGCCCAGCATTTATGCACCAGAAGGAACAGAGTTTCTATATCCCAGGAAGCATAGAAATTATGTGGGAAGATGGATTTATTGCAGCCCAAATGGACAATGTCAACTAATGACGTGGAACAAAGATGAACACTTAAGAACAGCAGGAAGTTTAAAAGGAGTTATGAACATATGGACCCCAAAGAGACATTTCTTCAGACCATGATGTATAGACCCAGAAGATGAAGACGAAATGGACCCAGGCAATGAAGTGAAAGTGTATGCAGAGGATCCAAAGAAGAGGGATACAAAGGAAGAGATGAAAGTGGTTGATGAATCGTCCAGAGGGGGGACTGTAGAGGAGGTTCCAAGTACGACCTGCACTCCAACCGTCCATTTTGAAGTACCAGGCACGTTCACGCCGAAGTATGTGACGTATGATGAGCAAATAAACCAGCAGAGAGCCGCAGTGGGGCTCTGTCCAGTACCTTTCAGAAGAACAGCACCTATTGAAGTACTGACACCAAAGAAAACATGGACAGTAAGGTATCCATTGAGAAAACCATATCAACAAATGAAACAAAAAGAAGATCGTCTGAGTACAGTCCCTGAAGAAGCCAAAAAGGTCTTAATAGAAGACGGATGCTGATGTCACAAGAACCCAGACTGACTCACATATAGAAGATATGACGACCTGAGAATGACATAAAGAGACGTAACGCCATGGACAAGGGACATCGTGAACCTAAGGTGAAAGGACGATGTCAAATGTAAGAAGTTTATGCCATGAGCATGACAAAGATATTCGACCAGTTTATGCATGTACATATGCTTGGAACCGCAAGAAAGCTAAGAAAATCATGCAGCTTGCTATGCTTAGTAGTCAAATAGATTGTGGCAAGCGCCACCTATGCATATTTACCTCACAAGAAGCACGTTATATAAGTATACTTCCACTATGCACAAGAAGCAGAATCGACCAAAGGTTACTAAAGGCCACACGAGGAGAGCTTCATATTTAACAAATCAAGAATAAAAGGCAGAAACGAAACTCAGCAGAGAAAAATTGTGCCAAAAAGCCAAGGGCGTATCAGCTAAAATAGATGAACAGTAGCTACAATTAATGAAGCAAGGAACAGAATATCCTGCTTAGAAAGGTCAAGATAAGAAACCAAAGGCAGGTGGTGGGCAAAACAAATATCAAATACAAGAATTACATGGAGAAGAAGGCGATTTCACAGTGTCTGAATCTTGTGACCAGCCGAGTGAGAAGAAGTGAGACTTTCACACCTATGCATGGCAGAGTGCCATGCAAAGATATCAGAACTTTTCCGGACAGAGATGCAGTCTCGAGGCCAACCACAGTGAAATAATTGACACATGACCACTAAAGTGATGATTGATTGTAACAATAATTGGAGGAAGGCCGGGGGAGCTCGTGGGCACCCTGCACCCGGCCGACCATTCTACATGCTGCTAGGCAAAGTGGAAAAGTATGAGTGGGCTTTTTTGCCAACCCAATCATAATCGACCAAGTAATCTAGGGTCCTATAGTTAGTAGAACCAATGGGACGTTGTACTTTTAGTGATGTCTACAGTAGCCATTTTTGAAGGAAGGGCTTAGATTCACCCCCTGACAGTGTTTACCCAATCAGCTTACTCCGTTACCATATACAGATATAGTACCTATATTAAAGTTGCCTTCCTAGAACCAATAGAATTGCATGCCAACTTTGCATAGTTACACGTTAGTAATGTCGAGTTTTTAGTATAAATTATGTGTTTCTTATGAAGTTCGTTGGAGTTGTGAAGCGAGAAGGAAGATCACGCATCCTCTGATATTCATGAAACTCCCTGTTTTTTGTACTTGTCATTAAACAGACTCCCTTTGCCAAACCGATGAGTTGTCATTATTGATTTGATGCTCGAGTATTAATCTGCATCCCCACCCATCTCATGGGTGCTGCTATTCCATCTTAAAGTGCACTGGGCAACCCCCAGTCCTATTGGCTGGCTGGGGTCCTGGTGCACAACTTCTTCGGTAGAAGTTGTGTAATGGGTTTTACCTTGAGTGAAACGTGACTGATGTGGCCTCTCAATTAGGAGAAAAGCAAATGAGAATTTTGTTTCTTTAACTTTTATGTCCATAGGAAACCAACAGCATATCAGGAATTTAGGCTAGGGCATGGACTTGCTAAGCATAATTATGCCTTCATTTTCTGTGTTCCTGTGTTGTCTGATTATGGTGTGCTGTGTGGGCTAAGGATGTATGTTGCCTGGCTTGTGTGGTAACTTGACCGGTGGCCTAGCAAACCATTAGTTACATTGGGGTGGCCAGTGTAGTTGTGTTATGTCAGAGTCGTGTCAGCCGTTCGGGGTTCGGCCTACCTATATTCCGTTTCAGGGGTGTTGGTCACCTGGCAAGTGTGGGGTTGGGCATACCCGTGCCACTGGAGTCTCTGGTGTGTTGGACACTTGCACTGGATGTCTAGATGTTGTAGGGGTGTAGGGCATACAGCATGATGTGGGCTTGGTGAACCCATGCCATTTGTAGCTTTGGGAGTGTTGGACACTCATGTGTGGGGGATAGGCATAGGATGTCTAATTATTATTGGACACCTGTGAGCTGTGTTTGGGGAGTTGTACAATTAGTGGTTGGGGTGTTTCACACCATGGTTGTGGTCACTGAGGGTATTTCGCTCTGAAGTTTGTGTTGTGGTATGCTACCCTGTGGCCTGGAATTGGACATGTTTTAGTGTCTGGCGTTTTTGGTGTGGCGCTGTCACACTGAATTTTGGGCATTGCCTGGTGTGACAACCAGTGTGCATTTGTAAGCTATCAATTTCTAAGCGATTAGTTGTGCTTGGAGTAGTGTTGCACACAAGGTGCGCGATTTACTGCACCATTGTTTGATTTGTGAAAGGTTACAGGAAGTTGGTTGGTTATGGGTAGCCAGTAGAAGTTCGGAGTGTTTGGGGCTGGTTCCCTTGTGTGTGTTGTCCTGCTGCTTGGCCAACATGCGAGGACTGTGGAGTGGATGAGTGTGGATTTGTCCTGCTGTGTTCCACCTGTAAGGATGGTGAGGGGTTGTGTTGGAGTGGGGGTTTTTCTCCTTGTTGTTGTTGTGAAGGAATGGAGTTGATTGTTTTGGAGACGTTGGTCTTGGTGAATTTAGAATTTCAGTACGTTCATGTTGCATGCGCTCTGTTCGTTTTTGGTTTAAAGGAGGGAGATATGTTGTAATGTCCTTTCCCCCCGGGTTTGTGCTGTGAGCATGGGAGCTGTGGAATGCCAGTGGAATGCTTGGATGTAGAATGGTATGTGTTTTGCATTGAGTGTACTGTGAATGGCATTTGGAAGTGAGCTGCCTAAGGGAGAGGGTGCCGGTGGATGTCTCTGTCTCCCTTCATCCTGATGTACTTACCTTTATCTGTAACTTGATGACATGTAACTTGAACTTGAAGTAAAGAAGTTACTTACCTCACCAGTGACTGCAGACTCATCAGGGAATACACCTCTTAACACTTCATTGTGCATGGTTAGCACAGCAGAAATACATCAAATCAATGGTGTAGCCCCCGCCCTCATGCTAGGATCCCTTGGGGTGGGGTACATCAGGGATTTTACACTAAGTGGGGTGCATCAGGCATTTTACACTCTCCTGTTAAGGTAAGGGGAGGGGTGATGGGTGATGGGTAATGACGGAACTCGAGATGGGGGCGGGAGGCAAGGGAGGAGGGAGAACAGGCATTACCGGGTGGAGAGCGTGTGCGCAGAGCACTTGGGTTGCACCGAACCCGGGCATGCATTGTAAGATTCAGCCCGGGTGTGAAGCAACCTGATTGGCTGACAGTGCTAATATAAAATCAAATTAGCATGAATAAAAAAAAATGTAATTCCATTTTTGGGAAGTGATATTCTAGAAAGATTGGGTTTGTATTACTCTAGTTCATATCCACATCTGGATTGGTAAGTCACACCTTTCCTCACACTTTCTCCTAAAATGTTGTTTGCTGGCACCTTACCTCTTGTTAACACATCTGGACAACCACTACGACTCCTGAACTCGTTGGTTGCCAGTGCTGGACAATCCAGAGTTCCCGTGACCTTCTCTTCTCGCCTCCCAGAAGCACACATCTTCTGCTCTGTTGTCCCTCTCCTCTGACATTCACAGCGAGTGGCAGAATTAGCGAGAGCTCGTGCTGTGCTGTAGAATCAGGCTTTCTCATAACACATCCCCTTGCATTCGCCCTGGCCTCCTCCATCCCTCATAAGACGCCATGTGAGGCCGGGTGCCATCACTTCCACGGCCATCTCCTATTCCCTCCACTTCCTAGTTAAGAGTGGGCTTTAATGTACACAGGGCATCCCTGCTGTGTTTCCCACTCTTTAAACAGCAGTGAAGGGGGGATGCAGCCAATCACTATGAGTAACTGGAAGGTGTTTTGAGAGACGGGACTAAGGAAGCAGTCGAATCTTTTCCCTCTGCTCTGCCTGCCTACACATGGTGACCTCTTTTTGTGAGTCTCACACAGGGTCGCACTGGGTTGACGGGTCAATGCCTGAAATCGATACCTAATATACAACCATAGGCATCCCTATGAGTGTGGGAAAGCGGGCTATTGCCCCCCCCCCCACTCCTCCCCAATTGGTGTTCTACTCCCAGGTCCCCCTCTCAAGGGAGACTTTTCAGAAGACTTAAAGGTGCTTCTCCGACCAGCCGGCAATTACGTTTTGCAGCCTCTTTTTGTTTGCTTTCATCTGGCCTGATGCAGACCCCACGGAAACAGATGTGCCGTGAATATCAATGGGGTAGGGGCCGGCCCTGTTAAAAGCGTGCTTCCCGCGTGCTGAGCACACCGTTCTCTGCTAAATGCTCTGCCTGCAATTTAATATGAAACAAAAAAAAGACATTTCCATAGTAAACTTCAGGACACCAGTTGATTTCTTTATTCTGCTTTTAAAATGTTTTGTGGGGATAACGTCACAAAACCCCTGCAATTCGTTTTAGTATTGTATCCCACGATATCCCACGGTATATTGGCTCAGCAAACTATATCGGTTTAGCAAACTGTCCCATCAAAATGAAACGCTTCTATTGTGCTGACAACACTTATTAGGAAACTGAGCTGTGGGTTCGTTGGTGCCAAGTTTTGATTTTCAGTATGGAGGAACACATTCCCTCAACCCCACCCTTAATATGAGCAAGCAACCAACACAACCCTTCTGCTGGTCGAATGGTGCATTTTACAGCAAATACATTTTAGAGGGAATTGCAAAACACCATGGGATTCGCAGGGAGCTTGAAGCATTTACCGTCTCAGTAACAGGGCCTGAACCTGCTGCTACCTTGGTAGCTTCCTGCTTTAGTGCATGTCGCTGAAAAGGCAGTAGTGTTTCAACTCCAGCCCCACTGGCTGTGCATAGTCTCATTTAGGATGCACAGTCAGACATTGAAAATTGTAAACACCCCTAGAAGGGCAAATTCTTTGCCCTGTTCCTAAATAACTAAGGACTAAGCCTTTTCCCGTCTGTCTGGCGCATATGTGTGATATCTATTTCGTCAAACAGACTGTTTTTTAGTCTTATTATTTGAAGCTGAGCTACGAGTGATGCCTGTTTTCGCTAAAAGAACATTGTCTGTTCTAGTTAAAAGCACACTGTCTCTTTCTGAGTCCATACAATTGGGTGGTTCAACAAAAAGTAATGTCATCTTATTAAAGGCATGCTGTCTCTTATGTATGCGCACGGAATGCATAATGACAAGCTAGATGCCCGGATCAAATAATGATTAGCAGCTGGTCACTATCACACATGTATAACCAAGTGGGGGGTATTAGAGAAATCTCAAACTAGCCCATGTCCGGTGTAAGATCCTAAGCCAGTTCATATCGTAACATTACATTATGGTACATATAAACCTGGCTTTATATTCTGAAACCAAAATAGCAAATCCTGTACAGGAATACTGAATGAAGTGTGGTGAAAGCAAGGACTTGAACATCTTACCCATTACAGAGTACATTACAAGAGCTGTGTTGCTGCTGTGACGAATCCCAGGATATCGTCCCGGCTTCCCTGGGGAGAGCCCCTTGCTATGAGGCCAGTGAGATGAGGCCACTATCTGATAGTCCCTATGGGGTGGTACTCAGAGGGACTATCACATAGGGCGGGACTCCCCCCCCCTATAGGAACAGGGACTATTATCCAGGGAGAAGGCGGTATTCCCAGACTCTATCAACCCCCCCTCTACCTCTTGTCTTACACAAACTCCTTCAATACCCTGCACTTCAATATGTGTAGCCCGAGTAGAAAGTCCTACATCCTACTTGAGGAGTAATGAGACGAGGGAAAATTGCATAACCATGAAGATCGCTATGAGAAACAAATATGGTGAGCGGTCTAGTTGCTCAGTGAAAACCTGTGAAAGTCTCATTTTAAAAAGAAACAACGGACAATCCACAGGGAGAAGTAGGCCCTGGAGGAAACGGGAGGTTCGAGGGAAAGAGAAGAGAGGCCAGGATAGCACGAACCGAGGCGCTTAACCACAGGCAAAGGTGCACAGGGAAGGTCCATTGTCAATGGATCGGCAGAACAAGAGAGACCACGGCCAACCAGCTGAGCAAGGACGCTGGTAAACATGGTCAGCAGAGGACACACAGCCCAAGAACAGGGGAAGGCTGTGGGGGCGCCAGAGCTCCTGGAGAAGCGAAGAGAAGCCAGAGCGGAAGGTCGGGGAGACCCACAAACAACCAGAGAACACAGCACAAGCACCCTCTGGAGCTCTGGTGGACGGGAATGGTTGATGGGATCCCAAAGGGCAGAAGTCTAATGAAATTAGGGTCTGTGACCCACAGCACATGACGGGTAGCCTCACAGGCCTCATAAACCTTCTTCCTCGTGGCAGTACTTGGGAAAGAAAAACCCATAAAAACTACGGGCATAGAAGTAAATAAATAAGGGTCTGGGACCCACACCAGAAGAGCAAACTGTGAAGCTGACAGACAGTCCCTGGCAGGTTAGTGAACCAGGGGTGTCCACAAGAAGCCTGAGAAAGGCCAGGGGAAGGTAGACATTCCCCATCACTTGTTGAACTCTCTGAGAGGCCTGAGAACGGACCGGGGAAGGGAGACATTCCCCCACCAAGAGTTAACCTACCAAAACCTAAGAAAGGTTTAGGAGAAGGAATTATCCCCTTAACATTCTGAACCATAGACAACATGGGAGGGAGTCATCGCCCTGGTCAAGAAGATTAAGGAAAGCAGTACACGAAGGGTCAGGGAAATGAGGTCCATACTCCTGGAGACTAGACAAGAAAAATCCAATTGTGAAGACCACTATGGGCAATAAGGAATGCTGATGTTTCTTTGAAGTGTGCTTTGAGAACTTTCAAACCCGGAACTTTGTGTTCTCCTCAAAACGAGATTGCAACCTGGGCAAGGGGGGAGTTTCCTCTGGATACAGTCTCACTTTGGAACTCTTGGAGACTCACCACTTGCTTAGTTTGAAATTTAATGTAAGGGAAGGAAATAGGTTTCTGACACAGGACTGTGGACTATTCATTTTGGACATCCTGACAGACACCATAGTGTGCTTAGTTGGGGCAGGGAAACCTCTCTTATAAATAGGGTAAGATAGGTTTCTTTTTCCTTTTTGTACTTAAAATAATAGTCTTTGCGAATCAACATGACAACATTGTGTCAGACTCTGCACCCTTACACTGCATGTTATTAAAATATAGGGTTAACACATTAGATTAGACCTTTACCCCTTAGCCATTCCTCCAGACCAGTGTTGGGCACCCTGTGGCCCTCCAGAGGTTTTGGCCTCTAACTCCGATCAGCCCTCTCCAACATAGTCAACGATAACTGATTATGGAAGTCGTAAGTAAGTTGCCTGAATAGGGTGTATAATAACTTGATGCAAAACTTGTATTGTCTTAAACCAGATCAGAGAGAGATCATGTGGATTAATTTACTGGACTCTTTAAGTCCAAGAGGCATGAATGTTGAATTCGACCTGATGTGATTCATTTGAAGTTTTAAGTTAGATTGATGTTATCTTATGTTGAAATACACCTTAGGCAAGGTTGGGGTAAATATGAGAAATGTGATTATGATTATATGATGTGAAAGTCATAAATAAAGTCAATGATCTTTTTGTAAATGAGGAGCCACTTGAATGTACTTATACGCTTAAAATTATGACTGTATTTAAGTTATGTGTGATTAAGACTCTGACAGAATTAGTGGTTCATACAAAGTCTCTATTTGAATACAGATATCCCCATGTTAGGGTTACTGCGGATCCGTCCTGAATATGTGGCAACAGGGTCCCCCTTCCGCCTAATAGAGATGGGATTCACCCATCTGTTTGAAAAATTACAGATGTATAATTTCTTCTTCGACCGGCATGGGGGCCTAGGCAGATTTTTGTTTATCTGCACTCCCCCTCTGCCAGGTCACAATTTAGGTACATGGTGTAATGTTGAGACCTCTGCTAGGTTACTACTTAGGTACATGGTGTAAAGTTGGGACACTTGCCTTTACATACCTTCTTTTGGGTATGTTTTCGGTGGACTCCAAGATAGCGCCATGCCATTACTTAGGTATATCTTTATGTTCGAACATTTGCCTTATCATACATGAACATGGTACGTTTTTTGTGCACTCTGTCACTCCAAGATGGCGCCATGAGAACGATTGTATGAGGAGGTACCCATTTTTCCATCCCGCGATGATGGTGTATATGAAATTTTCCCCATTCAAGATGGAGGATCACGCGTTGTGATCGTTCTTTTTTACCATTCCACTATGGCGGATTACGCGAGGAGAGGTAACATGCGCGGTTCTTCTAGTTGGATACATTGCTTACAGGGTTGACAGGTGTGGCCATTCAGTGCCAGAGAGTGTGTTTTCTAGTGCACGGCTGTGCGCTGAAGTGCAGGTAATCATAAAACGGAACGAGATGGCTTGGAGCCAGGGGGAGATAGCGCTATTGTGAATGTTACGATTCCTGTTTAATATTATGGTTTTGACTGATGACAGTCTCCATGTTTGACCATTACAGGTTATTGGTATCAGCTGCATGTGCACGGCTCTTTGGGCTATACGTTGCAGTCTGGCACTCTGAAATACTTTGATCCAGCAACTGTCTACTTTGGTGATTTCCCTATTGGGGGTGAGTACACGGCCTGATTAAAAATTGCAGTGTTTTGTCTCCTAAGTGCCCTATTCACTAGTGGGTGAGGGCTCATATCTTTATTTACGGAGTGGTATTATGGATCTGGAATACTTTTTTATGTATCTGTTATGGGAGAAGGATATAAAACAGGCACCGTGATTTAATAGTGAGGCTGTTGGTTCTGCGTGTACTATCTACATGGGTGACACAAGCATTTTCTGTTTTCCTGGATAGGATTTTCCAGTGGCTTAACTTCCCTGTTTCAAGTGTTACGGTCAGTACCTGGTAATGGTGAAATTCTGTTTTTTGATTGGGTAAACATGTAATTAGTATCCTGATGGGTGATTATCTGTACTCTCTTAGGTGAACTTACACAAGTGTGAACGGCATTCGGAACGATTAGGCTTTCTTTGCCCTGAAGATGGATTGTTCTTCAATCTGAAACGTGTCGGCTATGTAACATCACATACAGAAGTCTTTTCGGATATTGATATAAAAGAAAGCCATTTGACTTTTTCTACACATTTGGCAATGCCTGATATTAAAGTGTGGATGTATGATACATGGGATTAAGGAAAGATGTTACAGTGTTAACATGCTCTTGTCTAACCATAAGTGATGTACTTTATGTTTGAACTGACTAGATGTGTATAGGAGATTTATGTTTCAGCAATAGACTGAATCTTTAAGTTGCAACTAAGAAATGTTATGCTTTAAAATGTATCTTTGCGTTTAATTTGTTTGAACTACATCAAATTGGTATTTTTTATGTTTATTAAATTAAACTTGTTTTGAATTCTTATTGAACTGTGTTTGAAGATTCATACGGAAGTGTGTTAAGGGGGGACACCTATGTCGTGCTGATTCCCCACATGCACACTACCATACCAACTTTGGGTTCGGAGGAGCCCTTTGGAGTGCATTAGGGGGTTATTGTATGCTGACCTATGGTTTTGTTTTGCATTGTCTTAAACCGACTCTGAACTTAAATAATATATTTTCAATAAATGCAACCAGCTTGGTAAAATATAGGTTTGCTTATGCCAGTTTGGCCCATTGACACTTATTTGTTTGTGTTCCCCATATGATTTGTCACCACCCTAATATTGATTTCTAGAGAGACACACAAACTTGGGCTGCTTTTTAAAGACTCTCTACAGGCTACGAGTGAAACAAGCATTGGCAATGTCAATAATGGTGTTTACTGCTGTTCTCTGCATTTTGCATTTATAGGCACCAGGGTACATGGAGGAGAGGGCAAAGTTTCAAAGAGGGATGTGATAAGGGGTGCAGGTGTGCAATAGAATAAGAAGGGGAATAGAGCAGGGGAGGAAGCCGTTTCTAGAGCGTGCCATTGATGATGGGCAAGAGGAAATATGAGCGAGAAAGGGTAAGAAATAAAGCAAGAGTGTAAGAAGAAGGAGAAGAGGGGATAGGGTGGAGGGTAAGATGGATGGGTGGGGGAATAGAGGAGGAATGATGGGGTAGGGTGGATGAAGGAATACAGGGTGTAGGGTGTGTGTTGGGTATAAAGGGAGGTGGTAGGGTTGAACAGAGAAAGAGCTGCTAGTAGAGGGTGTGGGTAGAGAGTGGGGTAGGTTAGGTGGGTGGGGTGCAGAGTCAGGGTAGGGCAGGTTGGTGGGGGTGGAGAGAGACATAGTATGGCGGGTGAGTGGGGGTGGAGAGAGTCATGGTAGGGCGGATGGGTGGGGGTGGAGAGAGTGGGTGTAGGGTGGCTGGGTGGGAGCAGAGACAGTGGTAGTAGGGCGGGTGGGCGTGGGTAGAGAGAGTGGGGTAGGGTGGGTGGGTTAGAGAGGGCCGGGTAGAGAGATTGGGGTAGGGTGGGTGGGGGTAGAGAGAGTGGGGTAGGGTAGGTGGGTGGGGGTGGAGAGAGTGGGTTAGGGTAGGTGGGTGGGGGTGGAGAGAGTGGGGGTCGGGTGGGTGGAAGTAGAGAAGGTGTGGGTAGAAAGACGGGGTAGGTGGGTGGGTGAGGGGAGTGAGAGTGAGGTTAGGGCGGGTGGGTTGGGTAGTGATATTGGGGGTACGGCAGATGGGTGGGGGTAGAGAAGGTGGGGTAGGGAAGTTGGGGTAGAGAGAGTGGGGTAGGGCGGGTGGGGTAGAGAGAGTGGGGTAGGGCGGGTGAGGTAGAGAGAGTGGGGGTAGAGAGAGTGGGTTGGGTAGAGAGAGTGGGGGTAAGGTGGGTGCCTGGGGTAGAGAGAGTGGGGGTGGGGGGCGAGGGTGGGGGTAGGGTGGGTGGGATGTGAGAGAGAGGGGTAGGGTGGGTGAGTGGGGGTACAGTGGGTGGGGGTAGCGAGAGTGGGGGTAGAGGGAGTGGTAGTAGGATGGGTGGGGGTAGAGAGAGTGGGAGTAGGGTAGGTGCCTGGGAGTAGAAAGAGTAGGGGTAGGGTGGGTGGTGGTAAAGAGAGTGGGTGTAAGGCGGGTGGGTGGGGGTAGAGAGAGTGGGTAGAGAGAGTGGGGGTAGGGCAAGTGAGTGGGGGTAGAAAGAGTGGGGGTAGGGGTGGGTGGGTATTTTGGTAGAGAGAGTGTGTGGGGGTAGAGAGGGTGTGGATAGAGTGGGGTAAGGTAGGTTGGTGGTGGTAGAGAGAGTGTGGGTAGGGTGGGTGGGGATAGAGAGAGTGGGGTTAGGGTGAGTGGGGATAGAGAGAGTGGGGGTAGGTGGGTAGGGGTAGAGGGAGCGTGTTGGGTGGGTGGTGGTAGAGTGCGGGGGTAGAGTTGGTGGCGGTAGAGAGTGGGGGTAGGGTGGGTGGGTATTTGGTAGAGAGTGGGGGTAGGGTGGGTGGGTGGACTGTTTGGGTGTGTCCACAAAAACGGCTTGACGCACATCCCAGGCGCTCAGCAAGGCCAGCTGGCGCGCTTGGCTCAGCCCGACGTCCAAGTTGACATGGACCCATTCAAAGCACAAATCCACGCAAAGTGCATCACCAGAGCTCTCCAGCAATGCAGGGGTTTGCCTCCCCCAAAATCACATCCCGGGCCGGACATCACCAGTAACAACCTCCATAACCCTCCCACAATGCATTGCCCCCAATAAAAGAAACACCCTAATGCATTGCACCAAGCCTGTGAGGGTAGGACCGGAACCCCAGGGGGCCGGTTCATGGGGTGAAGAGGGCGAGGCCTCACCCACAGGAGCACAGAGCCCCTGTTCACCTCTTCCTACTTACCCAACACACCCAAACTGTCCAACGTCACCCTCCTCAGGTCTTCTGCTGGGCTGCAAGCACGTACCCCCTTCTGCAGCAGAGGGAGACCCAGCCCGCTCCTTGGTGTTCCCTCACAGACCATCGCTGGGCGTTCGCACTCATTAAAACACGAATGGCGGAAGTACATGGATTAAAAACAAGGCCAGGCAAATGGAAAAAGAACAAGGTTCAGCTCGTGCTTCAGCTATTTCATCACCAAGCGTCGGCAAGTTGCCATGCCAACGCCATACACTGCTCTCAAACTCCCCTTTTTCCTTTCTCTTATACAGTACGTACAGTAGCAATGTTTTGCCGATAGGTTGCTTACGCCACCAAAGCGGCCAAAACCGAAAAAAGTGAGGACCCGGATTGCTGTTTGCACTGAATGCCCGGTGGCGTGCGCTCATGCTTAATATCAACCTGGCTCCTTCACAAGCACGAGCAAGGCCCGACTAGTTCTTCTTGTGCGTCACTGGGACCATGTGCGCTTTCTTACATGGGCATCTTTCATGGGAAGTTGAAATAACTGCTTCAGGTGGGAAAATGTGACCTATCAGATGTTCGAAGGGAGATACTTCTTGGATTACCTATGTGACCCAAGTTATGCGCCCGGATGCCCTTGGGCCAGGTGCGCTATATAAATAAACAAAAATACAAAAAAGTCACCTTCATGCACACAGAACATGATTCCGACGCCTCACACATACTTGCTGTTAGGACATCACTGGGGACGAATGTCGTTTTTTAAATCCTTATCTAGGGCGGCCAACGACCCCGTATTTTTGTGGGACTGTCCCGAATTTACAGTGTGGGTTCTCTGTCCTGTAGACACCCTCTCTGGCGTGGGCAAAAGTCCCTTTTGCTCCCGCTGCCGTGATGAAAGCCTTTCCAGTCCTCACGCGTTCATGTAAAAGTTGGGTCTCTGGACAGCAGAGTGGCTCTGCCAGGGGTCTGCAAAGCATTCTATCACATTGCTCTGTGTCAACATAGCATTATAAGGGATCATTTAGACAGCTATGCCAGGGAGGGGGGGTATTATCAGGGACTTGTGTCCCTTAAGAAATGTCAATGGGGTGCTGGGAAATGGGAAGGGTGCGTAATGCTGCAAGCTTTAGGAAATAATGGCTCTGGTTTTAAAACCCAAAGGAGATTTGTTTAGGCTCACATTACCTTGCATAGGACTATTGTGACCTTCCATGTAGTATATGGAGAATAAAGCTACAGCCATACTCGTTTTGGTCAATGTGTTTCTGTGACGTGTTATGTAGTGTAAGCTTAATTTATTATGAAATGTGAGTTTACTTTGTAATGTAATGGGGCTTATTTTCAAGCCATTGCTATAAACAAATTATTATTTAACCACGAGAACCCCAAACCAAAATCTTAATTAATGTTTATATCAACTAAGCCTGGAAAGATATGTGTTCAATTGCTCAAATCGGCCAAATCCCTGTTTCGCCACCAAAGTATGTTATCCTCGGCAAATCATTTAATCTCCCTGTGTCTTATCTGGAGCCCCCGTGATTCAGTACATAGTTTCTGTTTATATATTATGCTATCATAAAGAAAAAGCCTCATTCATGGTTTAATGAGTACAGTGTATTTATTTGTATGTATTTATTGGACATATGTATGGCGCCTATACACAAGTGTTTCCGGGCACCAACTATAATATAGTATAATATAAGTGCCATGCATGCATTTCACACCACAAAGTTGTTTGCCACTCGGCTTACTTATGGCAACTTCTTGTAATGTTTACTCCCATGGTGCCTCTATGATGCTCCCTGTGATGCCCTGTGAAGTCACTTCTGTTGGTGTCAACGCATATGCAAATGAAGAGGTCTGAAACTATTTTGCCACACAGAGCCCAGACAGAGCTCTAATACGTGAGTTTTCTACAGTTGTGTTATTTTATTTGTTCTGTGTATGTGTTAAAATGCCAAAAGTTGTTGGTGGGAGCACGAACAATACTGTATCGAATCGCGCCCACTGCGGTCTGCTTCTGATGCGCTACCATATCTAAGTGTCCTGTGAAACCCTTTTGTAAAGTTGGTCGCTCTAGTCTTACCAGCTTACATCAGCTTCAACCTTGGCCCAGCTGCCAGTGTAATAGGACTGCCAGTGAAGCACCACTGAAACCAGGCGCTATATATAGCTACATTCATGTGTGTATATGTACTTGTGTATTTAATAATAACTTAGCATTTATGTAGCGCTACGAACCCTCGGACATCTGAGCGCTGCTTATTATTACCCACGTGTGTGGTGCTCATTTATCGATCTCAGAAGGATGAAAGGCTGAATTTGGCCCTGCCAGGATTCGAACCTGCTTGCAGGTTCTGCACAGATGTCAAAGTGAGCGCTTTACTCGCTGTGCTATCGCACTGGCTATTGCAAGTGGTGGTTGCTTTACCCAGTCTATTCCTTTTTTCTTTTTTTCTTTTTTACATTCCTGTAGATTCGGCCTTTAGACAGGCTAAATACAATGGCTCAAGTTTATATGACACTGTATTCCTCCCTATGCACTTTTATGTTTTTAAATTAAATCACGGAATCCCTGTATTTATCTTTGGCAATTATTTTGACGGGTTGTGCCAAATATTTCTTATAAAGAACATGATTAGGGTCTTGAGGACCCAAAGGTGAGCACGCAGTACAGGAGGTTTATTCTTGGTTCATCTGTGCACTTGTTTTCTTGCCCTCGTGCCGAGGGCCGTTTTTTGCACTGTAGTGCTCTCTACAAAGTACCTTATGCACTTACATTTCTGAACTATGTATTTGAAATGTAACCTGGCACCCGCCTTTAAACCCCTTTTGTATAATGAATCTCAAACCAGTGATAGAAGGGCTTGAAAGGATGAATTGAGCTACGCATGCTGGCGGGATGATGCCAACAGTAGCCCAGAGTCACCCCTCTTCGAGGCGTCAAAATGCAGGCGGGTCTCTCTGCCCCCAGTGCTGCCTTGATGCTCCTGCTGTTTTTTGTGGGGGGTCCCCTGCACTCCTATTTTGAATTCTCACCTCACCATGCCACAACCCCTCCAATCGTTGAGCACCCCCACATCTACTCCCTCATTTCCCCAAGGGACTTCTACTTCCAGGTGCCGCGCCATATTCCCCGACAGTGGCATCCTCCCATTTTCACACAGGGCAGTAATTTATGCGCCGCCGTTCTCCCCAATCATTCTGGTTCTTGCTTTATGAAGGCATAGGGAGGAACAGAGAAGAGCTTGGAAATTGATGGAAAAGGAATATAAATACAAAATTAAAGAGATACATTTTTTTTTTATAACAAGCAAATTAATAATGCAGAGAATAACACAAGGAAACTCTTCGAAATGTTCAAGAGATGGGAAAAACCCAATGCTCTAGAATGTCTATTTGTGCCGGACAATGATGACTGCACCAGAGTTCACCCAGCTTGTATTGATAAAATTGTAATTGAATCAGACAAGATCTTGTTACGTAGGAATTTAGGGAAAAAGAGCGCACAGGAAGAAATAAGGAGAGTGGGAACAATCAAGAGTCTTTTGAATTTGAACTTATTTTGATTGCAGATATTGAGAAATTACTAAAGATCATGCGCCCAACATCATCTCCAGGTGACATTATGCCATCCAAAATCATTCTGGAGAACCTTATACTCTTTGCACCTTTTATTAGGAGATTCGTGAATGCCTGTTTTTTCCCCACAAATCTGTCCTTCGAGGAATCAAAGAAGTAGTAGTGAGCCCTTTTTATTAAAAAAAACAGGACAGGACCCAAAAGATGTATTCAACCTAAGGCCCACCACAAATTGCAATTATTTACTCAACATAGTTGATAGAAAAAGCTGCCACCTAATTACAAAATCATCTTGAAATGGATAAATGTTTGCACATGAAGCAATCAGGCTTTCGCAACAATCATGGAACCGAGAATGCCCTCCTGCACTTACAGACCCTGATGTTGGGCACCTCGCAGAACAGCAAAACAGGGCTGTTGATTTTATTGGACTTATTGGCAGCCTTTGATTTGTTGGATCACAAACGCCTGCTATATACATTAGCAGACACAGGTAAATGTTCCATGAATGCAATTGAATGGATAAAATCATTTTTAAGCAATAGAAAATCAAAAATTTGCTGGGGGATGGTGGGTGGGGTGCCTCTTCTGAATCATCAGAGATACACTATGGAGTCCCACAAGGTGCTTGCTTGTCTCCAGGGCCTTTTAATGTCTATATAAAACCTCTATGTGACCAAATGGAAAAAAGATGGGTCTGCAATTCACAAATGATGCTGAAGGGAACTTAGTGGAATCTACCATCAGGATTTAGAAAAATTAAACAGTGTATATAGCAGCATCAAGAATTGGATGGCAGAAAATTGGCTGTTATGTTATGTTATGGTTATTTATAGAGCGTGCATTGAACCGAGGGCATCTTGGCGCTAAGAGGTAAAAAGCCACAAGCAAGAGGACAGGCCAAAAGTGCCAATAAATTAAAATAGATAGGTATTGAGAGCCTTCCAAAAGGCTGGATGATTAGACAGCGACTTCAAAGCAAGTGGAAGACTATTCCACAGTTGTGCGGCAGTAATAGAGAAGGCATGTTCTCCCAGCCGAGAACGGCGAAAAGGGGTCACAGATAGCATGCCTGCTGATGCTGAGCGCAGTGGGAGATTTGGAATGTAACGCTCAAATTTGGCACACAGGTACTCTGCACCATGGCCATGCAAGGCCCAGTGCACAATGCAGAGTGCCTTAAATTGAATTCAATGTGCCACAGGAAGCCAGTGGAGGGAGCGGAGTACTGGAGATATGTGAGACCCATACGGGGTGCCCGTTGCCAACCTTGCTACCAGATTATGGAGGCACTGTAATCTGCCAATCAGTCCCTTAGGCTGTGCCAGATACAGGGGATTGCAGTAATCAAGCCTGCTAAGAATCATAGCTTCTACTACAGGAGGACGTAGCAGAGATGGAATCAGGTGGAGCACTTTCCTAAGAATTTTCAGCTGGAAGTGCCCCTACTGGCATACCGAGTAGACTTGGGGTGCCAGTGAAAGATTGGTCGACATAATCACGTCAAGATTTTTTACCTTTGTAGAATGAGCCGGGAGCGGACCCAGAGAAGAAGGCCAAAAGGAGGAGATCCACAGTGAAGGATTGGGGAGGGAACCCACCACGAGCACCTCAGTTTTGTCCCCATTCATTTTCATCCAATTTTGCCCCATCCATTGTCCCATGGCTGTCAGGCACTTGTGCAGGCACGCAGACACCTCCACCTGATCCAAATCTAAACGGGTCAGTTACTGGGTGTCGTCCGTGTACGAGTAGCATCTGATGCCGTGGGAGCAGATGAGGCAAATCAGCAGGAATATGTAGATGTTTAAGAGGATGGGGACAAAGCAGAACCCTGAGGGACACCACAACTAAGACGAGAAGATTTATAAAGAAAAGGAGGAAGAGAGAGTTTGGGATCCGTCTTCCAGGAAGGAGCCAAACCAGGCCAATACCTGACCCGAGACACCAGAGAGGGGCAAGCAGGGTAGAATGATCCATGGCATCGAACGCAGCTAAGAGATCTAAAAGAATCAGGGCGCCGACACCCCCCCTGTCGACCAGTCTGGCCATGTCATTCTGTACAGAGACAAGAACACTTTCTGTCCCTCTACCCAGGCGAAAACCAGACTGTGCCAGGTCAAGCATCCTGGACGACTCAACAAAGGAAGACAGCAAAGGAGACAGCAGTGATTCAAGCAGTTTCATAAGACAGGGTAAGAGGGAGATGGGACGGAAATTGGACGGAAGAGATGGCTTCTTCAGAAGTGGGACGACAAGCGCTGCCTTAAGCTCCGATGGGCTGGAACCCGACTGGCAGGAGACATTAACAGCAGTGGTAATCTCGCCTAGGAGATTGTCAGATAGCTGTTTCATCGGAGGGGGCACAGGACTTAATCCCTAGCAGGGCTTTAGAGACCATGGGGCCTCATTACACGGTAGGCGGTAACCATGGCGCTATTAGCGCCATGGTTGCCGCCGGTATTTTACCGTGTCCGCCTTGGCGGATGGCGGAATTACCGCCCTACTCCAAGGTGAGCGGGGGCGGTAATTCCCCATTCACCAAGGCACTTCCCCATTCCCATTTTTGCCCCCATAGGGCATAATGGGAATGGGGAAGGCGCTAATTACGGTACCGCAAATTGTGGTACCGTAATTAGCTCCAAGGTCCCTTTGCGGCACCCTACTTTAACGGCTGGTAAAACCAGCCGTTAAGGTCGGGTCCCGCAAAGGGAACTCATAGTAAGGCGGTAAGGGTTTACCGGTACCGGTGCCCTTACCGGTACCGGTAAACCCTTACCGCCTACCGTGTAATGAGGCCCCATGTCTTCTGAAAATGTGGGAAAATGAGCCAATGAGGGCCTAGGGTAGCCAGTGTCTTGAAGGATAGGCAGTTTACCGGATAGAGAGACCACAAAGACAAGACTTCCTGCAGTATTTGCACGGATGGTTTCGACTTTAGTAATAAAGTAATAAAGAAGTCAGACAAAGAGTCATAACTCCTGAGTAGGTCTGATAGCTGATGTACATTTGGTAGATGATGACTGAGAGTCAACTACCGCAAAGAGAGTCTTTGGTTGATTTAATGCAGTTTCAATCCATTCTGCAAAGTAGAGTTTTTTTGCTGCAAGAATGGCCGCAGAATAAACTGAGAGACCAGCCCTGTACCACTGCTTGTCTGTGGCATCATAGCAAAGACGCCATTTGAGCTCTAGTTGTTTCATCCTTAGGCGCATTGACCTCAGTTGATCAGTAAACCAAGGTTCAGAAGGGAGTCTGTGAGGTTGAAAATGGCGGAAATGGGCCACCTCATTGGCAGCACCCAAAACAGGATGGTAAGTAAGGACATAGAAGGAAGGGAGGCCAGAGACCATTTTTCTTTAACTGAACAAACCAGATTCTGAAGGTTGGCGGAGCACCAACAGCGCTGCATGATGCACTCAGTTAAGATCTTAGGTATTACACAGTTGTTCAACAAGGTGCATGTTATTAGATAGTGGTCAGTCCAAACCATGGGCTCAGCTGAGAGGAAAGAAAGAAGGGTTTTGCTGGCCAAAACAACATCCAATGTATTACCTAGCTTATCGGTGGATCCAACAACCTGCTGGGGAAGGTCTAAATCCAGTACGCTATGATAGAAAAGATCCAAGGCTGTGGTCCTAGGGGGATTACATTTTAAATTTAGATCACCAAGGATGATAAGGTTAGCATATTTCACCTGCAAGCTGGCTATAAAGTCAACCAGTGGTTCCAACAGGTAACCATGTGCACCAGGAGGGAGGTAGATGACCAATATATGGTAAACAAGGGAGGGAGAAACAATACATCTAAGTAGTAAAGATTCAAAATAATGGCTACCCCACCACCACGGTGGGGGCCAGGCCTATCGAGGTGGATAATGCTATTGTCCACAGGGATAGTCTAAGCCAGAACCGGAGCTGAACACTCCTGAAGCCAGGTTTCTGTAAGAACTAATAGTGCAGGGCAGCGATCAGCGAGTAGAAAAGATAGTTCTGCTGCATGAACCATAAGAGAACATGTATTAAGTAGTAACAGAGACAGCACAGTAGTGCATGGCTTGTGTGACTGACAGCTGTTGACTGTAGAGCGGAGGAGCCGGGCCCTGTGCCGTTAACCATCCGATGGGCAGACAAGTGGGCGAGGGAGCCAAGGTCAGTAGCTCATTCCTGGAATAGTGTAGCATGCCTCTGTTACCGGCCCTTGCACGAACGGGCACAGACGGGCTTGCCTTAAGCGCGCCTTCGGCCTGAATTGTCTGAATTGCTCAAACACTGAGCTGATGGATCCAGGAAGGCAAGCGACAAACTAGGTTGAGAATATAAGGGTTTTGAAGTAGCAGGTTGCTACATCCCGGTCTCAGCTAAAGTTAAGACCTTAGGGGTTTACATGGAGGCCTCTCTTCGCGCTAAGGCCCATGTAAATGGCGTGGGAAAAATTCACCAGATCATCTAAAAGTACTGTGACAAATTAGCCCTCTGGTAAATCGGAAAAATTGTGAAACTTTCATCTGTGGAATTATCATGCCAAGATTGGACTATTGCAACGCCTTACTTGGTGGTACTGGTAAGGAATGTGTGCAACATTGCAATACAGTCCAAAATGATGCAGTTAGGATGGTGTGAAGGAAGATATAACTACATCCCCGAAGATAGCTTCATTGGCGAACAGTGGCTGAGAGGTTTCGCCTTAAGGTTCTTACCATGGCTCATAAATGTGTTTTTGGGGAAGCTCCAGGTTATCTAAAAGGGAAAGTAGCCAAGTATGAGCCACACAGACCTCTGCGATCCAGTACAGCCCAGCGGCTCATGAACACCCGGTCAAAAGAACAAGCAGGAATGGAAGATCGTTCCCAGTGCTGGCTGCCCAAGCCTGGAATGAACTGTCTATGGACCTGCGCCTAAAAGCAAAACACCTGACTTTTAGGAAACAGATACAAACACTCCTCTTTGAATAAAAATGGTAGAAAGTATTTTGTTCTGTAATGTCTCATCAACTGATCCGTTCATGTGTTTATGTAGCGCCCTGATGCCTGCGGGCTTTGGTGCTTTATAAGTGGATAGCAAAAGAATGAATAAAAATAAAGCAAACAAATAAATCCTGTAAATAGACTGGTACATTGCTCAGATGAGACTCCCTGCGGTTTCCATCCTGCTGCCCCACATTCGGCCGAGATGCTGAAGTAACTGTGCATAACTGGGCTCTTGTCTGGATGCAGGTGTGCTCTGAATCCGGGATGGAATGGGGTCAGATCTTAGCAGTCTGTAACACAATGTACAGCTTTCCCCTCCTTCTGCCGCTCCGCCTGTAATGGGACAGCCCCTGGGAGGAGTGGGCTCCAGGGTTCGCCAGACATACATGATTATGACCTCTTAGAGGACGGAATCCTAGAGCTAATTTTAAGATGCCAAAAAGACATTCAAGTATGTACCGGAAAAGGGTAGCATATTCTGTAAGAAAAGTTGCTAAATCAAGTGCGCCGATAGCTTGGTTGGCTACTGTTGTGCAGCCATTTCAAATGCTTGCAAAAATGTATCTAAAGTCAAAGGCAATGCAATATTTCGAGGCTGTGGAATTATACGTGCTTGCATTTTCAAGCACAATGCACATTATTCACGAAACACAATTAAGGTTTGGATTTAACCTTTGGCGCCCAGATGTTTTGAACTACAACTCCCATCATCCATAGATAGCACAGTCAGTGCGGAGGGATCAGTGGGGAAGTAGTCCAATACATGGTGTGACACAGGTCGCAGACCCTCAGGGTGACAGGGTGGTGCAACATCACTGCTGTGATGTAAGAACACAGGACAACCAAGATATGGTTGATGGCTAAAGTCTTTGTTGGGCTGGGCAAACAGTTTGAGGGATGCAGGATAACACAGAAAGTAGACTTTATCAAAATAATGCATCTGTAATCTTTTGAGAGCTAACGTACAAAAGCATTTATGAATAATGGATAAGTTGTTCTAATAAAGGGTTATAGAATATCCACGAACTCGAATCACCTAATTAGGGCAATTTTCAGCTAATAAACATTGTTGTGGTTGTTTTATTATCACACTCATCTAAGAATC
This sequence comes from Ambystoma mexicanum, assembly GCF_040938575.1. NCBI lineage: Eukaryota > Metazoa > Chordata > Amphibia > Caudata > Ambystomatidae > Ambystoma > Ambystoma mexicanum. The sequence continues at coordinate 1,030,135,875 of NC_090924.1, forward strand.
ATTTTGCTGTGGGTGTTTGCCTGCTATCAGTATGAAAACAGTAGTTTTTTTGAGGGTCGAATTGACGAGGTAAGAGGCAGGAGACGAGGTAAGTCCTTTATTTATAAAGACCCTGCAGCATTACCTCCAACTTCCACCTCCACTCCAAGCTCACGCGCCAACCCGACTTCCACCATTCCCATTCCAGGACCCTCTCTATAACAGCACGAGCCTGCACGAGCCTGCTAAAAGGGCCATACCCGTGTTTCCTTTTTTACTGTTACTATGCAAAAGCGCATTATTTAAAAGTTTAAAGAAATTCACAGATATATCAATTAGAGAAAACAAATACAATGGGCCTCATTACGAGTTTGCAGGTAGCCATGCCATTTATATTGGCATGGCTATCCCCAAACTCGGGTCCGGGTCCCGCAAAAGGGGATTTACCGACCCATTCCAACTTTAGAGGGCCCGGTAATTCCCTTTTGCTGGACCCAGACCCGGTACGTACGTCCCCATTCCCATTTGAGCACCAATAGGGCTCAATGGGAATGGGGAGGATGCCAATGACGGGCCCGTTGTTAGCATCCTGTACTGCTAGCGGGTCCCGCTCTGCACGTCTGGTCTGGCCAGATGTCCAGAGCGGGACCCGCTGCAGACCTCGTAATGTGACGGTCCGGAAGGAACGGTGCCGGTCCCTTACCAGCACCGTTCATTCCGCGGCCGCCAGCCTCGTAATGAGGCCCAATGTTTTGAAACTAGGGTGTAGTGTTACAAATATGGTAATAATTTGGGTACGGCTTAATGCCTGACAAATATTGTTTCTAGCTGAAAAAACAGGAAAACGTTGAGCATAACTTTGGCATAGAACTAAGTCCATCAGAGATGATGGCATAGCTTGATTTATTTGGTGCCTAGGCCATGCCAACCACCACTGACATTGCATCTAGATGATCAGTCGCGATTCCTCAAAATGATTAAAAAAAAGATAGAGGAGACGCTCGAACTTCCTTAACCTGAAGTTACCTGTTCAAAAACGCATTGAACAGGTCAGCATTTGTTGGATGAAAGGGTCTTTAGACTTGTCATATGTGAAAGAAAATGAAATGCAGTGTTGTCCAAACAAGTTATCAAAGTGGAAAACTGTCTCAACACCTTGAATCTAGTGTTGGGGAACAAAGATGAAAGAAGCAAGGAGGCCTCAGAACAGAATGATAAAGTATCTATTAATTGGGGAAACCAAAGGGAGCCATCCACGTAAAGCCAGGCACGCTCAAGGGAAGCAGCCCAACACAGGGATGAGTCTACAACAGGACTTTGCAAGTTCTCAGGGGTGGGACCAGCTTTTGAAGGATGCCCGGGTGTATGTCTTCACTACTGATACTCGTCTTCACTACCGGTGCACATCGACGTCCTCATTTAAAGTCACCTGTGGTGACAAGATGGGAATTCTAATCTTTCATTATGATGATTCTAATATGATTAGATCTTTGTTCTCCAATCTGCCCTCCCTTTTAAGGAGAGACGCTGTCCCATCACATCAAATGGTACCCCCACCCATGGGCGTAATTTTAGAGGGGGACAGGGGTGTTTGTCCCCCCAACTTTCATGGCACACCATTTTGTCCTCATTCATTTGGCTGGGTCACCTTTTCTTCAGATGTCATGTCCCCCCCAACATTTTCAGCAAAGTTACTCCAATGCCCCCACCTTGCTCTCCTCCTCACCGCCATTGTTCTCGTTCGTTATTGTGCTCAATGTGGCCACATGGGTATATTGTACATTATTAATATTGTCAGTCTTTTTCCACCACAGCATTTGTCCTCACTCTTCATTTTGCTTCCCGCCACCACCTGGATAATTGCCTGCCTACCTGCTACTGCCACCTCCTAGTAGACCACCCACCTCAGGGATTGCTACCCCCCCCCGCTTCTGGGTTCGTGAACCTGTGCAGTGATTATGAATGAAGTGCTCGTCCTCCTGTTCAATAAATACAAATTCAAAACTAGAGTTAGAATTGTATCATGAGCATTGCTCTGTGTGGAGTGCATTTGATTGGTTATTGTCTCAAACAGGAGATGTGCATTTATTTTACGAATCCCCAATGCAATACTTTTCAGAAACAAAAAAAAACAGGAATCCACAAAAAACCACTTGTGCACATACACCGGGCGTAAGGCATCCTGTCAAAGGATGAACATTTGTATTCTCATTGAAAACCTGCAAATAACATTCATGGCACTGGCACTACTACACTGTTGCATTGTGTGGAGTCCTGCGGAAAGTCATACACTCAGGCAATTAATGGACTGTATTTCCTTCAACACAGTATAGTTGAGTATATAGAGGACCCAAAAGCCGATGCTGGGAGAATAAACATTTTCAAGCATTGAGTTATTAGGGCTCATAATTTGAACTCACCGTTAGCCGTTGAGTAATGATGATTGACTCTTGGCGAGTAAGAAATAGTGTGCTGTGTGCATGAGTAGAATGGAGGTGGCAAATTACTTTTTATCTCTGTCTAGTAGCTTGCAACTTGAAATGATTACCCCTGGTGCTATTGTAAATGGGTAGTATATTGACGGATCAATTTGAAGAGCCATTTATGACACTGAAATTAACGATATGCATTGACCAGAGCTCTCTCCAGATGAATCAATTTCATGTTACCTGCTCCATGTGGCATAAGTATTTGCATACATTCGAGGAAGAACATGAAACCTTTACCTGGGTAACACAAGCTGGGATGTAGTTCTGGGCTGCAGGCGACAGCGCATCAGTGGAGCACCTTTAAAAGTTCAGCTACTCCCATCAGATTTTCTGGTAGTTCTACTCTTGTAATTCAGATTTCGGCAGACCGTTTCAGACACTTCTGGGGCCAGATTACAGAAACTTTGCACAGGTGCAAGTGCAAAGTTGCAAGGTATTAGCACTAGGGCAAAGTTTGTACTATTTTCTCAAAACACTGGGACATATTAGAAATGATTGCACCATGACAAGTGCAGTTTGGCATGATATAGGCACCAGAACAAAAATTCCTCTTGGGCAAAAAATATACATTTTCACTGCATTATTGCAACAGGGCAAAGTTTGCCCTAGTGCTAATATGGAATGGTTTTAGCACTAGGGTAAACTTTGCCCTGATGAAAAAATGCATTGAACATTTATCTTTTTTGCACTATGGCAATTTTTGCCCTTGTGCTTATGCCGTACCAAACTGCACTTGTCATGGTGAAATAGTTTTCTCATATGCCCTAGTGTTTTCAAAAATAGGGCAAACGTTGCCCTGGTGCTAATACCGTGCAACTTTGCACTTGCACCAGTGCAAAGTTTCTGTAATCTGGCCCCTGGTGGTTATTAATGCCCTGCTTTTGGGTCTGGGCCTCACCCATCATCCATGGACCACAGGACCTTGAGTTGTACCTAGCCTGACTTAGTTTTAAGACACGTGTACATGAGTTATTGTTGTCCTACCTAATATCCGCTGAGCAAGGACCATCTGGATTTTGTGTGGTCTAGTGGTACATGCAGGGAGCAATTTTTTTTTTTTTTAAACTTTTATTTATTCAGCTCGGTGACACAAGTACAGGTGAGTCAACATAAACCATACAGGGTAAACAGTAATCAAACAATATGAATACGCATAATTTATACAAGCAATGCATCAGAAGAAAAAAAAAACGGCAAGAAAGAAAGGAGTTGGGTGCATATACACGTGAGGGCCCATGGGAGGTCAGACCACCCATACATGAGGGAGATAATTCAAAGGGGAATCTTGAAAACAGTATGGGGGGTGGGTCAAGCAGAGGGAGGAGAAGACCCCGGATCCGAGTCAGATTCAATGGAGGACATAAATAAACGAAACTGCAGCCATATATCCCCAGGCCTGGAATGAGTGGGCTGCTGTGTCGCCCAGACCTCCTCCGTGTCAGAGGCCCATGTCACTGCCCTAAGCCATTGTGCGTGGGTAGGGGTGTAAGGCCGAAGCCAACAAAGCAGAATTGTGCGCACAGCAAGTAGCATGCACAGGCCAGCAAGTTTTCTGGAGTCACGGTGGAGGTCGGGGAAGTCGTGAAACAAACATGTCATTGGGGATAAGAGGATGTGGGAATCAAGGATAGAGGACATAGTAGAGCACACCGAGGTCCAGAATTGGACAAGTCGGGGGCAAGACCACAGCATGTGAAGATAGTCTGCATTCTCGCATGCGCATCTGGGGCACCCAGGGGGGGAGTCGTTTGAAATGCGATGCAGTCTGGCCGGAGTGTAGTGGTATCTATGAAGTACCTTGAATTGGATTAATTTAAACCGGGAGTTGAAAGAGACATCCCGGGTGCGTGAGCACATGTGGGCCCAGCGTTCGTCAGTCATCTCGAGTCCAAGGTCGATCTCCCAATAGTGCCGGAGTTTAGAGAATGCGGGGGGCGACCTAGTTTGGAGGAGAGTGTATAATCTCGAGATTTTGCCCCTCAGGGGGACGGGAGAGGTTAATTCAGCAACTGCAGGTTCGTCAGGAGGTAACGCCGGGAAGCATGTGTACTTGTGTTTGAGTACCCTACGGAGTGAAGAATATTGAAGCCAAATAGAAGGTCTCTGTCTGAGAGAAGCCGGGAGGTCAGGCCACTCAATAAAAATGCCTTGATCAAAGAGGTCACGGAGTAGTTCATACCCGGCGTCGGCCCAGCAACGAACCACGGAAGGAGGGACCCGTGGGACCTCAGGGTGAAAGTTCCAGATCGGAAGATTGCCATGAAAGGGGTGAGTAACACCTAGTATCCGCCATAGTTTGGACAAGGCCAGCGATGTGCATGTCGCAGGGTCCATGGAGCCCGGTACCATTGGGATGGGTGAGATCACAAGAGATCGAATGTCGCGGTCGCTGACTGACAGTCTCTCCAGCCTAACATGAGGAGGGGAGTCTGGGATAGCGAACCAATGCGCAGTGTGTTGGAGTTGTGCAGCCAACCAGTACCTAAAGAAGTCTGGTGCACCGAATCCACCAGTTTCCATCGGAGCAGAAAGCGTCTCAAGTTTTAGGCGGACTGCACCAGAGTGCCAAAGGAATGAGTTCAGGGTGCGAGACAACGTCTGGAAGTAATCCGTTCCCGGCCACTGGGGGATGTTGGCAAACTTATACAGTAGCTGTGGAAGTACCACCATCTTCAGAACTCCTATCCTACCCGCCAATGAGATCGGAAGTTTATCCCAGCCCTGTATTTTAACTGCAAGGTTCACTAGGTATGACTGGTAGTTTTCCTGCAGGACCCGTTCGGCATGCCTGGACACCACCACGCCCAAGTAAGTGAACTTAGATTGGGCCCATGCGAATCCCATGGTATCAGGAGGCGGAAGAGTGCTAGGAGTGAGCGGGAAAAGGGTTGATTTGGAGCAGTTTACCGTGAGACCAGAGATACGACCGAATAGGGCAACATCCTCCAGTATAGGGGCCAGGTTGATCTCAGGGGAACGGATATAAAGGAGGGCGTCATCAGCATACAGAGAGACTATATCTGAGGAGCCGGCTGTGCGCAGGCCCCTATGGGAATGGTTCTGGCGCAGCATGTCGGCAAACGGCTCCATCGCTAAAGCAAAAATTAAGGGCGAAAGGGGACAACCCTGTCTAGTGCCCCTGGCAACGTGGAAAAGAGGGGAACAGCGGCCCTCGGTGCGGACTCTGGCCACTGGATCGGAGTAGAGTAGTTTTATCCAAGACACAAATGTGGGGCCGAATTTGCACCTGTCAAGTACCCGCCACAAGTAGTTCCATGAGACCGAGTCAAAGGCCTTTTGCATATCTAGGGCCGCGGTCACCGCATGTACATCAGGGCTTACTCTACTTATAATGCTAAATAGACGTCTCAAGTTCAAGGAGGTGGAACGGTTCGGGATAAAACCCGACTGGTCTGGGTGGATGATGTGTGGCATAAGGGGGATAAGCCGCAGAGCGAGTGCCTTAGCATATATCTTGACATCACAGTTAATCAATGAAAGCGGGCGGTAAGAGCCGCATTGGGTAGAGGGTTTGTTAGGTTTGAGCAGAACTGTGATAGTAGCTTCACGGAGTGAGGGGGGGAACCGACCCATCTCCACAGACTCCCCCCAGAGTGCCGTCAGATGGGGGAGCAGGAGCGATTTAAAGCGTTTATAGAACTCGATGGGTATACCATCCGAGCCTGGGGATTTGCCTGAAGCCAGGGAGTCCATGGCCTCCGAGAACTCCTGAGGGGTGAGCGAGCTCTCGAGGGCTCCAATAGTGGCGGGAGAGAGGGCCGAGAGGGGAAGTCTGTCAAGGTAAGCATCAATTTCGGCTGTAGTGGCAACGTCGGAGTGAGCGTACAGGGATTGATAAAAGGAGAGGAATTCAGCATTGACCTCTCCAGAGGAAGTGGCCAGTGACCCATCCGGTCTCTCAATCCCGGGAATGGATGTGGGGCCGAATTCTCGGCGAAGCAGTCTAGCCAAGAGCCGGCTGGGGCGCTCACCCTCTCCGTATCTTCTTGCCTGACCGGGGCTGTCCAGGAACTTCAGCTCGCGGTCAGCGAGCGAGCGAAAGGTGTCCAGCTCCGTGCCAATTAACGCAAGGATTTCCGGATTCGGGTCCGAGGTGTACTGGGCTTCCAACCTAGATAGTGTGGCCTCACTCCCAGCGATTTCCCTCCGGATAGTTTTAAGGATACCGTTCTCCTTGGAGAGGGCGATGCCTCTGATATAGACCTTGAAGGCCTCCCATAGTATGGCTTGCGAGGAAACTGAATCAGTGTTGATCCTGAAGAACTCCTCAATTGCCGACTCCATCTCCGAGCAAAAGACCGGGTCGAGGAGAGAGAGGGGTTTCATCCTCCAGTACCTGGCCCGATCCCGATCGAGGCCCCAGCACAAGGTGACAGTCACCGGGGAGTGGTCCGATAGGGTCCTAGGGAGAATCGCCATATTAGTCACGGTCTTAAGTAGGTCGCCAGATAACAACCATCTATCAATCCGGGAGAAGGAGTCGTGAACCGAGGAGTAAAAAGAATAGGAGCGGGAGTCTGGGTATAGGAACCTCCAGGCATCAAACAAGGATAGACGAGGAAGTGAGGAGAGTGCGGTGTATGCTGCTCTGGAGAGTTGACGAGGTCTGGAACCGGATCTATCAAGATCCACATCAAATATCGTATTGAAGTCACCTCCCCAGAGTATCGGGATCAGGGGGAAACCTGCTAGGAGATTTATGAGATCAGTATAAAAGTCGGGATCATCAATGTTAGGGCCATATATATTGAGCAATACAATCTCTCTATTTTGTAGAACACCATGGAGAAGAACGTACCTGCCCTGGGGGTCGATTAGGGTAGTAGTGGGGACAAATCTAAGGCTCCTATGAATGAGGGTCATGACCCCGCGGCTCTGGGTGGAGTATGTAGTGAAGTACCTCTGTGGGCCCCATGATCCTGCGAACTTGTCACAAAACTCCGTGCGTGCATGCGTTTCCTGAAGGAACAGGACTTTAGCCCGGTGTCGTTCGGCCTGAAGTTGTAACAACCTCATCTTTTTGTGGTTTCCCAACCCCCTTACATTCCAACTCATGAACGTCAAAGGATCCTCACCAATCCCTCCATCAGTAGCCATCGAAAAACACGGGTGTATGAAAGTATGCACCCCATGGTCGTCTCCCAGTGCGCGCAAATCTGTATTGCCACTGGGGGCATAGTAATTCGTACTCAACCTTCCCTGTGAACACCAAGCTTTTTTTAACATAAAACCCCATTCCCCCCTCCCCCTCCCACATTCCTCCCCCAAACGGAGGGATGACCGCCCTATACCCCAACAGGAAAAACAAAAACAGTGGCATCAACGCCTGGGGGGCCTGTGAGGTGGCCTGGCGGTGATGCTCCGAACCGTGAGGCAGTGAACGGATAGCTGTATGTGCCCGTTATTAGTGTCCGTATCCCTCTAAAGGAGGTCCCGTGAGGGCGGGGGCAGTTATGGCAAACACAATGTAAATCAATCTATCGGGGAAAGCCGACTACGTAGCATAAAACAATGTGCAGCAGACAATATAGGCCAAAAAAAAAAAAAAAAAAAAAATACAACAAGAAAGCAACTGGCTTAATTAGGTGCAGTCAAGTGTTCTCGTCGGGACACCATAGGACAATGACAAAGTGCTGATGGGCCAAAGCAGTGCCGAAGTAGGATAGAGAGGTATCCGCTGATCGAATGTTCTAAAACAATAGTGTGCCAGTGATAGTGTTCGCTAGCAGATTGTTTCAACCAGGAAAGCGTTCGTCTATGAACCTAGAGGCTTCCTCAGGCAACGTAAAAAAATAAACACGACTGGCGTGTTCAACACGTAACTTAGCGGGATACAGCATAGAGTATTTCACCTGGAGGTCGCGTAATCTCTTCTTCACTGCAAGGAAGGTCCTGCGCTCCCGTTGTACTGCTATCGAAAAGTCCGGATAAAGATGGATCCTAGCACCACCTAGGAGGAGATCTCCCTTGGCCCTCGCCGCCCTGAGGAGAGTGTCCCGATCTCGAAAGTTTAAAAGCCTAGCAATTATCGGGCGTGGAGGCGCTCCAGGTTTTGGTTTCGCCGCGAGAGAGCGATGGGCCCTCTCGATCGCAAACTGCGGGGAGAGTTTCGGGGAGTCGAGGAGTTGAAGCAGCATACTCTCCACATAGTCCTCCATAGGTCCTTGCAGACCATCCTCCGGAACCCCGACAATGCGGAGGTTGTTGCGTCTCGAGCGAGACTCCAGGTCTTCATTTTTCTTCTCCACTTCGGCAACTCGGGTGGATAGCGTAGACACCTCTGCGCGGAGAGAACCCAGGCCGTCCTCGGCAGTGCTCACCCGCTCCTCAATCTCGGTCACTCGACCATCGGTTCTCTCCATGTGCGCCTTGATGGAGGATATCGTGCCATTCATATCGTCGAGCTTACTGTGTATAGTGGTAAACCCTTCGCGGATAAACTCCAACATTTTCTGGGAATCGGGTGGTTCCGGGGTGAGTGAGGCGTCTTGTGTAGATGTCTCCCCTGCAAGGGGGGTCGGGGGTTTAGCGAACATGTTGATGGAGGATTGCTTCTTGCCGGTCCGTGTCGACATGTCGCCGATGCAGGGGTAGGCCCAGGTCGCGCCGAGCAACGGGTGTATCGGCCCGTGCGAGATCAAGGTGGCCGGCGGGAAGAATTCGGCTGGAAAACCGCGTTACGGTTGTAGGGGGGGCCGATGGGACTCAGTATAAGGCGCTGAAGGTCGGATAGCAAACAGCACACCGCCCTGGATGGGGCAGCGGAGCGGAACGCTCAGGAGTCCGGAGAGGGAGCCGCACGCCGAGCGCGGGGCGCCCCTCCCCCACACAGTAGGCCGCACGCCGCGGGGCTCAAGTGAAGGGCCCTGGAGCCGGTTATGGGGATCAGCAGGCCGGCGGCCCCGCCCAGCACGCAGAGGTCCGAAACTCCGCAATGGAGAAGGTCCGGAGATCGAAACTCGCACAGTAGATTCCCCGTCCGGTTAATGACCCGCGCCGGGGATCAGCTTCGCGTTGTGCCGGGGCAAACAGGAGATTTTCAGCATGAGGTTGCCGCACGGGACGGAGCGATGAATCAGGCGGCCATCTTGCTTCGAGCGCAACAGCGCCCCCCCCTGCAGGGAGCAATTTTAATTACTGTTCTTGGACTCCTTATTTACCAATTTTAGGAGATCATTGTTTAACTCAAGTGCTGAGCCAGGATGAGCTATCAGCACTAAATTACCACATTGCATTTGACTTTTAATCTGCAAGGTACAACTGCTCCATTCAGTGCATTTTTCCTTTTATAGTTCAAGTATTCCCCACTGACCACAGCCAACTACAAGGCATACCAAACACAGTTCAATATTCCTAATATAACACATGTTTCAATTGTGTGAGTCAGCCAACTGATCGGTAGAAATCCTATATCCATATGCCAACAGTGGCATAGAAACGTCACATTGAACCCAGCACCGACTGGTGAAACAGGTGTTACACCAGACAGTTCACCATTCTGATGTGTCCTGCTGGTGCACAGCTTCAATACTCTATGCAAAACATGTGCCAAGAAACATGGCAATCAGAGTACATTCAAAGGCCACATGTAAGTCTTGGCCAACAAAGTAGATAGTATGCAGCCTTGCAGAGGCAACCTCCATGGCAATACAATGGAGAAAAACACGCACAGCTGTCAAGTACAATTAAGCTCCAAGATCAATAATATATAGTCATGACAAGCAAACTGAATGGCCTGCAAGGAGTCCTGAAGGAACAATCACCGCAGATGGAATTGGGCAGAGAGGTCTACATTTGGGGCCTCATTACACGGTAGCCGGTACCGGTAAGCCCTTTCCGCCTTACTACGAGGTCCCTTTGCAGGTTGGGGAATTTAACGCCTGCTTTTTGCAGCCGTTAAAAACCAACCCGCAAAGAGACCAGGGAGCTAATTACGGTACCGCAATTTGTGGTGCCGTAATTAGCACCTTCCCCATTCCCATCATGCCCTATGGGACAAAAATGGGAATGGGGAAGGGCAATGGGGGAAGGGGGAATTACCGCCCCACCAACCTTGGAATAGGGCGGTAATTCCCCTTTCCACCAAGGCGGTGCCAGTATTTTACCGGCAAGGACCTTGGTCCACCGCCATCCGTGTAATGAGGCCCTTGGTATGGTGGGGGTGATAAAATTACTACTGTACAGGAGTACAGGGTTGGGCAGAGTTTTCTAAATTCTTACTTGTCCCCCACACTAGTACTAAACCAAAAGTGATCTCAATCATAAAAGTGATACCGGCACGGAATGAATGGTACACGTCCTTCGCTTCTTTTAGTTAGCATGGGTCGAGGGCAGGCTATATGCTTCAAGAGGGGTGGTAACTAGAAAAGAAGCATCCAAACAACAATAGCACAGTGAACCTAAAATAAAGTGTATTTGCAATCAATCTACTATAAAAATGAAGAGTCTTTAATTAAACTGAAAAAAGAAACACACTAATAAAAACACTGGTGACCCTCCTCTGTAAAGGTAGACACAGAACATGCAGACTTTAAGATCAGTCTAGGTCTCAAGACAGGGACATAGAGACAATAGTTTCGGCAGCAATGTTTAAGTACAAGGAAAGGCTTTCACAAGGCATGGAGTGGGGTCTTAAATTGTCACAAGGGGTCTTATTATCTTTCCGGGGTGCAGCATCACTTTTTATACCGCTATCTTCTTTGTGGGTAGATCAACAGCATTGAGCCAGGCTTCTCAGCACCGTCCAATGGGTCAAGTCAGGATTGAGACGTTTGAGCAGGGTGCTTCCCAATGGATCGGGTCAGCAATGAGATTGTCAAGTCAGTTTGACGCAGTCCAGCAATGCAGTGTGGATCTTCAGCGGAAACCGTCTTGAATTGGCTGAAGAAGAGGCAGGCATGGTCGAGCTAGCAGGTTGATGGCTCAAAGCGGTTTGCAAAAGTGATGAGTTTCAAAGGCAGAATATATTCTCCTTCATCATCATCTCCTACCTCTCCTACTATGTGAACCACCTTATTTGCCCATACATGTTTATTTTCCGTCACCACATCCACTCCCGTTTCCTCCACTGTGGTATGCGAGTTATTTTTGCAATACCTGGTAAAATGTCCTACAACCCCACACTTCCTGCACTTGCTGCTCATTGCTGGGCATTCCTTAAGATTTAAACCATTTTTCTCAAATGCACAATGGGGACAATGCCCCTTTCTCCAACCTTGTTGAGTATTGTAATTGTTCTCACCATACCTATTAGACTTTTTAAAAGCGCAAACCTTATGTGTTTCCCCCATACATTGTCCATCCACCGCCCCACTTTACACCAACTGAATATTTTCTTTTCCCATTTTCAAACTCACTTCCTTCAGACACTTAGTGGCTTGTTTAATGCCCTTTGCAATAGCCAACATCTCCCGCAAAGGAGGATTCTTTGCTTGCCAGAGCCTCACTTGTATTTTAGAATTTAAAGTGTACCTCATAAGTTGGTCTCTAATATATTCGTCTTCTGTTCCAGCAAATTCACATGAGATTAGTAACCCCCTTAAATCAGCAACAAAACCATCTACTGATTCCCCAACACCTTGTTTCCTCAGGAAAATGTGTATCTTTCAAGCACCACATTAACTTGTTTACCTTATTGCGCTTCCCGTTTTCTCATGGCTTTTCCGTACATACATGGCCCATCTCCACTTCCCTCCCCCTGTCCATCACACACTTCTACATCTGGTAATTTTTTTTAGCACTCTCACAGCTTCAGCGCCCACACAACACATGAGAGTTCAAAATTTTCTCTCATCCGAAAATCTTTTCAAATCCAGAAGCAACAAAGTAAAATGTGAACAAATCTTTCCAATCCTCCCAGGGAATAGGAGGATTCGCCCAGAGTTGGCAAACATTTCAGGGAAGGATCTAAACTCTGCATTCTACCCCCAAGTTGTGTATGAAAAAATATATGAACTGTATGGTACTTGTAGACTGGAATGATGTAAAAATATGGTCCTATTCTTGATACAATGTAGGATCGACCTCCCACCATACTGTACCCACAAAAAAAAACATATGAAACACCTCCTTCCAAGGTTTTATATTTATAATATACAATGTGGTATGGGATTCAGCCAGCAAATAATGCAGTACAGTTCCTGGCAAGTAGATGGGAAGTCCTCCTTTTAGTCAGGAAAGTATCCCAACAGTGCCAATGTCAATCCTTTCATTTCCTGTAAATAACCGATGACCACATCCATGGGAGGACTAATCCATGAGATAATGCCAAACTCCTCCCTGTCCGCTGTGCCCTACGTGATTTCCAAATATCTCCAGTCTGTCCGGTGAGTGAGAATCTGAAGAGTGAAGGTGTGTGAGGATTCCTAGCTCAAACGTGAGCTCCGAGATACATGCGCATGCGACCACCACTGTCTTTGATGGTGATTTAGTGAGGTGCCAAAAGTGGTAAAATTACCTGGGAGGTGCTGTAAGTGTGGCCACAAGCACTGGAATTTGATCAAGATGGAGGCAACCTTTCACTAGTATGCTGAAAGTGTGTGGGTCTCCCGAGCCCCAATGTGAGACCGGATCAGGAAGATTGTCCCATACTCGATCCCTCCTACCATTTACACTGTGAGTCACAGTATCATGACGCATGACAGGCCTTAATGAACATAGGTAGGCTTCTGAGCCCCGATATGAACCCCGATAGGAAAACGTGCCCACCCAAGGAGGGCATCCGTGTAATACGGGTCACTGCATACACATGCACCCGATCCCACTTGTTGTACAGACAACCAGCTGTAATTGTCCAATGTCTCCTTAAACCTCACCAGAAGGTGATGCCCCGTAAAAGTGGTGCCCGTAAAATCAGCTCACCGTAGGTACGATGATCACTGTCACCTGTCACCTCTGTGTCCCCTCACCGGTGTTGGGGTCTTCGAATTCCTTCCAGCCGTGAAACTTATTTCACGCTTCCTTCAGCGCCGTCACTCTTTTCGTCCCTTCATCCTCGTCACCAATAAAATGCTGTATCGGAAAGTATCCAATGAATAATACGTAAACGATGGTCGCGAACATAACATGTTTTATTCATGGAAACAAGGCCCCAACACGGAATGTGATGAGATTACGACAAACTGCAAGTCACACTGCTGAATCAAACTGCCAGTCACACTGCTCAATACATTTTAGTAGTAGATAACTGAGAATGAAAGCTTTGGACTTCCTCAGGACCCGAAGTTGTTAATGTCTGGCCTAAGTGGTGATCTTCATATGCCTTCCCAAATAAAACTGTGACTAGCTGCGTTGCTTCTAATTCTCAGAAGATGCAACTCACACCCAAATCACCATCCCGATGGTTACCTATGAAGGGCTCACATGTTTACGATGAAAAATAATTTAGGGAACTTACTCATCCTAAATAAAAAAAAGTAAAGCCACACAGGGTGTATTACTTTTGTTCAATCAATGCAGAATTGATGCAAACAAATTTCTTCAAAATCATGAAGCATTGTGTCAGCTTTTGTTTTCGATATTCAGTCAGTCTTTGCATTATCCCTCTCCACAGAACCCATACAAGGCTTTTTGTCACCCCGGCTAAGTGTCGATTTAACCCCATGCACGTCAACATGGAGCCCGCGGGGCCCGTATCGTGGTAGTTCCCTTGGCAGCTGTTTAGAGTTGTTTTAACATAGCATCGGTCTTCCCTCTCCATTTTGTGTTGTTAACTTTGTTTAAACTCTAAAATCCATTGCCCTGTAACCTGCTTTGCCATGTTACAGAGGTGCACTTTCTGTCTCGTTTGACTACATCACAGGGCTCAATAAAACAAGTTTAAGTCCCCGTTTCTGAAGCCTAGATGTGTTGCTTGATAAAAATTACCTGTTAGACTGCGTCACTCGCATTAGTCAGTCGCCCGGGAAGCCTGGCCGAATGGTCTCTGTATCTGCTGCCCAGGGCAGGGTTTGAAGGGAAAGGCTGCCATTCTCGGGAGGAAAGGCTCGTCAGTTTAAGTGTGGGGCGACGCGTTTTCATTTAGCTCGCTGCTGGCAGCCTGCCTGCCCTTTCTATGGCCCATTTCAATAGGGCGCCCCACAGGAGCTGTCATTATGCCATCCATTCCATAGATCCGTGCTCCAAAAGCACAATCCCTTCTCTACTGGGAAAGACGTGAGCTGCATAGCAGCCGACCTGTGGCTTCATTTCAATAAGAAGCTGAACAAAGGCATTTGGAGGTAAGGCAATAAAAAAGAGCAGGCTCGCGGCTCTGACGTGTTCCAATGATAAAGAAATAAAACAATGGGTGTGTTGTCAGTACTTAGTTGATGAATCATACCGAAGTCTGTGCGAGACTGTTAGCCATTGCCACTAGCTGTACATGTTTACCCACGTGATTCATTGAACAGAATGTTAGCATGCTGTACTTATGCAGCTGCGCATGCAGCGAGCAATGCTGCAATTGTGAGTTCTAGCCTCAGCTGGAGCAGGCAATGGAATTATATCTAGCACCACAAAAGGACCGTGTTTGATCGAGGGTGCCTTGTAAATCAACTATGAACCCAGAAATAAGTATAGGCTATCAAAAAGTCAAGATTTTAGTACCTTTCATTGGACCAACCAACATGGTGGCATAAGGTGGTATGATGCATTCGTATGTGCATATTGTGTTGCATACGCAGCTGGGAAGGAGCGCTGCACAGCAGGGGCATAGAGTAATCAGATCCATTAGTATGGCCAGAAACATAATGGAAGCACGTCATGCTGGAGGTAAAAGGACAGGAATAGAGGGGAGTCAGTGTTACAGGTGGGGGGTACAGGTTAGGGTGGGAAGGGTGGACCCAGTCGGGGACGGCTAGGTCCCGCATATTATCTGCCAGTGGCATGTGCTTTAAAGACATGTTCCTTTCTGTCATATTCTGAATACAAGACCCTCTTCTTTACATAGCATTGGCATAGTGAGAGAAACGTCTGGGTGACTTGTAAAAGCAAACCCATTGCCCCATCCTTGCATTCAACACACCGGACATTACTTTGGTGCAAAACAACCCCTTTTCCAGATGTAACTAGGTGTTTAAATGATCTGCTTTGGAGCCAGAACACTTGGGTTTGAATATCGTTATCCCTACCCAATGAAACTGTGTTATTGTTGACCAACCACTGATTAGATATAAAAGTGGGTATGACCCCCAATATGTTGAATATTATTTTGCAACAGGCAGTCCCAGTCTCGCTGCACAATCCACCTGCCTTCCCATTCCTAGATCTAGTCTAAGTTCTCGCCCTTGGAATCAGGGGACTGGGGTTATAATCTTGGATCACATTCAGCCAACAGCGGCTTCTCAACTTGGTGAAATGGTTTGATGTTGAGCACATCACCACCTCTCTATCCCTCTATTCCCTCATCTGCCATAGCCAGGAGTCTTTAGAAGCAGGAACATTAGTGGTGATGAAAAGTACAACCACAAACATTTCGCCAGATATACCCTTTAAAGAAAAACGTAATACGTGAATATAATAGATTGTTTAATAAATTCTCACATCGAGTGCACCATGACTTTTCACCAATACATTCCACAATCATTGCAGACCACCAGCCCTCTTCTTAAATAAATATATCTTCATGTTCAGTAATCAGAATCCCATTCGCTTTGAAAATGTTTTGTGGCCTTCACAATGGCTGTGCTGTATCCAGCATGTGATGAGGACTTTGGGACATATTACAGAAACCTTTCACGCGTACAAATGCAATTTTGCACGATATTAGCACCACTAGTTCAAACATTGTCCTGGAGCAAAAATGCATTGAAAGAATACATTTTTTCACCAGGATATGTTTTGCCACCATGTTAATACTGCGCAAAATTGCACTTACCATGGTACCCTTCCTTATTATAACTAGGACAAACATTGTGATGCAAAATGCATTGAAAGAATACATGTATTTCACTAGGATAATTTTTGCCACTGTATTAATACATGCATAATTGAAATTGGACTGGTACCTTTCGGTGTTAGAACTAGGGCAAACATGGTCCTGGTGCAAAAATGCATTGAAATATTACATTTTCTGCAGAAGGGACATGTTTGCCATAGAGCTACTTCCATGTAAATCTGCTCTCGCAATACTACACAGTTTCTATTAAATGGGCCAAGCTTCTTTCTGGAAGTTCTTCTGCTGAGACCTCCTACTTACAAAGCTTCACTGTAAAGGATAATCCTTGAATGGGATGGCCCACAGGTCAGAATAAAGGTGTTTTGCAAGGACAGAATAAAAGAAGGAATTGTTTTTGAGGGGTGAAATGGTATGGACTCTTACCATTTACAGAACCATGACAATACTTTGACATTGAATATGTTTCTGCACTATTCAGATTCTGTAAAGTGTATGTTACTCCATCTATTTATTTATTTTGGCATTTGTAGAGCGCACCAAACCCGAAGACATCCAGTCGCTGGTTACAGTACGCGAAGCATGTGAGATAACACAGAGATTGCATTAAGATCAGCGTTAGACATCCCAAAATCTCACCACATCTCAGAGACGAGACGTAACTCCCACTGGCTCTCAGTCAATGACAGAATCAAATTCAAAACATTAGCTCTCACACACAAATGTCAGCCCCTAAATATCTGGCTTGTAAATTTACCAGCAATGTACCCAACCAACCTACTAGATCTTCACAAGCTCACTGCCTCAAGGTTCCAAGATTTAAACTAGGAAAAGCAGGGTGCATCAGCTTCCCCATACCAGCAGCTAAAACCTGGAACTCACTCCCTGTAGCCTGAAGAGCAGAAACATTGTATTATTGCTTCAGGAAAAATGTCAAATCCTGGTTCCTTTCACAGGACGTACCATAATTGTCTCGACCGCTATCCCAAACTTGTATATATCGCTGTTTCACCTTTGATTTTTTCATTTCTGTACCCTATTTGTATGTTATGTAAATATTAAATATTATTTTGTAACCTAAGCAATGCGCCCAGATACCTAAGGGTTTGGAGCACTATATAACTAACCAAATAAATAAATAAATAGGAGAATACAAAAACACAATTCGTATGGAGCGCAGTTATAATGTCCAAGCACACACAAAATCAACTGTGCAGTAATTGAAGGCTGGCATTAGAGTATTTGCGGAAGGTCCAATACGAAAGTTCAGATCTTAATGGTAGTGGAAGGGCATTCCAGTGCTTAGCAGCCATGACTGGGAAACTGAGACCCCCCGCACTTTGCAGTCTGAATCTAGGGGTGGTAAGGAGGTGTGTGTGGGTGGATCGGGTCGGTCTGACAGATTGCAATTTGTTAAACTTTCGTGACAGGTATCTTGGTGCAGCGTTCGAGAGACATTTGTGAGTTATGGTTAAGGATTTGAACAGAATGTTCTCTCGAATAGGCAGCCAGTGTACATTTCTTCTAGCTGGTGAGATGTGATCTTTTTTTTGGGATGTTCAAAGCTGCTCTTAACGCATTGTTCTGTATGATCTGTAATTTCTTAATGTTACAGGTCGTATTCCGGCAAAGAAGGTATTACAATAGTCTAGTCTGGAGACAATGAGCGCTCTTGCGATTGTGACACAACTGTCAAAGGAGGGGAGAGGTCTGCAAACGTTAATAAGTTTAGTGGTGTAAGCCGCAGATGAGGCAATGGCATTTACATGACTAGTTAGTGTCATAGAGGAGTCCAGGTAAATCCCAAGGATTTTAACTTCTTAGGAGACTGAGATGGCGATACCGCCAATGATGAATGATTTGTAAGCTCCGTCAAGTTTGTTTAGTAGTGGCTGAGAATCGACCAGGAGCAGTTCGGTCTTGTCGTCATTCACGCATACGAATGTAACGCCATCCGAGCCTGAATAGTTTGATAGACCATACCCAACGTGTTGCAATCGGTGTCATAGGTGACTGAGATGGGTAAGAGGATTTGGGTATCATCTGCAAAGTTAGTGAAGGAGCTCCTCAAGGTGTCTACAAGGTTGAAAAGGCGTTCCATGAAGATATTGTACAGTGTGGGAGAGACACAAGAGCTTTGAGAGACTTTACAAGTAACCGGGTGGGAGAGCCGAGGCTGAAGAGGAGAACACTCTAATTGTTCTGTTTGGGAGAAAGGAACCAAGCTGTTGCTTTAGGGGAGAAATGGGCTGCGGATGAGAGGTGTTAGCCGAGAATTTGGTGATCTACCAAATCAAAGGCAGCCGAGAGGTCTAGCAAGAGGAGAGCAAGTTTATTGTTGTCTTTGTACTCATCTATTTGGATCTTTAAATCTAGGAGTGTAGATTATGTGCAGTGACCTGCACGGAACCCAGATTGATGCAGCCCAAGGAGGTTTTTAGATAAATGCTTTTGGGGTCTAAGGTGGGCTTCCTTAGGATGGGTAGGACCCAGGCATCATTTAGATTAAAATGCACTATGCTGCAAGAGGAAGAGCTATTGATGAGCGAAGAGATGAATGGCTCAAGCTCTGCTGCACAGTCTTTGATGACTGAGGCCGAGCATATGTCCCCTTGGCATCTGGGTGGTTTTAGTCCTTTGATGATTTTAGTTACATCCAATTCAGTGACAGGGTTGAACTTGAAAAGGTGAATGCAGTAAGTAAGGCCTCAGAGCAGGTTAGTTTATTTTTCTTTGCTAGAAGTTTTATTTGAAGGGATGAGACTTTATACAGCAGTGCATTTTGTATGTTAGTGCACCAGAAGGTGTTTTTGGAGCAGTTGGCTGAAGGGGAAACTGGCGATCCTAGCTCCCACAGTATTGCAAAGAGCTCTCGGGTACCTGAATTGGCGTTTTGCAATTCTGTCATTGTATGTAGAGATTTTGGCTTGGAGTATGGCCTGTTTATACGTTTTAGACAAGCTGGTGCAGTGTGCTTTATTGGAAACTGATGGAACCTTTTTTCCAGGCAGTCTCTGCTGCCTGGTTGGTTGAGCAGAAAGCTTTGAGGTTAGGGGTGAACCAGGTGTTGAGGTGCACAATTGGCTTTGGTTTTCATTTATTCATGGGTGCAACGTCCTCAATGGCAAGCAGAATAGATTGGTGGTATTCATCCACCATTGTGCTAGGGTCATCAATCATAACTTGGTAGGCTGTGAGAGACTTCATTAGAGGTAGGGTATGGGATGGAGTGATATTCTAGGCATTTTCTGTAAGGGTAGCCTGTGAAGGCAGTGGCAGGATGGGAGATATTTTGGCAGAAGGTATAATAAAGTATATAACATTATGGTATAACCATGGGCAAGGCACATTAGACATGATAGAGATGTTGCAGTTGAGTTCTGCCAACCAGTCTAGAATGCAAACGTTATCATGGGTAGGGTTTGTGATGTGTTGGGTTAAGCCAAGGGCTTCGATAGAGTTTGTTATGGTCAAAGTATTAGGGTCCAAAGGGTCATTAAATCCTAGGTTTACATCGCCTAGAAGGACAATTCTAGAGGAAGGTTTGACCTCCAGTGAAAGGAGATGTGAGATATCCTCCTCAAATGATAGTAGGGGGCCTGGTGGTCTATAGATTAGGTGTTGGGTCAAAGTGGCAGCATGGGAGAAGGTCAACTTAATTTTGAGCAGTAAAGGTATGTCATGGTCAGAAACCATCAGGTTATTGTTCAGAGGGATGAAGGGTAAGTCTTTTTCATGAGATGGTGGGTCAGTCACCGCGGCTGGCACGACAGGTGTAGCATCAGTGCCAGGACTGGATGAGTCCCTGCTGGGGTGATTTGCAGGGGTATTTTTATGTGTGGGCAACACAGGTAGAGTGGTCATCTTGGAGTTGGGAGGAGGTTGCAAGTCTAGCTTTGAGCAGGTGGGTAATTGAGTGGTGCCAAACCACGAGGGCAGGCACACGCATTTACTTTAGCTTGCATATCCAGCGGTTTGGTAGTGCGAGCGGTGCCTGATTGTTGTAAAGAGTGGTTACAGAATGCAAGGTTCACAGGCAAGTGGAGGCTAGTTGCTGTGAATTTCCACGTGGGATGCATTTGCAGTGATGAATGAGAGGTGCTGGGGGTCGTTGTTCATAATCGGAGGTGTTCATTCCTTATGTGGCTCGGTAAAGGTTTGAAAAGGCGGGAGTTATGGCGGCGGGTGCGCACAGAGAGCCGCAAGCATCTAGCATAAATACAGCATGGTTTAGCATCCCACTGTTTGAAGGTGGCAGCTGCAGAAATGGGAGTGCATCCTCCTTGAGGAGTGAGGTGGGGGATTATGTGATGGAGCAAGGCGGCATGGGGCAAAAATGAGGAAGGGGATGGAGTCATCGTGAGGCAAAGAGCGCAACATACACAATTACAGTGTGACAAAGCATTTTGGGCTGCAAATCGGAACATACCGTGACACAGTGGTAGGGTGCGGATGCCTTCCAGAGGCCTGACAGGGACGTACAGGGGTCCTTGAAGCTGGCCTTAACAGTGGGCCTTTGCAGGGGTCTAATCAGAGTCTCTTTGCAGCAGGTTTATTGTGTGTACACCCTGACATGCAGCTGTACCATGGTCCTGCAAAGTAGGTCACAATCACATTTCTTTCACTGTTAATATTGTAAATAGTTGTTATGTTTAGTCAAATAAATATGTAATAACTAGATGGGAAATAGAATTTCCTTTCCTTTTAGCCTGGGTCTGTGGGCAATGTGTGTATGGAGTTTGAAGTTTGTTGGAAATATTGGGGTAGACTTCTAGGAGAAAATACCAAGTATTCAAACTCCTGCCCCGAACACCTGACGAACGCCTGACAAACGCCGTCCGATGCCCCATTGGGCTTTGCCTTGATGGGCAAAAGTCCCAGTGAGCAGAGCACTTGAGAAAGTTAGATTGAGGTAAGAGACAGCACTCAGTCTGCCAACCTGCATGCTAAGGAAGTTGAAAGGGATGCCTGGTGTCTTCATATCTCAAGAAGCTGTTCTCTGAACCAAATGCTCTTGCTACCCATAACCCTTATCACCTAATTTATGGTAATGAGTTGAGTATCCAGACTGCCCTCTTCCTGCATTTAGCAATTCCCAAATAGGATGACATGTATGGGAGAGAGTGAGAGAAGGCAAGAGAATGCAAGAGACTACCGGTCTGGAAGAGACTACTGTTAGAGGCACAGAGAGGACACTGGATTGTGAGGCCCTTTCCAAGTGTGTCTATGACCTGTAAGGCTTTGTAATGACTTGACATGCCTTTTTTGCACACCTTGCACTGCCATGTCATGATCTGCTCTACGTGGCTCAGGTTTGTTTGACCATTGAGGTCTTTGACTGCTCCTCACACTAACACACTCAAATTCTACATTCCAACATGCAATATGCATACCAACTAAGCCACCCACATATGGCTATTGAATGTCCCTCCCAAAAGGCATTAAATATCAGTACACTACTCCTCTACAGCCAACTTACATACCACACCCAGGCCAATGCATGCTAGAACCGCAGGCACACAAGGCACGCCTTTGAACGTAAGGCTCCTGACATGAAAACCTAGAAACTGAACTGGCCTCAGAACTCAGGGTATTTCCTGTCTGCAGGCATCAACACAACAGCAAAGCTATCTTGCATTTTTCTCTCTCATCCCACTAATGCTACGACTCCCTCTCTTTCAGATTCTCTGAGCACTTGTAGGACATGCACTTGTAGCCCATAGCAGTGAAGCGCGGTATAGATCCCAATCAGGGCCGTCACGAGGGTGGATGTAGGGGGGGCATACTGCCCCGGGCCTCGCGCTTGCAGGCGGCCTCACGGCCCCCTCTCCTAAGCAATAGGCAGCACAGTCCACCCGTGTCCTTTTATTCACACGGGGGACTGTGCTGCCCCTGCAATGATTTTGCTGTTTGTTGCTAAGCCGTTTGGCTCTGCAACAAACAGCAAAATAATGGGAGACAGCAGGGCTCAGAAGTGAGCTCTGCTGCCTCCCTTTATTCAGCTGACAACGTGGACATGCTGAATGGCAAGAGGGACCCCACTGACTGATGGGAGAGGAGTTCTCTCCTGTCAGTCAGCATGTCTACCTGTCGGCTGCGTGGATGCTTTTGATGGGTGCATGGAGGTAAGGTAAGTGTTTTTTTTTTAAATTAAATGTGTATATATACATATATATATATATATATATATATATATATATATATGTGTGTGTGTGGTGTGTGTGTGTATGAATGCATGCGTGCATGTTGGTGTTTATGTTTGTTTCAATGTTGTGTTTGGTTTTATATATGCATGCAAGTAAGGAGTTGTGTAACTGGTGGATGAATGCATGGGTGAAAGTGTTTTATGTGAATGAGTGTTCAGCCCCACCCCAAATGGCCACTTCATTAAGGGGTGGGTTCATGGCATCAGAGGTGCACCTAGGCTAAAATGTCAGGTGGGGGGGCTAACACTAAAAATGTTTGGAGAGGCGTTAACTTCAGAGGCTGTGAAGGGGGGGCAAACTTACTTGTGTGGGGGCATCTAACATGATTCCACATTGGAAATGGACTATCCAATGAAGCTTTAATGTCACAAGCAGACAACTCTCACTTTCATTTCTGAAACGTCACACTTAAGGACTGCAGTGAGAATGAGATGTCTCATGTCACCACATTCCTTCTAATCACTCCCCTGGCATGCAAGTGCTAACCCCGCATCACGATTTCAATTACCTAAACATGTATGCATATGAATGCAGGTGCTAACAGTTACATGTTTTATGTTTGTGTCCTGTTCCATCTGGACACGGCTCTGTTGGTCAACCTGGCAGGGGCTGGATGACAGTTTTGTAAGTGGGTGGTGAGTGGGGCCAGTAAACCCATTGCGCTGTCTTTCTCCCCACTGAGGAATGGCATCTGTCCCTTTCAGCTTTTACAGTTGAAATGGCCCCCAAGTAGTTGCCCCCATATTGCCAGCCTTATGACACAGAAACCTAATGATAATCTGCAGCTTTTAACCACCTTGATGCATTATTTTTACTTCATTATTGATTTAAGCACTCCACGGGTGCCTTGGACTATTTTTCCAATCAGTAAGGCCAGGGGTACCCCAAACATCAAAAAGAAATTGCCCCCCACCAGCGCTGACAAATCTTCAGCCAGCCCTGCTCCCTTTTCCCCTCCCAATTCCCCGAGCCCAGCTAGGAAGCCAAATAGCTATTGCACCTTCCCTTTGGCCACTAGTCGTACCTTTCACCCCAATTCAGAGGCTGTTTACTTTCATATTGCTATGATAATCTCTGGAGAGGTGGGCCATCTAAAAGCTGAGACCAGAAGTCAAGACTTTGGTTTTATCAAAGTGAGTCTGTTTATATTGCATAGATAGGTTTTTGTGTTCTGCATGTTTGAAACTGATGCTGCTCCTTAACGATCTCCTCAATGGTGTTGTGCCACTGCACAGCATTCTTTTTGTTTGGGTTATTCGGTGTGCCACCAATAAGCCAAAACTATTGCTTTAGCGAACAGACCAAGGTGGAAATAGACTTTTTTTCTGGGGCATCCCCCCTACCGCAGTGAAAGAGGGTCCAGCGACGGGAGGATTAGGAGGGTGTAGAGCAGGTATTTTAGCCACCCCATGAACATTTACCTTTTCCCCTCAGAGGATTTATCATCAGCAAAGTTTAAAATCTGCACCCCTTTTAACCCAACAAATGCACATCAATATTTCCAGAACAGTGCAACACTGACAAGTGATTTCACATGGCTCCCGCTCAGACCCTCAAGTAGTCTTGTGGGGAAGTGTCTCACTTTGAAACCTAGCGACCACGGTACAAATCCCTGCCCAACACAGTTTAAAGCACAAACACACCACAGCATTCTAAAATAAACATATAGTGCACATAGATGGCCCCGATTGTGGAGCTGTATCTGAGATCTGGTGAGTAATTCTTTGCCAGATCATGGATCTGGGAAAATCTGTCGCAATGACAGGATTTAGTACAGATATGAAGAAATGGCATATGAGGAGGGACACAAAGCTCGTAGATGTTGGTTAGTTATTTGCCCACACATTGACTTCTCATGGCCATGCTAATGCCTATGGCGATTCCCACCCAGTTCCTGCCCGCCCCACCCAAAACGCCTCATCATTGGAACTCTGAACTAGCTTTAAACAAGCCTTGCCATCAAACTTTGCCCTCAGTGTGCCTGCAAGTGTGTTCTCAAATGAGTCTTCTGAGAGTTAATGACTTAATTGCAGTTGTAAACACAGAACTGGTGTAATAAAAATGTCTTGATCAGGTCTGCCTTTGGCCACTCGATTTAAAAGCACCCTGCGTGACTTTAGCTGAAGTCCTGTTAAAACAAGCATTGGCAAAGCCAACAGTTCTGGCTTGTGTACAAGTATTAGGCATTTGCAAGGCACTGTTATTAGCTGCTCAGGTACTCAAACCATTTTGCACCTGGCACCATCAACGGCCAGCTAATACCAATACAGAAAAGCCTTTCCCATGCCTACACGAAAGCCCAAACTGTAAGCATCGCCCATGCTCTTTTTTGCTTTACCCTTGATGCACAGGACTATGCATCAAGGTTAAAGCAAACATACTAATTGGCCCACATTGCATTTAGGCCAATCTAGCCAGTAATAACACTAATTGTGCACAGTCAGCCTGGATATACCTTCTGTGGCACGGCATTTCTACTGGCTGGGAGTCCGTACATGGTAATAAGGGCACATATTGATGCAGCCTGCATGGACATACATGAGAACAACAAGCATGAACAGATTTTTATATTAGCATATGTTGTGTGGAAAGGTGTCATGAAATGTATTGGAAAATGTTTTTTTACACGGTTTGTGATTTGCAACTATTGGGATTTTCCATGTGCTTCCATACAAAACCAATTGCAAACTGTATGGATTTCTACCCAATTTTGCAAAGAAAGTGCTGTAAAATGCATAATCTTAACCCAATGTTTCAAACATTTTCTTGGGCGTGAGAACCCCCTTCAAGCAACCCTTGTTTGGTTTGGTCTCCCTTACTGTGCTCTGTTGATCCTGCATAATTGGCACAAACATTTAAGCCTTAAGTTCAGAAATGTACCAGCCTCCACTGTAAATCATGTGTCACTGTTTATGATGTGTGTTTTAATGCGCACATAGGGGCAGGGTGCTCCTAATGACATGATATGGCATTTATAAAGCGCCTGTACACAAGTGTTTTTAGGCGCGACAAGGCAAGGAGAGGGAAACAAAAAAGGAGGACAAAACACCAATCTTACTAGGCCTTGTGTCATTCGGATCGTGCAAGAGCAGGGAAGGGGGAGGGGAGAAGTGCAGAGGGTGGGGTAGGATGGAGAAGTGCAGGAACAAAGGAGAAACAAGACTGCAGCCTATGGGTGGCAAGTGCGGGTACTCATAAGTGCAGCCAACGGGTGGAGAATAAGTGCAAAAGGGGACTGTAGGGTTACAGATACAGACCACAATTGCAGGGGAGCAGGGGACTGTAGGGTTACAGATGCAGAGCACAATTGCAGGGGAGCCAAGAGGCAGTGCAGGATTGTAACTGTACAGGCAGGGACCTTGGCACAAATTCTGAGGGTAAGCAGTGCATGGATCAGGCAGGTCATCAGCAGGGGAGAGGAAGAGAGAAGGCAGAAGCAAAGAGAAAAGTCTTCAGTTGCTTTCGGAACCGGAGATGGTTCTGCTCAAGTTTCAGAGAGGCAGGGAGGCTGTTCCAGAGGGATACCCCAGACGAAGAAAGAGATATGCCCCCAAATCGTTGCTTGGAAAAGTGACTGACCCTCAGAGAGTTGGAGGTGGGGCAGTGAAGAGCTCACGCCATCCTATATATATTTATGCATATGATACAAAAGTTAGTCTGGCATAAACCTTTCTTCATTAGAGAAATCTAACACTGTAGTTGATTTGCAGTTGTATTAATAAACCATATTTGGGATCCTTCACACAAACTCAAGGAGAGATTTCTCGAGTTTCCTGTTTGCGTAGGTGCTGCCGCTGGCCCAGTGCAAAATATTGTAAGGTGGCCTCACCAAATGTTTTGTCCCGGGCCTCACCACATCTTGTGACAGCCCTGATCCCAATAACATAACATATTTACATGTTTTTAACAAAGAAAAATATGTTGTATCGAATAAGTCATATCATTTATTTCGATTCACCAAGTACAACAGTCTTTTAACCCTAAAAAATATTTCCTTTCTTTAGTCGGCCATTTAAGAAAAAATACATTATTCAATAGCTTCTTAGAAACGTATTACTGGGATGGCACTTCTTGTGCATGAAGTCAACAGTGTCCCTGTTCATAGGGATGCCAATTATGCATTATGCGCAAAGCAAACATGAGTATGTTCTTATATAGGAATACTGGCATATTTTGGTGGGACCAGCATGGAACTGTATGGGCACAGCCAGCATGAAAATAAATGTTTTTTATACTGGCATATATTGAGGGGAAAGGCATGAAAATAAATGTTTTTTATACTGGCATATATTGAGGGGAAAGGCATGAAAATGAATTGGGAAACGCTCCTGTGCATTTTTGGTGACTTGCATTATCTATTGGATTATTTCAGGAGTTACCCTACAAAACCATTTGCAAACTGTCTGGCCTTTTACACAATTTTTCACAAAAAGGTTGCTGTACAATGCACCATTTTTAACACATTATTCAAAACATTTTCTCGGGGGAGGGATTCCAGGGGGGGGGGTTCCCCCTGATCACCAAACCCATGTTCATTGTTTCATGCACCCTTGATCGCAACCTCATACTTCGGACAAATATTTACATCATCCAATGAAACTGACCAGCCATCATTGGCCACGGACTGTCTCAGCATTAAACAACACATTATGGCATTCTTTTTTTTCCCCCCAAATCAAATGTTATTACTTTTCAAGGAGGTACACCAATATTCACAAGACATAGGGATGTGTCTACCTGTGTAGCCCCCCTCCCCTTCTTCCCCCATCCCCACCTTTCCACGCAATACATACACAATAAACTAAATCTTTCCTGGAGCACCATTGATTTCCCATACTTATGAAAATAGGCTAACCAAAGAACGTCTATATGTCTTTGATTTAATCTAGGAGTTGTGTGAGATATTCCATACTGTATATGTCTTTCACTCTCTGGATCCATCATTGCTTTGTGGGAACAGTTGGTCTCTTCCATAACTGTGCCACACAACTCCTTGCTGCTATGAGTAGCGTATTTTATATATAGCCAAGGTCTCGAATCTCATACCCTTCATCCCTCACCAATACCAACAATGACGAAAATATCCTTGGAATACCATCTTTCTTATCCAAAATAGAATTTCCTACCAGAACCTTTGCATATGACAACATTTCCACCACATATGCCAGTAGTCACCCTGTTCCTGTCCAGATTGAGAATCTATCCCTGGATACATCCTAGCCCGCTTCCTGGGGGAATAGTGCCATATATGTAGAATGTTCATGGCCTGCATTCTGTATTTTGAAGATATTGTGGAGTGTGAGACCCTGCGACATATTAATGACCAAAGCCCATCTGAGATCTCCATGCCAAGATCCCTAGCTCAGCGATTCCTTACCGCTAGATTACCAATTGGTTCAGCTAAGAGCGATTCCCTATAAAGCTTAGCAACAAGACTCCTAGTACCCCTCCTTTGAATGAGGGCCAACTCAAAGGGAGAACCACAACTGGCAGCATCTGTAAATGTCAACTAAATCATAAACACCAAGGATACATTATATATTGAAATGTTCAAATCAATTATACATAAAGACATTAATGAAACACATTTGATCCATATATTATGTACAGGGCGCCCACAGTTACAAACACACAATCAACAGATAGGAGAAAATATAAGCAAAAAGTATCTCGTGAATATATTGAATTATAGCATTTCTGTTATAGCAATTCTTAATTATCATTCCTTATAGCATCTGTGAACCATCGTATTTATCATGCCCAGTGCCAATGTTGTCGTTCGATATATACGTGAAAGTAACCAAGTTATCCCTCTGTATTGTCATGTGGATTATCCGAGTTTGCTTACTGACATAAACCCATGCAGTGTGCCCATTGTTGTTGTTAATATTCTCTTCCCTCATATAGTGTCATATAATTATTGGAGGAGTATTCTTGTATTTGTGGCAATATGCACCCTATGTGGACTACTGACCTGTTTGCCGTATTGATTCTCTGTGTGAAGAGATACACTATCTCGTAATGCTCACTCTACAATAGGAGGTAAGATCGTGTTAACAGATCCCTATCAGTTTAAACAGTATCGGCATAATGTTTTCTAAGCGATCGTTGACTGCCGTTCTGTTGCAGTCGCTTACCTTGTTACAAGCGTACAATCGTTCCTTCTCGCGCGCCGGCTGCAAATGTTTTTTAAGGTCCTGAGCGTTGCTATATCAACGCTAGGTACCAAGATGGTGTGGAATTCTCCTCAAGCATAAGACTCAAAACCTCACTTCATTCTGTTTTATGATCTGTTCTGGTTTAAAGAGAACTACATTGTATTTTCTTTTATTTCCTGTGAGATTGGATTCCTAGATATCGAAACCCACTTTCTCTGACATGGAATTGCAAGATCCATGTGTAGTCCGAGTCTGCGGTGTCAAATGACCCTCAGGGTAAGGCCACCAATGTGTCTAGGTTCACTTTAGACCCTGACACTTGCCCATACTAAGATAATCCCTGGAACAGATGCAGCAGTGAGTCCTGTGGGCGTGTGATTTACAGTAAAGCATTGCCCGAAAAGTGGCTCAATTTATATTCCTTGTCCCTGACAGTAATACCACAAAAATGCAGGTCACTCCTGACCACCACCGGCCAGAGTTCCATTACGATTGCATACAAAAGAGGGGAGAGGTGGCAGCCCTGTCTGGTCCCTCTCTGTAGGGGGAATACCGAGAAATCGAGGACTCACCCCCATTGACCAGAACTGTTGATTGGGAGTGGAGTAGAGAAACCCATCCACCTCATCCAGTTTGGGTTTGGTCCCATCTTCTCCAGAGCCGCCCTCATGAATGGCCAACGGACCTGATCAAACGCCTTTTCTGCATCTACCAATAAAATTAGGGCCCCACCTCGCACTACCCCTGGGGAGCAAGAGAGATTCAAAGTCTTCCTAAGGTTTTCAGAGCCTTGTCTATTTTGCACAACCCCTGCCTCATCCGGATGTACCAGCTTAGGGAGCACCCTCTCCAGTCTGCATTCCAAGACTCGCACAAACTGTTTAGCATCATTGTTGAGTAGCAATATTGGTCTGTAAACTGAGCACATTGTTCGATCCTTATCAGGCTTTGGGATCACTGTTATTAAGGTGGCTAAGAAGGAGGGGGGCACATCACCCCTGTATTTGATGGCATTAAAAACGTTTGCCAACCCCGGGAGCCAGAGTATCCTGTAATCGTTTGTAGAAACTGGAGGTAAATCCATCTTCACCCGGCGCCCTTTCCAGTTTAATAATACCTATTGCCTTCAAAATCTCCTCAGTGTTGATATCAACTTCCAGCATTTCTCTTTCCAATGTGGCCAAGGAAGGCAGGGTCAGCCTACCCAGGTACTCCTCAAACATAGTGCTTGCAGACCCCACCTAAGCACTATATCATTCCTCATAAAACTCTGCAAATCATCTCAGAATCCCCTCCTGCTTTACCTGCAGTCTACCATCACCATCCCTAACCTGCTCCAACCTCGTTTCTGCCCTCATCGCACCTATCCTACTGACCAGAATTGTCCCAACCCAGTCTCTCTTTACATAATGCCATTGCTTTGTATATCTCCTTTTCTCTCTAATGATGTTCATGATGGACTCTGCATCTCTGCCTTCCTCCAATAGACGGGTTTTCAAAAATCTAATATCTTCCTTAAGCTGACCCTCTAAGATGCCCCTCTCTCTCTTTTTCTTTGCTGTGTCTGCAATGAGAAGCCCTCTAAATGTGGCCTTAGCTGCTTCCCATACATGTTTGATAGAAACTTCCCCAGTTTCATTGACCTCAAAGTAGCTCTTAATCTCCTTCTCTAAAAGGTCCAGAAAAACAGATTCCCCTAGGAGAAGATCGTTACACCTCCAGCTAGACTTAACTTTCTGCTGGGCCTCCACTTTCCACAGAGTAGAAGCCATATGGTGATCTGGCCATGCTATTGTCTCCACTTCCATGAGTCCTATGTACTGTTGTTTCTCACTGGGCAATGGAGGGGCAAAAGAAATGTATATCTCCCTGGCTGGCCATGTCAGACCCTCCACACATCCACCCAAAAATGTGCCCTCAACAGGTTAGCATACCCAACACTGTCCTTGCTTTGTGCTTTATGGGCATACCTCCTCTGAGTCCTCCAATTCCTGGTAGGGTCGATAATTATATTAAAATAGCCTCCTAATATCATGAGCTCCTCCCCCCAGTGTTCCAACATATTAAGGGCTGATCTCAGAAACCCAATTTGACCCATGCTGGGGCCAATATTACCCTTGTGTCTCCCAAGAAACCCTTTACCATTAGAAGTCTTCCATCAATCCCTTGTTGCTGTTGAGAATCCTTCTGTGTCAGTTTTCACCAAAACAATGCCAATGATTGGTGTGGAAAGTGTAAGGGTGTAGAAGGAGTAGAATGACACAGACGGTTCATGATTTAAGCTAAAGACTTTGATTAATACCCAAAAACCTAATGGTCCCTATTTCTATTTCAGGATGTCCATCAAAGTAAAAAGGTTCTCACAGTCCTCTGTCAGTAACCAACTAAACTAACTAGAACACTAACATTCAGGCTGAAAACTAAATTAAAGTATGTGAGCTCTTCAATCGGGAGAATGACTCCCTACTTCTGGTTTTCCTTCTCCAGTTTTCCAATAAAAATGATTTGGTAAACCCACAACAAAAAGGGGAGCAGGGGAAGGACTCCCTTCTCCTGGTCCTTGGTTCTTCACTGTATTTCCAACACTTCAGTAGCAACTTTTAATCAATGTCTCCAACTCCTTACAGGCAGTATAGAAACATGGATTGCTCTCCTGATGAGCGCCTGGTACCCCTAGTCCATTGATTCTTTAGCTCGGCTTGTCTTGTAGTTTATATATCCTCTTGGATTATCACTACGACAGATGAGGTCATGTCTGTTAGCTTTTTGCTTTATTACGTTCTCTCTCCCCTTATCACTCTGTTGAAGGGGACTCTTCCAAATGTACTTCTCTGTGCTAAGTATTAGGATGATGGAGATTGCTCCCGATGCACTGCTCAGCTGTGTACTGCTTACTGTGAGTACTGGTACAGGGGAGATTACTCTGAATGCACTTACCAGTGATGTACTCTTTCTGGTGAGTATTAGGATGAGGGAGATTACTCCAGATGCCTTTATCAATGGTTTACTCTTTCTGGTGAGTATTAGGGCGAGGGAGATTACTCCCGATCCACTTCTCTGTGACCCACATACCCCTACCAGACTTTCCATTCCTCCCGTTACCTTCTTGCATGCAACAGCACTTCACCAGTTCTTCCTGGGGCTGGCTCTCACAGGATGAGCGTCCTCACTCTTCTCCTTCTCTTCTGGTTCTCTCATGATTGCTGCATAGTCTGCTGCAGGCTGCGGTATCGGCAGTGAAGTGAGACCCACCAGTGACCCACCTCTGTGAGATCACGTCACTATGCTCCTGCTTCCTGCTTCTGTTCAGGCCTTCCTGTGCTAAGCCCATGCGTTCGGTGTCCCTTCACCTCCAACTCCCAAATCTAACTTGGTGTCCTATTACCTCCCCCCAACCTCTACCCTAATGGCATTTCCCTTATTTTTTACTTGGGAATGGCATTTTCCTGCTTTTGTGTTTTTGGCTAACCGAGGGTATAGCCGTGGCTATCTCGTGCATTGAGGAAAAAAAAAGATGGAGGCTGTTTCATTTATAAACATCCGAATTCGGCGGGTGCTGTTGTACAACATACAAGATGGACGCTCTCGTATAGAGCTCCTACGCCTGAGGCCGGCCGGGGTGAAATCGTCTTCCTGCAATAATTTAACACACACGCCCGAGAGAAGAGCCCCCAGGTGACTTTGGCAATCCACAGGCCTTTCACAGGCTCCGATTGGTGATCGTGGAGTGAGGGACGAGTGGCCCGCTCCAGAGCTGCAGTGAGGGACGAGGGACACGGTGCGGACGGCACTGCTCATTGCACCACGGAGGATGGCTGATCTAGGCTACTGGACATGGTGAGAATCCAGGGGCCAGGGTTAGGAGCTGCTGGACCCCTGCCGATGCTGAGCATGGTTGCAGCGCCCCTTGACTGCAACTTATAAGGACCCTCCCCTATTCACGGTGAGAAACACCTTGCACCGGGCACGTTGTGAGGGTTTCCCAGCACCACAGAGTGGCCCATTATTGTATATTCTTCTGGCAGGTGGCCCCCTCCGGTGATGCACCCTGGATGGCTATACCTTTTAACCAGTGATAAACTGCACCACAAGACACTAACGGTCACTCCCACCATCCTATGTCCCGCAGGGCCCAAAGAACTGAGGCTAGAGGCACTGCGCCACACAACTGCCTGGTTGCAATTATGGGTTATGCCCAGGTGGGCTCCCCGCGAAGCACCCCAGATGACCACTAACCCAATACCAGCACAAAACAGCTTCATGGGGTGCCAGTGGACTCTCCCGCCATCCAGTACCCTGTAAGGCTCATAGAACTAAAACTACGGTTGCAACCGTACACCAGCACAAGTTAAGCTCTGCAACTCTCTTAGGTGAATCCTGCCGGATATATGAACAACAGCAGGGGGATCCACCGGCATAGTCATCTACTGGCAACTACAGTGGGGAATGAGCACCTAACACCTAGTGAAAAGACAGACCCTTCATGCAGTACTGGTATTACCTTGCATTTCGGTTACTTGGTACTGCAGAAGGGCTTGATTGAGGTTTGGGGAGATTGCCCCACCCTGCTCTATCACCCGAGGGCTATCCCCATCACCTGTGCCCACATTATGAATGAAAAAACAATAACCTATCACCACTACAAGACTACAGATCTACAGATTTAAAAAAAAATAAACCATCAGTGTCGATTAGGGCACTGGATACCCTTGAGGCGCTCTAGTCATGGGTCTGCATTCCCAGTCCTTATCCAGCATGACAAAAGGAAGCGTTAGAAACCAATGCTCTATGAACCAATACACCAAATCCACCTCTAAACAACTGACCACCAGCAGAGCGGTCACAATTATAGAACCAGAAGCACTGCCAATGGATCACACTGAACCCCAACGTGTGATGACATGCATGCAGGAGGGGTTTGCCAAGGTGCACAGCAAGCTGGATGACATGACCACCACCATAACTCGCAAAGACAAAATCGATCGATGCCTAGTGGAGGCTGAAACAAGAGTGAGCACAGTGGAAGATGATGTATCCACCATGAGAAATAACCTAGCTACACTCTCCAGGTAGGTGTTCCAGGCTGAAAGACAGAATGATGACTTATAATCACGCTCTCATCTTAATAACATTCGTGTCATAGGAGTTCCTGAAATACCGAGTCAACCTTGGAGCAGTGGATTGAGACCACCCTGTTGCTGCTCCTGGGGAACCCAACGTTATCACAGCAGTTTGAAATTGAGCGTGCACCTGGCACCCAGACCTAAACCCAGAGCACCTCCACTACCCATCATTTCCTGTGTCCTTAACAAACGCGACTGAGACACAATCCTCCGAGCGGCCTGCGAACAGGGAGACCTGATGCTGGGGTCAAACAGAATATACGCCTATCCTGATTTCACAGTGGCCGTGCAACAGGAGAGGAAATCTTTCTCAGCAGTCAAAAAGCGACTGCGTGACCACAATTTTAAGTACGCAATGTTTTATCCTGCCAAGCTCCTTATGCCGCCACAGGTTTAGCTGCCTACAATCACTTTTTTCTTCATGCTACCTGACAAGGCCATGACATTTCTGGACAATACACCACGGGTGCTCTGACCTACAATCACGGTCCCCAAGGACTGTTCTTAAAATGGTGGCCTGCCTACCTCTGACCACACTGCTCCAACGGTTTGCTACACAGGAAAAGTTGTATACCTTGAATACTGCCGCTGTAATATCCACTAAGGTATTAAGAACGGTCACCCTCTTATCTGCAGACCATCAATTGATGGTGTGCGTGTCGCCTTCTGACGGGGGCATTTATACAAGAAGCACGTGAACACTTATCCTTCTTATTTGTGTTTCAGTCCTGTGCTGGCCAGGGTGATCCCTTGAGCCAGTTCCCCCATGCAATGTCTGGGATGCTGTGAGTTTATAGTGCATTTCACCATTCCAGCACAGTAGTCCAATTCTTGTCTTATTCCATGAACACTATACGTGTTGTCAAGATAGTTTGTTGCGTTTCTATGAAGTACTAACATTTGCAAACACAATTGGTCTGTACTGTGTAAGTACTGTGTAAGTAAATGTTGTCAACAATTGGTAGTAATTGAAATAGAATATTCATTGCTACATTTGGAACAGCTTGCAAGAGTTGGCATTAAGGTCATACAATTGATATGTTTGTGTGCTAATTGTTCCATAACATCCGTAGCACATGCATTATCGCCATAAAGTGCATGAATGTGCTGGATTTTCAATATTGTTTGTGCTTCTTGAGATGGTATACCAACTCTAATACTTTTTAAGATGTTGGCATAAGTGAGATCTGCAAATTGCCGCATGTTTTCTGTTAATTCTCTGAATTGGAAATGTTGCCAAAGGTTGACATTTCCTATGCTGCCAACAGTTTTACGGCAGAGTTTGTGTCCTAAGATTTTAAAAATAGGCTCACCTTTCACTGGTGTCAATTGAAGAAGATCTCCGAAAACAATAATGTGTTTTCCTCCAAAGAGCTCTTTGTAGTTTGTTTTGAGTACTTCTTGTAATCTGAGGTGAATCAAAGCCAACATTAGGTTGGAGACCATGCTCATTTCATCTATTAGTAGCATTTTCATTTGTTTTAATACTGCTCCATTGCAGCTTTTGTAGAAAGTTTGTAATAGTCTAATTTGTTTTGGTGTTCTACTGGCAGGAGTAGTAATCAGTGTAAAGTGACACCGCCTATGTTGTAGGCAGCTAAACCTGTGGCGGCAGTGACAACAGCTGACAGATTGTTGTTTGTCAATTGTTGAAGGAATTTGCTGATGATTTTGATTAAGAATGTTTTGCCAGAACCAGCTTCACCACTGACGTACAGTAGGATAGGTTTGTAATTTTGGCAGGTGCCTTCTTTATTTTCATGTTGTACACCATATGCAATTTCTTTTGTACTTCTTGAAAAATGCTATGCTGCTCATTGTTTAGTTTTGATTGTAGTATAGTTAAGTCTTATTTATCTTCATACTGACACATGGTGTTTTCTACTTCTGTCATAGCTAATTCTGCCTCATTTGCTATTAGTGGCTGTCCCAGTGGTTCTTGGCTCGCTGTAACAGGAGGCTGGCTACTGTCAGGAGTGTCCTTATCTAGTTGGGCCTGGAGTTCTTCTTCGTGTTGCTTTTCATTGTGCAACATTATTTTGTAGTGTGTAAAGTTTACATCGGTTATAGTGCTTTCATTTGCTTTGAAAGGATCTTCGTAGGAGTCAGAGTTATCTAGTGTTTCTTCTTCTTTTCCCCATGGTTTAAAGAGTTGTAGCAGGGACATGTAATATAATTCTTTATGTTGAGGAGTCTTTAATGACAATTTCATATGATTAATTAAACTTGGTTTGGTGAGTTTTACTAAGCTGCCTTCACAATTTGTCACTCTGTATCTACCTTTTTTTTCATCAGGTTTTATATTATTTTTGTATGTGAAGTTTTGGGCTATGTGATATAGACACATGGTTTCCAAAGTGGCACTTCTGTTTGGGTAGTATGTGTACAGCAACTTGTTTTTCAAAATGTCTTGGCTGTTGGGATCATTTTTGGCTATTGTTTCTATGCCGTCGTATGATTTGAGAACTCTTTTTCTCGATTTAGCAGGACCAAGACTTAGCCATACTATATTTTCAGATTTTCCATACAAAGTGGTTAAACGATCTGCTGCTTCATAGGAGCCACATTCTCTATGGGAGAGCATTTTTATGCCCAAGCTGTACAATTTCGGAGACAGTGTTTTGTCTGATGACAGGTCATTCCAGAGGTCTTGAAGCTCTGTTTTTTCTGGTTTGGTTAAGTATGCTGTAACATATTGTGCAACTGCAGTGGTATTGTCTGCAATGTACTGCACGTCTATGTTTGCATTCCGTAAGAGGGCAATTATTGCATTGTAATCATTGATATATTATTCTTCTTCTGTTCTTTTTTATGTAATATGTATTTTTAGGTGATTTACCTTTAACACTATGTCTAACTGAAGACATGAAGTTGTTTACTTGACCTGTTTTTGTAACTGGTCTAGAGAAACCAAAGCGGCATTTGGTGTAGTATTTCCCTTTGTTTTTGTATTTGCGACGACAATATTTGCCACATTTGTGTCTTTGAAATTGTAAAATTTGTACATGAAGATCACTATTTGTTGCTTCCGATGGAATTTCACAAGTGACATATTTTTCGATAAACTGTAACATAGTGACATCATTGTCTTGACCAAATTTAGGAGCATCTTTAATCCATAAATGCATGTGGATATGTGGTGCTCCTCTGGCTTGGTATTCTTTTCTCCAAAAGAAGTGTTGCACTTCTCCGAGGGGAGGAACAGTTTTATTACAAATAAAGTGTAGCATAACAATGAAGCGATGATGAAAATATCTTGAAACATAAACAGGATCTAGAGAACAAAGTTGTCCAGATGTTAGTATATCTATGTTTGTTTTGTTTTTGTTTGATATGCGTAGGAAATCATGTAAATCTTCCCATGCATATTCTGCACAATTAATGTAACAAACCAAGTGGGTGGGCCAAGGTTTCTTATCATACAACGTACATCTCCATGATGTGAGAACCAGTACTCTTTAATACCATGCATGTTTGCTAATAGATTTGTAATACTTGATTGTAAAACCTCATCTTTTTCTTGCACTTTTTGTAATAATTGTGTAGCTGACATATTTTGAAAGTGGGTTCCTGATTGTAATGTGCGTGCAACTCCGTAACATAGAGTTTCTAGTTCACTTTCAAAGAGTAGGTGGAATATGTATTCCACATTTTGTCTAAATCTGGGAGCTTTAGAATACATCCGTAATGAGCGGTATTCTGATGCTGTTACTTGAATAGGTCTATCATCGTACCTTCCTCCTTTGCCAGTAGGAAAGAGTAGAGGAAAAGCACGTGCTTCTATACTTTTTTCCCATATGCTGATTGGTGATCCTTTTGTTTGTTGCATTTGGTACATTTCTAGTGCATCTTCTACGGTGTCATTAGAGTGCAATGGATGAATTGTATAATGGTCTAAATTATTGGATACTGTAGCAGGATCTAGAAGCTCAAATTGACCAGTTTCTGGTGACTCTTGAATTATTTCAGTGGTTTCCTTCAAGTTTTCTTCAATATTCATTTCTTTGTAGTATTCATTATTTTCTTTTAGATATTGCAAGGCTTGTCTAACTTTATGTAAATCTACCAGTTGTTGCCAAATATTTTGTCTTATGTAGGTACACCATTTACTAAGATAATTAAAGATTGCTCCATTGGACGTTGCACTCCCAGAGTGTGCACATTTTGTTTTAGATCTAATGGTAAATACACTACTTTGCCACGAATGCCTTTCACCAATTCAGAGGGAGGTAATTTTGCTGTTTTTCGTTGAAGGCGTATTATTGCTTGAAAGGAGTGCACTGTTTGAATTATGATGCTCTCATATAAATTGAGTTGTTGTAGGGGTTTCGGTAGTGGGAATAATTCCAAATTATTTGTGATAGCACGTGAAGGAGTTTGGTTGTTGTTTTATAGTGCAGTAACTGCAAAGTATTAAGGGGTCAGTTATTTCGTATTTGTTTTCTGCTATAAGGTAGAGAGCTAATTCAAACCATTTAGAATCTTCATTGTCTTCTATTTTGTATGTTAGGTCTACAGTTTTCGTGTTACACACACATGGTTTGGTACTTCAGCAGATGTACTTTTAAATTTCACTATTTCTTTTTTGTATGTGTGTAGTAGAAGGTTGCCATGCGTAGAATTGTTGCTAGTCTGTTGTAAAGCTATTGAATTTTGTAAGTGGCTTTCACTTCCAAAATATATTTTTATGGATATAGTCGATTTCTTCAAGTAGGTTTTTGGCTGTACCATGTAGAAGAATGTTTTTTAAATTGGCTAGTGCTAAAGCAGGACTTTTAGCATAGTACAGTTTATAG
Organism: Ambystoma mexicanum; assembly: GCF_040938575.1. Classification (NCBI taxonomy): domain Eukaryota; kingdom Metazoa; phylum Chordata; class Amphibia; order Caudata; family Ambystomatidae; genus Ambystoma; species Ambystoma mexicanum. Next base: position 1,030,174,520 of record NC_090924.1, read on the forward strand.
ACTAGATTTCTTATAGTTGAATGATGTGTTGATATCATTTTGATATGATGGAAGGTGGTTTTGCAAATAGGTCCTGAAATGCAGGCTAATGAATGTCCTTGTAGTCCTGTGTACTTGCGCACTGAACAGGTATCCATATTTTGCAGTAGTTTCATTTTGATTTTGTCTTTGCCTTTCACATACTGATTGAGGAATTGGCATAAAGACTTGAAAGATTTTTTGGGAATGTTACACATTGATGTGCATGGCCATTTGTATACTAGACGTTCTGGTTCAGTTGAATGGAGAGGTAATTCTACGTTTTCTAGGGATATTTTTGTAAGCATTATTTCTTGTTCCATTATGGTGTTATCAACTTTTTCATAACCTCGTCCACTGCTATGTATGGCAATTGTATTTGTTTGCTTTTGTTTGTATGCTTCTTCATTAAAATATGACTCCACTCACCTCCACAGATATTTCAGAAGTTATTTTTGTTGACATTTGGGTCATTGAGAAGTCTTTTTTGTAATTTAGTCATTAGTTTTGTTAGTGGTTTCATTTTGTTTAACAGTAAAATAAATAACTTTCTTTTGAGAAGGATTGCACTGTCTATCAAAGCTTCTAAGATTAATTTTCTACGGTAGGTTTTAAGGGTTGTGCATGATTTCTCTCCTGTTTTTATAAGATTTTGAAGGACTCTGAGGCGGAACATTTTTGCTAAATACTTTTTTTGGTATGATTACTTGCCACTATATCAAGATTTATAGGAACAGTTTTAGCAGTAGTGGTAGCTGAATTCTTGTTAATCGTTTTCTGTTTCGTTTTACATTTTGATAGAGGAGGCAAAGTTTCTGTACTTGAAGCTTCTTTTGTTTCGCTAAATGACTGTATTAGCTGTTTTGTTTGAACTTCTTGTACAAATTCTGCTAGAGATGGTTGCTTATTTTGGATACTTCTATTTTCATTTGATCTACTTCTGCGTTGCTTTCTACAGACTTGATTTTTGGTAGGCATTCTTTGGGGTCTGTTGAAAAAAATAAAGAAGGTATGGGTTGGGGTGTTCTGCAACGTATGTATGCTGTGTGCATGAGTGCTTGAGTATGATGATAAATATGTATGTGATGGTGTGTGATTGTGCATTGGGCAACTACAACTAGTTGGGATGGGTATTCTTGAATTTATGTGCTACTAAACTGGGGTTCAGATGACAGTAGAAAGTAAGCTAATGGTGAGGAGAAGCACAAATAGTTCTTTGTTCTATAATATTAAAATTCTAGGGGCTGAGTTATGTCATTTGTGCGCCGAAAAATTGGGATTTCTGCGCCATTCTGCCTGCAAATCCCTTTTTAACAAATGGGGATTTGTGGACAGAATGGTGCATAATCTCTGTTTTTAGGTGCAGAAATATTATGAATGAACCCCACAGTGTGTTTGAGTAATAGTAAAAATATTATGGTGGTATTTAACATACTTTTGTTTGTGGAATGAGCAGGTTTCTTCTGAGTTGTTGTTTGTACTTCAGATTCTGCTGCTGCTTTTCAGGAGAGTGGTCTTCACTGCAATTGTAAAAGAAAGAAATTAGTAATTTTGTGTGTTTATAGCACTGATGTTAATTTAGACATTGATTTTTATGTTTTTGTTCAAGTATTCTTGTTTGATATCTGAACATAGTGTGTGCATGCAATTTCATTTGACTATGTGCAGTCTTCATATTTTACTTTAAATATGTTAGTTCAACATGCTTTGCAAATGTGTGTGTAAAAATAAATTAAATAGCAGATAGGTTTGGAAGTGACAGTTGATTATAGCAGATGGGAAAAATTACAGTAAGTTCATTTTATATGTTATACAGGTTAAAAGACAGTTAATCTGTTTATATGCATTTATAAGAATTGTACATGTACTATACAGAAAATATGCATACCTGTAGTTTGTGTTCATGCATATGGATATGCATGCAGCTGCAAGTAGAAATCTTGGAGACTTGTACAGTAGTTATTGTAGTAGGTGTTTTCCAATGACATGAGACTTGTACTCAGAGTGATGAACAGTACATTTGAAGTGCTGATCTATGATGATGGAGTTAGATGTAGAGGTCTTGGATGTGATTGGTGGATGGTTGTGTGACTGCTTAGCTGTATCCAATGAGGGAATGGCACAGAGAGTGAAGTGGAAATGGTAGAAGGGCTGTCCATGTTACGATATGTCTGCGGACATGGCGGTAGTCCGTGGACATCGTGTGTTACATATAGGGGTTTTGGGGTGGGGAGGCATGCAAATGAGAATGAGCAGAGCAAGGGATTGGTCAGTAAAGGTTAGTGGGTGTGTTGTGTCAGGAGAGAGTTGTCAGATAGTCTTTTTCCTGAGAGAAGAACAGATAGCTATGGCTGTGTGTTTCAGAAAACAGATTGTCTGGATTTTGGGAGACTCGTGGATACATTGGTTGAAGGTGCATGCAGAAAGCTGTGGAGTAGCTGTAGATCTTGGATTCCCACATGTGGAAGTGAACTGGCATGGAGTGTGTGGAATGAAGTGGCTGGACTTGTTACCTCTCTGTGCTACTTTGGAGACAGAGCATCATCCAGACATAATGATAATTAATTGTGGAGGGAATAGTTTGGGACATGTGTCTGGAATTTCTTTGCAATTTGCAATGAAAGAAGGACTTGGGAAGGTCATGGACATGTTTCCAAATTCTCAAGTAATTTCTTCTCAGATTGCGCAGAGACAAATGTGGCTTCGTTCTTCTTCATTTGGTCCACAAATGGAGAAAGTGAGGCGCAATGTCAATAAGGCTGTTTGTGCCTTTCTAAGAGACGTTGGCATGTCCTCTTTCCACAATGAAAATATTATGTTTCGTAGCACATACATTTTTCGCAGAGATGGAGTCCATCTTACTTATGCTGGCACTCAGATTTTTCTGAGAAATGTACAAAATGCATTTCGACCTTTTTTGGACTTTCAGCCATCCATTTTGCAGTAGGTGTTGACCATTTCAAGTTTTTCAAACACAAACAAACACCACTAAAAGGCTCTTTTCAGAGCCACTACTTCCTCCCAGAGAAAAGTGCAATGGTTATGATAGGGCAGCACCCCAAAATTTTAGATGTCCGCGAACTGTCCGCGGACTTCTGAAAAATACACAGGGCCCTGCTACTTCTGTTTTCAAACTGTGAAAGGCGGCTCTGAAAACAGACTTTTTTTGTAAAATGTTTTGTTGTTTTATATTTTTTTGGGTTTTTTACACATGACACACTAGTATTTTTTGGGGTTTTTTACACACGACACACTAGGAGAGGAGGGGAAACGAGGGTAAGGGGGGGACACCAACCACAGGGATAAGAAAAGGCAGGTGGAGAGAGGAAGATGTAGGGTGGGCCTTACTTAGGTAGGTAGAAGGTCTTCTCGTGCTCCTTGAACGCAGTCTCAAAAGCACTACAAAGTCTCTCCCCCCTGCAGAGTACTGCGTCACAGTACATACACAAAACTGTGACCCTCGAAATGTAAGGGTCATCAGCATTATGAATGGCCTGTGATGCAGCTGGAGGGATGCGCTCTCCCACAGGAGTGTCTCTTGTGGTGAGAGGAGTGGAAACGGAGGATGTAGTAGAGGAACTCAACCCACTACGCACCTTGTAAGGTAGAACCTTGCGAATGGCCCCACCATGGAACGACTTTAGGTGTTGCTTCATAGTTGTCGTACCAAAGCTGTACGAACCAGGTCTCCCGCAACTGAGCACCATTTTGCACTCGTTGCAGGTGACTTTGTTCGCACGCGCCTTGGGTAGGTTACCATGAATGGTAAATAACCGCCACACCCAAGAGTCACGGCGAGTGCTGGTAGTAGGGACTTCCACTACCTCATCCTCTTTATCCTCTTCATCCTCCTCTACATCCTTACTCCTGTTCCCCCTCTTCAGGCCTTGGGGAGGTGGTGGTGTTGGAGGGGGTGGGGGCGGTGCTGAAGCAGATGTAGCACCAGGTGGCAGTGGAGGAGCCATGGATGCCATCAGGTTTCAGATGAAAATCTGGAAAGTTGGCATCAAAATGCACTGTGTTCTGTAAGGTAGCCAGAAACACAATGAGGATGAGTTCTGGGATGTGGCCCTTTATAGGGGTGAAGGTGCCCGGTCCGCGGACACCCGCTCCATTCACGGACAGATCGAACACCACAAAAAAGGCCACAAAGTCCCAAAAAGTATGTAGAAAGTCAGGATTATTGTCTGGGACTTGTGCTATGGTGATTTATTATCATAAAATATTGTGGATTGCCTGAAAAAGTAGTTTTAAATTGTTCGCGGACACGAACAGTGCCCAGAGTCAGAACACACACTCAGCGTGGGCATGGTCACATGATGGCATCGCGAACATATCCGCGAAGGGAACGGGTGTCCTCAGGACACCAAATGCACTGAAACTGTTTTGCGCATGCGCGTTGGTGTTCTACAGACAGTGTTTGGGTCCTGAAACTAATTAAAAGTGTGACACAAGTGAAACGAACAGTTACGGACAGGCATTTGTTCTTAGAACAGTTTCAACCCGCCTATGAACAGTACAGACAGGTATAGTGTCCTCAGGACACCCACATTTTGTTTATTTACGAACTACCCAGGACACTTGATGTGTTCTCAGAACAGTTTCAACCCGCCTATGAACAGTACGGACAGGTATAGTGTCCTCAGGACACCCCCATTTTGTTTATTTACGAACATTTCAGGACACCGCCTGTGTTCTTAGAACAGTTTCAACTTGCCTGCGAACAATACGGACAGGCATAGCGTCCTTAGGACACCCCCATTTAGTTTATTTACGAACATTTCAGGACACCGCGTGTGTTCTTAGAACAGTTTCAACTCACCTGCGAACAATACAGACAGGCATAGCGTCCTGAGACACCCCCATTTTGTTTATTTACGAACATACCGGGACACTTGATGTGTTCTTAGAACAGTTTCAACTTACCTACGAACCATACGGACAGGCGTAGCATCCTGAGGACACCCCCATTTTGTTTATTCACGAACATCCCAGGACACTTGATTTGTTCTTAGAACAGTTTGAACCTGCCTACGAACAGTACGGACAGGTATAGTGTCCTCAGGACACCCCCATTTTGTTTATTTACGAAAATATCAGGACACCCGTGTTGTCCGCGGACACCAAAACTGGCTTTAAAAAAAAAAACACAAAGGACTAAATTAACACACACATAACATTTATTTTTCCATTATAATATATATATGTACAATTTATGATAGAGAAGGGGTAGCAGAAACTGACACAAATACAGGAGATGAAGGGATGGACATCTCATCAAAACGTTTTTCTATGTGATGAGGGTTTGAGGATAATTGACTGGGATATGGAAAGGGGGGACAGGTACATGTTGCACAATGGTATCTGATTTTTTCTTTTATATGGTCCTCCACAAAATCTTTCTGTATCTTGTTGTGTATTGTTTTCATTGTTTGTATGGTCTGTGAAAAAATATATATATATATATATATATATATATATATATATATATATAGTCAGTGAAAAAACTTTGTTAAAGGGACGTTATGGTTCCAAGTAAAACCGAAAAACCCTTGAAATTCGCCAGTAATGGTAAGCTAAGCAACCATAACTCGCGCCACCACCATGCACTGCTAAGACTAACACCCAGGACATCAAAGATGACATCACAAATGGAATATGTGTAGAAGGGATTCTTATTATGTTGCGAAACAAGTGTCAAGAATCATTGCAAGAAATATACCCTAATAAGTGCATTGAACGATGCATTGATATAAATAGCATCCTATTATGGGTTCTATCTAGTATACTAAGCTACTCATACAGAAACATAACATTGTGTGCAGCGTACAAGATGAAGGTATGATATTCGTAATGTTAATATGTTGAATAATGAAATGATAATTGTTTTCTTAATAGATTTTTGTGTACTGTGAAATATGTAATAAGTAGCTAAAAAAAACCCATGTATTACATAATTGCATTACTATAGACAAAACACAAAGACACAAGAACACATACCAATATGGGTATATACAGGGAAAGTGAAGTTAGCAAAAAAGCACAAGTAGTAGCAGAAACAATTCATAACTTAACTGATTAGTTTCATGCAAATAAATGATTGCTCTGTTTGAAAGCTGCTATTTACCCTATGTATATGTATCACTTGATGTGATTGGACCCTAAGGAAAGTAGTGTGAGTACAATGTATACAAATATGACCATATACAGGGAAAGTACAGCCATAAAAAACAACAGAACTATCGGAAAGTGCTCATAAGTCTAGTGATTATCTTTATGCACAAAAAGGATTGCTGTCTTTCAAGCTTGTGTTTTCCCATATGTATATGTTTCATATGATGTGACTGTACTCTAAGGGAATTACTGTAAGAACCTACTAGAAGGATATGTCTACAAATAAAATAAAATTCTTAGTTTCTAACTGTTACTAAAGAAAACCATGTGGCCTAGATATGTCAGCAAAAGAAGAAATAGTGAGCCAGACATGTGATGTCATCAGTGATCCATAACGTCCCTTTAACAAAGTTTTTTCACTGAATTTCATAGGTTTTTAGTAGCGCAACTTAACCATAACGTCCCTTTAACAACGTTTTTTTCACTGAATTTCATAGGTTTTTAGTAGCGCAACTTAACCATAACGTCCCTTTAACAAAGTTTTTTCACGGAATTTCATAGGTTTTTAGTAGCAAAACTTAACAATAATGACTTTGACTTTATATACATGTCATATGGAACTTTATATACATGTCATATGGAAGAAGATCTCTTCTTATGAACTTGATGTCTGCGAACTTATTTAATGTTCGCGGACATGTTCGGAGAACAGTACCACTACCTAAAAACTGTGGGGGGGTGGGGGGGTATGTTTGATTGTTATATCATAATATAAGAACATTTAACAAATTCAAAAAGCAGCACACAAACACATTATATATAGTAATACATAAGAAATGTAACCCATATATGTAACACACTAACCATTCATTTAAATACAATATGTTCTGAAATGGAATATACCACAAGAACATAAATTGGCTTCCAACATAATTACCTCACAGACACAACAGAACTGAGAACAAGACCAGACCCACGGAATACATAGGACTTATCTTACCAGAAATAGTAAGTGTACTTCATTTTACTCATATATTTATAAACTTTCTGTATTAGATTAAAAAATATATTATCTTTTCTTTTTATTTCTCACAGAAATGTCTAGTACTCTGGAATAGCTAGAGGACAATTTCCCACATGAAGAAATGTCACAAGATAGTGAAACTAATGGTAAACACTTTATAATATAAACCATTTAAATATTATTATTTTGTATACATTTAACATATATATATTTTTTTATACAGAGCATAACAAAATAGAAACTACCTCTGAAGAAGCTGTTATGGAAAACATGCTTGACAACATAAAAGAAAAAATTGATTTACTGTTGACGAATTTTAATAATTTGAAAACTTTTGTTGAAGATCATTTTAAAACAAAAACGCCATACCATTGCCCCACATGTACTTGTCCCTCCTCACCATATCCCAGTCAATTATCCCCAAACCCTCTCCATAATCCAAAACGTTTTGATGAGATTTCCATCCCTTCCACACCTAATACCAATCATGTCGAAACCCAAAATTCTCCTGGTTTTGTTTCTGTTTCTGCCTCACCTTCTCTGTCATAAATTATTAATATATGTTAAATAAAGTTTAATTTTTATATTGTATTGTGAATAGTTTCCGTTTTTTTTTTTTAAAAACAATAAAAGTGTCAGCGGACAGTGCGAGTGTTCTGAAATGTTCGTACATAAACGAAAATGGAGGTGTCCTGAAGAAGACCACACCTGTTCGTACTGTTCGCTAGCAAGTTGAAAATGTTCTAAGAACACACGTGGTGTCCTGAAATGTTCGTAAATAAACAAAAATTAAAGTGTTCTAAAGAACATTATATCTGTCCGTAATCTTCGCTATCAACTTAAAACTGTCCTAAGAACACAATTGGTGTCCTGAAATGTTCGTAAATAAACAAAAATGATGTGTCCTGAACAACAGTACAACTGTTCGTGGTGTTCGCTACCCAATTGAAAGTGTTCTAAGAACACAATTGGTGTCCTGAAATGTTCGTACATAAACTAAATTACACGTGTCCTGAAGAACACTATATCTGTCCTTACTGTTCGCTACAAGTTTAAACTGTTCTAAGAACACACGCGGTGTCCTGAAATATTCGTTTCACGTGTGACGCACTTTTAATTACTTCAGAACCCGAACAGTGTCCGTAGGACATCAATGCGCATGCGCTAACCAATCTCCGTGCACTTGGTGTCCTGCGGACAGGCGCTTCCTTCGCAGACTAGTTCGCAAACAGATCATATGACCGCGCCCACGCTCATCGTGTGTCCTGAAATGCGGACACTGTTCGTGTTCCCGAACAATTTAAAAGTACATTTTCAGTTAATCCATAATATTTTTCAATAAAATCTCACCATGCCACAAGTCCCACATAGCAATCTTGAGTTTCTATATACCTTTTGAAACTTTCCGATCCTTTTTTTGTGTTCGATCTGTCCACGCGCAGTGCGCATGTCCGTGGACCGCGCACAAGCACCCCTATAAAAGACCACGCCCAAGAGCTTATTCCCATTGTGTTTCTGGCTATTCTTCGGAACAGTGATTTTTGCTGCCACCTGCAGACTACACCATCATCGACATGGCATCCTTGGCTGCTGAACTGCCACTTGGTGCTGCACCTGCTTCAGCACCACCACCACCCCCTCCACCACCACCACCTCCCCAAGGGCCTGAAGAGGGGAACAGGACTGAGGATGCTGAGGAGGAAGAAGAGGATGATGAGAATGAGGTAGAGGAAATCCCTACTACCCGCACTAGGTGTGAGTCTTGGGTATGGCGGTTATTTACCATTCATGGGAATGGTCCTAAGGCTCGTGCGAACCATGTTACCTGCAATGAGTGCAAAATGATACTCAGTCGCGGGAAGCACGGTAACTACAGCTTTGGGACCACTACTATGAGGCGACACCTGAGGTCATTTCACTCTGGGGCTATTCGCAGGGCTGTACCTTGCGAAGAACGTAGCAGGTTGATTTCCTCTACTTCATCCTCTGTTTCTGATCCTGTCACCACAAGAACCACCTCTGTGGGACAGCGTCTTTCTCAAGCTGCCTCACAGGCCATACAGAATGCTGATGACCCTTACCTTTCGAGGGTCACAGTTGTATGTATGTACTGTGACACAGTACTCTGCAGGGGGGAGCGACTTCAGAGTGCTTTTGAGACTATCGTCTCAGAGCACGAGAAGACCTGCTCACTACCTAAATAAAACCCACTCTACATCTTCCTCTCTCAGCTCGCCCTTTCTCATCCCTGTGGTTGGTGTCCCCCCCTTTACCCTCCTTTACTCTCCTCTCCTAGTGTGTCGTGTCTGAAAAACCCAAAAAAATACAAAATTACAAAAATCAAAAAAAAATAAGGCTCTTTTCAGAGCCGCCTTTCCCAGTTAAAAAATAGAAGTGAAAATAAATGAAGCAGGGCTCTTTGTATTTTTTAGAAGTCCGCGAACAGTTTGCGAACATTAAAAAAATTGGGTTACTACTCCTTCACAAACATTGTAATTTTCTCTGGAAAGAAGTGGTGGCTCTGAAAAGAGCCTTTGGGTGGTGTTTGTAAGTCAAACATTGTAAATGCTTAACATCTACTTCAAAATCGTTGTTGTAATTCCAAAAAAGGTCGCAATGCTTTTTGTACATTTCTCAGAAAAATCTGATTGCCAGCATAAGTAAGATGGACTCCATCTCTGCGAAAAATTTATGTACTACAAAACATAATATTTTCATTGTGAAAAGAAGACATGCCAAAATCTCTTAGAAAGCCACAAACAGCCTTATTAACATTGCGCCTTGCTTTTTCCATTTGTGAACCAAATGAAGAAGAACGAAGCCACATTTGTCTCTGCGCAATCCGTGAAAATATCACTTGCGAATTAGGAAACATGTCCATAACCTTCCTCAGTCCTTCTTTCATAGCAAATTGCAAAAAAATTCCAGTCACATGCCCTAAACTGTTCCCTCCACAATGAATTACAATTATGTCTGGATGTTGCTCTGTCTCCAAAGTAGCACAGAGGTAGCAAATCCAACCACTTCATTCCACGTACTCCATGCCAGTGTACTTCCACATGTCGGAATCCAAGATCTACAGCTACTCCACAGCTTTCTGCATGCACCTTCAACCAATGTATCCACGAATCTCCTAAAATCCAAACAATATGTTTTCTGAAACACACAGCCATAGCTATCTTTTGTTCTCTCAGCAAAAAGAGTATCTCAGAAAATCTCTCCTGGCACAACACACCCACCAAACTTTCCTGACCAATCCCTTTCAGTGCTTATTCTCATTTGCATGACTTCTGAACCCAAAAATCCCCGGATGTAACTCCCGATGTCCTGGAACTACCGCCATGGCCGCGGACATATTGTAACATGAACAGCCCTTCTACCATTTCCACTACACTCTCTCTGCCATTCCCTCATTGGATGTACCTCAAAAATCACATGACCATGCACCAATCACATTCAAGACCTCTACATCTAACTGCATCATCATAGATCAGCACTGCAAATGTACTCTGAATCTCTCTGAGTACAAGTGTCATATCATTGGCAAGCAGCATCTACCACAAATACTGTACAAGTCTTCAAGATTTCTACTTGCAGCTCCATGCATATCCATATGCATGAACACAAACTTCAGGTATACATATTTTCTGTATAGTACATGACATAGCTCTCAACCATTTTTGTTTTACAGGCGGGTGAAATCACCCGATTTTGTTTTTAGCGGGTGAGACGCCCATTGGAATGAATGGGCGTGCAGGAGGCTTGGCGGGTGAGTCTGCCCTTTACAAGGCGTGTGACACCCTCCAAAAGCGTGTGAGTTGAGAGCTATGGTAGATGAACACATTTTCAAACAGACTTTTACCTTGTAAAATCTGTTAAATGAATTTACTGTACTTTTTTCAATTTCCTAAAATCAACTACCACTTATACACATTTATACTTTTTACTTTCTTTAAACACACACACTCAAATCATGTTAAACTAACATTTTTTAAATGAAATATATAGACTACATATATTCAAACAAAATTGCATGCAAACACAATCTATGTTTAAACCTTTATAAAAATACTTATACAATTTCATATTTTTTGTTTTTATTTATTTATTTACTTAATTACTTTAAATTAGACATGACATTGAGGCACTATTACCTAGAACAGTTTACTTACAGAAATAGTGGTATTCACTAATATATTATAAATTTCACAAGACATAGTAAAGATATTTTATTTTTGCTACAGTTAGTCATTCAATACAATTTGTTCATTAAGAACATATCATATGCACTGAACTGATGCAATGTATCTTATGTAAATAAATTAGTTTAATGGTTTTACAGAAGGCACTGAGGATTTCAACTAAAAAAATCAATATCTAAATTAAAAACAGTGCTATATACAAACAAAGTTACTAATTTGAAGCTTTCACAGTTGCAGTGAAGACCAGTTTCCTGAAAAGAAGCAGCCAAATTCGAAGAAGAAAGAGAAACTAAGAAGTTACCTGTCAATTTAAAAAAAAAAGTAAGTAAAATATCACCATATTATTTATATTATTAATCAAATATACTATAACATTAATACCAGCTATTTTGGTTTCTTAAAATAGAGATTTTGTACCCTTTTGTCCAAAAATTTCCATGTCGTAAACAGCGATTTAAAACCAGAATGGCCCACAAATTTCTATTTTTGGACACACAAATTAGCCAACTGAACCATTACAATTTTCATATTATAGAACAAACAACTGTTTTAATTGTATACATTACATTTACTATTTGTACTTTTCCACACCACTAGCTTACTTTTTTTTTTGTCATCTGAACCCCAGTTTAGTGACACATAAATTCAAGAATACCTACCCCTACTAGTTTTAGTTCCCAATGCACAATCACACACCATTACATACATCTTTATCATTTTACTCAAACACTCATGCACACAGCACACATACATTCCAGAACACCCCAACCCATATATTCTTTATTTTTTTCAACAGACCCTAAAGAATGCCTACCAAAAGACAACTCCGTAGAGAGCAACGCAAAATTAGAGCAAATGAAAATAAAGGTGTCCTAAATAAGCATCCATCTCTAGCAGAATTTGTAAAAAAAAGTTGAAACAAAACAGCTAATACAATCATTTAGTGAAACACAAGAAGTTTCAAGTACAACAACTTCGCTTCATCTATCAAAATGTAAAACAAACCAAAAAACAATTAACAGAAAATCACCTATCAGTACAGATAAAACTACTTCTTCAAATTTTAATATAGTACAAAGTAAGCATACCAAGAAAAGTATTTTAGCCAAAATATACCGTCACAAAGTCCTTCAAAATCTTATAAAAACAGGAGAGAAATCAGGTTCAAAGCTTAAAACCTATTGTAGGAAATTAATCTTAGAAGCGTTGATGGACAGTGCAATTCTTCTGAAAAGAAAGTTATTTATTTTACTGTTAAACAAAATGAAACCACTAACAAAACTAATAAATGAATTACAAAAATGACTTCTCAATAAGCAAAATGTCAACAGAAAGAACTTCTTAAGTATCTGCGGAGGTGAATGGAATCACACTACGAGCACAGAACCATATTTTAATGAAGAAGCGTACAAACAAAAGCAAACAAATACAATTGCCATAAATAGCAGTGGTCGAGGTTATTCAAAAAGTGAATAATACCATAATGGAACAAGAAGTACTCCTTACAAAAATATGCCCTGAAAACTTAGAATTACCCCTCCATTCAACTGAATCAGAATGTCTAGTGTACAAATGGCCATGCACGTCAATGTGTAACATTCCCAAACAATGTTTCAAATCTTTACACCAATTCCTCAATAAATATGTAAAAAGCAAAGACAAAATCAAAATTAAATTACTGCAAAATATAGATACCTGTCCAGTGCGCAAGTACACAGGACTACAAGGACATTCATTGGCCTGCATTACAGGACCTACTTGTAAAACCACTTTCCATGATATCAAAAGGATATCAACACATCATTCAACTATAAGAAACCTAGTCTATAAACTGTACTATGCTAAAAGTCCTGCTTTAGCACTAGCAAAGTTAAATAACATCCTTCTACATGGTACAGCAAAAGACCTACTTGAAGAAATTCACTATATCCAGAAAAAATATTTTGGAAGTGAAAGCCATTTACAGATTGAAATAGCTTTAAACCAATTAAGCAACAATTCTACACATGGCAACCTTTTGCTAAACACATACAAAAAAGAAATACTAAAATTTAAAAGTACATCAGCTGAAGTACCAAACCATGTATGTGTATGTTGCCGTAGAATTTTTTATAAAAGTAACACAAAAACTGTGGACCTATCATACAAAATAGAAGACAATGAAGATTCTAAATGGTTTGAATTAGCTCTCTACCTACTAGCAGAAAACAAATATGAAATAACTGAGCCCTTAATACTTTGCAGTTATTGCACTACAAAACTTGACAACAACCAAACTCCTTCACGTTCTATCACAAATAATTTGGAATTATACCCAGTACCACAACCTCTACAACAACTTAATTTATATGAGAGCATCATAATTCAAACAGTACACCCATTTCAAGCAATAATACGCCTTCAACCAAAAACAACCCTCTGAATTGGTAAAAGGCATTCGTGGAAAAGTAGTTTATTTACCATTAAATCTAAAAGAAAATGTGCATACTCTAGGAGTGCAACGTCCAATGCAGCAATCTTTAATTATATTAGTAAATGGAGTACCTACAAAAGACAAAAAAATATGGCAACAGCTGGTAGATTTATATAAAGTTAGACAAGCCTTCCAATATCTTAAAGAGAATAATGAATATTACAAAGAAATTAATATTGAAGAAAACTTGAAAGATACAACTGAAATAATTCAAGAAACACAAGAAGCTGGTCAATTTGAGCTACTAGATCCTGCTACAATATCAAATACTTTAGACCAGTATACAATTCATCCTTTGCACTGTAATGACAAAGTACAAGATGTACTGGAAACTTACCAAAAGGATCGCCAATCAGTATATGGGAAAAAAGTATAGAAGCACGTGCTTTTCCTCTACTCTTTCCAACTGGCAAAGGAGGAAGGTATGATGATAGACCTATTCAAATATCAGCTTCAGAATACCGCTCATTACGGATGTATTCTGAAGATCCCAGATTTAGACAAAATGTGGAATACATATTCCACCTACTCTTTGAAAGTGAACTAGCAACTTTATGTTACGGAGTTGCACACATATTAAAATCAGGATCACACTTTCAAATATGACAGCTACACAATTATTAGAGAAAGTGCAACAAAAGGATGAGGTTTTACAATCAAATATTACAAATCTATTAGCAAATATGCGTGGTACTAAAGAGTACTGGTTTCGACGTCATGGAGATGCACGTTGTATGATCAGAAACCTTGGCCCACCCACTTGGTTTGTTACATTAAGTTGTGCAGAATATGCATGGGAAGATTTACATGATTTCCTACGCATATCAAATAAAAACAAAACAAACATAGATATTCTAACACCTGGAGAACTTTGTTCTTTGGATCCTGTTAATGTTTCAAGATATTTTCACCATCGCTTCATTGCTATGCTACATTTTATTTGTAATAAAACTGTTCCTCCACTTGGAGAAGTGCAACACTTCTTTTGGAGAAAAGAATACCAAGCCAGAGGAGCACCACATATCCACATGCTTTTATGGATTAAAGATGCTCCTAAATTTGGTCTAGACAGTGATGCCACTGTTTTACAGTTTATTGAAAAATATGTCACTTGTCAAATTCCATCAGAAGCCACAAATAGTGATCTTTGTGCACAAATTTTACAATTTCAAAGACACAAATGTGGAAAATATTGTCGTCGCAAATACAAAAACGAAGGCAAATACTACACCAAATGCCGATTTGGTTTCCCTAGACCAGTTACAAATACAGGTCAAGTAAACAACCTCATGTCTTCAGTTAGACATACTGTTAAAGGAAAGTCACCTAAAAATACATGTTACATAAAAAGAAAAGAAGAAGAAAAATATATCAATGATTATAATGCAATCATTGCCCACTTATGGAATGCAAACATAGATGTGCAGTACATTGCAGACAATTCTACTGCAGTTGCACGATATGTCACAGCATACTTAACTAAAGCAGAAAAGACAGAGCTCCAAGACCTCTGGAATGACCTGTCATCAGATAAAACAGTATCTCAGAAATTATACAGCTTGGGCATAAAAATGCTCACCCATAGAGAATGTGGATCTTATGAAGCAGCTGATCGTTTAACTGGTACTTCATTGTATGGTAAATCTGAAAATATAGTATGGCTAAGTCTTGGTCCAGCTAAATCTAGAAAAAGAGTTCTAAAATCATATGAAGATATAGAAACAATAGCCAAACATGATCCCAACAGCCAAGACATTTTAAAAAACAATTTATTGGACACATACTACCCAAACAGAAGTAATACTTTGGAAAACATGTGTCTATACCAAATAGCCCAAAACTACACATACAAAAATAATATGAAACCCGATGAAAAAAAAGGTAAATATAGAGTGACAGACTGTGAAGGCAGCTTAGTTAAACTCACTAAACCAAATTTAATTAATCATATCAAATTGTCATTGAAGACTCCTCAACATAAAGAAGTATATTACATGTCCCTGCTACAACTCTTCAAACCATGGAGAAAAGAAGAACAATTACTAGATAACTATGACTCATATGAGGATGCTTTCAAAGCAAATGAAAGCACTATAACTGATGTAAACTTTACACAGTACAAAACAATGTTGCACAATGAACAGCAACATGAAGAAGAACTCCAAGCTCAACTAGATAAGGATACTCCTGACAGTAGTCAACCTTCTGTAACAGGAAGCCAAGAACCACTCGGAGAACCACTAATAACAAATGAGGCAGAATTAGCTATCATAGAAGTAGAAAACACCATGTGTCAGTATGAAGATAAGGAAGACTTAACTATACTACAATCAAAACTAAACAATGAGCAAAGTAGCATTTTTCAAGAAGTAACAAAACAAATTGCACATGGTGTAAAACATGAAAATAAAGAATGTTCCTGCCATAATTATAAACCTATAGTACTGTACGTCAGTGGTGAAGCTGGTTCTGGCAAAACATTCCTAATCAAAATCATTAGTAAGTTCCTTCAACAATTGACAAACAACAAACTGTCAGCTGTTGTCACTGCCCCCACAGGTTTAGCTGCCTACAACATAGGTGGTGTTACATTACACCGATTACTACTATTACCAGTAGAACACCAGAACAAATTAGACTATTACAAACTTTCTGCAGAAGCTGCAATGGAATTACGCAGAGTATTGAAACAAATGAAAATTCTACTAATAGATGAAGTGAGCATGGTCTCCAACCTGATGTTAGCTTTGATTCACCTCAGATTACAAGAAGTACTCAAAACAGACTATGAAGAGCTCTTTGCAGGAAAACACATTATTGTTTTTGGAGATCTGCTTCAATTAACACCAGTAAAAGGTGAACCTATTTTTAAAACATTAGGGCACAAACTCTGCCGTAAAACTGTTGGCAGCATTGGAAATGTCAACCTTTGGCAACATTTCCAATACAGAGAATTAACAGAAAACATGCGCCAATCTGCAGATCTAACTTATGCCAACATTTTAAAAAGTTTGAGAGTTGGTATACTTTCTAAAGAAGCAGAAGCAACATTGAAAACCCGGCACATTAATGCACTTTATGGCGGTAATGCATGTGCTATAGATGTTATGGAACAATTAGCCCACAAAAATGTCAATTGTATGGCCTTAATGCCAACTCTTGCAAGCTGTTTCAAATTCAATGAAATCATGCTAAGTAAAGAAATGCAACCAATCATGGAAATTAGCGCCACAGACAAACTAGATGTACCTGGTATGACACTACCCATGTGTGCCCAAGCCACAACAAGACTAAATAATTTAGAAAAATCAATCTCAAACACAGCAGGCTTAGAAAAGATGTTAAAATTATCCTTAAATTGCAGAGTAATGCTTAAACGTAACCTTGACGTGGACCAAGGACTAGTTAATGGAGCACTGGGTACAGTTGTTGGCTTTCAAACATACCCACGTGACAACAAAATTCAGTTTGTCAATATACTCTTTGACAAACTTTCAGAAGTAAAACGGATAGGACGCTCAACAGCTAGATTCCTTCTCTTCAAAGATATATATGTACGCAGAGAACAATTTTCTCTAACTCTTGCATACGCAGTCACAATTCATAAATCACAAGGTCTTACCCTAGACAAAGCAATGATAGATATTGGTAACACAGTCTTTAAAGAAGGCATGAGCTACGTAGCACTATCACGCTTACGTACACTTGACGGTCTATTTCTAATCATTTTTGATGCAAGTAAAGTAAACGCTGATATTCCTTGCATTTTAGAATATAATAGACTTCGCTCACTATACACTCCCCATCTAAACACATATTCTGTTCCACAAAAACTAAAACGTTGTAAAAGAAAACTAAATCAAACTGAAATGCAGCAGGACGTCACTGCAAATCCTCCAAAGAGAGTAAAAGAAACTAATACTTCATCAAGTATCACAAACAAAAAAGAATCAATTAGAGAAAGTAAACCAGGTACTTCTTTAAAGAAGGAAGACAAACTCCAAAAAAAGCAGTTAGATACAGAACTACCTGGACCATTTAAATTCTCAAATATAGTTGGTGTAAGTTGCTATCCAAATGTAGCAATGAATATTCTATTTCAATTACCACCAATTGTTGACAACATTTACTCACACAGTACAGACCCATTGTGTTTGCAAATGTTAGTACTTCACAGAAATGCAGCAAACAATCCTGACAACACATATAGTGTTTTTGGAATAAGACGACAATTGGACTACTGTGCTGGAATGGTGAAATTCACTATAAACTCACAGGAAGATCCACAAGAATTTCTAATGTACTTACTACAAGTACTGGAAAACAAAAACATACCTATAAATGAAATCTTTCAGATTTCATACATGTGGAAACATGCATGCACTCTCTGCAACAATGTGACACAAGAAGAAATCCCCAATGAACGCTTCATATATATATCAATACCAAATTGTGAATCCATTCCATTTCAGCAACTTGTACAAAATGCAAACCATGGTAGATTATGCTCTACCTGCAATTCAGATAATCGCTCCACGTTAGTAATACAAACACATAGTAAATACGTAATACTAATGCTTCTACGTTACAATGCAGATGGTACCAAAAACAACTGCAAGCTGACTGGATTCACACATGGTCAAATATCACTTGGTAAGAAAACCTTCACAACAATAGGTATAATCTACCACGCAGGAGCCACAACCAATTCAGGGCACTACACTGCATACATAAAAAAGAAATGTGGATGGTTTGAATGTAATGATAGTACCATTACTCTAAAGCAGAGATTACCAGCAAATCTTACAAACGCTTATTTGATGTTCTTAAAACCAAAATTTGATAAATCAACTGTATTTAAACCTTTAAGTAAATTTGTGTTACAAAAATATAAACTGTTAGAATACTCCAAAAGCTATCTAACTGCTCAAAGATTCTACAACAACTAATCAGATAAATGAATACCACTAAATTAGACCAAAAAATACACAGTTAGAATACGCCAATTGGTATCTAACTGTCCCAAAATTATAAATGTGTGTTAAAATAATATAAACTGTTATAATACTCCAAAAGCTATCTAACTGCTCAAAGATTCTACAACAACTAATCAGATAAATGAATACCACTAAATTAGGCCAAAAAATACACAGTTAGAATACGCCAATTGGTATCTAACTGTCCCAAAATTTAACAATATCCAAATAGGTAAATGAAAACCACTAAAATATATTAAAAAAATAGACAGTTAGAATACACCAATTGGTATCTAACTTCTCCAAAATTTTATAATATCAAAACAAATGAAGAATCTGTTAATGTTCCAAAAAAAATACAACAAAGCAAAGTATAAAGCATTAGCCAGAAACAACAAGTGAACACTGAAAACAAACAAACAAATAAACTGTAGCATAACAGAAAAAGGGTTTTTTTAAAATCCAACATGGATTTTTTTTTCTCCCACAGACCCAATGATTTTAGCAACAAATACAGAAACTGAGCAAATTGCACAGTACTCTGATTTGTACTCTACTAAATATGAGGGTCGAAAAAAAATAAAAGTATATTGCTTATACAATGTAATAAGTCATTACAAAATACTAATACTAACATGCTATTTTCTTTTATCACAGAAATGAAGAAGAAAAACATGGACTCCCATTACTAGACCAAACAGTAAGTATACTATAATAAGGACAACCATAGCAGCACATCACATCTATAGTATCTAATACCTTTGTTCCTTATACATTTGTTTTTCACACAAAGTTATAAACAAATATGAATGTGATATGCTGCGGTGGTTGTTGCCAGGGCATAGAGTCTTGGGTGCATGGCCAAATGGCCATGCACCCAAGACTCTATGCCCTGGCAACAACCACCGCAGCATATCACATCCATAGAGTCAAACATTTCAACTATGATCTAGGGGAAACTTTGAATGTCCGCGAACAATGGGAGTGTTCTTAGAACACTTTCAACTTGCCAGCGAACAATACAGACACCGTTTTCAGGACACCCCCTACGAACATTTCAGAACAACGCGATAGTTCTTAGAACACTTTCAACTTAACAACGAACAATACGGACAGCGTCCTAAGGACACCCCCTACGAACATTCCAGGACACCGGGAGTGTTCTCAAAAACGTCTTCAGAACACCCCCATCTTGTTTATTTGCGAACATTTCAGGACACCGCGAGTGTTCTTAGGACACATTCAACTTGACAAAGAACAATACGGACAGCGTCCTCAGGACACCCCCTACGAACACTCCCCGGACACCGGGAGTGTTCTTAGAAGCGTCTTCAGAACACCACCATCTTGTTTATTTGCGAACATTTCAGGACACCGCAAGTGTTCTTAGGACACATTCAACTTGACAAAGAACAATACGGACAGCGTCCTCAGGACACCCCCTACGAACACTCCCCGGACACCGCGAGTGTTCTTAGAAGCGTCTTCAGAACACCCCCATTTTGTTTATTTGCGAACATTTCAGGACACCGCAAGTGTTCTTAGGACAGACTCAACTTGACAGAGAACAATACGCACAGCGTCCTCAGGACACCCCCTATGAACACTCCCCGGACACCGCGAGTGTTCTTAGAAGCGTCTTCAGAACACCCCCATTTTGTTTATTTGCGAACATTTCAGGACACCGCGCGTGTTCTTAGAACACATTCAACTTGACAGAGAACAATACGGACAGCGTCCACAGGACACCACCTACGAACACTCCCCGGACACCGCGAGTGTTCTTAGAACAGTTTCACTTTGCTTGCGAACAAAACGGACACATATTGACTCCTTAGAACACCCCCTAGTCAGTTTATTTAGAAAATTTCAGAACACCTGTGATGTCCGCAAACAAATCGAACACAAAAAGAACGTCTAACACATAAAAAACACAACTTTCATCCTATCTCACACACTCCCACCCTCCCCAAACACTCCTACACACCAACACACTCTACAAAATACACATTTTGAACAAAGTTTCACCGCGCTGTCCGGGGACGTCCGCGAATCCAATATGGCGGGCGCTACCGAAAAATCTGACGCGCTTCACGCTCCACGCCGTCCAATCAGCGGACACTTTGCATGTCCGCGAACATCACGCAAGACGATTGGCCAATCAGGACACTTTCCGCGGAGCGAACAGGGAAGTGTATCCGCAAACCGAACACAGATATCACGAATTTTTTTTTACCTAATTTTTGGTCATTTTAAAAAAAAACTACTGGATGAATTTTCACCAAATTTGCAAAAGCACGCTTTCGGGACCAAGCTGCTGCTCCTGGTCCAAATTTGGTGGAAATCCGTCCAGCGGTTTGGGCTGTAGACGCGAGCAAAAATGTTTTCCCATTCACTCTATGGAGAGTGAGTATAATGTATACAAATATGAGCATATAGAGGGAAGGTAGAGTAATAAAAATAAAACTATGACAAAGTGCTGATAACCATAATGATTATCTTCATGCACAGAAAGGATTGCTCTCTTTCAAGCCTGTATCTTCCGCTATGTACATGTTTCATATGATGTGACAGGACCTCAAGTCTACAAATATAGTACCTTTTCAATTTTTACTTCCTGACTGTTACTGTAGAAAACTATGTGGCTTCGATATGTCAGTAAAGGATAAAAAGGGAGAGCCAGCCATGTGATGTCATCAGTTATGTCATCAATGACATTTGTGATGTCATCTTTGATGTCCTGGGTGTTAGTATTAGCAGTGCACGGTGGCGCGAGCTATGGTTGCTTATGTTACCATAACTGGCGAATTTCAAGGGTTTTTCGGTTTTACTTGGAACCATAACGTCCCTTTAACAAAGTTTTTTCACTGAATTTCATAGGTTTTTAGTAGCACAACTTAACCATAATATCCCTGACATGTAACATAGAACATACTAACCCCCTCGTAGTGATTTTCATGTCCGCGGACAACCGCCATGTCCGCGGACACATCGAAAATCTGAGCGTGGTGAATGTAAATTTAAATAGTGTGCCCCATTTCCCCTTTGAAGTTGGCTCTGAAAAGAGCCGTTTTTTTTTTTTTTTACAGATGCTTGACAGACACCTGTTATTTTATATTTTTTTTCTTGTTTTTTTTTCTTACTGTACTCCTAAAATCTTCACATAACCTTCTCCAAAGCAACCCTTACATTCCAAAATAGAAAGGCATTTCCGGTAAAAGATAAACAAATGCCATCTTCTTTAAAATTAACAGCATTACTGGTATCAATATTCTCATTGTTACAGAAGAACATACCAGCTCTAAGCATGAAGGCACACATGCCTCGGTTGATGACACACCTAGCAATGTTTTGCTGAGGACAAAAAACTGAACTATTGTCCCATATTGCCCTAGGTAGTAATCCAGAAAAAATGACTTTCGCATTTGGAAGGATCTTCACTACGGCTTGAACCAAGCGTTCCAAATCAGCCAACAAAGTAGGGGCACTGACGTTGCCCAAATGGAAAGCACCATAGTGCAAAACTACCACATGCGGACTGTCCATCATGGCCATATCCGCACAAACTTGTACAATTCCCTGTACATTGCAATCAGGCACAGTGCTCCACACCAGCTCCACTCCTTTCACATCAAAGTTCTTTGCAGCATGCCTGCATTCAGCGTACTGCTATAAACCATGCACAAACATATCTTCGAGCACCAACACCCTGACTTTCTCCACTTCTGCCATCTTCACCACACACAGTCTCTTTCAACACAAATCCACAACCTCGACATCGGATTGGCTGATCCGTACAGTCTTCTTTCCATGTTGGATTTCCTGGAAAAACCCGGATTTACCACGCCCTGTCCACAAACAGCCGCGGTGTCCGCGGACGGCATCCACTTTACGCTCTGTACCATTCCCTCATTGCATACAGCTAAGCAATCACACAATACGAATAACGTCCTCTGAACACCCCCATTTTGTGAATTTTCGAACATTTCAGGACAATTATCATTTCATTATTCTACATATTAACATTACAAATATTCTACTTTTATCTTGTACTCTGCACACAATGCTATCTTTCTCCATTAGTATCTCAGTATACTACATAGAATCCCATAATACAATGCTATTTATTGATATAAATGCATTGTTCAAAGCACTAATAACGGTATGATATTTATTGCACTATCCTTGACACTTTTTTCGGAACATTATAATAAAAATCCCTAGTACACAAATTCCATGAAAAGTAGATACACATGTGATGTCATCAGTGATTTCATCAATGACATTTGCAATGTCATCTTTGATGTCCTGGGTGTTAGTCTTAGCAGTGCATGGTGTTGGCGCGAGTTATTTTTCATAGCTTACCATAACTTGCTATTTTCAGGGGTCTTTTGGCTGTACTTAGAACCATAACGTCCTTTAAACAAACTTTTTTTTAATATCACGCAAACAATATACAAACATGGCGTGCAAAAACCAACTTCTACAGATGGCTTTACACAGAATGTTGCAAAGTAAGAATTTATGCTCGTTCACAGTGAAGGTCAGCTGCTTCCATTTTTTTCTCGGGCCCCGGAGAGGCTCACGAAGCAGACTATAAGGTTGTATTGTGTTTTGACCTTGACAGACAGAGATTGTGATGAAAGACTTCTCTTGAAGGAGTGTTGCTAAAACGAGAAGATAAAGATGAAATTTCTGAAACGAAACCACTTTTACATATTATATCACTATGCGAAAGATCGTTGGCACATGCAGAGTCGTATTTTGGGACTGCACCACTCGTAGACAATGGAAATTGCAATTGTACTGTAAGTAACCCTTTAGATTACTTTATACCAAATATAATTACAATAGCGTAGCATTAAAGACCGCTGAAGTTGAACTTGTTCGTTGAAAGTGGCATAATGTTTTCTACCGCGCACTATCACTGCCGAATTGATCCCCTGTCGTTTAGAGGGCTCTGAAAAAGGCAGACGACACAGAGTGGGTTAATATAAATAATTTAACCGGTCTATAGGCGGTCAAGCGCTCTACTCGCTGTGCCACTTCACTGTAGCCTGTCAAGTGGCACAGCGAGTACAGCGCTCGCTTTGACATCCGTGCACAGCTTGCTAACGCAGGTTCGAATCCCGGCAAGGCGAAACTCAGCCTTTCATCCTTCCGTGGTCGATAAATGAGCACCACACACTGTGGTTAATAATAAGCACCGCTTACATACCTTACAGTTCTTAGCGCTATATGAATGGGAAAATATTATTATTTTATTATTAACATACTCTGTTGCACTATCTTCGATAGCAAATAGTTTCACGCCCTAATAAATAAAATGATGATTTTTAATGAAGATCGGCTGGTGAGACTAATTTATGTTTTTTAAAACAGGTATGTGGCCCCATTTTGTCTATGTCACAATTTACAGACTCCAGCGGATGGGGTCTTTAACTGCCAGGTGCAAGTCCAAATATGCAACTTCATGACCCTCACCATTTTATGGGACAATCGCCAAGGACCAATATGCCCTTATGCAGTACTAGCGGCTACAAACAACATACCAACCAATATGGTGGTCTAATGGCTCGTTGTTGGAGCAACCTTCCGATTATCAGAGAGACCATTTACTGCTTTTATCATAAACCAACAGCCTATCTACCGCAAAGGAACAACGCGTGGCTCCAAATAAACTTTTGCTGATCGACAGCAGAGACAGTAGCAAATCGCTGAATATTCACTAAACATTTCATGTGAAATAAATGTACTTTACCAAATGTACAATCCTTCTGTTTACTTTTAAACCACAGTTTCATATTCCGAATTGTGGCGCACTGAGTTGTAACCTGATCTAACACTCTCTGTACCGCAAAGGAACATCGCGTGTCTCAACATGAACTTTTGCGGATCGACAACAAAGACAAATGCAAATTGCTGAATATTCTCTAAACATTTGATGTCAAATAAATATACTTTACAACATTTACAATCTTGCTCTTTGCTTTTAAATAACAGTTTCATATTCTGAATTGTGGCGCGCTGTGTTGTGACATAATGTGTGTTGTCTTCCGGGTTCTGTGTAAAGTCGCGTAGTACTGGAGACGACTGGGCGCGTTTCATTACGCACCCTGTAACGTCACGGAGAAAGGCAGGGAATATGAATGCTTTGATAATATCAGGCTTAGGGGCGGGAGATATGATTTAGTGTCGCAAAAGCAAGTCAGCCAGGTCAATAGCGCCAGTCATAGGATTATCACATAATGTCGATGCACACCAACCGGATTTATCGTTTCTTTAGTGGACAAAAAGTCGGTTGACGCCCCTAGAAAATTGTACTATTAGCGAGCAAAAGGAGTGCTCTTAAAACACTTTCACCCTGACAACGAACAATACAAACAACGTTCTCAGAACACCCCCATTTTGTGTAATTGCAACCATTTCAGGACACTGCGAGTGTTCTTAGAACACATTCAACTAGACAGATTACAATACGGACAGCGTCCTGAGGACACCCCCAGTTTGTGTATTTACGAACAATCAAGTACACCGCGAGTGTTCATAGCTCATTTTTACCTTCCTTGCAAACAAAAATGACACATACTCCATTAAACACCCCACCATTTACTTTATTTACAAAATGTCAGAACAGCCGTGTTCTCCGCGGACAAATCGAACGCAACAAAAAGGTCTAGCACATAAAAAAACAAAGCATTGAACCTATCTCATACTCCCCAACCCTCCCCAAACACTCTTACACACCAACACACGGCACTAAATACAATTTTTTATCCACGTTTCACTGCGCTGTACGCTGTCGACTGCGAATACAAGATGGCGGGTGCCACAGAAAATCTGACGCGCTCCACGCCCCTCACCGCCCAATCAGCGAACACGTCGCATGTCCGCGGACATGACGCAAGCCCATGGGCCAATCGGGGTGCTGTCCGCAGAGCGAACAGGGAAGTCTGTCCGCGAAGCGAACGCAGATATCACTAATTTTTTTGCCTTACATTTTGGTAATTTTTAAAAAAAACTACTGGACAGATTTACACCAAATTTACAAAAGCACGCTTTTGGGACCAGGCCGCCGCTCCTGCCGCAAATTTGGTGTAAATCTGTCCAGCGGTTCGGGCTGTAGCCGTGCGCAAAGTTTTTTCCCATTCAGTCTATGGGAAAAAAAAGTTTTGGGACCCCCCCTATAACTTTCCCCCCCTGGACGAATCCTCACCAAACTTTGCAAAAAAATTCAGAGTGACCCAACTACTTTTTTTGCAAAGTTTGGTGAGGATCCGTCCAGGGAGAGCGAAGTTATAAGCCACCCAAAAAGTACTCTTCCTATGGAAACAGCAACTTAATCATAACTACATGGCCACTACCGTGGCCATGTAATATATATATATATATATATATATATATATGTATATATATATATATATATATATATATATATATATATATGTTGAGTGCACATAAAGTAATGCTTATTAATTTGGTTATATAGAGAAGTGTCGACCATTAGTTTCACTATCTTCAGACATTTCACCATGTGGGAAATTCTCCTCAAGCCATTCTAAAGTATTTGACATTTCTGTGAGGAAAAAAATATATATATTACTTTTATTGTATTTAATATAGACATTTTAGAAATATATAAGAAAAAAAAGTGTACTTACTAGATTGTGTTAAGTTGTCTTCTCACTGTTCTGTAGATCTGCTGCTGCTCCTAGTTGTGCAGTTTCTGTGAGGTAATTATGTTAGAAGCATACCTTTCTTGTTTTGGTATATTCCATTTTACTTGTTTCAAAACAAGTCCGATCTATGAAACTCTCGTCAAAACAGGTCCACCCCTGTTCCTCCAAAACTATCAAGGACCACATCGACTCCTTGGCTCCTGCCCTTGCTGACTTCTGCAATCACCACTTCGCCTCTGGAGTCTTCCCATCCCCTCTCAAGCACTCCCTTGTGCACCCCCTTCTTAGGAAACCCTCTTCCGACCCCTCCTGCCCAACTAACTATTGCCCAATCTCTATCACTCCCTTCCTGGGCAAGCTCCTGGAGAAACTGGCCGTCTCCCAGCTTAATCTCCATGCTGAAGCTGTTGGTAGTCTTCATGACCATCAGTCTGGCTTCAGAGCGGCCAGAAGCACGGAAACTGTTCTCCTGAACATCCGTGAGGACCTGCTCTCGAACCATGACTCTAAAACTCCATGTGCTCTCATTTTGCTTGATCTCTCTTCTGCCTTTGATACTGTCAACCATACCATCCTGCTCAACCGTCTCCGTGATAACCTGGGTATCACTGGTCAGGCTCTGGCGTGGCTGACCTCTTTCTTCTACAACAGACCCTCCCAGGTGCAACTGGGATCTTTCCTCTCTGACATCCTTTTCTCTACCTGTGGTGTCCCCCAGGGATCTAACCTCTCTCCCTGGCTTTTTAACCAATATGTGGCACTTCTCGCCCACCGCATCGCCGCTCTCTGCCCCAACTTTCAGTGCTATGCGGATGATACCCAGCTCATTTTCAGGCTACCCTCGGCCTCCTCTCCTCCTTCCCTCATCTCTGACTGTCTTTCTGCTATCCAGGAATGGTGTGCCGCCAACGACCTCTGCCTTAATGCTAGTAAGACTGAGATCATACTCATCGGCACACCCACTCCCTCCTTCCCTGCAGCTCTCTGGCCGGCCTCTCTTGGCCCTCTACCTGCGCCTACCTGCAAGGCAAAAAACCTTGGGGTCATCTTCGACTCCACACTCTCCTTCTCTCCTCACATATCCAACGTCTCTAAGAAGTCACACTACCAGCTACACCTCAGAGGTATCCTTCCTTTCCTCTCCTTCTCCCAGAAGCTCACTGTCTCTAGAGCCCTGGTTCTCTCGAAGCTGGACTACTGTAACAGCCTCTATCTAAATCTACCTGCCTCTACTCTCCACCCTTTGCAACTCATCCAGAACAGGACTGCGAGACTTCTCCTTGGCCTCAAGCCCAGGGACCATATCTCCCCAGGACTGAAATCACTACACTGGCTCCCAGTGACTGCAAGGATCAAGTTCAAAACCCTCTGCATTGTCCACAAGGCCTTCTGGGGCCTTGGGCCAAAATACCTTCAACTCTCTCTTCCTAAATATCTTCCTTCTCGAGCTCTTCGCTCATCCGCCTCCAACTCCCTCAGGGTCAGCCGCCTCTCCAAACAACAAGTTGGGGGCAGATCTCTCTCCGCTGCAGGTGCCTCCCTCTGGAACAGCCTTCCTGCCTCCCTGAAACTTGAGGAGAACCATCTCCGGTTCCGGAAGCACCTCAAAACCTTCCTCTTTGACTCCGCTTTCTCTCTCCCTCTCCCCTGCTAAACTTACTGAAACTGCACTGAATCAGCAACTGGGCCACTCACCGTTCTCGGTCCTTGGCCCAGCCACTCTCCCCTGCACTGCCTCCCTGGCAACCCCTGCACTGCGGGACTGTGTCTGTATCCCTACAGCCCCCCTTCCCAGCACTTGTCTGCACTTACCTCGCACTTGCCACTAGCTGGCCCTTGTTATTTATCCTGTATGCTATTAACCCTGTACTGCACTTTCCCCTCTCCCTCTCCCCCTTGCACTTTTCCCTTCCCCTCTACCCTTGCACTTGTGCGATCTGAATGACACCTGGCCTAGTAGGATCGTTATCTGTCTCCCCCTTGTCCCCCCCTGCCTCATCGCACCTTGAAACACTTGTGTATAGGCGCATTACAAATGCCATATCATATCATATCACATCATATCATATCATATATATGGTATTTAAATGGATGTTTGATGTGTTAGATATATAAGTTCTACTTCTTATTTATTACTATATATAATGTGTTTGTGTGTTGGTTTTTCAACTTGTACAGTGTTCATATGTCATGATATAACAATTTAAGATACCCCTGAGTTTTTGGGTAGTATTGGTGTTGTCCGCGTCTGTCCACGCACATGCGCACAGTCCGCAGACATCAAAATCACTAGCTGGGGGTTCAGTATGTTCTATGTTACATGTATATAAAGTCAGGGATATTATCGTTATTATCGTTAAGTTGTCCTACTAAAAACCTATGAACCTATGAATATATATATATATATATATATATATATATATATATATATTCAGTGAAAAAACTTTGTTAAAGGGACGTTATGGTTAAGTTGCGCTACTAAAAACCTATGAAATTCAGTGAAAAAACTTTGTTAAAGGGACGTTATGGTTAAGTTGCTCTACTAAAAACCTATGAAATTCAGTGAAAAAACTTTGTTAAAGGGACATTATGGTTCCAAGTAAAACCGAAAAACCCTTGAAATTCGCCAGTTATGGTAAGCTAAGCAACCATAACTCGCGCCACCACCGTGCACTGCTAAGACTAACACCCAGGACATCAAAGATGACATCACAAATGGCATTGATGACATCACTGATGACATCACATGTCTGGCTCACTCTTTTTTCTTTTGCTGACATATCTAGGCCACATGGTTTTCTTCAGTAACAGTCAGAAACTAAACATTTTATTTTATTTGTAGACATATCCTTCAAGTAGGTTCTTACAGTAATTCCCTTAGAGTCCAGTCACATCATATGAAACATATACATACGGGAAGACACAAGCTTGAAAGACAGCTATCCTTTTTGTGCATAAAGATAATCAATAGACTTATGAGCACTTTCTGATAGTTCTATTTTTTTTTATGGCTGTACTTTCCCTGTATATGGTCATATTTGTATACATTGTACTCACACTACTTTCCTTAGGGTCCAATCACATTAAGTGATACATATACACAGGGTAAATAGCAGCTTTGAAACAGAGCAATCATTTATTTGCATGAAAATAATCAGTTAAGTTATGAATTGTTTCTGCTACTACTTGTGCTTTTTTGCTAACTTCACTTTCCCTGTATATACCCATATTGGTATGTGTTCTTGTTTCTTTGTGTTTTGTTTTTAGTAATGCAATTATGTAATACATGTCTTTTATTAGCTACTTATTACATATTTCACAGTACACAAAAATCTATTAAGAAAACAATTATCATTTCATTATTCAACATATTAACATTGCGAATATTATACCTTCATCTTGTATGCTGCACACAATGTTATGTTTCTGTATGAGTAGCTTAGTATACTAGATAGAACCCCATAATAGAATGCTATTTATATCTGTGCATCGTTCAATGCACTAATTAGGGTATGATATTTATTGCAATGATCCTTGACACATTTTTCGCAACATTATAATAAGAATCCCTTGTACACATATTTCATGAAAACTACATACACATGTGATGTCATCAGTGATGTCATCAATGACATTTGTGATGTCATCTTTGATGTCCTGGGTGTTAGTTTTAGCAGTGCACGTTGGTGGCACGAGTTATGGTTGCTTAGCTTACCATAACTGGCGAATTTCAAGGGTTTTTCGGTTTTACTTGGAACCATTATGTCCCTTTAACAAAGTTTTTTCACTGAATTTCATAGGTTTTTAGTAGCGCAACTTAACCATAACGTCACTTTAACAAAGTTTTTTCACTGAATTTCATAGGTTTTTAGTAGCGCAACTTAACCATAACGTCCCTTTAACAAAGTTTTTTCATTGAAATTCGTAGGTTTTTAATAGTGCAACTTAACAATAATGACTTTCACTTTATATACATATCATATGGAACTGACTGAATCTCTTCTACTGTACTTGATGTCCGCAAACTCATTTAATGTTCGCGGACATGTTCGAAGAACAGTACCACTACCTAGAAAACTCTGGGGGGGTATGTTTGATTGTTATATCATAACATAGGAACATTTAACAAATTCAAAAAAAAGCACACAAACACATTATATGTACTAATACATAAGAAATGTAACCCATATATACAACACACTAACCATTCATTTAATTGCACTATGTTCTAAAATGGAATGTACCACAAGAAAATAAATTGGCTTTCAACATAATTACCTCACAAACACAACAGAACTGAGAACAAGAGGAGACCCACTGAGTACATAGGACATATCTTACCTGAAATAGTAAGTGTACTTAATTTTATTCATATATTTATAAACTTTCTGTATTAGATTAAAAAAAAAATTCTCTCACAGAAATGTCTAGTACTCTGGAATGGCTAGAGGAACATTTCCCACGTGAAGAAATGTCACAAGATAGTGAAACTAATGGTAAACACTTTATAATATAAACCATTTAATTATTTTTATTTTATATACATTTAACATATATATATTTTTTTGTACAGAGCATACCAAAATAGAAAATACTTCAGAAAAACCTGTTATGGATAACACTTTACACAGTATAGAAGAAAACATGGATTTATTGTTGACTAATTTTAATAATTTGAAAACTTTTGTGGAAGATCATTTTAAACCAAAAACCTTGTATCATTGCCCCACATGTACTTGTCCCTCGTCACCATATCCCAGTCATTTATCCCCAAACCCTCTCCATAACCCAAAACGTTTTGATGAGACTTCCATCCCTTCTTCACCTAATAACAATCATGATGAAACCCCTAATTCTCCTGTTTTTGTTTCTGTTTCTGCCTCACCTTCTCTGTCATAAATTATTAATATATGTTAAATAAAGTTAAATTTTTATATTGGGTTGTAAATAGTTTCATTTTTTTTTAAAAAAAGAAACAATGTAGGTGTCCGCGGACAGTGCAGGTGTTCTGAAATGTTCGTAAATAAACGAAAATGGAGGTGTCCTGAAGAACACCTGTTCGTACTGTTCGCTAGCAAGATGAAACTATTCTAAGAACACACGCGCTGTCCTGAAATGTTCATAAAAAAAATTAATTAAAGTGTCGTAAAGAACACTATATCTGTCCGGAGTGTTCGCTAGCAAGTTCAAACTGTTCTAAGAACACACGCGGTGTTCTGAAATGTTCGTACACAAACGAAATTGAACGTGTCCTGAAGAACAGTATATCTGTCCTTACTGTTCGCTAGCAAATTTAAACTGTTCTAAGAACACACGCAGTGTCCTGAAATGTTTGTTTCACGTGTGACGCAATTTTAATTAGTTCAGGACCCGAACAGTGTCCGTAGAACATCAACGCGCATGCGCTAGCCAATCTCCATGCATTTGGTGTCCTGCGGACATGCGCTTCCTTCACAGACTTGTTCACGAATGGATCATATGACCGCGCCCACGCTGATCGCGTGTTCTGAATGCGGACACTGTTCGGGTCCCCGAACAAATTAAAAGTACATTTTCAATTAATCCATAATATTTTTCAATAAAATCTCACCATGGCACAAGTCCCACATAGTAATCCTGAGTTTCTACATACCTTTTGAAACTTTTCAAACTTTTTTGAAAAAAACTGCGCACAAGCGCGCAAAACCGCAAACCGCGCACAAGCACCCCTATAAAAGACCACGCCCTAGAGCTTATTCTCATTGTGTTTCTGGCTATTCTTCAGAGCACAGCTATTTCTCCAGCAACTTGCTGATTACACCATCGAGATGGCATCCCTGGCTGCAGAACTGCCACCTGGTGCTGCACCTGCTTCAGCACCACCCCCACCCCCTCCACAACCACCACCTCCCCAAGGGCCTGAAGAGGGGAACAGGAGTGAGGATGTGGAGGAGGAAGAAGAGGATGATGAGAATGAGGTAGAGGAAAACCCTACTACCCGCACTAGGCGTGAGTCTTGGGTGTGGCGGTTATTTACCATTCATGGTAATGTTCCTAAGGCTCGTGCGAACCGTGTTACCTGCAATGAGTGCAAAATGATACTCCGTCGTGGGAAGCACTCTAAGTACAGCTTTGGGACCACTACTATGAAGCGACACCTGAGGTCATTTCACTCTGTGGCTATTCGCAGGGTTGTACCTTGCGAATAAAGTAGCAGGTTGATTTCCTCTACTTCATCCTCTGTTTCTGATCCTGTGACCACAAGGACCACCTCTGTAGGACAGCGTCTTCCTCAAGCTGCTTCACAGGCCATACAGAATGCTGATGACCCTTACCTTTCGAGGGTCACAGTTGTATGTATCTACTGTGACACAGTACTCTGCAGGGGGGAGCGACTTCGTAGTGCTTTTGAGACTATCGTCTCAGAGCACGAGAAGATCTGCTCACTACCCAAATAAAACCCACTCTACATCTTCCTCTCTCAGCTCGCCCTTTCTTATCCCTGTGGTTGGTGTCCCCCCCTGTACCTTCCTTTCCCCTCCTCTCCTAGTGTGTCATGTATAAAAAACCCAAAAAAAATACAAAATAACAAAAATCAAAAAAAAATAAGGCTCTTTTCAGAGCCGCCTTTCACAGTTAAAAAATAGAAGTGAAAATAAATGGATCAGGGCCCTTTGTATTTTTTAGAAGTCGGCGGACAGTTCGCAAACATTTAAAAAATTGGATTGCTACCCCATCACAAACATTGCAATTTTCTCTGGGAAGAAGTGGTGGCTCTGAAAAGAGCCTTTGGGTGGGGTTTGTAAGTCAAAAATTATAAATGCTTAACACCTACTTCAAAATGGTTGTTGTAATTCCAAAAAAAGGTCGCAATGCATTTTGTAAATTTCTCAGAAAAATCTGATTGCCAGCATAAGTAAGATGGACTCCATATCTGCGAAAAATGTATGTAATACGAAACATAATATTTTCATTGTGAAAAGAGGACATGCCAAAATCTCTTAGAAAGGCACAAACAGCCTTATTAAAATTGCACCTTGCTTTTTCCATTTGTGGACCAAATGAAGAAGAATGAAGCCACATTTGTCTCTGCGCAATCCGTGAAAATATCACTTGAGAATTAGGAAACATGTCCATAACCTTCCCAAGTCCTTCTTTCATAGCAAATTGCAAAAAAATTCCAGTCACATGTCCTAAACTGTTCCCTCCACAATGAATTACAATTATGTCTGGATGTTGCTCTGTCTCCAAAGTAGCACAGAGAGGTAGCAAGTCCAACCACTTCATTCCACGTACTCCATGCCAGTGTACTTTCACATGTGGGAATCCAAGATCTACAGCTACTCCACAGCTTTCTGCATGCACCTTCAACCAATGTATCCACGAATCTCCCAAAATCCAAACAATCTGTTTTCTGAAACACACAGCCATAGCTATCTTTTGTTCTCTCAGCAAAAAGAGTATCTGAGAAACTCTCTCCTGGCACAACACACCCACTAACCCTTCCTGACCAATCCCTTTCAGTGCTTATTCTCATTTGCAAGACTTCTGAACCCAAAAATCCCCGGATGTAGCTCCCAATGTCCGCGAACTACCGCCATGTCCGCGGACATATTGTAACATGAACAGCCCTTCTACCATTTCCACTTCACTCTCTCTGCCATTCCCTCATTGGATGTAGCTAAAAAATCACATGACCATGCACCAATCACATTCAAGACCTCTAGATCTAACTGCATCATCATAGATCAGCACTGCAAATGTACTGTGAATCACTCTGAGTACAAGTGTCATATCATTGGCAAGCACCATCTACCAGAAATACTGTACAAGTCTCCAAGATTTCTACTTGCAGCTCCATGCATATCCATATGCATGAACACAAACTTGAGGTATGCATATTTTCTGTACAGTAGATGAACACATTTTCAAACAGACTTTTAGCTTGTGTAATCTGTAAAATGAATTTACTGTATTTTTTTCAATTTCCTAAAATCAACTATCACTTATAAACCTTTATACTATTTACTTTCTTTATACACAAACACTCAAATCATGTTAAACTAACATTTTTTAAATGAAATATATAGACTACATATATTCAAACAAAATTGCATGCAAGCACAATGTTTAAATCTTTAAAAAAATACTTATACAATTTCATATTTTTTTGTTTTTATTTATTTATTTACTTAATTACTTTAATTTAGACATGACATTGAGGCACTATTACCTAGAACAGCTTAGTTACAGAAATAGTGGTATTCACTAGTATAATATAAATTTCACAAGACATAGTAAAGATTTTTTTTGCTACAGTTAGTCATTCAATACATTTTGTTCATTAAGAACATATCATATGTACTGAACTGATGCAATGTATCTTATGTAAATAAATTAGTTTAATGGTTTTAAAGAAGGCACTGAGGTTTTCAATTAAAAAAATCAACATCTAAATTAAAAACAGCGCTATATACAAACAAAGTTACTAATTTGAAGCTTTTACAATTGCAGTGAAGACCAGTCTCCTGAAAAGAAGCAGCCGAATTCGAAGAACAAAGAAGAACTAAGACGTTACCTGTTAATTTAAGAAAAGAAGTAAGTAGAATATCACCATAATATTTGTATTATTAATCACACATACTATAACGTTAATACAAGCTATTTCTGTGCCTAAAAATAGAGATTGTGTACCATTTTGTCCAAAAATCTCCATGTCTTAAACAGCGATTTACAGCCAGAATGGCCCACAAATTACTATTTTTGGACACACAAATTATCCAACTGAACCGCTACAATTTTCATATTGTAGAACAAACAACTGATTTAATTGTATACATTAGATTTACTATTTGTAATTTTCCACACCACTAGCTTACTTTTTTTTGTCATCTGAACCTCAGTTTAGTACACATAAATTCAGGAATACCTATCCCTACTAGCTGTAGTTCCCAATGCACAATCACGCACCATTACATACATATTTATCATCTTACTCAAACACTCATGCACACAGCACACATACATTCCAGAACACCCCAACCCATATCTTCTTTATTTTTTTCAACAGACCCTAAAGAATGCCTACCAAAAGTCAAGTCCGTAGAAAGCAACGCAAAAGTAGAGCAAATGAAAATAAAAGTGTCCAACATAAGCATCCATCTCTAGCAGAATTTGTAAAAAAAAGTTGCAACAAAACAGCTAATACAGTCATTTAGTGAAACACAAGAAGTTTCAAATACAAAAACTTTGCCTCCTCTATCAAAATGTAAAACAACCCAAAAAACAATTAACAGAAAATCAGCTATCACTACAGATAAAACTACTTCTTCAAATTTTAATATAGTGCAAAGTAAGCATACCAAGAAAAGTATTTTAGCCAAAATGTACCGTCACAAAGTCCTTCAAAATCTTATAAAAACAGGAGAGAAATCAGGTTCAATGCTTAAAACCTATCGTAGGAAATTAATCTTAGAAGCGTTGATGGACAGTGCAATTCTTCTGAAAAGAAAGTTATTTATTTTACTGTTAAACAAAATGAAACCACTAACAAAACTAATAAATGAATTACAAAAATGACTTCTCAATAAGCAAAATGTCAACAGAAAGAACTTCTTAAGTATCTGCGGAGGTGAATGGAATCACACTACGAGCACAGAACCATATTTTAATGAAGAAGCGTACAAACAAAAGCAAACAAATACAATTGCCATACATAGCAGTGGTCGAGGTTATGAAAAAGTGAATAATACCATAATGGAACAAGAAGTACTCCTTACAAAAATATGTCCTGAAAACTTAGAATTACTCCTCCATTCAACTGAATCAGAACGTCTAGTGTACAAATGGCCATGCACGTCAATGTGTAACATTCCCAAACAATGTTTCAAATCTGTACGCCAATTCCTCAATAAATATGTAAAAAGCAAAGACAAAATCAAAATTAAATTACTGCTAAATATGGATACCTGTCCAGTGCGCAAGTACACAGGACTACAAGGACATTCATTGTCCTGCATTACAGGACCTACTTGTAAAACCACTTTCCATGATATCAAAAGGATATCAACGCATCATTCAACTATAAGAAATCTAGTCTATAAACTGTACTATGCTAAAAGTCCTGCTTTAGCACTAGCAAAGTTAAATAACATCCTTCTACATGGTACAGCAAAAGACATACTTGAAGAAATTCACTATATCCAGAAAAATATTTTGGAAGTGAAAGCCATTTACAGAATGAAATGGCTTTAAACCAATTAAGCAACAATTCTACACATGGCAACCTTTTGCTAAACACATACAAAAAAGAAATACTAAAAATTAAAAGTACATCAGCTGAAGTACCAAACCATGTATGTGTATGTTGCCGTAGAACTTTTTATAAAAGTAACACAAAACCTGTAGACCTCTCATACAAAATAGAAGACAATGAAGATTCTAAATGGTTTGAATTAGCTCTCTACCTTGTAGCAGAAAACAAATACGAAATAACTGAGCCCTTAATACTTTGGAGTTACTGCACTACAAAACTTGACAACAACCAAACTCCTTCACGTGCTATCACAAATAATTTGGAATTATACCCAATACCAAAACCCCTACAACAACTTAATTTATATGAGAGCATCATAATTCAAACAGTACACCCATTTCAAGCAATAATACGCCTTCAACCAAAAACAGTACCTCCCTCTGAATTGGTAAAAGGCATTCGTGGAAAAGTAGTTTATTTACCATTAGATCTAAAATAAAATGTGCATACTCTAGGAGTGCAATGTCCAATGCAGCAATCTTTAATTATCTTAGTAAATGGAGTACCTACAAAAGACAAATAAAATGGCAACAGCTGGTAGATTTATATAAAGTTAGACAAGCCTTCCAATATCTTAAAGAGAATAATGAATATTACAAAGAAATTAATATTGAAGAAAACTTGAAAGATACAACTGAAATAATTCAAGAAACACAAGAAGCTGGTCAATTTGAGCTACTAGATCCTGCTACAATATCAAATACTTTAGACCATTATACAATTCATCCTTTGCACTGTAATGACACCGTAGAAGATGTACTGGAAACTTACCAAATGCGTCAAACAAAAGGATCGCCAAACAGCATATGGGATAAAAGTATAGAAGCACGTGCTTTTCCTCTACTCTTTCCTACTGGCAAAGGAGGAAAGTAGGATGATAGCCCTATTCAAATATCAGCTTCAGAATACCGCTCATTACGGATGTATTCTGAAGATCCCAGATTTAGACAAAATGTGGAATACATATTCCACCTACTCTTTGAAAGTGAACTAGCAACTTTATGTTACGGAGTTGCACACATATTAAAATCAGGATCACACTTTCAAAATATGACAGCTACACAATTATTAGAAAAAGTGCAACAAAAGGATGAGGTTTTACAATCAAATATTACAAATCTATTAGCAAATATGAGTGGTACTAAAGAGTACTGGTTTCGACGTCATGGAGATGTACGTTGTATGATCAGAAACCTTGGCCCACCCACTTGGTTTGTTACATTAAGTTGTGCAGAATATGCATGGGAAGATTT
The DNA here is from genome assembly GCF_040938575.1 of Ambystoma mexicanum. NCBI lineage: Eukaryota > Metazoa > Chordata > Amphibia > Caudata > Ambystomatidae > Ambystoma > Ambystoma mexicanum. Next base: position 1,030,212,553 of record NC_090924.1, read on the forward strand.
ACATGATTTCCTACGCATATCAAATAAAAACAAAACAAACATAGATATACTAACACCTGGAGAACTTTGTTCTTTGGATCCTGTTAATGTTTCAAGATATTTTCACCATCGCTTCATTGCTATGCTACATTTTATTTGTAATAAAACTGTTCCTCCCCTTGGAGAAGTGCAACACTTCTTTTGGAGAAAAGAATACCAAGCCAGAGGAGCACCACATATCCACATGCTTTTATGGATTAAAGATGCTCCTAAATTTGGTCAAGACAGTATTGCCACTGTTTTACAGTTTATTGAAAAATATGTCACTTGTGAAATTCCATCAGAAGCCACAAATAGTGATCTTCATGGACAAATTTTACAATTTCAAAGACACAAATGTGGAAAATATTGTCGTCGCAAATACAAAAACAAAGGGAAATACTACACCAAATGCCGATTTGGTTTCCCTAGACCAGTTACAAATACAGGTCAAGTGAACAACCTCATGTCTTCAGTGAGACATAGTGTTAAAGGTAAGTCACTTAAAAATACATATTACATAAAAAGAAAAGAAGAAGAAAAAATATATCAATGATTATAATGCAATCATTGCCCACTTATGGAATGCAAACATAGATGTGCAGTACATTGCAGACAATTCTACTGCAGTTGCACAATATGTCACCGCATACTTAACTAAAGCAGAAAAGACAGAGCTCCAAGACCTCTGGAATGACCTGTCATCAGATAAAACAGTATCTCAGAAATTATACAGCTTGGGCATAAAAATGCTCACCCATAGAGAATGTGGATCATATGAAGCAGCTGATCGTTTAACTGGTACTGCGTTGTATGGTAAATCTGAAAATATAGTATGGCTAAGTCTTGGTCCAGCTAAATCTAGAAAAAGAGTTCTAAAATCATATGAAGATATAGAAACAATAGCCAAACATGATCCCAACAGCCAAGACATTTTAAAAAAACAATTTATTGGACACATACTACCCAAACAGAAGTAATACTTTGGAAAACATGTGTCTATACCACATAGCCCAAAACTACACATACAAAAATAATATGAAACCTGATGAAAAAAAAGGTAAATATAGAGTGACAAACTGTGAAGGCAGCCTAGTTAAACTCACTAAACCAAATTTAATTAATCATATCAAATTGTCATTAAAGACTCCTCAACATAAAGAAGTATATTACATGTCCCTGCTACAACTCTTCAAACCATGGAGAAAAGAAGAACAATTACTAGATAATTATGACTCATATGAGGATGCTTTCAAAGCAAATGAAAGCACTATAACTGATGTAAACTTTACACAGTACAAAACAATGTTGCACAATGAACAGCAACACGAAGAAGAACTCCAAGCCCAACTAGATAAGGACACTCCTGACAGTAGTCAACCTTCTGTAACAGGAAGCCAAGAACCACTGGGAGAACCACTAATAATAAATGAGGCAGAATTAGCTATGATAGAAGTAGAAAACACCATATGTCAGTATGAAGATAAGGAAGACTTAACTATACTACAATCAAAACTAAACAATGAGCAAAGTAGCATTTTTCAAGAAGTAACAAAACAAATTGCACATGGTGTAAAACATGAAAATAAAGAATGTTCCTGCCATAATTATAAACCTATACTACTGTACGTCAGTGGTGAAGCTGGTTCTGGCAAAACATTCCTAATCAAAATCATTAGTAAGTTCCTTCAACAATTGACAAACAACAAACTGTCAGCTGTTGTCACTGCCCCCACAGGTTTGGCTGCCTACAACATAGGTGGTGTTACATTACACCGATTACTACTATTACCAGTAGAACACCAGAACAAATTAGACTATTACAAACGTTCTGCAGAAGCTGCAATGGAATTATGCAGAGTATTGAAACAAATGATAATGCTACTAATAGATGAAGTGAGCATGGTCTCCAACCTGATGTTAGCTTTGATTCACCTCAGATTACAAGAAGTACTCAAAACAGACTATCAAGAGCTCTTTGCAGGAAAACACATTATTGTTTTTGGAGATCTGCTTCAATTAACACCAGTAAAAGGTGAGCCTATTTTTAAAACATTAGGACACAAACTCTGCCGTAAAACTGTTGGCAGCATTGGAAATGTCAACCTTTGGCAACATTTCCAATACAGAGAATTAACAGAAAACATGCGGCAATCTGCAGATCTCACTTATGCCAACATTTTAAAAAGTATCAGAGTTGGTATACTTTCTAAAGAAACAGAAGCAATATTGAAAACCCGGCACATTAATGCACTTTATGGCGATAATGTATGTGCTACAGATGTTATGGAACAATTAGCCCACAAAAATGTCAATTGTATGGCCTTAATGCCAACTCTTGCAAGCTGTTTCAAATTCAATGAAATCATGCTAAGTAAAGAAATGCAACCAATCATGGAAATTAGCGCCACAGACAAACTAGATGTACATGGTATGACACTACCCATGTGTGACCAAGCCACAACAAGACTAAATAGTTTAGAAAAATCAATCTCAAACACAGCAGGGTTAGAAAAGATATTAAAATTATCCTTAAATTGCAGAGTAATGCTTAAACGTAACCTTGATGTGGACCAAGGACTAGTTAATGGAGCACTGGGTACAGTTGTTGGCTTTCAAACATACCCACGCGACAACAAAATTCAGTTTGTCAATATACTCTTTGACAAACTTTCAGAAGTAAAAAGGATAGGACGCTCAACAGCTAGATTCCTTCTCTTCAAAGATATGTATGTACGCAGAGAACAATTTTCTCTAACTCTTGCATACGCAGTCACGATTCATAAATCAAGGTCTTACACTAGACAAAGCAATGATAGTTATTGGTAACACAGTCTTTAAAGAAAGCATGAGCTATGTAGCACTATCACGCTTACGTACACTTGACGGTCTATTTCTAATCAACTTTGATGCAAGTAACATAAACGCTGATATTCCTTGCATTTTAGAATACAATAGACTTCGCTCACTATACAACCCCCACCTAAACACATATTCTGTTCCACAAAAAGTAAAACGTTATAAAAGAAAAATAAATCAAACAGAAATACAACAGGATGTCACTGCAAATCCTCCAAAGAGAGTAAAAGAAACTAATACTTCATCAAGTACCACAAGCAAAAAAGAATCAATTAGGGAAAGTAAACCAAGTACTTCTTTAAAGAAGGAAGACAAACTCCAGAAAAAGCAGTTAGATACAGAACTACCTGGACCATTTAAATTCTCAAATATAGTTGGTGTAAGTTGCTACGCAAATGTAGCAATATTCTATTTCAATTACCACCAATTGTTGACAACATTTACTTACACAGTACAGACCCATTGTGTTTGCAAATGTTAGTACTTCACAGAAATGCAGCAAACAATCCTGACAACACGTATAGTGTTTTTGGAATAAGACAACAATTGGACTACTGTGCTGGAATGGTGAAATTCACTATAAATTCATAGGAAGATCCACAAGATTTTCTAATGTACTTACTACAAGTACTGGAAAACAAAAACATACCTATAAATGAAATCTTTCAGATTTCATACATGTGGAAACATACATGCACTCTCTGCAACAATGTGACACAAGAAGAAATCCCCAATGAACGCTTCATATATATATCAGTACCAAATTGTGAATCCATTCCATTTCAGCGACTTGTACAAAATGCAAACCATGGTAGATTATGCTCTACCTGCAATTCAGATAATCGCTCCACGTTAGTAATACAAACACATAGTAAATACATAATACTAATGCTTCTATGTTACAATGCAGATGGTACCAAAAACAACTGCAAGCTGACTGGATTCACACATGGTCAAATATCACTTGGTAAGAAAACCTTCACAACAATAGGTATAATCTACCACAGAGGAGCCACAACCAATTCAGGGCACTACACTGCATATAGAAAAAAGAAATGTGGATGGTTTGAATGTAATGATAGTACCATTACTCTAAAGCAGAGATTACCAGGAAATCTTACAAACGCTTATTTGATGTTCTTAAAACCAAAAATTTGATAACTAAACTGTATTTAAACGCTATGTAAACTTGTGTTAAAAAAAATATAAACTGTTAGAATACTCCAAAAGCTATCTAACTGCTCAAAGATTCTACAACAACTAATCAGATAAATGAATACCACTAAATTAGACCACAAAATACAGTTAGAATACGCCAATTGGTATCTAACTGTCCCAAAATTTAACAATATCCAAATAGATAAATCAATACCACTAAAATATATAAAAAAAATAGACAGTTAGAATACACCAATTGTTATCTAACTGCTCCAAAATTTTATAATATCAAAACAAATAAATAATATGTTACTGCTCCAAAAAAATACAAGCCAAAGTATAAAGCATTAGCCAGAAACAACAGGTGAACACTGAAAACAAACAAACAAATAAACTGTAGCATAACAGAAAAAGTTTTTTTTTAATCCAACATGGATTTTTTTTTCTCCCACAGACCCAATGATTTTAGCAACAAATACAGAAACTGAGCAAACTGCACAGTACTCTGATTTGTAATCTACTAAATATGAGGGTCCAAAAAAAAAAAGTATATTGATTATACAATGTAATAAGTCATTACAAAATACTAATACTAACATGCTATTTTCTTTTATCACAGAAATGAACAAGAAAAACATGGACTCCCTTTACTAGACCAAACAGTAAGTATACAATAATAAGGAGAACCATAGCAGCATATCACATCCATAGTATCTAATACCTTTGTTCCTTATACATTTGTTTTTCACCCAAAGTTATAAGCAAATATGAATGTGATATGCTGCGGTGGTTGTTGCCAGGGCATAGAGTCTTGGGTGCCTGGCCAAATGGCCAGGCACCCAAGACTCTATGCCCTGGCAACAACCACCGCAGCATATCACATCCATAGAGTCAAACATTTCAACTATGGTCTATGGAAACTTTTAACGTCCGCGGATATTATGAGTGTTCTTAGAACACTTTCAACTTGCCAGCGAACAATACGGACAGCGTTTTCAGGATACCCCCTACGAACATTTCAGAACAACGCAATAGTTCTTAGAACACTTTCAACTTGACAACGAACAATACGGACAGTGTCCTCAGGACACACCCATTTTGTTTATTTGCGAACATTTCAGGACACTGCGAGTGTTCTTAGAACGCATTCAACTTGCCAGCGAATACGGACTATGCCTTCAGGACACCCCCTACGAACATTCCAGGACACCGCGAGTGTTCTTAGAAACGTCTTCAGAACACCCACATTTTGTTTATTTGCGAACATTTCAGGACACCGCGAGTGTTCTTAGAACACATTTAACTTGAAAACGAACAATACGGACAGTGTCCTCAGAACACCCCCATTTCGTTTATTTGCGAACATTTCAGGACACGATGAGTGTTCTAAGAACACATTCAACTTGACAGAGAACAATACGGACAGCGTCCTCAGGACACCCCCATTTTGTTTATTTGCGAACATTTCAGGACACTGCGAGTGTTCTTAGAACACATTCAACTTGCCAGCGAACAATACAGACAGCGTCCTCAGGCAACCCCTACCAACATTCCCTGGACACGGCGAGTGTTCTTAGAAACGTCTTCAGAACACCCCCATTTTGTTTATTTGCGAACATTTCAGGACACCACGAGTGTTCTTAGAACACATTCAACTTGACAGAGAACAATACAGACAGCGTCCTCAGGCAACCCCTACCAACATTCCCTGGACACGGCGAGTGTTCTTAGAAGCGTCTTCAGAACACCACCATCTTGTTTATTTGCGAACATTTCAGGACACCGCAGGTGTTCTTAGAACACATTCAACTTGACAACGAACAATACGGACAGTGTCCTCAGGACACCCCCATTTTGTTTATTTGCGAACATTTCAGGACACTGCGAGTGTTCTTAGAACACATTCAACTTGCCAGCGAACAATACGGACTACGCCTTCAGGACACCCCCTACGAACATTCCAGGACACCAGAGTGTTCTTAGAAACGTCTTCAGAACACCCCCATTTTCTTTATTTGCGAACATTTCAGGACACCGCAAGTGTTCTTAGAACACATTCAACTTGACAGAGAACAATACGGACAGCGTCCTCAGGACACCCCCTACGAACATTCCCCGGACACCGCGAGTGTTCTTAGAAGCGTCTTCAGAATACCACCATCTTGTTTATTTGCGAACATTTCAGGACACCGCAAGTGTTCTTAGAACACATTCAACTTGTCAGCCACAACCCCCATTCATATTTGCGAACATTTCAGGACACAGCGAGTGTTCGACAACGTCTTCAGAACACCCCGATTTTGTGTATTTGCGAACATTTCAGGACACTGCGAGTGTTCTTAGAACATATTCAACTTTCCAGCGAACAATACAGACTACGCCTTCAGGACACCCCCTACGAACATTTCAGGATACCGGGAGTGTTCTTAGAAACGTCTTCAGAACACCCCCATTTTGTTTATTTGCGAACATTTCAGGACACCGCGAGTGTTCTTAGAACACATTCAACTTGACAACGAACAATACGGACAGTGTCCTCAGAACACCCCCATTTCGTTTATTTGCGAACATTTCAGGACACCATGAGTGTTCTAAGAACACATTCAACTTGACAGAGAACAATACGGACAGCGTCCTCAGGACACCCCATTTTGTTTATTTGCAAACATTTCAGGACACCGCGAGTGTTCTTAGAACACATTCAACTTGTCAGCCACAACCCCCATCCATATTTGCGAACATTTCAGGACACAGCGAGTGTTTGACAACGTCTTCAGAACACCCCCATTTTGTGTATTTGCAAACATTTCAGGACACCGCGAGTGTTCTTAGAAAAGTTTCAGTTTGCTTGCAAACAAAATGGACACATATTGAGTCCTCAGAACATCCCCCATTCAGTTTATTTAGAACATTTCAGAACACCCGTGATGTCCGCAGACAAATTGAACACAAAAAGAACATCTAACACATAGAAAACACAACTTTCATCCTATCTCATACACTCCCACCCTCCCCAAACACTCCTACACACCAACACACTCTACTAAATACAAATTTTGAACAAAGTTTCACTGCGCTGTCCGCGGACAACCGCGAAACCAAGATGGTGGGCGCTACCGAAAATCTGACGCGCTTCACGCTCCACGCCGTCCAATCAGCGAACACGTTGCATGTCTGCGAACATCACGCAAGCCGATTGGCCAATCAGGACACTGTCCACGGAGCGAACAGGGAAGTGTGTCAGCGGACCGAACATAGATATCACTAATTTTTTTTTACCTACTTTTTGGTCATTTTAAAAAAAAACTACTGGACGGATTTCCACCAAATTTGCAAAAGCACGCTTTCGGGACCAAGCCGCTGCTCCTGGTCCAAATTTGGTGAAAATCCGTCCAGTGGTTTGGGCTGTAGACGCGAGCAACATTTTTTTCCCATTCAGTCTATGGGAAAAAAAAAAAGTTTTTGGACCCCCCCCTATAACTTTGCCCCCCCTTGACGAATCCTCACCAAACTTTGCAAAAAAATTTAGAGTGACCCAAAAACTTTTTTTTTGCAAAGTTTGGTGAGGACCATCCAGGGAGAGCGAAGTTATAAGCCGCCTAAAAAGTGCTCTTCCTATGGAAACAGCAACTGAACCATAACTACATGGCCACTACAGTGGCCATGTAATATACAAACACAAATACATATTAATTTTATTATGTAAATAAATCTTGTGGAGTGAATACAAAATGCAGAAAATATACAGTGAATACCTTGTAAGGTCAAACCAGAAGTTCAGTTTCATGAGATTTGTTCAAACTGCGGCCATCTCAAATAGAGTCTCAGGGTGAATGTCTTGAACTGCTTGGGCCGGTTGCTCTGATTCGGTAGCTGGTAAATTGCTAAATGTAGTTAAATATTTCTAATCTGTTTCACCCCCTGTCTATGAGGATGTTCCCATAACATCAAAGTAAGCAAAGTAAGTAAGCTGAACTGCATAAGGATCATTTCAAAACACATACATTGGAGTTGAACTTTACAAGCCTGGCCCACATTCATTCATTCATGAATAATTTACTAGTGTCATTGCAAAACAAGGCACATTGGAGACACAGTGCGGGAGGAGTGCCAGGATATTGGATGAGTGACATGTTGGCATGGGATGCCCATTTTGCACATACTGATAAAGAGGAGGGGCAGTAACAAGAGCGATAACCATAACCATGAGAGGAAATTCAGTTAATTGCAGATCTTGTTATCGGAGGACACGCTACATGGTTTGTGTCCTTCTCTACTCATGAAAGGGGCAGCTTGCCATTTTGGTAGAAGGCCTGATAGATTCCTATTACATTTCTAGGGTAGTTTCAATGAAGGTATAAGATGGCATGCCTGAAATTTAAAAAATGTTGCGGCCTGTTTGCAAAATATATTGTTTATTTAAGTACAGTAAAGCAAATGTGGCACTTAAATCTAAATGATGAAACCTATATTTGTAGAGGATAAATGTGTTTAGGAAATTTAAGAGGAAAATACACCTAAATATTCGAAACATATACTACAAATAAGTAATATTATTTCAATAATGCATATAAACAATCAATAATTCAACATTATAGAAATATAATTGTAATATAATCAAAGTAAACGTACAGAACAATAGTAAAATAATAATGGGTGAAGACAAATATATATGTGAAGTGTGTGGGCAAGTGTGAAGTCGACAGCTTGAAAGATGCACCTGTACTCATTCTCTGGATTCCACTGATCTTGCCTTGGAGGAAGATCCAAAATCCTCACCGTAGCGCACACATGGTGAAGTGTGTGGGCAAGTGTGCAGTCAGCAGTCTGCAGCTCTGTGGCTTTGTGGGTCTGGCGTGGTTACAATGGGAGTTAATGGGAAGTCTAGAACTATAATAGAACTGCCGCAAGGACAGTTCGCCGCCCGCACAGATCGGCAATCGAAAAAGTATCCTGGAACTGGCTTCCCGGTACGAGCCCAATCTGGTATGAAATAACAACTGCACATTTACTGGTGTATTATTGACAGTGACAAACCTTCTGATTATGGCATGTAATTTGCGTACTCGTCCTTGGCAGGATCGGCAAGGCTTTGTCACGGAAGAGGCTATATAAAAGGAATGGCAACATTAAGGGGAAGACAACACATTTTTTTTATTTTTGTATTTTTTTTATTTTGTGTTTAACCAAATTGATTTTTACAAAAGAAAAGAAAAAAGTTTGACGCTTCCGTTATAAGTACAGTCGAACAGGAGCCGTGAGGCTAAAGACTGGCTCTTAACTACACGGGGTCAAGATGGTATCTGAGGAGTTGGCTCTTTTTAGTGCCACTACTAGAAATTTAGCTGCCAACCAAGACCATTTCGCGGAATCGCCTGCAGTCAGTCGAAACCAGCCAATTTCTTCACCCAAAACAGAAGGGTCTGAAGTAAGTGCTGCCAAGTACGATTGTCTTTCAGCTGTTAGAGCTGGGCAAGACATAAGAAGATGTCGAGTGGTTTCTGCATGGTCTGTAGTTCCACAAAGCGGACAATTTGATCTAGTCGAACGGGCTCGGATAGCCAAAATTTCCCTCGTGTAAAGCAAATTCAGTCGAGCACGCATCAAGGTTTTCCTAAATTCTTTCTCTGGGAATTTTTCACAGTACTTCAATGGGACCTTCAACTGATTATGAACTAGAGGCAGATGCTTTAGAGATTTGTATAGTAGTATTTTTTCATTGGTATTTATCCAATCCTGGTACTCCAGTTTCGCTTTTACTCGTCCTGGGTTCGTAATTAGAGTTTCTTCCGAGCAGGCGACCTCTTCGAGCATTTCCAGAACTTTTTTCACCCATGCAGCTAATGGTTTACAAGTACCTTTCTTGATTTCTGATGCCACAACCTGAAAGATTGGTAGCGAGCTTGGAGACAAGATTTTCCCATACAGCTGGACTGCGCTTTGTGCCACCACCGAGGCTAAGGACGGAAGGCCCAAATCCTGCCGAATTGCCGGCATAGGGGCGGATTTGGGCAAACCCAGTACTGATTTCCACAGAAAGCCCTCTAACTTTGCCCAGATCTCTGAGGGCAAATTTAGATTAGCCGCCATACCGTAGGTTATCGCTGGCACGAATTTAGCCTTGTAAAACTGGAGTGCTGGTGTCCAAGAAAACTTGCTCCACAGCACGGGTTTAGGCCGCCAAGTTTCTTATTTTTCCCCATAGTGAGTCTTGAAGATAATTGTCGTTTGGAGAGTTATCAAACAGGACACCCAGGTATTTGAAGTCCTTTACTACTTCAATTTTTGTCTTTTCGAGAAACCATGACGGCGTGTTCTGAGTTTCCTTGGTCGATTTGGCAAATATCAAAATTTTAGTTTTCTTTTTGTTAATTTGCAGGTTGTTACTTTCCATGTATGTGGTTAAATTGGTCGGTTGTCTTTGCAGACCTATAGCTGTCTGATCCATGAGGATCAAGTCATCGGCGTACCACAATCTAGACACTTTACAGTGTCCCAGTTTCGGTGCGAAGGAGTGGACCCTTTTTTCTGACTCTTGGATATCACTGATGAAGGCTATGAACAGAGCTGGGGCTAAGGGGCAGCCTTGTTTAACTCCTCGTTCCGTGTAGATCTGATCAGAGAAAATTCCTTGTTGGTTTAGGCGAACTCGGAGGGATGTTGTTGTATGGAGAGCTATTATCGGTTCTAGAATCGGTCTGGGACACTTCCAGGTTGTTAGCTTGGTCCATAGTTTGATGCGGTCCACCGTGTCGAAGGCCTGAGACAGGTCCACCATAGCCATATAGACTTTGGGCACCCCTCCCTTCACTTTTGCTTTGAGGATGTTGAGGATTATTAGGAGGTTAATCGATGTTCCGGCGCCTTTTTGAAAGCCAGTTTGAAACATGTCTATGGCCGGAGATTTCATGGCCCACTCTTTGAAGTGCCGCAACAAAAGGGACACAAAGATCTTCCCTATAATGTCGAGTAAGACAATTGGTCTATAATTTGCCGGACTGTCTCTTGACCCCTTTTTAAAAATTGGCACCATAACTGCTTCCGTCCAAGTCTTGGGAATTTGTTTCTGTTTGACACAATAATTGAATAACTCGCCAATGACTCCCGCCCAGGCTTTCGGATGTTTTCTCAGGTCTAGATTTGTCAGACCGTCTGGGCCCGGGGCTCTTGAAGATTTTAAATTTATGATTACTCTGAGCATGTCTGCCACATTTGATAATCAATCCAGGGTTCTCCATTCTTAGGTGAGAGATGTGACACCGCCGTAGAGGGCTGGCGATAGAGTTCAGTGAGATAAGACATCCACTTTTGTTCGGCAACCGAATTGGAAAGCGGTTGTACATTCTGGCCATTTGCGCTCTTCAGGAGCGACCAAAAGTCTCTCGTGTTCCTAGACGCCAAGACGTTTTGCATGGCTTCAGCATTGTTCTGATAAAGCGTCTGGCGTTGTTGCTTTAGCCAGGTTTTGTATGCCGTTTCTCCGAGATGGTATGCGCTCCAAGATTCTTTGGTATTGGCTTTCAGTGCCAATCTTTTAAATTTCGTAGTTCTTTCCGCTTTACTACCACCTTAGAGTTATACGTGTGAGTATGTTTTTGGTGGTTCTGTTTTTTTCCGGCAAAACTCACTTTGTGGGGGGCCAGTAGAGAGACATATTCTGGTCTTGTCTCTGCCATGTCGCTACGTAAGAGTCCTTGTTTTCTGCATAATTTGTCCTTGAAAGTTCTTATATTTTCGGACGTTAGCCTTAGTCGATTTTGCTGTTTGTTGGATTCAATATCGGGAGAGTAGTAGAGTCGTTCTCGAGATGCTCCGCCCCATGACATGTGCAAGAGGTTGTGGTCACTTTCATTGGTTTTTTGGACTTTGTAGGCGAAGAAAAACGGAATCAAACCTTCTGTAATGAAGATGTAATCCAAATTAGCAGATGATTTCGCCCTTTCCCAAATTGGGATTTGGGTGCCCCAATCCCGGAGTGTTGCAACATTATGTAACTTTCTTGAAATCATTAGGTTTGACAAGGCTCGACCTCTTTCATCAATCATCGCCAGATTGGCAGGGGTACTGTCATCTGATGCAACTACCCCGCATTTTGCATTTAGATCTCCACAGACGATGATATTGGGCACGTTGTGGTCGACTCTAATTTCATCAATTTTGTTGGCTACTAGATTACAGAAGTCTTTAGTTGAGGTTCTATCCGGATTCCAATACAAGTTGATAATGGCTAGATCAGCACTAGCCCAGGAGCCTTGGTACAGATCTTGGTGGTGCCATGTGGTTAGAGTGGCCAGCATGCCGTACTCTTCTTTGATTTTTCCCTTCGGGGAAATCCCTGAGCCCATGCCTATAGCGGTCAATAATCCCGCTGATGGTCTGCCCAGCATGGACTTGGATGCTGGCGAAACTTCCATTGTAAAACCATCCAATGCTGGTTTTTCCAGTAGCCATGCGTCTTGCAAACACAGCAAGTCGAATAAGCCTAGGTTTACATCACTCTGTCTAGTGAGATGATGGTGGCCCCTTGTGTTCCATGATGCCATCTGCAGGGTGGTCTTGTTGGAGTCAGCCGGCAGCTTTTCCGTATGCCTGTTGTAAATGACGGCGTCGTGGGTTCGCTGCTAGTTCTTCTGCTTTCGCCAAAATGTATCGGCAATCCACTTCCATGGTTTGTTGGCCCCTGCTTCATTTGTTTTTGTCTTAAGGGGTGTCACCTCCGCTCTCCTTCGTTGGCCATCCTGGTGTCGTTCTATCGTTTTTTTTGGAATAGTCACAGTTGAGTGATTTCTACAGGTCCAATTTTGAGAACGGAAGGCTGATTGTTCCCTCCATTCTCTATCTCTTCTCCTCCTTGGTTCTTCCCTTTTACAATCTCGGCGGGTGACCTTTGATCTTAGATGATCGTTTCGTGTTCTCGATGTACCCCTATTTTCCCTTCCAGACTCTTCTGAAGCCGGGGCAGAGGTCTGTAGTTGTTGTAATTTAAACCCTAGATGCTGCAGATCTTTCGACACCTCTTGGGAGAGGTCACTTATCACCTTTGTTCATATATGTTGGTATGCCTTGGCTCTGTGTTCACTATGATGAGGTTCTACAAGAGCAGAGTCATTTGTCGATAGGTGGTGGAGCTTGTCGACTTTCTCCATAATTTTTAACACCGTCCTTCTATTCAAGACCGTTTAACTGCCTCTTGAAGAGATTTGTTCTAGCTTGAAGAGTGACGTTCCAACAAGCTTTACCTCCTTCTTAGATTCGACCTTTTTGGATCTGGGGGCCTCCCTGTGCGATAGTACTCGGGGTCTGCCCAGCTGAGCCTTCCAGTGTTGTCTTGAGTCACTGTCCCGCCCCTCTCTGTGGTTTGAACCTTGATCTGTTTGCTTTAAGGTTTTTATTGCCTCGATGATAACACTTGACGTGTTCGAACGTGGCCTTTGGTTGCGGCCAGGAGAGGCTTCTGCCTTTTGTTTTTTCACTATCTGCGTAGGCTGTGCCACTTGTTCAGAAGGAGCATTGAGCGTTTTTGGGAATTCAACCACTGGTCTTGTATCTGATGGAGAGAACACTTCTGCAAGGTCCGTATGTAGTGACAAGTTCATCAGGTCCGAAAAGGGAACCGAATCATCGCTCCCTTTTAGAACGAGTGACGGACCAGGCCGGGACTGCGTATTTGCTGTTGTCTGTTGTTTTTTTTTCCTTTGCCTTTGGGGATATGTCGACCGAGGGGCTAGTAGGACACGCCTGTGCGCCTCTGGCCGGCTTTTCAGGTGGGCATACTTGAATAATGCATGAGGTGCTGAGTCGGGGCACTTCTTCTGCTGCTTAGAGTTTCCTGTGGCCACAAGTACTGGGTTCAAGGACGTTGTTGGAGCTGAGGGCTTTGATGGCATTTTTGAAAAAATTGGGGCCAAGTCCTTTAGCTTTTCCGACTCTGCAGTCTGTGTGGCAATAGAGTGTAAAACTTTAATGGCTTGAGACAGATTGGCTCTATTCATAAGATCTTCCCCCAGTTTTACGATGTTTTCTTCCAAATTCACTTGTATATTGTTTGAATTTCTTTCTACTGCCGTTAAGTAGCCTTCAATGAAGGTCAATTTGTCCCTCATTGAGGCTTTCATTGAAGTGTTATCTTTCAGTGCCTCATGGAAAGATTCATATAGTTTCCCAAAAGGGTTTAGTGCTATCGTAAGTGTGGACATAATTGATAGCAGGTCTGTTTTTTTTTGTTGAAGGGGTCTCTTTTTCTGAGAGACCTGAAATGTCACTCTTCCGTCTATTTCTAAAGGTGGTGTTTAGGGCTTTTTCAGTTTGATGCTGAGATGGCCTGTCCGATGGTCTTTTCTCCGCTGGTGTCACTGGATCTTGTATAATCGCAGGGACTTCACCCCACATTCTGCTGTTATTGCTTTGGATGTGCGCTCGAGTCCAAGTCACGGGGTCTTCCGTTTGTGCTTGACTGCGGATAAATTCAATCCGGTCTCGCGCTGCTGCATCTGAGTTTTGGGCGATCACTGGCTCAAGCATTAGATCCGAGACAAAAATGTCTTTGGGTTTTTCACTGACTTTATCACTTATGCCCAGTGCAGCCTGGAGATTTACTATTTCTTTAGGCGTACTGTCACATGGGGACGTTGGTATCTTTGGCTCTGTGTGCAGGTTTGTATTAGTGCCAGTGTGGGCATGCCATTTCAGTCTTGCATTAGTCCTCTGGGAGTTCAGGTCCATTTTTCGAGCTTTACTCAACAAAGAGGGGTCTTGGATAGCTTCCAAGATTTCAGCGTCCGACAGCTCTGGATCTTGTTCTAATTTTCTTTTATGTTGTTTGATAAAGTATTCTTTCAATGAAGACAATGTCAGCGGTGCTGGTGGAGATCTGGAGCCCCCCCCTTTTTTTTTGGCCTGTCTTCCGATATTTTTTAGTGATCAGCTTGTCAGCCATAATTTTCGGCTTGTCACTGGCCTTAGTACCTAGGCACTTTAATGCCTTGCTAGAGTTCTTTGGTACTGCAGCGAAGAACCCCTTTTCCATCACCAGGATTTCCTCAGAGGATTCAGGCTGATCTTTAGTCGGGTTTAGCTTAGTGGTTGAAGTTGGAGAGGTAGGAATAAGATCCTTGCTTACTGCCTCGACCCTGGTTGGTGCAGTTTTATCTTGAGGTCACTTAATTCTGTGGCTGGGACCAGATTGGTCGAGTTCCCCTCCATGAACACCTCGCAAACCGAGTCATCTTCTGACCTCCTATTCGGGGAACCCGCCAAGTCCTTGTTGTCTGTGGCCCAGAAGTCATTTAAATTTGGCATTGTTGGTGTAGTTATTGCCTCATGCCGCTGTAGATGGTTCGGCTGCTCGGCTGATGAGTTAAGGCTTTGATGAATTTGGGCCAAGATCATTTGGCCTTGTCCGGCCGATTCCATTATCTGCTCACTTTTGTCACTAGTCCTCGTCTTCCTGGGACACGGATTGCAGGCGATCGTTTGGACCCCCGGTGCTGGCAAATACACATTTGTATTGCGACAGTCAGTGATGAGCACTCCCGGCCGTGTAGACCCCCGCCATGGCCGTCCTCCGACAGTCTCCGGCAGGGAATCCCTCGTCATAACGGTAAAACGGCCGGGTGATGGCGCGGTATATGGTCGTAGCGGAGTAATAGGAGCAACTGTTCCTTCTCTTCCTGGATTTGTTGGCAAGCCCACGTCTGCCTCCAGAGCTGGCAGTGGAGTGGTGTAAAATGGGATGAAACAGGTTTCGGTTGGCACGGAACTCCTGGGGACCAAGAGTCCGTGACCGGAGTTGGAATCCGGGCCAGAGCGTTTAGATAGAGAGGAGAAGCTTCTGGATTCCCCTGATTTCCCTGCTGGACGTCCTGAGTGGTTGTCGTGGCGCAAGCTTTTCTCGCGCTGAACTCCGATTGGAGTTTGTTACTTCGCAGCCAACGTCCGGAGTCAGTTTCCGTGGGGGAGAGTGGCGCCATCACACCAACCCAAGTTGGGATTTTTTTAGATGTGGTGCGAGTTGTATAGCGTTATATAATGTTTTTTGTGGTGCTAGTGCGAGATGGACACTGATGGACACAATTCGCAGTTCCTAGCAGTTCTTTGACAGAAGAGGCGGGTTTGGTCCTCTTACCTCACCTCCAGACGCCAAACAGTCGCACAACAGTCACTGGCCTTTACCCCTGTCGGGCTTAACGCCGCGAGGGTGGATGGCTCGGCGTTATGAGGAGGTGATGAGTCACGTGATGTGTCACGTGTGCCGCACAAGCCCCGCCTTCTCCAGGAAGCGCCAAAGAACCAGAAAGAGCCCCTTCACTTCACGGCTCGCAATACGGGTGAGCAGCAAAAGTAAAACGTTTGTTTTCAAAGCACAATTGATGTGCAGTAGAGCAGCAACGTTCGCCCCTCGGGCGGATGGCTCGGCGTTATGAGGAGGTGATGAGTCACGTGATGTGTCACGTGCGCCGCACAAGCCCCGCCTCCTCCAGGAAGCGCCCAAGCACCAGCAAGAGCCCCTTCACGGCTCGCAATACTGGTGAGCAGCAAAAGTAAAACGTTTGTTTTGAAAGCAAAATTGATGTGCAGTAGAGCAGCAACGTTCCACATTTCTTCTCTGCTTCCCATAACCCTGAAGAGGCCGCCGTGCAAGTAATTACGATGAATGCATCCATTCCCCACCTCAAATCCGTAGGAGATAGAACAGTTTTGTCGGTGGTGGATAACAACTTGCTACTTGAACTTTGATTAAGCCTACAAAAAGGGGGGGCAAGGCACAAGCCGGTCCAACCACTTTGACAGATAGGCCAGCACTCACAAATCATCTTGATATGGCCCCTAGAGGAGGGCCAGAAGTGAATCGAAATCTCAGCTTCAGTCATTATCTCGACCCATTTTCATCATCTGAGGGTGGGCAGTCGCAGTCACACTCATTTTTGGAGTCATCAAGTGTATCTCAGAAACAGAGTAGATTTGGCCCAATGATTGACTGTGACTACAATGAAGTACCTTTGCACATCTGTGCTGGCACACAGAATATCCAAAAAGATCAATATTTAATACTTGTCAGTATTGAGGTTCTTCTGCCAACATTATTGGACATTCTACCTAACCATCATAAAGGGTAGGGTCACTGTGCAAATGGAAGCAGTGTTTGCTGAGCTAATAGAGGAGCCCACTGCCGCCATGCAAGAGGCAGACGTTAATAGGGTGCAGGTTGACATACAGGGAAAAAATGCTTAAACCAGCGGCTCTTATGACAGAGGATCTGGTAATATTGGAGAACTCAAGCCCATTGATTGCATCTTTTCCAACAACTATACCCCTGAATGGCTCAAAAATAATGTGAGTGGGCTGGAAGAAAAAAACGCGCCAAAAGAAACAGAGGCGCAGATTATTAAGACAGCAACGACGGCTCCAAGTCAGTGACCCTCTGGATGATAATATATCCATAATGGAAGATATACAACAGGAAGTCACCCCCCTGCAGACAGATAAAACTAAGGGTAATAAGAAAAAACCCACAAAGAAACTATCTAAACAGAATAATGAACTGGATGGTGGGCTAATTCAAAGTAAACTGGCCGACAACCAGCCAAGTGTGACAGATATCAGAGGGGCTGTAGGAACATTCTCTCTAAACCAGGTGGTATCCAAAAAGATCTTATTAACCATCAGGAGTCGAATGACAGTATAGTAACAAATGGAATTCAGGAGATATCATCACGAATGGAGGAAATAAAAACAAAACTGTTGACAGGAACTTAAAGCTAGATGAGGACTAGATCATGAGTGCTTACCTGATAATTCAGGAAACTATTTAACAATATGATAACAGTTCTAGTAATAGGCAGAATCTTTTTAAGTTGCTACATCTTATACCGGAAATCAGAGTCATTGCATCTGAAGATATAGATTTTGTTGGAATCGTGGACAAAGTTTTCCTAGGAAGACATTGGTGCACTATTACTCTAATAAGGTGGTGGCGTTCATATTTTCGCACCCATATTAGAATATAAGGGTGTAATGATCAAGGGCGGCAGACGTGTACCTTGGACACAAATATCAAGAAGCATAATCTGCACAACATTATGGACTGGGTGTAGCTTCCTCAGGCACTAGGGTAAAGCAAACCGCATTCCTAAAGCTGACCCTAATTTCTTGCACAAAATATCATGAACTACAAGGGGCTTTAAACATCTGTTGCATTCATTAATGTCGTCCCTCTCCTTGATGCTATTATATTGATGCAAGGTCCTGGCTAGAGGTCAACCTATTGGGGGCCTACAAGTAGTTATAAAAACTCCATTAAATTTGAGAACGTGAAGTTGATCAACAACATGCCTTATCTTGTGGCAGTGTGTATCCCATTAGATGGGGGTGCTAATATTCACATAATTAATGTATATATAGCCTGCCTGGTGGATTACAACAAACTAATATCAACAAATAATATTGACATACTACAAAGCCTCTCTTATTCATATTCTAAAAGTATGATTGTTATTGGAGGCGACTTCAATGCCCATTGCTGTCTGGCTAGAGTAGTCGAAATCATACAAAAAGATAGTCAGAAATATTTTATGGGTGGGGACATCCATTTGAGGGGTGACGAATTTGGCACTGAACTACTCAATTTTATGGTCAGTAAAGGTATCTCTATGGTATGACTATTTCTTTTTGTTATCTATAACTGGGAGAAAATAAGCCTTATGCCAGTGCACCCAACAAAGAGCAGTGACCATAATATATTAAAATTGGTTTTTGCTTTGACCACGACTCCATCAAAA
Organism: Ambystoma mexicanum; assembly: GCF_040938575.1. Classification (NCBI taxonomy): domain Eukaryota; kingdom Metazoa; phylum Chordata; class Amphibia; order Caudata; family Ambystomatidae; genus Ambystoma; species Ambystoma mexicanum. The sequence continues at coordinate 1,030,231,365 of NC_090924.1, forward strand.
TGTACTATGGACGGTGCACTAACAACTATCACAACAGGAAATTGAATATATTGGACCAAAAGGAATATAAGGGAGCTAAACCAAGGGCTAAAAGATGTTCAAAATATTGCTCCTAGTAATATGATAGTCTGATAGCTGGATTGCAATCATACTGAATAATTGGGGAAAGCCAACAGAAAGTAGGGAACATAAAAATAAATATGAAGAATTGGTTGAGGGAAGACAAATCCTCTGGTAGGATAATAAATTGGCAAATAATGCTCACAACCCCAGCTTGTAAAGATACAAAAAAATGTTGGTCTTTAGTGAATAACCATACTACCCGGGCAAGTACTGCATTAATCTAAAAGGGAGGAGCATATTAATAGTCTGTATTGCATTATTCAAGATCAAGTTTGGAAACCTCCTCAAGATAAATTGAATCTAGCAGACTGTGATCCTTGGGATATTGAAGATGTATAAGAGCTTGAAAAAATGTGGGTGCTCCTGGCCTGGACAGCCTGATGAATCTGGTAGTCAAGGATGATCTCAGAACCTGGGTGGCTATTTTCCATTCTTAATTGTGTATATAGTGGATTCCAACAAAATACAGCAGTCATGGAAATAGTGGCTACTGATACCTAGTTTCAAATATAGTCAGCGGGATGTAGCAGCTAGTTATCATCTGCTATCTATTGTCACAGGTTTCCTTTTTTCTCACCTGTTTTTGCTGCCTTGCGGGATCCTTCGCCGGGGTTTTCTTCCGTGCCGTTCGGGTCTTGTATAGGAGGACCAAAAGGGGTGTGATTGATGGATCATGACAGCATGCCCCCTTCTAAAACTCGTTCCACCGGGTTTGCCTGGAGGTATTAGATGGAACCTTCTGAGTAATCTGGGGGAGTTCGGGTTTGAGACGGGTTCCCAGGTACGTTCACTGGGTGGGTAGCCCTTCCATTCCACCAGGTATTGAAGTTGTCCTCGCCTATATCTGGAGTCACATATTCGAGAAACTTCATATTCTACCTGGTCATTGACAATCACAGGACTGGGTCTAAGGTTAGTCCGGGTGGTTTGGATGTAAGGCTTCAATAGAGATTTGTGAAAAACTGGATGGATTTTCTTCCAGGAGTCTGGTAGTTTAAGTCGAAAGGCCACAGGGTTAATTACTTCTTTTATAGGAAAAGGGCCATAATATCGAGGAGCCAACTTATTCAGTCTGAGATGTCGGGGCAGTAGCTTTCGAAGATAACCATACTTTATCCCCAATGGTGTAAGAAGGCCCTGGTCTTCTCCTCGAATCTGCATAGTGCTTAGTTTGGATCTGAACCCTTTCTAGATGTTCCTTGGCTTCTCTCTGTATGTTGATGAGTGTTTCCATCCAGGAGTCTACTGTTGGAACTGGAGTAGGATGTGGAAGGACTGAAGGTAATACCGCAGGGTGGAATCCATGGCTGCAAAAAAAAGGGCTGGTTTTAACAGCCGAATGGTCGGAATTGTTGTAGGCAAATTCTGCCACTGGTATTAGAAGCGACCAATCCTCCTGGACCCTAGTAGAGAAACAATGAAGGTGTTGTTCAAGGGTTTGATTTACTCGTTCTGTGACTCCATTGGTTTGGGGATGATATCCTGAGGAGAGGGCTCGTTGGATTCCTAGTATCCTGCAGGGGTGCTTCCAAAATTGAGAGATATACTGTGGTCCTCTGTCCGATACGATCTTGGAAGGAAGTCCATGCAGTCGGAAGATGTGTTCCAGGAAGATTCCAGCAAGTTCTGATGAGGATGGTAACTTATACAGAGGTGTAAAATGAGCCATATGAGTGAACAAGTCAATAGTGACCATGATAGTGGTGTACCCTCTAGATGGCGGTAATTCTACAATAAAGTCTGTAACGATGACTTACCAAGGTCTCGTTGGTGGAGTAGGCTGTAATAAGAGTCCTGCTGGTTTCTGGTTGTCATGTTTGTTTTGATTACAGGCGGAACAAGAACGTACAGTTGAACGTCAGCCTTCATTCTGGGCCACCAGAATTGTCTTTGTATTAGACGGAGGGTATTGGAAATGCCACGATTACCGGAGTGAAGGGTATCATGGCTGAAGTTTATAATCTGTTGTTGTAGTTTCTGTGTGGGAATGACCAGGTTGTTATTTTTAAACAAGTATCCGTCCTTGGTTCTCAGATCCCATTGATTTCTTTTTGAAAGACCCTTCCAGAGTTCCGAAGTTTGAGTTTGTATGCAAATGTCTTCCAGGAGATTGTTTGCTTGAGCTATAAATATTGTGTGAGGAAACATCTTGGGATATGCCCGATCTCCCGGAGTTTCGTAGTCTGGACGTCGAGAGAGGGCGTCAGCTATTAGATTTTGTGTTCCGGGAACGTGGTGAATCTGGAACTGATATTGGGCAAAGAGGAAGGCCCACCGAGCTTGACGGCTATTCCTACATTCCAAGGCCTGCAGTACTTGTAGGTTTCGATGGTCCGTGTGGACCTGGACAGGATGTTTTGCTCCGAGGAGAAGATGACACCACTCGGTGAAGGCTTGACGGATGGCTAGCAGTTCCTTTTCCAAGACTGAGTCATGGGTTTCATTGGGAGTTAATGTCCGTGAAAGGTAAGCGATGGGGTGCTCCATCCTGTCCCCGAATAGCTGTTTGAGAACGGCTCCAATGTCGTAGCTGGAGGCATCTGTCTCCACTATGAATGGTTGGCTGACATCAGGTTGAGCCAGGATGGAGGCTTGTGTAAAATCAGTCTTCTACCGTTGGAAGGCTTCCTCTTGAGCTGTGGTCCAAAGGAAGGGAATGTCTTTCTTTAACAGGGCAATGATTGGTTGGACTATCTCGGAAAAGGAAGGTATGAATTGCCTGTAGAAATTAGCCAAGCCCAGGAAAAGCTGGATTTGTTTCACAGAGGTGGGACTTGGCCAGGATAATATAGCCTTAACCTTGGATTGATCCATTCCGATGCCTTCTAGACTAAGGACAAATCCTAGGTAGTGTATAGTAGAAGAATGGAAGATGCATTTCTCGCGCTTTGCCAGGAGTTTGTTTTCGCGTAGTCGTTGTAACACTGCCTTTACATGTTCTTCATGCTTGGAAATGTCCTTTGAAAATATTAGGATGTCGTCCAAATAGACAATCACAAAAAGAAACAGCATGTCTGAGAACACCCTATCCATGAAGCGTTGGAATACCACTGGGGCATTAGCAAGTCCAAAGGGCATGACCAAGTATTCATAATGACCGAAGGGTGTTTGAAAGGCTGTTTTCTACTCGTCTCCTGCCCTAATACGAATCAGATGGTAGGCACCCCTGAGATCCAACTTGTGAAAACAACTGCGTCCCTTACTGCCTCCATAATGTCTGAGATCAAGGGTAACGGATAGCGATCCTTAAGGGTGCATTGATTTAGACCTCGATAATCCAGACACGGTCTGAGTTCCTTGGTATCTTTCTTGGGAACAAAAAACAGTGAGGCCCCTGCTGGGGATTTAGAGGGTCGTATGGTGCCATTTGCAAGATTAGTATCCAGGTATTCTCGAAGGGCTTTCTTTTCAGGTTTGGACAAGATGAACATCCTTCCAAAGGGAATCACAGCGGAAGGGTCAGTTTCTATAGCACAGTCTTCTGGTCTATGGGGAGGTAACGCCTGGACAATGGCAGAAGAGAAAACATCAGAATATTCCTGGTATATCTCCGGGATCCGGATAATGTTTGAGACTGAGATTGTACCTTGGTGATTTGTAGGAGGCCCTTCTGATGGTGTCGGAGCGAGGTCTGACATTATGCAGTGGGACATACAAAATTCTGAGCCCAGGAACAAGGAACCCGCTGTCCAATTGATGTACGGATTGTGTTTTTGAAGCCAGGGCATTCCCAATACCATTGGGTAATGGGCCAACTTGATGATGTCAAATTTTATCCTTTCTCGATGGTGGTTTATGGCAAGTTCGACGTCCTTGGTCTGAAGGGTTATGGGTCCTGAAGAAAGGGGCCTTCCGTCAATTGCTTCTACAGGTTGCATAATAGTCCGGGATTCGTAAGGAATATGGTGTTTAAGAACCCATTCTTGGTCTATGAAAATCCCCATAGCTCCACAGTCCACCAGTGCCAGGATGGGATACGTTTCCTTCTTGGATGGTGATAAAAAAGCCTGTAAGATCACCAAAGAATTTTGTCCAGGAGAGTTCAAGGATGGAATTGATGTGGAGCAGACATCTCTCTCCCGAACCTGTGCTCCATCTAGGATCGGGAGCTGGCGTTTCCCCAACGCCGTGGAGGGGCTATTGGGCACTCTCTTACTAAATGTTTGTCTGATGCACAATACATACACAACCCGGTATGGATCCTACGCATTCTTTCTTGGGAGGATACGGGTCCATGGAATGCCCCTAGCTGCATAGGTTCAGGCTTGTTACTCGAAGTGGAAATACCTTCAGGACTCGAGGATATTCCAATGGGGATCTTCTGGAGTGGTAGCTTGCTTTTCTTTTTCTCTACCTTTCTCTCCTGAATGCGAAAGTCAATCTGCAGAGCAAGATCCATCAGGGCCTGATAAGAACTTGGGCGCGCCACTCTGGCTAGTTCATCCTTGATGTCTTTGTTTAGCCCCCTTCGAAATAGGGTAAAACAAGCTTCAGAGGACCAATCCACTTCTTTAGCCAACTGTTTGAAGCGTGTGACGTACGTGAGCATATCCTGGGAACCTTGTTGAAAGTCGAGTAGACGTTCCTGGGCACTGTAGACCTGCTCTGGGCGGTCAAACATGGTCTTAAGGGCCTGTATGAAGCCATCGTAATCATCCAGGAGAGAATCCCCAGAGTTAACCAGTGGGGTAGCCCAGGTCAAGGCATTGCCAGAAAGATGCAAAACAATAAAGCCCACCTTGGCCCTGGGCGTAGAAAAATAATAAGGCTTGAAAGTAAAGTGGACCAAACATGAGTCAAGGAATCCACGAAGGCTCTTTGCAGAACCATCATATTTATCAACAATGCCGCCCAGGATTACACTCTCTTTCGTAGCAGATTCACGGGACCATACCAATTGCTTTAAGGCAGCGTTCTCTGCCTTTAAATTTTGAACTTCGGTCGTCAGCTCTTGCATGCCACGCATAAGGTCCTGGATGGCCGCTTCCATGTCTGTGTCGAATTCAATCAGGTGTTGTCTCAATCTGTCACAGGTTTCCTTTTTTCTCACCTGTTTTTGCTGCCTGGCAGGATCCTTCGCCGGGGTTTTCTTCCGTGCCGTTCGGGTCTTGTATAGGTCCGCTCGGCCGTCATCGGATATCAGGATTCGTTCAGCTTCTTCGTCCGGGGCCACGGAACTCCAGGAAGACCAGGAAGGAAGGCCGCACACGAGAGCGGTCTGCGCGGAACGCGGATGGAATACAGGTACAAGGGGGAGGAAGGAGAAGGAGAAGGAATGGGTCCGGGAATTCGAGTAGCAACTCAGTTCCAGGAGCACGAACTGCGACGCACGTCTAGCCTCAGCTAACGATAGCGTTGAGATGCGCGGAGCCGCGGAGGCGTCGTTCCTTAATGGAACGTGCTGCATGGACGTAAAGGTCAATAGACCGCGTTTTGTGAGTTCGGCCATGTTGGGTGTACTACAGCGAGTAACCCCCGACGTGCCAAGGACCAGGAGGACCAAAAGGGGCGTGATCGATGGATCCATCTATGTTGGACGTGTTGGACTGTATCTTTGCTACCTTACTTCGGAGAGCCATAGATGCCTGGGTCAAAGATCGAACAATCCTACATGTTACAAAAGTGGGTTTTTGATCTAACTGTATATACTAATCTTGCACATTCTTATAGCCAGAGCTAACTCAGGAAAAGGACCCCCCGCTGTACGCCATTTTTGTGGATTTTAGCAAAGCCTTTAATTCTGTCACCAGAACAAAATTATGGATCAAGTTAATGAAGTGCGGTATTGACAAGGGGCTTCTCAATATGGTATGCCAATTACATTCTGGAACATCAGTGTGGGTTGAGGAGACAGGCCTCCTAACTGATCCTATATCTACCAATAGAGCATTACAGCAGGGGTGCGTGCTGGTGCTCCAATTATTCAACCTCTATTTGGCTGATCTTCCAGAGTTACTGAATAAGGCCAGAATCTTCTCTCCTAAATGGGGTCCCTTGCCTGTGCCGCTGCTATCATACGCAAAAAACATAATTTTGATGGATCATATCAAAGTTGGTATAACATGATCCATGCGGATTCTAATGGATTATCGGACTACGAATGATCTATCAATACATTCAAAAAATGTTTGTGTGATGGATTTTAATGGCAAAAAGGGTCATTCACAAATCAATGTGAAAGTGGACAACATGCTAGTGGAGTGGACTGCAGAGTACATTTACTTAGGAAGTGTAATTTCTTATAAACTTACTGAACCTGCTTTGCTGGTAGCCATAGAATTGAAAGTTCACAAAAAACGAGGAGCGATAATGCACTTTCCACTTGACATTCTAGAAGTGGCTTTAGCATTGGTGGCCTCTTGTTAGTTTACAAACAAAGTCTGGTACCTCTGGTCTTGTTTGGCTTCAAGGCTTTAAGCACCCTGGCTAAAAGATGGCTAGACAAGCTAGATAGATCAATACTACGACTTATACTAGGAGTCTCCAATGGGGTCCCTCTTAGTATGATGAGACTTGAACTGGGTCTCACTTCCCCGAGTACTATGGTAGAAATTAGCCAGGGATCCTTGTGGATTCAAATTATAAATCAACAGAATACCATGAATCCTAATTTATTGAAAGAAGAAGTTGTTGATCGGGGGAACAAAAAATCTGATGGCTGAGCCTTCTGTGTACAAAACTCATTGGGCGAATCAGCTGGGAGACAGTTATCTCAGAGCACATTCGTAATCTGATCTCACAACTTTCGAAAGAAGGCCCAGACTTGTGACTACTATAGTAACTTTGAATGTGTGTCCAAGTATTCATCCTTAAAACTATTGGTACAGCATACTTATATACAGGGGAGACCACATGGGCAGCTGTTGAAATATCTTAGCCCCCAGATAAGAAGATTCGTGATGAAGGTTATGTGTAACCAACTTCCCTGCTATGCTGTAGAGGGTGCCTGGTGGCAAATTCTGAGAATAGAGAGTGCATGCCGTCTATGTTCAGATGCCAAGGAAATAGAGACTCTTAGACGTGTCGTGACTATCTGCCCTAAAATAAGGAAAGAATGATTACATGTATTAAATGAATGTGTCTACAACAGTGACATTTTGGGCACTTTGTCATTCTAGGGTAGGTGTCTCTTGAGATAACATTCCTGCTTTGACAATTGCACTTTATAGTTTGTGGAAGGTTGTTTCAGTAATACTGAAATGTAGCAGTATGCCTGGAATTGATTTCTAAGAACTAGTCCGGAAAATTGGGTCCTCGACTAAAGATACATTGGTCATTTTAATAATGTTTTCATTATTGATTAGATATGTATTGTATGTTGCTGTGAAATGTGATGATATTGTAATGTTTTCTTTTTTCTTTTCTTTTTCTTGGTGTAAGTTAATAATTTGGTGTGAAAAGGTTTTTAGCTATAACCTATATATAATATTTTTAATAATATAATAAGCATGCAGACAGTGCTTTTACAGTTACAAATAATACATACCAGTCTTTTATTTTAATAACATTCAAGTAAAAGGATTTTAGTTTTTAAAATAATAAAAATATTATATTAAATAAACTACATTTCAATAAAGAAATCATTAAATCATTATAATAATTCATACTAATCTGAGGTTTACAAGAGAGAGGTAGACCAGAAAGAAGAAATATAAATTGAGTAATGATTATAAACTGAAATGAAGGGTGGCGATTGTAAGTTTCTAACAACATGGGCAGACAGGAAAAGATCTCAATTAGACAACATTGCGTGCTTGGAAGAAGATCTGATACAGAACCCAACAAAAGGAGAGACCAGATACAGTAAGGGCAATTTAGAGCTAGTGCCACACTGCATGTGCATCGGGCATTTGCACTTTTTAATGTCTAAATAAAACTGGTACGATTGCTCTACTTGCTTTCACTGTTAGCATGTCCAAATTGGGAAAACATTTTATGAGACAGGCCCTTTGTCTGGTTGTATTTCTGTCCCCCTGGCCAAATATTAATACCCACATAAATGATCAAGGTACAATTCAAGCTTTATAACCTCCTACACGACATCAGAACTTATACACAACTGACATCATCAAACATCACTCTGATGACATCAGCTGTCATCAGCACATTTCCTTCAAACATCCACGAAATGCGGCTTGAACCTACCATCATGTCCTGAGGTGTATCCAGTCACCACATTGAAACTTGCAGGTTGTTACCAATAAATGGTAATACCAATCGCGCACTGCAATGTTTGTGTGTGCCAGTCGGAAATACTGTTAGCCAATCAGGGTCCATTGAACTAAATATTAACGTTGGAAAAGCCCCTGTTTTCTGGCCCAATTTCGCTAATAGCACCATGGCTACCTCCAAACTGATAATGAGGCCCCTACACTGGTTGCACCAAAATGCCAATCAAAGCAATAACACTCATCAAGAAGAGAGCACACAATAAAGCCTGCATCTCCGCGGCCTCTACCAACATGGCCAAACTCTTTGAAATCTGCAAGGAACTGGTCAATCTTGTTGCGGTCTCTACTTCTCCCGTTCCCGCCAAAGCCCTCTGTACGGCTTTGGCATCTCACTTCTCTGCTAAATCTCAGTACATCCTGTTCTCTCTCTCCTCTTCTTCTCCCTCTTCCTCTCTCAGCCCCCTTTGGCCATTTCTACCTCTCCCCCCCCTTTTTCCTCTTTCTCTCTGACAACACCTGACGAGGTTTCTAGACAAGTCTGATCTATGAAAGCGTCCTCCAAACAGGTGCTCCCCTGCTCCTCCAGAACCATCAAGGACCATATTGACACCCTTGCTCCAGCCTTGGCCGATTTTTGTAATCACTCTTTAGCCACTGGAACGTTCCCCTCTCCACTTAAGCACTCCCTTGTGCATTCACTCCTCAAGAAGCCATCTGCTGATCCTACCTGCCCGGCAAACTATTGCCCAATCTCCATCACCCCTTTCTTGGGCAAACTCTTGGAAAAGCTTGCCATCTCCCAGCTTACTCTCCACACTGAATCTGTTGGTTGTCTCCATGACCATCCGTCTGGCTTCAGAGCTGCCAGAGGCATGGAAACTGCTCCCCTGAACTGCTCCCCTGAACACCGATGAAGATCTGCTTGTTAACCTTGATTCCAGCATTCCGTCTGTCCTCACCCTCCTTCTTTCCTCTGCTTTTGACACAGGCAACAAGGCCATCCCAATCAATTGACTCTGTGAGAACCTGAGCATCACGGATCAGGCCCTGGAGTGACTGACCTCCTTCCTCTTGGACCGCCCCCCCTCCCAGGTCCAACTTGGTCCCAATCTCTCTGCCACCTCTCTCTACCTTTAGCGTTCCCCAGGGCTCTGTACTTTCACCCTGGTTTTTCAACCTCTACTTGGCCCCTTTGGCCCACCTGGTCTCTACCTTCTCCTGTAACTTTCAGTGTTATGCAGATGACTCAGCTTTCCTTCAGGCTCCCCTCAGCCTCCTCTCCTCTCTCGCTCATTCCTGACTGTCTATCCGCGATTCAGGATTGGTGCGCCTCCAACGATCTCTGCCTTAATGCCAGTAAGATGGAGATCCTTCTCATTGGTGCCCTGCTACCAGCTTTCCCTCTCTCACTCTGGCCGTCTGCCTTCGGCCTTCTTCCTTCACCTTCCTGCGAGGCAATAAACCTTGGTGTCATCTTCTATACCACTCTCTCTTTCTTTCCTCACACCTCGGATGTCACCAGAAGTTCCACTACCAGCTGCTCCTCCTCAAAGGGACTCTTCCCTTTTTCACTTTCCACCAGAAGCTCACTGTCTCCAGAGCTGTGGTTCTCTCTAGGCTGGACTACTGCAACATCATCTTTCTCATTCTGCCTTCCTCTACTCTCTGTCATCTGCAACTAATCCAGAACAGGACTGCAAGACTTATCCTTGGCCTCAAGCCCAGGGATCATATCTCTCCAGCCCTGAAATCTCTCCACTGTCTCCCGGTGGCTGCAAGGATCAAGTTCAAGACCCTTTGCATTATCCACAAAGCTTTCTGGGGCCAGGGCCCGCACTACATCCAACGCTGTCTTCCAAAATACCTTCCTTCTCAACCCCTTTGCTCCGCTACCTCCAACTCTCTAAGGGTTAGACGCTTCTCCAGGAAGAGAGTGGGGGGTGGATTTCTCTCTCTCTCCAGGTGCCTTCTTCTGGAATGGCCTCCCTGCCCCTTCAATCTTGAGCCGGACCATCTGAGGTTTCGGAAGCAGCTCAAAACTTTCCTTTTCTCCTCTGCTTTCTCCCTCCCATGATGACCTACCTCTCTGTTGTACCGACCGGTTGCTTGGATACCCTCTGAGTCTCTCTGGGTCCAGGCTCTTTCTTGATCGGTCACCCTTGCACTGTCACTATGCCTACCATGCACTTAGGGGCTGTAACAGTAACCCTGCAGCCCCTTGTTTGCCTTGCACTACCCACAGCCGCGCTGCCCTGGCTGCATTTATTCAGGGCATTGCAGCCCTGTTTTCCCCTCCCCTCTCCCTTGCACTTCCCCCTCCCTTTCCTCTTGCACCTCTCATTCTCACAATGACACAAGTCCCTCTATCTTCCCTCCCTTGTCTTGTCACGCATAGAAACACTTATCATATAATTTTATCACAGATGCCCAGAAAACACAAGTAGTGGCGCAACACCATTGAGTTGACTGGGCTTCAGCACTCCCCCCCGCCACTGACATTTTGTGCTATGTTGACTCGACCTAGGTGACCTTTAGAGCAGTTGCCAGACAGAACAGGACACAGATGTTAAACGGCACCTGGGTTTTGCTGTTAATAAGGGCCCAGCGATTACCAACGTAAAGCATTTCACTGCTAGTACCTGCATTCAAATGCCACATTTTTTAGGCAATTGAAATCACGATGTGGGTTTAGTACTTGCATGCCAGGGGAGTCATTGGCAGGGTAGAGAGGGAATAGGAGACTTAAAGGAGAGAGTTAACTGCTTGTAACATTGAAGCTGCACTAGAATAGTCTCATTAAAATGCGTAAAGAAGTTAGATGCCCCCACACAAATAAGTTTGCCCCTCCCCACCACCTGTGAAGTTAGCGCCTCTCCCAACATTTGAAGGGTTTGCCCCCCGAAATGTAGGTATTGTTGTGCCCCTGTACACAAGCACACACACCATTCACCATATACACACCCAGCCATCCATACATTTAAGTGTGCACCCTTTCACCATACAGGCACACCCAGGCAGCCACCCATGCATTTAAGTGTGCACCCTTTCACCGTACACGCACACACACACCCCCCCAGCAACCCATACATTTGTGTGCACCCTTTCACCATACACTTACACAGGCAGCCACCTATACATTTAAGTGTGCACCCTTTCACCATAGACTCACACACGCACACGTCATGGGGTTGAGGGTAGCCCTATTACTACAAAAAGAAGTTGGGGCTCATTACAGGTCCGGTGGTAACCGTGTCGGTGCTAGCAGTGGGTTGCCGCCAGACTCGTAAAAAATTACTGGTGCCTGACTTCCCGGTGCCACTGGGCTCTTACAAATCCAGCGGCTGGGAAGTCAGGTGCTAGTAATTTCGGTAATCCCCTTTCCCGTGGAGTCCCATAGGACTCCATGGGATTGGGCACACGGACGCACTGGCACCGTTGTTAACGGTGCCGGTGTTTCCGTGACGGGTCTGCCTCCCATGGCCGCTGTGCCCGGCACGGTCAGACCTGTCTGGCACAGCGGCCCCAGCAGGTAGAGCTGTAATATGCCGGTCCGGAAACAAATGGTGCCGGTAAGATTACCAGCACCGTTGTTTCCGTGCCGGCATGGTCACAATGAGCCCCATTGTTTCTTTTTGAAGTCACTCTAACTTCATTAAGAAATTATTCAGTTAAGGACCGAACCACAACGGAAATTATTTCTTTTTGAAGGCAGAGTGACTTCAAAAATAAACTATTTTTGAAGTCATAGGGCTCCTCCCCACCCCATGACATGGAGCCCTTCAGCCTAGGGTCTTCCATGTCATGGGTTGGGGGGAGCCCTCAACCTTAAAAAAGAAAGTTTCTTTTTGTAGTCACTCTTCCTTCATAAAGAAATGATTTCTGTTACAGAAATAATTTCTTTATTAATGCAGAGTGAATTCAAAACGAAACTTTTTTTTGTTGTTGAGAAAAAAAATCTTTTTTTTTCAAGTGGGACCCCCTCCCAGGACATGTGCTGGCGGGGCCCCCCACACAGTTGGGGCTTCTGGGGCCACTGTTACGCCAGTGGTTACTGGGTCAGCTTTAAGCATATAGACTAGGCAGGACGACAGTTGCACCACATTGCTGAACACTGCTACCCTAGACAACCTTCAATTGATAAACAGCCCACTCGGGCAAAGTTTATTAGTCCATGAGGGTGGGGGTTGGCAGGAAAAGTTGCATCTGTGTACACCAGGGGCCACGTCTGCACTTTGGTCCTTGGGGCAGGGCTGACAGCAGCAGCAGGGTTGCTGAGCCAATTTAAGCCACACCGTGCAGGCAAACAGCTTGACACCTGCATCGCTGTTCAGGGGAGGTGTGGGGCTGGGTACCCAGCAGCTGCAAGATTGCTGACCCCTGATGAAGCAGGAGTGGCAGGGACCACCCCTGCTGTACGTGACTGTTCCCCGGAGTGTCAGCAGGATGGTATACTGTCTGTAGGGCCAGTGATGATGACAGGGCCTGCAGGAGTCACTGGTAATGGGCAGAGGGGACAGGGGAGTGGCATCACTTACATTGTGATCCAGCTCACCTCCTTTTGATAGGAGACGTCCGGTGGGTGCCGGAGCAGGCTGTGTTTTCCTTGGCTGCTCTGGCCGTATGAGCACCCTCTGCAAATGAGGGCCACAACCAGAGCGGTGGTGCTGGCTTGCTGGGGGAAGGGTCTAGTTGTCTTGGGAGGAGTGGTGCAGTAATGGGATGCTCCTACCATATGCCTGAGGAGGAAGCAGTTCAGGAGCTATGCTGGCCGGCGGGATATCTAACTGCCACGCTCTTGTTGCGAGTGCCGAGCACTGCGGTGGTGGCAGGGCTGCTTCCTCTTCCCCAGGCGGGCTCTTACTTTTATTGATGCAGCCCTGGCTGAGTCCGCACCGCTCTCTTCCGCAGCAGGGGTCTGGGCCGCTTTTCTTCTTTCCTTTCCTGGCTCGCCTCCTGGACATCAGACCTGCGGCGGATGCCACTCTCCGTCACCCCCATGGGCATTTCCTTTCCACCACCGCACCTCCACTGGGTGCGAGACTGACAACTTGAATGCCACGTTATGCAGCCAAGTGGCTGAAGGAAGAGCGGGGCCTCAAGCGTCTCTTGTTGGGTCTCCGCCGCTTGTTCGTATCTCACCTGTACTTATTGGGAGCAGGCAGCGGCTTGCGGGCCGCGCTACTTCCTGTGTCGCGGCGACTGCTGCTTCTGTCTCCCAGGCAGGAGCCAGGTTCTTCATGTGGCTGGTAGTGGCTGCACCACCAGTTAGTGCCTCTCTCCGGTGGGAAGTATTTCCCTTCAGTGAGCGCAGACCCTCCGCTCTCACTCCCCAGGCAGTGGCTGGTCGAGGGCAGCTTTCAACACCGCAGGGCTTTGGCGGGCACAGTGGTCTCTCTGGCGGTGTTGGTCTGACCCCCTTCTGCGGCCCCACACCGGTGTCACTGTGTCTGCAGGAGGGGTGCTGGAGGTGATGGGTCTATTTTGGCAGTGGCACACGGGCTGCGCTACCGCCACGTGGGTATTCAATTTGTCTTCAAAAGCAAACCCTTAATTCTAAGCAACTGCCTTTCAAAGGCAAGGGTGATGTATTCTGCACAATTGTTCAATGCAACTATCTGCAACTGTGAATATCTGCCTGCAGCTACCTTCTGAGGCAGACTGTTGGGTGCTGTATTGTGAAGGAGGTCGGTTTCAACCAGGATCAATAAATGCCAGAGTTTAATGCCAGCCTGGAATACGGTTTTGTCTATGCTCCAGCCAAGAACAGCATAGGTGTCAATAGTCTTGGAACACTAAGTTGACAATGAGAACCCTGAACAATAATGCTCTTGTGGATTCTTCTGCACTGCAGAAAACTAACGAAGCTGTGTTTTGGTTGGCGGTACAAAGTATTTTCAACTGTAAATCCAAAGTCATCCTATCACCATATCAAACTAACACTGGAATAATAGTTGAATACAGCATTTGTGGCCTAGTTTGGAACCTACCAATTAATGCAAATGTCCTTTGGTGTGGCTAGCGTGGCTCCTACCTTCTACATTGCATATCTTCAGTTTCCTGCATGGTGCCATGTTCTTGCAAGATGACATTTGAGTATTCTTAAAACTGCTTCGGGGTGCATTAGCAGGGCTTGGAACACTGTATGTTTTATAGCAGAATAGGCTTACACCGAGCCAAGATAAGTATAGGTTGCTCAGCAGAGAAAGAAAATATGTAGCACACAGGATTACAGCAGAGGTTGTGAAACCCTCTATGAACTTGGTGGACTTGGTGGCAGCCATAACAGATGGGGGGACACCTAACACCAAGGATGAGATGGTCTGTGCACACATTGCTCTACGTTTGTGAGAAATGTTACGCTCATTGTGCAAGCACTATGGGATTTGCTAAAGAAGGGGTTGAGATTTACCTGACTGACATAGCATCAAAAAACATTCCAGAATGTCAAAAGGACCAGCGTCACGGCCCCTGCTTAGCTCATTGGTGGACAAAACTATGGGACATACTGATAGCGGAAAAGGTGACGGCGGCAAAGACCGGGGTCCTTCACCGGTTCCAGAACATTTGGGGCCCGGTACTGGAATATGACCAGCGATTTCCCGCCCTGACTTATAAGCCTATCAATGCCCGATGGACCCTGGGAGCCCGGGAAGAACCCGAAGGGGACACATAAACTGTGGGGCCGCAGAGAGGAGAGCACGGAGAGCGGAGGCCTGGCAGGGGAGGGTAGAGAGGGGGGGACGGGCCCGAGGGGAGGGGGTTAGGGGTTAACACGTCTTTGCTACTATTTATGATGTATGCTTGTCAACCTGCCTTGATTTAAAATAACATTTTAAAAAAAATAAAAAAGGACCAGCGTCATAAAATGTGGCTTTCATTCCATTTGCTTAAACTGCCTGAGGTCCATTATCCATTATTCTGTCCTTAGCCCTAGCTTCTCTGTGGGCCAGCAGATATTTCAAAAGTTTGTTTGAGGCGTACCTTTCACCTATGCACAGATCACAAGACTTTGGAACACATTTTAGTGGTTATGGGGTACTTGAGGGGTGGCTAAATTCTAACAAGAAGGACACAACGGAGGATAAATATTAGAACACATATGGATGGCCAGGTGGATGCTGGTTTGAGGGTAGTGCCCAAAAGTCATTTCACAAAGTAGCAGAGTAGCTATATTTGGAAGGCTCGTTTGTTTTTATTAATCAGAAGGCATACTATACTCACCATAGAGGTTAGGATAAAGATAATGTCCAATGTGCATCACAGACACCTTAACCAAGATGGACACACATGAAGACCTTCGGTGGCTAGCAATAGACCAGGAAGCTGGTCATTTTGTAAAAAGAGCCTGCACAGCTTAAAGAGCGAATGACAAGAAATTACAGGTGCAAGCACTATCAAGATTCCAGCAAGAGTATTTGGAGGGCTTTGAACGGACAAGCTAATATAATGAGAAAACAGGCCTACGGAAATACTTAATTGAGGCAAGCTGATAGCCAAAAACGATTCTGTATGAATAACAATGCCGTCCTGTACTCTTTGGCAAAGGTCCTCCTTGTCTGAAAAATGCCAGTTTATATGTACGCGGCTGATAATGAAAAGTTAGTTTCATTTGAAATGTAGACAAACAGGATGGTCGTTTCTACTGATTACATGAATAACATATTATCTGTTATGGATTGGATTGGCTATCAGGTAAATAGAGATGGGACAAACTAAGCTGAAAGGCACTAATCCTTTATTAACCAGCTGCTTAAGATGCACTTCTCAAAAGAAGCGAGAGGCTACATCACTGAACATCCCAGGGGACAGAGCCTGGAGGACCACTGATCCTACAAGACTAGATCAGTCTGGCTAAGAAAGCAAGCAGATTTAATGACTAGACCAAGACCGTAATTCTTGTCTATGGCCGTAAAAATAGTCAGTTTGCCAATTTGGCCAAATACTGATATGTAATGCTTGCTGCAATAATTTACAGGTTTTTTATTTTTTTTTTATTTTTTTTTATTTTTATGGTTGATAAAATCAACCTTTCAAATATTACAAAATGTCAAAAACAGTGCAATACAATCATTAAAATTCTTTTCACAGTTTACATAATTTACAATTTACAAAACAGAACTGCCATGGAAGCAAGAAGCAAAACAGCATTCAGATGCCTTCACCCTAATACAGTAAATTGCTCATGAGACTAACAATTAGCACTTCGCCAATTTTTACAAATTCTAATTTCTTTACTGTTTTAACATTTTGAGGGCTTAGACAAGCCATTTTACCCATTTTTGCAACATATATTTTTATTTTCCATGATCACACCTTTAAGAGTCACCGGCCTCATTATGAGTCCGGAAACAAGGGTGCCAGTAAGCTCAATGCGCCCCTACAGGTCCGACCCTGCAAGGCGCAGCGGCCCCGGCAGGCAGACTCTTCACGGAAGCGCAGGCACCGTTAGCAGCGGTACCCATTGGTCCTATGGGACTCCACGGGAATGGGGAACAACATTTACTGGCACCTTGCTTGCCATTCCAATGGGACTTGTAATGTCCCGGTAGCACCAGCAAGCTAGGTGCCGGTAAAATTACATAGATCTGACAGCAACCCGCCGGATGCACCGGCAGGGTTACCGCCAGACTCGAAATGAGCCCCCATGATTTATTTTTTGTTAAGATAGCCTTTCAACTTTCCTTGTGCTGGTGAAACACTGAGCTTAGCGTGGTACAATTTCCTGCACATCATTCATATTTAACCTGTGTTTCCCCGCATACCTCTTTGCCTAAGATAAGTGAAGCCATCAAAGCACAGAGCAAGGGTGAGAGCCATCCTTGCAGAATGATTTAAATTGCTGTTCCTATTATATTTTTGATCCATGGCTGCAGATTGCTTTTAGGTTGTTCTTCGTTAACTGCCCATCGAAGCTACAGACGTTAGAGTTTTTAATCACTTCCACCTTAGGGTTATCCAGCGTGTCCCCTGGCTTCCCAATCTGTAGCATCATCATTGTGAGCATGATTGTAAGCTTTACTAGGCTACAATGGCTACACACCCATTGCTGATTAGTGCCAGGCAGTTTTAACATTTTAGAGGTGAATAGAAGAGTAGGATGCTGGGTATCTACTCAAGTACATTATTTCTAATATTATGAACTGTATATTGTTAGATTAACTATTCTCTTTTTAATGCTTGTGCATTACATTTAGAAGAGAATAAATATACATAAATGCTAAACAAGGGCACTGTTAATCTGTTTCTCTGTATGGGTATAACAAACACTTGCTGGTTTAGTGATAAAACTGTGTAGGAAGATATTCACATAATCTAATGCTTATCATACACACAAGCGTAATCAGCATTGTTACGTAGATTCATCTAAAGGTACACCCATGACAATATTTCTGTCCAATAATAAGCCTGTCGGGTTGTCTTTAAGTCTGAAAGTAGCACAGTCCATAGGGTTGTTTGCAGAGATCGGAAGTTGTTTCATGTCGGGTATGAACTAAATAACGAGTCCAGGATTTACAGGATCACGTCATGTTGCATTATGTTACATGCAGGCCTGCATTTATAACGTACACAGGAATGCAAAAACATCATGCGCTAACACCAGGACTTATATCACACGATATGAGAAATATATTTCAGCATATTATTTTTTTTACAAACAAGCGTGTGCATGAAGGATTGATAGTGAGGAAAGGCGATAGAGGTTTTTGCACATTCCTGGTTTTAGCAGTCTTTAGAATTCTCATATCCAGCAGTTGCCTTGCATGTAGACTACTGTTGTGTGGCAGAAGAGGAAACACATTTGCTTTTGGCAATTAAAGTGGGTTCATATATGTGTGGATAACTGCGCGGATATGTGCACATATTGCACAAGATCAAAGGGTTTAGATTCCAAATATTCTTTCATCCATTAATAATCGTTAGAACAGAAACAACATTATGGGCAATGTTCAATAGTCAGACAATAACAAACATCTGCTGTAAGGTGTGAGTAATTCAATCAGAATGTTTTAACTGTATATCAGTTTCAAAGCAGAGTAACACAAGTTAGTGAAGTCAGCCAACACGTGTTTCGACCACTGCGTGTCTTTCTCAGGGCAAAGAAATCAAAATCAAATCTGTTGTATTGAAGTTTGTCACTTTTGATTAATCACGTTTCAAAAGTCGTTCAGTGAGCTGAATACTAATATTATTAAATTCAGGACTCATTGAGCTCGCTTGCACATTGAATAACTAAGTACGAAGGAGCTGGTGCTCCTGCCGTGATCGGCCCAAGTGGCGTGCCGTATTCAATTTCATATATGTGTAGATCTTTGTAAATCCTGCATGCAAATTTATTTGAATTCTGACCGGGGCATCTCTTTCTTTCATCTTTACTTAGTTGGTAAAATGAATACCATTTATTTGGGTAATATTAAAATCTACCATTGACATTTTTGTAAAACTTCTTTTACACGCTGTGATGCAATGAGATAGCCATTTGGCTGCCGTGGCATTGCCAGAAAAGAGCTTGGGGGGCCCATATAGAAGACTGATTAGGCAGTTAAGCAGTGGAAGGCTCAGCTACTTCACAAACAGGACTTTTAAACTACTTGACCCCCTCACTTATTCTATTCTAGATTCTTCCCTGCACCAGTCAGCAATAGGCATGTAGACTTTGGCCACCCAAGGGAGATACAAGAGTGAGTGGAGATTCGACCTTTGGAGTAAGAATTGCATGTGACAGGTTTTCCAAGTTAGTATGATTGATTGAGTGATTGGAAGTGAAATAGCTGCATCTGATTTCAGCCCCCACACAGCTACACTTACCAACAAACAAACGTAATCACAAAGTAATCCCCTTTCTGGGTTTCAGGGCCTGTTGAATTTACATTCATAGATAGGGTGCAAATACAATAGATGATGGACAGCGGCAGGACAGGTGAGTGATAATGCATTTTCTCCATGATAGTATGGAATAGTGGTTTTCACAAAGCTGTCACAGAGTGATAGCAGAACACAATTGCGTACCTAGTGCATTGCTAAAATGTGTGGGAATGCTCACTTGCTCTGAGGATTTTACCAATTCAGTATCTTGAATTAAAGTTGCCGGACTATGGATATGTATGTGCATGGTAATATTATAATCTCCCACTTGTAGACAGTGGCTCTGGTCTACAGCTATGTCTGCATTAGTGGGAGCCACTGTGCAAGGGAATGCCCTTCTCTAGCTTCTAGTCCAAGTGTACATTTCAACCGAAAAAGAAGCTGGAACATGATAGAAGACATCTTAGAATACTCTCAGCACAGAGTAAACCATCCTAGGAGCCCAGGGAACGCATGGGAGCCCTCCACGATCTTATCCTCTCACCTGCCAGCGGGCTAGAACATTATTATTGCGGCAGGCCCTGCCGTGCATCTAAATGTTCTGCAATGTGGTTCTGCTACTGCTTCACATAGTGCATACTAATGTCAAATGAAGAGTTACATGTTTCCATACAAATAAGATGACAAAAGTACGCGAAAACAAGGTGGATTCCTATTTCAAGTGAATGAACAACACTTTATGATGAAACAGTGCAAATATTTCCACGCAGACAAATTAGGCTGAAAATCATATCTATGTAACTCGACCGGAAGCATGCAACCAGCAGGACACACTTACTTTTATTTCCACTTGTTTGCCTCCGGGCTCAATATGTCTTTCCATGTAATCAGAAGAAAGCAATTCACTAAAAAACAAAATAAAACAGTGCCTTGTTATTCCACCAGTGTCAAGTCACATTATTAGTTTTCCCATTATCTGTAAGGGCATGGGGGGTGAACAAAGACATGTTATCTGCTGCACGGAACGCACAGCGAGTCATACACTGAGAAAGAACTCCCATGAAAGAGCAGGCTTTTGAAGGATGCCCCATGGCAATGGCTTTGCTTGATTCCAGGAAGGACTGTGATCAAAGTGAATCGAAGGATTTCCTGTGCACAGTGGAAAGCATGGAGATGGGGAGCTAGGCCGGGTGAAGAAAATATAAAAAGACAGTCACATTAGGCATACAAATGGATGAGGCAAGGATACCCACTTTCGCTCTTCTTGCTGTCATGCAGCTTTTCTGTGATCCTTACGAGACAAGAATGTGACATCATTCAGGGTTTCACGTATATGGTATCATTAAGGTGGTTGTATGCGGATGGTTTCGCTGTCGAACAACAAACTCAGAAGTCAGTTAGGACACTGATAGAGGAAATTGAGAGCTATGTATTCCCATGTGGATAAGAAATTATTAGGCGAAAAATCAGAAATTATAACGTTTTAGGTCTGGTTGGAGCAAGCTTTGCCAGATTGCTGCCAGGCTAATGAAGATACATACAGAGAGGTGCCCTGATGTCAGTCAGCAGCTTCATTACGTATGACCAAGGGCATCCTGTCAAAATCCTTGCGATATAAGGGTATAATTTTGTAAGTGCCATTGAAGCTGGGGAGATAGGTGCTTAATGGTGCCTTTAAACAGCTTGTTTTTTCCCTGCTGAGAAGTGCCAGGGGGTAGGAGGGTGGAGAGAGTGCAAATAAGCTAGTAAGTGCAGCCGGGAGGCATAAGTGCAGAGAGTCAGGGGATGTAGGGTTGCAGATACAGTCCCTTGAGTGGTTGGGAGGCCCGGAGGCAGTGTAGGGGCAAGCGGACATGCAGAAGCCTGGTCCCATAAATTCAGTGGGTGGCCAGGTAACCAGTATGCGCAGCAGACAGGGACATCAGCAAGGGAGTAGGAGAGAGAAAGCAGAAGCGGAAAGGAAGGTCTTGAGTGGCTTCCAGAACCTTAGGTGGTCCTGCTCAAGTTTGAGAGGGGCAGGGAGGCTGATCCAGAGGGCGGCCCCAGCCAAGGACAGATATCTACCCCCCACTCTCTGCTTGGAGAAGCGTCTGACCCTCAGAGAGTTGGAGGTGGATGAGCGGAGACCTTGAGAAGGAAGATGCTTAGGAAGAGAACGTTGGATGTAGTGTGATCCCTGGTCCCAGAAGGCCTTGTGGATGATGCAGAGGGTCTTGAACTGCCACAGGGAGCCAGTGGAGAGATTTCAGGATTGGAGAGATACGATCGCTGGGCTTGAGGCCAAGGACAAGTCTTGCAGTCCTGTTCTGGATAAGATGTAGAGGGCAAAGTTTAGAGGGAGTCAGATTTAGAAAGAGGCTGTTGCAGTAGTCCAGCCTAGAGAGGACCAGAGCTCTGGAGACAGTTAGCTTCTGGGGGAAAGTGAGAAAAGGAAGAATACCTCTGAGTAGGTGCAGCTTATAGTCTGACTTCTTAGGGACGTCAGAGATGTGAGGAGAGAAGGAGAGGGTGGAGTCAAAGATCACCCCAAGGTTCTTAGCCTCATTGGAAGGAGCAGGTAGAGGGCCCTGGGTGAGCGGCCAGAGTGAGAGAGGGAAGACAGGAGCAGGAGTCCCAATGAGGGGGATCTCAGTCTGACTGGAATTAAGGCAGAGATAGTTGGAGGCACGCCATTCCTGAGCAGTGGACAGACAGTATGGTATGGGAGAAGGAGCAGTAGAGCCTGAGGGGAGCCTGAAGGAGAGCTGGGTGTCATTCGCATAACACTGAAAGTTAAAGCATAAGGTACAGATGCAGTAGGCCAGAGGTGCCAGGTAGTGATTAAATAGCCAGGGAGAGAGCTTAGACCCCTGGGAACACCACAAATAGAGAGAGATAGAAGAGAGGAAAGACCCAAGTTGGACCTGGGAGGGTGGATCAGTATGAAAGGAGGTCAGCCAGGCCAGGGCCTGATCAGTGATACCCAGATTATCACAGAGGCACTTGAGCAGAGTGACATATTTGACCATGGCAGAAGAAAGAGGAAGGAGAATGAGGACAGATGGAAGGTTAGAGTCAAGGGTGGAGAGCAGGTCTTCACGGATATTCAGGAGAGTGGTTTCTGTGCCTCTGGCCGCTCTGAAGCCAGACTGATGGTCATGGAGACAACCAACAGATTCAGTTTGAAGGCTAAGATGGGAGATGGCCAGCTTTTCCAGGGGTTTGCCCAGGAAAGGAGTGATAGAAATCAGGCAATAGTTTTCCGGAGAGGAAGGATCAGCAGAAGGCTTCTTAAGGGAGTGCTTGATTACAGATATTGGCCAAGGCTGGAGCAAGGGTGCCGATGTGGTACTTGATGGTTCTGGAGGAGCAGTGGAGCACCTGCTTTGACAAGACATTCATAGATCGGACTTGTCTGGAAACATTGTCGGGGGTGTACAGGGGGAAGGAGGAGAAAGGTAGAGGAGAAACAGCCAGAGAGGGGCCTGGAAAGGTAGAGGGAGAGGAAGAGGAGGTAGAGGAAGAGAGAGTGGACAGGATGTCCTGAGATTTAGTGGTGAAATGAGATCCCAATGCTCTGCAAAGGTCCTAGGCGGGGACAGGAGAGGTAGAGACTACAGCAGGATTGGCCAGCTCCTTGGAGACTTTGAAAAGATTGGCCGAGTAGTTAGAAGCCTCCGAGACGCAGGTATGGATGTAGGCTCTATTCTTAGAGAGGACAGAGAATCGGTTTTGCCTTTGGAGCAGGGGGCAGGTCAGTTTGTCAGAGGATGTGCTTGATGCGCTTAAGGGTGGCGAAGTCAGAATTGTACCAAGAGTTGCACTTGGATGCCGGCTACATACGAAGTCTTCACTGGTTCTCCACTGGTTCCCGGTTGCTTCACGGATTAAATTCAAATCCCTCTGTATCATCCAGAAGGCTGTTTGGGGCCACACTATCTGCAACTCTCTCGTACTAAATATTCCCCCTCTAGACCTCTGCGATCCTCTCGGCACCAACTCCTTGTGTGTAAAGCATTTCGCTAAACAGAGGACAGGAGGTTGATCGCTTTCCTCAGCTTGATCCCTTTTTTCCCTCCCTCTTCGTCTTGAGCAGGACTTTCTTAAATTCCAGAAGATCCTCAAGGCCTTCCTCTTTACCCCCTGCTTTCCTCCCTCTGCTAATCTCACAGTTGCTTGTTTGGTGTTCAGGGCCCTTATGCATCTTCAGGGCCCTGACCTCCTGTACTGAATCGCCTCAGCTTCTGTCTATCCTCAGCACTTGCCTCAGATCACCCCTGCACTCTTGTAGGCTTGCATTTACCTTACATTGCACTTCCCCTGTTGCTCACCCATGAGCACCCCCGCACCTATCTCATTCCCTCTCCCTTCTGCATTTGCACAGTCTCAACACTCACACAGCATAGTAGGTTCATCCTCCCCCCACTGTATTTAATATTTTGTATGTATTTTAATTGTTTCTCATCCCTTGTCCCCTTTCATGTTGCCCTGTGGGCACTTTGAAACAATATTTACTTACTGTATAAGCGCCTAACAAGCAAACAATAAATAAAAACATCCTCATGACAGGGGCAAGGCATCAAGAGTGTTAGAGATAGAGAGATGAAAAGTTGGAAAGGGCTGTATCAGAGTGTGAGTCAGCCAAAGGTGTAGGATGAGGATAGAAAGTAGCAGCGAAAGCCTCCACTGACAAACGTTTCATGGGCCGGGTGACTGAGAAGGTGGTGGGTGTGCTGGGGATGGCTTAGCCTGAGGGTCAGAGAGTGAGAGGTGGGAGGAGAGAAGAAAGTGGTCAGTTGTAACAAAGTAGTCATAAACATGCACACACTCCCACACCGGCCCGACACCAATAACTGAATTAATACAAGAGGCCACAACACACACACAAGACACCACTCACACTGGCCTTAACTATGGCACATACCCGGCAAACATTAGAATGTTCTCCTTGCAACAGTCTGCCATGGGCCACTCCTCCTGGGCTCTGACCACACATTAGGTCTACTCACGAAATGGGCAAATTCAAAATACTGCTCGTGAAAGATAAACGTTGTCCACGCTGTCCTCTGAACCCTCTCCTTTAAGAGCTCCTGATGACAGCTCAAACGTATTTCAGCAATCCTCCGGCCCCCTGCATTCCACGGGCATTCCGGATGACAGTTCACACGAATCTCAGCAGTCTGCAGGCCCTCCACATTCCATGGGCTTCCCGATACGACAGTCCTCCTCACGATAACCCACATACTCATATGCAACACAGAACCCAACTTGCCTTCTATTCCGGCCCAACAACGTCCAACATGAATGACGTGATCACGCTCGCTGCTCTCTTGACGCGCAGCGCATTTCACTGTCATTGTGCGTTCCAGCTTTCGCGCTGGAACGCCTCTTGATGACTCAAAGACGTCATCATTTTGCAACTCACTCCACCGAGTACACATCTCGGATGCCCTCCGTATGGTGAATCAACTGGAGACCCAGGCGCTGGCAAACCTCACTCCAGCGCTCCACATGCAAGGCCGCTCCTCTAACAACGTTGCACCTTCTTCTTCACTTGGGCACTCATTACTTGTGCACTGCAATCTCGCCACACCAGCTCGTCCAGCTTACTGGACCACACAGCAACCAGCCACTCCACTGTTGTGGTCGCCCGTGCACTTGTGCACCGCAATCTCGGCACACCTCCTCGCCCAGCTGACTGGCCCACCCAGCCACCAGCTTCACCACTGAACAAGGAAAGTCCTCTCCTGCTCTCAGACACCTCGCAGCAAGGACGTTCCTTCCACGGAACAGGAAAAATTGCAGGCAGTCCGACACTACTGCTAAACCGTTAGTCGCTCTTCTCAACACCTCTCTCCAATGTGGTATCAAGGACCCTACTCTTCCAGGCCCCCGGCTCCAACCATAAAAGAGCCTCTCTCCTCAGCACCACCCGGGCTGCTGGGCTGCAACTCCGGTCCGGACCTCCAGAGCTGCACTGCTGGCTGCTACCCAGGACATGGATACTTGGAGGGCGGTGTCCTGTTCAACTGCTGTCCCCTCCACGACAGGATCCCATCCTCGTCGCCTGTGTAACAAAGTGGTATTGTTCATCAACACACCTGAGCCAGCATGTAAGTTACTATGGGTTTATTAGTAAGTAGTACAGCAGGAACACCGGCACGTCCTTGCCAGCCAGCTCTCCTTTTCCAACTGCCCCCCATGGAACATACAATCAGATCACAACACTCCATCCACAGTGACATCACTACATTCCACACTGACATCACCACACCAGGGGAAGTGGAGGGAGACACACATTATAACATCAGTCCAAGAGAGAGGAGTGGTGAGGGGGTTGGAAAGGGTGAGGTCTGAGGAGATCAGAACATCAAGGGTGTGCCCTGCAGAGTGAGTCAGGCCAGAGGGTAGAATATAGAGAGATAGAGTCACAGAGGTTGCGAAAGGGCACCGAGGCAGGGCTAGTAGCATCCAGGTGGATGTAAGGTCTCTGAGGAGGAGAAGTTGAGAGGTAGAGGCAAGGAGGGGGGAGGAGAGAACAGTACACTCAGAGAGGAAGGGGGCAACCTGGCAAATGGTCTGTAGATGGTGGCCACAATGAGAGAGAGGACAGGAGAGATATGGATCTTACAGACCAGGCATTCAAAGGAGGAGTAGGCCTGCCTAAGAATGACAGAGCAGGGATTCACTCTGGGAAGAACAAGGCTACTCCCCCTCCGGGATGGTTGGTTCTGGGTTCGTAGAGGACCTTGTAGCCAACAGTGAGGCGTATGTCAAAACATGTGACAGAGCTGGCCATGAACCATGTCTTGGTCAGACCAAGTACATCCAAATCAAGCTCTTCCAGGAGACAGCAGATGTCCGAGGAGTGTTTGACAGTGGAGCAAGAGTTAAGAATAGCGATATGGAACAGATTGCCACCTTTGAAAGACTTCCGTGGAGGGGTACAGGCATGAGATACGCCCTGCGTAAGTGTTAGAGGTGCCAGAGAATGGGCAGAGGAGGAAGGAGAAGGCAGAACAGCCAGAGAAGCAGGAGAGGGTGCTAGAGAGGTGTCAGAGGGGGGAGAAGACAGTGCGCTCAGAGAAGCAGCAGAAGATACCAGAGAGGTGGCAGAGGAAGGAGGCAGCAGAGTGGGCAAAGAAGCAGCAGAGGGTGTCAGAGAGGTGGCAGAGGAAGGAGGCGGCAGTGGAGCCATAGAGGAGTAGTTAGTAGTAGCAGGAGAAGAAAGGAAGTTGATAAGACGCGGGAAGCGTCTATCGAAAAGGAGGAGATTGGCCTGAGGGCCCTGGACCAAGATGGTACCATTTAAGTAGACATTAATTACAGACTCCTCTGAACCACGGCACTGGCTGTGGTTCAGGGGAGTCTGAAGAGGAAGAAGAGGAGGGAAAGGGTAAGGATACTGTGAGGAGCAATGCTGAGAAGGATGCGCAAGACTAGGGGAGCGGGGACAAGTTGCATGGGGAGCAACGCAGAGAATGAATGCATGGGGAGCAACGCAGAGAGGGATGCGCTAGGCCAGAGGAGCAGGGAAAGTTGCGTGGGATCAGCTCTGGGACAAGTTGCATGGGGAGCAACATAGAGAGTTAATGCATGGAAGCAGCGCTGAGAGGGAAGCACAGTCCGATATGGTCTTGGAGGTGTGGAAGGGGGCCAGGAGGGCCTCCCACCGGGTACCACCATTAATGGGGGAGGAGGAAAGAGGATAAAGAACAGAGACCATATGTGGGGACCATAGGCCTGGAGAGGGAACGAGAAAGAGGATGTTGATGAGGGTCTGTCTGGAGGAAGCACTGGTGTAGGTAGCAGTGATAGGGAGGCCTGGGTTGGAAACCAGGATGTCCCTTTTGAGCTTCTTCCTACCAGACCTAATGAGAGGGATATGATAGTCGATATAATAGCAGTTAGAGAAGATAGGGAAGACAAAGAGCACCATAGAAGGTGTGGGGAGGAAAGGAAACGTGGGGGCAGCTCAAGCAGGATGGGGAGTCACACGTTAGGGGAAAACAGGAGGGAGGCACACAGGGGGGTCAACACAAAGGGAGCAGCAAGAAGTACAACACAGAACAAGAAGTGGGCCTTGCGAGGTCCTAGTGTGAGTGGGGAGAACAGTGCACGCAGTAAGATACATACAATGGAACTCAAGGTGTGAGAACGCAAGTACAGTACAAAATACACAGCTGGTGGTCAAAAGTGGCCCTAGAGGGGAAGAAGAGAAATGCAAGCAATGCAGCACGTAAACAGTACAATAGTGACCCAACAAAGCCAAACACTGGTAGTCCAAGGAACCTGAAAGTAAGAGAAATGCAGGCAATGTAATGGAAGACAATACAGTAGTGGAATGCAAAACAGTGGACTGAACAGTGTACTGGACACAGGATATAAGGGCGTAGGATGCAAGGCACAGGTGGGGAAATGCACTGGCCATGGTCCAGGGGAGTCTGAAGAGGAAGGAGAGGTGGGAAAGGGTAAGGATACTGTGAGGAGCAATTCTGAGAAGGTTGCGCAGGGCTGGGGGAGTGGGGACAAGTTGCATGGGGAGCAACGCAGAGAATGAATGCGTAGGGAGCAACGCAGAGAGGGATGCGCTAGGCCAGAGGAGCGGGGAAAGTTGCGTGGGAGCAGCTCTGGGATAAGTTGCGTGGGGAGCAACATAGAGAGTTAATGCATGGTAGCAGCGCTGAGAGGGATGCACAGTCCGATGGAGCGAGGACAGGCTGTGTGGGGACGCAGCCGCGAAGACGGGGGGGGCTGGGCCAAAGTTACAAGGGAACAATGCATGTGCAAGAGGGAGAAGGGGACAGGCACCCAAGTTTAGGGGGTTGTGTGGAGTGTAGCAATGCTACTCTCCCTCCCTGCAACTTCTTCCCTTGCGGCCGCAGGTGGAGGGTGAGGACGGCTGCGCTCACAATCTGCACTGCAACCCCATCACCGCCAAACACCTGCGTGAGGGCTTTGCTGCAGAGGGTCCGATTCTCGGTTCTTAAAGGCTCAGAGGCGTAGACACAGTGTTGCATGCTACGTATCGTCAGGTGGCGTCTCCTGCGCATCTGCGTCGCTCAACACTGTGGCCTTGTCCTGCCAGAGCTTTGCCGCAGAGGGTCCGATCTTCGGTTCTTAAAGGCTCGGATGCGTGTACGTAGCAGTGCATGCTATGTATCATCAGGCAGTGTCTCCTGCATACCTGCATTGCTCTACATCGCAGTCTTGTCCTGTGAGGGCTTTGCCACAGAGGGTCAAATCACCGGTTCTTAAAGGCTCAGAGGCGGGGATGTAGCGTTGCATGCTACGAATCGTCGGGGAAGCATCTCCTGCGCACCTGGTCACTCAACACTGCGGCCTTGTCTGGCGAGGTGCAATATTTACATTAATAAATATGTTCTGTGGCAAACCACAAGAAGGAGTCGGACGAGTTAGTGACATATTCAAGGGTTTTATTCAAAATCAGATTCAAAATGCCCAACTTTACCTATTTCTATGAGGGTAGTTCCCTAGTATGGGTGTACGTTAAAGTCCAAAAATAAAAGTCCTTCATCTGAATCCTAACCAGCTAACTGGCCCTGCAACTTTAGAAAAACCAAAACAAAATAATAGAGACCAGGACACAGCCTCTGGGGAGACCTCTGCCTGGTCCAAAAGTGGGATTTTATTGAATGTTCAACAAGAATGTTCTTCAGAGTTCTTGTAACACAGTGGGATATCCTTCCCAGTCTAGTTGTGGGTTTCACTCTCCCCTTTCTAACAAAGAAAATAGTCTCTTGCTGTGAACATTTCCATTCCTCCGTGATTTCTTGGAAAACAAAAAATAATCTTCTTTCTGTTCCACCTTCGAGGTCTTGGGACTACCCAAAGTTTTGTACTCCTTAGACGGGTTACTTTTCATTCACCAAAGCTATTTTACCTACTGTGGCAATCCATCCTGGTTTGTCAGAGTTTTGAAACTTCTGTAACTTTCTCAACCTCAATTCAAAATATTAATATCTCTTTCTTTCGCCATTTCATAGGGTATTGGCACATTCAGGTTTCTCAGGTTCCCGTTACGTGGATAGCTTTCTCAGCCGTTATTCACAATGTTCAGATCACTATCAATCCCCCTCTCATAGGGTGTTTGCACACTCAGATTTCTCAGGCTCCTGTACCCTTCATAGCTTTCCCAGCTGTTCTTCACAATGTTCTTACCTTTTACCAGTATTCTCTCTGTCAGGTTTCTGTAACCTAGTCGGCTTTCATAGTCTTCGCTCAATATCTCTGTCAGGTTTATCAGGCTCCCTGTAACCTCGTTGGCTTTCCCCATGGCTGTGTGTCTCTGTGGCTACAGTCCGACTTGTACAGAGCTCGGGCGATCTGGGCTCCATCACACTATCTCATCTCAGCATCTGTTATTGGCCTCCCGGACCACCACAACTTCGTGGTCAGCTACCAGACGAGATGAGTGTCTTTCGTCTCTGCTCCTATTCCGACCTGGGCTCCTCGGTCGGGTAGAACACCAACCTCCAGGAACTCGGCTAGTGTTTCACTTGCCTTCCTTGCTGCGCCAGGCTCTGCAGCCCTGTGGTGCTCCACCTCCCCAGGATGTCAATACTTCAGAGACTTGCCTCTGCATAGCTGATCACCTCCCACCATAGGAGTCTCTCTCTAATTCAAAGTTCCTTTTGGTTTTATACAAGTCCTCATAAACAAAACGGGTGTGTGCTTCTTTGACTATGGCGCTCAGACGAAATTCAGCATTGCCTGAAGCCAAAGAGTCTGAGGAAACGTCTCTATTCAGTGAATCCAAAATAATATCACAGGTAAGAGGGTTCTGTTGATGCTCTTTGACTGTGGTGTTCAGGCAAGATCCAGCATTATCTCAAGGAAGAGATAGAAGAAGTGTCACCGTTTGGTGTTTTCATAACAGGAGTAACAACATTCTTTTCAGTTCTCATATAGACAGACAATGTATTCCGGACTGTGAGTTCCTTATTGGAATGGGAGTTTTTATCCCCCAAAAGAGAGTCATTCACAGTAAGGTCCCACTTGCACAGATCCCTAGGGAGGGTCTTGCTGAGTGGGCTCACCTCCCTAGCCTCAAAAGGGGTGACTGCCACCTGGGGAGAAGGGACGAATACCATGGATTCATCACAGTTCCCAAAATATATCATTTATTCTCAGAGAGAAGTCAGATAGTAGATCCCAGTAAAAACTGCCTTCTTGCCAATGCACAAATATTGTCATGCCGAGCATTTATATGTTGGTGTTATTGGGGAGCAGCCTTGCTTGATTAAAGGTAGCATACGACATCCATTACTATGGTGAATACCTGGAGTTTCAATTTTTCAGATGCAGCACAGTAAAATACAATGATTTGGGGGGACTGGCCTGGCTGGGCACCCTGTAAAATGCGTCTACTGCTTGCTCCAATGGGTTTGGGGGTTTGATCTCTCACCCAAAGGCAATGAGATGCATGAACCATTACAAAAGGCAGTAAGGAGAACGGGAGATGATTGCTGTCCCCCCTGAACCCTGGTACCAACATGCTGAGAACAGATGAATTGGAGCATTCAAAAGTTATTGAGGCTCATCTAAGATGGTACCACTCAGAGAGGGACATGAAGGGGCTTAAGAAAGGTACTGTACTAAGGCGGTCAAACTCCTGATCCCAAAGAACAAATGAGCCACTCTACGATTCCCCATGGATGAAGGGGGAAAACAAGGTGTTGGGGCAGTGACAGTGATCCCATGGAGAGCAGTGATATCCGCTAACAAGTAGGGTACAGGCCCCCAGGGCTCACAAAGACAGCAGGAGAACCCAGTGTGTCACCAGCAGGTTTATGAAAGGCTATCTTTCAGCCTATGGTCGATCTAATAAGCTTGAAAGTGATCATAATTAAGGAGATTTATGAAATGGAAGACCCCACACAAACATTTTAGTGCATAGCGGGCCATTGCATGGATGCAATTCCTCTAATAAATTCAAGTGGGAGAGTAAGTGAAGAATTGAATAAAAGGAGTAGATCCTAGTGTGCACCCTGAAGTAAGGCATCTACTATTTCAGCTGTGGGGGCCTGACCTTCATTATAAAGAGAAACGCAATGTAACACTAACTTTGATTCAAAACCACAGGTAAGATTAGAAGAACAGAAATGTTGGCGAAAATGGCTAAACCTCAGAAGGTCAAACAAGGTGAAATATCAGCAGTTGCACAAATACACAGGGACTTGCAGTCCTCTAATGAGCCGAATGCTTTGGTGAATAAACATGATCTGGACCAATTAGGGAGTTCCAGCACATATCTCCTAAATACACCTTCAAGAGTAGTATAAATCTGATGCATTTGGGGATCTAGACAGCTCAGTAATCTGATCACTGGAAGAACAGAAAACATCAAAATCATAATTGTACTTTCCCTGCTTTGATAGCTAATGTTAGCATCTTTGTTTTTTGTCTTTTGTATGTTCTGATAATAGAAGTTCTGTGTTCGATAAAGAAACCAAGATAGATGAAAGAATTCAACAAGTTGAGCCCTTCTTTGTTCAATAACCATTAAAACTTCAGGTGTTTCCATTTTTTATGAACAGATAGCATCCCAATTTTTGATTTTTCTATTTTTATTTCTAATGAATTTCTCTGCACATACGCAGATAGAGCATCAAGGGATCGTTGGAGACCTATGGGGGTCTGATCACATAAGACAAAATCGTCTTCATAGGCTAAATAATTCTATGTTTTAGAGCCTAGGTGAGGAGGGAACAATCTTAGGTGTTAGTCTACCTTGGACCATTGAATCATAGTGTAAATACTCTAAAATACTAAAAAGGGAAGATGGACAGCCCCATCTATTTAATTTAGCCCATAGAAGAGATCTATTAACTATCAAATGCATTGGTTAAATTGATAAAGACAAAACAGTTAGATGCAAAAGTATCTCTTCTGTATTATGTGCAGTACTGTACAATTAAGTGTCACCCCCCAAACATTTCCTAAATTCTGATTGGAAAGAATCAATATGACCAGAACTATAGGACCACTTTACCAGTTCTTGAAGGATTATTGTAGCAAAGATTGTACTTGTAACTTCCATTAACAGTGTAGGATGGCAGTTTAATGGGGAAAGCCCATCATCCTTTTTATAAATTGGAACAAGATGTCATTTCATCCACGAAGAGGGAGTGGTTCTAGTTTTTATGATTGTGTCAAATAAATTGAATACGATTTTTGACCAGTTTTCTGGATTACCCTTGAGGGTGAGGTTGGAAAGGCCCCAGGGTAAGACCAGGTTTGCTTTTGAGTATTATTTCATAAATCAACTCCCTATCTAAAGTAATAGACCAGACTGCATTTGTAAGCGTTGTTTCTAACTTATAGCTGTTTGCTGGGGGACTATTTAATGTACATAAATGGTACATCCACAATTGCTCATTAATAGGATTGCACTGATGAGTTATATGGAAATTGTTTTATTTATTTATTATTTATTTTGTAAACATTTATTTAGGTCAGTTCACAACAATTATAAGGATCACATCAACAACAATAACACAGTGCATTAAGATACAAAGACAGGTCTCATAGTGAAAAGTGATGTTGTTAAGAAGTAAGTTAAGAAGTAAGAGCTTACAACAGTCTACACCTCTTGCAGACCCTTTCCCTGAATCCATTTGTCCATAATGGGGGGAATACCAGCAGTACCATAACCTATTAATTTATAATTCAGGAACCGGTGAGGATGTATGCTATCTTTATAATCCCCTCTACAAAGGCAATAGTTCATCATATTTATAAATCACCCCCTGCAACTACCAATACCCTCAGCCTTATCTTACTGCGGTTGTGCACATCTGAGATATTCTTTGAGGGTCCCCATATGTCTTTGGGTCTAGAACTAGCAGGGGCCAACTTGCAGAATTTGGTTTCTGTATCATTGCACCAGGTTAGGTCAGTCATCCATTTTCTCACCAGAGGTGGATCTAGGTTGGACCACTGCATGAGGATACATCTCTTAACAATCAGTAAACATGTTGCTAGTAACTTACTGGTGCTCCCACCCAGTCCGGGTAACCAACCAAACATGCAACATAAAACCTCCCTGGGAATATCCACTTGTATTTGTCCTGTCCTTACCAACACTTGATCCCAGAACACAGACAACATGGTGCAAGTCAACATCATATGTAAAAATCCAGACTCTGGTTCCAAGCAACGTGGGCATCTTCCATCAGCTGAACTATCAAATGTACATGTTATTTAACACCTTAAACTGTATTACTTTAAGCCTGGTGTTCAGCACGACTGTGCGTGTGTACATACACATGTAAGACCACATCTTGTCATCTAAATCCCGCCACTCATCTTCCTCACCCTTCCCCTTGCAAAGCTCTTCCTGAGTCGCTGTGCCCTGTACCATACAATAAATGTTAGACACTATGCTACTTGCTCAGACTGAGTTCACAATATATTGCAGGAGTAGTGTTATAGTTGGTTCTAACAGGTACCCGGGTGACCAACTACGAAATGCCATCCTAATACTGAAATACTGGAAAGCCAGCTTAAAATCACTCCCAGACTAAGCATTGACCTGTTCCCAGTTTGCCAACTGACCTTCTGGATAGAGCTTTGACCCAGTTTTTGTGTCGCTGTTTGATCAACTTGTGGTTTTTTTAAACGTAGGGAGACAGGCAAACCCTTAGTAGCTCTTAAGTCTCTTCTCTGCTCTATTTATTGTTTTGCATAGTACGTTTGTAAATGTGATTACGAGTTTAGATGGCTTTGGATTTCCCCAATGATTATGTTGAGATTTGCTGTGCCCAATTTATAAAAGGATGTTAGAATACTTGTCTACGTTTTTAAATTTTCAAGTCTTGGACGATGTTATTATAGGTCACTAGATTATCATTAAACCTTTGGACCAAATATGGGTTCCATATAATTCTATTGCGGCCACCATTTACCAACAACGGTTGCATAGATCTGTCATCGATATTAATAGCTTAGTAACTTCCCAGGTAAGTAACAGGGCTGAGTGGTCACTTTGAATGTTTTGAACAACCTAAACAGAGGAACAATTTCTGAACATTGAAGAAGATACAAATAAGTTGTTGATAATTGAACTAGATTTCTTGCTCGACAATGTACATTTAGGAGGAACATAACCACTAATATTCCTTTTTATTTGTTGCATACACCAGCAAATTAATCAAATCGAGCCAGTTTTTACCCCTAATACATGAATGGAGTCTAAAGAGAAGATGTGCACTGTCACCAGATTTTTTAACTACTGGAAAGCAAATACAGTTCAGATCGCCAGATATTAGCACACTATCCGAAGTGTGGCTCAGGTACAAATTTGACAATATTTTTGTTATTTTTTTGAACAAAGAGTTTTGATGTATCTTTACAGGATTCCAATAGATGTTCAAGACTAGGGTAACATCCATATCTGGATAGAGCGCTTCATCTCAGATTATTTTGAAAGTTTGTATGTCTGCCGTTGAAAATTGGCACTGTGATGTAAAAATACCAGTGTTACTTTTGATCGCTGCCCAAAGGCCTCCATAAGGGCAGCCTTTGGTTCCTTTTTTTGCTGGAATCAAAAATGTCATATAGCTATTTAGTATAGGTTTTTCCATGAGCCAAACGTTGTGAAGCAGAACAATATATGGGTATGTCTTGTTAAAGGGACTGGATGAATAAGAAAATAAATGCCTGAACCCGCTACAGTTCCAAGATAACACTGTTAATGATTGCAGACTAAAGACATTTTTTGTTTCACTGATATGGAAAAGGTTTGAGTCGTCAGGGAAGGGGCCAACCATCAGCAGTTCTGGTTGACAGACAAATGATCACTCTGCTCTTTGAACGTCTAGGCAGTGGCGTTGTTACATTGAATAATTGTATGGGCTAATGATTTGCTATGTTAATCCAACAGAGACTTGGATGGATCAGTCATACAATCTGATGATAAGATGTTAGTATTTAGTGAGAATAAATCATACTCTAGAGATAGAAGACTTGCAGTTTCCACCAATATTGCATTATGAATTAAACAAGAGTGAATATGTACAGTCCCTTAATGTAAACCATAGAAACAAGGACTCTCAATTTGATTAAAGTCAGATGAGTTAATGTAACTTAGATTAGGAATCCCATGAAAACGTGATAGGATATTCAACCTATTCAGGATGGATTCCCCATCTTTTTTCACCACAAGTTCGAAACCAAGGGAAAATGCCTCTCGCAGTGGTTGAGTATCTTCTTTATAGACTTTGCCTCCATTTGATGAATTATCATTAATTGCCTTTCCCAAAGTCGTTATGCAAGCCACAGAAGAAGAGGGTCCATACTGTGGATTTCGGTCAAATAGGCCCATAAATCTTGAGTTCATACGGATCAGAACAATTGGTGATAGTTCTAGACAGTCACCTTTAGGTACAGAAGGTAGATGATTGTTTGATTATACCGATGTTGAAGGGTGCGTGTTGGGTTTTCTTTCAGTAAAGGAGTACGTTGAGAGATTTTGTAGGAGAATAGAATCATTATTTAGAGTCTCTGGATTTCCTGTAGTTGAATCTAAAGGTTCGTCTTCAGCTGCTGCAGGTGAGCCTGACATAATAATATTGCCGATTGCCAGCAATTCGATTGCTAGAACTTAATTCCATTGAGGATGGAATCAGTTTTTGATTTTGTAAACTTTTTTTGTGTTTGTCACAGGAAGTGATGGCACACAACCTTTCAGCCCTCGACAAAACAGGCAGTGGCATCACATAGCATTGTTCCTCAGTACACTAAGAATTATATGGTTACAATATCACTGTAATATCATATACATTTCATCACCATATGTAGCGTTAATATCAGTGTGTATTACCCAATATCAACAAACTACTGTGAATCTAAACAGACGTCCAACACATCACTCGGGCTAAACTGTGAACAGAGCATCTCGAAGAGGCCTAAACCCCAGTGCACAGACATCAAGTGCCTGCCAAGTGTCTGGCCACAGACTGGAAACAGCAACGGACCAACACAAGTCCAACCAAAGAAACGATGGTCTAGAGGATTGCACAGAGCTGCGCCAGTGGGTACAAATGATTTGAAACCTTCCAGCCATCACCTTTCTGTTGTGCTTATTCGGTAAGTAACCCACCGTTTTTTTGTTAAATGGGAGATATAGGGGAAGGATGTGTTGCATGTCACAGTTACTGAGGTTTTTTATTTTAAAATGTAAACAGCAGCAGAAGCTCCATGCCATAACCTCTAGAAAAGGCCCATTTCATTATTTTCTTTGGTCCTTTATATCTTGCTAAATGCCAGCCACCTCCAGCCTCTAAGCAGTGGAACAGGAACTGAACCCATGTTGCACTGCAACCTCTTGTTCCCAAAACAAGTACGTTGCCCCTGAGCTATCCTTCCAAACATGTATATGTTTTGCTTGAGGAAGCAACAGATGGTTTACTACAATGGCAGAGGGAAACGTCATGTAAATTAATGATCTCACCTTGCGTCTATCTACAATGTGCCTGTGATGCAGGTCTGACAGATCTGGGTCAGGTCAGACAGTGCCCAGGCAGGTTTTGTGGCTCACTGGATGTGCAAATCAGACAATGAGAAACACTGATGAGACTTGCATTCATGCTGTGCTGTCACGGAGTACTGCTGGCTGCTCTAGCCTATTGCCAGCTAGCTAGACCTAGCCCCCATACCCTTCCTGTTGCTACAGTACTGGGTATGAGCTGCACAGACAGCCCCACCTCTGAACCCAACCCTTTCACATTCTTCACTAATGGACTGCCAATGCCAACCTGGTGGCTTCATGGATTTTCCTGCATCCCTGTTATTTCTTCAGCTAATGAGATCTAGATGTCAGGTGAAAAAAGCTGCATTTACAAAAGCCTTTTTTTCAGGTGCAACACAGATATCTGCTCTTGGCACTGCCTCTTTATCCAGTGACGCAGGGGTCGCAAGGACAGGTCGAGGGGTAGCAGAGGGGGAGCCGGGGTAGCAGCTGCTACCCCTGGCAATCCCCAAATTATGTCCCTGAAGAAGAAACACATCCTGTGCCTGTCTGCTCACCTGGCCCAGCACCCAGGATAGCCCTCCCCTGTGCTTTTGCCTTTAAATGAGCCAATTTACATTTATGCAGCACTTGTAAAGAACTTTCCTCAGAGGACAGTGGTGATCAGGTTTAAAGCCAAGTCACAAATCTCTGCTTGATGCTTCCTGTTACTGAATGCATCCTGACTTTACCCAGTTTAACCCTTCCCCCACCGCACTTTTGTCAAAGTCTCAACCGTCTACTCTAAATGAACTGTTGCCTCACTGTATTTTTCTCCTCAAGTCTAGATGAAATGTTGCCTCACTGTTTTTTTCTCCTCAAGTCTAGATGAACTGTTGCTTCAACATACGAATGTCTGTCCCACTTTAACTGTTGCGCCATTTTATGGTGCTTCTTAACTCTGTATGAATTGTTTGCGCTAGTTGAATTGTTTGGCCTAGTTTAATCGTTGCCCTACTATCTTTTGATCTATAAAATCCTTGATCAATTGTCTGCCCATGGTATGAAATTTGCCCTGCACTCTTATCTTCACAGCCAAGCACACTATATGCAGATCAGGAATGCCACAAGCACACATCAATTTAAAATCCCTCCCTACAGACATCGAACAACAGAATTCTACACCTCAACAATCAACTTACATAAAGCCAAACAAGGCACGCGTCGGGGTACAAATGCCTCTCAGCCCTTGAGACAGACCACCTAGAAAAAGATCTGCACACAGTGCCTGGGATCTTCTAAACGGCATGCATCAACACAACAGCAAAGCTATCTTGCATTTTTCCTCTCTCCAAAATAACCTAACCCACCCTCCTTTTTCAAATTGGCAAGAGTGCCAGAAGACCATGCAAATGGCAGTGGCGCGCATTATAAATCCCAGAAAGATAACGAAACAGTCTGCATGCTTAGGCAAGGATTAAAAGACGGGTCTAAAAGGGGAGTGAAAAAAGAGAGGAGCTGGACAAAAGGGTGAAAGAGATGGTAGAAAAGAGGTGCAGCAGAGAAGAAGAAAGAGGGTGAGGTAGAGAGCAAACAGAGAGGTACACTAATAGTGAGGCAAATAGAGCGGGATAACTAGAGATGGAGAGAGAGTAGAAGTGCAAGAGTGTGATACGAACAGAGAGGGATGGACACAAGCAGAGGTGGACGTCCAAAGAAAGAGCAACATGCAAATTCAAATGGCAAGAGCATGAATGTGAGATTTGAAGGGAAAGAGAGCACAAAAAGCACAATGGTAAGAGCAAGAATTGCAGAAACCAAAAGGGTATATGTGAAGTCCACAAAGAAAGGGTAAAGAGGCAATGAAAGTTATCTTTCTCTGCAAATGTCTTTTGCCCACCAGGGGCAGTATTGCAGAAGCTTTACACGGTCGCCAAAGCTTGTAGTGCACGTTCTCTTGTGCAAAGGAATACTTTGTATCCTATGGAAGGAAAGCATATGCAACTTGCAAACAATGCACCATGAGGCAAAGCTTTCAAAATACTGTCCTAGATTGGTGCGCTCTTGTGCTTCTTTTGTATCCAAAGCAGTGGCCCAGTGTATAAAGGTCAAGGATGCTTACATTCTCTTTACCTGGTCCTTACATCCTCACATTTTGCTTCTAGGTTATGGACCCTAATGACCTAAGCATCCATCCAGGATGGACCACCATGCCAACTGTAGCCAAGCCTATGACTCGCACACCGTTTCCCTTGGCGACTGCCGTGCTTACTGTATGCAGCTCATATGCCAGGTCATGTATACTCAGTCACTCTGTATCCAGACCAGAAGACCTGACACCTTGTGCCAATGTGAGAAACCCTTTAGTCCCTTGGAACATATCAAGACAAAGGCCATCCTCACACCACTCAGATAGATTTGGACCACACTGAGTATGTGAGTTTAAATGGCCAGGAACAGCCGGAATGTGTATAATGAAAGCTGGCTCATTTTCAAAGGGGAAGACTCCAAAGCCTGTAGCTAGAATAAGTATGATTGTGCTATGGGATATATATGAGCCACCATCAGCAGTCAGTGAATTACTGTCTGTATTTCAACACAATACTTAGCATAATCCTCAACAATGGTTGCACTGTGAGCAATTTAGAAAGCCTTGCTTGTTTCATGCATGAGCGAAGCGGTACTGGCTGTGCTATCATGGGCATGTATCCCCTTCCAACTGGTCCTGGTGAGCAGGTCTCTTGAACCTAAGTTTCCTATAAAATAACCGGAAGAGAGTTACAATAGCACCA
Source organism: Ambystoma mexicanum (assembly GCF_040938575.1). Taxonomy (NCBI): domain Eukaryota; kingdom Metazoa; phylum Chordata; class Amphibia; order Caudata; family Ambystomatidae; genus Ambystoma; species Ambystoma mexicanum. Next base: position 1,030,270,706 of record NC_090924.1, read on the forward strand.
TTTCATCTGACTCTTATTAAAATATAGACTTACAGCCCCATAAACTCACAAAATCCCTTAGGTGTTGACTTATGTTATGGGCATGCTTGGAATACTAAATTCAATATAATGCCATTCAATATCGCTACATAGAGCCCAATACAGCCTTCATTGCCAGCTACACTTAACCTGAGTGGATTAGCCACTAGTGTGGCCTCATTTTACTAAGCAAGAGTGGTGCTACACATTTTTCCCGGCCCCATGCACCTCTTTTGGTGTGATGGAGAGGTCCTGGGACCTAATATGTTCTGGGTTTTGCTCCTCATAACTAACATTTTGTCCAACGATTGCTGCATTACTAACCAGACAAAGTGGATGATGGTCACCGAAAAGAGCCTTTCAGTAGGCTGGCCTGGGGTGAACCACCTGCTGAGCTGGCACTGAATCTCTTCCCAGTGGACACCTGCAATTGTTTGTTGGCTTTGTGCTTTACTTTGTCGGAGCCTGCCAGCCTATGCATTTAACCTTAGGTGGCATCACATTAGCATCCAGGGACCACCTGCTCCTGTTCTAGTATGTTACAATTGATACAAGACTAAAGCAAGATCTTTTAGTTGTGTGACCCTCAAATGGGAAGGTAACATGTTCCCCTGTCCAATGAACCTTCGACAAATACACACTGGCTACTGGTTGTTGGCCAGAGATGAGAAGGGAGACAGCAGGGGTAGCAAGGGCGACAGCAGGGGTCGCAACTCCGGCTCCTAGAGACCCCGAAATGACATCCCTTTCTGCTAGACATTTCCACCATTTTGTTTTCCCTTTCATCAACATGCACCATTTGCCCCAGTATTGTGGAGTCCAAGTTACGGCCAGATGAAACAAGTTTGTTAGATTTATTGACCGGTGATAAGGCTTTCTTTTTAATGATAGCAGTGATATTTTAGGGGTACACAGCATTCAATATTTGTATAGCTGTGATCTGTTAGTCCCGTACAACATTTGGGACACTTTGCTGCGAGGTAATGGGAGACGCTAATGATGCTTGAAGTGATGCTTGAAGCGATGTCATGGCCGGACCTGTTTTACTGTGCAAAGCGTAGGCATACTTTGCGTAGGATAACCTAAACGGTCTTTAATATTTTAAAGTGAAACATGAGTGTAGATAGACGCAAGACGGTTTTCAGATAGTACTCATGCAACTGCGTCACTGTCCTACACTGCAGCACTTGGACTTGACTTGCAGCACTCCGTACATGTGCTCCATGTGGCGTGGGTGGTTAAGTAGATTCCTCCCAGAAGTATGCACGAAAAACAGACACAGAGTCAGCTCAGTCACGCCTTCCTCCAACTAAGTTTAGCAGCAACAACACTCAACTTGCAGCACTCTGAGCATGGTCCATGCGGCATCAGTGGTTAAGTAGGTGCCTCCCAGCATTATGCATGAAAAACAGACCTGCAGAGTAATCTCGGCCATGTCTTCCTCCAACAAGGTTTAGAATCAACTGCACCCTATTTGCAGCACTCTGTGAAATTAAGAAGGAGATACAGGGGAGCATTGCTGAGCTGTCACAGAAAGGATCTGGGCTGGACAGACAGATGCTTGCCACAGAAGAAGGTACTGGAGAAGCAGAAGATGCCCTCGGTGATCACAACCACGAGATTTCAGAACTAGCGGCAAAGGTTAACACGCTAGATGCACAACTTGCAACAGAAACAAGAGGACTGTGAAAACATATTAACAATATACGCATTCAGCAGATTCCCAAACATATCACAAACAAGGCTCTCCAAGTTTTTATCCAGGACTTGTTTCGCTCCCTGTTACACTAGCCAGATGGGGTGAATAGGACACAACTGGACCCAAATAAGCAACCCTGCCTGAGAGGATTGGATCTGCGATGTACTCGCAAGAGTATATTTTTATACATTAAAGAAGATAATTATAAAAGCCATGAGACAGAAGCCATCCATTCAGTTTCGGGATGGACAGACAAGATGATTCCATGATTTGGCTGCAGCCACACTCCTGAATTGGAAAAACCTTCAGTAAATGACAGACTCGCTTCAATCCAAGCAAGGGAAAAACAGATGTGGATTTCCATGCTTGCCCAACTGTAAATGGGAAGGAAAGCATTGGTAAATCTCGACATTGAAAGAAGATCTTCCCTTTCTGCGCCCAAAAGAACAAGGTGAAACCGTCAACAGTCAAGATGACGGTGAGAGTGCAGAGACACAAGGTTCCCAATGCAGAAGATGCACCATAGTTGGTAGAATTGGGGGCAGAAAGACAGAGAGAGGAGGAATATTAAGATCTGCAAGGGAAGAGGAAAGGACAGAAGAAAAATAACCAATACCAATATTAAAATGTCCTCTAAGGGAAATGTACATTGGTTGCAGCTGAACTTAGTCCTGAAGGAGGTCATTATCCATAACGTCCTTAATATATCTCCATTGGCTTTGAAAATTGATGCCATGGTTTGAGACAGTAATTGTGATTAGACCACTAGCAGTGTGATTGAGAGTCAGGGTTATAAAGGGTGGCATTGGTACCGAGGCCCATGGGAAAGAGCTGCCATATTGTTATGCTTTTATGTTCGATTAAGAGTGGTACGAGGAATTTTCTTCCTCTAGCCCGAAAAGGAACACATTTTGTTTACAGTTGATAATGTTGCCAATTCATTGTTTATGTTTCAGAGGAATATTTCACATGGAAAAAGGAAAGAGTCTCACTTGAGGTATATGTCTAAGCTACAATCTTATTAAACTCGTCAACCATTAGAAGCCCTCTTTAGAAATAAGATGTTTAATGTTCAGTATCTCAATTCACATATCAAACGAAAGTCAGTCCTGAAGAGGCTGCAATGTGTAGAGGTAATGGTAGCACTTCTCTTAGAAACATAGTGGAGCCAAATGAGAAGCTTAGTGTGGAGGGAACTATTCAGAGACCTAATTACTCTTTGTTCTCTCTATGCCCCATATGAGAAAAAACAACAATTCCTATTAGACCTCCTACCCCAGCTTGCAACATTCATGAAATGCTACTTCATAATAGGCAGAGACTTTTATTTTCTACCCAACCCTACAGTAGACCTCTTTTATGTCTCTTGTTGACTACAAAAATGCATTGATTTTAGCTAGAATTCTACAGAAGCTTGGGCTGGTTAATGCCTGGAGATTCCCTCACCCCTTTGAAAAACATGACATCTATTATCCGTTTCTCCACTGAAGTCAGGATAGGCCTGCTCCCATATCTTTCAGAAGTCAAGAAAGCACCTAGAATCATATCAGATCATGCTCTGGTTATTTGTGAAGTCAGGATAGTCAGACCGATCCCAATGGCGACCACCCTGGGAGCTCTATGACCCGTTAATTAGAAAAACAATTCTTCTAAGAGATGAAATAGCAACTGTAATCTCTCGTTACTACCAGGAGAATTCAACTTCAGCCATAATTAAATGCAGTCTGTGGGATGGATTTAAAGCTTTGGTAAGGGGGGAGTTGATTAGCTGATATTCCCCCTATATGCAAAATATAGGGATGCCATAATGCAAAATCTAGAAGCAGAACAACAACAAAAGAAGCAGGAACATAAATTAAACAATTCACTCAAAACCCTAAGAGAACTGAAAAACATCGGATGAAAATTAGGGCCGAACTTATCGGTTTAAGTTTTCCCAATCCTTCACTAAAACCAAACAATACTACTATGCCCAAGGGAACAAGGCAAGCTGCATCCTAGCTTATAAACTTATGACGATGAAAACTAAGAAGCAGATAATATCTAATGGGAAAAGAAGGGGTGGGGAGATATAAGGATGAGCAAAAGAAAACAATCCTATTCAATTATTATTCAGTAATGAAGAGAGAACCCTTAGACGCAATCCAAAAGAAATAATATTTAGATGTTGTACACTACACCTCCCTGAATTAACAGACCAAGAGAAACATGTGCTTGAATGCACCAGGTCCGAAACACGAAGCGTTGACTTGCGGTCCATGCGCGGTTTGGGGTTATTCTGTGCAGTAGTTAGATGGATTTAGCATAATTTAGCTGCATTTCAGGTGTTATGTTGCGTTATAATATGTTATGATATGTTCTTACCTTAACTTCCCTGCAACTAACGTTTTTTCCTTGAATTTAAAAGGTTTTGTTACAATGTAACGTCCCGCAACTAAAGTTTTTCCTTAAATATACATATAGTAAAAAACTTTGTAGAAGGGACATTACGGTCACAATTAAAACCGAAAACCCCCATAAATTCACCAGTTATCATAAGCTAAGCAACCATAACTGACGCTACCACCGTGCACTGCTAAGAGTAACACCCAGGACATCAAAGATGACATCACAATTGTCATTGATTACATCACTGATGACATCACATATCTAAGCCACTTGTTTTTCTTCATTGACATTCATCTAGACCAAGGGCCTCATTACGACGCTGGCGGAACGGGTTAATGGGTGCCGCAAAAGGAAAACCTGTTCCGCCACATTACAAGGTCCCCTCGCAGGACATGGTAAGCATGCCTGGTAAAATGGTGTAAAACCAGGCGTGCTTACCGGGTCCCGTGAGGGGAAGAGGGAGCAAACAACGGGCCACTCGTAATCGGCCCGTTGTTTGCTCCCTCTCCCATTCCCATTCAGCCCTATGGGGGCTGAGATGGGAATGGGGAAGGTCCGGGTCCTTGAAGGGAGGAATTACCGGGCCCTCCGAACTCGGAATGGCCCAGTAATTCCTCATTCTGGGAACCCGGACCCGGAAGCGAATTCGGCGGCAGACATGCCGCCAATAGCGGCATGGCTACCGCCGAGGTCGTAATGAGGGCCCAAGTGTTTTTGTACATTGACAGTCAGAATATGGAAATTCAAAAGGTGCTATATATTTGGACGTGAAACTTGCTGTATGTTCTTAAAGTACTCACCTTAGGGTTTGCTCTCAGCGAATGGTGCACATACAAAGGGCAATAAGCAGGCCTCAAACACACAATTAATTTGTAAACATGAAGATGAACTTTAATGTTATTGACATTTTCTGGTGATGTTTCTTTCTTCCTTACTTTAGTTTCCCTGTATGTGCCTCTGATTTGTATGCATTGTGGATCTTCATATGTGTTGTTTGTACTAAAGAAAGTGTTTAGTAAGTCCTGAATTGTTAGCTACATATTCCATGTTTAACATTACTCAAAACTCTGATAAGGTACCATTGATTATTTTACAATCCAAAATTGCCAGATTAAAAATATTGTTCTTCGATGGTGCATGCTGCAGCCATTGCCTATGTGTGTGTATGATTAGGTTTGTGTATTAACAACACTCCAATATACTGTTATGTTTAGATGAGCACATTCTTTAACACATTAAGCAGTACATGAAATCATCCGTGACATCTTGTTCCCAACATTATAAACACAACACTTATCATCAAAATTAATTTCATATGTGATGTCATCAGTGATGTCATCTATGACATGTGTGACGCTTAACCTCGCCCAACACCACATGGCGATCACCAACCGAAATCACACCTACGCTCAGTGAGTGTATCCGAACGGAAGCTGCCAACAGCACATTACAGCTCTCTTGCTCTTTTTCCCCGCTCAAGCCTACTAACTACCCCCCTCCCTCCTTGCATTACAGATCCACCAGACCACGAAGAGATGATGCAGGTCGCAGAAGTGTGCCATATGAGAGCCTTTAACATAACATATGAGAAATGTGCTGCACAGAGGTGTGTTTGGAGCCTTTGTCCCATTTTACCTGTCACCGTTGACTACCGGGTGCTCATTACAATGTTAAAAGACATGGCTATCGCAAATGCTCTATTACAATGGATTTAATCATTTGTGGATGAACGTGCATGCGCAGTAGCTACCCCCTCCCGCTTTCAATCTATATTTCATCCATTTTCTTTAGTTGGGGTACTAAAGGGCTCTGATCTGTTTCCTCTATTGTTTACCTTATATATTTGACCGCCACTTCATATTTTTTGCATTTTTTAGAATATTTTACTTAAAACTATTCAGGTGATATGCAGATGCCGATTACGATTCAACCAACTGCATCAGATAAAAATTCCAACTTTACCACCTGCATGATTGGAGCAGACCACTGGATGTCAAGAAAAAAGCTGAACTGCAACAAGACTGTGATTATGGTCATTGGAGCCCCTGCAATATTGTGGCTGAAAGAGGCCAGTTTCACTGGGTTCATGCACTGAAACAGTTACTTGCGTGAGAGATGTTGGCATAGTGTAGGATTTTGGGGTAAAACTAGAGCCTTGAGTAAATGTTGCACTAAAATGTTTCCACTTCTTCTTAGGATCTATCCCTTCTTACTACCCTATCATAGGACTCAGGCGATGTTAGCACTTGTTTGTCACCTTGACTACATAAATGGGGTCTATTGTGGGCTACAGCGGGGTACCCATATCAACACTCATGGCAGCAAAAGGGGTTTTGGGGACTAACCCCCACAACTCTTACCCAGATTGTGGGACAGGCCTGGCAGTGGCTGACCCCCTTGTAGTCCCCCGGCCCTGAGTCAAGATGGGTCTCTGTCGCCCCCTGACAGGGTCATGACCCTGACCCTGTCACATACTGCAATGCACATGCTCCATCAAACATGAACAATTCCTTCTGTGATTGGGGTGCTTTGTACTGGTAGCAAGTTTGTGAGAGAATCGTTTTTATGTCTGGGTGTATGCAAAAAAATGGATCAGGCCAAAGTTTATAAGGGACCATCTAGTCCATGATATCAGAGTTGATCACCTTTACTCACAAAATGTGCTTTTTCCTTTGTTCAAGGAATTCGAGAACACAAAACAGCAGTCTTATTTTTACAGCACAGACCGCACTGCTCTGGAATAAGCTATCCATCATGTTGGAGAGCGTTCTTGACCATCTATGTTTCGCAAACAAAAGTTAAGTGAGGGAGGACTGATCCTATAGCTGTTGTGCTAATGTGAATATGTATTCTCACAGCAAGAAGCCACCCTGGAGATGAGCACTCTACAAAAGATATATAACAGAGGATGGTCTAAAGCTCCTAATGTGCACTTTCCAATTGAGTCTTCCCCTGCAGGTGCCATCAGAAAAACATGTGAGGGAAGTGTGATGTATGTTAGAACCAGGTGGAAAAATAACTGTGGAAAGCAATTACACCATTCTGCCTGGCAAATTACCACACAATGCTCATATCGCGTCTAACTGTGTTAGCCAAGCCTTCCCTCTCCAGAGAGTTATTGCTCCCTTTAAAATATGGGGCAAGTAGACCCCCTCAAACATCCTTTCACCAGGTAGTTTATCTCTTCATAAATACCGATAAACAATTTCTTCAAGTACAAAAAACAAATTGAACTTTTTACTGAAACAAATTATTTTAAAAGAAAGATTGATTTACAATAGAAGTGGTCAGTTATATATGAATCATGAGATGCGAATATGATGAAGAATGAGAGTGAATGAATGGTGGGAGACTGTATAAGTGAGCTGAACATTTTTATTGAACAGAGTTTGTGGTATTAATTTTGTAAATTGATGTTTGTAAATCAATCTTTCTTTTAAAATAATTTGTTGCCATAAAAGTTCAATTTGTTTTTTGTACTTGAAGAAATTGTTTATCGGTATTTATGAAGAGATAAACTAGATGTGAGATGCCATCCCCCTCCCCCACTAGTCCATAGTTTTGCTCTTTGAGACATTATATATTTACCAGAAAAAAATGTAAAACATCATCCAAAGGTTGAAGGTCACATCAAAGGTCTGTTTACTGATAGGCTGCATTCTTGAGTCTTGCCCAACTAGGGTGTCTATGTACCTTACTGTTACTACAAGGGGGATACACATAGTATTGTCCATGCTGTAGATCCATAGTCTAGTGTAAGGCACGTTGTACAGTTTACTTTTAAGGGCCTTTCTGAAGTTTCTTCTTGGTTTCTTAGGGTACCTTCTCAGGGTAACTGGCAATTCATTCAAGAGGTTATAGCCTTAAGTGCAGGGAGATCTTGGCGGTCATTACAACCTTGGTGCTAAGTGCACCAACTTTACCACCATGGTGTAAATATGGTGTTATATTTATAACATGCATAATACCCAGAAGTTTCTAAGCACAGAACCAGGGATCGAACCTGAGTTGTTCCGTGTCGTCTTGCTTCTTCGGTGAGCATGTTGCCCCCGAGCTATCCTCCCGAGACTTATTTCTCCTCAAAAACCCAAACTAAAATGTACTTGATTACAGGATTTCGAAAATCAAAGATAGCCCTACAGCACTGGAGATACCCCCAAAGGGATAGGCCTACGTCATGATCAGGTTAGAGTGAGCAGAAAAAGAGAAAAAGATGGTGGTGGCGCGAGTTATGGTTGCTTAGCTTACCATAACTGGCGAATTTCAAGGGTTTTTCGGTTTTACTTGGAACCATAACGTCCCTTTGACAAAGTTTTTTCACTGAATTTGAAAAGTTTTTAGCAGCGCAACTTAACCATAACGTCCCTTTAACAAAGTTTTTTCACTGAATTTCATTGGTTTTTAGCAGCGCAACTTAACCATACCATCCCTTTAACGAAGTTTTTTCACTGAATTTCATAGGTTTTTAACAGCGCAACTTAACCATAACGTCCCTTTAACAACGTTTTTTCACTGAATTTCTTAGGTTTTTAGTAGTGCAACTTAACCATAACGTCCATTTAACAAAGTTTTTTCACTGAATTTCATAGGTTTTTAGTAGTGCAACTTAACAATAATGACTTTGACTTTATATACATGTCATATGGAACTGACTGAATCTCTTCTACTGTACTTTATGTCCGCGAACTCATTTAATGTTCGCGGACATGTTCGAAGAACAGTACCACTACCTAAAAACTCTGGGGGGGTATGTTTGATTATTATATCATACCATAGGAACATTTAACAAATTCAAAAAGGAGCACACAAACACATTATATGTGCTAATACATAAGAAATGTAACCCACATATACAACACACTAACCATTCATTTAAATGCACTATGTTCTAAAATGGGATATACCACAAGAAGATAAATTGGCTTCCAACATATTATCTCACAAACACGACAGAACTGAGAACAAGAGCAGACCCACTGAGTACATAGGACATATCTTACCTGAAATAGTAAGTGTACTTAATTTTATTCATATATTTATAAACTTTCTGAATTAGATAAAAAAATATATTATCTTTTTTTTTTTCTCTCACAGAAATGTCTAGTACTCTGGAATGGCTAGAGGAGCATTTCCCACATGAAGAAATGTCACAAGATAGTGAAACTAATGGTAAACACTTTATAATATAAACCATTTAATTATTATCATTTTGTATACATTTAACATATATATATTTTTTTTTTGTACAGAGCATACCAAAATAGAAAATACTTCAGGAAAACCTGGATAACACTTTTCACAGTATAGAAGAAAACATGGATTTATTGTTGACTAATTTTAATAATTTGAAAACTTTTGTGGAAGATCATTTTAAACCAAAAACCTCGTACCATTGCCCCACATGTACTTGTCCCTCCTCACCATATCCCCGTCAAGTATCCCCAAACCCTCTCCATAACCAAAAACGTTTTGATGAGACTTCCATCCCTTCTTCACCTAATAACAATCATGTTGAAACCACTAATTCTCCTGTTTTTGTTTCTGCCTCACCTTCTCTGTCATAAATTATTAATATATGTTAAATAAAGTTTCATTTTTATATTGTGTTGTAAATAGTTTCGTTTTTTTTTTTAAACAATGTAGGTGTCCGCGGACAGTGCAGGTGTTCTGAAATGTTCGTAAATAAACGAAAATGGAGGTGTCCTGAAGAACACTATACCTGTTCGTACTGTTCGCTAGCAAGATGAAACTATTCTAAGAACACACGCAGTGTCCTAAAATGTTCGTAAAAAAAAAATTAAAGTGTCCTAAAGAACACTATATCTGTCCGTAGTGTTCGCTATCAAGTTTAAACTGTTCTAAGAACACACGCGGTGTCCTGAATTGTTTGTAATTAAACAAAAATGGAGGAGTCTTAAAGAACACTATACCTGTCCGTACTGTTCGCTAGCAAGTTGAAAATGTTCTAAGAACACAACTGGTGTCCTGAAATGTTCGTACATAAACGAAATTGGACGTGTCCTGAAGAACACTATATCTGTCCTTACTGTTCGCTAGCAAGTTTAAACTGTTCTAAGAAAACACACAGTGTCCTGAAATGTTTGTTTCACGTGTGACACAATTTTAATTAGTTCAGGACCGGAACAGTGTCCGTAGAACATCAACGCGCATGTGCTAGCCAATCTCTGTGCATTTGGTGTCCTGCGGACATGCGCTTCCTTCGCGGACTTGTTCGCGAACAGATCATATGACCGCGCCCACGCTGATCGCGTGTTCTGAATGTGGACACTCTCCGTGTCCCCAAACCAATTAAAAGTACATTTTCAATTAATCCATAATATTTTTCAATAAAATTCCACCATGGCACAAGTCCCACATAGTAATCCTGAGTTTCTACATACCTTTTGAAACCTTTCAAACTTTTTTTTGTTTTCAATCTGTCCGCGGACAGCGCGCATGCCCGCGGACAGCGCACAAGCACCCCTATAAAAGACCACGCCCTAGAGCTTATTCTCATTGTGTTTCTGGCTATTCTTCAGAACACAGCAATTTTTGCTGCCACCTGCAGATTACACCATTATCGAGATGGCATCCCTGGCTGCTGAACTGCCACCTGGTGCTGCACCTGCTTCAGCACCACCCCCACCCCCTCCACCACCCCACCTCCCCAAGGGCCTAAAGAGGGGAACAGGAGTGAGGATGCAGAGGAGGAAGAAGAGGATGATGAGAATGAGATAGAGGAAATCCCTACTACCCGCACTAGGCGTGAGTCTTGGGTGTGGCGGTTATTTACCATTCATGGGAATGTTCCTAAGGCTCGTGCGAACCGTGTTACCTGCAATGAGTGCAAAATGATGCTCAGTCGCGGGAAGCACGGTAAGTACAGCTTTGGGACCACTACTATGACGTGACACCTGAGGTCATTTCACTCTGGGGCTATTCGCAGGGTTGTACCTTGTGAAGAACGTAGCAGGTTGATTTCCTCTACTTCATCCTCTGTTTCTGATCCTGTCACCACAAGGACCACCTCTGTGGGACAGCGTCTTCCTCAAGCTGCCTCACAGGCCATACAGAATGCTGATGACCCTTACCTTTTCGAGGGTCACAGTTGTATGTATGTACTGTGACACAGTACTCTGCAGGGGGGAGCGACTTCGTAGTGCTTTTGAGACTATCGTCTCAGAGCACGAGAAGATCTGCTCACTACCCAAATAAAACCCACTCTACATCTTCCTCTCTCAGCTCACCCTTTCTGATCCCTGTGGTTGGTCCCCCCCCTTTACCTTTCTTTCCCCTCCTCTCCTAGTGTGTTGTGTATAAAAATCCAAAAAAAATACAAAATATCAAAAATCAACAAAAAAAATAAGGCTCTTTTCAGAGCCGCCTTTCACAGTTAAAAAATAGAAGTGAAAATAAATGAAGCAGGGCCCTTTGTATTTTATAGAAGTCCGGGGACAGTTCGTGAACATTTAAAAAATTGGGTTGCTACCCTATTACAAACATTGCAATTTTCTCTGGGAGGAAGTGGTGGCTCTGAAAAGAGCCTTTGGGAGGTGTTTGTAAGTCAAACATTATAAATGCTTAACACCTATTTCAAAATGGATGTTGTAATTCCATAAAAGGTTGCAATGCATTTTGTACATTTCTCAGAAAAATCTGACTGCCACCATAAGTAAGATGGACTCCATCTTTGCGAAAAATGTTTGTACTATGAAACAGAATATTTTCATTGTGAAAAGAAGACATGCCAAAATCTTTTAGAAAGGCACAAACAGCTTTATGAACATTGCGCCTTGCTTTTTCCATTTGTGGACCAAATGAAGAAGAACAAAGCCACATTTGTCTCTGCGCAATCCATGAAAATATCACTTGAGAATTAGGAAACATGTCCATAACCTTCCCAAGTCCTTCTTTCATAGCAAATTGCAAAAATAAATTCCAGTCACATGTCCTAAACTGTTCCCTCCACAATGAATTACAATTATGTCTGGATGTTGCTCTGTCTCCAAAGTAGCACAGAGAGGTAGCAAGTCCAACCACTTCATTCCACATACTCCATGCCAGTGTACTTCCACATGTGGGAATCCAAGATCTAGAGCTACTGCATGCACCTTCAACCAATATATCCATGAATCTCCCAAAATCCATACAATCTTTTTCCTAAAATACACAGACATAGCTATCTGTTGTTCTCTCAACAAAAACAGTATATGAGAAACTCTCTTCTGGCACAACACACCCACTAAACTTTCCTGACCAATCCCTTTTAATACTCATTCTCATTTGCATGACTTCTGAACCCAAAAATCCCCGGATGTAACTCCTGATGTCCGCGAACTACCGCCATGTCCGCGGACATATCGTAACATGAACAGCCCTTCTACCATTTCCACTTCACTCTCTCTGCCATTCCCTCATTGGATGTAGCTAAGAAGTCACATGACCATGCACCAATCACATTCAAGACCTCTACATCTAACTACATCATCATAGATCATCACTGCAAATGTACTGTGAATCTCTCTGAGTACAAGTGTCATATCATTGGCAAGCACCATCTACCAGAAATACTGTACAAGTCTCCAAGATTTCGTCTTGCAGCTCCATGCATATCCATATGCATGAACACAAACTTCAGGTATGCATATTTTCTGTACAGTAGATGAACACATTTTCAAACAGACTTTTAGCTTGTGTAATCTGTAAAATTAATTTACTGTATTTTTTTTCAATTTCCTAAAATCAACTATCACTTATAAACCTTTATACTATTTACTTTCTTTATACACACACACTCAAATCATGTTAAACTAACATTTTGGGGGGGGGGGGCGCTGTTGCGCAGCCAGCAAGATGGCTGCTTAGCTCTATCGCTCTGTGGCCCGTTAGCTGCAAATCGTCCCAATCAGCGGTTCTACGAACATACTGGAGCCGAGACCCTGAGCATTCCGCTGCCCACCGCCTCTACATCATCCTGCCCTGTTTTGGGGCGAAATCGGAGTTTTGGGGCTGCTTCACCGCCGGCTGAAGCTTTCTGGGACGCATGATTCCTCCGTAGCCCATCCCCCCTGCGCCCTCCGAAGGATCACTCTATGGCGGCGGCCGGCTGCCTGGCTTTTGCATCTGCCGGTGTGGTGCACGGCCGCCTGAGGCACTGAGATCCCCTCCTCTCCGTCCTCCCACCCTGGACTTCACCGTTGTGTTCTGCTGAGTGGCGCTGCTCTCCGCGCCCCCACTCTCCCTGTGGGGGTGCGCCTGGGCTCGCAGCCTGTGGGCGCGGCTTCTCTCACCAGCCCGCTCCTGCTCGTGGGCGGCGGTGACGGCGCCGGTCCCCTGGCGGGCGGACTCACACCGGAATATAGCGGGGGCTGCTGGAGCGGCCCCCGCACTAACACCCTGTCATTCCTGCCTTGCGGCTCTGCCGTCGACTTTGCTGGTCCCGTGGGACGGCCGGGACTGGCGGCCGTGCCGGAGCCTCCTTGTGATCGGGCTCCTGCTATTGATTGGGGCCCCGCTCCCGCCCGCATCTTCAGCTACAGGTTGGAGGCCTGCTCCCACCCGGATCGTCATCCACACTTCGTCCCGCAATATCCCAAGTTGAGAAGGTCGGGGGTGCGGGTCGCTGCGGACTGAGCCCATCTGTGACTGCCTCATCCTTGGGCTGCGCCTGTCCCATTCCACGAGGGACAGTGGCCCCCACGCACACCAGACTCCCCCGCGACCATTCACCTTGCGCTGATGCCACCCTGGGCGGTCCACCATTCTCCTCTCCCCAGTCTGCGCACCTACTCGCTACACCCTGGGTGCACCAGGAGCCCCTGACTGTGCTGCCCTCCATTAATGGCTCCCTTTGCCTAGGCCCTCCTGGCTCAGAGGCGGGCGCCGCATGATACTGTCCCTCCCAGCCCATACTGCCGCTGGACACCTCGCTTGCCCCTCAGAGTGGGCCCACCGCCCTAGAACACACCTGTTGGGAGTGCTCCTTGCTCCTGCCTCCTAGGCAGTTGCCGACCCATCGCTGATTGTGGGCCTAGTCCCTCTATAAACCCCCTGGGCCCCATTGCTGTCTTTCTACAATACTTTCTCTGCTGCTCTCAGAGTGCCCCCAAAGATGTCCGGCAAAGCACATGGGGCCAACAAGGCTGGAGCAATGGACAAGTTTGACAAATCGCTTGCTAAGCAAGACCAGGCTGGTGCTGCCCTCCTTCAAGACGACCCGGATGCATCCTCATGTTCTCCTCAGCCAGACCTTATGACACTCATGGAGTCTATGGCCAAAAACTTTGTGTCATTTCATGAAAAATTAGATGACATAAATGCCAATGTAGCCTCACTACGCACCAAATTGGATCAGCATGGCACTAGGCTGGTGGAGGCCGAGACCAGAATTGGGGCCACTGAGGATGAGGTACACGTGCTCCAGAATACGGTCTCTGACTTGGTGCGAGATATGAAGCAGGTCAAGGCGAAGTGCGATGACTTAGAGTCCAGATCCCGCAGGAATAATATCCGCATTGTGGGGGTTCCTGAGGCAGCCCTCAAAGGCAAAATGGAACTTGCAGTCGAGACCCTTCTGAGAGACCTCCTGAGTGATCCTCAACTTTCCCCTTTCTTTACTATTGAGCGCACCCATCGTTCACTGGCTCCACGCCCCAAGCCGGGTGACTTCCCCAGACCAATTATTGCCAAGGTTCTCAGCTTCAGGGATAGAGACCACATTCTACGGCTGGCCCGTGAAAAAGGGGAACTGAGACTTGAGTCCCAGATTATCCACATCTTTCCTGACTTCTCGGTCAACGTTCAAATGGAGCGCAGACAATTCAATGGTGTGAAAAAAATGCTTAGAGAGAGGAAAGTGGAATATGCCATGTTGTTCCCTGCAAGGCTGAAGCTCACCCACCGTAATAAACTGTACTTCTTCACAGTCCTAGAGGAGGCAATGAAATTTATTGAGTCCCATATTCCTGTCCCAGGCCCTGAGGGTGACCCTGTGGATGAGGGTTGAGCCGGCCTGCCATGCACCCGTTACTCGAATCATCGTGGTACTATTACCGCACCTGTCATTTGCATTCTCCTTGTAATCTCATGTATTCTTTCCCTTGTGTATTCACTCATTGTTGTAACTCATTGTGAAGGTTCATGAAGCGCAATATGGGTCACAGCTGTATGATTTACTGTATATTGCACCTATACTGGGATCCTCTATTCCTATACCCCCTGCTTACCGTACCCTACTCCGTACCCTACTATGTTGTGTCCTCTATAACTTAACTTAGTCACCGCTGTACATTATTTGGTGTATTCCACCGTTCAATTATTTTAATCGGGCTCACGGCAGCAGCTACCCCCGCTCTAGTTGCAACGCCGAGTTTGGCTTGTTTTGTTCATTGGTTGCTCCCCTGTTTGGTGTGGGGGCTGTTCCAGCCCCGTTGGGCTTGGCACAAAAGCCACGAGACTTTGGGTGGGTTTTTGGGCACTGCTGGGGGAGGCAGTGAAGGAGGGGGGAGGTGTTGTTGGGGAATGTTTTAACAAAAATGGTGAGACAGTGGTAGCTTTTGGTATGACACATCTGGTCACTGCACTAGTGGCCGGCACTTGTGCGACGAACTGTGACACACATTACTCGGATCCTCCCTAAATTGCTACTGAATGGCCATTAGGTTAATGTCTTGGAATATCAGAGGGCTCAGCAACTTCACGAAGGCACGCAGGGTCACGGCTTACGTCCAGAGGCACGGGGTCAAAATACTTTTCTTACAAGAAACTCACGCCCTCGCACATTTATCGTCCTCTCTTGCCCCGGCATGGGGCCCCACCAAATACTACACTGTGTTCTCCTCACAATCCAGAGGAGTCCTCACCTTGATTCACAAGTCCTTGGAGTTCTCCCTTCGCACCAGCCATATAGATGTCCAGGGTAGATATGTGATCCTCCACTGTTTCCTTGCCAATACAGAATGCCTCCTGGTCAACACATATGCCCCATGCATTGATGCACCCGATTTTTTCGACCACATCCTTGACATCCTCCTAGGCTATGTTGGGGTTCCCATCATCTGGGGGGGACATGAATCTCATCCTGGACTCCGACTTGGACAGATCCGGTGTTGCACCTAGAACACTGTCCAGAGCCGCTCGCCGCCTCCATGCACACATGCTCACTGCCGGTCTGGTAGATGCCTGGAGAGTACTCCACCCAATGTCGAAAGAGTTTACATTTTATTCCTCCGTCCACGACAGTCATTCCAGAATTGATCTTTTCCTTCTCTCCGCGGGGCTCATGGGCAAAACACTTACCACACAGATTCTGCCGCGCACATAATCCGATCACTCCCCGATCACATTGGACATTGCCTTGCATCCGGCCCTCCCCCAGCACTCTAACTGGCGGTTTAAGTCAGATGCACTGCACGATATTGTCTTCAAGGCTGACATCCTTGCAGATCTCCCCTCATTTTTTGATAATAACAAACGCCACGACAAAACGGATGGGGTGAGATGGGAGGCCTTTAAGGTTTTCATCAGGGGCATGTGTATCTCCAGGGAGGCTGGGGTCCTGAAAGACATTAGCGACTCTCTGCGCCATTCTGAGTCCAGACTTGGGGAGCTAGAGCGCGAGTATGCAACCACCCCCTCTCCGCCCAAACTGGCACAGATTAGAACTGAACTGGACACGTTCGAGTCCTTTGCCCACAGCGAGATAAGATACCTTGCCTGGCCCATTGGGGCCCGAAAGTATGGTGAAGGAGAGAGGCCAGGCCGTACCCTCGCCCGCCTCGCCCGGGCCGAGTGAGGTAGAGCTCGGATTGATAGTATCATTGACAATGACGGAGTGCGACATTGGTCTGACCGGCCCATTCTTGAGACCTTCGCAGATTTCTATGCTACCCTTTATGACCAGCAACCAGAGCACAGCCCGCAGGATCTTGACGACCTCCTAGACCGCATCCCAATGTCCCTTATATCTCTAGCCACCAGAGAACAATTAGATGCTCCCTTCACCCTTGACGAGATCACCGCTGTCATTTCAGCCCTCCCTAAGGGTAAAGCCCCCGGTCCAGAAGGCCTGACCGCCGAGTTCTATCAGGAACATGTTGCCCTCCCTGCTCCACGCCTTCACGAGGTTTGGGAGGAGTCGATGCGTCTTACTACCCTCCCCCGGTCCCTGCGTGAGGCTGTCATTACCGTGCTCCCCAAACCGGGTAAGCCTCTGGATGAGTGTGGCTCTTATAGACCTCTATCCCTCATCAACACCGATACCAAAATCTTCGCCAAAATAATAGCAAATAGATTCCTCCCCATCATGAAATATCTGATTCACCCAGACCAGAGCGGTTTTGTCCCTGCCCATTCCACTGCCTTAAACATTCGGCGACTATTTAACGTCATCTCTAGAATTGACTCCCAAGCCAACGCTGTGACCGTGATGCTGGACGCCCCCAAAAAGCGTTCAACATGGTCTTGTGTCAATATCTATGGGCAGTGCTGGAGAGGATGGGGATAGGCCCATACATGATGTCCTGCATTAAACTGCTATACACTAACCCCGTGGCCAGAGTCCTGGTTAACTCTCACCTGTCGGCTCCCTTCTCCCTCCACAGGGGGACACGACAGGGGTGCCCGTTTTCTCCCTTGTTATTCGTGATGGCCATTGAGCCCATGGCTGATAGTGTACGAAACAACCACGTGCGCAAAGGGATTCGTCTGCTGGATACTCCCAAAATTATATCACTGTACGCCGATGATGTGCTTCTATATATTAGAGACCCCTCAGTCCACCTCGACCCGATCATGCGTGAAATTATCAAAATTGGCACATTCGCGGGCTTCACCATAAATTACTCTAAATCAGAAATATTTCCCCTTACTCCTGCAACCTCCCAACCTGCATGCGAATTCCCTCTCAAATGGGCACCTGAGGGCATCAAATACTTAGGGGTCCAGGTGTCCCTCTCAAAATCCTCCTTATTATCTGATAACTATGGGGCTGCCGCGCAATATGCTAATACCAGGATGAAAAGATGGCGAAACCTCCCCCTTTCACTATCAGGGAGACTGTGCCTCATAAAAATGATAATCGTTCCAAAACTTCTGTACGTATTTGCTAACATTCCACTTTGGTCCGGGAAACAGTACTTTGCGAACTTGCACGCGGGGTGTGCCCATTTTCTTTGGCATTCGGGGGCTGTGCGCAGAAGTGGCAGCATATGACCCTACCTTACGAGAGGGGTGGCTTCAGTGCACCTGATCTCACCCAGTATTGGATAGCCGCTCAGGCCCAGCATGCTACATACTGGTACCATCACCAGGAACACCCCCCCCCCCGCATGTTAAGCTTGAAATTCTGGCGAGCGAGGAGGTGCATGTCATGTCCTTGATCCTTTTTCACTCGTATCGATCGCAGGCCCCTGCTGACCCAGTGGCCTCCACTATAAGGGCGTGGTGGCAGATTCTGATGCCTGGTTCCGGCTCCCTCCCGTACTACAAATGGCTTCCCCTCTTGTCTTTCCCTGGCCTCACCCCCACACAGGATAAGCTCCTCATGCGTCACTGGTCGGACCTGGGATACAGATCATTCTCCGACCTGTTCCCCGATGGGAAATTCATCACCCCAGATACGTGGAAGCCAGGGCACTCCAGGTCCTCACTGGAGCTGCTGCAATACTTCCGACTTAGGGTGGCTGTCCAAGACATGTGGCTTTTGTATCCGGACAAACCCCCTGAGTCCCCCGAGGTCTGCTACATTGCCAATTCCACTGGTGGTAGGGGCATTGTATCCTCCTTGTATAAAATGTTGAGGGCGCGTGCTGTTGAACCCCCCCACACCGTTTGGGATGCCTGGAGCCGGATCTGGGATTAGACATCACGGATGATATGTGGACCAAAATGTGCATGCATACTCGCAAGGTTTCTCTTAATTCCAGAGTTAGATGTGTTCAATACAAGCTACTCAATCGCCTGTACTACACTCCCTACGCGATTGGGAAATTTGCCCGGGATCAATCCCCCCCCTGTCAAAGATGTAGATCTAATGAAGCGGACCACACACACATGTTCTGGTCTTGTGGGGCATTGGCCTCGTTCTGGAATGCGGTGCTTGAGACCCTCTCCGAAATAGTAGGGTTCTGTGTAGATCCTGAACTTCTGTCTCTTCTGTTTGGGCTCTGGGAGGGGCTGAGGCGAAACGGGAAGCTAGGTTTCTGAATGTGGTGGCGATTGTGGCCAAGAAATGCATTCTGCAATGCTGGAAGCGCAGATCCCCCCCCCTTCCCTAGAAATGTGGCTGAAGGCCCTCACCTGGACACAATCCTGTGAAGAAGACTACATTAACATGTTGCCTAGTAATGCTCGCCCTAAAAACATATGGACAGAGTTTTGTAGTTATCTGAACTGCAAGGTGGACCTGGAGCTTCTGTCATCCCCTCCTTCTCCTAATCAAGGGGCGGATCACACTATATGATAAATGCCTCTATTGTACTCAACCTCTGTTAGGATTGCATGTGACCTTCTGTAGAACTTGTGCTTTATCATTCATGCTTCAAATATGAAATGTGTGTCGTTGTTGTAACTTGTACTGTACCAACTGCTACTTCTTGCCAATAAAGAAAAGTTTTAAAAAAAAAAAAACTAACATTTTTTAAATGAAATATGTAGACTACATATATTCAAACAAAATTGCATGCAAGCACAATCTATGTTTAAATCTTTAAAAAAAATACTTATACAATTTCATATTTTTTTGTTTTTATTTATTTATTTACTTAATTACTTTAATTTAGACATAACATTGAGGCGCTATTACCTAGAACAGCTTAGTTACAGAAATAGAGGTATTCACTGGTATATTATAAATTTCACAAGACATAGTAAAGATATTTTTTTTGCTAGTTAGTCATTCAATACAATTTGTTCATTAAGAACATATCATGTGTACTGAACTGATGCAATGTATCTTATGTAAATAAATTAGTTTAATGGTTTTAAAGAAGGCACTGAGGATTTCAATTTAAAAAAATCAATATCTAAATTAAAAACAGCGCTATATACAAACAAAGTTACTAATTTGAAGCTTTTACAATTGCAGTGAAGACCAGTCTCCTGAAAAGAAGCAGCCGAATTCGAAGAACAAAGAAGAACTAAGAAGTTACCTGTTAATTTAAGAAAAAGAGTAAGTAGAATATCACCATAATATTTGTATTATTACTCAAACATACTATAAAGTTAATACAAGCTATTTCTGTGCCTAAAAATAGAGATTGTGTACCATTTTGTCCAAAAATCTCCATGTCTTAAACAGCGATTTACAGCCAGAATGGGCCACAAATTCCTATTTTTGAACACACAAATTAACCAACTGAACCGCTACAATTTTCATATTATAGAACAAACAACTGTTTTAATTGTATACATTAAATTTACTATTTGTACTTTTCCACACCACTAGCTTACTTTTTGTTTGTCATCTGAACCCCAGTTTAGTAACACATAAATTCAAGAATACCTATCCCTACTAGTTGTAGTTCCCAATGCACAATCATCTTTATCATCTTACTCAAACACTCCTGCACACAGCACACATACATTGCTGAAAACCCCAACCCATACCTTCTTTATTTTTTTCAACAGACCCTAAAGAATGCCTACCAAAAGTCAAGTCCGTAGAAAGCAACGCAAAAGTAGAGCAAATGAAAATAAAAGTGTCCAACATAAGCATCCTTCTCTAGCAGAATTTGTAAAAAAAGTTGAAACAAAACAGCTAATACAGTCATTTAGTGAAACACAAGAAGTTTCAAGTACAAAAACTTTGCCTCCGCTATCAAAATGGAAAACAAACCAAAAAGCAATTAACAGAAAATCAGCTATCACTACAGATAAAACTACTTCTTTAAATTTTAATATAGTGCAAAGTAAGCATACCAAGAAAAGTATTTTAGCCAAAATGTACCGTCACAAAGTCCTTCAAAATCTTATAAAAACAGGAGAGAAATCAGGTTCAATGCTTAAAACCTATCGTAGGAAATTAATCTTAGAAGCGTTGATGGACAGTGCAATTCTTCTCAAAAGAAAGTTATTTATTTTACTGTTAAACAAAATGAAACCACTAAAAAAACGAATAACTAAATTACAAAAAAGACTTCTCAATAAGCGAAATGTCAACAGAAAGAACTTCTTAAGTATCTGCGGAGGTGAATGGAATCACACTACGAGCACAGAACCATATTTTAATGAAGAAGCGTACAAACAAAAGCAAACAAATACAATTGCCATACATAGCAGTGGTCAAGGTTATGAAAAAGTGAATAATACCATAATGGAACAAGAAGTACTCCTTACAAAAATATGCCCTGAAAGAATTACCCCTCCATTCAACTGAATCAGAACGTCTAGTGTACAAATGGCCATGCACGTCAATGTGTAACATTCCCAAACAATGTTTCAAATCTTTACGCCAATTCCTCAATAAATATGTAAAAAGCAAAGACAAAATCAAAATTAAATTACTGCAAAATATGGATACCTGTCCAGTGCGCAAGTACACAGGACTACAAGGACATTCATTGGCCTGCATTACAGGACCTACTTGTAAAACCACTTTCCATGATATCAAAAGGATATCAAGACATCATTCAACTATACGGAATCTAGTCTATAAACTGTACTATGCTAAAAGTCCTGCTTTAGCACTAGCAAAGTTAAATAACATCCTTCCACATGGTACAGCGAAAGACCTACTTGAAGAAATTCACTATATCCAGAAAAAATATTTTGGAAGTGAAAGCCATTTACAGAATGAAATAGCTTTAAACCAATTAAGCATCAATTCTACACATGGCAACCTTTTGCTAAACACATACAAAAAAGAAATACTAAAATTTAAAAGTACATCAGCTGAAGTACCAAACCATGTATTTGTATGTTGCCGTAGAACTTTTTATAAAAGTAACACAAAAACTGTAGACCTATCATACAAAATAGAAGACAATGAAGATTCTAAATGGTTTGAATTAGCTCTCTACCTTGTAGCAGAAAACAAATACGAAATAATTGAGCCCTTAATACTTTGCAGTTACTGCACTACAAAACTTGACAACAACCAAACTCCTTCAGGTGCTATCACAAATAATTTGGAATTATACCCAGTACTAAAACCCCTACAACAACTTAATTTATATAAGAGCATAATAATTAAAACAGTACACCCATTTCAAGCAATAATACGCCTTCAACCAAAAACAGCAAAATTACCTCCCTCTGAATTGGTAAAAGGCATTCATGGAAAAGTAGTTTATTTACCATTAGATCTAAAAGAAAATGTGCATATGTCCAATGCAGCAATCTTTAATTATCTTAGTAAATGGAGTACCTACAAAAGACAAAAAAATATGGCAACAGCTGGTAGATTTATATAAAGTTAGACAAGCCTTCCAATATCTTAAAGAGAATAATGAATATTACAAAGAAATTAATATTGAAGAAAACTTGAAAGATACAACTGAAATAATTCAAGAAACACAAGAATCTGGTCAATTTGAGCTACTAGATCCTGCTACAATATCAAATACTTTAGACCATTATACAATTCATCCTTTGCACTCTAATGACACCGTAAAAGATGTACTGGAAATGTACCAAATGCATCAAACAAAAGGATCGCCAATCAGCATATGGGAAAAAAGTATAGAAGCACATGCTTTTCCTCTATTCTTTCCTACTGGCAAAGGTGGAAGGTATGATGATAGACCTATTCAAATATCAGCTTCAGAATACTGCTCATTACGGATGTATTTTGAAGATCCCAGATTTAGACAAAATGTGGAATACATATTCCACCTACTCTTTGAAAGTGAACTAGCAATTTTATGTTACGGAGTTGCACACATATTAAAATCAGGATCACACTTTCAAAATAGGACAGCTACACAATTATTAGAAAAAGTGCAACAAAAGGATGACTTTTACAATCAAATATTTCAAATCTATTAGCAAATATGCGTGGTACTAAAGAGTACTGGTTTCAACGTCATGGAGATGTACGTTGTATGATCAGAAACCTTGGCCCACCCACTTGGTTTGTTACATTAAGTTGTGCAGAATATGCATGGGAAGATTTACATGATTTCCTACGCATATCAAATAAAAACAAAACAAACATAGATATACTAACACCTGGAGAACTTTGTTCTTTGGATCCTGTTAATGTTTCAAGATATTTTCACCATCGCTTCATTGCTATGCTACATTTTATTTGTAATAAAACTGTTCCTCCCCTTGGAGAAGTGCAACACTTCTTTTGGAGAAAAGAATACCAAGCCAGAGGAGCACCACATATCCACATGCTTTTATGGATTAAAGATGCTCCTAAATTTGGTCAAGACAGTGATGCCACTGTTTTACAGTTTATTGAAAAATATGTCACTTGTGAAATTCCATCAGAAGCCACAAATAGTGATCTTCATGCACAAATGTTACAATTTCAAAGACACAAATGTGGAAAATATTGTCGTCGCATATACAAAAACAAAGGGAAATACTACACCAAATGCCGATTTGGTTTCCCTAGACCAGTTACAAATACAGGTCAAGTGAACAACCGCATGTCTTCAGTTAGAACTAGCGTTAAAGGTAAGTCACCTAAAAATACATATTACATAAAAAGAAAAGAAGAAAAATATATCAATGTTTATAATGCAATCATTGCCCACTTATGGAATGCAAACATAGATGTGCAGTACATTGCAGACAATTCTACTGCAGTTACACGATATGTCACAGCATACTTAACTAAAGCAGAAAAGACAGAGCTCCAAGACCTCTGGAATGACCTGTCATCAGATAAAACAGTGTCTCAGAAATTATACATCTTGGGCATAAAAATGCTCACCCATGCCCTGCCGGTGTCGATCCGGGAAAAGGCCCTGCAAAAACTACAAAGAGAGGTGCTGAATCTAGTCTGGGAAGGAAAGAAATCCCGCATCCCAAAACGCATCATGCTCCGAAGCACGGCCCTGGGTGGCCTAGGGGTCCCAGATGTGGCAAGATATTGCCTCGCAGCCCAACTAGCCCCGGCCTTTGCCTGGAAGCTTCCAACCAACCGACCCCGGTGGCTAAACCTGGAGGAAGATTGGTGTCAGACCCCACTGGATTCCTTGCCCCACTCCAGGGAGCCCTGGGGAGCCAGGGACCCAGGCCCCCTATCAGCAACAAGAAACACAGTCGCCAGCTGGAGGACGGCTGCACGCCGGTGGAAATGCAGGAGCACAATGGGTCCACTCACGCCAATTTGGAACAACCCCGACTTCTCCCCCGGAATCACACCAAACCAGTTCACAGAGTGGCGAGCCGGAGGCCTAGAAACGATCTCCGATTTCTTCAAAAACGGCCTCCCCCTGAACTTCGAAGAGTGTAAAACAAAGTTCAAGATCCAGGAAACAGAAAGGTTCCGCTACTCCCAGTTGAGGCACTGGCTATCGCACCCTCTGGTTAGGAAACTAGGCAGCAGGGAGCTAACAGCACTGGAACACTCCCTCTCGACAACCCCCCCCCAAGGGGAAAATATCAACCCTGTACAAAATTCTAGACAGAACAGACCCCGGGAAAAAAGAGCCATACATGGTGAAATGGGAAGAGGACATCGGAAGACCGATTGAGCTGGAGGAATGGCAACATATCTGGTCCCGCGCTCTGAAAAGCTCGAAATGTGTAACGAACAAAGAATGTGCATTTAAAGTTTGCTACAGATGGTACAGAACCCCGTCATTCCTCAACAAATGCAACCCGGCTATCCCAGCGCAATGCTGGAGGGGATGCCCGGACCGCGGGACTCTATTCCACCTCTTTTGGTCCTGCCCCAAAGCCGCCTTATTTTGGGAAAACATCCTGGAACAGATTAAGACAATCACCGGACTCAACATCCCCTGGGACCCAGGGATTGTACTACTGGGGTCGACAGGAGAAGGCCAATTCCCTCTAACCGGCAACATGGCGAACCTATGCTCCCACCTCCTGACAGCTGCTAAAATCTCCATCGCCAGACTCTGGAAAGACCCGGAGGGCCCATCCACACAGATGTGGTGGTCTAAATGCTGGGAAATCGCCGCAGCGGAGAAAGTCACGGCCATCAGGTCAGGCAATAAACCCAAATTTGAATGCACATGGGCGCCCTTTCTGGACTATGCGCAGCAATTCCCCGGGGTGACAAGGCAGCCACCTAACTTACGCTGGATGGAAACCCAGGACTGAAAAAGAAAACACAGCCCTAAGCCAGACAAGCAACTGAGTTCTCCCAGTTCCCCGAAGCGCCACGAACGACCAACCGAGCTCCCCGGACTTGGAAGACCTGACACCAAAGCACCCCCGGCATACTCCAGCGAAAGCGTCACTCCGAACCCTTGAAACAGACTCCTTGGCGAAACAGATAGTAACCTGCTCATGTGTAAAATCAGCTCCTTGCGAAAACTGCTCCCTGTCTCTCACCCCCCCGCCCCCCTTCTTTTCTTTCCTTCTCTTTCTTTTTCCCTCCCCCCTACCCTGTTGTAGTTGCTACTATTATTATCTTTTTTTTTTTTTTTTTTTTTTTTTTTTTAGTTCTTATTATTGAAGAGAACGCAAGATTAGCTAAGTTTATAAAACGCAAAGCAATGTTCTCCTATTCATATGTCCTAAAAGTCGCCATACATGTAATGATCTTAACCTCAGCAGGACTTGTTATGTTGAAAACAATAAAAATAATTTTGGAAAAAAAAAAATGCTCACCCATAGAGAATGTGGATCATATGAAGCAGCTGATCGTTTAACTGGTACTGCATTGTATGGTAAATCTGAAAATAAAGTATGGCTAAGTCTTGGTCCAGCTAAATCTAGAAAAAGAGTTCTAAAATCATATGAAGATATAGAAACAATAGCCAAACATGATCCCAACAGCCAAGACATTTTAAAAAACAATTTATTGGACACATACTACCCAAACAGAAGTAAAACTTTGGAAAACATGTGTCTATACCACATAGCCCAAAACTACACATACAAAAATAATATGAAACCTGATGAAAAAAAAGGTAAATATAGAGTGACAAACTGTGAAGGCAGCTTAGTTAAACTCACTAAACCAAATGTAATTAATCATATCAAAATGTCATTAAAGACTCCTCAACATAAAGAAGTATATTACATGTCCCTGCTACAACTCTTCAAACCATGGAGAAAAGAAGACCAAATACTAGATAACTATGACTCATATGAGGATGCTTTCAAAGCAAATGAAAGCACTATAACTGATGTAAACTTTACACAGTACAAAACAATGTTGCACAATGAACAGCAACACGAAGAAGAACTCCAAGCCCAACTAGATAAGGACACTCCTGACAGTAGTCAACCTTCTGTAACAGGAAGCCAAGAACCACTGGGAGAACCACTAATAATAAACGAGGCAGAATTATCTATGATAGAAGTAGAAAACACCATGTGTCAGTATGAAGATAAAGAAGACTTAACTATACTACAATCAAAACTAAACAATGAGCAAAGTAGCATTTTTCAAGAAGTAACAAAACAAATTGCACATGGTGTAAAACATGAAACTAACGAATGCTCCTGCCATAATTATAAACCTATACTACTGTACGTCAGTGGTGAAGCTGGTTCTGGCAAAACATTCCTAATCAAAATCATTAGTAAGTTCCTTCAACAATTGAAAAACAACAAACTGTCAGCTGTTGTCACTGCCCCCACAGGTTTAGCTGCCTACAACATAGGTGGTGTTACATTACACTGATTACTACTATTACCAGTAGAACACCAGAACAAATTAGACTATTACAAACTTTCTGCAGAAGCTGCAATGGAATTACACAGAGTATTGAAACAAATGAAAATGCTATTAATAGATGAAGTGAGCATGGTCTCCAACCTGATGTTAGCTTTGATTCACCTCAGATTACAAGAAGTACTCAAAACAGACTATGAAGAGCTCTTTGCAGGAAAACACATTATTGTTTTTGGAGATCTGCATCAATTAACACCAGTAAAAGGTGAGCCTATTTTTAAAACATTAGGACACAAACTCTGCCGTAAAACTGTTGGCAGCATTGGAAATGTCAACCTTTGGCAACATTTCCAATACAGAGAATTAACAGAAAACATGCGGCAATCTGCAGATCTCACTTATGCCAACATTTTAAAAAGTATCAGAGTTGGTATACTTTCTAACGAAGCAGAAGCAATATTGAAAACCCAGCACATTAATGCATTTTATGGCGATAATGCATGTGCTACAGATGTTATGGAACAATTAGCCCACAAAAATGTCAATTGTATGGCCTTAATGTCAACTCTTGCAAGCTGTTTCAAATTCAATGAAATCATGCTAAGTAAAGAAATGCAACCAATCTTGCAAATTAGCGCCACAGACAAACTAGATGTACATGGTATGACACTACCCACCTGTGACCAAGCCACAACAAGACTAAATAGTTTAGAAAAATCAATCTCAAACACAGCAGGCTTAGAAAAGATATTAAAATTATCCTTAAATTGCAGAGTAATGCTTAAACGTAACCTTGACGTGGACCAAGGACTAGTTAATGGAGCACTGGGTACAGTTGTTGGCTTGCAACCATACCCACACAACAACAAAATTTAGTTTGTCAATATACTCTTTGACAAACTTTCAGAAGTAAAAAGGATAGGACGCTCAACAGCTAGATTCCTTCTCTTCAAAGATATGTATGTACGAAGAGAACAATTTTCTCTAACTCTTGCATACGCAGTCACGATTCATAAATCACAAGGTCTTACCCTAGACAAAGCAATGATAGATATTTGTAACACAGTCTTTAAAGAAGGCATGAGCTACGTAGCACTATCACACTTACGTACACTTGACGGTCTATTTCTAATCAACTTTGATGCAAGTAAAATAAACGCTGATATTCCTTGCATTTTAGAATACAATAGAGTTTGCTCACTATACACCCCCCACCTAAACACATATTCTGTTCCACAAACAGTAAAACGTTATAAAAGAAACATAAATCAAACAGAAATGCAACAGGATGTCACTGCAAATCCTCCAAAGAGAGTAAAAGAAACTAATACTTCATCAAGTACCACAAGCAAAAAAGAATCAATTAGGGAAAGTAAACCAGGTACTTCTTTAAAGAAGGAAGACAAACTCCAAAAAAAGCAGTTAGATACAGAACTACCTGGACCATTTAAATTCTCAAATATAGTTGGTGTAAGTTGCTACGCAAATGTAGCAATGAATATTCTATTTCAATTACCACCAAGTGTTGACAACATTTACTTACACAGTACAGACCCATTGTGTTTGCAAATGTTAGTACTTTATAGAAATGCAGCAAACAATCCTGACAACACGTATAGTGTTTATGGAATAAGACAACAATTGGACTACTGTGCTGGAATGGTGAAATTCACTATAAACTCACAGGAAGATCCACAAGAATTTCTAATGTATTTACTACAAGTACTGGAAAACAAAAACATACCTATAAATGAAATCTTTTAGATTTCATACATGTGGAAACATACATGCACTCTCTGCAACAATGTGACACAAGAAGAAATCCCCAATGAACGCTTCATATATATATCAATACCAAATTGTGAATCCATTCCATTTCAGCGACTTGTACAAAATGCAAACCATGGTAGATTATGCTCTACCTGCAATTCAGATAATCGCTCCACGTTAGTAATACAAACACATAGTAAATACATAATACTAATGCTTCTACGTTACAATGCAGATGGTACCAAAAACAACTGCAAGCTGACTGGATTCACACATGGTCAACTATCACTTGGTAAGAAAACCTTCACAACAATAGGTATAATCTGCCACGCAGGAGCCACAACCAATTCAGGGCACTACACTGCATATATAAAAAAGAAATGTGGATGGTTTGAATGTAATGATAGTACCATTACTCTAAAGCAGAGATTACCAGCAAATCTTACAAACGCTTATTTGATGTTCTTAAAACAAAACTTTGATAACTAAACTGTATTTAAACCCTAAGTAAACTTGTGTAAAAAAATATAAACTGTTAGAATACTCCAAAAGCTATCTAACTGCTCAAAGATGCTACAACAACTAATCAGATAAATGAATACCACTAAATTAGACCAAAAAATAAACCATTAGAATATGCCAATTATAATATCCAAACAAATAAATAATATGTTACTGCTTCAAAAAAATGCAACAAGCCATAGTATAAAGCATTAGCCAGAAACAACAAGTGAACACTGAAAACAAACAAACAAATAAACTGTAGCATAACAGAAAGTTTTTTTTTTAATCCAACATGGATTTTTTTTTCTCCCACAGACCCAATGATTTCAGCAACAAATACAGAAACCGAGCAAAATGCACAGTACTCTGATTTGTAATCTACTAATTATGAGGGTCCAAAAAACAAAAAAGTATGTTGATTATACAATGTAATAAGTCATTACAAAATACTAATACTAACATGCTATTTTCTTTTATCACAGAAATTAACAAGAAATACATGTACTCCGGTTACTAGACCAAACAGTAAGTATACAATAATAAGGAGAACTATAGCAGCATATCATATCCATAGTATCTAATACCTTTGTTTGTTATACATTTGTTTTTCACCCAAGGTTATAAGCAAATATGAATGTGATATGCTGCGGTGGTTGTTGCCAGGGCATAGAGTCTTGGGTGCATGGCCAAATGGCTATGCACCCAAGACGCTATGCCCTGGCAACAACCACCGCAGCATATCACATCCATAGAGTCAAACATTTCAACTATGGTCTATGGAAACCTTTAATGTCCGCGGACATTATGAGTGTTCTTAGAACACTTTCAACTTGCCAGCGAACAATACGGACAGCGTCCTCAGGACACTCCCATTTTGTTTATTTGCGAACATTTCAGGACACTGCGTGTGTTCTTAGAACACATTCAACTTGACAGACGACAATACGGACAGCGTCCTCAGGACACCCCCATTTTGTTTATTTGCGAACATTTCAGGACACCGCAAGAGTTCTTAGAACACATTTAACTTGCCAGCCACAACCCCCATTCATATTTGCGAACATTTCAGGACACAGCGAGTGTTCGACAACGTCTTCAGAACACCCCCATTTTGTGTATTTGCGAACATTTCAGGACACTGCGAGTGTTCTTAGAACACATTCAACTTGACAGAGAACAATACGGACAGCGTCCTCAGGACACCCCCTACGAACATTCCCCGGACACCGCGAGTGTTCTTAGAAACGTCTCCATAACACCCCCATTTTGTTTATTTGCGAACATTTCAGGACACCGCGAGTGTTCTTAGAACACATTCAACTTGCCAGCCACAACCCCCCATTCATATTTGCGAACATTTCAGGACACAACGAATGTTCGACAACGTCTTCAGAACACCCCCATTTTGTGTATTTGCGAACATTTCAGGACACCGCGAGTGTTCTTAAAACACATTCAACTTGACAGAGAACAATACGGACAGCGTCCTCAGGACACCCCCTACGAACATTCCCCGGACACTGCGAGTGTTCTTAGAAGCGTCTTCAGAACACCACCATCTTGTTTATTTGCGAACATTTCAGGACACCGCGAGTGTTCTTAGAACACATTCAGCTTGACAAAGAACAATACGGACAGCGTCCTCAGGACACCCCCATTTTGTTTATTTGCGAACATTTCAGGACACCGCGAGTGTTCTTAGAACACATTCAACTTGCCAGCTACAACCCCCCATTGATATTTGCGAACATTTCAGGACACAGCGAGTGTTCGACAATGTCTTCAGAACACCCCCATTTTGTGTATTTGCGAACATTTCAGGACACCGCGAGTGTTCTTAGAACACATTCAACTTGACAACGAACAATACGGACAGCTTCCTCAGGACCCCCCCTACGAACATTCCCCGGACACCGCAAGTGTTCTTAGAAGCGTCTTCAGAACACCACCATCTTGTTTATTTGCGAACATTTCAGGACACCGCGAGTGTTCTTAGAACACATTCAACTTGTCAGCCACAACCCCCAATTCATATTTGCCAACATTTCAGGACACAGCGAGTGTTCGACAACGTCTTCAGAACACCCCCATTTTGTGTATTTGAGAACATTTCAGGACACCGCGAGTGTTCTTAGAACAGTTTCAGCTTGCTTGCGAACATAATGGACACATATTGAGTCCTCAGAACACCCCCCATTCAGTTTATTTAGAACATTTCAGAACACCTGTGTTGTCCGCAGACAAATCAAACACAAAAAGAACGTCTAACACATAAAAAAAACACAACTTTCATCCTATCTCATACACTCCCACCCTCCCCAAACACTCCTACACACCAACACACTCTACTAAATACACATTTTGATCAAAGTTTCATCGCGCTGTCCGTGGACGCCCGCGAATCCAAGATGGCGGGCGCTACCGAAAATCTGACGCGCTTCACGCTACACGCCGTCCAATCAGCGAACACGTTGCATGTCTGCGGACATCACGCAAGCCGATTGGCCAATCAGGACACTGTCCGTGGAGCGAACAGGGAAGTGTGTCCGCGGACCGAACACAGATATCACTAATTTTTTTTAACCTATTTTTTGGTCATTTTAAAAAAAACTACTATACGGATTTTCACCAAATTTGCAAAAGCACGCTATCGGGACCAAGCCGCTGCTCCTGGTCCAAATTTGGTGAAAATCCGTCCAGCGGTTTGGGCTGTGGACGCGAGCAAAAATGTTTTCCCATTCAGTCTATGGGAAAAAAAAAAGTTTTGGGACCCCCCCTATAACTTTGCCCCCCCCCCCCTGGACGAATCCTCACCAAACTTGGCAAAACAATTGAGAGTGACCCAAATACTTTTTTTGCAAAGTTTGGTGAGGATTCGTCCAGGGAGAGCGAAGTTATAAGCCGCCCAAAAAGTGCTTTTCCTATGGAAACACCAACTTAACCATAACTACATGGCCACTACTGTGGCCATGTAATATATATATATATATATATATATATATATATATATATATATATATATATATATATATATATATATATATATATATATATATATATATATATATATATCTTCTATATGTAACTTACTGAAAACGATTATATAATGCATAGCCTTTCTTTTCCTTTCAGAATTTGAGAAGCTGTGAATGTAAAATGAGTCCAAACTGCTCCTGAATCCTGCATTTCCAAGGAGCTCAAATCCTCGTCCAAGTCTTTTAGAGATTGTTCCGAATAAACTGAGGCAAATTTATTTTGCCAAAAAGTCCAAATCACCCCTAATTTTAGCTGATTCAACAAAACATAACTTTACCGAACTTGCTTTGAGGTTTGGACAAACTGTTTGGGGTGATTTTGGCTTCAAAAGGTTACAAATGAGACTGCGTGATTGGAGATTTTAATACTCTTGAAGGCAGAGTTTGAGGCTGCCCGACCAGCTGAGAGAGAGTTAAAACATTGAAATGAGATTTAATTGAGGCAGAACTAGAAAACTGAAATAGGGTGCACCATCTTTTTGGTGGCTATCAGGGAGGAGAGAATCCCAG
Source organism: Ambystoma mexicanum (assembly GCF_040938575.1). NCBI lineage: Eukaryota > Metazoa > Chordata > Amphibia > Caudata > Ambystomatidae > Ambystoma > Ambystoma mexicanum. The sequence goes on from NC_090924.1 coordinate 1,030,303,395, forward strand.
AAAGCACTTAGCAGGGCAAATTTGAAAATAACATGTCTTGTCAGTGAGGGGATTAGAGAGCAGGGAGTATACCAATGAAAAGAAAATCATAGAATTATCTGGGGCAGACAATTCTATTTAGTGGCTATCACTGGATATGCCATTTATTTGTGATGAGAAAGAATATTATTAAAGACAAAATCATAGAACCTTTCGAGGCAAGATATTTGATTCAGTGTCTGTAGCCGAGTGTACCATCTTTTGTGACAAAAACAAATATGAACAAAGAACTCAGACTTGTTGGAATATGGGAAAATTAGTCAGTGGCTGTCACAAATTTTGACATGTTTTTGTGACATTTTGCATGTCATTTCTTCTCTTGACGGCATAATACCGGCTCGTGTTATTCTTGTCTACAGGCGCATTATAAATAACTTATATCACAACAGTGCCATGATAAGGCTGTAAGATAGAGATCCTATCTCTGTCCCTGAGTGAAGGTGTGCATTGGCTCTTTCTTGCTGTATCACCGAGTTGTTATAGTAGGTTTTTTTCATCGGGTTTACTGCTACCATGCGGTTTGGCTTTACTTCCCCTGCATCTGCAGTGTTTGATAACTACACACATAGCGCATCCTCAGTGTTGCGCATTTGTTTTGGGGAGGGTGGTTCATTACAGCACACTAATGGAAAATGGTTTCTAGAATTCCCTGTGCTTTAGAGTGCCAGAATGTGTGCATTAAACAAACCAATTGCAACAATTAATGCTGTTGGCAGGACCCTCCATTGGAGAATTTTGGGATGAAAGAATATTTCCTTAGGGCTCAGCCGATTCAGCAGAGCCCTCATCGAGAGGACGTAGTTGTTTTCTGAGAAGACACACCCCTTTTGGAAAGGAGACAAAGTGAGACGCATTGCCCTCCTATCTTTAAGTGTGAGAACAGTTCAACTGACCCTGAGAAGTGTTGAATTAATGCTAGAGACGCCTGAATGGAGGGAAACTGAGTAAACTCCATTCCTTTCACTAGTTTGTGGGCCCCTATCCTAGTCCAATTCTGGCACGCAACAAGACGGACATTCTGCATCACGCTGAGCCCATGAGGTGCTCAGCAGGAAGGAGGAGGAATAGGCTGTATTCTAGAGGAATATTCAAGTCTATCAACATTAGGGAGGCAAACAGCTTTTTATACGTATTACCGCTCTTGCCATGGCAGAAGAAGGTAGATGTACAAAAAAACACAAAATGTAAAGCAATCACAAGGACTAGTCATTAAATAGACCTAAAGGTAGGAGAAGTATATAATAGTATAACACATTTTAGATGGCAATGCGTACACCTGTACATTTTACTTTCCTTTGGAATCTTCTGAAGGTTCTGAGAACTATTTATTGTTGATGACGAATCCGTACACCTGCTAGCTATTAAGTAAATTGCATTTTAATGTATTATCCCTGAGCTTGTAGCAAAATGGGAAAGAACTAAGGATATTGCCACACGCCAGAATGAGGCAGCCTGCATTTTTGATACTGCTGCACCGGAGGCCTTAGTGCATTTTATGATTTTCTGTCCCTGTTACACTGAAGTTAGGTGAAGGACTTGATTGATGAAGTTATACATAACACACTCTGGGTGGTAAACTGCATCTAGGCATAGATAGAAAGAACAACAAAGTCATCCTGTAGAGATAAAGGATGGTGGATAAATGGAGAAAAAGCTTACAAAAAAGGTACGTTTTCAACTCTTTTCGGAAAGCAGAGTGGGTCTGGAGAGTCTGAAGGCCAGATTGAAAAGCATTCCTAGCAACAGAAAATCTACTCTTTCCTCTAAATCGAAATCTGGCAGGGGGAATAACCAGGAGATTCGGGCAGGAAGATTGCAAGGAATGGGTAGGGAAGTAAAAATGGATTTTATTGCCCAGATAGGGAGAAGATGATCCATGTAGACACTTGAAGACCCTAAAACAAGTTTTGAATTGAATACGTTTATGAACTGGCAGCCAGTGTAAAGACTGTGATGATTTGTAACTCGACTCAATTTTACAAATAAGTCTAATTGCTGTGTTTTGGGCTATCTGTTGGTAGTGGATTTCATATGACAGAAAGCCTATCAATAGGCCACTTGCGTAATCCAATTTTGAATTCATTAGGGTTCTAACTACTCCTGCCTATTCATTTAAAAGAATAAACGGAAATCTCCTTTTTAGAAGGCGCAGACTATGGAATACTGACTTAACTAGTACGCTAGTATGAGAGTCTATTCCCGGATCAGCTTGCCAGAGGGGACACCAAGATTATTAACTTTGTATGGTAAAGGAAAGTCAAACAAAGATGCAGGTTCTGAGAGATTTGATGGATCTTTAGGAGCATCATTTTTTGGACTGAGAACCATTGTTTCTGTTTTTGTAGGGTATACTTTAAGTCCATTTTGCATCATCCAAATTTGGACTTCTGATATATATATATATATATAATTCATTTATTATCACTCTCTGAGAGAGTTGTACTCTATGCGTGTCATCTGCATATGATTGGTAGCAGAGCTGACATTTCTTAAACAAAGCCATAAGAGTTTGAATACATTTATTGAACAATAGAGGGACAAACTGAGCCCTGATGAAGACCACAAGGCACATGTCGGGCATTAGAACAGAAAGGCCCAAAACATGCTTTGAGACCATTTAAACAGAAAGGATTTAAACCAAGCCAGAGAATTCTTTAACAGACCAACCAGAGACATAAGACGACTTAAAAGAATATTAGAGTCGACCGTGTCAAACGCTGCAGAGACGTCTAACATGACCCAAACAGAGATAAGGCCATCATCTGCAGCCACCAAGATGTCATCCAGACTGTTAAAAGTGCTACCTCCATCCCATGCTGGGGCTGGAAGCCAGACTGATGGACATCCAATAGACCAGACGATTCCACAAACTCAGAGCTGTACTGACACCACCATCTGCAGTAATGTAGAGATCCAAGGCAGGCCAGCAGTTGATCAACAATTGGTCATTATGGCAAGATACAGAGATGTTTTCTTTCCAGTAAAGGAGACACAATTGCTTGCTTGAATTAAATAGTAATTGATCAGGCAAGGGTGTCAGCCTGTCGGCAGTCAATAGCATCTGGAAACGCATCCTACTCCTAACAAGTAGGATTCAATGTTTGAATGAGGATGTGGATTAAATCATTAAATCCTCCCACTTTGAGGATGACTGAAAAAAGTGTACTGAGGAAATGAGCAACAGTTCTCAAGGTAGCATAATTGTCTGCTGGCTGGAAACAATATTAATTTGTATTTCCTGAATTATTCTTTAAAGAAGTTATTGAAATTATTAGAAGCCTGAATATAAGAATCAGATACAATTGTTAGATATTTTGAATTGGACAGGGAAACTGTGATTTTAAGCAGTTAATTTGGATTATTAATAGCAAGTTAAGTTTGTAATTGGCAGATCTAGCACAAATAATGGGCTCTTATATTCATAAAGGGCTTATTGGACTACATAAGTCATTAGATCTCGATTTTCTCCAGAGTAATATTACAGATCTGCCCTTATGAATTTGCCATTTTTAGAGATCCAGTTCTTTGTTTTACTGTTGAGACTTCTTTGATTACTATTTTCTGAAGAAGGAAATGTATTTTCCATTCCAATTAATTAATTGTATACGTTTAAAGACTTGTGCAAACAAGCTTATTGATTTTTACATTTTTAAGTTTTAAATATGATTTTATGTTTTTGTGAATTTTAAACTTCCTTTAAATGGATTCCTTTTACTGTTGTGTACTTCTTCTTATGTTTGTTTGTTTGTTTTATTATTTATATTGCGCACCAGAGGCAGAGGTATTCGGGCACGAAAGCATAAAGAGGGTTGTTAAGCTTAGTTACACAGTGGACAGAAAAAAGTACAGCTAAGGTTACAATGCTGTATGCATGAAACAACAGGCAAAGCGAATATGTTTATACAGTGAGTAACATGAAAAGTGTGCTTTTATGGATATGCATGATATCTTAAATAAAGATTGAGTTGATGACAAATAAGGAGCCCACAACTGGGAAACAGAAACGCGTCAATGAATCGCATATCTCCCACATAAGGAGAGCCAACAACTGGTTCACCACTAAAGACAACATTTCGCTAAAAGTAGCCTCACGTACACATAAGTGCCTTAATAACACCGCCCCTCGATAACTCATGGACAGATTTAAGAGGTACTCCCCCAACCGACCTACTAGAACTCGTACTAGAACTCCTCGCCCTAAGAGCAACCCAAACGTACCCACACTTCAGGCGCAATTACATCCATTGGCTCAAGCAAAACGACCACTAATCTACCTCTATCCTCCCGGCCCCACCTTCCAGTGACCTGTTATTCTTGTGTACATATGGTAAAACTCTGACACTTGCATATATTTCGTATATTGTAATTGCACTTTGTATTCTCTGCATATATGTAATTCTGCATTTATATGTATATTACTATTGTATATTACTATTGTACAGCAATGTAACCAAGCTGTAAATATCCTTACTGCTTTCTGCACCCTGATACCTCCAGGACTGGCGCGCACTACAAATATTAAAACAAACAAACAAACAAGCTATCATCAAAATATTGCACGAGAAAGCAATAGTGCAAGTCCATTTTGTCCAATATTGCCATCAACACAGGAGTGAAATAAGGATGTACACTTGCACCCACATTGTTCCCTCTCTAGATAAACAATCCAGAGAAACCGCTCCAATGTGAACCCCTGGATGTACCGATCCTCGTCGCCCATTGTTTCCACCCATGCACGTCCCCAGGTTTTATCTGCATTGATGTGTTGCTCAGTTCTGCTTGTTTCCACTACCTTCTTTTTAGAGTTTCTATATGCAAATGTTCCATGCAAAGACTCCTAGGTTGAATGCAAATAAAAACACAATGAAACTTTGAGCAAAAGACTCCTCTGTCCAGGGTTCCCACTTTCTCTAGTTGAGGGCAGTTTCTGGGCCAAAGGAGAAGGCACATTTTAAACACTGTAAAATACAAGTTGTTGAGGCCTTATTACTGTGACTGGGAGCATCCACGAGGTACGCATAATGTAGAGACTGATGGATACCAATGAGAGATTCCAATCCTGTTTGCTTTGAAACATTTAAAAGAAGTGTGTACAAATGTTCTACTTGAAATTTAAAGAGTTGTAAAGGCTGGGCATCAAATCCAAATCAGCACGAATGAAAAGCCTCTTGAGAACATCGTCAGATAAAATGTTTGATGGTGAATATTCCCAAGTTCCATTCTGTAGTGGCTGGGCATGAACTATGAACACGTTCTCCAAGAGCGAAGATGCTGTTCCCTTGCCCTCCTTTGCTTCTATGAGGTGTATTGCTATTTATACGAGCAAATGGGATTATAACTGCACTGGCAGATGGGGGCATTTATACTATTGCTGCCTATTGGGGGGTCATTGCATTGCTGTCTGACTAATGGGGCCAAACCTATGCTACCTAATGGGAGTTGTGTTTGCTGGCCTGCCTAATGTAGCCATAGCTATGCCAGCTAATAGGGGATAATCATATATACTGCCTGATGGAAGCCATTATTCCATTTACTGTCTGCACTGCCTAATAGGATATAGCGGTTATTATCTGTACCAACTAAAATACACATGTGTATAGGGTTTGATAGTGGTTCTGATTGCAACTGCTTATTAGGGCCAAGCATACACTTCCTACTGAGGACATTCAAACCTATACTGCGTGATTGTGGTTGTTCTTCACTGTACTATGTGGCGTGCTGAAGCAAGGATTCGGACAAATGGGTGACATTTCCACTAAGATCTTTATTTAAATAATAACTAAAATGGCCCATCTTTCCCTATCCTTAAAGGGTTTTCCCTAACTAACTAAAGAATAACTGGGTCATCATGGTCAGGGTGGTTGTCAAACTCAAAGTGTCCATCCTCTGCCCAAATGTGCTTGAAAATTCAGAATTGCTCCCTTGTCCTGGTCCAACAGTTCAGCAACTGCAACCTTCAGTTGGTCAGTTTCTTTGCTGCTTTTTGGTAACCTTTTGCCTTAGTTTCTGATTCAACAACTCTGTAGAAAACCAAGAGAATGACTCCCTTCTCCTGGTTCAATTGGTTCAGCCACTGCCTATTTCTGGATAACTTCTTGCAACAGTTTTATTAACCTTTGTAATTCTTCCCAGGCTTCTCTTATGGCTTTCCTAAAGGCCATACACTGCTTTGGTTTCCAGTATACAGTTATTCCTTGCTTTTCTTTATCTTATTTTTGTTGGGAAGAAAAAGGAGAACTATTCTGTCAAGGTTCAGAGGTATGAGTACGAAACAATGGTGATATAATTTTGGTCAAAGACTTTTATTAACACAAAAGTGTTGGAAACATGCCTCTCTGGGCCTAAATACTATGAGGCGTTTCCCTAACTCAAAGTAAACTGATAAAAATGTCAGGAAGTCCGAAAGCAAAAAGTGGGTCACTGTTGTGTCAGAAAATGACTTCTGACCCTAACACTTACATTCTTAGATAACTGTGCAAGGGTTTTCTTTACTAAATGAAACAATGTTCTTAGTGTTATCAATATACAGAAAAATTCCCAGATTAGCTGGTAGTAAGGTGATGAAAAGAAATGTTCAAAACCACAAAGTTCCAAGATTGGGGTAGTGCTTCTTTCCTCTAGACTTATACTTCTTTCAAAGTGCCAAGACCACAAATAAAGTAAATTCTCTTATATTTCCAGTCTTTATATCCTATTGACTCTGGATTCCTCTATGCCAAGCATAGGATTCACTTTAGTATTCCCAATGTCTTTTACCCTATGGTTTCCAATCTTCTATTTGGGTGTGGGTCACAGACTCGCAAAGATGATTTGGCGTCCTCTCTTGCCAAACTGAGTAATTTTCAATAAATGTTTCTTTTACAGGGTCTCGACCCTCTTGTGTTTAGACCTTGGTTTCTGATATGGGTGCGGGTCCCAGACTCGTACAATGGATTTATTCCCCCCTTGGTTCACTCTCCTGCCAAGTGAGCAACTGGTTTTGATTCTCTTTTGGCTGCTGGTCCCAGACTCACACTGTGGCGATAATGTCCCTTGCTATACTCTCCTGCTAAGTGTACAACTGGTTTTGGTTTTGTTTCGGGTCTGTGAGAAACCAGAGGGTGTAACACCCGCTAGTTCCGCGGGAATCTCTTTCTCAGGTGGCCAGGGCACGACCATCGCCTTTGGATCCAGACCCTGGCAGTGGACCAGTCTAGTAGGATGACCTGGGTGAGGGGTCTTCAGGCAGTGGGAGCTGAAACAGCCGATGGTGAGACGTTGTATCCCTCCCTTTTTTGTTCATCTACCCCATCCTATTTTGTAGGATTTTCCAAAGTCCCAACTCCCCCCACCCCTTTTTACACAAAACTGGGCTGAGGAAGAGGGTGACTGAGAGTAACCAGACTAACTCTTTCACATCATACGGGACATGCACCGTTAATCGGGTCAGACAAAGCCAGGCACTTTACACTAAGTGTATACACCTGATACCAGCTAGCTCTCCTCACACTAATAAAAGGCAACACCTTAATACACATTGTGAGCAAGGCGGAACATGAGCATGAGTAGAACTTCCGGGACACAGGCACACCTACTGGAGCAGAGCAACGGACCAAGGGACGAGAGCAGCAGGCGAAAACCCTGAGGGTTCCCTACTGGAGGCCGTTGCCTCCGGCAGACCGCGAAAGACACGTGGAGAAGGCCAGATGCCACAAGTGAAGATTTCATTGTGTTTCAAGGACGCCAGCAACCCTCCCAGGTGAACGGCAGAGTTGGGGAGATGAGGCCAAGCCTGTGGTACTAACCTTGATTAGTGAATTGAAAATAGGAAAACAAGAAAGAAGCGCACACATCCGGTGAGTTGGCAAGCCACCTGAGAGACCACTGTGTGTTAAAGTGAATGAAGTAACAACATTCAGAGGTATAGAGAGGGTAGGGCCTGAGCGGGCTAGAACCACACAAAATCTGTAAATGCCTCTAAGCAGTGCTGTGTGGGCATTTACAGATGATAATGTCACTGAGGTGGGCCCATCTACATTAGCTTCAGGCCCCGCTTGTTAGACAATCATGACTACGCCTCTGGCAACATTATGTCACAAGTGAAGGCTGCATGTGTGTGGATGTGACGCAAAGAAAGGCAGACCTCTGAATGAACTTTGAAGTAAAAGGCAGCTGTAAAATCAGCGATACTAAGTAACAGAGTGTTCCAGCGAAAGGAAGTAGGCCATTTGAAAATCTCTGTGAAAGGTACATTGTTTGAAGCTAAAAAGCCAACTAACAGCAAAAGTGAATTAATTGAGAGTAAACATGAATGAGTCAAAGTGGTCCTGCATTGGTCAGTAAAGCGAGCCACTCACATTCAAAAGTCTTCAACATCCGAAAGGGGTCCAAGCCCGATTGAGGGATTCCCGAAGTACAATAAGCTTGGAGTAGGGAGCCCCTGTCAAGTTTGTGTTGAACTGTGAGGTCATGAGAGGTCTGAGCCCGGCAGACTGGGACCTTTGTGAACTTTACGTTGGAATACAATTTTGAAAGTCAAGAAAATCGTTTAACATGGAAGGCCAAACGGGCCTCAATCCACAGTGTCAAACTGTTTAGAGTGTTAGAAACCAACGCAGAGTGTGGCATCCTGCCTACAGGGACAGCCTTACACCGTGAGGTGTAACGTGAGGCAGAGAGCTGGTTCAACTACCTTTATTCTTTTGAACACTGATTTTTTTCCTTTGTATACATTTCTCCTTTTTACACTTTTTGTACAAGAGATTGGGCAGCCATTAGGTTTTTGTTAGCATAGGCCATTTTGATTTGACTGACTCCACTAGGACTGTTTTCTTTATAGCTTGATGGTTGAGACTACTCCCATCTCAGTTATAGGGCAAAATAGGAGTTTCTCCGACCCCACCATTTTCAATAAAGGTTTTACACATTTTATCCATTGTGTCAGTGTCATACTTGTGATACCATGCCTTCCCTATGGGTCTCAGAACCTCTCTTTTGGGTGTGGTTCCCAGACTCATACAGTGGCATTACTCTCCTTTGGTTTACTCTTCTGCCAATTGAGTAACTGGTTTTGGTTTTGTTTCCCGGACCTCTGACAACTTCTAGTAAACCTGCGTACCTGTTCTCTTCTTCTTGAACAGTACCAGCATTTCCCCCAGTCTGTGGATTTCTTGCTGAGGCACTGACAGCTTTTTGGAGAGAGGTGGGTTCTGAAATGCTTCCAGCGCCATCTCTCCCCTCCCGGCTGTGCGTCCTGCGCTGCAAGTGGTTCAACGAAACTTGGGTAGCCTTGAGGTAAGTACAGGCACCAGTGCACCCAGTCCTTCAAGCTTGGACCTTCATTGGCCATTCCTCTACCTAACTCTGTGGCTTCGCATTCAGCTTCCATCTGCTCACTTGGTGCAGGCAACACACAGTGCCTTCTCAGAGACCCATTCTCTAGGGACTCATTCTCGGGAGGCGTGTCCTGCTCATGCCTCTCTTTCAGCTATTTGACAGCTGAGTTTCTTTTAAACTCCCACAACGTCCAGCTGCCTCCATTCTGGCAATTGGCATCTTAGAATAAACTAGACGGCTCACTTAGTTCCTTTGAAGTGATCTTCCTCATCTCAGTGCTCGTTTTTCCTTCTGAAGCGGGATGCTTAAAGTCTTTGGATATTGCAGGTTCGTCAAGGTTCTTAAGATGGTAAACCATACAACAGAGTATGCTAGTTCTCCCTCCAAGAGGGGGGGGGGCTTGGTATTGGAGAATAGGTTAGGGTTATCAAGGCAGATGAAGGCTGCATTCCCTGAGAATAAGCTGTCCTAATTCCATAGAGGGATTCCCTCCCCATGTGATCCTCCCTCTGTGCACCAACCCCAGGGGGATTATTGTACTGTGGATGTACTGCCCTGATCACATGGGGGTGGTCTCCACATAGGCAAAAAGAGACGACATCCTCATATTAGGCACAATTCCCACAGTGTCCTTGATTCTTTCTAACACTTTGACAAAGGTACTTTTCTTGTGCTTCTCTCTGGCCCTAGTGTCCCTCTTAAGGCTAGTGTGTTGAGCAAGACTACTCCCGTTACGTTCCTCTCTTTTAATCTCTTTGACACAACTGAGATGAGGAAGGTCACTGGTGCTGTAATCACCACACTTGGTACTTCTGTCAAAACTATTGGAGATCAAGGATATTACTCCAGAGACCTTCTTTCCGTTCAATATTCTTGATCCCACTCCTGAGATGAGGGAGATCCCTCACGGTGCATTTGGTACTTCTGGGACAATGACTAAGATGAGGGCGATCACTCCTGATGCCTTCTTTCCATTCAGTGACACAACAACTGAGATGAGAGAGATTACTACTGTATGCGTATTTCCATTTAATACTCTCGACACAACTAATGAGACCAGGGCGATTACTCCTGATGCCTTCGTTACATTCGGCACCCTACTCGAATTCCCTACCTGGTCTCCCATGACTCCCATTACCACTTCTCTGGTGGAGACATGTCACCGGTTCTTCCTGGGGTGTTGGGTTGCTGCATTCCTGCTGAACACTTCTTGCTTATCGTTTCGATCACCACTGCCGTGCTTTGGCTACACAGGGTCTCCAGCTAGGCGGTGTCGCAGTTAATGGACCACTCAGTCCACCTTCCCAAGGTCAGACCACCGTCAGTTGGTTCCCAGTTTCCAGTCAGACCTGCTCTGCGTCGGCCTGCAAAGGACTCCTGCAACCTGCTGTCAGTGTCCTCCTGACTGGGGGTTTGCTTCCCCAACGTAGCTTCTTGCTTCCAGGTTCAAACTTTCCGGGTCTGCCAGGCTCCATGTCAAATTCCACATCTCTCTCTGCATTTGCACATTTTAAAATTCCTGGGCTTCCTGAATTGTGCCTAAGTCCTTCTTTCGTTTTATCTACAGCCTGCTGGACCCTCCCCAGCGTGAACATATAGTCTTTCTTCTGCTTTCTTGGAGCGCTCTTGACTCCTAATCCCATCTTCTTAGTTTCAGGGTGGCTGCCAACCACTGAGTGTCATATCCCCGTTGCGGTGCTGGTGCTCTGAACAGAGCGCAGCATTGCAGTCTCTGGCACTACGCGGATCGGCTCTCTAGCTCCGCCTCGCCTGTTCCAGATACTGGATATCTATTGCTGGCAGCTTGGAATCATTGTGTTGCTACTCCCTATAGAAGCGCGCCGTAAATTAGCCGTCTTATTAACTTGCTACTCCCAGGCTAGTTGAAACCTCTCCTTAACTCTGTCCTCTAAACTTTCTAGTTTCCTTACCTACAGCATCTCCCAAGAGCCTCGCACTGCACCACTTCTCTTCTCTAAGATCCCATGCATCCAGGCAAGCGGTGACTCTGCCTCGCAACTCTTCTCCACCGCAAAACTTTATACTGATCCCTGACACCCTGCACGGTAGGCTTGTTGTTACTGTTACAACATTCCCTGACTCCCAAACTTACAGTACTTACAGCTGCTATTTCACGTAAGTCATTACAGCCCAGACACAGTCTATTGCAGTTCACTGAACTGTACACCTCTCCCGATTACACACAAGACTCCGACCAGGTGAGAGCTCTCTCTTATCTTCCTTTTCACCCCTTGTCTGTTGCTGGGTATGGGCTGACCTCTTTTCTCTCCCTGATCAAGCCCACGGAAGGAGGACATTCTCCCGCATCTCTCAGGACTCTCAGATTAACCCCAGTTCACCACGAGGGTACAATATATTACCATTAGGGCCTTCTTGTCAGAAAAACTTGGGGCTAATCTTTCTCTACTCTTTCCCTAGGCCCTACGTTTTCCAGCCACGTGTCATCTTAACCATATCTGCTCCTTGGAAAGGCCTAGACCTGGACCTAGACCACCTACAGGATCCCATCCATCAGGGTTTTCTACCCCAGAGGGTTTACCTGAGGGCTCTGCTCCTCCCTGACCTCTCACTGGACCCAGGGGGAGTAGGGAGATCAGGGTAATTTCTCTTTTTCATCCATTGCTGAGGCTGATCCAGGTTAGTGCACATAATACTTACATTGTATCTCTGTCTGTGCATGCAAATTCCATGACACTCAGCACTCTTCACTTTCATTACATTCTTCTTCCTCTCAGTACATATGGTATCCATAGACTCTTTGCGACTTTTGACACTGTCGATCAAGGGATACCGTTACGGAGCTTGGAAAGGATTGGCACTACTTGCTCTCCCCTTCTATGGTTTTCCTCATTCCTGGCTAACCGTTTCCAGACTGTGTCACCTGCCCCATTGAAATCCTCATCGTTGGCGCTTACTTGCAATGTCCCTAAGGGGTCGGCTCTGTCCCCCCTGTTTAATCTTTATTTGCATCTCCTGGCCAATCTTATTGCTGACCATGGAGGGACCTTTTACAAGTATGCCGATGGCACGCAGATTCTCTTTTGTCTAAATGCCCTGGCACTGGACCCCCCTTCTAAGCTGAGGAACTGTCTGTATGAGATTGCAGACTTCATGGCCAGAAATTGGTTAAAGCTCAATGGCGACAAGACTGAAGTCCTGGTGGTTGGTTCACCGGCCACTGGGTCCTCATGGAGTGCAGACTACTGCCCAGTGTCTTCAGGGCCATGTCCTGAGCCGGTGCAGGCAGTTAAGAATTTAGGAGTAAAGCTACTTGCATCTGGATCTAGGGAAGCTCAAATTTCTCCTGTGTGTCAGCTTGGTTTTGTTAAACTGAAAGTATTAGGGAAAGTTCTACCACTTCTTCCACCAGAGTCTCGAACTAATATTGGAAGTGGTATCATAGCAGCACACAGTGGTCTGTGCAGGTTGTGTCTTCTGAGGCAGTGATGCTCTGAGGGGTGGTGGTTACCTCTTCGATTACGACCTCCATTGACTATTGTAATGGAATTTATTTGGAGCAATCTGCTGCACTGCTCCAGCGCTTGCTGATTCTTCAGAATTCGGCAGCTAGACTGTAGGAGTTCCGAGGCTTTCGCATTCTTTGGCCCTGCTCCGTCAGCTGCACTGGCTTCTGATCGGTAGCCGAATTAAGTTTAAAATACTTTGCTTGTTACACTGCGCCATTCATGGCACTGGCGCAGGATACCTTTGCGCTAAACTTACTCTTTATCAGCCTGCAAGACTACTCCGGTATTCCTCTCAAACTCTGCTTAGTATTCGTAGGTTTTGCAGGAAACAAGCAGGAGGGTGATCTTTTTCTGGCTCCAACAATGTGGAATTCTCTTCTGATGGAACTTTGCAAGACCGTTGATCATCTTCGGTTCTGTAGGAATCTGAAGACATTTCTCTTTGCGTTCTGAGTGAGTTCTGAGTGAGTCATGGTCTCTCCCTTAACAGCTGTGTGTTTGCGCTTGATGCCTTCCGGCCATAGTTGCGCTCTATAAATCTTGAAATAAATAAATCCATATGGGTGTGTGCTTTAATACCACCATCACAAATAGAAGCTTTTGGAAGTGGACTGTTTGGAGATAAGGGTGATATTGGGATTTTTCTCTGGACGGTATTAGGGAATTCCTCAAAGGAAAGAAAATTCTTATCCCCAGGAGCGGAGTCTCCCTGTAAGGTCCTGCTTTCTGCCACCACTAGGGGGAATGTTACAGAGCAGACTTACCTCCCTAGCCTCACAGAGAGGGGCTCCTTTCTGCGGAGAAGTGATGAGATCCCATGAATGGTCACAACTAACTGTAGCGAGCAAACCTAGATGGGGATCTGCATGGGTGCTTATGTGTGTGTATAGGTGCATGCATACCTAGTCTAACTATGTGTAGGGTTGCCTGTATGTTACATGGCAGCATCTGCATTGGTCGCTGTGTGTGTTTTTTGTTTGTGTGTATGCGTGCCTGTGCCATAAAAGAGTCAAACCAATTTGCTTCTTAAGGCTATGGCATTGCTCAGTGGTTTTCCATGGAAGATGGTGATTGAGATGAAGGGTGAACAAACAGACTTGCACACACACACACCTGCCTCTAAAACAATTGGTATTTTGTGGTATTCAATTTGCCTTTTATTCTGTGGTTGTAATTAGATGGCAAGCTGGCCTTTTGAGAGTGTGCAAGTGTCCAAACAAAGAAAATATGTAGGAGGTAAAGTGTTAGTTGTATGTGCTAGTATAACCCCAAAGATGTAACCAGGATCACACATTAGCCACAAAGCAATGGTGGCAGTGATGAATTAATGTTTTAAAGCCATTACGAAGACCAACATTGGGAAAATAAGTTGCTCAATTTTCTCATCTGAAAAACACTATGGTGCTCATTTTAAAAAATAGAGTAAATTGCCCAGAGTGGACTGCTTCCGTTTGGACTTACATGCAAACAGTTTCCCTCCAGGCAACTTTGGTCATTTGCACTGTGGAGTGCAAATGGGAGGTGTAAAATGGTGGCAGAAGTGCCCTTACACCTACCTGTTGCACTATTCAGTGTAAAATGAATAAACGCAGCCTGCCATTTACACACGTCAGGCAGTATTTACAATGGATTCCTATGGAATCTGCCTGATTTTTGTTAGTGTAAAAAGCATACGGATTCCATAGGAATCCATTGGTTTTATACCAGCATTAAAATGTCATGCTAGCGTGAAACCAAGTGGTTGCTTAAGATGGAACCGAAAAGGGAGGTGGAAACTCCTGTTCCACGAAACGTCCACCTTTAAAAACCACAAAAATGACTGGAGCAAGAAAGCAGTAAAGATGGGGGTGAAGGTGTTACAGCTATATTTAGCACCTTCATTTATGGTCAAGGGACTTGGAATATGAGCTCATATGTACACAATTCCTGGGCCTTAGCATAATTATTGTGGCATCAAGTGCTTTCCACACTCTCAAAGGTATTATTAATAATTAGAAAAAGTATTAGAATTAGGGTTCCCGGTTTTAAGGTATTTATTTTTCTGTAATTTCCATCCGTGTTTATTATGACGATTCACAAAATCTCGTCACTTCTCCCCACAGGGGAGCCCTTCCCTGTGAGGCTATGAAGGTGAGCCCGCTACGCCACATTCCATTAGGGGTGGCATCAGTGGGGGGATCTCTTGTGGCAACAAGGACTTCCATTCCGTGAAGCAACTCCCTACCCCACTATCCTATGAACCACTCAGAGCATCACTACCTCAGAAGACACAACCTGTACAGACCACTGTGTGCTGCTATGATACCACTTCCAATATTAGAGACCAATACAAATCCACTGAGAAGAAGAAGAGTGGAGGAGTAATGCTGATCGCTCCTCTATGGCAAATAGGGAATATTGTGAAGAGTGGGAACTATGGAGTAAGAAAGCATACGTCACAGAAAGAGAAGAAGGACAATGATTTTCGGCTGGGGAGGACCCAACAATAATGCATAAAAACCAAGGAAGGACGTACATTAGAGAATTGTGTTCACCAAGCAGGGGAAACCCGGGAACTCCGAACATGAGAGAGAGAAGCTGAGCCATTGCTGGAGTTTCTCAGTTGAGTGGGTATGGAGAACGAAGAGGAACTTAAGTGATGCAGGAGCCGGCAGGGAGCTGACTTGTGTGTGTCTGGCAAGCGTTGCCAGGTGGTGGCGTGACCTCAAGGAGGAGAACCGCATGGTCCGAAAACGACACCTAGAGCATCCAGCAGAATACTCTGCGGAGCCGCGCAGACCAAAGTAGAGAAGAAAAGGAAGACGCTGAAAGCCCCTATCAAGACGGCATGAACCTGACCCCACAGGAAGAACTGGTGACACCAACCCAACAAGCTAGAGATAATGTGAATGGCGGGAGAACTGGTAGGGGCCACGGGCATGAGCTAGATCAACAGAGAGTATCACAAATACCGAGAAATTCATCATACTCATCCCAGCAACTGTAACAATGGTAACGAATATACAGAATACCAAGAGACTCCTACTCATCTCAGTAACGGTAAAAGCAGTACAAAGTATTACGAATACAGAGAAACTCATCATACTCACCCCAGTAACTGTGCAAGCCACAGAACAAATAAATATCAAGTGACTCATCATACTCATACCAATCAGTGTGAAAACAGCAGAGTAATTATCAGATTATCACACTCGTCCCAGTCATTACAAAAGTAGTAAGGGCAATGCATAAAGTCAAAGGACTGGTAATATTTGTTTCAGTGATTGGGAAGATCAAGAAAATAGCCTTTATATGGTGGTTCTCCTAAGTGGAAGTGGTTGGAAGGTAATGTGGTATTGGGGATCAGGGATACTGAGCTCCGTGGAATGATAGACCGAGAAACAAGTACAAGTGAGAAAGATATTGAGGCAAAAGAAACCCAAAGGAAAAGAGGCCAAGACCCTCGAGTAGGGAAACAAGGAACTGTAAATAGGTCAAGACGGGGGATACTTGAGAGAAGGTGGAGGAGTCCCCTCGAGAAATTAAAGGAGCTGATCAACTATGTTGCAAAGAACTATTTTAACATAGACTATTAAGGCTGACAAGGCCTGTCCAGGAGAAAGGAGTCATTCTCCTGGAACCCCTTTTTGTTTTGTTAGTTTATAATTGGTAGTAGGGTCAGAGTAGGGTAGTTTTTGGACGGAGGAAGGACTCTTTTGATTTGAATAACCTCACTGACGACAAGAACCATAGTTAGATTCTGTTAGGTTAGGATAAACACCTGTTTGGCAGGGATAGATAGGCCTTTAATTATTTAAAGAAAACTTCAGGTAGAAATGCCAACCCTTTGTCCGTCTCCTTCTACTGACCTACCACACAATCCATATATATTTTTGTCATATAAAAAATAATTTGCAAATAGTATTTTTCTGCATTTATTCACATGATAAAAATATTTTTATTAAAACACACACTCAGCTATATAGGAAAAATATGTTGGTTGCATTTTTGCAATAGCAACAAAATGCTGCTCCTGTGAATGCTACAGGGCCTAAGATGTATGTTTGAGGAACTATAATACTATTTTCTATACAACCATGGGCGTAATTTTAGGGGGGGACAAGGGTGTTTGTCCCCACCCAACTTTCATGGCACACCATTTTGTCCCCATTCATTTGGCTGGGGCACCTTTTCTTCAGATGTCATGTCCCCCGCAACATTTTCAGCAAAGTTATTCCACTGTATATAACTTTTACACTCTCTATACTGCCAGACTGCAATGCGATTGAACCAAGCAGAAAGACCTGTTTTTCCGTTTTATTCCTTTTTTTATAAATAAATACAAACAGAAATCAGATTTATTTCCATCTGTATTTAAGTGTGAAAATCAGTAAAAAGGAAAAACAGGGAGCCTTAATTACAATCATGCAGTTGGCCCTATCAATACCTTTATTAGTTCTATGGAAAAGAATAAAGGGTGTGACTAAGTGGTTGTGGGCGGCGCACGTCTGTCCTAACGCAGGGCATGGTTTGTGTGCCTTTTTTAGGGATATGTACATTTAATCACAGTGTGTAAGTGGTTGCATGCTGGCCTTTCATTCTCTCTATTCCCTCTAAATTTTGAGCTGGGGGTACTAGACGCGCAGTGTCCGGTGTGGACTTCCGCAGATGTTGCACATTCGCTACCCATTCTCTTTGGAAACAATTCTCCGCTTCACTTGGGTCGATCACTTTTTTTGGATGACTTTCAAAATAATCCTCTCAGAGGTGGCTTTTCATTGAAGCCGTCTCTATCTTTCACGTCCACATCATCCGTTTATTTTGGAAGCACTGGCCATAGAAACAAAAAAAACAGCATTCTAGGCAGGCGTTCACTGCTGACTTTCTGAGACCCTTTTGGAGTAGGTCCAACAAAACACGACAACAGGCCAGGCCACAGACTGTTTCTGATCACTGAGGCCTGTACCCAGGGCTCAAGTCGAGGGTACACACGGGGGGACGGAGTCCCCCCTCTTTATTCAGAGGGGGGGACTCAGTCCCCCCGGCTAAAAGAGAAACATGGTTGTCCCCTTTGAATTCATAAAGATCTCAGGGATCAAACCGCAGTCGTCAGGTTTGTAGGGCGGACACTTCACCACTGCACTATATAACCTGATGAAAATAACAAACAACTAAAGGTGACATATCCCATTTCGGTACTGGAAGTCCCAGGGAAAAGATTTGTATTGGTTCTTGGAGTTTAAAACATGCACACATTTTAATGTTTTCAAAATCACTATTAGAAGAAAATATCCTGTCTTGGTTTTGTGTGTGTGTTGATTTTATGAAAGGCAAATGCTATCCGTCCTGTGCAAATGGGTGGTTATGCAAAGCCAATTTAATGAAATGTGCATATTGCACCTTGATATGCAAATTTCTGATGACATCACATCCAATTGCGTTTGTTGATGAGTCCCCCCACTTTAATTTTTAGGACTTGACCGCTGCCTGTACCTAAGCAAAGAAAGACCTAATGTTCAGGTCTATTTTTAAAACACTTACGAAGCAAACAGACAAGAAGATATATTGACAGGGAATTTGAAATCTTGAATAGTCTAGAAATGGGGATACATAGTACAAGTAATCTGTTTAAAAATGAAGATCTAACTGTTCGGGAGGGCCGTCTTACAATGTTTGTCATCACTATGTACTTCGCTCCATCCTCTTTTCACTCTACACATCCCTTTCTTGGAGAGCTTAGCCCCCCTTCAGTTTCTGCTGCTGCCTCTCGACCAGTGGAGGATGGTAAATTCCACAAATGTGCAGGAGTGACCAAGCGCAGCAACCAACCAACCAAGGTGCTTTTATAGGGGTTCTTCCCCGAGAAATGTTTTTAAATAATGTGTTTATTTTCAAAAGAGTTTACTAACAATATTAATAATACAATTGCCATAACTATACTTTCTAATCTTCATTTATTTTCTATTTATGTAACTATGTAGCATAAGTAACTGAATTGTATTGTATATTGTATATTAACAAACCTTTGAATTCCTACCTTCTTTTATATGTGATTTTCTTTCGAAACTTGTCATTTAAAAAGGAATGTGTTCATTTATTGTTATTACAGTAAGGAGTAGGGTAAATTTAAATGTGAACATTTTCTGTTTTCATATCACTTACTATTAAACATATGTCTACTTCTATCCATTCTTATTTTTTTATCTACTACATATACTTATTATATTATATTTGAAATACCTGAAATAGATTTGGCTGAATCAGGGACATTCCCGGCAATGAAGTATTGTAATCGCTTACTGTGTTTTCATCTAGACCACTTTACACGTTGGCATTTTTACCATGTAGTTTTCACTGTACCAGTTTCCGCTACATTTAAATACATATATATAAATACATATATGTATATCAATTATCAATGCAAAAACGTAGTTAAGGGGACATTATGGTTAAGTTGCACTAATAAAAACCTATGAAATTCAAAGGAAAAACGTTGTACAGGGACGTTATGGTTACAGGTAAAATGGAAAAACCTCAGAAATTCGCCAGTATGGTAAGCTAAGCAACCATAACTCGCACCACCACCATGCACTGCTAACACTAACACCAAGGACATCAAAGATGACATCACATTTGTCATTGAGGACATCACTGATGGCATAACGTGTGAAATTAATTTTGAAGAAAAGTCCCCACAAGGGGTTGTGTTTATAATGTTGGTAACAAGATGTCAGGGGTGATTGTGTAATTTTAAACATGTAATACTAGCTAACATTCTAGACTTACTACACACTTGTGCTAGTACAAACAATACATATGAAGACCCACAATGCATACAAATCAGAGGCACATACAGGGAAACTAAAGTAAGGAAGAAAGAAACAGCATCATCAGAAAATATTAATAGCATTAAAGTTTATCTTCAAGTATGCAAATGAATTGTGTGTTTGAGGCCTATGTGCACCTTGAGCTGAGACCAAACCCTAAGGAAAGAACTTTAAGAACATATGACAAGGTTAACGTCTAGATATACAGCACCTTATGAATTTTTTAATATTCTGACTGTTAGTGAACAAAACCACCTGGCCTAGATATTTCAGTGAACAAAGATAAGTGGGCTAGATATGTAGCCCCTGCAATGGTGGATAAAGGCCATTAGCACCCCTGGTTCCCAATGCGGGAACCCAGGGTGCTAAAAAATTGATTTTTCTTCCTACAACGGGACGCCTTTGGCGTCCCGTTGTAGGAAGGAAAATCCTTTTCCAAGATGGCCACCATGGAAAAAGAAGGTGGGGCTCAGTACAGAGCCCCTCTTCCCTTTCCATGGCAGCCTGCAGAAGGCGAAGTCAGAACCCTATGACCATATTACCACTAGCACATTTTTTTTCCCTCTCAAACCTATCCTACTTTTGAATAACTTTATCACATAGCCGGTCCCAGGTGCACGTGGCCACTTTAACACCATTTTCATCCCTCGCGGTGAAGGCCAGTATGTGGCCAGATTGTCCGGGTCATGACCTCATACCATGACCCGGACAATCTGGCCACTGCCCATTGCCACAGGCTATAGCTCAGTCGCCAAAGGTATATCACTGTTTTTTGTACCTACATTATGACACTTGTCAAAAAATAAAACACAGGCACATTTGCAAAACCATGCTTTCAGGTCCTTGCCAATGCTCCTTACACGAGTTTGCTTGAAATCCACCCATGTTTTTTTTCTTCAAAAGTGTCAAAATGTATGTACATACAATAGTCATATAACTTAGCCCCCAACTTGACAAAATCCATTCAGACTTTACACAAACATTCAAGGTTAGATCTATAATCTTCCTGAAAACTTTTTTCCCAATACGTCATACGGCACAAAGTTATAAACCATCTAAAAATGTTGAGACCCCCCTTTAACTTAGTCCCCTCTTGAGAAAATCCCACCAAACTTTACAAAAACATGTATATCTAGATTTTAAATCGTCTTGCAAACTTTTGTGCAGTTTCGTCAAATGGCTCCACAATTATAAACCTTTACATTATTTCGCCCCCATTTTACAGAATCCCACCACGCTTTGCAAAGCCTTTCAGTACCAGGACTAGCATAGGATTCCGAAATTACATGCAGTTTCATTGAGTGGTGCCAAAGTTATAAGCCATCCAAGAACTGCTCCCGAACATGACAGTTTGCGAACATCGGAACCGTTCGCTGAATTTTACAGTGAAAACCACCAGTTTTTTGGCTTCTTACAGCCATATCCCATCTCAACCACATGAGCCTTCACCTCCCCAGAGATTGTTTGATAAGTTTGACAAGTGTAATGTTGTGTTTTTTTATATGTTTTACAGCGATGTGCGCAGACTACGGCGGAAGTCCGCAAATCCAACATGGCGGGCGTTTCCAAAAATCTGACGCACTTCATGCTTTTCACTATCCAATCAGTGGACGCGTCCGATGTCCGCGGACATCACGTCACCCTCTAAGCCAATCGGATGCCTGTCCGCAGACCGAACAGGGAAATGGGTCCACGGACCGAACCCAAAAATCACACATTTTGTTGACCAACATTTTGCCTGTTTTAAAAAAAAACTACTGGGTGGATTTCCACCAAATTTACAAAAGCATGCTTTTGGGACCAAGCCGCTGCTCCTGCCGCAAACTTGGTGAAAATCTGTCCAGCAATTTGGGCTGTAGGCGTGTGCAAAGTTTTTCTCCATTCAGTCTATGGAAAAAAGAAACATTTTGGGACCCCCTATAAATTTGCCACCCCTAGACGATACCTCACCAAACTTAGCAGAACAATTCAGAGCGGCCCATATCATTCTTTTGCAAAGTTTGTGTTTGTAATACTATCCCTAGTGTGACGTCTACTATACCCATGGTCCTTCAAGCGTCAAGGTCCCTCTGATGTTTTGTTTCTGACATGAGGCTGCATGAAGTGTTTGCGTGAGTACAGAGAAAGATAAAGTAGAAAGGTAAAGATAGAAACATTTATGCACCTTCTCACTCAATGAGGGGAGGATTGGAGGGTGCATGTGCTTTAGTGTGTGTTTGTCTAGGCAGTAATGCTGAGTAAAGGTATGGATGGAACTCCAAATAGCAGCCTTGCAAATTATATCTAAAGAAACATTTTCAATGAAGGCTAAAGTAGCCCCTGTGCCTCGTGTAGAGTGGACTCTTGGTGTAAAAGGTCTTGTTTGATAGTGAGTAGCAAAGCTGGATGAATTTGACTATCCAACTGGAGATAGCGTTTTTATAAACATGATCCCCTTCTCTGCCATTTGCTATGTAATCAAATAGCTGATCTGCTTTCTTTAGTGGCTTTGTTTTGTTCATGCAGTACAAGACTGTCGTACTTTAATCTAGGGTATGTAGGCTTTTATTCTGCTGAATTTGAAGGATGTTGGAAAAAAGTAGGACATTCAATAGATTGATTAACATTGAACTTGGATATGAATTTTGGCGAAAATCATGGATTTGTTCTAAGAACCACCTTGTAGATGTGCATGATAATGAAAGGGTCTTGCACTGAAAGTGCTTGTAGCTCACTGACTCATTTTATGGAAGTGATAGCCACTAGAAAAGCAGTCTTGTAAGTTAAATGCTTTAGATTGGCTTTGTGCATAGGTTCAAAGGGTAGACCCACAAGTTTTATAAGTACAACATTGAGGTCCCAACCCAGTGGTGGATTAGAAATTGGAGGGTATAGTCTCTTTATTGCGTCCATGAATGCCTTGATAACTGGTACTTTCCACCATGATATGTTGTTTTGGGAAGTAGTGTAAGCAGACAGAGCTGCTAAGTGTACTCTGATTGAATTAAAGACTAAACCTGAGTCTAGTAGATAAAGCATATAGTGAAGTATGTGCAATGGAAAACAGTCAATTGGACTTATGTTGCTTGACCTGCACCACATGAGAAATCTCTTCCACTTGCTAAAATAACAGTGGCTTGTGTTAGCCCTCCATACTTCCTTAAGGATATCCATACTACTTTGTGGAAGATGTAAATGCCCAAATTCAGGAGCCAAGCTGCTACGTTCAGAGTTTGAGGGTATGGATGGAATGTCGTCCCCTTGTGTTGGGACAGCATGTTGAAAGGACATGGACACGGAAGCTTGATTGGTTTGCACATTGCTACTTTTGATTAGGTGTGGCAACCATGGTTGTCGCGCCCAGATTGGACCTATTAGGATTAGTGTGACTTGTTCCTGGTGCATCTTGTCAGGAGTGGTGTTGGTGGAAAAGGGTAAGCAAATTTCCCTGACAAACTCATCCACTGAGCGTTCCTCTTGGTTCCTGGTTGGGGAAACCTGGATGCGAAGTCTGGGCATTGTGCGTTCTGCTTTGTTGCAAACAAGTCTAGAGGTGGATGCCCCCATTGGGTGAAGATATTGCTTAAAATATCTTTATATATTTGCCACTCTTGTTCTGTGGGTAGTTGTAGACTTCTGCTCAGAGTGTCTGCTAGTTAATTGTTCTCCCCTGGAATGTGTTGTGACACTATGAACATGTTTAGTTTGAGTGACCACTTCCAAGTCTTTTGTTAAAACCTGGACAGACTTAGAGAGTGTGTCCTCCCATGTTTGTTTAGGTGAAACATGGCAGTGGTACTGTCTGTGAGAACTAGAACTGTTTGCCCCCACTAGGTGTTGTTGAAAAGCTTGCAGGGTGTTGAGGACTGCTAGCAATTCCATCAGGTTTATGTGCTTCTTTGCTGTTGTTTGTGTCCACACACCGTGTGCAGTATGGTGAAGGTAATGAGCTCCCCATCCTGAGAGTGAGATGTCTGTTGTGAGAGTGGCTTGAACTGCTGGGTTTGCAAAATGGTTTCCCTTTTAACATGTTGTCTTTTGCCCACCAGCCCAGAGCCTGTACTAAGGTGAATGAAACCACCACAAGATCGTTCCACCGACCGCTTGCCTGAGACCATGGTTTCACTAGCCACTCCTGCATCGGGCACATGTGCAGCCGTGTGTGTGGAACAAGATAAATGTATGAATCCATCATCACAAGCAGGCGCATTGCTTTGCACACAGTTATCTGACGACCGGCTATGTAGTGGGGTACTTCAAATAGCATGTTTTGTACTCCCTTGTTTGGGGGAAAGACTAATTCCTCTTTAGTCTTTATAATTGCTCCCCAGGAATTGTTTGACTTGACTGGCGACTAGACTTGATTATTTTCTCTGTGATGGAGAACCCCAATTTAAACAGATTGATTGTCCATTGTGTGTTGCGTTTGCAAATTTGTGGCATCTGCCCTGTTATGAGCCAGGCGTCCAAATAAGGGTACACTGGGATTGATTATCTGCGTAGGTGAGCTGCTACTACTGCTAATACTTTTGTGAACACCCTTGGTGCTTTTGAAATGCCAAAGGGGAGGACTTTGAATTGGTAATGATCACTTGAGATTTTGAAGCACAGGTATTTTCTGGGCACTGGCAACATTGAAATATGAAAGTAGGCATCTTTCATATCCAATGTTGCCATGATATCCCCCTGTTTACCAAACGGATTACTTTCTGCACCGTTGTCATGCAAAACATTTGAGGTTTGACATATGTGTTTGCTGGATGCATGTCTAGTACAGGGCACCTAGTTAAGTCTTTCATTGGCACAAGGAAGTACTTTGAATAGATACCCTTGTTAACCTGGTCTGCTGGGACTAGTTTGATTGTGCTTTTCTGCAGCAGGGACTTTATTTCCTCTAGAAGAATTGGCTTCTCTTTTGGTGACATCTTCCGATGTTTTGGAGGATGGTTCCAGGGTACTCCTAGAAACTCGATGCAGTACTCTCCTGCCACCGTGGATAACATCCACTGGTGGGATGTGATCCCTGTTAAGATGGATTTCTGAACTCTGTCCTGGAGGGGCAGAGGTTCAGAAGGCCAGCCTAGTTTCTTGGAACAGGGTAACCTCTGGACGAGCCAGACCAATCAGGGTAGCGATTGCGGCGGTCAAGACTAGATCTCAAGAGGGGTGAGGGTGACTGAAAGCCTACAATGAGCACACAAAGCAAGGACACTTACAAATTACTCCAAGCAGGTGTTATATTAAAAATATAGACACATTTATTACAAGGCCTTTGTAACATTGACCGTAGCGAGAAATCACAATAAAACTCAAGTAAACCAACACATCACAATCAAATACAATATATATACAATTACCAACGAGTCTAACGAGTTAGACGCACGAAATGTGAAGACCACCTAGATGGGGAGGAAAACAGGCAGTGCGAATAATAGTTAGACCCAGCCCGCCTTCAGAGGCACCTAACTAAAAGGAAGTCCGAGCCCTACGAAGAGTGGAGCCTTGTGCTCAAAAGTACCTGCACACGCTGGTGCCAACGGGCAAAGGGGAGTCTCTTCGAGGGAATCAGGCAGATTAGTTCGATGAACAAATGAAGATGAACAGAGCTCCACGACTCAAGCGTAGCCTCCACGGTGGGCAGAAGCAGAGCGCGAGTACGGAAAGGCGTGCTGTTAGACACAGCAAGGAAAAGCTATGGGCTACTGCAGGAGGGCGACCAGTTCCTAGCGATGCTACTCACCGGTCCCCGATGAAGGCAGACCCAGGCTTCTCCGCGTCAGTTTCAGTGCTGGCAGGTTCAGATACGAGCAGGGGCCGTCTCGGCGTCGTGTAGATTCCGCAGCAGCAGAAGCTAGATTTGAGGATGTCCGAAACGCAGTGAACCCGCACAGGTTGTTACCACAGCAGGGCAACGGAGTGGCCGTGTGTATTTCAGCCCAATGTACACTACTCACTTCAGACCTGGTAATGCCAAGTGGACGAATCGTGTGAGAGTGACAAGGACTCGTAATACAACACAACCTGACGGTGGTTACAGAGCAAGACTCCTGGGTAGGCTGGTCAGTCCACTGGATGGCCCAGAGACACTTCCGAAGGCGTACGTGCAGGAGATGGTGAAGATGCCGAGAATAGTTGTTCCCACTATTCCAAGGGGTCGAAGTACCAGTACAGGCCTTCTCGTTCGATCAGAGGTAGAAAGGGTTTCACCAAGCGACAGCAGTGCAGAGGAGCAGTCCTTCAGCGGGTCACCAGCAATTCCTCGGTTCAGCCTCGTAGTTGCAGGATACTTGGCTCCTGTTTTCCTTCGTTCGTGAGAACTCAGGAGATCGACATGGTAGTGGTGTTTCCAGCCCTCTCTTATCCCCGGTTCCCTTCGCGCCAAAACGGAGGGGACCCAATAGGAGATCTGCTCACAAAACACTCACACTATACGTGGACCTATCACGGACCATGGTGGTCCCAGGCATTCACGACACACTAGGCTCTCTGGCACCCAGGATGTGTATTGGGACCAGACATCCCAGCCCACATCCTGGAGGCACACACAAGGCCTGTAGAAGCCCGCAAAAGCATCTGTGTTTCGCGGGAAAGTACATGCCCAAATAAGGAAGGCCCCAGGTCGGCTCGACCTGGGGAAGGTGAAGGGGGCAAGACGGTCAGCGGGTAGGACAAAGAGCCTCGTGGTCTGGCCATTTTGGGAGCCAGGCCACCATTTTGGGCTAAGCGCGAGAAATGCGCTGAAACAGCCAAAAGGAGCTCAAAACACAAAGAAACAATCGCTGCCACCAGTCCCATCCGTGATTCACTTGCACCGTTCGTTAACAATCCAAAGAGAGTATCTAGGGCCTGTAGTAGACTAGAAACCCAAGAGAGCAGTAACTTAGCTTACAGTGCCCTCTTGTGCCATGTTGTGCGAAAGCTGTAACATGATAAAAGAACTACGGAAAACAACATTTCCCGGTACTGACTGTCTTAAGGGCATGTCAGTTTCCCCATAAGAATGGAGCGAAAGCCCAGAGGAGTGCGGCAGAAGGCTGCACTTCTCTGGCAAAGTCTAGATCATGGTGAAAACAACAGCAAAATGTTTAGGGGTGGCCACATGGAAGGAAAATTACCCACAATTTAGAAATCTTTCCTAACAATCCCCTCCGATGTGTGGTGAAAATGCAGATTCTGACTTGAGTTGCATGGCAGGGAACCTGTATCGGGGCTTGGAGGCAGGGCAGCCTCTGGTGGTGGAAGCTCTACCTCTACTTCCTCTACCTCTACTTCTTAATTTTTTATACCCTCTTTGAAAGTTTGGCTGATAACCGGTCGACTGACCCTGTGTTTTGCCCCAGGATGAGGATTGGCCTTGGTTATATCTCATAGATCATGGGTAACCTTTCCCACGAAAGGAGTGTTGGGTGTTGAACACCCCTAGTTGGACAACAGGCTTGTTTGTTGTCTGGCCTAAAGATTTCAGAGTCTCATGCTTTCCCTTTGCACTCTTTAGTCCATCATCACCTGCCTCGCCAAATAACACGTTAAGTTCTATTGGCATATTTAAGTGTGGTCTGGGTTTCCAGTTTGAAACCTGACTGTTGTTGCCAAGTGTGCAATTTAATCAGGGTGCCTTCTGCTATAATGCGTCCAGCATTATCTGCTGCATCTAAATAATTTTTTGGTATGCAGCTGGCAACCTGTTTCCCCTGTGGGATGGTCTTAATGAGCTGGGATTTTAAGGGCTGAGGAACAGCAACAATGTGTTGCTGGATAGTATCCCAGACATGGCAGTTATAACTGGCAAGTAGGGTGGTGTTATTGGCAATATGGGTTGGGTAGCAGCCGAGGATGCTACCTTCCTGCCTAGAGTATAGAACCTTTCAATTCCCTTGTCCAGAGGTGCTTCTGAAGAAGCCAGCGGTGTGCCTGCCCTCTTTCTGGCAGTAGTTACTACTAAGAAGTTTTAGCTGAACTCTCATATAAAAGGGATCAGTTGGAGCTGGCTTAAAGATTTTTTTGATGCAAGGGTTTACCGCTCTTCTTAGGGTGGGTGTAAGTAAAGATGTCTGAATGCATCTCTGCACTAACTAGAGAAGTTGGATAAACTGGGTCACAGATGTTTTATCCCTTAAGATGTCGTTCACAAAGTCTGAGTCATGTTGAACTTCTTGTGTATCTATTTTGAATTGCTGGGCAGCTTTAATGAGAAACTCATTGTATTGGAGCTGATTGTCAATTGGGGAGTCAGCAATAGGGTGTTCCGGGTCTTCTGGGAATGGCATAATGTAAATGTCTGGAACGTCGTCATAAGGAACTGATCCTGATTAAATTGTTCATCATGTGATACTTGATCACCTAGGTGGGAAGGGTCAACAATGCATAGGTCATCTAAGGTGTCCGGACTGAAAGTAGCAAAGGGTTGGTGTGTGGAAGTTCTGGGCTGTGAACTCTCCTTCTTTGTACCTTTACAAGTGGTTCCCCACTACTCTGTGCAGTGCCCTGCGGGTGTGTGAGCTCTTCTGAATGCCTGTCCATAAAGTCGACGAAGCAAGAAATCATCTTTCAAATGTTGCAGTGGTCCACTGAGTGGACTTTGTTCAGGGGTTTGGCCCAGAGGGAGAGGGTCTGGGAGAGAAGCATGTCTCCTGTGGAGTAAAGCCTCTGTTATAGTTTCTACAGAGGGTGTGTAGTCTTTTTCTTGAGATTTGTGTGTTTTATGTGATTCTGGCAACAGAGTTCTAGACATTCTTTGACATTTTGCCCTTAAGTAGTTTATTGGGGACATGCTTTTGCATAAGTTGTTGCATTTTCGACGGCCCTGAAGAGTGTTTCAAAGATTACTCTTTCGACGTGAATTCTTCGGCACGGGAAAGGAGGGCCTTTTTTGATGCGATGTCGGAAACAGACCTACTCAGCGCCTGTTTTGGAGACCTGTCAATCGCAATCGCAAGTGGACATTTAGATTTTTCCTTCGACACCCTGAAGCCGTGTTTGGCCGACGACGTGGTCGGTGTTCAGCTTGAGGTTGTGTCTTTAGTGTGCTTGTGAAAGTGTGTGCTTTTGCCGCTGGGTGTCTTCTCCATTTGAGGACTACCGACCTGCTTATGCAGAGTCGGGGGCTAGCAGGAACCCCAATTGTCCTCAGCATCACTGGGAGCGCCATAGCTGCCTTTGCCGGATTCACCCACCAAGTCGATGGAGGCCTTGGCCTTCATGGTGTGAGTGGCCCAATGTTTTAAATGTGTCAATCCTTTAGGGTCTTGGGTTTGAAAAGCATGCAAGATTTGCAATGCTTTTGGCGTGATTGCATTTGTGTAAGACTGGTTGGTTCTGTCTTTTCTGTTTCTCTGCCTTTTGGAAGCAATGTCTCTACACAGATACTGTAGATAACTCTGTATTATACAGTCCCATCTAGGGGCAACAGGTGCCTGATCTGGGATTTAAACCACCTTCTTTCTGTACTATAGATATTAGCGAATAAAGATGATACAGTACCAATGAAAATATTTGCTTCTTAGTTGTTTTAATACATTGGGCAATGCAAGTGATTACAAACTGTTAGAATGTGAACATGATCGATGATTACATTGGGCAATGCAAGTGATTACAAACTGTTAGAATGTGAACATGATCGATGATTACAACTGGACTGTAATCTTGATTTTCCTTGTCTCAACCCCCTTCGTAGTTCCCAAGGGTATGAGTTAGAAAGCGATAGCATCCAAAAGAAAGGCCACCCTTTTCATTTTTATTTTCATTTTTCCATTTTGACTGCTCCCTGTGAGCAGGACAATTGTCATAATCCATTCCCATGTTGCTTGTGCATGGTAACAAGAAAGCCCATTAATGGCACGTATGGTACTCTTCGTGTGCTATATCCATCGCATTAGACAAGGGGCATTCCATTTATTTATCTCCGGCTCCCGAACTCTGTCTACAATATGAAGTCGTCACATGACTTTGTGATGACATTGCGCTTAACGTTGCATTTGACAGCGGCCATTTTGAGGTGCTAGCGAGAATGCTGGTTAGAGAGAGAAGTACAGGAGTGTTCCTGTTACAATCGTAAGTACCCCTCAAACGTAGCCCTTTACTTGCAAAGAGGTTCCCTTTGGAGCCTCTTTCCTATTGAGTTGTTTAGTCTTTACACTTACCAGTCCCTATTGTTTTTACAGTTATAAACCCTTTACACTGGACTGGATGACCTATTATTCTCTTAATGCCTTGACTGCCTGAATCTATGACCTATACCTTTCAAGGTAAGACTCACAAATGTAAATATATATTGTGGGTAACCTATGTAATTGGATTCGAGTTTAGGTAGACTTTTGAAATGCAATCTCTTTAATATTTAGACTTCAACCATTGAAGATTCCGACGTTATCCATCACGTGAAGATAATTGACCTAAGCGGCACACCTGCTCCATAGGTAAGGTCTCTGTCTACTTTGTCTAGTGGTGGGCTTCAGTTCTTTGTACTCCTCTACCAGTCATTATTTTGTGTCGAGTTTGGACCCTAATATAGCTATACTGTACCTCTCTTTTTAGAGTGTCATGAAATGCAGTGCAGAAACAAAGGTGAAGAGAACTTCCTCCACTAAGGAACTTTTGTACTCAACAAGCATTGACTCCCACTACAATCCAGGTGAATAAGGACTCCTAAGCATGGGAGATTGATGTCTTTATATGTGTGACTAAGAATGTCCTTTAACTTGAGTGTGACATATGACTATCTATTATTTAAATGTTTTTTGTTTACTTTGTAGAAAAGGAAGATTGACATTTTCTGGAATGATGATGTCATTTTGCTCCTGACAAAGGGGGAATCCCGAAACACACAGAGCTCTAATTTACATATTGTATTATTAAAATAACTATTTGTTCATTCTTAAACTGTTCCCCACTGTGCATTGTTTGTTATTATAATACGTATACATTGATGAATTTTGACTGCAATCAGCATAGCGATGTGCAGGGGACGTGAGTGTCTTCATTCTTTGGGACTCTTTCCTACTTTGCTAATTACTTTCCACTGTGCGCCAGGGTGGCATTACCCTCCCCTGCACCCCAAGTAAGCTTATTCCAACTCAACCTACTTCATAAATAAACTACCCAGGCGTGCAATATCAGTGTGATTTCTTTGCCTGCTTCTTACTCACGTCATGATTCAAAATACACCAATCTCAGCAGTTAATACAACGTTAGGGAATCATTTTGGCAGTTGCATCCGTTATCTAGAGAGGGTTCTTTCACAGATTTATAGCATCTTTGAACTTTCATCATGGCCCCCACAGCTTGGGTGTGTATGCCTACAGACTTCTAGGAAGGAACACTGTCTACTTGCTGGTTCCATGCTCACAGAAAATGGAATTAGTGCTTTTCCTGCAGTATCAGCTTTTCTCATTGCCATGGAGATGTGTGGGTTCCAATTTGATGTAGAGGACATGATCACGCCATTCTTGGGGTGTTCCACAACCCGTTCCAATGACACTCTATCAAGCATATATGTTCTGGTCGGCCTACCTATAGTTCATCTACTAAAGGTCAATTTTATTTACTCTGGTTAATAATAAGCTTGCTCTGGTGGGAGTAATATTTCACAGCTGACAACTGTGCTTGTTAAGCATTCTGTCTCCTTGCCGGATTGACAAAATCATCCTCATAAAGCAGCTGCGGCACTGGGATCCCTGCTACATGTTGCACATTGTTGACTTCGACAAACTTCTCAGCCCATGTCATTTATGAATAAACAAAAAAGCACTGGTGCTAGGAGGCAGCCCACATTTCAACCTCTGGTTTTTGAAGACCTTTGAGACAGTTTCCCTGATCGACCAAAACTTAGTTGCAAGGAGTTGTTGAAATAGAGCATCTTTGGTAATGAGTGAACGGCTCTTCTCCGTATGCATGTTTGATCAGTTGGCCCAGAGTTTCTCCCTATCCGCCATATTAAAAAGGATGAACAGTCTAGAAAAGCTTCACATAAGATGTGATCAATGGTTCATAGGCCAGCACGAAAAAAAAACATACATAGGACTTGAGATGGATTTCTAATCAGACCAGTCATTTGAGGAAGAATTTAGGAAGATGTAGCTCAAGATTCTACATTCACTGTCATTAAAACTAATTGGTTGCAATCGAGTTTAATGTCAGTCAGCTAATTCATGACTTGGGCATCTTTGGTGGAGTTTCCCGATGAAGGAATTTGTTATTTGTACAGTTATTCTTCAAGAAGCATTTGACATTTAAAGGCTTGGATGAGCAACATAGTGTTTGAGTTGATGGATATCACTGATGTAACTGATTTTTAGGTAACACAATGTGTCATCTGAATATTGCTCTTCTTGATGTTGTTATTGGCAAGGAATTCCCCCAGTGACTCAATGTAGAGATTGCAGATGGCAGTGGAAAGGATAGATCCTTGTGGAAATGTGCAGGTTACCTGGAAGTGCTAGGATAGTTTGGAGCCCATCTGGATTAGTTGGACTCTGTTGGAGAGGTATGAGGTAAGCCACTACAGGGCTGTTTCGTCAAAGCCATGGACATGGTAAGGAGGTTGAAGTGGGCATCACAGTCAACAGTAACAAAGCTAGCAAAGAGGTTGGGTTTGGTGAGCAAGTAAGGATCCATTTTGTCTATGATGTATCAAGCATCATAAATAACTTGGATGGTGGGTCTCTCTGTGCTGCCTCGTGGGCAGAAATTGGATTGGTAGTCCTTGAGGAGATTGTGCTAGGTGATAATTACGTACAACTGAATAGCTACAGTATTCTCATTCATTTTGCTGATGAAGAATAGATGTGTGATGGTGCAATAGTAGGCCAAGTCACCCAGCTTGAGTGTTGTTTTCTTCAGCAGGGGGAGGAATAGTCCCATGTTCACTGCATCTGGGAATATGCTTTGTGTGATGGAGGTGTTGATGATGTTGACATGCGTCGTGAGTGATATACCTTTGATGGTGGAAATAAATGTTATTTTTCTGTTGGATGGTTTCATTGAATCGTCATGTGTGTCACAAGAAATGTTTGTGTTACTTCTCCCTTAATTTTGTGCCAGGTTCACTCAAATTTGAAGTCTTCCTTTTTTGGGTCAGCTAACTGGTGATCAAACCATGTTTTTTTTTATTTCCTGTATTATTTAGATCTGTTAGCTATGTATAGAGGAATACACTGCAAGGATGGGTTGACAGCATTGCGAGGGAGGTCAATAGCATTTCCGTGTTTCCTCGCCTGGTGAGATTCATGAGGAAGATTAAAGTGTTGTGAGCTCAATTCTCTAGTAACTTTTTCTTTTTATCTGAAGGTGAAGGAGTTTCATTTGAGCCTTGGTCAGAGTTTACAGGGAACCTTGTATGGTTCGTGGTTGGAGAAGAAAGGAAAGGTGATTGAAATGTTTGTTAAGGAGCAATTCCAATAAAATAGAATGTCCAGTGTATGGCAGAAAATAATGGTGGGGCCCTGGATCAGATGGGGGAAGCTAGGCTGGGAGAGACATTTGTTTTACCAAGAAGGAAATTGTGGGAAACAACAACTGCTTTGATTTTGAACAAGTATTTGTGAAAGAGACATTTACTTTATCAAGTGGAAGGATGCAGAGGATGGAGAAGACCTTTTGTGTTACACTAAGCACACATTATTGAATCAGAACTTTACCAAAGGTATTCCTGCCTTGATCCAGGGGAAAGGAGCCCAACACTGGTCACAAGGGGTGATTTCGAAAACCTACAATTTTGAATTGCTATACTGTTTTGTTGAACTGAAAATAGCCAAACATTCCTTATATATTTTTGTTTTATGTATTAGTGCGAGGGTCAGAGACTTTTTGGACATTAGGTCATTTTTATTTAGATTT
Source organism: Ambystoma mexicanum (assembly GCF_040938575.1). NCBI lineage: Eukaryota > Metazoa > Chordata > Amphibia > Caudata > Ambystomatidae > Ambystoma > Ambystoma mexicanum. The sequence goes on from NC_090924.1 coordinate 1,030,336,855, forward strand.
AGTTTGCTAGACAGGGACATCCTTGTTAGGGGAGGGAAAGATGGGTGTTATTCTCACCCCTTTTACATTTAATAAATGGCAAACTTTGAGAAAACGATACCTTTGTGTCCGTCTTACATGTCTGAACCCTCATACATGGCTGTGCCATAAGCCCTGTCTGGATGGATTTACAAATATGTTGAACCTGGCTAAAAGGGGACAAACAGGGAGACCTTTCTCTGGACTCTTAATGGTTACAAAAAATGCCAAGGGAGTAAATATAGGTGAATCTCAAAGCCCTAACCCTTATATGTAAATGGTAGAAGTGAACTAGGAAAAACCTATTCACTCGGCCTAGAAAAGTATCACGTTTATTCATCTGTACTAGAACCCAGTTGCAATATCGGAGGTAGATTTCATTGAGGGTGTGATTGAGTTGGTAAATGAGGCCTATACTAGAAGGGACCACCCTCATTCATACTCTGTGGAGACCTAAATATCACTTGCAGAAACAAGAGTGGTGGATTGTTAGTGGACGAAACCCCAACCATGAAACCTTTGGAAAAAAGAGCTCTGACCTGGTTGAAGTTTATAAAGTCTAGAGATCTCCACATACTGCAGTTCTAGACCATATTTGTGTGCCAAGAAAATTGTTAAATAACAAATTGTGATTGACACAAATAATAGCGACCACAACCTACTAAAAATGTGCTGGGTCGGAGAGAATAAAATACTTCGTAAGGGTACAACCCCAAAGGGAAAGTGATGCAGGGGAGAAAACATCTCAGAATGACTGGAGACACAATTGAAAATCTCATTGCACAGTATACTAGTTGCATATCTTCTTGGAAGGGGAAAATATTGGAGAGGTTCTGGATTACACACCGATACTGCAGAGTTTTGTAGAGACTAACAACGGAAGGGGGAGGAACGCCTTCCACCACCGCCAAATCTTTGACGCAATGGTGGTGAAAAAGCAGAGAGCACTTGGGAAAAACCTGAGACAAACAAAAAGCACATTAACTCCAAATGCACTCCCTGCCACGAACAAGAGAAAACAGAAGTACAAAAACTGGCTGCTCTTGCATAAGGTCATTATGATGCAGCAAAACGCAGCAGTGATGCTAAAAGCCATTTGTAAAAAATGTTCAGGAAAGATATGGGAGTTGATAAATCGGAATGATACTCCCCAGACTGCCCTACAAATTAATGGGTTACCAGAAAAAACGTGGATGGCTCATTTCAGTGCCCTCTAAAGACCAGGAGTCATTAACCTTCAGTGACGAGATTGAGGTTATAAGAAATTGGTCCATCTCATATGACAAAGAGGACATTAGGGAGTAAATCACGAGAGCTAGTGGCTCGCAAGCTCCGGGTCCTGACGGACTAACTAACACCATGCTAAAGAAGGACCCACAGCTCTGGAGTAACTTCCTAATGGTCCTCTTTGGGCAAGTTGTCACAAAGAGGGAAATACCCCCTTCTTGGAAGACGGCCATAGTTATGCCAATATTCAAAAAGGGCAATAGGGAGGATCCTAAAAGCTACCGCACTATTGCCCTGTTGGATTTAGCAGGAAAACTATTTGCCTCTTTAGCACTGCAGCGCTTGACAGAGTGGATGGTGGCTACGAAAAGGAGCAGCATCTTCCAGACGGGGTTCGTCAAGGGGATGGGCACAAGTGTAATCATCTTTTTCCTGAATATACGCAAAGGCAGAACCCTAGAAAAGAAGTCAAAATTTGCTTTCAATAGCGTTAACTGGCACCTTCTATGGGAAATGATGTCCAAGTTGAACTGCCCTAAGGATTTACTAGAGGCAATCAAGGCCCTATATTCGACTACCTCCATGAAAGTGAGATTGTAACTCTGCAGCTTCCCTGTCCGGCGAGATATTTACATTCAAGGGCGTAAAACAGGGCTGCCCATTAGCGCCTGCACTGTTTATATTTAATCTCTTTATCTCGGATGAGGGAGACACTTTAAGACGGGCATGTAGTTTGTCCCGTGAATAGAAGGGAGGTCGAGAAGTTGAATGCTGCATGCCGACGATTTGGTCCTCTTAGACCAAACAGCCATCGGACTACAATGCCAGCTTGATAAATTGGAGGGTTAGGGATATGTCCAAACAAATGGCTTGGGGATCAAAACATCAAAATCTAAAGTCCTTATCCTCCAGTCAATCTATGTGAGGTGGAAGAGGCATTTTGTATGGCGATTGAGGAAGGAGACATTAGAGCAGGTCGAAATATTTGGGAATATGTGTTGGACCAAAGCCCATAGTGAGAAAACACTTAGAATGATATCTTAAAATCTTGCCTGTCAGGCAGTGATACTAAACAGGAAATTCTGCAGTTTCTCGATACTGCCTCTATTGCAGTTTTACAAGATAAAAGTGGCAGCAGTGCTGACATATGGCCTATCTTGAAGGGCATATTTTGGAAACGTGTGCTAGAAGTGCCAAGATCGACACCAATCCAAGTCATCCGTCTCGAACCTGGACTAGAGTCCTTAGGAACTATAGCTTGGAAATCACTGGCTCTGTATAGGAAATGTGTATTGGGTAACCCGGGACCGATGTTTGAGATCTTGAAAAAGTGTGCTATATGGTGCTAAAGACGAGATCTTAGTGGAGTGGGGGTTGTCTTGTAAAGGCCTATTTTCTAAACTATGCTTCACTGAAGTTGATTTGATCACAAACCCAAACATGGCTAAGGCAAAACTATGGAAACAAGACTGGATTGACACACAAGACGAAGCAAAAAAGTTCAAACTTGTCTATCACTTTAGACATGAAGTCAGGTCGTATGGCTCAGTTCCAAGATATCGCTGTGAATGTCCGAATAGCTTTTACAGAACGCAGTATTTTAGACTACAGATGAACTTGTACTTAACAAAAGAGGTATTTGCTAGCAGATCTGGAATCGAGCATAGGGATCTCAAGTGTAGATATTGCCAGGATGGGAAAGAGAGGAAGAACCATGATATCATATTCCAGTCTTTTGCATGGACTAATGTCTCTGAGAACTAAGCACTTTGGTACTTTTGCGGAAAAACGTAGCACCTTGACCCCTGAAGAATGGTGGATCATTTTAATAAGTGGGGAATTTTCCTCGCTGATCTTGCCAACAGTAGCATTTTTAGACTGTTCATTTTTAAAGGAAATCAAATCGGTGTAATGTATTTCGAATGAAAATGTGGTTTTACATTATGTTGATTCAAAAAGTGTCGATATTATTTTGATATCTGAAACAATGTGTCAATGTGTACCAAATAAAAGGTTTGTTATAAACCAAATGCTAATAAAATAAAATTTTAAAAAGAAGCAAATTCAGAGTTATTCCCTGATGTTAGAGGGTGGCTTCCATCCTGCTTGCAGGTGTGAAGGCTGGCTGCTGCATTTCGGCAGCTTGTCTGCGACCTCGAATCCCAAGATTTTAGCCACAAACTGAATGTTGGTGATTGTATGAATGTTTGCAAGGTTTATTAGGCCCACAATGAGCTTCCTCGGGAGAGAGAGGAAGGCAGGGGGACCAACCTATCAAAGACAGACGAGTTATAGAGAGTAATCGGTATGATCAGAGACTCAAAGTGCTTCTTTAGTAATTCTGCCAAGCAGCTGTATTTAGCATTAGAGAAGGCTGTCAGCTTTGTGGCCAGTTTTGCTAATGCGTCTTCAGTGAGAGGAGTAAAGGAGGTAAGAGGGGATGAAAACACTAGCAATGGGAATGTAACAGGCTGTCCTTGGTGATCCGCATATGTTTCTGATACCCTCTCCTCTGGTCAGTGAAGAAGAATGCTTTATCCTCCATACATTTGGGGGAGGCAGGGTTGGGTGTTGGACCTCTGGAGGTACTGTGAACTCGTTGAGGTTTTTTAAAACCTCTGATGGCTTGTTGGTGGCCTCTGTGATCCTATTCCGGGATGCTTTGTTCACCATATTGCTTACAGGTATGCATTGGCGATGGTCCTGCATGCAGTTTTGTCGCTGGTCTTCTTGGCTAAATGCATGTACCAAACTCTACCATGAATTAGTATCTCAGCAGCAGTATTTGTGGAGCATTATTTACCCGCAGGCACAAACATGTTTGCTGTGACTAAGGCCGCTACACGAGGCTTTATAAAGGACCACAAACTGCAGCCTTGATGGTGTTGGCTACGCAATGATATTCTCTGCTGAATAGGAATGATCCTCTTCGGTTATGTGACGGATCATCAAATATAATTCCACTGGCCCAAGAGCTCCAACACATCCACTCAACCACATCCATTCATGCAATGACCTCCAGCATTCATCCAGACAAGCGTGCTCCCCAAACCACCCGTCTGTCCTTTTTCCACACAAGGAAAATCATCTAGCCGACCTTGCGATTATCCTTCAGCGAACACCAACACCTGACAATGAGACAGACCTATTGGCTGTGCCAATGCTTCTAATTGTGAATTCTTCTAGTGTTATGAATCCATGACTACAATAACCAAAATCCAAAGCAAACAGTACCGGATGAGATACCTATATATTACATAGCCCTAAAGGACCTTCAGCAATTGTGTCTTATTTAAGTGTGTATCCTCCTCCCCTCTGAGGGTGCGCACATTGCTGTGCTGCATGCCCCAGGACTAGTGGACTCATTTCTTTGTGACACCCTTTTATCTGTTCTTCCTACTCCACCTAGAAAGGTCATACTGCAGCCTCCCAACCAGCACCCCGCACATCACAGCATGCTCCCAAATCTATAGGTTGACAAGCAGGTACAACTATGCAGAGCAAGCAATGCGCGCCATCATGGGTGTCACATCAGGGGGAGGACAAGGGTGTTTGTCCCCCTCCCCGTGCCCCCAATTTATGTGTCATGCCATGTTGTCCCCATTCATTTGACTGGGGCACCTTTTCTTCAGGTGTCATGTCCCCCCCAACATTTTCAGCAAAGTTACTCCACTGATCATGGGTGGGGGACTAGGGTGATTGCCCCCGCCCCAACTTATGTGGCACGCCATTTTGTCCCACTCATTTGGCAGGCTCCCCTTTCATTTAGATGTCATGTCCTCCCCCATCCCCCAAAATTTTCTGCAAAGTTACTCTGCTGCGTGCCGTGCCAGGTGCGAGTATTTCACCCAGCCCCAGGCTTTCCTTTGCATTCTGGGACATGTAGCCCTGCATAAATAATGTTAAAGTCAAACTTAAATTCCCAGAAAGAAATGGGAAAGGAAAACTGAACGCTCACTCGTGCCTGAGATGGGAGGCGCGAGAGGTCTGGACAGGAAGACTGCAATTCCCCTGCAACCCTTGAGAGAGATGCTTCGATTGGATACAAAAGAGCTCCCCCACATTCTTCATAAGCCCCTGAGAACGTAAATATGTAAAGTAACTGCTTACGCTATAAATCTCTGCAGAAGCAACACACTTTAGTAGAGCTCTGCTGGAGGTACCCTCATTTTAATTGCAGTAATTGAGGTTACCTACCCCCAGAGGAGCAATATGAGTGTTTGGAACTGACTGGAACTAAGTGCACTGCTTCTGCCTCAAGGCCCCCCCACCCCCTACCTGCTGCCTAGTGCCGAGAAATGGAGACACGCGCATGTGCATGCCTTTGAAGAACAGGGACGTCACGGTCGATCTCGCCGCGAGACATTTACAGATGGCCGAGCCATTCGCCAAAAGAGTGCTATGCAATACCACAGGTGTGAACAAGTGGTGCTCCAGTGTATGCGGACGTGAACAAAGTGGGGCATCGACCAGGGACAAAACAAAACAACACTAATACATAAACTTGCATGAAGGGCAATCATTCCTAGGGTGCGCCATGACAACGGCACGCATTGTGTGGGTTTTTATCATGTTCGTTAATGTGACAACACATGGACCTTTATGTCACATGAGACACAGGCAGGCTGACACCCCGCACGCCCCTGCTGTAGCACAAGTCCATTCGAAACCATGGAATAGGTACCACAAATACAGGCGCAGAAGCGGAGACAGCATGCGCACGTGCCTAAACTGTGGAGCTCACAAATGAAAGAATGCGTGTGAAGAATGCATGCAAAATCAAAGGTTCACATACGCCGCAACAGAAATGTGAGCATTAAGTGCCCGCACATTGCTATTATATGTTAAAAAATGGCTTTAACCTGGGGAGTACCAGGGGTAGAGAGGGAAGCGCCAGTTCAATACAAAATATGGTACTCTATTGGCACAACAAGTTAGACAAATATTGGCAAGTAAATGCGTGGTATAAATCAATGTTGCATTCCCTTCAGTAGTGCTCACTTGGTTGTCAGCGTTTCATGCACTTTGTCATCTCTGGTGGGTGGCGTTCACACACGTCCTTTGCTATTTTCGCATGTGTCTTAGAAAGATGAGGAGCTATTCTTCTGCAGTTCCATTTGCAAAGACTTCCCTATTGTGGCAAAGTAAGTGTCTCGAAACGTGCTTGTATACAACAGCGATATGATAGGTTATTTATAACGCGCTTATTACCCAGAGGTTTCTAAGCGCGGACCCGGGGATCGAACCTGTGGTGCTCCTTGTGGTGTCCCCTCTAAGGCGAGCACGCTGCTCCTGAGCTATCCCCGAAACTAACAGTGCAGAAGAAAGTGTCTCATTTTATATTTCTCCGTGTTGGACACGGTCTCTATTTCCAGATAGTGCTTATTCAGTCTGCATTTAGCGAGTGTTTGCCTGTACTTTTGCTTGTTTACAGATATGAAGGCGGTTTGCTCTTTTAATGTTTCGCCTCCATGCACTGTTGCCTTCTAGCCGGTCGTGCTGTTCTAGTTCTGCCAGTCCCTCCTGCTGTCTTTGGTTTCCTGTCCTGTCGCAGTGGGGGGCGCTGCTGCTGGGTGATCAGCCGCGTGTAATCTATTGGTTCAGTGGTGTTGCTCTTTGGCCTTGCAGTTGCCTGGTAGTACTGGGGGTTTGGGATACTGCTCTTACTATGTGTGACAGCAGAATGTAAAACGATGCTTATCTGCAGGGGGGATCTCCATAGTTCTGCTCTGCACCCACGCTTTAGGCATTTCCTATGCACACAAAGTACCCGTCCGCGGAGCTGGAGATGCGGAATTTCTGTGGGATATGTGCCCCATTCTGCACCCTCTTTTGTTAGTGTTGGATCCCACACCTCACTCCCGTAAAGTTGGATGGGGTTAATGGTGCTGACAAAAAGTTTTAGCATTCATTTTACAGTTAGATAGAAGTATGATAGCTGCTTCCTGATGCATCGTATTGCATTGTATTCGATTGTTTATATAGCGCTCTTTCCCCCTTTGTTTGGCCTCAATGCGCTTTGTGGTTGAAACGCCCTCGGTGGCCGCAGTCAATGTGGTGGAGGTTCTAAGAGTTTAGTTTAAGAGATGCTTGTGTGCATTTTCGCCGGCATTAAGACTTGGGTGGCTGGCTAGACTGATGGCTCCACGGATGGTATAGAATGCACTGAGGGATTTTTCTTTAAGATGGACTTCTTTGGAGACCTAGGTAAGTGAAGTCTGTGATGTGCTGATGTTCTCTGCCATTAGGGAATAGTTTGGATGTGCTGCTTTTGTTCTTTGCTTTATTCTGGAATATCATGGTTGTGGTCTTTAGAAACACCTCTAGGGTCCAGGTCTAGCAGGATTCTTACTTTATATGGCAGTCCTTACTTCTTATGACCAGGTCACATATGGCAGGCATTTTATCTCTGAGACAGTCTCAGACCTGGGGCCTGGGATTCCTCTAGTAATGTAAGGAGTTTGTATGTAGAGAATGAACAGGGTTGGGCTGAATGGGCACCCGTGCCTCACTCCTTGTGCCAGTTTCCATATTGTTAAAGGTGAATCTACAATATCCAACGGCTGCACCATGTCCTCCTGTGCTCTGTTGTTTGTCCTGTGAAGCCTTTGGGTTAGTGACGCAACATAAGACATATATAGAGTTAGATGGATAGATAGATAGATAGATAGATAGATAGATAGATAGATAGATAGATAGATCTCTAAGTACTACCTGCCTCCATAGAGACACTCATTCACAAAACAGCACCACAAGATTTACTCCTGTGTGCAAGTTTTACTTGAGCAAAGGTTCTTCCATGGCTGTTTCTTAAACTTCGACAAGTTACCTTATTGATGTAGTTTATTTTGTGCATCAGGAAAACAAATATGTTTCCACATCTACACTTGGCCGTTTGTAAATGCATGGCCAGAACTTGCAGGAGGTCCCATATATAAATGCCAATATCATCCATTCCATTCGGTAGAGGCTTTTCCAGTCCTGATTTAACTTTGCATTCTGGGACTTGCAGTCCTGGGTTTATGATGAGGAAATCCAGGACTACAAGTCACAGAATGCAAAGTTAAAGCCATGGACTAGTGCATACTGCATGGAATAGATAATGCTGGCATTTAAGTATAACATTTTTTTTTTGTTATTTTTTAAATCACGTACATTTCGATAGACCAATTAGGGCCTGCATTAATCACGAAAATAATCTATGGAATTTTATGTGAATCAGCAATGCGTACGGGTGAATTGGACATGTTATGCATGTTGTGCCATTGTGATTGGCCCCTTTGTCAATCGTTTAAATCTGTTGCTTTCTGAATAGGCCCACATCAAGGTCCCCTACCGTTTCCTTAGTGTTTATCAAATGCAGGTTTGTTCATGTTCTTAAGACAGGCTGGCCTTATGGCACTAAGTAAAAAAGAAAAGGTCAGGCGCGCACTCTAGTTCCCAGTCTTTTTAATCCTTAAACTTGTAATAACAGGGTTTGATCCCAGCAATGTTAAAAAATAACAGGGTTAAATCCCAAATGTAAGTGGTAACAGGGTTGGATCCCACAAAATGTTCAAAAAATATACCAGGGTTAAATCCCAACTGCCACAAAATGTTCAAAAAAATATACCAGGGTTAAATCCCAACTGCCAGTTCACATACTTATGGCACCTATGTCGCAGAGATCTTCTTGCCAGCCTCATCTGCTTTGTCATGGAACATTGGTCCTTGCGCGGCTGTGTCTGTCCCTCAATCCTTATGACCCATCTGCTCAGTTCTCCCATATAGGGTGCTTCGCGTGGCTCGCAGATTGCTGTTCCCTATAGCAGGCCTCCAGGTAACTGCAGGTGTGTTATTTCACCTGTTTAGATCTCGCCACAGAGATCATTACATAGTAAAGGTTACGAGATATCATATTGTCTCGGGAGGATAGCTCAGGGGCAACACACTCGCCTTGGAAGCAAGCTGATGCAGAGCAACACAGGTTCGATCCTCGCTTAGAAACCTCTGTGTGTTGAGCGCGTCATAAATAACCTATTATATCATATATGCTGGAAATGGTAGGATGACAAACAGACTGTAGCTATCTCCTCAAAGGTATGAGATACGTCTTAGGGGATGTCATGGCACTAAGACCGGGCTAAACGAAAAGGTAAAGCCCATGCCAAAGAAACTAAAAGGTGATAACTAACATGTGAATAGTGTGCTGCAGCTGATGCTTATTTTTATACGGTAGGCAGATACGGAAATCAGTATAGCATAGAAAATGTGGTGTGTCAAAAATAAACTGTTTACTCAACCCATTGTACACACTTTAAATCAGTTGAGTCCTCATGTTACATTTGATTAAATATTTAAGCAATAAACCCTGATGGACTGGAGCCATAACTGGGCAATTACAAGCCCGAGCATGTTTTTGACGGGATGCTAATAGTTTTGTTTTCTACTTGAGAAACTGGGTGTTTGCAATTTCTCAACTTGAAAAAAAGCTGCAAACCAAGATGGCCACCATGGACTTGGGAGAAGAGAACTACACTTAGTCCCTTCTCCCTTTTCATGGTGGCAATTGCTGCAACAATCAGTGTTCCCAGCGTCGGCGAGTGACAAGTGAGCGTCAGGTAAGTGAGGCGGCATGGGGGATGTAGAAATTGGGGGGCAGGGGAGGGGGAAAGGGGAGCGCAGCAGCCCACTTGCGTTATTTCTGACGGTGAAGTTGTCAGCCTCCCGCTTCCGAGGAGGTTTAGAGCAGGGGCATTACCATGAGCTAAAGACCCACTTCCGAGCTTCCTGGTTGGCTGGCAGGCCACAACTCCCACCCCGCTGCTGCATGCCAATTTGATATAAATAAATACATGAATATAAATATAAAACATATCTTATGAACTGCATAAAGGGAAGTTGTCCACATAATTTGCAGCTCCTAGAGGACCATTGTTCGCCCTATGGGACGAGTGGAGGAACTGTAGCGCATAGAAGACCTACACTGATCGACACAGGCCTGGTGATTAGGGGCACAGCCAGGGATTAAAAAAAATAATACGACCAGTGAACTCCCGAGACACATCAAATTCAAAAGTCTGCAATACTCCTATGGTCGTTCATTTCAGCCGCAAAGAGAGCAAAAAAAGCCCTGACAGGCTGCATCACAATTCACAATTCCAAATGCAAAAACACTAAGTCCCCTCAAAGTACATCTCTGTGTGTGCAACCAGAAAGGACGACTGGTTTCACTAAAACCTCCATGTTTTAATCATGGGCGTCGAGTACATGGGGGCAAAGAGGGTAAATGCCCCTGTTGCTTTTGAGTAACGGGTTCAGGGACGTCACTTTTCCTCTGTGAAGCTGCCTACCCCATGCCGAGCCTAGGCGCTCGCCATAGACAGAGGACTGTGTCCTTCTTAAAAGGACAGAGAGAGGGCACTACAGTTTGGATGTGGAATCCCCCCCAGGCTACGCAGTGAAGAGAAACGTGCCTTGCCGGTTGACTTTTTCCCTAGCTGCTGCTGCTTCTCTAAAGACTACCAGGAAGAACCTGCAAGTTTTTAAAAAGTTTCCTAGCCCCTCTCGCTGTAGGCCTTTTGGGCAGCAGCAAACCCTTCCATATTCTCACGGTCTTTATTTCCCGGCATGCACCTCTCTGTGGCGGCAGTTCAATTATTGGCTGCAGGAGACACCTTGCCTTTGCCTCTCAAAATCTCAGGCCTGCTTAAGTGTGAATGTGGATTGATTGAGGTGCACATTATGCATAACACGATCCATATCTTGGTCAAATGGTGAATACTATTAAATCTGCGTAAAATCTCTTCTGGGCGTGTAGCTAAGGCTTGAACTGAGTATCTAAAAACAAGGGGGGTTCTGGGAATTTCTCTACTACCGGCCTATATCCCGGGTTAGAGTCTCAACCAGAGTCTTTAGCTTACCATCCTTTCACAGAAGAGAAATTTCCACTACATATAAGTCTTTGTCCTGCCCAAGGGCAGTCCAGCACCGAAATGCCAGGCAATTCTCTTCTGAACAAGAGTACCAACAGCAACGCCAGACACGTGTTTCGGCCTGGTTGGGCCTCGTCAGTGAGGTGGAGCTGTGCCGCTCTAAAACCAGTGAGCAAGGGTTCCACGTCTGGATTACCCTAGTAACGTACGTGAAAACCCAAAGCTACTTAATATGGAAAAACAACGGGGGTTCTGGGAGTTTCACTCCTACTGAACTGAGTATGTGCCATCTGACAGTTTATGCAGATCTCAAGCTGTCCAATGTCAGGTCTGAAGCAATCAAGCCATCCATGGCTCTTTCAGGCTGTGATTCTGCATTCTGATACTTGTAGTCAGATATTTCCAATGTGTACAGGAATGCAAAATAGCATATGCTAAAAATGCCACGATTTCCAGAAAATGTACTGAAAATAGTGTTTGTGTAATTGCATGTATGCATGAGCGTGCCCTTCTGAATGTTGTGTAAGGGTGTGAATGAAAGTTGGTGTGAATGAGAGTGCAGTGTGATTGTTCTGCGGGTGCACTTGCTAATGAGAGATGTATGTATGTTATGGCACCTGACTGCACGTGTGAATAGGAATTCATGTGTGTGTGTGTGTGTGTGTATGAGTAGGGTGGGGAATGAGGTTCAGAGCACAGGAGCAGCCAGTATGGACATTTTCCTACAGGGCACAGACATTTTTGCTGCCATTATGGCCAAAGCCAACTTGAATATTCTTGCTTGTGGAGGCGGGGACTACATTGGGGCAGCAGGCATAGATGTTTTCTTACAGTGGCGTGGTATGACATGTTTGAATGGCATTATGGGCAAAGTCAACAAGTTGAGTGTTCTTAAGTGGCCATACTGGCCTACATTGGTGAAACCAGTATGGACTTGTTTTCTTGTAGAGGCGTTGCATTTTCACTGGCACTATGCACAAACCCTATAGGCGTATGGTCTTACATGGGGATATTGGCATAAATTGGCAGGGCCCAAATGGACAAGCTATATTTTAGTATCATTTACTTGCATTATGGGCAAAGAGAACATGAATATGTTCTTTGCAGCCAGCATGAAAATGTTTTTACACTCCCAGAATAGTTGTATATAATGTGAGCAAAGGTATCATGAAATTGTGTTGAAAAACGTTCCTATTCTCTGTACAGAATTGCCATCTATTCGATGTTTTCATGTGTTACCCTACAAAACAAATTGTAAATTGTGTGGCTTTTTGCCCATACTTTCACTGAACGTACGATGTAACATGCCCAATTTTAATCCATTATGTAAAACAATTTCTCTGGGGGAGAACATCCACCAGCCCCCTTGGTTGGTTTGGGCTCCCTCGCTATGCAATGCTCGGTCGCATACACATTCATTCAGTCGCCACTGGTGATTTAGGTAAGGAAAGCGGGCAGAGGTTTGCCTTATTAGGTTTGGTGGCCTTTAGATTTCTCACATTGCATCTAGACATGTAGATCACTGCTGTGTGACTGAAGTGAACACATTTACCACTCCTAACCAAGTAGGTTGCTACCATGGGGCCTGGCACACACATATGTAGCACTCCAGAGAGCGTGGGTCACCTGTATGTAGATGTTAGAATTCTGGGCGGGTCGTCAGTGCACTTTCGTGATAATAACACCCGCTGTGCTCCAACACAACGTAGCTGTATGGTGCTTTGGCACCTTGAAAACCAATCACCCCTTTTTAGCTGGTTACAACTTTTATTGCAGATGCTCATTCTTTTACAGTAACCATAGTCGTGTTTACATTCCTCTCACAGTGTTTGGGGAACTAAACATGCAAATAGAGACCTCTGTGGTTTTTCTATGCGTTTTGGAGGACTAATCATAAAAACCAACCACTGTATATATAATTCAAACTATTTCCCAAACGAAATTAAGTTAGTAAAGGTAATGATAATAGAGCTGCACTTGTATTCCAACTTATAATTGTAATGCGTCAAATGAGGTTTTTGCGAATTAACATTGTGAGTTTATTGGCAGGACTACATTCCCAAGCAGTTCATTAAATCTCGCAGGATTTCATAAGGATGATCTACCTTCTAGTGCACTGGTCTGCAACCTTCGGCTCTCCAGAGGTTTTGGCCTGCAACTCCCATGGTCCCTCACCATTGACTATGTTAGCCAAGGATGATGGGTGTTGTAGTCCATAACATCTGGAGAGCCAAAGGTCGAAGACACCTGCATCTGGCCCTCACCCAAAAACTACTCTGGCGGACATGACCCCATAACTCATATCTTGTGGTACAACGGGGTAGTAGTTCTTAGACTCGTTTAGAAGGAAGTCGTTTGTCTGTCCTATCAGACCCTCGGTATAGAAACGGTTAATAACTCATATTTCAGTGGAAAAGAGGGTGTACAGCCAAAAATAAAATGACAACCAGCTGGAGTACTTATAGCGCCGCCTTATGGCGCCCCATGACTCAAAGGGATGAGGTAAGCTGGTTCCCAACATTTTTGCTCTCCTTTGAAAGCAGAGGAGGAACTGCTGCATCAAAGCACTGATTGACAGACTCAAATGCTTACATCATAAGTGGTGAACCGCCAAAACATACATCCCCTGGCACGCAGAGTGCCGTGTATAGACGGCACAGAAGACTAAACTTTGGTGGAATCATACTGCCTGTTTCGGTGCTAGTGGGTGTTTGGGGGTATATAGCCCCAGGTGTTTGAGTTGTAGCCCCGGATAGAAGCTCAGGGGCTACTACCAAAAGGCTATAGCTAGCCCAGAGCCCGACACTCCTGACATTACCGTAGCCCCGGATCTTTTCTGACCTAGCAACACCCCTGGCAGGATGGACTGATCAGTAAACACCCCCAGGCACTTCACTTGGTTTGCCTTCATGAAATGGGAACGTAGTAAAGGCACGTCTTACTGTGCTTTACGTAGTCAAAACCAGAGGCTCTTTATAGCAAACGGTTATCCGATGTGCAGCAAGACATTAACGCTGTTTAACCAAAAAACAAGCGCCAGTGTAAGTAGCTCTTCTTGGCAATACGCAAATTGCTGATCTGGCAAAATCCATGGCAATGGCCATCAATCAGGGGGAGACGCTAATGTGTTTCTTAAAGGGCCAGGATCCTTTAGAAAGCCTTGCATTTTTAATGAGATTTTGATACAAAGTGGAACACGTATATGTTAGGCACATTTCCAAACATAAAGCACAGCTGCTCATGCAATAAAAGTCACAAGGGGTTATTTTGCTGAAGTGGAACCACGCCCCTTTGCACTTAAGTGTGAAATATCCCCTCCATGCAATGTTTTTACTTTCCCAATCGTTAATTGTGGGAGGCCTTTACACTTTTCCACAAATCTGGTGGAACATTAAAGAGTAAAACACAGGGTATATTGCATTTCCTCTTTCCTTTTCCACTAGGTTTATGGAAAAGTGTAAATGGCATTTGCATTGGATTACTACAGACACCCCCTGCGTTTATAAGGTGGCACTTTCAGGCAGATTCAATAGGAATCCATTGGATTTCCGCCAGCAGGAAAACAAAGGCTGGCAGTAAAGCAGACCCATTTCTCAGACAGACTGGTAAGACCAGGCGGACATGTGAAGTCCCCCCCCCGCTCCCTAATTCTGCCTGACAAATTGTAAAAAACATGAAGATTGGTACAAATGATGGTACACTTGTTCTGCCATTTTAACCAATCTGTGGGACCCGCAATGTGACCCACAGACAATATGAAAACTGTAAAGCTGTATGGAGTGCTAGCTTTACTAGCAGTGCAATTGGCACTCCACGGCTAGTAAAGAAGCGAGAAGGAATTGTGATTCTTCCCTTTGGGCTTTCTAGTGACTTTAAAAATATAAAACATGCTGTAAACCTGCAGATTGATTACAATGCAAAAAAAGAAGGCTCCCCTGGGATGGAATACCATCTATGAGGGTGCAGTAGCCTACATTATTTTGATTTTTAATATAAAATTAGGTTGCTGTCTCTTAAAGTGAGACCTGCTAATCATACCTAACTTTCATACTGCTCCCTGCAGAAAGCGTATAGTGCAAACAGGTAACTCTTCTGAGACCATCCTTTGACCCCCAGAGAAAGTGCCCTGTAGTTTGGCAACATGGCAGTTACAGAGTAACATGTGCTTTTCTGCAAAACTCCTGCTGGAACCCTAAGTTTCTACAGCCAGGGCCTGACGTTACCCGTGGGTATCCCTGATCTCAATTCCATGAAATTGTGTAACCCCAGAGCTTGGTGGCAGTTTGATAAATAACTATAAGCCATGTCTGTTTTTACATGGTGGCTTCTGAGAATATATCATTATTACAGGTGTTAGGAAAGGTTTCTCTGAAAACAACTTTTCCTCCATAATTATTGACCCCCCAAATATTTTCCTTTTGTTGCAGTATCCTGACCTGACTTTTTACAGTGGAGCAAAGCCTTCAGCTGCACTCCACTGGGTTTTCGCTCATTGTTATGGGGAAACTGACACGTCCTTCAGGCTGTCAGTACTGAGAAACCTTGTTTCTCTTAGTCTTTTGACATTGTTGCCACTTTTTCATAACAGTTTATCATTGCACAAAGTACATTACTTTACCGCACAATGGGGTCTATGTGTTTTCTGGCCCTAGACACCGTCTAGGGATTTTATGGTGATTGAACAGTGTGCCTAGGAGCAGAATGTTGGCAGCAATAGCTTTTCCTTTAATTTTTACAACTTTTATTGAGCCATAACACGTTTACCATGTTCGGCTCATGCCTATGGCTGGAGTCCAACATGGCTGTGTCATAAGGTCTTTTGTCTGTTCCTTTGGTCATTTTGACCCTTGACCTTTCCCCTGGTCTTCCCAACCCAGGACCTCCTTATTTTGACATTCAGTTGCCTGCAAAACCGCTTCTTTTGTGGGTCCCTGCTGGTCGTGTGTGTGTGGGTATCCATGAGGTGGGCTGGGACTGTCTGGTCCCAATCCACACTATTGTTGCCAGGGTGACTGGTGTGCACGAGAGCATGAGAATACCAGTGGTCCCTGATTGGACCACTGCTGGTGTGCATGCATGGGGCATATATTCTCATCAGTGGGCTGGGTGCGAGCATTCACCTGACTTTGGATATGAAGAGGGGTCCTGAATCCATTCCAACAGATCAAACACAGGTCAGAACTGACCTGCAGATGGGGCCAAGTATCCAGAAGACAGAAGAGCTGAGCAGAGCAAAGGACGACCCTGAGACGCACAGAAGAAGGTTGGCACCCGAATCCCGTTGTTGCCCCGTTGGAGCCTTGCTTTGCGATTGATCTCAGAAGATCTGCAAAGGTGTTTTGAACCTTTGGAGTGGTGGGAATAATCCGTCTTGAGGCCTCCTGGTTACCCTGCAAGTGAGTCTGTTTGGAAGTGTCACTGGGCCAACCAATGGACTGTCCAGCTCTAACCTGTGTTACCATGCAGGAGCGCCGCTCTTTTGAGTTCTAGCTTGAGACATAGGGGAATCCTAACTTGCCCTGCAAAGCACCCTTCTACCGATTTCCATGATCCCATCACCTTTGAGTCGCAAGATAGGAGGTTGCATCAGATCATGGGATTTGGAAGCCCATGCGTCACTGTGTGACAGTGACGGTCACTGAATGTGGGTTTTCCATGTTCCTTCCTGTGCTCTGAGACCATCCGCATCAGTGTTTTCTTCCTTCATCATTCCTTCATAACCCAAATCAAGATTTACAGATCCTGTTCCATACCAGACCTGTATCCACACCCTCAGCACCTGTGCACCTGGAAGCCGTACCCAGGGTGGGAAATTGAACCTCTGACGACCACCTCTAGACCTGCCAAGTTTGGAACAAAAGCAAGTTTTTTGTTCATCCATACGATTTTACGCACAGAGGATCAATTGTGGTCTTCTCTTTGGCTTGGGAAGCCTGAAGCCCTCTGAAAGTCGGAAACAGCTGTGTTCATCACAGAAGACCCACTCCTGACTCTTTGAACTTGTTTCACCACTTCAGAATTCTTTCCCTAATTTTTTCCAACTTTCTAAAAAGGTACTTTGTCAATTTCACGCATGCATAGAACATTGAGCACAAGGCTCCACTCATCGTAGGACTGGACCGCTAAAGTTAGGGTTGCCGTCTCTGAAGATTGTCCGTGCTCTACAGGTTATTCACCCTTTTCCCTTAAAGGTATTGGTGGAGTTATTAACTTTCTCACACTGACTCCAGTGATTGTATATATATATATATATATATATATATATATATATATATATATATATATATTTATATATATTACATAGTGTGTTGCTTGTGTGTGATATTTTGCTATTGCTCTTCTTAATTCATTTGTGTGGTCTATTGGGCCTGTAATGAATACTATATTTTGTATACTCCTGTCTAATTGTAATTCTTTTTCTGTTTCAGTGTTTGTGGTCATTATGGGCTCTGATTACCCTCACTCCTCCTGAGATTTTGCCTTGACTGCTCTCAGAGTTACTGTGAATTGGTCTAGCTATCTACCCAGAAGTCTCCCCTGTTTATCTAACAAAAGTGGCCTCCTAAACATCTGGCCAACAGGCCAGAGTTCGGAAATGTCACGATGCCTGCCCCCAGACATCCAGAACAGGTCCATCTGTCCAGGGAACAGGCACCCAAGAAGACACAGGAATTCCCAAAACCCCGCGTAGGGGCTATATGGGTTCAGGATCCTTTAGAAAATCTTGCATTTTTGATGACATTTTGATACAAAGCACACATGTATATCTTAGACATAAGATATACGGCACCAGGCTCATATTGCCAACTTTAAACTATGCAGGTCATCCTGCAAAGAACTCATGTACAGGCCATCATGAGGCCATGAAGGGACTACTTTCCTTTAGGAACTATTTTGCTGCTTGGGTGTGGTACTGGAACTTCTTACCTGGTAACTACTTTTTTGATGCTATTTAAGCCACGTCCGAAGAGCAGCACACGCTTCGCGTTATTCTGCATCTTCGCAGCGTAACGCTCACCGTGTCTGCAGTCCAGCATCCAGTCTACAGCCACACCTGTCTTGTGTCCAGAGCCGATCCTAGAGAAAAGGAAAGAAGAAGAGAAGGTTCGAACAAGGAGATTTCCATTTGGTCATCTTTTCCTGGAGCAGCCGCACCTGTGGATAAAGGAAAAAGACATTAAAATAAACTGCGTTGCATTGCCAGCTGCAGCGCCGCGCCATACTCACCTGTCTTCAGAGCATCTCCACGACCCGGCGCAACACCCGTTGAATCACCGCCCGAAACATCAGCATCTGAAAAGACAAGAACAAACAAAAGGTGAGCGGGGTTCCGCCAAAGACATTCTTTTACTTACCGCAAGATACTTACTCGGAATTTTACCGCTCAAAGCAGGGCTGGTCACCATCCTACGTTAGACATTTTCGGCAAGGCGCCGCATCTGCAAAGAAGATAGAGAACTATTGGTTAATTACATTTGGAACAATATTACTTGCTAGACAGTGCTTGGTACAAACTGACTCTTACCTAAGCGCTACCTTCATCCATCGAGGCAAACTCACTCCTTGGATCATGCTCCAAGGGAAAAGGTATGAAAGGAGCAAGAGTGAATTTACAGACATTTGAACTCTAAAAGAACTATACATTTGGTTTACACACTACTTACCTCGGAGTCATTGTTGTCTGGAACTCTGTCAAATACCTTCGGATCAGTGAAGTAATTGAACTTATACGCGCCCCTGCACTCCACGCAGTTTGGAGAGTTCATCCTTCCAAAGAATAAGGTGAGACTTTATGAAGAGGAATACCGGAAGTTTTCAGGGAAAACAGTGTTAGTGTAACCTCTCTACCACGGGTGGCTAATCCCCTTTACTGCTTTTAGGAAAATATTCTTGCGGGCCAGGCAGACGAAACTGAGTGGGCAAGTGCAGTCGATATTCACTTCGCTACGATTCACACTGGTGGAGACCGCAGCAGTCCAGCTTCGTTCGACACCCCTGTGGAATCCAGGTGAGCGTAACAGAAATCCATTCTAACAACCAAAACCGTTGATGTCATTGTACTGTCAGCCTGGTTTCTAGTGACCCATTTCACTAACAGGGCAAGCTGTTTGGGACTGAGTTTCACCAAAAACAACCATTTGTTTTCAGCACAGAAGTCCATTTTATTCTCTCTGGGAAAGGCCTGCCACCTTCCCCAGAGGACAGGAAATACCCCAGGGAGTAAGAAGGGCACCCAGGCCCTGAAGAGTAGCCCTGCCGGGACAATAGGGAGGTCACACCAGGGTGATAATTATTAAAGACTCTGTTAATGCAGAGAAGACAGGAGCGGGGACAGAGTTAGAGTAGGCAAGAAAGGAGTCACAGTCCAGAGATCGGTCCCACCATCTTGGAATTGCTTATGTCACTAACACTTCCTGTGCCACCTCCTCCATTCAATATGGAAAAGAAGCAATGACCGGGTTGGCCCCGTACGAGGGCAGTCAGGGCCGACACTCCTAAGGCACACATTATGTCTATTAAGGGATATTCTTCAGACATTTTGGGAGATTTATACTTGCCTTTATTCCTCGCAGACTTGTGCTTCGCAGCCTAAGGTCAGTGGATTCCTAGGTTGGCTGGTGCTTTATTGGTGTTCGAATGAGGAGAAGGATTGGCTGGGGCAACCCAGCACAGAACAGGAAATCATTCAGGCTATTAAGGCGCTCTCATCCGAGAAGGCCCCAGGGCCAGAAGGGCTCACAGCTGAGTTTTATGAACACTTTGTCTCAGTTGGCCCCACATCTCTTATGGGTATATCAACAGCCATTGCAGGAGGGACATCTACCGGACTCCATGAGGGAGGATGTGGTAACTGTACTGTTAAAGCCTGGGAAGGCAGCAGATGAGTGCTCCTCCTACCTCCCTAAATCACTTATCAATCTAGACAGCAAGATCCTGGTCAAGTTGCTGGCCATGCAGGTAGCCCCTCTGATGTATAGGTGTGTTAGGTCCAATCAATCTGGTTTTATTCCGTGACGCTCTACCTCCTATGGGCTGCAACGCATGTTTGGGTTGAGGTCAGGATGATTCTGTTGTGGCAGCACTATTAGATGCCGAAAAGGCATTTGACTCAGTGGAGTGGCCTTCTCTTTTCACCGTTTTGAGGAGAATGGGGATGTGGGATGTATTTGTATCAATGGTTTCACTGCTCTACACCTCACCTCATGCTAAAATGAGGGTAAATGGCCAGCTCACATCGGTTAGCCCATTAAGGAGAGGTGCACGATAGGCTGTCCTCTTTCACCCCTGTTGTTCGCCCGAGCAATTGAGCCACTGGCTGTACTGCTGAGAGACAAGCACGCACACAGAGGGGTACAGTTCTTCAACCATAGGGTAGTGGTGTTCCTATACGGCAAGGTTGTCCAACATACGGCCCGCGGGCCACAATGCGGCCCTCCAAGCCATTTCATGTGGCCCGCGAGGCTGTACAGACAACATTGAACAAATAAAGAAATACACCGGGCCGTGGTGGAGGACTGTTACTGCCTGTGGTGCCCCCTAAAAGGGGGGGGGGGCACCAGAGGCAGTAACAGGCCACGGCCCGGTTTATTTATTTATTTGTTCAATGTTTGTCAGTCCGTGGACCCGATTAATTTATTTATTTCTGCAATGTTGGGCGGACCCAACATTGCAGAAATAAATTTATTAATCGGGTCCACGGACCCGGCAAACATTGAACAAATAAATAAATAAACCAGGCCGTGGCGGAGGACTGTTACTGCCTCTGCCACGGCCCGGTTTATTTATTTATTTGTTCAATGTTTGTCGGGTCCGTGGACCCGATTAATTTATTTATTTCTGCATAAATAAATTAATCGGGTCCACGGACCCGACAGACATTGAACAAATAAATAAATAAACCGGGCCGTGGTCTGTAACTGCCTCTGGTGCCCCCAGCACCAGAGGCAGTTACAGGCCACGGCCCAGTTTCAGGGGCGCAGAGTATGCGGGTGCTCCGGCCCCCCCAGGCCGGAGAGAAGAGACGCAGTATGGATGGTCCTTTGTTCCATCCATACTGTGTCTCTCTCTGGCGGCCCGGGTAAAAGCCGGGTAAAAAACAATGTTTAAAAATTGTGGGACGGATGCAAAGCAAGATGCTCTTGTTTTGCATCGGTCCCTCAATTTCTAAAAATCGTTTTGGTTCGGGTATACTTCTACATCTGTGTGCACGGATGTAGAAGTACACCCAACCCAAAACGATTTTTAGAAATGGAGTCACAGATGCAAAGCAAGTCTGTCCCTCAATTTCTAAAAATCGTTTTGGGTTGGATGTATTTGTACATCTGTGCACCTCTCTTGGCAAGAGGGGTGCACGGATGTAGAGGTACACCCAACCCAAAACGATTTTTAGAAATGGAGGCACAGATGCAAAGCAAGTCTGTCCCTCAATTTCTAAAAATCGTTTTGGGCTGGATGTATTTGTGCATCTGTGCACCCCGCTTGGCAAGAGGGGTGCACAGATGTAGAAGTAACCCAACCCAAAACGATTTTTAGAAATGGAGGCACAGATGCAAAGCAAGTCTGTCCCCCAATTTTTAAAAAATCGTTTTGGGTTGGGTGTATTTGTACATCTGAGCACCCCTCTTTCCAAGAGGGGTGCTCAGATGTAGAGGTACACCCAACCCAAAACGATTTTTAGAAATGGAGGCACAGATTCAAAGCAAGTCTGTCCCTCAATTTCTAAAAATCGTTTTGGGTTGGGTGTATTTGTACATCTGTGCACCCCTCTGTGCACCCCTCTTGGTAAGAGGGGTGCACAGATGTAGAGGTACACCCAACCCAAAACGATTTTTAGAAATGGAGGCACAGATGCAAAGCAAGTCTGTCCCTCAATTTCTAAAAATCGTTTTGGGTTGGGTGTATTTGTACATCTGTGCACCCCTCTGTGCACCCCTCTTCGGAAGAGGGGTGCACAGATGTAGAGGTATAATGTACCCAGCGGGATCGAACCTGTGTTGCTCCTGAGCTATCCTCCTGAGACTCTGAAGATCTGAAGTACATTTAATGATACAGAACCAGAACTATTGAGCAAGTACAACATCATCTTCATCATCATCAGAATAAATCAACACTGTTGTGGTTAGACAAGAGCTAATATATTTAAAGGGATGGAAATACTCTGAATGTAGCAGCACTATTCAATAACCCAAAGTGCTTAAGCATAGTTAATGTGAAAACATGACACTTCTCACCTTTGGGACAGTACTGCCTTGGACAGAGTTTCACAGTGAAGAAGTGAGCAAGTGATCCGGGGTATGCAGCCCACACACACGCATGGCATTCCCATGCACCCACTTGCGCGAATTGCACCAAATTAGTGAGATTGTGCTCCAAGGCACACGCACAGTCTTTGCTCTGAGGTTTGACACACTCACAGGATGGGATGGCATTTCGTTCTCCTATCCTAGTTGTGTTGCTCTGCCTTTTGAGGGCTACTACAACCTGGATGATTATAGAGGGGTGGAGTAGGGGCAGTATTGGCCTACTGGGATGCAACTGGAAGGCTTAAACCTCCTTCTTACTTGCCTTTAGTATATGCAATACATGCTAGCCAATGTTTCCACTGTTCTGCACCCCCCCGTCCCCCTAGCACCAAGTTGGCGACTACGTGCAAATGCGGTCATATAAGTGCTGGTTATGTCACTTCCTATATTTGGGCACCACCCGGGAAATTCATAAGTCGGCTCCCCTGCCCGATTTATTTATTCAATGTTTGTCGGGTCCGTGGACACGATTAATTAATTGATTTCTGCAATGTTGTGTCCGACCAATAAACCGGGCCTTGGCGGAGGACTTTTACTGCCTCAGGTGCCCCCTGTAAATGGATTATGCTTCTTTCATTACCACAGAAGTAATGAATGTGTATTACAGAGATAAGCTGGCATATGTATTGGGCACACTGCACATGCTCAGGCAGCATCAATCATGTCTTGTAGAGGACAATGCTAGCCTAAATTGGTAACAGCCAGCACAGACATGTTGCTACAGAGACATATTTTGGGCACAACCAGCATGTCAATGTGTTACATCAGTGACAGTGCTGTCTTACACTGTGGACACATTGATCATTAAAATGTGTTGTGTTCTACAATGTTCTTGTCTGCTGTTAGTGACATGGAATGTACATGTTCCCCTTTAGAACTGATTGTAAACGTATGGCTTTTTGGTCACTTTTCCTGCTGTAAAATGCACAATTTCAGCCCCATATTTGGAAAAAAAAATAATCTTGGGGGTGGGGGGGAGACCCCCCCCAAACCCTCCCTATATTGTTATAGCTCCCTCGCTACGCTCGGTCGCCCCCACTATTTCCGAGAAATATCAACACATACACACTGGAAGAAATCACAAGAAACTAACCTTTCATCACTGCTCCCGACACCAAAAGCTATCTTTGGGACTGCATGGCTATGCCTTTGATGCTATTGTGTGAAAGGTCACACACCATCGCTTTTGAATATACTGCTTTGGGTGAGGGTGTTCACTTTTGGCTCGCCGGCCCTCCGGGTGACAAAAAGTGAATGCTTCGGCCCCACATTCAAAAAGGTTGGACAAGCCTGCTATACGGGGATGACATGGTGATCTATATCAGAAACCCACAGGATAATTTAAGGCCAATCATGACAGATGTGTTGCGATTGAAAATAAATACTAACAAATATGTGCTTTTCTGATTTACAGATTCTATGGGACAGTTTACTAATGGGTTTGCGTTTATGTGCTATACAGCTTATACTCGGTATTTGGGAATTGACTTGGCCCGCTCATCAGAGATTCTATACCAACACAGTTATGGTAGGGTAATACCAAAGTCCTATTTCTGGGAAGTACAAGCAGTGGTTTCCCCATTCACTTGGGCAGGTAAACAATTGAGTATGTCATTGAAGAAATTAGTTGCCCCATTGGAAAAAGGTGGGTTAGCGCTGCCCGATTTGGAGGCATATTATGAACCAGCAGGATTCTTGATCTACTGGTTTGGTGTGGGGGTAGATCGACGACATGTAGAAATACAGAGTGCCCTTGTAGCCCCATCCTTGCTGTCATAAGGGCAGTCATACTTACGGCCCCTGGTGGGTTATCTAGATCAAAAAACATGGTGGAATTGACCTACAGGGCTTGGGTTCATATAGAGGGGAAAGGGAACAGGGAGGTCCTCTATTTTCCTAAAGTGCTGCTTATTTATATCACCGGTTTGCCTCTGGCGAGTGAGCCTAGATTTCTAAGATGTATGAAGCGGCTGGGCATCTCATGCTTTCAGGACCTATTTCTTGAGGGCCAGTTCCTTTCAGTGAAGGGGTGGAGGAGCTTGGATTTGTTTTTATACTTCCAATTGCGTGAGTCTTTGAGGGGTTTGTTCACCACCTTTCCAAAGGAGCCAGAGACGTCATTTAGGGGTTGCCAGGAGTCACAGTTGCGACCCCTGGGGTCTCCCTATCTATCCCTGTGTTCTCCCTTGCTACCCCTAGAAAAAAAGAATTTCTTTTTACTTTTTTTTTAATGTAAGCTCCTGGACTGTGTCCAGTGCCATGTGGCCCTTTATTTTTGGAATGGCTGACTTTCTTGTTCAGGCCGCTTAAAAAAACAAGGTTCCACAAGTGTACCACTTTGAGTAGTGACGCTAAATAAGAACGAATAGGAATAACACATAATTTGTCTTTCTGGAATTCTATCCAATAATTGCTAGACTCATTAAAGGTTTATTTCAGGCACACTTCAGGGGGTGAGTCACTGATTTAGCTTGTTCCTAAACAAGTCAACTCAGCCTTTCACCCTTCTGAGGTCGATAAATGAGTACCAACACAGGTTGGGTGATATTGTATTTACATTTGTTCTATATAAAGTGCTTAAGCGTAAGTGCTATATAATAACATATCATTATCAGTTGGCCTTGGACGTCTGCTTGCATTCCCAGTAATTTGGTAATATGGGCCTATACACACTGATATTAACTATACATATGGTGATCCATATAACATTATAGTGATATCGCAACCATATTTTTTGTAGTGTACTTAGGAACAATATGTGATGTCCCTTCCTGTTTTGTGAAGGGGTGAAAGGTTGTGTTCTATCGCTTCCCGTGATGTCACTTCAAGGTGGGTCAAATAACATCACTTCCTTTGATGTCATCAAAGGTGAAAGGTCATGTGATGACACTTCTGCTGCCCCTGGCATTTTGGTGAAATGACGTCCCTGACAGCCCCTGTGCGGATGGGATGATAGGAATGGTGGACACCAACAGGATTGTATGTAACCTCTATTGTGAAATCCTGGAGACCCAGGTGGAATGTGCAGAGTCATCCCGGGGAAAATGGGAGACCACACTGCGTTTTGCAATAACAGATGAGGTGTGGCGGTACTGCTCTGCGCAAACTAGGAAAATAGCTCTGAACGGTAGATTTAAGTTGATGGACTTTAAATACCTTCACCAATTCTATTACACTCCCACGGTTTTACGTGGCTCCTTCCCTGACACCCCAGTTGGGTGTGCCAGATGCGCAGCTTCACCGGCTGACTTCCTGCATGTGGCATGGAGCTGTCCCGCTGCGCTCTGTTTATGGGAAGGGGTCTTTGAGGTCATGAGTGACATTATAAAGGAGCCGGTGTACCCCATGCCATTTGTGGCTTTACTGCAATATACTACACAGATATCGAGTCATGTGAAATACCTGGTGGGGTTGTTATTGCTCCTGGCAAGAAGGAGGCTGGCAATGATATGGGGCAGGGCACTGCACCCTACGAAGGCACAATGGAAAGAAGACATTCTCTATTGTTATTAAATGGAGTATGGAAGGGTTGTTCATCCCTGTTCTAAATCCAAAGATATCTGGGGTCCTTATAAACAGACGATCGAATTGATTTCCGAGGTGGGGATAGCCTGGGAGAATGTTTATAGAGAATGAACAAGGTTTGAACAGAAAGACTGGCCAGAGGTTGGTTGGTGCTTATAGAGAAAACATTAATAGCTGCTGGCGCAGGAGAACCTGGGAGGGAGGAGCTGTATATGATGGTAATTGTCGACGTATGTATGGAGGAGGGACATACAATGATGTATGTAACTGCGGGGGTGTGATCTGATGACCCACTGTTTCTTTTTGTAATGTTGTTGGAAACAATAAAAATATTTTTTTTTTTAAAGGGTTTTTCCGGGGAATAACCATATACCTAGATGAGCAACAGTTCTGATTTTCGTTTCAACCACAAAATCATATCTTGTGAACCACTACATCTATAAACTCATTCACTGTAAGCAGGCAGTAAGTGGGCGCAAGTAGAACTGATGATTAAGTGGTCCCTGTCCACAACTCTACTGTTGTCTTCTGCCCTTGCCTTTTGCAGTATAGAGCTCTTTCAACCCATATTATCTTTCCCGCACTGGCCTAAATCCCCACATGCGAGCTGAACCACCTTCCCCTTCATCTGTCCCAGGGGTGCTGGCAATGCCTGCACTTGTTGTGCTCCTTCTGCTCTGACCTCTATCCCTGAGCACCACCTCTAAACCAGAGCCCACATTCCCCGTCACCTGAGGTCGGAGTGAGCGGGAACTATTGATAACTGAGTTCCACTACTTTTATTGGCTGACAGTGACCAGTCACATTATTTATTAGAACCATTATCATCATTGTGTCTTTATTTGGCTAACATCCATAAAACAATACAGAGTAAAATATAATCACAAATTACATTAGTAATACAAACAGTATTAAAATCAAGAGAGAATAGATGAAAGAAAGAATTTTATTGCTGGGTATACTGGCTAGCTTTTTTACATTTCATAGCACGCCTAAGATATGTCAGCCTTGTCCATTCAACCAAAGGAGTGCACACCTTCAGTAAATAAAGAAGGGCCACTTTGCATTGAACAAATCCCAAATCTCTCAAGAGAGGTACCGGTGCTATCGCTCTTATGTGTCATGTACAGGGCAAAAGAAATGGCGTAAATCCTCAACAGAAGCACCGCCAAGCAAGCAGGAGCCTTGGTCCGGAATACCTGCCCATGCAGCTTTTACCTCCCTGCTCCCTCAGGTGGATGCAATCTTATAGGACTCTCCTTAGTAAATCACGTACATGAGGCTGATGTGGCCATGAAAAATCATGCTGTGAAATATTAAGATATCACATGCCGCAGGTTAAGGGGTTTCATCAGTTCCAATGCTTCTCGTGTAACCTGTGAATGTAATATGAACTGGATTTTCAAATGTACTGCCATGGCTTTATGTAAAGTGCACAATTCCGCCAGGTAATTGTGCCCAAGGTGTGTACAGTGTCCCAGGTTTAAAGAGCAAGTTTATCATAATACACTGAGTTAGATCTGCCTCTTCTTATTTTGCACCAGTCTCAGTCGTTGTAAGGAGAAATCATCCTCACTAAAGTTCAAGCCCAATTCGATGTCTTGATGCGCGGCGAAATTCGGAACCTATATGCAGAACCTTAAAAATCAATTTTCAGTAGTCTGAAAAGGGGTAGATTTCGGAAAAACCCAAAGAGAAGCACCATAATTCGCTGCGGCAAGAGATTTCTTTTTAGAAACTTCCACCATCATGATCATTGGGTGGCACCTACATGCTTTCAAAAAATGGAACACGCCTGTGATGGCCTGTATTTTGCGCCTTACTATGGCTTAATCCAATTAGTGTTTTATCAAAACGAATTCCCAAGTAGTCGAATGTGCGCACTAGCGGAATGGTAGATGTTTCACAATACATTTATGGGGTTTTAATGCGTCTTCCTGGCCTATGACAGACCAGGATAGCAGATTACGAAGCACTGACCTTTAGGTCTAGATTATTCGTGAACTCGGTGTATTCATTAATCCATTTCTGAAGGGCTTTCAAGGTACGGGCCAACAAGACTGTGTCATCAGCGTCTGCCAACATTGGGTAAACCTCTTGCCCAATTCTGGGTACACCCTTACCTACTAGAGTGAGGCCATCTATAGGTCATTCATATATATGGCCAAAACGCACCCCTGCTTAACCCCAATTCTGATTTGAAAATATAGCGTACATTGTCCAAAGACCAAGGCCTGCATGAACACCCAGTTGGGCCTTTGACAAGAGTCCAATATCTTCAACCCATTGTTCAAGTTTACTTGAAAGGGCACTCCCAAATATCTTAAATTGTGTATCCAGAAGTCAGATCAGTCTATACGCTTCAGGACTGTCCATCTTTCCCTTCTTATATATAAGGTAGATACGTGCTCACTTCCAGTTTTCTAGTATGATGCCCGCATGTAAGAGAGAATTGAATCCACTTGTCAAAATCGGGGCTCAGAAATCTGGGAAGTGTCTAAATTATCCGTTGGGATCCCATCTGGAACTGCACATCTTCCACAAGCTTGTTTAGTGGTGACTAAAATGATTTCCTTGACAGAGAATTCCAAATGGCCATTATTTAACAATGTCACAACATCATCAACTTCACTATTTCCCAGTATGCATAATTAGTCATTATGTTTGCCATTTGTATCGAGTGAAATAGACTCACTGTAAAGCAATAGCTTACTCAATCATCAGAGTCCCCAACCATTGTGGCTCTACTAGTATTACTGCGTCTGTACAATGGACCATTGTTCACCACATCCCAGTAAGTGAATCTTTTGAAACAACCGATTCTAGAAAAAGGTGCCAGGCTGCCTTAATTCAGCTCTTGTTTCCTTGCAATGAAATCCCTTGCACAGGCCATCTTAATATCTAATTTGGATGCACAGGGGCTTTCAAAGTAGATATTAAACCACCCCCTTGTTTATTCTTTGAAATTTCTGTGCTACTTAAATGCAAGCCTTCTGAAGGTGTTTGCATTAATTGGGCATATGACTCCACCATAGATAGCATGAACTGCTGCATCCCAATTTGATAAGAGAGAATTAACTGTGGAGTTGTTTTGGCTAATAATTGTCTGCTGCATAGTGGTCTTGTCAATTGCCGACCATCTAATCTTAATCACTTTAGGGATAGACTCCACTAATGCCAAATTCTGCAGTTTAGGGCTGGATTGGCAAGACATTTTTAGCACTATTAGATGGTGGTCACTACACAAATCTTCCAACACGTAAGAAATGTCTAGTAGTCTTGTCCATTGGTTGACAGCAATACAATAATAATCAATGGAAGAATCCCAATATGTCCCTTGAAGTTCTATTTACACAACCATTGACAGAGCACAGGCCATATTCAACCAACCACCATGTGTAAAAAGAAAAACATGGAATACATATGGGCATCTCCGATTTCTGGATTAGGAATTGCCAGACCACCCACAATTACCCAACCATCCCGGTTCCTATTGTCAGTGAACCTTTTTCAGATTAAAATCACCACCCACAATTACCCAACCATGCCTGTTCCTATCACCAGTGAACCAATCATCCAAACATTCTTATGCAATTGTCATCGAAGATCGATTATTATGTTTTTGAGGGCCATTATAGAAGTTGGGTATTACAATTGATTCCTGTGTCTTCAAGTGGATGTTAACGGCTTGGAGGCAGTTAGGATCGCAACCTCCAAGAATCTTATTGAAAGAAATACATGATTTTACAAGAATACATAAACCTGCAAAGTCTCTATGCCTCTATGGTTCTTTTCTGCCTTAATTTCATAAGAAGAATATCCATCAACTACAATGTCCTGCTTGGCCCAGGTTTCTTGCAACAAAATTATATCATAGTCGGACAAAATATTTATAATCTAGGCTGAAGAAAGTTTTTCACGGGCCCCTTCGATGCTCCAGTTTAACATAGATAAAAAGTTTGTTGATCCTCCTATCACCTCCCTTGCCGGATCAGATGTAACAAGCAGCACGGGAAGGGAATGGAATTGTTAATCCTGTCAGAACATGGGGGAGTGTTTTCAGACAAATCATATAAAGCAGGTGTCTCAACTGTGGTACCGTTTATAACATTACAGAACACAGGAGATATTACTGCACCAGGATGAAAAGAACTTGATGGTCAACCTAACTCTTCAAGATTGGACAGACATTCATATCTATTTTTAAATATAAGAGAGCCTAAAGGCCCCATGGACACAGGAGGGCAAAATGAGGCCCTACCAGCCTCCTTTGCACTCTATATCTGTTCTTGGAATCATTTTACCCTGGATTTGATTCGAATTACATGTTCTAAGAGGGTAACTGGAGATTGGTAGGCTTTTTTCTGCTGATCATTTCTTGGTTGTAAAACGGAATCAAAGCTGTTTTGATGCATGTTTAAATAATGATGCCTCCTAATGTCCCCATGCAAGCTGGCTGTGAATTCTCACTTTTTCTTAGCATAGAGCTGTCTTGCAAGGGTCGGCTTGGAAACCATACATGCCATCATGTAGAATGTTCTTTAAAATCGGTGGCACAGGGGACAGCAACATTGTGTGTGTGGCTGAATCTTTCTTCTGTGGAATCCACTGCAATGTCGTTGCTCTCCACCCAGAGCCTACAAGGCTGAATTCAAATACAGGCATGCCAGCATTCCTACTCTTTTTCCCCTGATGGTGTGGTATGTGACACAAAATGAAGTCTTCTAGATCTGAAAATGATCCTGACGAAGGTACCTGCTTGTGGAGCAAAACAGGAATGCCGAAACATGTGTCGAACATAATGAGATTATGTACATATGATGCTATTAATTACTGCACATGCAGGCAGTATTTAATACAATGTGAACAAGGCAGCATACGCGTGAGCACATTAGCATAGTCATTTGCAATTTTAGTGGTTAGCAATATCTCTTGTGACTTGCATGATTTGGGATGTTAGTGTATGTTTTGCTGCTAACTTATTCAGATGTTTTATAATAAATATATCCTTTCTATTCAATGCTGGATACCGGCTGTGAACTTTGTCTGTTTGCAATTTAGGTAGATATCCGTTCGATGAATTCATAGTTTAAGTGTGTCCTATTGCAGCCTAACGCTGTCCAGTTAAAGGTTCGAATCCAAAAGGATCGAATGCCATAGGGTCGAGTCAATTTGACCTAAAACAAAAGGGTCACATTTTTTTTTTAAATATTTATTTTTTTTGGTTTCCGTTTTTGAAAAAAAAGTGGTTTTTACCCAAAAAACAGGGGCTTGGGGGTGGGGGGACAAAAAATAAAAAAATAATTTGACCCTTTGGTTTTCGGTCCTTTTGATTCGACCCTTTGGACATTTGATCCTTTGCATTCGAAACTTTGACATAGAACCACAGCTAACCCCTGGGGTCTTATAATTTCCTACTTTGGATGAATAGCTAGGTTGTGGTGGAAGGATAGATTCGCAATAAGAAGGAATGTCATTTTTGTTGTTATCACTTTGAAAACCCAAATTGATGTGGTTATTGCTAGCCAATGGTTCGGAGGGCCTTTCACCTTTCACAGATGAAATGCACCAATATATCACTTGCTCGGGTGCCAACGTACAGTCAGTTGGAGTGTTTATATGACGAGTGTGCTGTGGATGGAGTCTGTGACTAAAATAATTGCATGAAATGAGTGATGGAGTTTCTTTGTTCATGTTGCCTTAGGTCCCCGCAGATACTGGGTTATTGTTCCCGGGCCAGTCCTCTCGTTCCCGGCTCTTATTGTTTCCACTGCGACTGACTTCTAAAATGTAGGCGCAGAGTGTTCTTTTCCTCTTTACATGTTACCTGACTAGTTTAACTTAAAGTATTGAAGTGTCCGTGTCCTTGTGATGCCCCTGCTGGCAAGGCACTGGAGTGGCCCCTTACCGTGAGGTGTTTAGTACGGGGCCCCGAGTACTCCGAAGCAGCTGGCCATATATGATTCAAAGAGCAGCTTTTCTGAAATGGGTTGTAATGAACCGCACCTGTGCACATTTAAGAGAATTCATTAACTGTGCAAGAACCCATATGTTAGCACAATTGAGTATATAACTCCTGCCTTACGGTCTGTGGGTCTCCGTCAGTAGCGGGGCCGTGCGGTGCACCACTCTCTGATTAAGCCCACTGGGCTTCCTAGGCCAGCTGGCAGAGAAGAAACACAACTTTTAAAGATTTTCTGTTGAAACAGGTTTTTCTTTTAGAGTTTAGGAAGAGACTACGCAGTTCCATGTGGCAGATGTTTCGATCCACAGAGACAGCCTAAGTGGCCTAATTCTTCAAATGTCTCCATCATTTGCAACAGGTAATTAATTACATGCCCACGAATTTGCATCTGTTACAATGGCATCTATAATGTTCCATTGTGATTGAATTGCGTGTATCAGGTGGACGATCAATCATAATAAGAATTTGTGTTATATACACTAACTTTGTGATTCCAGTATAGCAGTGGAGAGTATAGGGAAGGCGTGTGCTGCATTCCTCTAGAATGGCAACCCCCTAGTGGGGTCATGGTATTGTGTACAGTAATATCACTATACCTTGCATACAAGTCACTGTGTTTTTTTTGTAAGGCATTTAAGTGGCATTTCTCGATGCCCAGGCAACACACCTTTCCAGTCTACTGTTTAAAGAGATAAATGACCCAGATTGGAAAGGAACAGAATGTCATTCCGCAGGAGATTAATCGAGTTCCCTTCTGAGAAACGGAGCCGACTCACAAAGGGCGGAAGGGATGAGACCACCTTTCTGAAATCACCAACATATGTCGGCTCCTCGGGGTCAGTCTGGTGTACTGTGAGTGAGGTAATAGCAGAGGAGAGGGGGCCTACTTCTGAAACTCGCACTGCCCAAGAGCCTGCATACACGCTGGAGTACAGCAGACTAAGCAGCGTACATTCGATATTGTGAACAACACAGCCTGATCGCCTTTTATAATTTATGCAATGGAGGTAATAAGAATATACTAGTGGAACCACCCAGCGTTGCACGGGTCTGTAGCTGACATGCACATGGGTGTCTGCTATAGCCTTTTGTATGTTTTATTGTGTCATAACTTTGTATTGTTGAAACAGCGCGAAATGGTCAATCTCCAGAAATCACCTGTACTGATAGCACAAGGTCGAACCCTGCTCCACCCCTGTGCAGGGCGAATGGGTGGGGTTGGTCAAATTTCACTATCGCCAGTACACCCCAGACTGGTATGCCAACCTTGGGCCAACATTTCAGCCTACCAACTGTAATGGGGCTGGTGCTAACCCCGAACATACAAACAAAGTTGCCCAAATTAGTGGCTGTATAGTTATGGTTAAGTTGCTCAACCCATAGGAAGAGCACTTTTTGGGTGGCTTATAACTTTGCCCCCCCCCCGAATCCTCACCAAACTTTGCAAAAAACGTATGTGCCCCCTTCGGATTGATTCTGTCTGCTGAGGTATCCTCCATTTCCTCCAGGGGGAGCAAAGTTATACGGGGGCCCAAAATGTGTGGTTTTCCTCATATATGCAATGGAAAAATAATTCGCTCAAGATTACAGACCAAACCACTGGATGGTTTTTCACCAAAAGTGCGGCAGGAGTGGCGGCTTGGTCGCAAAAGCGTGCTTTTGTAATTTTGGTGTAAATCTGTCCTTTTTTTTATTTTTAGAAATGGCCAAAAAGTAGGTACAGAATAATTAGTCATATCTGGGTTTGGTCCATGGACTCACTTCCCTATTCGGTTTGCGGACACCCTCCTGGACCAATGAGGGGTTGGTGTGATGTCCGCGGTCATCATACACGCCCACTGACTGGTGAATAAAAAACATGAGGTGCATCTTATTTTTTTAAACGGTCGCCATGTTGGGTTCGCAGACAGGCGCCATTGTCCGCAGACATTGTGGTAAAAACATTGAAAAAAAGCATTTCACTTGTCAAACTAATGAAGCAATCTCTGGGGAGGTGAGGGGTGATGAGGTGGGGATATGGCCATACAAAGCCAAAAAAATGGTGGTTTTTCATCTTCGAAGTATGCGAACAGGTCATTGGCAGCCCTGTGATGTTTACGAACATTTCAGCTTTTCAGGGTCATCCATATATGTTTTTACATTGCAGGGTTGGTAAAAAGCTATAACTTTGGCGCCACTCCATGAAACTGCATGAAATGTTTTGATATCATTCTAAATCTGGCCTGGAATGGTTCTACAAAATATGGTGCTGTTTTGCCAAGAGGGAACAAAATATTTGAAAGGCTTATAAATTTGGTGCCGTTTACGAATCTGCACAAATGTTTGCAAAGACTCCTATTTGAATTTTTTGCAAAGTTTGGTGGGAGTTTGTGAAGAGGCAGCCACATTAGAGGGGGATTTATAACTTTGTTGCCATTTGGCAAATTTGCCCAAAGTATTTTAGAAAGATTATTGACCCAGCCTTGAATGTTTGTGGAAAGTCTGAATGGATTTTGTCAAGTGGGAGCCAAGTTATGAGACTATTTATGTACGTACATTTTGACACTTTTCAAAAAATAAAATATGGACTGAATTTGAAGCAAAGTCGTGGATAGAGCTCTGGCAAGGACCTGAAAGCATGGTTTGGGAAATGTGTCAGTGTTTTATTTTTTGAAAAGTGTCATAATATAGGTACAAAAAATAGGGATATTCCTTTGGTGACTGGGGTAGGCAGATTATCCGAGTTATGGCATGTGGCCATGGGCAGTGGCCAGATTGTCCGAGTCATGGCCAAAGGCAATGACTCTAACAATCTGGCTACAGGCCATGACCACGAGAGACTGGCAATGGGGTGAAAGTGGGCATGGCCACCAGGGACTGGCTATCTGGTAACATTTTCGAAAATTGGGATAGGTGTGCGTGTGAAAAAATATTCTGCCTGTGGCTACAATTCTGCCTTTGGCTACAGTCCAAAGTGCTGTACAGGATTGTATCAACCGATTGCTGTGACTACCGCTGCATATACTCCGAAACAATGCTAATCAGCAGATAATTACTGAGCATGCCGAACAAGGTGCCCATGTGGTCACAAGGCCTCCCCTTCAAATCATTAACCACCCTTATTTGCACGGTATCTCGGGACAAGATATTGTGATAGCATGCCAGATTAATTTCCACAATTTTGCAGCAATGACTGGCCTACAATCCATACGCCTTAAGAATGACCCTAGAGAGTCAAAACACCTGTCAGCTGACTTCTAACAATAAATATAGCACCAACAATGGTTTTGAAGAATGCTTTATTACGACAACAGTTACTTCTTGAATAACCCAGCGCTCAGGTGAACAGGGCTCACTCTCCTATTTGAAAACTAGCACTTAAAGAAGGAAGGGCAACCTTCCTAAAAAAACACAATCATTAGCAGCAGGGTAATCCATTTAAAGTCCTAGATGAAGTGCAGTGATATACAAAATGTGCTGTCTGGCAATTACTTGATAATCGTGTACTCTGATTTGATTATTGGGGCATGCAGCATGGCTGAAGCGCTAGGTTTGAATGGGAAAAAATATTTGCTTGCGGCTACAGCCTAAGGTGCTGTACTGAATTACAACAAATCTGCACAAGAAGCATCAGCATGGACCTTAAAGCATGCTTTTGTAAATCTGTATTGTGTTTATTTTTCCAAAGTGTCCAAAGGTCAGCACAAAAAATAGTGATATAAGTATGGTGTATGGACAATGGGCCTGGCCCTCGACAAGGACGAATGCCTACTCTGATTTACGTATTGGTGCATGTGGCATGGCCGAAGCTGTAGGTTTAAAATGGGGAAAGAAAATTCTTCCTGTGGCTGCAGCCCAGAGTGCTGGACAGGATTGCAGCAAATCTGTGTTAGAAGTATCAGCAAGGACCTGAAAGGATGCTTTTGCAAATCTGTCCTTTGTTTTACTTTTTTGAAAGTGTCAAAATGCAAGTACAAAAAATTGTGATATAACTTTTGTGCCGTGGGCAGTGGGTCTGGCCCTCAGCAAGAACAAATGTCTACTCTGATATGCTTATTGGGTTATGCGTATTGGCCGAAGCCCATGCCCCATGAATTGTGGAGACTGGCCATGCAAGCCATGAGCACTGGCCATTGGTTACATTATGAGGGTATAGTGGACAGTGAACTAGGATGTTGGGTAGGTGCTGTGGATAACGGGGGTGGTTTAGTGGTGCTGGGGTTATGGGCGAGCCTCATGCCCTAGGCAGTTGAATAATCGCTTGTATCCCCAGCAAGTGCTGCTGATAACAACACACATAAGTATGCATTGCAAAAAATGTGTTTGTTAAATGAGGTTTACAGTTCTTTTTATACATGTTAAAAGAGGAGTTATTAATAACTTATATACAGTAATGTAACATTATGAAACATTTTCACTTATAAAAACCTATTCAATTGACAGAAACAACTTTGTTAAAGGGACTCTACAGTTAAGGTGTACCCTATCCTTGGGACTCCTCTGCTCCAGCATTGAGATAGAGGTCTCCCACCTTGGCATCCCTTGGCACTTCCGTCCTGGGCTCCCATGAGCATCCGTACTACCCCATTTATTTATGCACTTCTCTCACTGCACAATGCATATGTGCATTTATAGGAGCACTATGTACAATTTTGTGGTACAAGTATGGGAAATGCAGATGCAAAAGGTTTTTAGAACATTGTTAAGTGGCAGTTGGTGGGTGGAAGTTTAATATGTTGACAATCTATATGTAGAGTTTTTTAAGTGCTTGGTGGATATGTGTGTGAATGGTTTCAAACAGTCAATGAGGGTGTGTTACAAACATACCAGTAAAAAGAGTAGAAGGGCTGTCTTGTGTGATGGCGTGCATGTGCAGTGCTGGTTTTCTAATAAAGCATGGGCTAGACAGGGGAATGCAGAGACTGTGGATAGTCGTAAAGGACAATGGATTATGGTGTTTATTGTATACTAGATACTTTTAGATAGAAAATTGTTTTGTGCTTTTTTTTTCTTTAGTATACCATTGTCCATTGTTTCCATTAGCATAGTATAAAATGCTAATGGGAATGTTGAAAAATCTTACTGAATCTAGCTACTTTACTGAAAAATGTGAACTGTGAAAGGTGGTCCCTAAAGGAACCTTTTTGTATGTGTTTTTATTTTTGCAGGAGAGGCTTGAAAGTAAGTTGGGGAAGGCAACGAGGGAAGGGGCAGCAACCACAGATATGGAGGGGTAGATGGACAGGGGAAGATGTTGCGCGTGTGTTAAATCTAAGGTAATGAGCATTATTTCTCATGTTCCTTGATTACAGCTTCAAAAGCACTTTGAAATTGCTCCCCCCTGCAGAGTGGTGTGTTCCAGTATATACAGAGTACTGTTGTTTTCAAAAGATATGGATCAACAGCCTCTTTTATTGCTTGCAAGGTAGCTGGTGGGATTTTGTGTCCCACAGAAGTAGGCTGTGTGGTTACAGTATTGGTTGAGGAATATGAGGCAGAGGAAGACAGCCTACTACTTCCTAACAAAGGAACAGCCTTTCTGAGACCATTGCGGTGGTTGGATTTGTTGTAGCGGTGCATGGAGGTGGTCCCGTAGGAGTTCTGTCCAGGTTGTCCGCGACTGAGTACAACGTTGCACTCAGGGCATTTCACTTTGGAGTTTTAACCATTGGTACGTTCCCAGCAGTGGTAAAGAACTGCCACATCGATGATTCTCTCTGGGTGCTGCAAGGAAGGCATGGTATCAACAGTAAGACAGACACAAGTGACCACAGTTCAAGGGTGTTTATTGAACTTCAACAAGGGTATGGTAAATGACTGTCTAATCCTAAATCTACAAATGGGAGCAAGCTACGACCATCGAATAATAATAATGCAGTTCTAGTGGTGTCTTGTCAAGATAAATGGGCCTATACTAAAAAAAATGTTGCCAATCCTTACCTGTAAAAACAGATAGTGTGGGGGTAGTGTTCATCAAAAAGAAAGAAGTGCTCACAAAAATGATATGTCAGGATGTTTAGGCCATTGGCCTCGCTTCCCCACGTTTTCAGCACGGGACAAGGCGGTTCACTTGAGTGTAGCACAATCTCTGGCTTCTTCGGCACGAGGATACAGTTCAATCACTCGCATAAGGGCCTTCTGTGTCCAAGTCTCTTTACTTATCAAAGTCTCTTGATTCAGAGAGCCTGGTGTACCAAAACAAACAAAAAGTAATTTTCCTCTTACAAGTACTCAATTCAGGTGATTCACTCTTCAACCTGGATCCCCCTCAGCCGGGCTAAGATCCCTTTAATACAACAATCATCACTTTGGATGCTCCTTTTCCGGGCTCAGATTCCCTTTTACAATGTTCATAACATTTTCTTTCTCCGATGACTCACGGTTCACCTCAAATCCCCCTCAGCTCTTCCTCTTACACAATTAGTCTCCCTCAGATGGGTTGGGACCAATTTCGGTTAATATTAACTATTGAAGACTTTCAAATGTGCACAGGGTTTAGCTTGCCCCATTGCAGGACCACTTCGATTTCACAATTCCTTTTTACCTTTGCCACCTCTCAGTTGGACACCTAAGAGAGACCTTTGAATGACCACCCACGTGACACCAGACCATTCTGTTTACGGTATCTGTCTTGGCTTCAAAAGTTCAGTCACTCATCTGCTGTTTAATTATTCGCTCACTCGTCACATACGCTTCACACACTGTTCTCTTTAGATTTCTCTATACAATGTTGCAGCTTGCAACCTTGGCCCTCACACAGACCGGTCTAGTATCAGTCTGCCCGTCTCACCGGCTGTGCTGACTTTACTGGTGCTGCTTTGTTGTAGGAGCCAAGGACAGTACCACAGTATCAAACGCTCTTCTGTGCCTTGGTTATCGACACAGGAGAGCCTTGTGTACCTCTGGCACACAATGCAGGTTTCTTCAGCTTTAGTTACAGGTCTTATATTTCTCATTCCCCAAGGCTCAGGAAAGTAACAGTCTTTCTCTGAAAAGGTCAAGGGCACATCCCTCCTTGCAACCATCTCTGGTCTTGCCATCTTTCTCCTCGTATTAAACTGACATCTTGGAATGGCTGCTTCCTCGTGTGCTTTGCCTTTCTCGGTGTGCTTTCTTGTTCTGCCTTTTATCCACGTGGGGAAGTGTGATGGAAGTCAGATGTGTGTAATGATCAGTAATTGCCTGACCATTGTGTTGGGACATGTCAGGTATACGGCCAGGTGTTAGTCTGTTTTCTCTCACAGTGAGCTGTTCATGAAAAAGTGTTTGTGTCAGGAAAGGGGGGCGGTTGAGTTCCTAAGTAGCCTATCTGGTAGGATGGGGAAAGGGTGTTACAGGGAAGGGGATACTGTGTCTCGCCGTCCAGTGTCCCTCCTCCACTCCCGAAGACCCCTCATCCAGGTGATCCTCCTGCACTGGTCCACCCCCAGGAACTGGATCCAAAAGCGATGGCCATGTTCTGGCCACCTGGATGACAGATCCCGGGGGACTAGCGGGTGAGACACCTTCAGGTTTCTCACAGTGCAAGAGGTAAGCACTTCCTCTAACTCATCTTCCTGATCCTCTTCATTAGCTTTTGAAGTATTGTGCTTCTTTCGTTGTGTAGATCCTACAGCTGGTGGTTGCGGCTCTTGGGGAGGCAATAGCTGATGTCATTTTTAAGATACATGGCAGTTTTGCTAATATTCTTGTAAGTATGTGCTGTGTGCTAGATTGTTAATGGATAATGAGTAAGAATAGGTGTAGGAGCTGTGCAAGGGTACATCTTCAGTTTAAAACTTCCTAGATCAGATTGAAATGCAGTTTTGACATGTTCACGAAGCATGGACCTGTTCGCGAAGTGCAGACGCGTTAGCAAACACGTCATCATGCCGCGCACGTGTGGTCATGTGACACTGTTAGGAAAGTCTGCGATGACGTCAGACGTTCGCGAACATCAACTAGCATCCAAAACAGTGGATAAAGTTGCAAAACGTGTATAGGAGTGTTAAAAATGATGCAAGAAGGTTGGGAATGGCCGAGTTTAAAGGTGAAACTTTCTAAATTGGACCAAAATTTTGCTATATTGGGGTAAGTATAATAGCAAGTTGTAGCAAATTAGGGTGCACTGGTAAAAACGCATGAAATTCAGTGAAAAAACTTTGTTAAAATGACGTTATGGTTAAGTTGCACTAATATAAACCTATGAAATTCAATGAAAAAACATTTTTATGATTGCAAGTAAAACCGAAAACCCCATAAATTCACAGGTAATTGTAAGCTAAGTAACTATGACTCACGCCACCACTGTGTACTGCTAAAGCAATCACCCAGTACATGAAAGATGACATCACAAATTTCATTGATGACATCACTGATGACATCACATATCTGGGCCACTTGTTTTTGTTCACTGACATGTTTAGGCTAGTTTTTCTTTTTACTGACAATGAGAATTTTCAAAATTAAAAAGGTTTGATATATAAAAGCATTAACCTTCTTATATTGTCTTAAAGAACTTTCCATGGAGTATGATTTGTCCTCAATAA
The DNA here is from genome assembly GCF_040938575.1 of Ambystoma mexicanum. Lineage (NCBI taxonomy): Eukaryota > Metazoa > Chordata > Amphibia > Caudata > Ambystomatidae > Ambystoma > Ambystoma mexicanum. Next base: position 1,030,377,314 of record NC_090924.1, read on the forward strand.
GCAGACCTCAAATACAAAATGAACGTGTGCACATGATAATTAACATTAATGTTATTGTCATAATTTGGTGCTGTTGTTTCTTTCTTCTTTACTTTAGTTTCCCTGTATGTGGCTCTACTTTGATTGCATTCTGGGTTTTTATGTGTATTTTTGTACTAATACAAATGTGTCGTAAATTTTTAATTGTTAGCTATTTATTCCATGTTTAACATTATACAAAACTTTGATAAAGTAGCATTTATTGTTTTACTATCGGGAATTACCAGATTAAAAAATATTTTACTTCTTTCGTACATGCTGCAGCCATTCCCTATGTGTATGTATGATCAGGTTCCTGTATTAAGAACACTCGAACATAATGTTTTCTTTAGATGAGAATTTTTTTAAATACATTAAGTAGTTTATGATAGATCTCCCGATCACCCCTGACATCTTGTTACCAACATCATGAACACTATCCCTTGTAGGGACTGTTAATCAAAATTATTTTAATATGTGATGTCATCAATGACATTTGTGATGTAATCTTTTTTTGTACAATGTGTTAGTCTTAGCAGCGCACAGTGGTGGCACGAGTTACGGTTGCTTAGTTTTCCATAACTGTTGAATTTCTGGGTGTTTTCAGTCATACTTGTAACCATAACGTCCCTTTAACAAAGATTTTTCATTGTATTTCATAGGTTTTTATTAGTGCAACTTAACGATAATGTCCCTTTAATAAAAAAATGTCACTGAATATATATATAGATAGGTGTGATTTCTGATAACGGCAATGAGAGGACCATCCTCACAGCTAAATTGAAGTAAGTACATAAGTAAGGGGGGTTTTGGGAGTTTCCCTCTACCGGCCTATATGCCCGGTTTGAGTCTCAACCAGAGTCTTTAGCTCACCATCCTTTCACAGTTGAGAAATGTCCACTACATATCAGACTTTGTCCTGCCCAAGGGCAGTCCAGCACTGAAATGCCAGGCAATACTCTTCTGAACAAGAGTAGCAACAGCAACCCCAGACACATGTTTTGGCCTGGTTGGGCTTGGTCAGTGAGGTAGAGCTGTGCCTCCCTAAGAACAGTGAGCAAGGGTTCCACGTCCGGAATACCCTAGTAACTTAGTGTGAAAACCCAAAGCTACTTAATATGCATAAGTAAGGGGGGTTCTGGGAGTTCATCTCTACCAGCTTATATCCCGGGTTTGAGTCTCAACCAGTGTGTTTTGCTCACCATCCTTTCACACAAGAGACATTTCCACTACATATCAGTCTTTGTCCTGCCCAAGCGCAGTCCAGCACCAAAATGTCACGCAATTCTCTACTGAACAAGAGTACCAACAGCAACCCCAGACAGTGAGGTGGAGCTGTGCTTCTCTAAGAACAGTGAGCAAGGGTTCCACATCTAGAATACCCCAGTAACTTAGGCTGAAAACCCAAAGCTAGTTAAAATGCATATTTAAGGGGGGTTCTGGGAGTTTCTCTCTACCGGCTTATGTTATGTTATGTTATGTTATGTGAAGAATACTTGTAAAGCGCGCGGTCGCCCAAGGCCATCATGGCGCTAGAGAGGAAAGGAGAACCCTGAAACACAGCCATCAGCAAATATCCATCATAATTAGAAAATGTGTGTTTTTAAAGCTCTCCTAAAGGCCAGATAGTTATAGATCATTTTCAATTCGACAGGCAGCTTGTTCCACAGCTGAGCTGCTGCGATGGAAAGGCACGACCACCCAATCGTGAGCAGCGAAATTATCGTACACAAATCAAACCCGCCGACTCCGATCTTAGAGAGCGCATGGGGAGATAGCGAAAAAAGGTGTAACACAAGTATTCCGCTCCCTGTCCATGTAGTGCTCGATGCACAATACAGAGAGTCTTGAATTCAATACTTTGGGCCACCGGTAGCCAATGAAGGTGGCAAAGGACTGGGGAAATATGAACACCAGATGGTGCCCCCGTCGCTACCCGTGCTGCAAAATTCTGGAGGTGCTGCAGTTGAAGGATCAGCCCCTTAGGCTGTGCGAGATAAAGAGAATTGCAGTAGTCCAATCGACGGGATACCATTGCAGCCAACAACAGTGGCCGCAAGGGAGGTGGTATGAGATGAAGGACTTGCGGAAGGATTTTTAAGGTAAAAAAACACAGTCTGAAAGACAGATGATATCTGGGCTTCCATCGATAGAGTGGTTGTCATTATGAGTTGCAGATTCTTTACCTTTGCAGAAGGCACAGGAAGAGGACCCGGGGAGGAAGGCCAAAAGGTTGAAATCCAAAGTGAAGGGTCAGGAGGAGAACCCACCACTAGCATCTCGGTTTTGTCCCTATTTAACTTTAGCCAATTGAGGCCCATCCACTCTCCCACGGCCGCCAGGCACTTATGAAGGCACGACCTCACCTCAGTCTGATCAAGATCTAACCGGACCAGGATCTGGGTGTTGTCAGCATACAAATAGCACCTGACACTGAAGGAGCGAATGAGGCACACTAAGGTCCGGATGTATATGTTAAAGAGAATGGGTGACAGAGCAGATCCCTGAGGGACAGCCCAAGTCAGATAAGCTGATTTAGAAAGAAAGGAGGAGAGAAAAAGGGACTGAGATCTATCCTTAAGAAAAGAAGAGAACCAAGCCACGACTTGACCGGATATGCCAACTTGAGCGAGGCAGGATAACAGGGTAGGATGGTCAACCGCGTTGAAGGCCGCTGACAGATCTAATAATATTAGGGCTCTGACACCTCCTGCATCAACCAGCCTGGCCATGTCATCCTGTACAGAAAGTAGGAAGCTCTTGGTACCCCTGCCTGGCCAAAACCCAGACTGGCTGGGTCAAAACAATCAGAGAGTTCGAGAAATGTTGACAACAGGGGAGACACCAGTGATTCCAAGAGTTTCATGAGGGCAGGTAAGAGAGAAATAAGACGGAAATTAGCTAGAATAGAAGAGTCTAGCGAAGGCTTTTTTAGATGTGGGATAGCTGTTGCAGTCTTTTGCTCAGATGGAATAAACCCTGTTTGGCAGGAGGCATTAACGGCCTCCGTGATCACCCCTAGAAGGTCCGGTGTAATCTCCTTCAAGACATTTAATTGCACCACATCAGAAGGTGCACTTGATTTAATCTGGAGAAGGGCCTTAAGAACTGACGCTTCAGTGGAGAGAGGGAAGGAGGATCAGTATGGATGGACGTGAGGTGTCAATAGCAGCATCTGGGGAAATATTGCCGGGGGTCAGGGCATTAGTAACCAGAGGAGTATTCACAGAAATATTAGCGCGAATATTCTCAATTTTCCTAAAAGAAAACTGTGATAAAGTGTTGCACAACTCCTGGGTTGGCTTGACCGTGGGGCGACAATTTGCAGAGGAAGATAGTGACTTGATCACTGCAGAAAGGGTTTTGGTTTGGCCCAAAGATGTTTCAATTTTTAGAGCAAAGTAGGATTTTTTAGCTGTGATAATCGTAGAAGAATAGGCTGTGGAGCTGCCTTTGTACAGGGACTTAAGCTGTGGGTTATAATTACAGCGCCATTTGCGTTCGGCTTGTCTAAGCTGCTGTCTAGCTGATTTCAACTCTTCTGAAAACCATGGTCCAGAAGGAAGCCAGCAAGTTTGTGTAAGCCGCATCAGGGCTACTTCATCGGCTGCTGCTAAAAAGGAAGTGGCCAGAAGTGACAATGAAGAGACTGGAGCAGCTGCACATTTAGTTTTAATGGATGATGCCAGCATTTGAAGATTAGCCAAGCGCCAGGCCCGTTGCCAAACTCTAGCTGGTAGCGTTTTAGGCTGTTGTTGAATTGGCAAGAGTGAACAGGTCACCAAATAGTGATATGTCCATAGAATTGGCTCAGCCGATTGAAAGACAAGTAAAGTTTTATTAGCCAGCACTATGTCTGGGGTATTCCCTAGATTATGGGTAGAGCCTAGCACATGCTGGTGGAAGTCCAGATTGATAAGACTGGAGAAGAAGGCATCAAGATCAGGAACTCTAGGTGTGTTAAATTTAAGATTTAGATCTCCCAGCACAATCAAATGCTTAAATTTAATCTGAAGCTCGGCTACAAGATCAACATGTGGTTCTAATAGCCCACTATACGATCCGGGAGGATGATAAATGACAAGAGAAGATAGAGAAATCACACACCTCAACAGCAGAACCTCTGCAGAGGAGAAGGGAGGACAGCACAGTTGAGTCAAAGCAAGGTTGTCATTAAATACAGCAGCTACCCCCCCCCCACCATGTTGTGGGCCAGGGCGGTCCAGATGGATAATCTTATAGCCATCAGGAATGGCCTGAATGTGAGCAGGAGCTGAGCTTTCCTACAGCCAGGTCTCAGTGTGGAATAGTATGGCCGGGCGGCGGTCAGACAGCAAGAAATTAATTTCTGCAGAGTGAGCCAGTAGAAATCTGTTATTTATTAATAATAAGGAGTAAGCCTCACTATTGGAGTCCGCCATCTGCTGCTGTTGCGTGGCCGGTACTCTGTATTTGGTAGGTGCATCTAAGCAGCCAAAAGGGAGCACCATGCTCGTGGGGGCTAATGTCAGAAAAAATTCCCTACAGCAAGGTGTCTGGCAGCCCTCCACCCCCGTAGCACAGACGGGCTCGCCCTAAGTGCACCTTTGACACGCTGAGCGCATGTCCGCTGTGCCCGTTCGCTGTGTGGGCAGGTAGTGTTGCACATTTAATGCCGAGCCCAGAGTGAGGGCGGCTAAAACCGTCCCCTCACCGAGATAGACAGAGGACTGTACTGCAGATGCGGCGTCCCACGTAATCAGAGTCTGCACATAGCTAAAATCAGTAGTTTAGGAGACAGTACACCAACACTACAAACACAGTGTTAAAAATAAATGAACCATGTTATCAGAACATCAGTAGTAAAATGGCATGCAGGAATCAGGCAGAGTGGCTTTAAAATGGAACGCTCATAGTCAGAGCAGCCTCACCTCTCAGCTGCCGGGGGGGATCGTACAGCACTTAAATGCCGATGTCCAGAGTGAGGGAGGCTAAGACCGCCCCCTCACTGAGATAGACAGAGGACTGTACTGCAGATGCGGCATCCCACGTAATCACAGTCTGCACATAGCTAAAATCAGTAGTTTAGGAAACAGTACACCAACACTACAAACACAGTGTTAAAAATAAATGAATCACGTTATCAGAACATCAGTAATAAAATGGCATGCAGGTATCAGGCAGAGTGACTTTAAAATGGCATGCTCACAGTCAGAGCAGCTTCACCTCTATCCTATATCCCGGGTTTGAGTCTCACCAGAGTCTGTAGCTCACCATCCTTTCACAGAGGAGAAATGTCCACTACATATCAGTCTTTGTCCTGCCCAAAAGCAGTCCAGCACCGAAATGCCAGGCAATTCCCTTCCGAACAAGAGTACCAACAGCAAACCCAGACACGTGTTTCGGCCTGGTTGGGCCTCATCACTGAGGTGGACCTGTGCTCTCTAAGAACAGTGAGAAAGGGGTTCCACGTCTGAAATCTCCTAGTAACTTAGGGTGAAAACCCAATGCTACTTAATATGCATAAGTAAGGGGGGGTTCTGGGAGTTTCTCTCTACTGACATATATCCCGGGTTTGAGTCTCAACCAGAGTCTTTGGCTTACCATCCATCCTCACCCTAAATTACTAGGGGAACCCAGACATGGACCCCTTGCTCACTATTCTTAGAGAGGCACAGCTCCACCCTACTGATGAGGTCCAACCAGACCGAAACACGTGTCTGGGGTTGCTGTTGGTACTCTTGTTCAGAGCAGAATTGCCTAGCATTTCGGTGCTGGACTGCCACAGGGCAAGAAAAATGACTGATATGCTTTGGATATTTCTCCTCTGTGAAAGATAGTGAGCTAAGGAATCTGGGTAAGGCTCTCGTAACCAGGACTAATGTCCGGCAGAGGGACTCCCAGGACCCCCCTTGTTTTTTGAGTAACTCTTAAGTGTACAGTAGGCTAGTTTAAGTGAACCGATGCCCCCCTCTAAAAAAAGAACTGCAATATATCTATTGGACCGGGAGGATAGCTCAGAGGCAACAAACTTGTCTTGGAAGCATGACAATGCGAGCAACATGCGTTCAAAACCCAGTCTCTAGCTTAGAGAATGAACTGTGGTACGAATTGCGATATAGAAAAAATGATTTATATGTTAAGGAATATAAACACATTAGATAATAGTGATGTTTTTAAAGGTGGTGACCTTAAATCAAAGATCAAAAATTGAAAGATAGAAAAATCACAGAAGAATTCTGTGACTACTGATTGAAAGTTAGAAAAATCACAGAAGAATTCTATGACTAATGGCCCTCACAATGTTATGTGACTAGCAAAATAATTATAATACAAATAGCGTTCTTACATAGTGCTTCTGGCCAAATTCCTTCAGTTTATAAGCACTGTACTATCAGGTTTTTTTGTCACCCCATCTTGAATGGTACTTGATTTATCAAACTCAGAAGGATCGAAGTCTAAGTTGGGTCTGCCACTTAATTCCAATCATTTTACAAACATGAATTAAGATCCGCTGAAGGATGAAAAAGATATATCTCAAGTTCTATTCCAGTGTTAAAAACAAAACTTCGGAGGGAAGTTGCGGTTACATGGTCATATCAGTTATCGAGCACATTTGGATTGATTTTTCAAATAAAATGAAACTCAGGCCATTGAGATAGCTCACGAGCAATGTGTTTGTCTTGGAAGCAAGACAAGCAGAGCAACAGGTTCGAATTCTGGTCCCACGCTTAGAAACTGGTCTCCGGTATTAAGTGTGTTATAAAGGATTGATTGAGTGGGAGAGGAAATAAACTGCTCTACAAATTAAATCTCCTCTGTGTAAAACCTTATATTTGTGGGAGGAGTCAGTCAGGCCATAAACTGGACAAGGGTCATTACCCCAAGCAATAATGGCCCCTCCCAAGGACTATAAGTGTATTAGAAAAAAGTGGTCATCACAGTAGATGAGATGGAGTACGAAAAGTTTATTTAGTGAGTAAAGTCAACGGACAAAAAAATGGAAGTAAGTAAAATGGGGTTCAAAGAAATCTCGTAGACAGGTAATGGGCCTCATTACAACTATGCCGGCCCGAAAACAACGGTGCTGATAAGTCTACCAGCACTGTTGTTTCCGGACCTGCACAGTACGGGTTTGCCTGTCAGAGCCGCTGTGCCCTACAGGGCGAACCCTGCCGGAGACAGCGGCCACGGTAAGCAAGCCGTAATCGAAGCACCGGCACGTTTATTAACGGGGCCTTTGCTTCCGGGTTCCCCATTCCCATTGAGTCCTATGGGAATGGGGAATTACAATTTACTGGTGCCTAACTTTCTGGAATGCGGGGGTTGTAATACCCCGGTGTTACTGACAAGTCAGGCGCCAGTAGATTTTACAAGTCCGGCGGCCACCCGGGTTACCACCAGGGTTACCGCCGGACATGTAATGATACCCAATGTCTTGTTGAAAGGAATCTTTCTGAGAAATTGCATAGTACTGGGCCTTAAGGCACTGAACCCCACCACAAACATGCTCCAGTCACTACACAGGCTGCCAGTCGAGAAACAAGTGACCTTAAAACTTTTGTGCACCAATTATCTGGCACAGCGGTGGCAAGTCCCAAATACCTCCCTGAATTGCCAAAGCGTTAGAACCCTTCCTGAAAACACACATCTACCATCTCTGGTAGGCTCTGGCCAGCAACAAACACGCCATAAGAAAACTAGGTACACTCGGCTCAAAGGCTTGGAAAGACCACCACCAGATGTAAGACTACTGGAAAAGCACAGAAAGGACACAACTGCCCCATTGTTCTATTGAGGCTTTCTATACTAACCAAGGAAAATGAATGCAAAGCTCCATGACCAATGGAACTAACATAACTGACATTAATACAGTATTGGAGATTCAGAATGATAGCATGAGACCAGATTCCCTCAGAAACAATGGGGGTTTCCAAATGATTGGTTAGACAGAGGGTACTTCTCACATCCCATTGAAAAAGCGGAGAGCAGGATGTGAGAGTTGCTGAAGGTATTACAGCAAAACACTTTCTATGAACCATCTATGAAACTATGGCAAAGATTCATTGCGAATTCTCAGGCATATTTCTGAAGCAAGCATCCAATACATTTGGAACAGGAATAGTAGGTCTCAATCATCAAAGTATCATCTAGTCTCATGTTGAGAAATGCAAGCATACTTGCTGCAGGCCTTTTCGTGGAAGTAAATAAATCCTTTTTGGATAAAAAAGACAGTATGAGACCTAAAGCCTCAAGTGGTGACTTAATTGTAAAGAAGCTCACACTTCATTGTGAAAGTCCTCCTAACGTTCAGCTTATTTCCAATGTCCCATCCTTATTGTATTACAGATGATTGCAGGGGAGGTTGTGGAACACAACATCTCTTCATTGAGGAAAACTATATGGACAGGGACATAACATTGAAATGAAAAGGACACCTTGTGTTGGAGGACATTTTGGCCTGTCGGTTGTCCTCAATACCATACACCATATCTCTTAACTGACACGGTTTTGGCGGGTGTCCCCAGCCCTTCAAGCAGCTCTCTCACCTCCCAAACTCCCTACTCGCCCATATAAGGCTTTCACCCGTCAAAAACAAAACCGGCTGTTTTCACCCAGCTGGGGGCCACAAAACATTGAGAACTATGCCAGACACCATGCAGTGCTCCGTCATTGCTTGTGGACTTGCTTGCTCCACTGCCAAGAGATAAGCTGCAGTAGGTCAAGGCTGGTTGGGTTTTCTCTGAGCCTAAAATGCTACTTGAGTGCTCTTCCCTAGCTTCCCTTCTTTTCATTACCCCCCTCATTCAATTGAGGGTGTCATCAGTCACTCTCTTGAAGACACCCAGCATAACGCTAATCTTCTAGGGAGGGGTGTGGAGAGAGGGGCAAACCTGTCCAGCAATGCCTGCTCTTTCCTGGAGGGCAGAGAGGCCTGGATAAAATAGAACTGATTTCCTTTGAACAATGATACCAATGATATTATTGGTGACATGAGTTTACCCTCTGCTTTCAATTCCATTGGTTTATTCTTATCTGTGTGTCCATCCAAATGGGTGGTGTAGAAACTGAACATTCTTTCTGATCATGAGAGGTCTTTCAGGTGACTAACCTCCTAGGATGTTACAACTTGTCATTAGCACCTTAGATCGGCAAGACAAGTGTGTGTGTGTTCTTCAAATTATAACCAGCTACACTAAAAGTGCTCTCAAGACTGCACTGTGGTAATGGCCTCAACATGGACCTTCGCCAATGGGGAAATGCAGTTTAGGGTTGTCTACCATATAAACCCGGGTTCAAATCACTGAAAAACACCACCAGGCGAACCAGTTCAGGCAACAATCAAATGAAGCGTAGTACTCACATACACACAGACCCCCATGAAGTGAACAGCCTCCTACCGTATTCCCCCTCTGTCACATGTTGGATAACAGCAATCACTCCCTCCACACACACCCCACCATGGCATTTCACCACGACCAGCATTGCAGTGGAGCTCTACTCAATGAATTGCAGCTAGAGAAGAAAGGCACAAGACCACAATCGCAATTTGCAACACCCAAATGTAATACATGTAATACATCCCATAGTCTTCTCTGGTGTTTTGTAGTTCAATTTAATATATTTTAACAATGCAAAATCGTGAAGTAGTATTGAGCCTCTCCATTACATAATGCATAGTTCCTGACATTCTGCACTCCATTTTAGATTACTGCAGAAAAAAATGTAAACTCTCATAAAACAATGAAATGCTTTTTTTTAAAACTATGTGCCTAGCACCATCAAAATTGAAAAGTGTGCTTTACGTGAGGTGATGTTAACCTTGGTAACTGCCTGCTAGCAAAATTAAGAGCCCAAGCAAATAAGGGTCTCGCAACTCAGATAGTGGTGCCGTTTCTGCAGGGTAGGCCCACCACAAAGGTTAATTTCACTATTAGCACCTGCAATGTGCAGACACAGCTGATAAAGACAATTTATTAAGTAGAAAAAATGAAACCTACCTCAGCTATTAACAATGCTGCTGGGATTTGCCAAAGTCCGTTTCCAGTCTTAATGATGGTGAGGTGTTTTTTCAACTGTTACTTTCGTAAATAGACTTCAATCATGGGTGCTGATGGGCAAAGCAATGAAATGACACTGAGGGACACTCAGAAAGTGGGCTTCTGCCAGCGATTAGAGCCCGCTCTCCGTTCTCCGATCAATCTGATGGCTCTGTGGCCAGCCCAGGACGCGAATGTAGTATATATTTGTAAGATAAGCAATCATTATGCGGCTCCAGATCCCTTGGTTAACTACAGATATTATGCCGCAAAGCTCTGGGCCTGTACATAAAACACAGGCCCCTTCAGAGATGATTGGTTTATGGCCCACATTAATTTCAGCAAATCAAAAATGTCCAGTGCCAGATAAAAGAAAATAGGATTGTAATTAAATGAGAACATTTAGAGCTATTTTATCAGTCCCAGAAAAGTCTGAGTAACACAAGTGGTTGCATTTCAGATAAAAGTCCTGATTGCACAGTGCATTGTTGCAGCGTGACCTCTCTACATCCTGGCTTTCAGAACATACATACTTGCCAACCCTACAGATTTAGGCAGTAGGCTACTGCTTTTGAAGCAGTCCTACCGCCTACAGATTTCAGTGACAGATCCTACTGCTTTTTAAAGTGGCAACTAAGGCAGGCTCCAGGACAAAGAATGCAACACATTAATTAGTCTGTCTGTACAGTGGACTGGTAGGTGATTACTTTGATTGACTCAGACCAATCCACTGACCTGTCAGCTATGTGACTCTCCTGCACTCTTGCCGGGACAACCCTTAGGTGAACTACCAGTGAAAGCAAGTGGCAGAGTGTAACACCATCACACAGCATCTGCCGACAATTTGGTGTTAAGTTACCATTCACAATTATAGATTTTTAACAATTCAACATCTTTCCATATTGTTCTGTATTTTCCTGTGATGTCATTGCAATGCGAATTATTATTTTTGAAACTTGAAAAATCCTACTGCTTTTTGGTCACAGAATGTTGGCAAGTATGTTAGTATGTCTGTGCAGTGGACTGGTAAGTGATTCCTTTGGGCTCAGAGGTTAGGTAAATGAGTTCTGTGGTGTTAATTTACCACTCAGAATTATACATTTTAAACATTTGAACATCTTTCCATGTTGTGCTGTTTCATTTGGTTGTGTATTTTAGAATGCTCCAGTAGTGCCAACAATGTATGTTTTGTATTTACTTTGATGTAATTGTTAATCAAAGTATTATTTTTGAAACTTGAAAAATTCTACATCGTTTTGGTCACAGAATGTTGGCAAGTATGGAACATATAATGCATATCTTTAGGAAAGTTATGCGAATGCTTTGCTTTTGCTCTTGGCTGCACAGAATATTTCATTGAAATTGAAGCATTTCTAAAATGTTCAGCCCGGTTAATGCAACGTCGTATGTGCTCTTTTCACAGTCACTAAACATGTGTCTCGTCTCTGGACTAATAGGAGGTGTATGACAGAAATACCAGAAGTTCAAGTCTGGGAAGAGGCTGAGAGGGGTGAAAGAAGCTTAAGAAGGCAACAGGGAGGGCTGCGTGTAGCTAACAACCATCCCACACAAGCTTCCGGGAGAGGCAACGGGCTGCCTGTAACCCGGAAGGGTTCCACAACTAAACCGACAGGCCCTCCTTGTGCCACGTGTGTGCTAATGCCACATGAAAAGTTAGTTCAAAGGGTCACAAGAATACCATCCACCTGCAAGCTGTCAGAATACTTTAAATGAAGTATGATTTATAAATAAACATTCTTTGCAAACATGTGCCCAAGGCAAAAGACCTATTTCTGTGTTTGGCCCCATTCCTGCACACCCACACGTGTTTTTTTACTATATACACTTCACTTGATTATTCGTCAAGACTATAAAAACAGATGCCACTTATAAACAGCCCACATACACACTGATATATTCCACATATTCTTGCGTTAAAGGATTTCTTTAGTAAAACGTGGTTTAGAGAATGGACAATCTAATACGTTGTCTGATTATAAATTCAACCTTACTATTCCCCTCAAAAACCAGAATGCTGTTCCCAAAACTACTCCTAAAGCACACAACGTAGCACACAACATAGTAGCTTTGTTGAAATGTTCTATTTTTTGTTGATATGCATTATTTCAAGGAGCTGAAATAAATTATGTGTTCAGAAGACTAATGTTAATGCATTACAATTGGTTCCAAATGTTCTATTAAAAACCATGTTCCGATGACTATCTTTCACTGTATGGGATCCCTCACACGTATGCAAGTGGTGCCATCAAAAGCCCTGGTACTCCCACCACGGCTGGTATTAGAATCAGAACCACAGCAGTATGCACAATCACCAGGTTTTGCAACCAAACCCCCACATACGTTCAACACGTCCAGTTATTCCTCTCAGATCCACAAGTACCCAGACCATTGTCATTCACAAGCACTTGGCATCATATTCAAGGGATTAAGACCCGTGTTTGCCATCATATGTTCAGCTCACATCTATGCATTCCCAGTTTGCACACCATTGTCTTTTTCCTACTATTCCCTGCAGCGTTGTATACCTGGATTCAGGTATGCCCAGTTAGCAGCCCATTTTCAAGTTCCATTTTACCTTGTTAGTACAGCATGCCCAGATTACACTATGATCCGTTGGAAGAGCATGCCCATATTCCTTTATGGCCAGATATCACATCATGGGTAGATTACATTATGCCAGAGTGACTAGTGTGACAGGGTAAGCGTCAGGCCCCTGACCTTGTCAAGGAGCCGATGGGGACCTCTCTCAAACTGGGACAGGGGGCCTACCAGGTTGATTGCCAGTTCTGGTCCTGCTACTGAGGTGCAGTGAGGGAGCTAGGAGGTTCCCCGTCTCTGTAAATGTAACCATGCTCATCTGGAGGAGACAGAGTACCACCTGCTATCATCCCATGGCTCCCGCCTCATGTGCTGTCCAGTGTTTCTCTCTTCCTATTTAACTATCTCTCACCAACCAATACCTCACCTTATACATGTTCTCTGTAATCTTCCTCTATGCTCTGCTGCACCTCCTCCCTCGTCTGGTCTCTTGGTCCGCCTTCTCCTCCCTTGACCTCACCCGAAACACTTACACTGAACTGTACACACTGTGCCCCTTTATTCTCCTCCCCCTCCCATTAGCCCTTCCACTCATCTGGTTCCCTAGGCCAATTGTTGCCTTTCTTTACCCCGCTGGGGCAGGTCACAGTGGTGTGTAAACACAACAATCCCATTAAGCCCCACCTCCTTCGTGAACAGAAGTCCACCGGTTTCTTGTACACTGGACTCACACTGCCACCACCCATGAGTATTAAATGTAACTAAAGGGAAACTGGGTTCTGCAGGTGTTACCTATATGAGCCCTATCTAAAAGGAGAACATTCCCCAGGCTGTCCTTTCTTGCTTCTAGGGGGGAATAAACCATTGTCAGACATTTAAGATCGGTATACCACACTACAGACCAGAAAATGGAAGCCCAACCTTATTTGAGATTGCCATAAGATATGTTCATCTACAATGAATGGAGGGAATAGAGAAGATGGGAATCCACTCTTAGCAAAACTCTGGCATCTCAGAAATGGATAAGAATGTTTAGTACTATGCCACTTGTTTGATAAAATGTGCAAAGTACTGCTGCAAATGCCACACAGGAAAGCCTATGTACGAGAAAAGACAAGCAAGAGCAAGGAAATGACAGACAAGTACAAGAATGACACCAGAAACAAAAATATGAAGTCCTCAGTGGTATGTCTGCTCCGGAAACGCAACTGTAGTGTATTACCATTAAAATTCCAGATCATTCAAGTCATTCAAAAGGACAAGGCGACCATCAAAAAAGAATGTACCTGCATGATGCATTCTGGGTTTATTTGTACACTTTGTAGCCCAACGGGATGAATGAGAATTTGGATTAAAGTGCATTTCTGTAATAATGCAATTTATTTCTCTGACCATTCTCTATTGTGAGAAACCTGAAAGTGTCTCACTCGCTAGTCCCCGGGGTTCTGTAATCCAGGTGGCCAGGACACAGCCATGGATATTGGATCCAGTTCCTGGGGAGGGGGACCAGTGCGGGAGGATCACCTGGATGAGGATTTTTCACGGAGTGGAAGTGGGACGCCGAAGGGTGACACCCAGTATCCCCTTTCTTATGATACCTTTTCCCCATCCTTCCCAGTAGGATGTTTAGAAACTCTACTCCCCCTCCCTTTTTTCCAACACAAACACTTTCTCACACCGTGAGAGACAACGGACTAACACCAGAGCCGTTTACCTGACATGTCCCAACACAAGGGTCAGGCAGAGTCAGGAAATTGCTGATAACTACACACAACCTGACTGCCCTTTCCCTTCACCATAGGGATAAAAGGCAGAGCACGAGAGCACACTCTGAACAAGGCCGAACTCATGAGGAAGCAGCTATTCCGGGACGGCAGTTCAAACAGAGGAGAAAGGCGGCGAGACCTGAAAGGACAACCAGGAGGGAATTGCCCTTGCCCTTTTCAACCCAGACCCGCAAAACCTCAGAGAACAGAAACTTAAGACCGGGAATCGCATCTGGCGAATGGTGTGACGGATGTCAGTCGTACATGGGACCCTCATGCACTGATAGCCAGGGCGGGGAGATGCAGTTGCCGTCATGCTAACATCCTTGAATCCAGCAGCAAAAGAAACACCAACGAGTTCAGCACAGCCGGTGAGTCGGAAGAAACTGATAGTGGACCAGACTGTGTTAGGCTCAAGGTTGCAGTGGCAATATTGTATATGAAGAAAGCAGATAATAGACAAGAGTTTTGTTGTGAGTGAAATTGGTACCAGAGACTTGCTGGTCCGGTGCCACTTGGGTGCTTATTCAAAGGACTCTGGCTGGTACTTCTTTCCCAAACAAAGAAAATGTATTGAAAAACAATTGTGGAAACTACAAGTACCAAGAGGCTTTAGGGGAGGCCGGAGTGAGGTGCCAAAGTGGTCATACAGGGGTCAAGCCAAACCCCTTGTTCAGTTGAAAGTCTTTGACACGTTGTGGCAGTAAAGTGAACTGTGTAACTGGGGCAAGTGTGAATCCGACATTGGGATCATAGAGTTGTGTGAAGCCTGACTGGGGGCTTAAGGGAAAGCCTGACTGGGGGCTGAGACCCGCATTTAGGTAAGGGAGAAACCTAAGGGGTCTAGAATGACCTTCTGTTGAACTATGCTAATATGGCAAACAACTCAGAGATGATGTTGGCAAAAATGGAAGGGAAGAACACAGCGGACTCTTGGAAATTGATAAAAACAACAGTTTGGCACCTCAGTATGCCTTACAGGCCAATGTTGTCACCGAAAAAGCATGGATTAATAAATTCATGTGACCTACCGGCTATAACCAAATGGGACCTGGAATTCGAAAGAGAAGACATCCTACTTATAATAAAAAGAATGCGAGAATCCAGAGCCCCAGACCCCAATGGTTTAACAAACCATACAATCAAACGTAATCTGGGTCTGTGGGCAGACTTTTGTGTCACTTTATTTAATCATATTACCAAGAGCTGTTCTACCCCCAACTCTTGGAAAAGCGCGGTTGTGGTCCCCATTTTTAAAAAGGGGGACCGATCCAACCCTAAAAACTATCAACCTGTAGCGCTCCTTGATGTTGTGGGGAAGATCTATGCCACTCTTCTCCAACGTAAAATCTTGAGGTGGGCCAAGGAATCCAACCATATAGACCCCCGACAAGCAGGTTTTGTAAGGGGTGTAGGCTGCGGCTTAAATCTGCTCCTATTGAACCTCTTAAAGATGGAGGCAATTAGATCCAATTCAAAGATCTACCTGGCTCTGATAGATCTCTCTCAGGCGTTTGATAGTATTAACAGAGAGCTTTTGTGGAGAAAACTAGCCAAGTGGAACTGCCCACCTAGCCTCATGGGCGCAATTCGAGAATTGCATACGGAAACGTCCATTAGGGTTCGACTTGACATGAAGGGTACATTGTCAACCAAAATCAAGACATTTAAGGGTGTGAAACAGGGCTGTCCCTTGGCAGCAACAATATTTAATCTGTTTATATCAGATGTAAAAGATGTATTCTGTGACGACAATATGTTCCCCCCTAAAATGCATGGATCGCCCATCAACTATCTAATATACGCTGACAACCTTGTACTAATAGATCACACACCGATAGGTCTTCAGCGTAAAATTAATCTTATAGATACTTCCATAACATCTAACGGGCTGCAAATCAACAGACAAAAATCTGAAATCCTGATTTTGGAGAAACTACCAGGCCCACATTGAAGGGGTCGGAAGTTCAACTGGCATATCGCCAATGAGCCAATTCAGCTTGTAAAAATTACAACATATCTAGGCATGACAATCAGTGCGAGCAAAAACGACGCACCTTGGGCAGAAGTAGCGAAAAGTAGGTGTCGTCAGCTGGCATGTCAGGCCTGTTTGATTAATAACAAATATGGAAAACTCTCGCTAAAACCTATCATTATGTTTTTCCAACAACAAGTTGTGCCTAGTTTAATTTATGGAGGCGAAAATGCATTTGGCTGTTCTAGTGACTTATGGAACTCACTAGAAAACATCTTTTGGACTCGGGTGCTTCTTTTACCAATGGGTACTGCAACTGCGTGCATACAATATGAACTAGGTTTAATCTCTATACACGCAAGAGTCTCATGGAATCTCTTGAGTCTGTATCGTAAAGCAATGTTGAAGACACCACCACCACAATTTGCAATTCTGCACATGCCAGAATCCGCGAATGACTATACAATTCTTTTTAAATGGAATCGGCTTTGTCAAGATCTGTTAGGAGAGTATGACATCACTCAATCAATGCTAATGGAAAATCCAGAGTCAGTCAAGAAGAAGATGTGGAGGCTGGACTGGATTAAGACCTAAAAGCCAAATCTAAATCATTGCATGAAGCACCAGGCGAGGCGAAAGCTTTTAATCAACGCCACTCCTATTAAACTCGCCTGCCAAACCAGCACGCAAGAGCACTCTACATGCGCTTTAGATTAAATGCATTTCGTACAAAAGATTGCATATGTATCTGGCCAAAATACGCAAATCTTAACCCCATGTGCCGCTTTTGTAATCTTGCCAGAGAAACGTTGAAACATCTGAATATGTCATGCCCGAATCTTGAGCAGCAAAGAGGACTTCTCTTTGCTCCAGTTATTAACAGCCATTGTTCCAGGAGCACTGAAGAGTGGTGCAAAGCTCTCTTTGAAGGATCAAGTAGAGCAGTCTTATTTGCTTTGATAAACTTCCGTTATGTTCTAAAAACACGGTTAGAAGAACAGGAACCTACCTAAATGATTAGAGACAAACAACAAAGCCTGGTAGTATAAAGGGCTTGTCTAATTGAACTGGAGATGTCATAACGGACTGGTTAAAGATATGAGGAGGGAGGGAGGGAGGGAAGGAAATGACAAGACTAACTTTGTTAAGCGTTGTTAAGTGTTGTCTTGTTTTTTCTTCTGTTTTTTTTAAAGGTTGAACAAACCAATAAAAATATAAAAAATAAAAAAAAATATGGCAATGTGAACCCGACTGAGGGATGCCAAGAGAAAGCTATGGAAAGTGAATCCCATAGTGTGATAAAACAAAGTGAACTGGGTTATAGCGGCAAACGTGAAACTGACTGAGGGATGCCTGTGAATTGGGGTGAATAGTAGCAATCGTGTGAACAAAGTGATGACAAGCGTGTACCCGACTGAGGGATGTCCACAGTGAGTTGTTGGTCTGAGCCCGACTGAGTGAGGCTAACGTAAAGAGAAGGATCCTAGCTAAAGGGGATCCAAGTATAAAGAGCAATCGTCTGACATGAAGATTAGCAGAAGGAACTTTTCTTTTATTGTTTATGGCACATCAGGCCCGCTGACGCCAGAGACTTGGACACAGAAGGCCCTGATATTGAGGAAAGGAACTGTAACCACGTACCGGAGAAGCCCAAGAGTGTGCTGTGCTCGAGTCCTGCCTTGTCCTTTGCTAAAAATGTGGGTAAGAGAGACCACATCCTTAATATTCTGACTTATCACTTTATGAACACATTTCTTTTCTTGTGAACATTATTCCACACTAATTTGTAGCATAAAGGTAAGGATTGGCAATATTTTTTTTTTAGTATAGGCCCTTTTTATTTGACTGGACTCCACTAGGACTGTATTATTATTATTTGATGGTCGTAGCTTGCTCCCATCTTAGATTTAGATTAGGCGTTTATGACACCCATTTTTACAGTTTAAAAAACACCCTTGATCTGTGATCACTTGTGTCTGTCTTACTTTGATACCATCACTTCCTTACACTATGGACTAGATGAAATTAGGAATACAAGTGCTTTCTTGATTTCCATGAATGGGAAATAGTGTAGTATGTCTGGTATGTTGAAAGTTCAAGGTAAGGTGAACATAAACCACAAACCGCAACATCATTTTGTTTATTTCTATGAATAGGATGGGTTGTCCATAAGAAAAAGGAAACAGGCCGGTGGGGGGCGGATGAAGGCACCCATAGGGTCGGCCATCCAATGAACCTCTGGGGATTTGAAAACTGGCTGTCCCCACGACCCTGCCAGCTTGTGGCACCCTCTTTCCTTTCAACATCGTGGGAAGGTGCTGCTATCCTTGCAAGCAGCCTAAGCACAGTGGTTCTCCTGGATTGCTGGTGACAGTGGAGGCGTAGCCACATGACGGCAGGTTTGTGGGATTTGCCTCCAACTGCTGTCACTTGGCATTATTTAGTTACAGCGTAGAGGGTGTTGCAACCCAGGACCAGTGCCTTTCGGAGCCTGGTGTGAAGCTAAAGAGGCCCTCTTCACTGCAGCACCGATTGGACTGCACCTTTGCTGCTACGGGCTGGGGTCTGCCAAGGACAACATGGAGACAAGGTGGTCCACTGGGTGGAGGCAGCAGTGTGGGCACTGCACTCACTAACATGACGATGTTTGTAACGATTCAAGAGGTGGGAAGCCCTCAAGATCAGATCTACATGTGGCTGTAGTTATATCTGCTTCAATACCATATACCTGTGGTGTTGGTGTGGTGCTTTCTGCACTGCATCTCCTGGTAAGCCTCCTGGTCACCCTTGGTTGCCTGGGGGTCAGCACCATGCTTTCTGCGACACCCTATGAGTCTACGTGGGTACAGTGAAGGTTGCGACCGTGCAGCATCCTGGTGCAAGCTCACACTTCTTGGCATTGCAGTGTATGTGAATTTAGTAGTGGCAAAATCATTACAATCCAGACTGTTATATCGATCTCCCATATTGGCAGGGATGTCATTTGGGAGTCAGCAAGGGTTGCAGCTGTGACCTCTGGATCACATTTTTCAATCCCTGGGGACTCCCTTGGGACCCCCAATTATTTAAAATAAAAAAAACAGGTTTGGGGGGCCCATCAGGGTGAAGGCCGGGTCAGGGAGGTTCTCAGTAGGGGTTGGCGTTGGAGCTGACCGTGACATGTGGCACATGTCTCATGCCATGTTCAGCTCCAACCCCTTCTCCCGTGGCTTCCTTGCAGCTCACATACAGGAATGAGGAAGCTCTCATAGCTTCCTCTTCCTGGTTCCTGATTGGGAGCAGCACGGAGGAGCCAAGGTTGGCCCGAAAGGACAGACTGGAGCTGCAAGGAAAAGGTAAGAAGGCATTTAAAAAAAAAACAATATGATGTGTATTTTGCATTTGTGAAGTGCTTGTCAGATGTATGTATGTGAATAGTGGGTGAATGAGAAGAAGTAATGTGATGTGTGTTTTGGAATGTTCTGGGCGGGTGGGTGTGTGTGTCTGTGCAAAGAATGAAACGAGTGTATCTAAGAGAAGGTGTGAGTGAGTTTGAATGTGATGGTGTGTTTTTGAATGTTGTGGGTGGGCGTGTGCCTTTGTAGAGAAGGCAATGTGTGGATGTAAGAAAAGGTGCGAGTGACTGGTGGGTGAATGAGTATGAATGTGATTGTGTGTTTCTGAATGTTCTGGGTGGCTGTGTGCCTGTGTATAGAATGCAAAGGTTGGAGGTAAGAAAAAGGTGTATGAGTGAGTGACTGGTGGGTGAATGAGTATGAATGTGATTGTGTGTTTTTGAATGTTCTGGGTGGCTGTGTGCCTGTGTATAGAATGCAAAGGTTGGAGGTAAGAAAAGGTGTATGAGTGAGTGACTGGTGGGTGAATGAGTATGAATGTGATTGTGTGTTTTTGAATGTTCTGGGTGGCTGTGTGCCTGTGTATAGAATGCAAAGGTTGGAGGTAAGAAAAGGTGTATGAGTGAGTGACTGGTGGGTGAATGAGTATGAATGTGATGGTGTGTGTTTGAATGTTCTGGGTGGCTGTGTGCCTGTGTATAGAATGCAAAGGTTGGAGGTAAGAAAAGGTGTATGAGTGAGTGACTGGTGGGTGAATGAGTATGAATGTGATGGTGTGTTTTTGAAAGTTCTAGAGGGTGGGTGTATGCTTGTGTAGAGAATACAATGGGTGGATGTAAGAGAAGGTGTGAGTGACTGGTGGATGAATGAGTATGAATGTGGTAGTGTGTGTTTGAATGTTGTGGGTGGGTGTGTGCCTGTGTGGTGAATGAAGTGTGAATGAATGTGAGAGGGGATGCATGGGTGAGTGACCTGTGGGTGAAAGGGAATGCATGTGTGCATGTATGTGTGTTTGTGTAAGGCCCTGGGAAACTGGGGATCACTAGAGCATTTCTGACACATCCTTTATTGACTTTGCATGTTTTACTAGTATTTTTGGGCAAAGCCAAGTTCATGTGTGTCTATACCTGGCTAGACTGTCATTTTGGTGCAGTCAGTCTACCCATTGTTTACTGTGGCATGAGATTTATTAATCTGCATCTTTAAAAAAGCAAGCATGATAAGTAGTGTTACCTTACTAGACTGACGTTCTGTTGTAGCGGCCTATATATTTTTTACTGTAGAATGACTTTTTATTAACTGAGCATTTATGATGAATTAATCATGGTAAGTGTTCTTAGGGGTCTAGACTGGCTTACATTGGAACCAGCTTGGACAGGTTTTCATATTGTGACATGTCACTTTTAATGGTCAAACCAATGGGAGTATGTACTTACATAGGAGTACAGGCATATATTGGCACAGCCAGTTGTGTGCCCAGTGCCAGTAATGGTACTATGTTATGATATATGGCATTTATAATGCGCCTATACACAAGTGTTTCAAGGCGTGACGAGGCAAGGGAGGGGGAAACAGAGGGAAGACAGAGACAATGATCCTACTAGGCCAGGTGACATTGAGATCGCGCAAGTGCAGGTGAGGGGGGAGGGGGATCAGTGCAGTGCATAGGATAAACAGTAAATAAATAAAGACAATAAATAAAAAGACAGTAAATAAAAATAAAGAAATAGTGCGGCCAGCTGGTGGCAAGTCCAAGGGTAAGTGCAGACATCAGGTGTCAAGTGCTGGTAAGGGACTGTACGGTTACAGAAACAATCCCTGCATGCAGGGGTTGCCAGGGGGGCAGTGCAGATGTGCAACTGGTGGGGAGGGGACTTGGGCCTGAGAACAGAGGGTAGCCAGGTAACCAGTGCAGTTTAAGTTTCAGCCAGGAGATCAGCAGGGGAGAGGAGAAGAGAAAGCAGAAGCAAAGAGGAAGGTCTTGAGGTGCTTCCGGAACCAGATATGGTTCTCCTCAAGTTTCAGAGAGGCAGGGAGGCTGCTCCAGAGGGAGGCCCCAGCAGAAGAAAGAGATCTAAGACCAACTCGTTGCTTGGAGAAGCGACTGACCCTGAGGGAGTTGGAGGCGGGTGAGCAAAGAGTTCCAGAAAGAAGATATTTAGGAAGAGAGAGTTGAAGGCCTTGTGGACAATGCGCAGGGTTTTGAACTTAATCCTAAAGGCCAAGGCCAAGCCTCGCAGTCCTATTTTGGATGAGTTGCAGAGGGCGGAGAGTAGAGGCAGGTAGGTTAAGAAAGCGTCTGTTGCAGTAGCCCAGCCTAGAGAGAACCAGAGCTCTGGAGACAGTGGGCTTCTGGGGGAAGGAGAGGTAAGGAAGAATGCCTCTGAAGAGGTGCAGCTGGTAGTGTGACTTCTTAAAGACATCAGAGAGAGAGAGTGTGGAGTCGAAGATGACACTGAGGTTTATAGCCTCACATGTGGGAGCAGGAAGAGGGCCAAGCGAGGCCAGCCAGAGAGTGACAGGAAAGGAGGGAGCAGGTGTGCCGATAAGGAGATTCGCTGTCTTACTGGAATGAAGGGAGAGATAATTGGCAGCATACCACTCCTGGATAGCAGACAGACAGTCAGAGATGAGAGCAGGACAAGAGGTGGCAGAAGGGGTGCCTGAAAATGAGTTGAGTGTCATCGGCATAGCACTGGAAGTTGGGGCAGAGCGCGGCAATGCGGTGAGCAAGAAGTGCCAGGTATTGGTTAAAAAGCCAGGGAGAGAAATTAGACCCCTGGGGAACACCACAAGTAGAGATAGAGATAGAGGAGAGGAAGGGCATATATGGTCTTATATGGGAATACTAGCATATGTGTGGAGTCAGCATGGAAATGTATGGGCACAGCCAGCATGAAAATGTTTTTTATACTGGCATATATTGCAAGGACCAGCATGATAATGCATTGGGAAATGCCCTGTGCACTTCTTGTGACTTGCAGCTATTGTAGTTTTTGTATGATTTACCCTACACTTTACAAAACCGATTGTTGGCCTTTTACCCAAATTGTTGGCCTTTTACCCACATTTTCACTGAAAGTGTGCTGTGTAATGCACCATTTTAACCCATTATTCAAAACAGTTTCTATGGGGAGGGGGATGAATCTCCCTGAACCCCCAAATTCATTTTTGTTAGTTCAGGCTCCCTCCTTAGACTCAGTCGCATTTTGTGGAAAATATTTACATCTTCCAAAAAAAAAACTCACCAGCCTCCACTTGTAGCTGGTATATTTGTGGACCAGGCACCGCCCCTTTCTTTCTACCCTACATGAAACATTAAAAAACATATCTACTTCTTTCACTTGCAGTAGTGCATGTCCCTGCAGCGGCATAATCATCATGGACATTGTGCACACGTGGTGGTTTGTGGTGGTCCGGGCCGGCACGGCCCGGGGTGTGGCATGCCCTGTGCTTTGTTATGGAGCTTGGGGAGGCCCCCAAAGCATGACTCACAGAGGGCCCCCAAATATTGTGCTATGCCATTGTCTGACAAAAGGATAGCGTGCAATGCACGCCTTCAAATCTGCCAGTGAGACCCCGGGTGAGAAGCAACTCAAGGGTGTTTTCAATTTAAAATAACTGTGTGGTGCCACTGATTAATGTGGGCAGCAATGATTTTACATTAAATGGTGGGGGCTTTTTAAGTCCTCTGGCACCCAGTATTACGCTTAGATAATAAAAGCTATGGGGAGTCTTGGGTATATTGAAGGAACCCTTGCCAGGTATTATACTCCATCAAAGATAACATTATCAGGTGCACTCCCCTCTGTGCACGCAGACCAGTGTAATAGGTGTCTTCTATCGTAGTGGTAGCTGACTCATAGATACATTTATAACCAGGGATTTTCCTGATACTAAATCCTGGTCAACGATTTAATTTTCAGGCCTTGCTCGTGCAGTATTTGGCTCCTGGGTAAACAGCAGTGGGTTTGCTTTTTTGACTTGTAGCAACGCTACAGATAACGAGTACGTCTGTGTCCATCGATCTACAGATGTTTCATACACTAGCTGTAGCCTGCGTTATACATTTCGATCACCCTGTAACAAGTACTGCATTATGTATGTTTTACATATAGACCTCCCGTCGAATATGGAAAATGACATTCCCCAAATGTGTGATCGTGGACAAATCAAATCTCCCTCTGTGCCCCGGTTCTTATATCTGGCTGAAATGAGAGCTCCTGGAACCATGCGTGCTAGACTGCACTGCCATGTCACTTGGGGGAGGGGTCAAACTACATCACTCCCTGTAATGCCAGGGGGTCAAGGGTCGCTACCCCTGGCATTTTGGTGAAATGACGTGCATGGGTGTTGGTCTACAAATGCCATCACGGCAAGTTTCAAGGAAAGTGAAAATAGTCATCTATTTGGCCTTCAGTTAACCCTGCTTTTCCCAAAGGAATGGCCAGGGCACAGATTCTATTTGCATCAGCTACTTCCAATGGATGCCTCTCCCACCACTCCCCACAACAGAAACAGGCACTCCAAGGGTACCTTGACTTTTTAAAGGAAGACATATCCAACTCTCTCAAATCAGAGATTCAGAATGCAAACAGGGATATTGGCATTGCTCTCTCAGACCTCTTCAATGATCTAAAACCAATAAAATACACGAATGTAAAATGTGGAAAACTCTGTACAGTCTCTTCAGGAGGACGTGATACACTTAGGAGAAATAGCTGATGTGAAGCAAAAAATCATCCTCCTAGTATCGACCATCAAGGACTTGGAAAAAAAACATTGTAGAGAGAACCTTAGGATACGTGGCCTGAGTGAAGGGGAAATTAATAAGAGGGCATCATTTTGTACAAAATCCATAGGGTGGGCCCTGTCCATAAAAGGACCTAGAGCCCAGCCTAGAGATGTCATTATGAACATTCATGACTACAGGAGCTTCAACATCTCGTATATGGGCTGCACTTTATTGGTCTTCCGGCATATGAAGTTCAGAAGAAGCAATCGTTTAAACCTATTGCGGATAAGGTACACCGATCAAAAGTCAGCTGCAAGAGGACTTTTCCATTCAGCCATTTATTTACCTTGCTGTACCACACATGAGAAACTGCATCAATACTGGGGAGGATGCTGCCCCAGGAAGAGAGCGACTAGAAGAACCCTAGAAGGACTTGGAGAAGAATGGCCCAATGTCGCCACTGAAGGATCACACCGAATCATTGCATCAGCCTGACTCTTAGTGTACAGTTTAAGGTCTAGCACACTTCAAGTGACTTTCTCTTATTGGCTCTACAGTATATTAATGGGGAGTGGTTGATGGGGTGGTCTGTCCACAGGGCTTTAATAGGACAGCGTGTACAGCGGTTACATGTCTTTATAATTAATCATTTTATAACGAATGCACATATAACGAAAATTATATAATGACAAACCTTGACACTTTTTTTCTTTTTTTGGGGGAGTCTCCCCTCAAACCCCCGTTTCCCATGCCTAAAAAAAACCCACCCCAACCATTTCCCCATAGGAATGAACCCATTACCCCACTCCCACATACATATTCGTTCTGTTTTTCGTTATATAATTTTAGTTATATATTCATTCGTTATAGCATTTTCGTTATAGAGGCTGTATACCGTATACAGCGTTTGAGGGTGATGCATGCCCCTTCGCTTTCATGCAATTCGGTATGTCCTTATATGCCATTGTTATTTGTTACATTTATATTGTTATTTTTGTATATGAGGTATATTTTATGGAAACATCATTGGACCTGGTCCGATTTCCTTGTTGCATAGGTTATGTCTCTTCCTACCGTGATCAGAATATATCCACTTTTCATTTGTCTGCTATTACCATAAGTAGATCTCACAATAATGTTATGTTAGTTAAACTTATTTAGCGCACGGTCACCCGAGGGCATCATGGCGCTGGAGAAGAGAGGAAGCAGTGTCCAAAAGGAAGTATAATTAACCAAACAGATACGTTTTCAGCGATCTTCTAAAAACCCAGTGATTTGAAAGAATTTTCATGGCCAATGGGAGACTATTCCACAATTGTGCCGAGACAACTGAGAAAGCCCAACCTCGGATGTCAGTGCGACAGAAGGACGGAACTACAAGAAGACCAGCAGCCGCCGAACGTAGAGGCCGCGTGTGACAGTAGCAAATTAACTTGTCACGGAAATACTCTGCCCCTTGATCATACAGAGCATGATGCACCAAACAGAGGGCCTTGAAAGCAATGCGCTGTTTGACAGGCAGCCAGTGGAGCGAGCGCAGAACTGGGGAAATATGAGCTCCATAGGGGGAGCCAGTAGCCACCCGGGCAGCCATATTCTGAAGACGCTGAAGCCGCTGGACTAAGCCCTTAGGTTGGGCCAGGTATAATAAATTGCAGTAGTCCAGACGGCTTAGCGCTAAGGCTGCCACTAATGGGGGGTGAAGATGAGAAGGAATAAACGGCAAGACCTTCTTTAAGATTTTTAGGTGGAAGTGGTCCGACTGACAGACTGCCGCCACCTGTGCGTCCATCGAGAGTGACGCAGACATTACGATACCTACGTTCTTTACCATATCAGTAGGAGCCGCAAGAGGACCCAAAGAAGAAGGCCAAAAGGAGGACACCCAAAGTGAAGGATCAGGGGGAGAACCCACCACCAGCACCTCTGTCTTGTCCCCATTCAACTTCAGCCAATTGTGGTTCATCCATGCTCCGACGGCAGTCAGGCAACGAGACAAGTACAACGACACCTCTGCCTGATCCCGATCTAAACGGATCCGAATCTGTGTCTCGTCGGCATATGCATAGCACCTGATGCCGAAGGAGCGGATAAGACACACAAGAGGCCAGATGTAAATGTTGAATAAAACCACCTCAGAACATTCCAAACTGCAAACCCCCCCACCCTGTCCACATCAAACTACAAGCAGATTCATCCTTACTACTAATATTGACCTTCATCCTACAACTCCACCTTTAAAGAGAGATGCACAGACATCATCACCAATCCTACAGTGGAGCACAAGCTCCTAATTTCACTAGGAGATTTCAGCGTTTTCTTTAAAGAAGAAAGTGAGACTTCAATCAGATCATTAGGCTATGACCAGAGGAAAACTACACTTTGGACAAATGATACAAGGAGCAAGATATTCACCGGGCACAGCCTGGGTGCTATTTTCTGTAAGGCAGGCTTAACAATAACATATTTACGGAACCACAAACTGTCGACTGACTACCTCATGGTACCCATCCAACACACAAAAGACGAGCACCTACCACCACCTACCACTAAGTCAGCTTACAAAACTCAATTATAGGATTTCAGTATATTAATGGAGGACACCAAACAGAACGCTGCAGACTCCTGGGGAAAGACGCACACGCCCTTCACAAATGGATAACTAAAGGACGTGTGACACTAACAGCCTTGAAACAATTCAATCCATCATACAAAAAACAAGTTGCCAGAGGGTTCTTACCATCAAGGAAAACAACTGGAAACCAAAACAGGCATGGATAAAAAGCTTAAAAAGCAAGACAAAGCAGCATACCAACCACTGTTTTGACAATTCTAAAATCAAAGAAACTCCATTCATGAGATCTCATCAAAACAGCAGAAAGGAAAGTCTGAGATCTCATCAAAACGACAACACACCCAAAGAAAGAGATATTCAGAAGTATTGATGAACATTGAAATTCAAGGTCATAAAAAAAACCTCCATATCAAGAGCTATGTGACAAGATCATTTGCCATGAACGTGGCGCAAACAAACAGAACAGAAGAAACATTTTGCGCAACATAAAACCGCCCTCACTCATCCATTTCCAAAACATCAACGATTTGTCATCCACCACATTTGTTAAGACTAGCAACAAAGCAGGCACGCCAACAGACACCTGCTCCAAGGCATCTATAAAGACTTTCTCGGCAAGACAGCCGCACTCATTCTCTACCAGGAATCTATGGATTCATACGTGCTAATAGGACTTGTACCAAGATACTTTAAGTCAGTTTATATCAAAACTGTTACTCAAAAACATGACAGGAAATCAAGAAGACCCCACAAATTATTGCCAAATTCCAAGTTAGCATTTCTGGAAATACTCATAGCGAGCTACGTATACTTGGGCTATTCTTCAGACCCATGAGGGGAACAGAAGCAGTGCTCTAGCCAGATTGAAAAACCTCAAGACTAATGTGGACACCAACACATTAGTCGTCAAACACCTCGCTATCGCCTCAGCATTGGGCACACTAAGCCACCCATCCCTCCAGGAAAAAGGACTGAGCAATCCAGTACTAAGGTGAATGACCTACTTTGTTAAATACAGAACAGAAACCACCAGTCTACCCCTGTACAGCTCAAACACATGCAACATAGCCTGAGAATACCGCAAGGAGGATGAGTATAAGCCCTGCTTGTCAACATATATATCACCCCACTTATAAGACTCATTGGGCCTCAATATGACTCTGGCAGTAGCCGTCCCGGTAAAAACAGCTCCGGGGGTCCCGGTAATTCCCCATTACCGGGCACTGGAAAATATTATTCCCCATCCCATTCGAAGCCCATTGGACTGCATTGGAATGGGGAGGACGGAAGCACCGGCACTGTGTGCAACAGTGCCGGTGCTTCCGTCAAGGTCTGCGGGCGGGTGCCGCTCAGCCCGCAGGTCAGACCTGGTGGGCGGAAAGGCACCCGCCCACAGAACTGGGAGTATGCCAGGCTGGTAAAAACCGTGCTGGTAGCTTACCAGCACCATTGTTACCAGACTGGCATACTCGTAATGAGTCCCTTTGAGAAGACACAGCTTCCGCTGCTTCAGTTACAGAGAGGACACACAAATCATCTTTAAAATCACAACCAATCATAACAGACACTAACCTCGTATGGTGCCCTGCTCAAGTGAACTCACGAATGACCAGAAAAAAAACCATAACCTCAACCCAAACAAAATCAAAATCTGGTTTTGTGCTGCTAACGCTACACTTTGCAGAACAATCACCTGGCCTACATAGATAGGTGCTTTCACCACGACATTGAAAGGACTTGGGAATCCTGATTGGGAGAAGACTAATCCTGGAACCAAGAATCAACAGTGGATACGAAGTGTGTTTTTACCACCTACGCACAATAATACAAATAATGTCCTTCCTACCCTTCACACACAGAAGCTTGCAACCATATCACTGGTTCTAGCAAGAATACATGAGATCAACAACATATTTGGTGTCCCAGACCATCTACTGAAGACATTGCAAAAGTTCAAAACACAGCTCCACGGATGCTACTGAGACTCAACCAAAGAGACCAGATTTCAACAGCATTAGACTCCCTACTGGTTACTGGTCAAGAAAGTAATACACTCATTGTACATCATGCACTGCACCCTTCAGGGCGGTAGAGCTAAATTCATCCAAGGAAACATCACTAAATCTCCCTGAGGAGACACTAAATTCCAGCAGTTATCTGCTCCTAACAGTTCTATCATACATTAGAAAGAGACACGGAGGCTCTGCATTATTAACCATAAGAGCCAAACCCTGGAACTCACTTCACACAACCGAGGATAGCCTAACCTAGAAAACACCAAAGCATGGTTATTTACATAACTGTAGCAGCCCAGTCGCCAACCAAATCCAATGAACACTGGTAGAGAGCTGCATCAAACTGAATGCAGCCACCCTCTTCCCACATGTATGCACTCTGATTAATGCGAACCCGAGGATACCACACAAAATTGTGGACCTTGGGATTTAAAAAAAACTGTGCATAAGATCCCCAGGGCAGGTAAACTAGTAAAAGCTCACCAAAGAATCTTCCTCAGAGCCAACCTGGCACTACACCCCCACCCCCTTCCCCAGGTGGCAGGTTAAGACCCCAATGCAGCTCAGCTTCCGAGTATGTGACTAAAGAAGTACCCCACACAATATCTCATGCAGTGTTTCCCCAGCTGGAATATGTCTTATAGTACTAACCTCAATGCATCGTAGCTGTAGTTCCCAGGCACAGTGCCTGAACTATGGGGCGGCCCTTAGGGTAGCCACTGGGACGTGCAGCAGCAGTCAATCCAGACCGAAAACACAGTAACAACTGCAAGGGCCACCAGATGCGCATGCAATGAGATAGGAGCCCTGCAAGGAACCGCTTCTGAGGGGCTGGCGGATCTTGTTTTGGAATAGTTCAACTGCCGGATGCAGTAAGGGTCAGGCTATTTCCCTGGGGCATCCCTCGGCTTCTAGAAGGACTATCTGCACATAGTTCCTGCGCAGAATGAAAATAATCCCCAATCTTTACCCACCTAGGATAGCCCATGCCTTTCTGCTCCCCACATTATTCAAAGTTACTTTGAAATTGGTCCCTTGCTGTTGTTCAGTTGTATTGATCTCTGCATTGCTGTAACTCGATTGTATGTTATACTTTCATTTTTATTTATTGGGGGTATTTATATAGAGAGCTAATCCCTAACGGGCAGTTTAGGGCTTTCCATGTTGTGGGCTATGGCACAAAAGAAGCTGGGCGTGTTACAGGGGTTTGCTTGGCAGCTTGGAAAGATCCAATGCTTTCATTACTCTTGGGTGGATGAGTGGGTATTCTAGGATGCAGGTAGTACTTGAATCGAGTAATAGTGTGTGGTCGGTGGAGGTAGCAAGGTATGAATTGGACAGGGTTTAACGGAGCGAGAAGAAACCTTTTTTTTGTAAATGTATTTAAGTTTGTGGAATGGGACTTAGCATCGAGTGCACTGGCGGGAAGTTTCAATCTGTGCTCGTTTGCTATTATATGCCTGTCGGCAGATTAAAGTTAGGCGAAAAAATGGGGCGTGGGGGAAAACAAACTGAAAATTCCTCTAATTTTTTTAAAAGAATCCCTCCAGAATAGGTACATCAATGCATCCCTCCAAGTATGACTGCTACAAATATGTATTTGTTGATCACATTAGGATATAGTGGCATAATATTGTGCATATACATTGCTGAAACCCCTAAAGGCATGCGACTCTGTGTAATGTTTGAATGCTGGAATTGCGCCATGTCCTAATTAGAATTCTTTGATGGCATCGCTCGGTGGGTCCCTTCAAAGGACTGAATGTTTGCTTGAAGTCTTCGCAGAAGGGTTTCCCTAGTGATGCCAGCTCTTCCCATTTGCATGAGTCAGCCTCCTCCATCCTGGCTGTGACAAACTGCTTCATCGTAATTAGCACAAGGGCTGACATTTAAATATATCTCTATGGTGATCTGGCCAATGGGGACGCAGTGGCGTGCCAGAAATTGATACACATATCACGTGGTGTGGTCACGGTAATTATAATACACAATGCAATTACATCTCCAATAAACAAGAAGTGGTTTCATCCACCGGGTTTCCCAGAAGCCTTTCAAATACGTTTCAATGCAGCTAGGCTCCAGATGTGGCAAGCTTGCTGTAAAGGCCCTGTGTTCTCAACCAATCAGGGCCCAGAGAATAACAAATATGTGCTGCAACTCCCATTGAGCATTTGTAAATCTAATAAGTTCCAATACACGTGCAGTTACTTCAAACGGAGGTAATATGGATAAAGAATTAATGTGTCAAATAAGACCAGCAGGATTCAGGTTATGGTAAGGCTGTGGGAACATTGCCACGTGGGTTTGGCAACCACACTATTATGCATATGTTTAGCAGATCATGGATGAATTGCTGATTCTGCTTCTGTGCCTCTGCCCCCTCCTCATTCCAAGTGACACTGAATAACATTGAAAATAGATCATGAAGCACCTCTAAGGACTCCCATTTAGGTACACAGATTCTTCTACTGTTCCTGTTGCACCCTAAAAAATGTATCTAAAATAACAGATATCCCTGGCAACCACACCATAAACCTTCATTGTATTTAATGTATTTTACCGAAGAAACAGGATGTCATTTCAAACAAAAATGACTATAGACCATAATAGAGAGCTGAGGCAGCCTTGAGGTAAGTTGTCTTTACATAAGAGCATTGCTTGATTGAGTAACTTGTACTGGGGTGGTGAAGGGGTATGCGTGGGAACGCATACTAGATAAGGAGGATCTATGTGACCACTGCGAACACGAAAAACGGAAATGTCGATTTTCTATTTTAGAACATTTCCCCGCAATTATATCTGGGGGAGACCCCCGCAGCTCCTCCCCCATACTCCCCTTATATTTTGTATAAACCTAAATCCCCCCCCCCACATATAATTGCGGGGAAATGTGGATTTCGAAATTTGACATTTTTGAATTCTGCATTTTTTACTTCACAGTAATGACATTATACGGATAATGATGATGATGTGTTATTTATATAGTGCTAACGCCTAAGCGCTTTACATAGAACATATGTACATGCAATATATCCCAACCGAAGTTGGTAGCTACAGGAACTGGAGGAGAAAACAATATTCTTAACATTGACAGCCCGAGGCCAGTGTTTACACATTTACAAATTACGGAGAGGCCCCTGAGGCGGGGTTCAGGAGATTCAGCAGCACGTTTGGATATGGGGGCGGGAGGGTTTCGGGGGCTTAATCAGCAGCAGCTGGAGTAGGAGGCAATTATTTATGAGTTCCACTTAAAAGATGACTTTAATGGCCTGGGGATAGCATTCAAGTGGAGTGGGGCAAGTATGAGAAAGGAGCAAAAGTGTAAGACCGTGCAGTGGGGGTGGGGGCCTGACACGCAATGAAGAGACACAGAGCTGAAACTTTGATAGGGCAAGTACAGTGACATCTAGTCAGCGAGGAAGTGTGGGGGGTGGCCGTTCAAAACCATCGATCAATTAATAGACTAGCAGCAGGAATTTAAAGAGAGCAGTTTTTCAAGAGGAGCCATTCAGCATGGTGAAGGTAGGAAGAGGTGGAGGAGGACCTGGGTAAGTAGAAAAGGGTGCATGTTGCAAAGTTGAGGACTCTGACGGGGGAAAAAAGAGTAAACCAAGGAATAGGTTTGCAGAGTGCTAAGACAGGCTCAAGAATACCAATAATGAGAAAAAACTCAATAACAGAGTAACTCAAAGTGCAAGAGAAACCCAGCTTTATTCATGTACAAAACCTCAGCTAGGTGAGCGTACAAAAGACAATCTCAAAATGGTGATAGGAACAATAAGCTTTTAAGCAAAGAGAATGTCATAGTAATCATTATAAAGAACTTCTGCTCTCTCACTCGATTGGTTAGTGGAATGCAGAACCTATAGTTATCTATATGCAAACCTTTTACGTTTGGTTCTTTTCACAACTAATAACTCTTCCTCAATGCATCCTTCTACAAATGTTATATTTTAATCTAACATGCCATGGGTTGGAACTCTGCTACACTAGTCAATAAGACCAACAGGGTTTGATTGTTTGTCTATTTGCTCTTCGAGCCAAGGGCTCTTTTATGCGGTGCCAAGGTACCCGATCGATGGCAAAGGAGGGACGGGTGAACCACTTTGGTTCAGTTTAAAGAAGTTACTCCCTTCTCGTTCCCAGGGCTGAGGCCTTAACTGCCAGTCTCTGTATGTCTGCATGTCGTCTCTGTGTCTGGGTGTACTAAGGAAGTGGCAGGTGCACCATGTAATTGGGCCTCGAATAAAATGCCATTGTCTTGATCACGTGGTCAAGGACCACGGTTCAGAGCTCATTTTCGTCCATGCATTGAATTTTCTGCTATCTTAATGTGTTTGTATGCTTTATTTCAGTGGCCACTTGGGGTGCTATGTATTCATTCGTTGTGGGATCAATTGGCAAGGTAGCTACTTGGCATTGAAGGATATAGTTATTTCTCACTGCTACTAATTGAAACTAACTAACTTTGACAATTACATGATGTGTGATCTGGGAAAATGTGTCTAGTGCGGTTTCATCTTCTAAGCAGAACTCCCCTCAGTGCACTAACCTTGATGTTTGGGCTATTGTCTGAGCATCGTGAGGCCTGAAACTTTGTGTTATGCAATTTTATATCAGGATACAGTATTTGAGAATTGAGGCCTTGCAGGGTTTGGTCTGAATAATGGCAGTAATTCAGCTCATTCTCCGCCATGTTGGTGTTCTTCGTGTCTTTTGCATGCCGTCATTTAATTATTCCCTGACTGTGTATGTTGCAACATCCCTCTACCTGCCCATCTCTATACTACTTGTGTAATCCTGTCTGGGTATTCTGCAACCTCCTGTAAATGTAAACTACTTTTTATCCTACTTGTATCGCACAACCTATTCTACTCTTAATAACGGCTGTGTGAGCATTGGTGGTTTACTGAATGTTTCTCAGCTTGTGCATTCGTCCATGTTCAGGAACCAGTGGGGCACGGCCAGATGTGGTGCAACTCTCATCTCCATTATTACAACAGTATCAGGAAGAACCAGGCTGGGACACAGACCCACCTTTCCTAAATCTTAGAAAAATAGAATTATTAGAATTGTTTGAAAAATGTAAAGTGCCTTGACTGTGGTGCAAGAAAGATGTATCTACTGCATTTTAGAATGTTTGTGTGAAGCCAGGATGGCGAACATGTCATAATAGATTCCTCTATTTACCTGTGACTGCCTTACACATGGTATTTCATGCTTATTATGCACAGGAGAGGATCAACATGTGTGCATGGTCCCTCTCACTGTTTTGTCAACATGCCTTTATCCCTCAATCTAAATTGACCACAGCAGAAGAGAGCTGAATCTCCTAACTCTGTTTCTAAAATGAGACTACAGGGCAGTGTGCCATTTATTAGCTTATTCGTATGCCATTCACGGGGGACGAACATTGTATTTTGAAAAGCTGTCGGTCTGCAGACATGCCATTCTCGGGGGGTGGCTGGAAAGTTTTGAATCATTAATAGCCACAGGCATTGCACTGGACAACCCTGCCGGGCCTCATTTTCAAGCCTGCCAAGCCACTACAGTAGAGGAAATACCATATGCAAAGCAAGCATGGCCCCACCCCAAGAAGGGCGTCCAGCACGAAGTGCCAGATCACATCCCTTCTTCAGGACACCACAATGTCCCCCAGAGGTGTTTCATGCTCGTTGGCAGTCTTTAGTGAGGTGTAGCTTGGGACCACATATTCTCAAACTGCTGCACCAGAGGAGAAAAGTGATATGACATCATTCTCGATTTCATCAAATGTTATTGATTTGTATTTCAGATGAAATGTTATTATGGATGACAATAAACTAACTTATGCATATCGACTCAGATTCTTGGTCTACTCACCACTGTAGTTGTCCTATCAAATGTGCTCAAGATAACAGCACAAAATATGCAGAACC
Source organism: Ambystoma mexicanum (assembly GCF_040938575.1). Taxonomy (NCBI): domain Eukaryota; kingdom Metazoa; phylum Chordata; class Amphibia; order Caudata; family Ambystomatidae; genus Ambystoma; species Ambystoma mexicanum. The sequence goes on from NC_090924.1 coordinate 1,030,412,229, forward strand.
ATAGAAATATGGAGAAAAAAAGGTTTGCATGTTCACTTAGAAAACGCGTCTCACCGGTGGATTTGTATTGGTTGTTTGTCAAACAACTTCTTGTGGCCATGTGCAATTTATCAATTCCTGATCATCCAATGCCCCAACCTGCAAATATTGAAATGGCTGCATTAGATTTGCTCGGTCATTTCTACTGTATCCCTTAACTTTGCACTATTTCAGACATCAGCGAATAACCTTGGTTTTGAGCGAGGCCTGGGTTTTCTTGGTGTTTCCTTGGTGTTTCAGTTTTTCAGAATGTAATCAGCGGCACTGGCTCTGCATTCAGAATTAAATGTGAACATTATCCAAGAACAGCCGAGTCTAATGGCATTTGCAAATGCCACACACCACATTAGCGATTAAAAGCACTGCGGTCATTTAGTACAATGTTAGTGTAAACTTGTCTCAATGTAACTTTCAGATATGCTAAATGTCAGGGAACCATGTGATGTGAACATTATCCAGCAGGAGTATTGTGTCTGTGGCCTTGGTTCGAATCACAGACAATGAAAGGTAGCAACATTCAGTATCAATTGGCTCAGAGCATGTTCTCTGTGAAGCATAGGGACGGCATAACATCCCAGTGCCGATGTCCCTGTACGAAACTAAACTCATAGAACTGAAAACCTAATACTCTTTTGTGAGGCCTGGACCCAAGTTATGTGGCCAAATTCAGTGTTAGTATCACACCACTGATATGAGACTCCTTTTGACTTCAAATGGGAAACTCGAACAATCAAGGAGGTCTGGTGAAACAATCAGGTTTGTGGTTGGCACTTTGAGTATTCATTATTTTAGCTCCCCTTGTGCCATGGAGGAGTTTAGGAAAATCCCTGCTTGGTGGATTAGGTGGTAAGAAGCCTGCAATAATCAGGGACTGTGTTCTTTATAAATGTCTCAGGTGGGTGAGCAAGAAAGCAATCATTTGTTTTGTGATCCAATTACTGGCACTAGCTTCTTCTTACATTAGTTCTTTCAAGGCGTAAAGAAGAGTTTGAGTGCAAGAGAGGATTTTGGCCAGAAACAGTTTCCGGGTGCATTACAACCTAGTTGGAGGATCAACAGAGTCCTGCGTTAACTCATCTGCTGAAGCTCAAGTAGTAACTTTGGAACATGTCCTTGGCTTTTCCTTTGGAATGCAAACCCTCTGGTCACAAGGGACAGAGGATTTTGCAGGCACAAGTCATGGACCATTGTTAGAAAGCCTTTCTGAAAGCTTCTCAAGACTATGTGCACAGCAGCATCAAGTGTTGACCTGGACAATGACGTAACATACCTTGGGACTGTCCATCCTTGCAATAGACTAACCTTAGCGTGATAATGTGCCAACAGGGTCTTGCCCTCTGTGTGCTAAGGTAATACTTATTCTGAAACAGAGAAAAATGTATCCCGAGGCAGGTAGATGCAGTGACCTTGTCCAATGTCCTGCAGAAGTTCAACAAGAAGAATTGATCAATACATCTTCACTACTTCATGCAAACATTGACTATTGCAAGGAATTTTAAACATAAATCTTTCTGATCCATTCCTGAAATGTCTGAATAGTTGAGTCCAGCTGCTATGGGATCTCAGGTAATGTACATTAAGTCCCTAGTCTCTCTTCCACCTCAACCAGGTCAATTACCTTCTTACACTGGAAATCTGTGTGTTGTGTCATCTAGCGGGAGCTTATTTCCTCAACAGTGCTGCGAAAAGTTTGAGAAAGAAGTAATCTCACCTTTTAGAGGCCAGCTCAAACTCAAATTATGGCAGTATTAACCAAACTCTAAGAACATCAGGCATCTTCTCAAAGGCTCTTGGAGACATTGGCTTCTAACTGAAAACCTTTGAAACAAAAACTGTTCCTGTGAGGGACTTTGCGAGAAGGTTACTCATAAGTAAAACACAATCTATTTTATATTATGAAATAATGGAACATATATGTACCATTAAAAGAGACTATCATGGCCTTTTGCACTTTACAGGCAGCACAAAGGCAGGTTCATTTGTTTGAGACCTCAAAGCCTCGAAGAGAGAATTCGGTATCCTCGGGCTAAGCCAAAATACTTTGATGAGGGTAACAAAAATGGGTAAGATCCTCGCATGGAGGTTTAAGCAGAGATGCAGTGTGGGGAAGATTGCCAGCATCAAGGGTAGGGCAGGCAAAGTGCTAGGTAACAGTCGTGAAATCCAGAGTGAATTTGATGCCTTTTATGGAACGTTATATACATCTGACAGGCCGGACCAGGCCTCTATACTGGAATTTCGGTGTCACTGTCCCATGCCTAGGCTCACGGCAGAGCAGCGCGACCTGCTTGAGTCCGAGATCACCAAGGAGGAAATCCTGCAGGCAATTTCGTCCCTGAGGGTGGCGAGAGCGCCCGGCCTAGATGGCTTAACAACTTGCCTTTTCAAGAAACATTCAGGCAGTCTCTTGGAACCCCTTCATATACTTTTCAATGGGATATTCTCAGAGGGATCGCGACACACATCATGGGCCAGGCTAGGATATCCCTTATTGCATACGGGTCCAGGGCCCCTCTTCTTGCGCTTCATACAGGCATATTGCTGTTTTGAACACCAAAATAAAAATGCATGCTAAAATCCTGGCTCTCAGGCTTGATTGATTAATGCCGCTAATGGTGGTGGAGGATCAGGCAGGGATTGAGAGAGGAAAATTGCAAACCTCATTGATGTGGCTCATCGTACGAGTACCCCGGCCATATTATTGGGGTTGGACGCCAAAAAGGCATTTGGCCTTTTCTGCAGGAAGTCCTGAGGATGTGTAACCTGAAGGAGGGTTTTCTAAGGGATGTTCTCTCTATACTACTGCCCGACGCCACGGATCTTAACTAATGGTGGGATTTCACAGGGGTTCCCACTTTCCAGAGGCCCTGTGCAGGGGTATCCCCTATAGCCTCTATTATTTGCATTGGTGGTGGAACCGCTCGAGGTGCGGATTATAGTCGATGAATGCATACAGGGCATTCCGTATGGGGGTGATATTCACAAAATAGCCCTTTTTGCGGATAATGTGATTCTGACTTTGTCAAGTGCTGAAACCTCTGTCCACGAGCTGTTGGGAATCCTGGACTCTTCCACCCAGTATTTGGGTTCATAGTGAAACTAGACAAGAGTGAGGCGCTGAACTTCTCATGTGGATCAAAGGCTCTCAGTATTCTGAAACAGGTGGTCCTCTTTAACTGGGGCGACAGGAAAGCAAAAATACCTGGGGATTTATCTAATCTCCCGATGTGGACCTATACCAAGCCAACTATCCCAGCCTGTTTGATATCATTAAGGCGGACCTCGGATCCTCGGGGATGAAGGCTATCTCTTGGTATGGGAGGGTTGAGCAATTAAAATGAACATCCTGCTGAGGTTGCTATATCACTTTCAGGCACTTCCGGTCTTTATCCTCGCCACAACTAAGGGTCATGCACGATTGAACTAACCCCTTCACTACCAAAGGGTGGTGTTGGCTAGAGGAGAATGTGACAGGTAAACCACTTCGCTACATCCTGTGGTTACTAAAAGGTGATTGACTGCTAAGTGAATAGGAACCTCCAGCTATTAGGGTGACTATGCAGGTCTGGGATTCAGTGGCAGCAAGCCTGTGACTCTCCTCATTCCCGTGCCTCCTCACTTCAACCCCAGCTTCCAACCAGCCTATGATGGGACTGCGTTCTTTGGTGGAGGGTGGGGGGCTGCAAGTTCCTGGCACATATGTTCCATATTGGCCAGATCTGGTCTTTTGCGTCCTGTAAGGATACATTTGGGGTAGAGTGGGACATGTTCCAGTATCGGCAACTGCAACATTGGGTGATGCATCCTGACATCCAGGAGGCTGCCACAAAACTGATATTACCGCCCATTGGTTCAAGGGGACTCGTGTCCGGCCTTTCTTCCTGTTCAAGTGTGGAGGGTGCAGATTCCCTCCCATTGTATGTGCGGGCCTGGCACGCTGACCTAGGGCTTGCACTTCCACCAGAGTCTTGGAGGGAGACATGGAGGGGACTACGAAGGGCCACAAGGAGTGTTAAAAATGCAGAACGAGGATTCAGGTTCTTAGCTAGAGGGTATTTAATGCCTGATAGAATGAGGCACATAAGGGGTGTGAGTGAGGGGGCATTGTGCTGAAAGGAGTGTGGGGGCCCAGGAACATATTTCCATATATGCTGGCACTGCCGTAAGCTCACGGGTTACTGGTCGGAGGTGCTACATATGCTTAATGGTATAGCTGGGTCATCGCTGCCACTTGATCCGATTGTCTGCCTACTGGGGGTATATTGAGGGAGAGCAGGCATCAGGCAACATCTTAACTTCACCTTGATACACACTATGGTACTCATAGCAGCGGTCTCAATTTATTACATAAATATAATATCATATCATATCAGCCTCCTGTAGGACCCTGAGTGATGCCAACTGTGGATGACTGGTGGCCACGCATGTGGGCAATACTTGCATCCGAGAAGATGGTTTACTTTTCAGAAAACTAAGTGCAAGCCTTTTTCAAAGGTGGGAAGAGTTTTTGGCTCATGCACAGATGCAAAATAGAGACTTTACCTGCCCCTCTAGATGGAGGGCTATGGGATTACTTGAACGTTCCTAGGTGGTTGTAGCAGCCCTAATATGGAACTGTTGGGACACATTGGTATCATAATCATTACTCTAACTTCTTGTACCATCAACGTGTTTAGAATTTGATCAAGACCTCCTTGTTTTGACGTTTATGTAATTCAATGTTCTTTATTTGATGTTCATTGCACATCCTCCCGCCACAATGGGAGTTCTAAATGAAGCTGCCATTTCAGCACTGTCATTACTTCTTTTATAATCTATAAATGTCAATAAAGATTTCAATACAAAAAAACAAATTAAATAAACTATCAGATAATATTTGTGGCTTTTTGGTTTTTTCTCTCACTTATTTGTAGGATTATTCAGTTGTGTAGTACAGGTGGATTGACAATTAATAGACAACTGATACACAGGAACATATGAACATAATCGTAAAGTAGGCAAGGATATCAAGGTTGCCCATTTCCTGCTTGATGCTTGCATAATACAGATCCCACATGACTTCCCGCGCCCCACCTTTTTGGGGGTACATCTGAAGTTCACATTAAAGTGGTTGCCATATGACACTTGGACCTGGACATATGTTCTCTGATCTCCAAAAATAAAGTGAGCTGTATGCAGGCCTAGGCTCACTTGGCATCACGAGCCAATGTCACACTCTACAGTCTGGCTCACCCTTCCTGAGCCTTCATTAAGATGGTCAGCATCACTCTGTTTCAATAAGACTGTGCTTCCAATTAGTGATGCACCATAAAAGACTACTTAGCTGAACCCCACAATGATCAATACCAGCTTTGTACATTCAATATGTGGTTGCAACCTGTTAGATTAATTTAATTTGTCTTTGCTACCGGCAATGTGTTGTTATTTTTCAGTCGCTACTTGCTGTCTTAATATAATCAGTGGTTGTTTCTAGTTTTTTTTAAATGTAATTTCTGGTCACTACTAGTTTTCTTCATATAATTTGTACTATTATTAATTACTAGCAGTGTTTTTTGTATATTGTGTTCAGTAGCAGCCATTTATTATAATCTCTGATCAATGTTGGTCTTGTTTGGCCATTTTTAGTCACTACTGGTCATGTACTGTAATGTAAAGTTATTATCAGCCTTAGCTTGTAATGTTTGTTCACGGCCAGATAGGAGTTGTCTTTTTGGTCACGACTAGCTGTGCGTCATAATTGTAGGTTTCTACCAGCTCCCATAGTCAATTCTGGCTATTTTCATTTGTCACTACCGGCTTAACAAAGGAGATTCGTTCACCTAGGGTTTACATACTCTCTCCTAGATATCCCTGCTTTGACTATACTCTCTCAATCCCCCTTCCACATCCCTTTCCCTGACTTCAGCCCCATATGAAATGTTCATCTTGCTAACCATATTCAACCTAATCTCATATACTCTTTAACTGACCTTAAGAGCAACACCTGATTTCAGCCCCCACTCTCACCCAAGGATTTGACATTGGGACCCTGAAATGGTAATTCTCTTTGCAAAAAGACCTCCTTCCTAATGGACCACTTTAACTCCCACTAACCCTATTTCTAAGGGGTAGCCATGGCCAAAACCTGACTACGCCCTCATTATACAGCTATGATTCCTTCCCTTCATACTGACTCTGAGAAGTGACCGTACCAGGACACCAAGGTAAGCAGGAAAGTGAGCTTTATTGTGAGCACCCCAATGCCATCATACCAGGCGCCAATGGGCAACCGTGACCTCACAGGACACCGCAATAGGAAGACTCGCCTGGGCAATGATTTCAAAGAGGAAGCAGGTAAAGAACATAGCAACACAAAAGAGACATGAACATGCAGTAAATGTAAACACTAAACTCCAACTACAACACTTTGCCCTGTGGAAGGGCTCATGCATATCACACAAAATCTCTAAACCTGGCGGGAAAGTTCTGTTTCCACACAAACAGCCCAAACCATTACTGTGATCAAAATCCAAACTCACATTCAAGTAAAGCCCACTAATGCTCTCACTAATTTCTCCATCAACACACTTCACAACTGTGGGCTTCCGCGCCCTCACACCAATATACTGCCTCGTCCACGCCATCAGTCCACTAGCCACCATGGCATACTGAGCTGAAATCGGACTATTGCACCAGACTCATTCATCATCTTGCCACCCTACTGGGGGGCAAGCACACCAGCAGGCTCTTAATAACAAATTTTGGATTCCACACACTGATTGGATCCCTGACTTGAACTTGCAGCATCGCTGCACTATTCCTGGCATCGGAGGCATAGGTCCTCTCCACTTGTCTCAGTCTGCCCTCTTCACAAGGGCTTTCATGTTGACACAAGATTTACATCTACTCCAACCACAACAATTTAGGTTTGGATCCAGCCTTTCTTGCCCCTCATCGAATTTGGTTTGCATGGTTAGACTGCAAGGCATCTGTCTGTGCACCTTGACAACCTCCGACGGGACGGTAAGCCAGTTGGTTGTCTGACTGAATAGCATCCTCAACACAAGTCTGTTGGAACTTTGATTGTACAACGTGGGTGCATGGTGGTCGGTTTCAAACGCCACAAAAATGCAGTCCACTCACACAAGACCAACCGAACCCCATTATCAGTTACCAGACTTTTGGGAAAACCGTCATGATCAAAAACCTTTTGCATAAAATCAATTACTTTCCTCATCGTCAAAGACTCTATGGCAACTCGGTTCAATTGGAAGTGTAGTCTACCATGACCAGTGCAAATCTCAGACCTACTCCCTAATGCATCAAATTGGCCAATAATATCTAGGGCCACCTTGTTCCATACCTCATGAGGCACCAAAACAAGACGAACTGGTTGGGCCCACACAGACAGGCTTTATCATTAATGCTACACAAGGCATTCCTTCACCATCTCTCCCGTGTCACTATCCATGGCCAGCCACCAATATGACTCCCACAAATGTATAATCATAACAGTCCTTCACAAATAGCCCTTATGGGCCAAACCAATCAACTGACCCCTTTGAGATTTGAGAGGCACCAGCCCATTGTCACATCCCATGGTCCCACTTCTAACTCATTTAAACTGGTGGATTAACGTCTACCCTCCTGATACTAGTCAACACAGCCCCAACCTTCATGCAGGCATTTGCAATTCCAGCTCAACTTCGGGTCCTTATCACACTCAACCAACCAAACACCCTCATCTGAAGCTGGTAATACATAAGCAATCTGCACACCATCATCACCCACAACCACTTTAGAAGACGTGAAGGGTAACCAGGATAAACAATCAGCCACCACATTACGGCCTCCAGGACAAATACCACAAAATAATTATATTCCTGTACTTCTACCAGCCATTTGGCAAGTCTCAATTTAGAAAACAGTGTATATTTTCACTGGGTCCCTAACTGATCTTGATGCTACCTCAATAGAGCAATATTCCCATTCTGCAACTGAGCAAACACAACACCAATACCAACATGTAGATGGTCCCCATCAAACTTTAAAACACCGAGCACTGCTTGACACTGCTGTGACCATCCCAAAAGAGCATGTCCCTTGAGCAGTTCACTCAAGAGCTTGCCTTTCCCAGAATAAATAGGGATATGTTTAATAGAATACTCGGTTACACATATATGATCTTTGCTAGCCCTTCACAAGGTATGATACATTTAAAATAGATGGTTAAGCCTTTGTCTTGCAAAATGGCCGACACAGCCCGCACGCTCTTGTCATGTTCTTGTTCTGTCCTGCTCCACACCCGTATGAAGAGATATAGATCTAGTGTCCATAAGAGTGGGGCATGCAGTAACGCCAAAAGCATCTCAACAGGAAGTAGGGTACTGCGCAAAGAAATATATGTGAGAAAACAGACGATGAAGATGTAGTGAATAATCACACGTGTAGCAATAATTGGGTTTTGTTTTTACTTTTTAGAGCATAAGTGTGCAAGGTTTTTATGGCACATATGCACATGGGGTTTTGTTTATTGTTGATTATCTCGCCTACGCCAGAGAGTCTCTAAACATCATACATCCAACGTTCACGCACTGATCCCTCAACTCACAGTCCCCTCACTGCAGACTGCCTCGCCGCATACTGGGTTAATAAAAGGTACGCCGAAGAATCGCAACCTCAGATTGATGGCGCGCACCTGATTCCAACTGCACCCGTCACGCCCCTTACACACATCTGCCAGCAATATATGTCTGCGAGCCCGCACCCACCCAGCTGAGGCCAAAAAGTTATTCACCACAAACTGCACACATATACCTATAGACTGGCTGCAGGATGTCCCCTCCTACAGAGACAAGGCAAGTACACCTATGGTAGCACCCCAGCAGCCATCCTGTTCTCTACTCCCCCTGCACATAATCCTAGTGTGGAAATGTTTAATGCTTGCAATGCTAGGGATCTAAGGTCCTCTGCAGCAGCTCTTAGTGGGCAATTGTTTAATTCATGCATTGGAAGTTGTTTAATGCATGCATTGGAAGTTGTTTAATGCCCTCCACAACAGCTCCTTGTGAGGAAATGTGTAATGCCTGCAATGCTAGTGATCTAATGTCCTCTGCAATAGCTCCTAGTGTGGAAATATTAAATGCATGCATTGCAAGTCGTCTAATGCCCTCTGCAGCAGCTCCTAGTGAGGAAACGTTTAATGCATGCATTGCAAGTTGTCTAATGCCCTCTGCAGCAGCTCCTAGTGAGGAAACGTTTAATGCATGCATTGCAAGTTGTCTAATGCCCGCCGCAGCAGCTCCTAATGCGGAAAGGTTTAATGCTTGCAACGCCATTACCGCCCATAATTGCTCCAAATATATCCTTACAGCCACCTGTATCACTGCACACATTTTGTCTGCAATCCTTGATCTCCAGGGTATCCTAACACTGCTAGGCTTCAAATCTGCAATAAAACAGCACCTGCTATCCATCGAGTTTTCCCCAGGAGGGGGTATATGGGCATCACTTATCCTAGTGCCCAATTGCAGCCACCTTTGTACTTCTAAGTCTGTACATTTTGTATAATGTCTACTCTATTCAATTACCATCTAACAAATGTCATCTATGCTATGCCCTGTCGTGGTCCCATTTATCCCCTACACCACCAGGATTTTGGCCCATCTATATCTTCATTGCTTCACTTTTGTAAGAAGCCTAATGGCGGAGCCACTCTGCCTTCAGTATGACCTATAGTAACGTGCTTCTGCTCGAAGCACAGTGTACTTCTCAACCGCAGAAACACCAAAACAACGCAGCTGTCAAGGGTAATTCAGTGGTAGCTTTTTTCACACTAGAATGGTCACATACAGTTGTTACTCAGTTGGACTTTTAGATCAATTGATCCAAAGAGCATAGCGTGGTAACTTTGTGAACGATATCCAGTATGTCTGTGTCATCGATCAGGCTCACAGGCAATGCATGGCAGGAAAGCCCCCTGCTGAAGGCCCTTAAAATAAATTCAGTTCCCGGAACTGCCCCCCCTAAACCCTGTAAACCTCTAATATTATCACACCAGTTTAGTGAGCCCCTTTGTCTTCAATGGGAAATCGCATGCAGGGAAGAGTCAGGTGAGACACCAGGTTAGTGGGTGACATTTATGGTAATCATTTCAGCCTAGAGAGTTTGGTCAGTTTTAGGGAACGTCCTCGTGGGTAGCCTTCATAGCCAGAAGCCTGCACTTATCTGTTCTCTACATATGTCTGAAAGAAGCCCCAATGTTAAAACAAGTGCCCTGTGATTTGGGGGATCCCTTTCTCCTGGTTTCAGTTTTATGTGCTGTGCAGCTTCTATGGGCCTCATTATGGACACAGAGGTAACAGTAAAAACGTGGTATTTTAAATACCACTTGTTTTTAAAATACAACCTATTTATTAGTTCAGCTGTCATAGGATATTTACCAGACGGGGTATACTGGAAGTACTGCATGGGGTAAATATCCCTATTTAAATATGCAATGCGATTCCAACTCATAATTAGTGGTATTTATTTCAAAAGTGGTGAACACCACAAGGTTTTTCTGTTACCATCAGTTCAAGGGGGGGGGGGCACGGCCACAGATATAAAAAAGGTGACCTCATCAGGCCACACCTATGAAAAATGTCTGGAGGTGCCACTTGTTACCACCGCACTCATAATGAGGCCCCACGTGCTATGTGTGTTTGTAACGCTGTCTGAGCACTATTTTCCCTTTGCACATTAATGTGCACAAGTTGGGAAGTAATAGTCAACACGGTAGTGTTTTGCAAAGACTTTCGCATTTACCACCCTCCCAATTCAGAGTTGAGTATGGAAATATAGTAATGGAAATACCTGCGTTGGTATTCTGTTGGAATACCGCCAGTGGTTTTATGAGTCGGTTTTTCACTCATTTTTATCTCCTTTGTAACTGAATTGTTAAAACGTGTTTTTTTTTCCTGTAAAGAGGGGAAGCGCAAACACTGCCCTTATTTACAGGAACACGTGTATTGTTAATGGGGTCATTGGAAGAGGTGAGAATCTCTGATGTCCAAGCTCTCAATACCTTACCTATGCCAGAATATGCCCAATTTAAAAAAGCAGTGTAGTCGTATGTACCACTAGAGTACATTCTGTGGCTCCACCAACCATATGATGATGGAACTTCCAGCTATTTTTACATTCGCTTCTGGCGCCTTGTTCCCATTTTTCTTCATGTACATTTCTTTCAAATATGGCTCAGGGCGGTTCTGCCATTCTTTTCAGTTATGTGCATAGCCCTCAATACCCTCCACGGCATAACTATCAGTGCGCCTTTGACTATCAATGGCCATACGGCAACAAAGAAGATTTTTCAAAATCACATACTTAATTTCATTCTTCCCACTCCATACTTAAAAATAAAATAAGTCTTGTACGTGGTCTCTATCGCACACAATATGGGGACTTAAGCAAGCTGTAGCCTGCGTTATGTACAATGTGCAAACAGGATTTCAATGTATTCAGCTCTGGGATATGTTGTTCATAAACCCAGTAATAAAAACTCTCTGCCTGTTGTAGAACCTCACTCATGTGATCTTAGACACAACTCAGTGCTGAACCGTCAATCTAAAGAAACCAGAGATTAGATAGAAAAAAAGGATGTTATTAGCTCCTTATTAGAATACTGAACAGCGTCATTTACAGTAGCGCTTAGAAAAATCCCCTTTCATAATAGGCCATCCACTGAATGGGCATGAAGTGAGTTTTATATATGAAAAATGTTCCCTGTTTTTTATTTTATTTCTTTATGTGTGCCTTTATTTATACAACCTTTACACATACATAGTAAAGGAAACACTTCTTAAGACAATATTTTCAGTTCATAAACGCACACAAAATCCATCAATGACATTGTAAACTACTTGCTCCCATACTTTAAAAAGTTGCCAAGCATTGGTCACATATTAAAAGGGAAACATGTCATAAACAGATTTTAAAGAGTAACAAAAATAAATAAATGTTAAAAACCAATACTGACCCACATGTAATTAATAGAAGCTATACTAAAAATTCCAAAGTCCATATTATATGTCCAACAATATTTGAGAGAAAAGTTAAGAGAACTGAACACTAAATTCGGGAGTAAAGTCAATCTGTCCTTAATCCGGTTCCATATATGGAATGCTAACGCCGTAATCACCAACGATTCAGCACCGTATATAGTGCACCAAAGTTCGTCCGAAGCAAAGTCCTGAAATTCTGCATAACATTTTTTATATAGATGGACCAAGGAACTACAGTTGTTAAGGAAATGTCTCGCAGTTTCAATATCCCTTTTGCACATTCTGCATAACCAGTCCTCTCTTAGGATCCCATTCCAGGCCCCTCTGTTAATAAACACAGGTAAAAGATCAAGTCTCAAATAAATAATGAAACGTATTAACCCGGGGGTGGGGAGGGCAATAGCACGTAGTTAAATAGCTGCAAGGTTTATTTATAAGAGTATACCTCTCATACTCGGGTTTCCCTGAGAGGTTTGATGGGGACTGAACTCGGTCAGATTCCATCGTTTCTTTAACCAAACCGGATAAATGGAATTTTAAGAGACTATCTGGAAGTTGCACTACACCAATTGTGGAAAAGTGGTTACCAACCATACGATCTAAGTCTACGAGCCAAGTACTTTGTGAGCACCTTGCCTGATGAGACTAGGCAGACTTCAGCAAATAAATACTTGTCTCCTCCGAAAAAGTAATATTGGCCCAGAGTCTACACGCCGCAGTTTTCCAACAAGAGATTAATGATGGTAAACCAAGCTCTAATCTAATCGCCTCAATATTCACAATGCATTAAGATTGTATGCTCCGTCATCAACATGTTATGCATTTTTGCGTCACTTATGGATCCCTACCATTGTAATGAACATGATTTACAATATGAATTCAGGTTTATACACTTTGGGGGTCATTATGATTAGGCGGTAGGGGATATCGGGCACCGGTAAGGAGACTGGTGCCGGTAATGCCCTATCGCCCGATTCTGAGGTCCCCTAACGGGAACCGCAAGGGATGTGTGGTCGGACCACATGTGCCTTACGGGTCCCGTTAGGGGACCAGGCCGCTAATTACAGGCCTGCCATTAGCAGGCCCGTAAATAGCGACTTACCCATTCCCATTGAGCCATATGGGGGCTGAAATGGGAATGGGGAATGGTTTGTGCAATGGGGACTTACCGGTCCTGCCAGGGTCGGACTAGACCGGTAAGTCCCAATTGCACAACACCAGACACGGGCACGGTATGTGAGGCAGCCATGGAGCTAATTGGGGTTAGCGGGAACGGCACCCTTACCGTTGACGTTAACCCCTTACCGCCGACCTCGTAACGAGGCCCATAGAATGTCGTTTGAAGATATTGAGCATCTTACAGACAGAAGAGCAACAACGCTCGGCTTTTCAGCTGAAAAGGCTGATGCCGTTCTTAATTTAATTAAAGAAACATTGAACACAACTGGAAACATTGACCCACAGCAGACGATTAAATAATTACAATATGTGATTAGGAAAGAGATCAATTGCAAGCTACAGGCTGTCTTCAAGGGAGATATTATAGGGTCCAAAGGATATCTCAAGGCTTACAAATCCATCTCAAACTTACCCACTGTAAGGAGAATTAAGGCTCTGTACGCAGATGGGAGCAGATCTTAAATAAATGCTCGTTAGATCTCATACATTAAACCATCCTAGAAACAGTAATCATCTTGAGAAGGAGATAAGTGATTTGACTATAGAAATTACCAATTTAACCAGTGCAGAAAGATGTGCAGAAATACTATCAGATATAAATGGTTAAAATGGTTAAATAAAAGTTAGAATCTTACAAGGCAGAATTAGAGGCTAAGAAACTAAGAACATTCAAACATGGCACTTGATTACCTCAATGGCCAAGTCTACACTTGGGCGTATACCTATCAGTTTCAACCCAACAGAACAGATGGGAATGCTTCCTAAGATCTAAGCAGTTCAGAACCGGACTGTATCACAATCCCATCAAATGTGAATACAAATTAACACAAAGCCAGCACGTCAGGGGTTAGTGAACTCGTCGTAGCAATTGCAGTACCCAAACAGCCAAATCCTTTTTTAGATCACGTCCCAAGAGCCACAGAACGAGGAGGGAGAGGAGGAGGAGGAGGGAGAATAGGAAGAAGAATTGGCATGCAGACCAGGTTTCAGACTTGTCTAACCTAGTATTGAATCTGTCAGAGAGGCATTAACAGGAAATGAATTTCAGACTTTGCAGAAAGGACTCAAGTATGTTCCCACGTATAGCACCAATGTGTTTAATATTAAGATCAACCTATTTAAATTCACATGCAAATTGAAATTTAAAATGTTTTGAGCAGAGTTAACACCTCGGGTGATCCCATTGACACTGCAGAGGAACATACTGAGGAGATTTATACTGAGTTGAAACCCAAAAGCACGTTTGTTCCCCCTCTAACAGTTACTTCAATTTTTCACGACATGGTAGTAGCTGACTTGAAGAAATTAAGATACGCGAAACCAAGAATAGAGGTGAACTGTCTCAAATTAAATCTCTATACACAGACATTAGCATTACCATCCGCCCAGCTGACGTGGGCGGGGCGCTTGGTATTCTCAACACCATAGATTATGAGAAAGAATGCACAAGACAATTGCAAGACATCAGAGTATACTCACCGATGGATCATGATCCTACTGCGGACATTGACAAGGATTTACATGAGATTCTGAGAACGGTAAGTGAGATGGAATGAATTTCCGACAAAAGCAAAGCCTTTCTAACCATATCACATCATTTAGTTCCTGTCGTTTTTTTACTTCCTAAAATTCATAAAAGCCTTGAGAATCCCCCAGGCAGATCAATTGTGACAGCTACTGGAGGCCTACTACAACCCTTAGGCATGTACATTGGTTATTTTTACAGCCACCAATAAAAAGCACCCCAGCATACGTGAATGACACAACCCATTTTCTACAGATACTTGAGACAGTGGATCTGACTGAGGATCGCATATTATTCACAGTTGATGTCAGTAGTCTTTATACAAGCATTCTGCATGGTCTAGAGCAAGCAGCCATAGAATGGATGTTTCTACAGGCAGGTGCAATAGGAGCAGCCAAAGACTTTATAATGATTCAGAAAAATGTCATCTCACAGAATTCTTTTTTCAAGTACAAAAAGGCAGCATATTTTACAGACTTCAGGCACTTCTATGGGGGCTACGATGGCCACACTATATGCTAATATATTTATGCACAGGTTTGAGACTGCACACATCCTACAACATCCAGCCTGGCATAAATATCTCAAGCTATGGGTAAGGTATATAGATGACATATTTGCAGGGTGGCATGGCCCGCTCAATAATTCACATGATTTTTGGGAGTTTATCAGTGCAATTGACCCACAAATTCAGTTTACTGCTGACATTGTATCTCCAAAAGTGCATTTTTGGGATGTTCAGGTCATGGTAATAAACAACATCGGGCCTCATTACAGGTCGGGCAGTCCGGAATTAACAGTGGCGGTAAACCCGCCGCCACTGATAATTCCGGACCACCCGATCCGAGTCCTGCAGGCGGAAGGTGATCTTCCCGCCAGGTCTGACCTGGCGGGTTGAACACCTCCCGCCTGCAGGCGGACATGGAAACACCGGCACCATCACGAGATGGTGCCGGTGTTTCCACTTCCCCATTGAGTCCTATAGGACTCAAAGGGAATGGGGATTTATCGAATTCCGCCTCCGGAATTCCCGGGACACCAGGGCTGTAATGCCCGGGTAATTCCAGGAGTCACGGAGGCGGAATGTTAATACGAGTCCGGCAGTAACCAGGCGGTTTTACCGCCGCCGTTACCGTCGGACTCGTAATGAGGCCCATCGTTTCCACAACTCTTTATACCAAGGAAACAGAGAGAAATAACTTACTTCACCGGTTAAGTTTACGTCCTCGTAACACTTTGAAGACTTCACCTTATGGACAGTTATTGAGGGTCAAGCGCATTGTGAGTAATCCTGAACAGTGTGGAGAGGAATTTGACAAACACTTCAGCAAATGTAGAGATAGAGGGTATCCAGAACATGATTTAGAGGCTTGCCCAAGAGAAGTCATCCAGTGCAGTTCAGACTGCTTTGCTGCAAGTTAAGCCCAAGAGAGCATCCCCACCTTACTCTTAATGATGAAATTCTCCTTGCAGAACCAACAGATTAAAAGAAGTATAGAGAAACATTTGGGGATATTGCCCAATGATGAAAGGATTAGAACCCTTTTCCCAGACCCTCCAGTATTTGCATATCAGAGAAGTGAGAACCTAAGACATATGTTGGTAAAGACTGGGGGTCATAGAGCAGTAAAAGCACTTAGTAAAAGAAAAGTAGCATATCCTTTTCTAAGTTGTGGGAACTGCAATAGTTTGACAAAAGGGTCTGTATGTTTTCTCCCCGTTTACTGGAGAAAGAATTATATTGAAGGACTTTGCGACTTGCAAATGTTGTATACTGCATCAGATATGTGGGGGGTAAAGAAAGTGAGGATTCGGTTGAACAAGCGCAAGTCTAGTGTACAAACTGGCAATATGAACTCATCAGTGGCAAGACATTTCAAGGAATGGGGCCATTAGATAGTCCGGATGAGATTTCAAGACCTGGAGGTTCTGAACACCAAAGAATTAAATGGCGACATCGAACGAAGAAGGGCACTAAGAGGAGCATTTTGGGTGCACAGACTGGATTCCATGGCACCCAACCGGATGAATTAAGAACTGAACCGACACTGTTTTTTTTTTTTAGATACAGACGACACGGGCTAATGTCGTTTCTCTCACATTTAATTGACGTAAGAAACAGTGGCTAACTGAAATGTTCTTTAGACTAATCTGAGTATGTATCCCGTTGTTGCAGGTTCGAGATGAGATGATGTGATGATGCTGTTTGCCATTAATTTCAGTGATGGGATGTCCATTTGTCTAATTAAAAACATTGGTCTAATTTCACTCTTTTGTGAACAGCAATGCTCTTTTGAATATGGCATTTATCTCATTGTTGTAGGTTCTATAAAAAAGATGTAGTTATCAAGATATGGGTCCGTTTATTGATGAGATATCTCATCAGTCATATTGAATAACGCTCTCATCATATTTTGCTGCTTAGATGTTTATTCACCGTTTTGGGTGTCTCTCCCTTTCATCCGGTAGACCAGTACCTTTTAGATTATGTTTTTTTAAACGCGAGTTCTACTCTTAGGTTGAGGTGCTTTACATGCACATTGGGTTAACATTTTCCAAATACATATGCTGGGCTGGGCCAGATTTGGGGCACATATTTGAGCGAGTGGCAGCATGGTTGGATCTGGTGGACTTCATAAGTCATTCTGGCTTAATGCATTAGGTTGAGCGATTCGGTTGGTCCTTCAGACTGACACACAGCTACTGTTATAAATACTTGGAGTTTGAGAGTGTAGATGCCACTCACGTCAGCATTACGCAGTGTTCACGAGAGTGAAGATTATAGAGTACATTTTGTGAATTGTAGAATTGACATTGTGCCTCATTATAACCTTGCCGGTCCAGAACCAACGGTACTGGTAAGCTTACCTGCACCGTTGTTTCTGGATCGGCAAAGTACAAGACTGCCAGACAGGTGCCCTCCTGCCCGGCAGGTCTAACTTGCTGGTGGAACGGCACCCTCCCGCAGAATTTCACGGAAGAACTAAGGCACCCTTATTAACAGTGCCGGTGCTTCCGTGGTCCCCACTCCCATAGAATGGGGAACAACATGTTACCGATGCCTGACTTCCCGGCCGCCGGGGCTGTAATCACCTGGTGTTACTGGCAAGTCAGGCGCCAGTAAATATTTACAGTTCAGGCGGCAACCTGCCAGTTTTCCTCCCACGGTTACCGGCAGACCCGTAATCAGGCCCATTGACTTTATTGGGTTGTTTAATGACAAACTACAAAGCCTTGAGGAATACAGCACTAGTTTGAACAAGAGGACTGGTCATTAGAATGTATGATATGATAGGTTATTTATAACGTGCTTAATACCCAGAGGTTTCTAAGAGCGGACCGAACCTGTGTTGCTCCGTGTTGTGTTGCTTCCAAGGCGAGCACGTTGCTGCTAAGCTACCCTCCCGAGACATGGACAGTTCAATGTTTTCCTCGTTTTGTGTGCAGAAGATGCAATTTGGGTCAACACTGCGCTCTCAGCAGTAAGGGGAATCACTGATGACTAGCACGTAAGTATCCGGTACGTTATGCCTGTCACATGGCATTACGCTTAAATGAGCATAGGACAGGATGTTCAGTCCAATGGAATAACTCCCGCTTAGTTTGTCCTTTCCGAACGCGTTTAGAGGCAGCAGCACACATGTGACTTGATTAATGTAAGGGGCAGATTGGTTTTAAGTTCCATATGGTAATTGGTATGGCGCTGTCCTTTTAGATCAGTGATGACCGTCGATTTCTGTGTTTTCAGATAGTGAGGCGCTTCATTTGGATCTGCTCTCCATTTCCACAGGCGGCACCATTGCAGATGGTACTGTAACGTGTGTGTGTGTTTTCTAGAGACACAAGCACTTTTGGACAGTTTATCTAATCGTTCATATTTTACTCCATACAGACCAAAAGAATGGAGAGTGAGTGGTAAATAACAGAGAGTGTTCAGCGCTCTGCTATGTCAGATTGGCTCCATTAACGGTTTTGATTTTTAATCACTAGCACTTGTGACTATGAGGGAATGGGGGTAGGTCCCAGCCAGTGACCTTATTGTCGTTTTTTGTACTCTTTCGTTTTCCTGCTCTAGCAGTTGTTCTGTTATATTTATCTTGACAGCATGTTTAACTACTATTGTTAGATAAGGCTCTACTATGTGTATTATGATGTTGCAGCACGCATGCGTCGTTTCCCTATGAATGCAATATTCACGTGGTCTTTTTTTCTTTCTTGTTTCTCAAGTTTCGTGGTTATTTTTGTCTTTCTGGTAAGGATCATCAGTTTCTGAATTTGGAATGAACACGGGCACAATGTGTTTCTTCTTGATTATCATGCATTTTATATGAAACATTATCACTATGCATTATGATTGTGTGCTCTGTGATCAATATGTTGGGTTTTATTGGCCGCTTGTGGAGATCTACCATTGTAATGAACACGCGGTTTACAATATGCATTATGGTTTATACGCTTGTCTAATGATGTGTTGTTCACTGTATTTGTAATGGCCATATGGACAAAAGGTTGCTTTGGTTTAAAGATTTGCTCCTGATGAAGGACAATTCGGTTGAAACACAATGACTTTCTGACATCTGTCGTCCCTTTCAGCATATTAAACTGGACATTTCTCTTCTCAGACAAACGGCCTCATTACGAGTTTGGAGGTAGCCATGGCCTTAATGAATGGGGAAACACCAGGCCATTCCGACCTTGGAGGGCCCGGTATTTCCCCTTTCGGGGAACCTGGACCCAGACCTTCCCCATTCCCATTCGAGCCCCCATAGGGCTCAATGGGAATGGGGAGGGAGCTAACAACGGGCCTGTTAATAACGGGCCCGTTGTTAGCTCCCTGGTCCCCTCACTGGACCCGCTCTGGACGTCTGGTAAAACCAGAAGTCCATAGCGGGTCCCGCAAAGGAACCACGTAATAGGGCAGAATGGGTTTAACGGCGCCGGCATCTTTACCAGTGCCATTAAACCCATTCCTCCCGCCTCGTAATGAGGCCCAAATACTTTTTTGAATGTTTTTGTGCAAGACAATATTTCATGATTTAACGTGATGAGTATTACATTGATTTTAGTAGCGTTGGACAAAGGGAGTGCAGCCCTCACCGTAGGCTTCCAGCCTTGGTCTTGTTTGTTGTATAAAGTGAGTTTAGCCATCATTAGTGGCTAGTTGGACACAAACATGCAAAACTAAATGCTCAAAAGTATTTATTTTGCATCCAAGGCCAATATCTGACCTCTGCATGCCAAAAGCAAATTCTTTCAGCTGTCATTTTATTTATGGATTTCATCAGGGCCAAACAACACGAGAGTGTCCCAATTACATGCTAAAGATGTTTGTAGATGAAGTGACACTATCCTGCTGCCAAGTGGCCATCTACACCTTGACGCCTCACACACAGCGTAGTGCCTTACTCTGCCAACTTTTCTTGCACAGTGGCTGTGTCTGGAGCATGGAAACATGTCTGCCTTGGTCCGTTCATCAGGTCCTTTACATTTACTCAGGAGATCATCCCTCACCTCACCCTCTTGACTGTCTTAAGTTTAGCGTAGTGTGCTACAACAACTTAAAGATATATAACAAATTAAACTATGTTTGTAAATTAATCAAATTAATCATGGCCGCAGATTACTGCTAGTTGTACAAAGTCCCCTCCATTTGGAAGTTGATGTTTATTTTTTTGCTCAGGTGAAGGCGGCTTCATGAGGTCGTGGCTTTCCCTTTAAAATGTGGAATATTATACATTCTCTCCTTAGGTTTTTTAAATTTTTTTACGACAGAATGTGAATAGCTTTGATTCTAAATTCCACTATGCTAGGTATACTAGAGTGAACACGTGGGCAGGAAGGTGCAGTGGGGAGCACAGTGTAATCTAACAGCAGCAATTATATATGCTAATATTGCTGATTTGATGTCATACTTGTTATAAAAACAGAGTTATAATGTCATGCCTGAACTGCATCTGTTTTGATCAGATGCTTTGAGACCAAGGTACAGTAATACTTGTAATGATACATAGCATCAAATAACTGTCCCCGCACAACACAGTACCAGGTTGTGTCAAGCTACTGAGGAGTCCAATGACATGACCTAGAGCACGGCTGTAATCAACGTCTTCTGTGCTGTCACAGAACTCTTAGGTAAATTGGTACAGCCCGATACCATAGTTATAAATGCTGTATCGTGAAATATAGAAAATCACAGAATATTGTATGTTAATCTTCCAAGGCCAGCTATGTTTTTTTCTATATGTATTTGTTTCTTTTATATTTTGTTCTACATTCACATTGGGTCGATAAGTGGCTCAAACTTCTCAAAAATGTCTGTGAAAATAATGGCATTGCCCCTTCACTCAACAGCTATTTAACACACAACGTAAAATGCAACGTTACAGTGCACTCTATACAGTCAGCAAGGTCGAGCTGGAACGTAAATGGTGTTGTTATGCCACAAACATGTTATATATTAATAGTTCAGCTCTGATGCCATAAAACGCGATGACTGAATGGTGAAATGAGAAAGGAAATTGGACTGTTATTCCTTTTTATCAACTATTCAGTTGAGTGGTAGGTACCAGGATATATTAATATTTAGAGTATTGTGCAATCGTACTGTACTGTTTTTCTGTCACTAGGCTTTATTAGTACTTAGAATAGTATCCCATGATTCAGTACTTTTATCTGTCATGAGTATGTACATTGAATTTATTTGTCCTTAACTTATATGTTCTCCTTAATTGCAATGTTGAGACCCCTATGGTTCTATTGCATTGCCGTGCACATTTTTATTTTGCAATCTTTTATGACTTTTTAAATTAATTTTGGGAAGGTATTTAAGAGTTTAGAGTATTAATATACTAATAAAGCATAGTTAGAAAGTCCAACAGCTGTAGATTGACATGTTTGTAACTACCCTGTTATGCTGCTATATGCAGTTCAATGGTAGGATTTTGGAAACTGAGATTACAATTCTTGTGCAGCATCACATACTATCCCTGTGCAGCTGCAGGATCAGCTGATTTGCTGATCTTTCCAAAAATGTTAGCCTCACTCAGTAATGATGCCTTGCACCTGTGTGCCCCACAGCCTAATGGTGTTTTCGTTGTTTTTCTATAAGTAATTCTATCAATTTCCTTTGGCTCTTGCATTGGGAGGTGTGTTGATGCTGACAGTGGCTTCATACATGAAAATAGATCAATTAGATAGTAAAAAAAGATAGTATTAAAAGTTAAAGCAAATTAACCAGGAAATGGAAGAACCCGACTCTGTGGAGCAGAGGCGCAGGATAAACATAACTTAACTGGCCGGTGTTCGGCACATTCCTCAATTCGAGGTTTTGACAGCGAAGAGATTACCAATATTTCAAATATCTGTATCCTCGCGCAAGTGCACGCTAAAAACCGGAGCCTAAAGTTAGTATAGTAGTTACAGAATGGCCTTTTAGGCATGCAATGTCTGTCACATGCCTGGCGGTCATGTGAAGATGACAAAGTTGGCTAGAACCCTCCCCACTACAGGAAAGAAGAGGAGCATGGTGCATCTGTTTATTGAATGGCTATGGCAATATGCATCGATTCGGGAAACGTGGAGTACTACAGTTGCTCAAGTACGGCACCGACACACACATTGTGCAAGGGTTATTGAACTGCCTGACTACTACTTTGAGTAACACCCAAATGCAGAGTTGTTATGGGGGTGCCAATATGCACCCAATGTAATGGTACATAATTAGAACAATTCCTTTAAATGTTGATTATGTTAGTAGAGATCTTGCTAAAGGCTTGGAAAAGCACGATCTATGTTCTGCTCTCCTGTTTAAAAGTGTTTCCACTGTGGTCCCCAAGTTGGGGATATTATATTATCATCAACATCTTCAACAACATTTATTGATCAGCAAAGTTCCATTGCAATAACACGCAACTGCAAATTCATACAAACCAAATAAATTAATAATACAACATTTAAAATCAAACTCTAACAATCGCAAAATAAGTCCTATACCGTCAACCCGCCCCATGTTTCCTTGGAGTTTTCCATGCACACCAGATATCCTAGACTACCGCAAATAACACTGCTAAGCTACCTGTACTTTGTGCCCAAACCATGGCTTTGTGGAGGTGTCAGATATGAGCCTCCCTCATCAGGGGGCTCCAACCAAGTAGACCTGACGACTTATGTAAAGGGCAATGAAGCAGGAACTGGGCAATGGCCTCAATGACACAACCACAGTCCCAGGGGCTCCCTGAAGTGTTTAAATCCCTCCATGTCCCACCACAACATTTTATGGAAGAGTGTCAATTCGATATTCAATGTAGATGGAGTGCCTATCCATTATATACAAAGGATCCAAATATTGCTTGCAGCTCCATTCCACCTTCAATTTGCAATACTGGGACTACCTCGGATGTAATGAGGCCTTCCCCAGGAAGACCTAATTTTTTCACTCCCAATATCTATCCTTGAGGTCCCTTCGAGCAACTTTGGTTATCTCTTCCGATATGTCCCTATATTCCGGCAAGTGTAAAGTCATAAGGCCCTGCCTAATTCTTATACCCTATCCCAGGGTCATTTCCCTTCTAATTACCATACTACATGAAACCCTAACTACTGGCTCATAAAGACTACTGCCACAAAACTCTAAGCTATACTTTTTATGAACCACTCAAAGGGACCACATGACCTAACTAATGTGCTTTTCATAACCCCACACATTCGTACATAGGTTCTCTCATTCAAATTCCTGCCTGGGGGTGGATAGCTCACAAGTTAAGCACTGGCCTCCATTATGGGCACCATCCTACAATACACACTTTCAATTGCCTGGCAGGGCCGACTCATCCCTTCACCCTTCCGAGTTTGCTGGATTGAATACCAATGCATTGTAACTTGGTAAATAATAATAATACCTGTTATTTCAGCACTTAGAAGCAGGCTGAAACTGGAATCAGTCGAACACAAATTATTATTATCATCATTATCAATAGACTAAAGGGAGGATTGCAACTTTTATTTTTTGTAAGGATTTGTCAAGTGGGAACGAAAAATCTGTCCACAAGGCTTCTGATGAAAAATAACCTGTGAAACAATATTTATTTATTTATTTGATATTTATAATGTGCCTGTACACATTTCAAGGCATAAAAGTAAGTAGTGAAAATTACAATAAAAACTTCTCGAATGGTTTGAAGTTGCAATCTTTGTAAAAATCTAGAAAAGGAATCTATGCAAAAAAAATAATGTTTTCTTTTATTCTTTTATTTTATTGTGCACATTTATAATGAGCGCACATAACCCTGAGGCATTTACGCACTGGTTATTGAAGAGAAGGGCAAGGGAAAGGGGATAAGGAGTAAAAGGTGAGTTAATTGAAGAGGAAGGCTGTTAGATGTTCCCTGAAGGCACGGTAGGAAAGTTAATTTTGTAGGTGTGGAGGGAGCTTGTTCCAGAGAGCCGGGTGCGCAGGCTAGGAAGCTTGCCCCTCCTGCCCTTTTCCTGTTGAATCTTGCTGTGATAAGACAATGTTTGTAGGCTGATCTGATAGGCCTGACTGAGGAGTGTTTTTTGATTGTCTCTGTGAGGTAATGGGGTGCCTCATTGGTGATACATCTGTGGATAGTTGAACACGTATCAAACTTGATTCTGTCCTTTACAGGAAGCCTGTAGGCAGCCTTTTTAGCCTCCGAGATGTAGTCATGTCTGCCAATGTCAAGTGCAGCTCAGAAGGCATTATTTTTTATTGTTTGACGTATGTGCACTTTTTTACTAGGAAGTAGTAAATGACGTCATTACGCGATCACTTCTTACATAGGATAGGTACCGACACTTTCAAGAGTTGGAGTTTTGTGAAACACGTGAATGAGCGAAGCGAGTGAAGCAAACGTTTATTCATCTGTTTATTCTTTCATCCTCGTTACAGAGCGAGCCCCGCCTCCCTTCCCAGCAGCCTTGGTAAGGCAAGAATCTCGCGCATTTCACAAGTGGATTGCCAAGTGAATTGCTGTCTCGCTGTCTAGCAGGAAAGCGGGAGGAGAAGGACTCGCCCTTGGTGAGGGGTAAGCATTTTCCATCCGTTAGTTACCATGTTAGGTACCATCTACTCTTTAAAATCAGATATGCCCTCGTTCAGTGTGACTGGTGAGGTTTCCCCTCCAGTTCCCCTTCCCCTGACTAAATCCGTAGTCATACCTGTTGTTAAAAGAAAACGTGGCATGAAGATTCTCCAGCGCTCTCTTTCAGTCTCGAATGACATCCAGTCCTTTCACCCAAAGGACCTAAAACAACCCCTTCAGGCGACAAGTTACATTCTTTACAAGGAGAATTGCCGCAAGCTATATTTCCAACATGCTCTATACAAGCTCAACACAAATTGAGGGCAGCTTACAATGAGCTGGCCATAACGGGAGAAGTGGATGACGAAACATTTGAGTTTATGAATACACATAACAACACATCCCCCAACTCCCAAGACATTCTATATATATGCTCTCACACAGGGGACCTAATACATTTAGATAACGGAACTGATGACTTCAAAATAACAAACTCCCCAATGAATGAAGTCAACCTGGCGAATGGCACCGTCAATCCGAACAGACATGTCCTTTCAAAATCACCAGTCAAGTTTGATAAGTAAGCCAATCATTCCTTAGCCAATTCACCATCATTCATAGCCCTGACGCCGCGGCGTTTGAAATTTACTGAATTGGCCATTGATCGACAGTTTTTCATTTGTGACCAACAACCACTTTGCTTTTCTTTCCCAGAAGCCCCGGCTCTCAATAATATGCTTAGCGCCATGAACACGGTCCTACTGTCAATCGCTAGAATTATGAAACGTAAAATCAGAAAGTGTCCTGTCAAAGAGATTTACTAACCCAATTATTGAAGGACTTGTTCAAATCCAAGCTTCATATAAGACACAAGAACACTCAGCAGCCTTGGCTATGACACACTTCAAAATATGGCCTCTGGGATCTCTGACACCAAAAGCAATGATCAAAGGTCAACCTCACAGTATGATAAAGTAGACAAAATATGGTTATCAACACTGATGTCACTCCTCTGATTCCCAAAAAAGTCACCTCAAACCAACTGTGTGCCAAATGTCCGATGCATTAGAAAAACCGTCTGAGCCCTCAAAAGTCTTTAGAAAAACCCAACACAAATCAAGCTCAAAGTTCATCAATAAGTAATGAGTTATCAATGTGTATAGTTTCCTATAAAACCTGATACAAATCAAGCACAAGGTCCATCAATAAACAATCAATAAACAATCCCTTTGATATGGTTAACAATCCAAAACGCACAACAGCCAATTTAAAGGAAAATACATCATCGGATTCCAAAAGAAAAATAGTAATTACCAAGAGCTTGCCAACAGGGAAACAGAAATAAAAAACAAGAGGATTCATTGAAATTTTATCCACCCCTTTAAAATCCAAGGATATTGGGACAGTAGTGCACAGCGAGAACTCGGAAAAAAAAAGATACACAGGCCAACTGTGGTGAATCGACCTTATCTAAAGTCACGAAGACTTGCGATGGCCCCTCCAATCACTTGGAAGATTCCTTGGCACCTGGCTCAATGCCGAAAACACGGCGGTTCTGTGTGGACTGCAGCATCCAGCATTCCGTGTTAGTACTCGAGTCAGGCATTACGGTCACGTGACACGCACGGACCATCATTCACGTCTGTATGCGAGTACTACTTATTCTTGCTGCGCACATGGAATGGTGCTCCTTAACTGAGTTATACGGCCAGTTTTGTAGTCTCTGTTTCCTGTAATCTTGTTTCTTGAAGCTGTTTTGACTCTTTGGCCTGTTATTACGGACTGCCCATTTTGAATTGACCCTGATTTCTGGTATTCGGTTCCTTCGGATTGATTCCTGTTATCCCTGACCCGGCATACGTTACCTGGACTCCCACTGCCTACTGTTATGTTACGCCGCTACCCCGGAACTCTGCAACTCAGCGTTATCGCTTCTGAAACCTGGTCAAGTACCTCCTGCTCCCACTTGGACCCGCTCCTTACCTGTATTTTCCTCTCTTTTATTTCCATTCCTTTACTTCTTCTATCCTTGTTTATTTTGCCCCCTCCTGCATACCTCCATACACGGACTCATTTACCTGCACCCTGGGACGCTCTGCTGAACCACAAGGATTTCATTTGGACACAAGAGTGACTGTTGTGGACGCTCTCCTGTTTTCTTCTTTGGTCAATCCTTTTCACTAAGTACCTGGACGCTCTGCAGTATGACACGAACTGTTGTCAATCCTTTCCTGTTGGGATTACGGGACTTCTCCTGGACCTTCTTTATTTGGTTCTTCATTCCATTTCCTCCGTTGTGGCCAAGTAGGTTTCGGGTCTTATTCTTCACGGAGCAGGTAAGAGTGGGAAATAGGGGGTGGTGTCGGATACGGTTGGTACTTTCGATCAAAGTAGTAAACAGCTGTTATTGTTGTTTCCTCTAGCTCTGTTGCTGCTGCTCCTGCCTTTTCACTCAAGCCCCTAGTCTGTTAGGTGCTTTCTCATACTCCTACAGACTGTGCTCTTGTGAGGAAAGTTTGGTTGCAAATTGGCTTCAGGCAAAGAGGGGGTTGTGACAAAGATTGTCTGGTTTTGACAGATTAAGGAGCCTTTATTATCATCCTATGAAATGTATCTGGGGCCAGATCCAGTACAGGCGCTCATGCAAGCCTTATCAGCCTTGCATGCAGATATGGCATCAGCCCATACGACTTTAAACCAACGTATGACGTGTTACAGAGCTTTGTACAACCGTTACCACCTGATGAGGAATTTGGTGAGGCTGCAGCAGTTGCAGGCCCCCTGACAACCGCAGTGGTCCCTCCTGCTCCGTCCCCAGTGGTTTTGCCCGGGCCTTTTCCTCTTGCTCCACCAGAACGTTTTATGGGAGACCCTAAAACGTATCGCACTTTCGTAAACCAGTGCGTTTGCATTTTCTTTGCCGACCCCTGGCGTTTCCAGATGCCACAACGAAAGCTGCCTTTGTTCTGTCCCATTAGGGTGGGACGGCAGCTGCCTGGGCTAACCCTCTTTTAGAGGGGGACGACCTGGTGTTGTATAACTTTGACACTCTCATCCAAGCTATGGATGCAGTGTTTGACATGAGACACAAGGCGCAAGCCTCTGATCTTGAATTTCTGGCTATCACTCAGGGAAAAACGGACCTTGTGACCTATCTTGCTCGCTTTAACCAGCTAGCGGTTGAAACCTTGTGGCCAGAACAAAAAAAAAGCCGCTGTCTTTTATAAGGGCCTTTCCGATGAACTTAAAGATGCCCTAGCAGTAGTACCAGCAGTACCGTCTGTTTTTTCAGAACTGGTAGACCTAGTCTTACAAGTTGATGCCAGACAGCGGCAGAGACGGGGAGAACGCAGACACCCAGAACTCTGCACCTCCGGCAAATCAGACACGGGTACTGCCCATGCAAATAGGGGCTATCAGAGGGCCTTTGTCCAAGACGGAACGGGAAAGGCGCATGCTTCACAACCTTTGTTTTTATTGTGGCCAGGCAGGTCACTACATTCGTGACTGTCCCAAAAGACTAGCTAAGTTGGCGGGAAACGCCAAGACTCGTCCTTAACAGCAGATACAAGGCTTAGGGGTCAGTTGTTCTCCCTCTCACGTATACCTTCATATGTCCTTTTCTGCTCCTGGTTTGGAGGCATTTTTCAGCCTTGTCATGATCGATTCCGGCGCAAGTGGGAATTACATGGACGTCCAGCTGGCTAATCGCCATGGATTATCCATTATAATCAGAGATCCCGGAAGAAGTACATGCCGTTGATGGTTCCCGTCTGATATCAGGTCAGATAACGGAACAGACGGGGCCTCTTCGAATGTCGACTGCTGAAGGTCACTCGGAGTACATTATGTTTGACCTTATTTCATCTCCACAATTCGGGATTATTCTCAGCCTTTCTTGGTTGCGAACACATAATCCTGTTATTGATTGGTTCAAGCAAACAGTGCAATTCTCTTCCGAACATTGCCGCAAGCAATGTCTGGACTCTCCGGTTATTCCAGAGCTCTAGCCTTGCTTGGCTATGGTCGCAAACACCTACCCCGGACTTACCTGAGATATACAGGCAGTATGTCGATGTCTTTGACAAGAAGTTATCTGAAAAGCTTCCTCCGCATCGAAGTTATGATTGCCCAATTGATTTAGTCCCTGGGGCAGTGAATCCACATGGCAGGGTTTACTCCCTGACACAAAAAGAGGAGGACCATCTATGAGAATACATAGACAATGCCCTACGGCTGGGGCATATCCGGCCATCTGTCTCTCCTGCAGCCTCCCCCATCTTTTTTGTGCCCAAAAAAGAGGGGGATTTACGTCCTTGTGTGGACTATAGAGCTCTAAACAAAATCACTGCAAAGAATCAGTATCCACTGCCTTTGATATCCGAACTGCTCGACAAAATGACCTCCTCCACCATGTTTACCAAGTTGGATTTAAGAGGGACTTACAATTTGGTCAGGATGCGAAAGGGGGACGAGTGGAAGACCGCGTTTAAAACCAAGTTCGGTCTATATGAATACTGTGTGATGCCCTTCGGCCTTTGTAACGCCCCAGCCACCTTCCAGCATTTTGTCAACGATATTTTCAGGGACATGCTGGATTGTTATGTAGTGGTATACCTGGACGATATCTTGATTTTCTCTGATAATTTGTCTCAACACGTTCAGCATGTTTGCTCTGTTTTGCAACGTTTCCGAGAAAACTCCTTATACGCAAAATTGGAAAAGTGCATTTTTCATGCATCCTCAGTTGAATTCTTAGGGTTCCAAATATCAGCAAAAGGAGTTCATATGTGTGCTTCCAAGTCCAGGCAGTGCTCGAGTGGCCTGTTCCTACTTCTGTAAAAGCCTTACAATCCTTCTTGGGCTTTGCAAACTTTTATCACAGATTCATTGTTTCCTTTTCAGAAATCGTAGCTCCCCTTACACGTCTTACCAGCCCTAACGTTCCTTTTGTATGGAATTCTGATGCACAGTTTGCCTTTCAAGCTTTGAAAGAGGCCTTTACAATAGCGCCTGTTCTACAACATCCAAACCCATCTCTCCTGTTTATTGTAGAAGCTGATGCCTCTGCTGTTGCTGTAGGAGCTATCCTTTAGCAAATCTGCCCTTCTACGCAACAGTTGCACCCTGTGGCATTTTTCTCCCGGAAGTTGTCCCCTGCTGAACGCAATTATACAATAATGGACAGAGAGTTTTTGGCCATACGGGCTGCGTTTAAGGAATGGAAACATCGGGCCTCATTACACGGTAGGCAGTAAGGGTTTACCGGTACCGGTAAACCCTTACCGCCTTACTACGAGGTCCCTTTGCGGGTACGGAGAATTTAACGGCTGCTTTTTGCAGGCGTTAAAAACCAACCCGCAAAGGGACCAGGGAGCTAATTACGGTACCGCAATTTGCGATGCCGTAATTAGCAGCTTCCCCATTCCCATTATGCCCTATGGGGCAAATATGGGAATGGGGAAGGGCAATGGGGGAAGGGGGAATTACCGCCCCACCAACCTTGGAATAGGGCGGTAATTCCTCTTTCCACCAAGGCGGTGCCGTATTTTACCGGCATGGACCAAGGTGCTAATAGCACCTTGGTCCACCGCCGTCCATGTAATGAGGCCCATCATCTCTTGGGTGCCCGACATCCGGTTACCGTTTATACCGATCATAGGAACTTGCAAGCTCTGTCACAGGCCAAGTGTACCAATGCTTGACAAATACGCTGGCACCTTTTCTTCACAATGTTCGATTTCACTGTGACCTATTGTCCTGGCCCCCTACATGGGAAGGCAGACGCTTTGTCCCGGATTGGCACTAATTGTACTCCCAACAAACCGGTAACACAGATTTTGCCAACTGGATCAGTAGTCTGTGTTTGTGCAGCCTCTCCATCGCTATTGGATCTGGTCCGGCGATGGGCCAAGGGTCATGTCTCCTCTCTTGAAGAACTGGTGGCTTCACTGGTGTCGGGTCTTCCCTATGTTCGTGGCCTCTTGTATTTGCCAGACAACAAGACAAGGAGAATGGCTCTTGAATGGTCCCATGATTCCAAACTGGTAGCACATCCAGGCCGGACCAAAACTCATGAATTATTAAGCCGATGGTGTTGGTGGCCCAGGATGAAAAAAGAAGTCGGTCTATATGTTGCCACGTGTGCCGTCTGTACCCAATGCAAGCGCCAATCAGGTAAACCAGTCGGTCTTCTGATGAATATGCCATTGCCTCCGCACCCATGGTACATGGTTACGCTTGATTTTGTAGTGGATCTTCCCATGGTTCAGGGTAGGATGGCAATCCTAGTGGTGGTGGACAAGTTTACCAAGATGGCTCAATTTATTCCGTGTCCTGGCATCCCATCTGCATCCCTACTGGCCTCTTTGTTCTTCGACAATATAGTCCGCTTTTTTGGACTTCCCACAGTGGTGATATCCGATAGGGGATCGCAATTTACGTCACGATTCTGGCGTGCATTAACCACTGCTCTGGGCATCGATGCTCGTCTGTCTTCAGCATATCATCCACAGACGGTCAGACGGAGCGTACTAATGCTACCATGGAACAGCACCTTCGCTGTCTATGTCTACAACATCAGTCAGATTGGTTGTCTGTGTTGGGGATCGCTGAATTTGCCTACAACAATTCCTGACATTCATCGGTGGGGTGTTCTCCGTTTTACGCCTTGTATGGCATGCACCCAAGGATTCTTCCTGCTGTCCTTCCCTCTTTAGACCGGGTTCCTACTGCTAAGTAAATGAGGGATTCACTGCTCTCTATACGTACCTCTGTTCTTTGCCACCTCCAAGCTGCCCAGCATCACACTAAGGAACAAGCGGATAAACATTGCTCTCCATCCCCTGTTTACACTCCAGGTGACCGGGTATGGTTATCAACCAAACACCTTACTCTTCGGGGCAAGAAGAAGCTTCTGCCATGCTATCTAGGCCACTATGAGGTTTCGCATTGCATCAATCCAGCTGCCGTGCATCTACGAATCCCTTCCACTTGGCGTGTACACCCTGTGTTTCATGTTTCATTACTCCGCCCATATGTTTCTGTAACTCGTCTCCCTGTATCCCCAGCTCCACTGAAAGTGCAGGGTGAAGAAGAATACGAGGTTAATGCAATTTTGGACACCCGAGTGAAGAACGAGGTGCGCTCATATTTGATCGATTGGAAAGGCTATGGTCCGGAAGACAGGACTTGGGAACCGGCTTCCAACCTACATGCCCCTCGACTTTTGCACTCCTTTTGGCAAACACGCCTGCGAGATTCCAAGGAGCACTGCCCTTTGCGGGGGGGTACTGTCGTGAATCGACCTTATCTAAAGTCACGAAGACTTGCGATGGCCCCTCCAATCACTTGGAAGATTCCTTGGCGCCTGGCTCAAAGCCGAAAACACGGCGGTTCTGTGTGGACTGCAGCATCCAGCATTCCGTGTTAGTACTCGAGTCAGGCGTTGCAGTCACGTGATACGCACGGCCAGTTTTGTAGTGTCTGTTTCCTGTAATCTTGTTTCTTGAACCTGTTTTGACTCTTTGGCCTGTTATTACGGACTGCCCATTTTGAACTGCCCCTGATTTCTGGTGTTCGGTTCCTTCGGATTGATTCCTGTTATCCCTGACCCGGCATACATTACCTCGGCTCCCACTTCCTACTGTTCTGTTGCTGCTCCTGCCTTTTCACTCAAGCCCTAGTCTGTTAGGTGCTTTCTCATACTCCTACAGACTGTGCTCTTGTGAGGAAAGTTTGGTTGCAAATTGGCTTCAGGCAAAGAGGAGGTTGTGACAAAGATTGTCTGGTTTTGACACCAACTGAGACAATTTACCAACGATCCCGGAACCCCTGGCATATAAGCCATTGGATGACCTTATAGCTATGACAATCCTCTCGGAACCTGAAAAATCCGTCCAAGACCATCCTAAAATGTTGGCCTCAAACAGGCTCCCAGATACTGATATACTCGTTCCCCACCATCGAACAAATGCAAGATGAAATAAAAAATTCAGTTGCACAATACATTATGACATCTCAAGGCGAAGGTAAAGAAAATCACAGCAGTCATATCTTGCCCCCTTGCCCCCTTCAGCTCCATCATATGCCCCCATTTTGAGAGGGCCCTCCACAATCAAGGAACTGATGTTCCAACCATCTAAACCAGCACAAACAGCCAAGTTGGCGGACATGAGGTTGAACAACTCACAAAGTTTACTTTCCAATCACTCCTTAGCCAAACCTCCAATAAATCCAGGCATTAGCCATCATAAATTTGCCAATTATCATCGTCTGTTATTAAAGTGCTGTGACCATCCATACTCAAAATTTGATTTAAATAGAACAATCATATTAAACATCTGCTTGGATGTTCCATGCCTAGAATACCTAGCCTCATCTGATATTGACCTAGTGGAATTTACAGATGTTGAAGATCTAAGTGAAGCAAGACTTTATATTTGCTCAGGAGTGATCCTAAACACCTTGTGCTCGCGAGAGAAGCACTATACAAGCTGGGTTTCATACTAACCCAAGACTTGACCCCAAACCAGAGGAATGGTGTCAATCCACCAATGGCCAAATCAAGAATCTACAAAAGTACCCAAAAAATGTATCAGAACCTTGGCCTGGAATCCAGAACTTTTTAAAACTCACTGATTAAATTGAGAAACATTTGACAATAACAATCCCAGCCCAGCCTGATGACGTTGTAAGGTTATTGTCCTGGAACACACAAGGCCATAGGCACTTCATCAAGACAAAGTGTAATGAACTATGTGAATATGATATCATTGTGTTCCAGGAAACATGGCTCACCCAGGATCCCACCTGGAATGCATTTAACATATTCACAATCCTGGCTATAGTTAATCCAAGAAAACGCCTGATCGCCGGATTACGCCGGATTATTGCGACCAAGAAGTCAAAAAGCTTTAATGTCACTCCATATAAATCTCCTACTCCATATATTCAGGTAGCCAAAATTGAGAAGAACCTATACAATTTCGTCATTATCCACATATACTGGGGTAGATCCCATCTATCCTCAGACATGTTCTTTGATCATGTCCAGAACATCCTGGATGATCTGCTACTTGATGAGACCATTAATCACATTTTAATAATGGGAGATTTAAATCTCCACTTGCTAGCACTGAATGTAGGTCAAAGTTACGATGATGAAACGAGATGGAGCCATTTAATGGCAGACAGGAATTATGCCATTAAAAATGGTTCCGTCCAGGGTGACACACCACCGCAAAGTACCAGGCACAGAGAGTCACAACAAGCTACTATAGATTATATTTATTGTGACCATTTTTTTTGGATAGGGTTGATTCATTAGTCATCAAGGTCAATGACCTAAGTAATCTCACTGAGACCCATCGAAATTCAAACAGTTATGCAGAAGGTTGCTATGTGACGACAATGCAGATTTTTAAACAGAAAAGGGTGTTTGATAGACAATATAGTCATAGGCCTCTCCATGCTTTTGATCCAGCTGTAAAAGAAAAGAAAACACAACTAAGACAAAAGATCAGAAACCTAAGAAATGAACCTTTAACAACAAGAAGCACAAAAATAAAACAACTTAAATTAGTATCTAAAAACTGGCTACGTGGTAGGCGGTCAGTTCAATATCAAAAAGACGGCAATCAGATGTTAACCCAAATAATGTCTAAATCGTCGCCTAAATCGCCTGGCGGAACTATTATGACTATGTCTATCAGACTCCCTTTCCTAAATCACAAGTAAATCTTGAAATGTTAAATCTGGACCATGAATTCTTCTTTGATAAAGAGGATATCTTAAACTGTATTTCAAAAATCAGTCAATCTCGAGCCTCAGTCCCAGATGGCTTACATAATTGCATGTTCAAACAGAACCTGCAGGCTTGGCCCTCAATTCTGTATGAAATTTACATACACATCATGAGAACTGGCAGCATTCCCATTTCCTCGAAGAAATCAATCATCTTATCCATATTAAAAAAAGGAGCCAGATCTGACCCGGAATCATATCGTGCCATAGCCTTGTTAGACTGTCCAGGAAAATGTTTTGCCTGCCTGGTGTTAGCAGAATTTAATAAATGGCTAACCACACACAGATTGAGAGACCCATTTGAAATGGCCATCATTCCAGGCCTGGGAAAAGCCATCAACCTGGTCACACTAACTGCAATTCTAGAACATGCCGAACAGCACAGAGAGCCAGTTTACTTTCGAACTGCATTCAATTCGGTGCGTAAAGAACTGCTTTTCAAAAAATGATTAGCCCTAGGATGTCCATGGCATATCCTGAAGTGGATATACGAGAAACCAGCATACAAGTGTGTTTGAACCGCGATGGGCTCTTATCAAATCCAATAATGACCAATCGAGGGCTCAAGCAAGATTGTCTCTTGCCTTCAGCTTTATTCAACTTCTTATTGCTGATTCTGATGCTCATTTTAAAGGCCTCTTAACTGATACACCTTGCTTAAAAGGCTTCCTGTTAAAATGGTTACTGTATGCGGATGACATGATCATGCTCTCCAAAACACTGAAATGTCTGAGATTGATGTTGAAAGCCTTAGACAGTTATGCCCAGACCAATTGCATTTCAAATAATACAACCAAATCTCAAATAATTCAATTTGGGTCCTTAAAACAACGATCGATCCACAACACTTGGCAACTTCAGAGTGGCAACATACAAGTGGTCTCTCAGTATACATACCTGGGAGTAACAGTTAACAATCATCCAAATGACAAACAATATGAAAAAAGTCTAAAAAAACAAATTAGCGACAACCATTTCCCAAACCAGGATCATTGAAGCCAAATACTGTAAGCTCACGAACAGTCCAATAATTACTTATTATAAACAGAAGGTGACTCCTATTTTGCTCTATGTAGCCGAAACCAAAAAATGATGGAAACCTTACTTGTACTGGACCAAGATTTAAGGCCTGTTTTGGAAAAAAGCACTACATCTACCCATGTCAGAAACCATTGCAATAGTTAGACATGAGTTGGGATTGATCTCACTCAGTGCAATTTACAAATGGAAACTATGTGCATTATACCGTAAATGTTCTGACAGGATTTAAGAATGGACTATTGCTAATAATGTCCAATTACTTGCAAACATCTAATGACAATTTTCCCAGCCTATGGCGATCCAAGGTGCTAACAATCGTGCACTGTGCAGACATCTCCATCACCCTTTTGACAACTAACCCAGACAAATCAGAAAAGAAATTATGGGAATACGATTGGATTAAAATGAGGGAATAATGCATGAAATATAAAAACTTTATTCAAAACCGCTTTAGTTTAAAAAATATGGTATAACAGCTGCATACTTGTTAAAATCCCAGAGTCCTCAGCACCGTGCAGATTTTATGCGCTTCAGATTAAACCTGTGGCCAACCAAAGAAATAGTGTGCAGATGAAAAATATTACCCCAGAAAAAAAGCCATGTGTCGATATTGCCATTAGGAAATTGAAACTTTGAGGCATTTGGTGACATCTTGTCACGAAGTAAAGTCACAACTGACATTATATTTCAAGTGTTATTTTGAAGACCATATGGACATATTTCCTCAATACTTGTGGGAAGCACTACTTCACGCAAATAGAAAATCTGTGACCTATGCAATTGTAAAATACCTGCACAGTTTTGGAAGATGTCCAATAACAGAAAAAATCCATAGAAAATGAAAGTATTGTGACAATTTGTATGATTACTTGTCATCTGTCGAAAATGCTCTGTGTATTGAAATGTATGTCTGTACATAATGTCTGTTGTTTTCTTTTTCTTTTCCTTGTTATTTTTAAATTGTAAATTGTTTTAAGATACATTTTTATGTTGAAAGGTTGGACTTGTATCCAGCCATAAAAACGATAAATAAAATGTTTTTTAAAAAATCGTTTTGTTGGAAGTGCAAATCTCCTCACTTGTGCCAAAGAAAGGAGCTTCGCAATTCACATAAGGCAGCTAAATGTGCGCATTACAGATGCGTATATTCAGATCCCCATTTTTACCCCTGCTTGCATTTGGGCAAAACAAGGGGCATTTCTGCATATTTAAAAGTGCATGCAAGAAAGAACAGTAGGGCACCCTACTGACCAATGGGACACTGTTTTGCCGGTTGTAAGGTTTGCCAAAAAACAATTGACATGATTGTCTACTTTTAAAGTACAATTTTATATGATTTTAGAATTTAAGATATTTTAGAATTGGAAACTTCATGCAATTCTGTTTCTCCATATTCATTTTGGCGAAAATTCCACATTCAGTCGCTGCATGCACATAATTCGATCTGTTAAGATCATCTTCAGGTGGCTATAAAAACAAAACAATCAAAAGAGAATTTCACTGCACATTCTAACATGACAATCCTATTGTAATACACAAAACCCAAAACAAATGTTACCTGCTTTTAAACTGATGACAGCTGGTGCACTTTACTGTTGATTACGAACATACATGCATCAAAGGAAAGGATGGCATACCCAACATCAGATGAGTGATTCGAACCTAAAACCCATAAAAACCTGTGAATCTCAATCCATGTACTGGTGTGGTTACTGTGCATCTAAGCTGTGTGCAATACTTAAATGCAATCAAAACCACTCTTTTGTGTGCTAATCAAAAAAGCAAATAAAATACACTAATGTCGAAAACGTGCCTCATATATTCCACTCCCGGCTACCGTGCTCATAATCATGCAAAGGCTTGTGCATATATCCCACGAGTGTCCGGAGCAAGCAAAATCATGACAACAAATAGAATTTACAGTGACGAGTTGTAACCAAATGAACATGAAAGAATGCATAGCCCTGTAACCTCTCTGGTCCCAGTTCCCAGAGCAACTTATCCATTGTTTACAAAATCAACACAAAAGACGGACAAAAAAGGTCTTTAGCCAAGTCTAAGAAAAGTGGTGGCCATTTTACAATATAATGTTGAAAAGTCAGTATCCCATTGAAATGTCCCAATACTAAAATGAATAAACACACAAATCAAATATGAATAATAAAAACGAATACTGAAATCTGTAAAATCACAAAACAAACAAAAAATACATTAAATACTTATGCAGTATTTCAAAAAAGAAGCCAAACTAAAACAACCTCCTAAATGTGAAAAGAAATATTCAACACCCCACATGTGTGAAGTGTGTGAAGGATCTACAAAAAAACAATGTGTGTTCCCCACCAAGAAAAATGTGTTGTTAACTAAAGACCATTTGCTACCATTTACTCTCCAATATATAGCCATTATAGGTTACAAAAAAGATCTGGGTGAACATTCTTCACCTGAAAAGTTACATTGTCTGCAATTTTGAAAATTCAGCAAGCTTCACATTGTAAGAGTCTTTTTTCTCAAATTCTCCCTCTCGGATGCAGTGCTACCATTTATATTATTTGACATTTTCACTATGTCACTTGATGTTCCATCTGAATGAAATGTCTCACAACTGCAGATTTTAAATTGCAGTTCCTAATGTCCCTTTTATGTTCACCAATTCTATCCTTGATCATCCTCGTGGTTTTTCCCACGTACATTTTTCCACATGGACATTTTATGCCATAATCAGTGTACGTGGTTGTGCAAGTGGTGAACTGTCTTAAAATGATCTTTTCACCTGTTTGTGGGTGATGAAGAATGTTACCTTGAATACATTATTACAATGTATGCAATTAAGAAAAGGGAAAGATCCCATTGTGGGTGTCTGTAAATAAGTCTGTTCAGAAACTTCACTGCTAATGTCTGCACAAATTAACTTGTCTCTTAGATTCTGTTGTCTTTTGTAAGCAATTCAAGGAAATTCCTTACAGATGTTACTCAAAGCCAATCAGTTTGTAAATCGTCCAATGTTTCTTCAAATATTTAATAACTTTGGATATGGTAGGTCCGACTATAAGTGTTAATGTGAGTTGATTAGATGATTCTTGTTGGTGTTCCCTATATGTCAATAGTTCTCTACGACTCTTTTACCATGCCTTCACCACCGCCATCATGATCACCTTTTCTGGATATCTGCATTTCAACAATTTCCTGTTTCACATTGTAGCTTCTTTTACGAAATCCTTCATTTGTGCTGATCCGTCTCAATCTTAAGAATTGAGAATATGGTAGATTCTGCACTTTCTAGGATGATTTGACTTCCAAAGGAGTTACAATCAGTGCTCTTATGGAAAACAGTGAAACAAATGTTATGATCATGCTGCAATATTTATTTATTTTAATTATTTATTGGGTATGTGAAAAACCAGAGGGTGTTCCACAACCTAGTCTCCGGGAATCCCATAATCAGGTGGCCAGGGAAAGGACACCGCTTTTGGAACCCAACCCTGGGGGTGGACAAGCGAGGGAGGACCACATGGGTAGGGGGTCCAGCGGGAGTGGGGAAGAATCTACAACTCCCATACTTCCTCCCCACCTTGTCTTGACAAATGTACTGCACCAAAGAAGATGGGGAATGAGGATAGAAGGATTACCTCCCCTGACTTGCATTGGCCCTGTCCATGTAATGAGACCAGGCAGAGTCAGGCACCTAATTCTAATCATTTGCACCTGTCACTCATTAACTCTCCCTGTGAAAATAAAAGGTGGCACGCACAGACATACTTTGAGCCAAGCTGGGTACGAGAAGGAGAACTTCTTCCAAGGGTGATGCGAACCAGGCTGTGGGAGTTGGAAGTCCAACAGGCTGATCAGCAAGTGAGAGGATCGAGAGAAAGCCAGGCAATATTTTCAAGCTTTCGGGAGGCCGTAAGTGTTCGAAAGGCAGAGCCGAGCAAACAGAGGAAAGAAACCTTCACAGTCTCACGATAAGGCCCGCAACTCTCCCAGGTGAACGGCAGGGATAGGGAGGAGCAGAGGAGGCGTTGGGAACGACCCTGAGCTGCAAGGAAAAGATGAAAGACATTAATTTAACACAACCGGTGAATTATCAAGCACAACAAAGGTACGGTTGATGTTAAAGGGAAGTGACTGTGATCTGAAAGTGGAAGCTTGCGCATGTGCCGATAAAACATGAATGAAGGGAGCAATTGTTAACAAAAAGGATACAGAGTAGCAGAGTGGTCCAGCGAGAGGAAGTCACACTTTCAAAAGTCTCTGTGAAAGGTTATGAACTGTTGAAGGATATTAAAGTAAAGATCAAATGAAAGAAAGTTAAATAAGAGGACACTGGAATGTGTGAAATGAAAAGCACGCCAAGACGGCAAAAGTAAAACAAAGCCAAAGGGCAAAAGTGAAATATAAAGAACTGTGGAAAAAAGGCCTAGAAGGCAAGTGAAACAATTTAAGAATCACAAGTACCAAAAGGCATTGGTGCTGCATGAGAAGATGTGAATTGTGAAATATGCCAAGAGGGCAAAAGATACAATTATAAGAACTACAAGTACCAAGAAGTATTGATATAAAACAAATACCAAGAAGTATTGGTGTTGAATATGAACTTTGGAAAAGACATGAGAGCAAGAACTACAGGTGTCAAGAGGCATTGAGAGAAAAGAAATACCAAAAGGTATTGGTGTTGCACATGAACCTTTGAATAGGCCATGAGGACAGATCCAAAGGGAATGATGATTATGTGTACCATAACGTATTGGTGTCACAAGATGAATATGGATTATGAATTGAGGGAAGATTGAACGAGAGGTCGAAGTTGTCATGCAGAGGCATATGTAAATTCCTTGAAGCTTCAAAAGTCTTCGACAGTGAAAGAGAGTCAAGATAAAACGTGGTGCAGTGAACCCCCACAAAAAAACAGACAGGCTTGAGCCCAGCAGAGGGAAGCCTGTGCATAACTGTGAGAAATTGAGTGCATATGAACTAAGTATTGATGACAAGGGGCGTGAAGCTTGTATTGAACTACAAGGTATTGAAAGCATTAAAATTAAACCGTTGAACTATACCAGTAAGCCAAAGTGTGCGAGACTGATAGAACTGTGCCATCCACCTATCCTTTGTTTATTAAGAAACATTCTAGTCCCTGTGGGGTTGAACCTGGGGAAGGGAGTTAATGCTGAAGAGATTCTGACATTTCTTTTGACACACTATTTTCCTTTTTGTATTCCCGTAACAAATGTGTTATAGGTGGGCAAGGTTATGTTTTCTTAGTATAGGCCTGTTTATTTTGACCAGACTGACTTGGATGTATTTATTATTTTTAACGGTTTAGATTACTCCCATTTTAGAGTTAAGGCCAGTTAGGAATTCTACCACCCCAAGCAAATTCGTAAATAAAGGTTTTTGAAACTTGTATCCATTGTGTCTGTATCTACTGCTTGATACCATGCCTTCCTCACAGCAAATTATAATGCTCCTAGATACAATGTGTTTCAAGGAGCAACAAGACAAAGGGGGGATAGGGATGACAAACAAAAATGGTCCTACTAGGCCTTGGGACATTCACATCATGCAAGTGCAGCAAGAAGAAATGCGGGGAGGGTCGGTCAGTGCAAAAGGGCCTGTGGGTTAAGCGAGTGCCAGGCGAGGTGAACAGAGCCAGGGAATGTAGAGCTGCAGAGGTTGCAGGCAAAAGAACATCCACATACTAAGTGCGAGGAACAGGGCTGGACGTGCTCAAGGTGTGCAGGCCCAGCTAGGCTACTGCAGGGTAGGGGGCCTGGAAGGGCAGTTATAGTTGGGGGGGTCAGGAGAGACCAAGTGCAGGGTAGACTGGTTGAGGAGGGCCTTGTGCCCTGTAAGAATCTGAAGGAACCAGGCAGCCAGTCAAGAGACCGAGTGGGGCATCAGGGGAGGGGCAGAGGAAGAGGAAGAGAAAAGGAGGGTCTTGAGAAGCTGTCAGAACTTAAGAAGTCTTTGAGGGGCAGGGCTGCAATTACAGATGAAGGCACCTTCAGAGAGGAGATATCTATCCCCCATTCTCTGCTTCGAAAAGTGTCTGATCTGCAGAGAGTTGGAGCTAAAGCCTGAAGGGTTCCTAACAGGGAGGTATTTAGGGAGAGAGAGTTGGATGTAGTGGGGTGCCAGGCCCTAGAAAGTATAGTAGATGTTGCAAAGAGTCTTCAACTTGATCCTTGTAGCAACTGGAAGCCAGTGCAGAGATCTTAGGGCTGGAGAGATGTGGTCCCT
This sequence comes from Ambystoma mexicanum, assembly GCF_040938575.1. Lineage (NCBI taxonomy): Eukaryota > Metazoa > Chordata > Amphibia > Caudata > Ambystomatidae > Ambystoma > Ambystoma mexicanum. The sequence goes on from NC_090924.1 coordinate 1,030,454,117, forward strand.
GGGCTTTAGACCAAGGATAAGTCTTGCAGTCGTATTTTGGATTTGTTGAAGGGGCGAAGGGAGGAATGTGGCAGATGGAGGAAGAGGCTGTTGCAGTAGTCCAGCCTGTAGAGGACCAGAGCTCTGGAGACATTGGGTTTCTGGGGAAAGGTGAGGAAAGGTAGAATGCCTCTGAGGAGGTGCAGCTGAAAGTGGGCCTCCTTAGCAAGGTCAGTGATGTGAGGAGAGAAAGAAAGAGTCGAAGATGACACCAAGGTTTTTTGCCTCACAGGCAAGAGGGAGGAGGGTTACCCAGTGAGGGCGGACAGAGTGTAGGGGGGAAGGAGGGATTTGGGGTCCCAATGCAAAGGATCTCAGCCAATGGTTGGAAGGTGTGATCAATGTATATGCAGATTTCTTCAAAGAGGGAATAATTTTGAGCCACTATAGGATGGCCTGGTGGGTATACTGGGTCCTTGTGAATTTTGGGAAGACAATAGAAAGGCAGGAATAGTTGGATCTGTTTTCTTAAGAGCACGATTCATAGCTTCACTAATGTACCCATTTAATCTGCCTCTTCCAGCATGTGTCCCTCTACCTCTTGAATTCTACGAGTGGGATCTTCCAATAGTAATTTATAGTTCGAGTTGTCCTCGAGTTGGTGATAACACTCTGCCACATATGTTGAAGTATTCATTATGACAATTGCCCCGCCCTTATCTGAAGGTTTGAATGTCAAGTCTTGATTGAAACGCAATGATTGTACAACTTCCATCTCTTCTTTAGTCATATTTGTATGATGTAACCTTTTGTTGAACTTAACTTGTTTAAGAACATCATGTACTAATTTCTTTAACATGTTTACTGTGTTTGGGGGTGTATTTAATCTTCCCTTGATGTTCCTTTTATGGATGAATATCTTTGTCCACTGAGTCTGGAATTGTAATTTCAATATCACCTTTCTCAGCAATGTCTCCACCTCTAGAGCTGTGTGAAGATGGTACGAAACGTAATCCTTTTTGTAAAAATGTGTGTACTTTCCATGGTTGATCTGAAAGGTTCATAACTCCATTTTTCTCTTGGGGTGTAATATCACAAACAGGATGTGCTTTTAAATGTGCAGCAATTAGGCCCATTCCCCTGCTCCTGTTACAATCGGGTGCAGGAGGGTGCTTAAATGATGATAGGGACCTTTCTGACCCTGTAATTCGTTATTCTTTAGGTTTGAGAGCCACAGCTTGAACCACGGCTGTCACACTTCCATTTCTACCATCCCAAACAGGAAAAAGAAATGCTTTGTATTCTTTAAATTTCATGATTGTCACAGAGAGATGCGCTCTCACCACCCACATGGGTGATGAGAGCCGGTCATACATTTGTGTCGCGAGCAAAGGGGCTGGCCAGTGCATTTTTTGCACTTCATCACACCCCCCCCCCCCCCAAGAAATATGCAGGACACCTTTGTAAATAAGGTTACTGTTATGAAGTGACTTCCAGACTTTCTTGTGTTACTTCTTAGGTTTATTACAGGAACTTAAGGACACAGTTACATGAAGGATAAATACATGAGAGTATGGACTATATCAGCACTGGCCCCATCACCCAGGCAGGGGAGCTCTAACTGCCTCAGTATGGAACCTTCAGATAAACACTCCACCATCCACACAGTAACATTCCATGTGACATCACAGGCTCACAGCAAGACAGCATTACACAGACAGCCCCTACATAACACATCTCCTTTCCTTACCACACACACACACAGAAGGTCACTACACAACACGTCTCCTTTCCTTACCGGACATACACACAGAAGGTCATTACACAACACATCTCCTTTCCTTACCAGACACACCCACACACAGAGGCAAAACACTAAAGAGTTCCAAATAGACTCAGCCTATCAGGTGTAACCAGAATAGTCAATACGACCAAATACCACAGATCACCATGAGACACTGGCCAGACATCCCAAGTCCATCTGCGTACCAGGCATTTGACCACTGATGACCTAAAACAGCATTACAAGAGTACTATGCCAAACAGACTGTATGGAGAAAACGCAGTCTTTGGCACAGCAAAATATAGGAAAAATATCGCAAAAAAAACGAAGGCGCTACCTCCTTTAAATATTTGTGGAAACAATCCAACGCGACATCAATCTACTATGTTACCAGCCCTACTCCATACTGGCAAAGGCGCTACCTCTCGCGCAACAGAATGTTCCACACGCTGGAGGCGCTACCTCCCTCGCGTACACTAGGGTCCATGCTCACCAGAGGCGCTACCTCTCTTCAATACAATTCTTCGCATACGAACCGGAGGCGCTACCTCCTTCAAACACCCTGGTGACACGCACATCAGAGGCGCTACCTCACTTCAGTACCTATTTTGCCACAATAACCGGAGGCGCTACCTCCCTCAAATACCAATTTAGCCACACTCACCAGAGGCGCTACCTCTCTCACTCGTGACCCACATAACAGAGGAGCTACCTCTAAGTACTACTACAATGTCACTCAAACCAGAGGCGCTACCTCATATTAATACCAATCGTGACACAGACACAACAGAGGCGCTACCTCTCATTATAACCACAGCGGAACACACATCAGAGGCGCTACCTCTCATTATAACCACAGCGTCACATACAACAGAGGCGCTACCTCTCATTATAACCACAGCGTCACTCACACCAAAGGCGCTACCTCTGCGTGACAACCTGCCTCATATTACCTTCATGCCCTTCTTTGTGCATCCATTACAAAGTCAACCTTAACTCAGGTACAAAACATTTTGCATTACATAGCTTTTAAATGAATTGTTATGACTGTAGTATAATGTAAATGCAAATTAAAACTGTAGAACAACAAACGTTTCAACATTTTCGTCCTAAAAGTCCATGGCCAGGTTATGACCCTAATCTGACTTGTGTAGTCCTACAAGTCCATGGCCATCTTATGACCCTAAGTAGGACCACAACAATCCTATTAGTCCATATTGCTGAAAAGCAACTAACATGCCTGAAAATCCTAAAGAAAAATTATACTAACCCACTCTTCCACATGCAACTCCATATATCCACAAAACACAACATTACCCAACATAATGCAGCATGTAATCTAATTCCATCTTACAGCATTCTCTCTGCACCTTCCCAGCCAGGCACACAGTACAATGATGCATCCGAAATACTTAATAACATGTTTAAACATTAATAGAGTATTCATCCACAATGTTCCTAACATATCCACAAACAAGCCAAATTCTCATTAGCTGGAACACACTTAATATGCGTCACTCTATTACTGGCAAAATGCATCAGATAACCGAATTTCACTGCTCCTTAAACAGCATATAACTTGCACAATGTCCATAAATTGCTCGGCGCCGTGACAGAACACATCCATTTAAAAATGTCTAAACCAGTTCCATAGAAACAACATATCCGTGAAATTCAAGTTGTTCATGGGTCCTTACCACACACACACACAGAAGGTCACTTGGCTGTTGGGGATGGGAAGACACAGCCATTGTTATGAAGTGACTTGCAGGCTCATCTTGGGTTACATCTTAAGTTTATTCCAGGCACTTAGGTTACAGTTACATTAAGACAAGTACATGAGAGTATGGACTGAATCAGGCAAAGACATTTTACAATTTACTATGTTATCACTGCAGTGTTATTAAGATAATCAACATTTTTGACCTAGAAGTCCATGGTCATCTCTTGACCTTAAGATAAATACTCTGCTCCTAAAAGTCCATGTTGCTTGTTAGCAACCTACACCTGAAAATCCTCAACAGGTTATTTTAGCTCAATCTTCCACACTTAATAAAAAGGATACATATATATAACGCATTAATTTAAAAACACATATTTAACCAAACATTAAGTTGTGAAGTCCATAAATTGCTCGTAGATTAATGTTAATACTAGAAATGGTGCCCTTAACAGCACACAACAACACCCTTATTTAAATCTAGAGAACCGTCACATTCACCTTTAATGTTATTCACTCGTCGTTACCTTTACACAACTCTGTGTTGTTGTTTTCATGACAAATATTCCATATTTATGCTTTAACGGTATCCTCTTAACAACGTTGCATTGTAGTCACTCTTATTGCTGCCATGACGAAGTAAATGAAAACATCCCCTTTTATTTTTCATTGCAGACCACATATCACATTAGTATATGATGCTTTCTCCAAAACAAAACACGAGCACAACAGCTGTAACTTCCCCTTTTGTCGTCGTATTAGCCTCCACTAGCACTGACCAATCCTCATTGCTGAGACATTAAAAAATAAAAGAATCACTCGGCGACCTTTTACTTTTCACGTTTTTTTTTTTTTTTTTCAAGCTGCATTGCACACGCTCCTTTCCTGCGCACTCTAACATCGCGGTCACCTTTGAACCTGAAACTGACAGGAGGCTGTATTTCACTGTAGCTCTCTCTCACTTAGAGCTGATGATAGGGAAAGCAGAACTCCATTTGTTCCGCGCACGTCATCACGTTGGGCCACGCTCATGGGACCATTCCTCAAATGTTTCCCTATTTCTTCCGACAATCACAGCCGTAATACGAACGGCTTCATTACACGTTCTGATGATGAATGTTTGTTCGAGGATTGCTGAGAACACCTGTTCACCAGCGTTCTATGTTCGCCAACACCATCGGAGCATTCCATTGCGTCATCACTTTCAAAACACAAGCCAAGGAAAGCAGATCATCAGAATACGATCATTTCCAACGGCCATGCAGGAGCACACACATCAATAATGACATTCTTGCATAGTCATTAAAGCTGAACAGCACTTTTCATCACAAGCCGCTTCATGTCCATACTACAATCCTCATTACTGCAGGGGTTGATTTCATTTCCTTTTTTTTTTTTTAAGAACCAATTTTACAGTACTCTGCAGTGCTTTATTTTACTGAAAGCTGATAGCAGGAAAAAAAACTTGCTGCATCTTCTTGGCTGCCATTCATCCTAGCAGTAAAGCACACCATATTTTACAGTACTTTAAACAGCTTCTTCCTGTACTGCACTGCACTTGCTGCCCCCCTTAATTCTGCTTATGACTTTCCTTTACTCTTCACATTTGCTCTTTTCAGTCATTCTTTCACAACATTACAGTACCTTATATTCCTTGTGAAAGGAAGGGGGAAGGCAGGGCAGGCATTTTCAGCTCACCACTTCTTTGGCTGCCTGCAAGGGCGAATGTGTCTTCCCATCCCCAACAGGACTTATGCCACGTCGAGTTCAGGGCATCATTTACACAGCTGCCCTCACCAGCTTCATTTCTGTGGGCACTTCTCATAATTTCTGTTTCACCACAGGGCGCCATCACATCACCGGACTGCCAACTGCCATCAATGGTCCTCTTCTAAAAGTATCATCTTACTTTTGTTGATGCCTGAATAAATGGGGCTTCCTTGCTCTTCCCCCGCCTTGGCCCTGGGTGATGGGTCTTACTTGTATGTGGGGGCAGTGCTGACCACCACTTTGTCCTCCTCTCTCCTGCACCCCCCGCAGCAGGCTCCTTCAGACTTCAACTACTTATTCTGTGCGCAGGTTCTTCTTGAAAGACATCCTCGTCGCCATTGTTATGAGGTGACTTCCAGGCTTTCTTGTGTTACTTCTTAGGTTTATTACAGGAACTTAAGGACACAGTTACATGAAGGATAAATACATGAGAGTATGGACTATATCAGCACTGGCCCCATCACCCAGGCAGGGGAGCTCTAACTGCCTCAGTATGGAACCTTCAGATAAACATTCCACCATCCACACAGTAACATTCCATGTGACATCACAGGCTCACAGCAAGACAGCATTACACAGACAGCCAATACATAACAGTTACTGTTGCATTTTGAAAAGTAAGACAAAAAAAGTAAGACAAATGAAATTAGCTAATTTTCTGCACTCCTTGCACTCCTTTCTGCCCCACTTTCATTTGAGTTACTTTTTGAGAATTCAGCCCAATGTGTTTTAGTGGATCCAGCGCAAAGCCCTTGTGTCTAGCTCGAGGACAACATTGATATTGATATTTTATTTATATCGCGCTCGTACACAAGTGTTGCAGAGCGCGACAAGGCAAGGGAGGAGAACAGGGGAGAACAAAACGACGATCTTACTAGGCCCAGTGACATTGAGAACGTGCAAGTGCATGGGAGAGGGAAAGAGGAAAAGTGCATGGGAGAGGGAGAGGGGAAAAGTGCATGGGAGGGAACATTACTATTAAATAAGCAAACAGAAGGAAAGAAGGCATCAAAGACACAATCCTTGCCACAGGATGACACCTGCATTAACTCCCTTGTCCACTGTATACAGCCAATGTTAACAAGTGAAAACTACTTTTCAAAATGCTCTTTCATTTTATAATGTTTGATCAACCCATTTCTTGCTCAGGTGATCTTGGGTTATGCAAATGAAGTAGACATAGTCACTCCAACAACTCAGTTGTAGATACCCATTTGTGTCTGGCTGTCTATTTACACGTGAATGCTGAATGTAGATATTGAAGCCACTTAGACCATCGGGACCAATCAAAGTTTCCAGTGTCCGTGTGTCAGACGGTCATGCAGTCCCCTTTTTTCCCCTTGGATTGTGAGACTTGTAGTTTTTCTTCCCATTAAAAATGTAGAAAAACTACAAGTCCCAGAATTCCAAGCAAGACCAGGGCTTGATGGCCTTTTCAGGCATGGCAACATGACATTGAACTCAAATATAAACGTCTCAGATTATCTGAAAAGTGTATTATTAAATGTCTTGTTGATGTAGGTCAAAGTAATAAGGAGAGCAACATATTTTCCTATGTCCTACTTACCTGATACTTCAAGAGCCATGTAAGCAAAGCCTGGCATAGACAGTTTTAATAGAAATTACCTTATGATGAAAGAGTAGGGATCAGCATACTCTGGAGATCGCCAACTCTGATGATCATTGATCAACAGCAGTGACTGTGACGAGGCCCTACCAGCCCTTCAGAATCATCGGCCCGACTGATCACTGACTGTGCCTGAAGCCGAGAGGTCTTTCCGAGGCTTTTTTGATGGATCCAACTGCTTCTGAACCATCTCTAGCAGAACTTCATAGACTCCATAGATTAACCTAACCAGCATATTTATACACCACACATTCATCCCAGTGGGGCCTCTGGATGCTGAGAACTGATGTTTGTTGCCTAACCCAGCAACACTAATTTGTATTAGCCTGAGAAGAGTGAAAAGCTGAGTTGACATGCCAGGATTCAAAGGTGCGCCCATGAGGTCAAACACAGATCCCTCGAGTGGACCCATTAGTCCACTGAGTCACAGACCAGCCTTGGAAGACAAGCATGCATACCAGCTTGCTTACTCCATCACAGCTTACCTTCCACAGGCACCAGACTAACATGTGACCGACTGTTCTTCAGCATGGCCACCCGGCCAGATGCATTGCCTGGCATGTGACTAACATTCTCCTGGTTGTGCTCTGTCCCACTCTACCCAGTGAATGTTACTATCTGAGAAAGCAGGGACACCTCTGCCACTTCTGTAGATGCCATCGAGTCACTATGCGTTGAAGGCTGATGTTTCTGTTAAGACTGCAGCCTTTCTGACAGAATACCAGTTCCCATTGTGTTCTAAGAGGAACATGTGACTCGGCCTGAAAAGGCAATAAAAAGCCTGCCTGCAAGTGCCTTTTTGTTGCTGAAAAGTGTAGTGTGCCCTTTGGCATTACCAAGTCCTAGCTATTAGCATTACCTGGGTGAATCAGGTACTAGATGAATTACTGCATTGCTGCAAGCCGTGTGAATGTCTTCTCCCAGCTCCAGTTGCCCCCCAAACCCCATCAAGCTGCCCACCTAGCACGGTGAAGACCTGAACTAAGCAGCCACTGGAACAGCAATCTTCATCTCCAGGATCCTCCAGTAAAGCTTCCAGCACTGACATACAGCACCTCCAATATACACAGTACTACTCCGCGGATGTCCTTTCTCCCCACAGCCCAGCACAAAACATGGGGTGAAGTGTGGAACTCCACCCACAATACATGTTTGGCCTCTACCAAATCAAGATGGGTCTCACAGAAAATGATTACCTTTATTATTACAAAAATCCAGACCAAAACAAATCTATCAACATCAGGAAATCAGTGTCTGCAGACAGCCCTTCCTCCCCTCAAACTTTCCAACTATTACAACATCACGCAGTATTGGGACGCCGATACATAAAGCGGCCATTTTGGATGCATTTCAAATTCTTTTCATCCTAGAACACAGCGATTCTCCACAGGGAGCATCTTGAATTTGCAAGATGGGTAAGCCATGAACATTGACCACTACAGTATTTCTGTATAGTTCTACTTTAAACTACAGTTGGATCTGATCTTGAGGATCCACTTCATAGTTAATATTGCTTATTTCATTGTACTGCACAGGCTCAGCATGAGGTACGCTATCCTCATTAAGGTCCATCGATTGAACTCCACACTTACCACTTCTGGGGTAAGTGGTTGTTACTTTTAAATTTTACATTTGCCATTTCTCCTTTTTTTATCTGGTTCGCTATGAGACAGGCCACATTAACATATTTTCTCTCTTTATTTTAGAGAGACGGCTCTCTTACCAAGAATCCCCCTCAGATCAATTACAGCTGGACTATTCCAGGTTGAGAAAAGCACATTCTCACCTCTAAGAGGAGAGGTGAATATAGATAGAGGATAGTTCGGGACAACTTACTGATGTGAAGCTAGAACTCGTGTTATGAGGGGTACCCTCACCCAGTAACAGTTACATCATCTTCTTAGGTTCAATCATTGGGACATTGAAAAATGGTGCTTCGTGGAACTTGATAGAGTATAGAGTCCATCAAGACTGTGAACGCCTTGAAGGTATATCTTTTATATTAGCTACTTGTGGGTTCTATGTTATAGGCTAGTCTGCATAACAAAACATTCAGGCTTATCACTGAACACATTTGCTACAGTAAACTTGGCAGGGAGATTAGGCTTGCTCTTGAGATGTTCAAATGCAGATACTGATAATTATCAACTATTTACATACATTGGAAACATGGAATTAATAATGGTGGTTGTTTATGTTAACTTTTATCACATAAGTATGAAAAAAATTGATGGAGATATGAATAGAATATTTATTGTGTTTTTGATCGTTTGTAGATCACATCATTGCTTGAAGACCGCTGACAAAGAGAAGACTTCTCGAAACGTGTTGGGTCATCATACGAATACAAATGTATGTTTTAAGAAAAAATCAAATCTCAAGAGAATTTTTATTTGCACATTTAATTTTCATCTATAGAAGGAAATGCCAGAAAAGATGGTGACTGAATCTAGGACAAACCAGAGGGTCTTTACATTACCTAAAATCTCTTTTTTAGGGACTTTCAACCTTTTTTGGCTTTCTACAAGGCTGAGATAGAGTGCACGGGACGGGAGTTCCCTAACTTTTGGGAACTCTTTTTTTTATTTCATGTTATTTGATCATGTGCGACAATCGTTGTTTTCTCCCCAGCACCTTGAATTACATTAAGTTATGATTAAACCAGACAATATTTAGAACCACATTACTTCGGGTGAGCATTGTGTCATCACACCACTTCTAGTACTATTCAAACAATGTCACAAAAGGAATGAAGAGACATTTGCAACTGTAGGCCACTTTTCATTAGTGCCCGAGACAATTTTATGGACCAGTCCGACCCTGAACCAGCTTACCATCTGTTCAGAAAGGAGCTTAAAATGCATCTCTTTAACTAACGACTGCACTGTTTTCTCTCCTGGCTCTCAGCCTCTGTAATGTACTAGCGCCTAGATGACCACAGGCTTTGCGCGCTGCTATAAATGGAAAAAATAAATAGTAGCACAACGAATCTTGTGAGTCAAAATGTGAGTCATTACAACAGAAGTAGATGATTGGCCAGCTAAGTGAAACACTTCGCTGTACCCTAACCTCTCAAAAGAGACTATGTTGATAAATATGCACATATGGTGCACTATTATTACAGGAAATATATGGCATAGGTAAATTGGCAATCACGAAGCCTAACCTGTTCCATACGTACGGTGCATGTTGCGCTAAATACACTGTCTACAACAACAGCGTGTGGGCAAGCAAAGCTCATTACCATAAAGATTTACAAATGCACAGCGAACAGATGGCATTGAAGAATAGTGAAAAAGACAACAGCAAAACCAAAAGCAGGTTTTAAAATGATCTGTTAGTATAAGGAATATACTTACTGGTTCAGCGCGACGTCTAATATGAACGATGACCCAAAAGCGTCGACCTGGAAGCTGGCCATGGCAACGTGCGCGGACTGCAATAATAAAGAGACAGAGTTGTTTAGTATTCAAGTGCAGTGCAACCAGGCCGAGCAGCACATTGCCCACGGTCAGCTTTGCTTTTCGTCCTACTGTTGCATTTCACAGGTTCACGGTAATGTGAGTTAAAGGGTCCCCTGTTGTTTATATTCTACATAAAATGGCGGACGATTAAAGGAAACCATGAGTTAGTCTTCAGTTAGAAGTGGGTCACAAGCGTTCCAGTGATGCGGGCACTAGTCTAACGCAAGTGTTTACTTTTGATCAGTCTCCCAAGTTTCCACATTGCTAACCACCTTTTTCGAGGGAGAGTTGTTGCGTGTTCAAATTCGTTCACAAACCAGTACATTCTTTCACTATGTTGCCCGATTACCCCTGCCTGTTATTACATGTTGCAAAACACTGGGACGCAAGGCCACTTGTTGTCATGCGCCTTGCCTTATCAAAGTGTAATTCATGAATGGGTTTGGTTTAGGGCTTGGAGGCAGGTGCCCTGTTAATTGCTTAACATAATCTAAAAACGGACATGATTTCCCATGGAGGTCTCTCTCTTCAAAATGTAAAGAAAACATTAAGGCACACACAGGGCCATCTTCAGCACTTTGGGGGCCCGGGGCACTGACACCTCTGGGGACCCCCTCCAACAGACCAAATGAATTAAGGGATACGGAATATCAGTGCGCCGCACCCTGTGTCATGATAACAAACCATAGCTTGATATACTGCCTCGCAGAGATCAAAATAAGCATGGTAAACTCCCTTTCAGATACCTTACCCTCCTCATTCACATTGTAATCAGAGTGATAAACAAGTAGCATTTCATGGGCAACATTAGCAGTCTACGAAAGGGTACTTGTGTTCAAGCATAGGTACAGCAAACGTGTCATCAATAGCAGCCACGTGGAAGGTATACTGGACATAGTATAACTGCAGGACACAGATTTTATGACAAAGGTACACATAATCCAGAATAGTCTCAGATTAGCTGCCTCGGAGACAGCAAAAGTGCTCTAGCATGGATACAGACGACCAATGGGAAGCAAGGATAAAACGACACATACCATAGCATAGAGATTTGCAGATACCAAGAAGGTTGTCTGTATCCAGACAGACTGAGATTAGAATTGGGACATGGTTTTCAAGCAGTGTTGCCATTCGAGAGCAAAGAAACAGGTGGGTATGGTGTGTAATATATCAATGCTCACCATCATTATAGAGGAGCAACACTATATATAGCCAGTGAAACCATGAATGGGTCTTTCTTAAAGATCACACCCTGAGAACAAAATCACACATTGATTAAGAGTTGAAGCTGGGATTCATACCCACAGTTTCTGCTCTTTTCTAGTTTTTACCTTGAACTCAAATAATCCCATTTTACAGAACTGACTTGGAAAATATGAAAATCTCATAACCCAATATAAACATTTTAAAAAACAAAACATTATAGAAAAATATTATTCAAAATGGAAATGATTCTAGCTTCATTGTCTCCATCATCAAGGAAAGTATATAAATACCAACATACTAATGGATGTGATTTTAAAAGATTTCAGATAGGTTTCTCTTTTGTATTGTAAAGCTTTAAATACACCCCAAGGAAAACGATGAAACCTTGGTCCTTGGATTCTTTTGTATTTCCATTTTTGTAAAAATTGTCATTGATACAATTAAAATCAAATAAACAAAAAGAATACACCCCAAACACAGGCTTGTGCAATGGTATTTGAAAACATGCAGAAAAACCTTTGAATTGTATAAAAAAAGCAAACCGTTTTGTTGTCACATAAGCAAACCTTAACATATGCTGGTGAGAAGCCTGCAATATCTGGTCTGCTCTCTTCTGTCTAGAACTCCTTCCACTCAAACGGCCTACATGATAGGAAAGATCACGTAATTGGCCAAAAAATGACACCAGTATGTGAGAACACAACCTTTTCATAAAAGGCAGTACAGTACTGTCAGTGATATAAGATTTGTCCAGGATCACTATATCATCTGCTGGCAAAGCCAGGATCCAAACATGAACGCTTTGTTTCCACAGTCTGGAATTTTGATATATAAACACCTCTAACACTTTATTGTCATCATTGTGGGAGGTTAGCTCAGCGGCAACGTGCTCGCCTTGGAAGCAAAACGACATGGTGCAACACAGGTTCAATTCCCGAGTCGGCGCTAAGAAACCTCTGGGTATTAAGCGCGTTATAAATAACTTATCATATCATATAATTGGAGGTGCCTGCCTAGGTTTTACAACTCCCCATTTAAACAAACCAATTTCCAGACCATCACCATACTGACACTATGTTAGTTTCTATAGCAACCACAATCTAGTGCAGGTACATTCGTGATAGCACCTGGAATGCTATAGAACAACATACATATACATGCAGGCTTAGCAACTTCTTACTTTGGAAATGCTGAGTCAGCCTAGCTGGAATTAGGTATTGTAATCTTCTATGTGAACGCATATCTCTGCAATGAGTGCTTAACACACTGAGCTATCCTCTGAACCATCGGGACACTCAAATGTATCAATATGTATTTCAACTTTGGCAACTGAACGTGATCGATATAATCACCCCAGAAAGGTGAGAATGCTACAGGTGTTTTGCCACCCAAACTATGTTTACCACAGTGAGCATAGCATTACAGGGTGAAAAGATCAGAACAAAATGTACTTGTCAACAACAGACAGAAAATAGGTTTAGCCTTAGCAGCACACCATAGAAAATCCTGATGTGTGTTACTTAATTTTGACGACTTAGGGAAACTGACTTTTTTTAATAAGGCTCCTTTTTGGGGCCCCCTCCAAAGTGGGGGCCTGGGGCAAGTGCCCCCTTTGCCCTCCCATAAAGACGCCTCAGGGCACACAAGCCTACTTAGGGGACACACAGAGCTACTGCCTTTATACTCAACAGAAAGATTGTATTTCTTGCACATTTAATTTTCTCACCAAAATAAACATTTGCACAATTACATCACCTTCCGCCCCGTTCTCTAAAAACCTGAACTTTCCCTGACTCGCCCCCTGTTTTTGCAATGGGTCCTGTTAGGAAAGATTTCATTTATGTGTCATTGTCCCTCCATTTGTTGACCACCCCCCCCCAAACGTTTTGCTTTTGATTGGCTATCCTATCCTGACTTTTTACCAGTGGAGCTCAGCCGTCAGCTGTGCTCCCCTGGGCTTTTGCTCACTTGTTATGGGGAAAGTGACAGGTCTTTCAGACTGTCAGTACTGTTTCCCTTAGTCTTTGACAATGTTGCCATATCATGGTAACCTTTTAACAGTGCACAATGTACCTTTCTGTACTGTGCGCTGGTGTCCTTTCTGTTTTATGGCCCTAGACACACTCAAAAGTTTTTTTGGTGATTGTACGAGTGTGCCTGGGATGAACTGGTGGCAGCAGTTACTTTTCATAAGTGTTTTACCTCTTTTTACAGAACCCTATCATGTTTACCGCGTTTGGTTCAAGACTGTGGCCAGGTCCAAAATTGGGCGAGTCACAAAGTCTTTTGTTCTATCTCATGGCTATTTTGGCCCTTTCCTTCAACCAGGTCGAGTAACCCGGGTTGTCCTTATTTGGGCATGCAGCCTCCCACGAAAACCGATCTCTTTCACAGGCTTCTGCCTGTCACATGTGTGTGTCCACGAAGCGGGTTGGGACTGTCTGGTCCCAATCCACACTACTGGTCCAGGATGTCTGGAGTGCATGAACGACTGGGAACACCATGCACCATGATTGGTCCACGACTGGGATGGCTGTATGAGAGCAGATCTTCGATTGGAAGTCCTCGATTCTGGCGCAAAGCTAATCTTGGATAAGAGAAGTGTCTCTGCATCCATTCCAGGTCGATCACCTGAGTTCTCTGCGAACTACAGAAGGAACCAAGTACCCTGCACCGAAGAAACAGACTTGTGGAACCGCCGGAGACGCTTTGAAAGGTTTGGCACCTTTCACCCTCAGCTATCCCGTCGTACCCCTGTTTTCTTCATCAATCAAGAAGGCCTGCCACGGCACTTTGCCCCTTTGGAGTAGTGGGAAGAACTACACTCTGCGCCCCCTGCTTGCCTGCCGAACGTGCCCCTTCGGAAGTGTTCCTTGGCCATCCAGTGAACTCTCCAGCTCTACCTAAGGATATCCCACAGAATCGCTGCTGTCTCGAGTTGAAACCTGGGAGTTGGAAAATCGCTTGCTTGTGGTCCCATGCCCTCTTCTGCTAAATTTTGCAGGCCTAGTTCCTCTGGGTCCCGAATTAGGAGAGTGTGTTACGCTGCATACATCTGTGATTCCCGCGTCACTACCTGTTGGTGGCGGTCACTGTAGGTGTCTTTCTGACCTACTCACCTGTGCCCAGAAGCCTGCTGCATCAGAATTTTCTTTGCATCTTTTTTGGAAGCTGAGAAAAGGTAACTGTCCCGTCATTAACAATCGCTCTATTCCGCAGCCACTGAGAGCTAGAGCGCCACGAAACTGCAGGACTGGAACCTACTAGCGACCTCGACTAAACTGTAAAAGTTTGGTCCGAACTGTGCCAAGGGTCGGTGAGTACTAGCATCACTTACTGGTGACCCCCTGGCACAACCAATCTCTTTTATGCATGGATATCCATAAAAAAGTATGTGCTTTTGGCTGGCTTAGGCTGCGCTCCCTAGCTATTCTCACCTTTTTAAAACTTATCTGCTGCCAAGGGCACAGCCTACTCAAATGGTGGGAACCAATTCTTCATTGCCTCAAGCCCCTTTTGCATTCACTGCTACTACACTGTGTGCCCTTTAACCTGCTTGGCTGCATCTCTGCCCGGTGGGGCTGATATGTATTTATGCATTTTGGGTAACACAAATATTGCTGGTATTCTAGGGCAGCTACAATTCAAAAATGCACATTCATTTTGTCTCAAAAACCCTCGTTGTACACCAATGTTGGTCAGTTGTTCAACCATCTCAAGTAAAGCACTAAAAGCAAGCCTGCCAGAAGGGTCTAGGCTTGGTCTTGGGCCTTGTTTAAAAACGAAGTCCTGGGAGTGTGCACCTGAGAGACATGGCATACATTACCCACTGCTTATTATATGCATACCAATATTGAACATATAAGTCCAGCTTTTAGTGTGACTGCTCCTCTTTATCAGAGCCTATCTATAAAAGAAAGTGTTGTCTAACTCTGCTCTTTTTCTGTCCCAAACAGTTCGAGCTCTGGGGTGCTTGGAGGCACAGTTCAGCAAACCATCTTTAAAAGACTTTCTAGCAGGAACAAAAACAATTCCAATTTTCTTTAGTTATACATACATCTTTAACCTCCAACAATTTCAATTCCAAAATGTCAATTTGACTGATTTTGACTGGTTCGTTTCTGAAGCTTATTTTGACATCTTTTTTGGAGTAGACAATCTAAATGGGTTTTTTAGTGAAAATAAACATTGGCAGTATTCTTACCCATTCCTGCGGGCTGGGTGATTCTTTCTATCAGCAGCCTGGATTTACAAACTGGGGTGCTGATAGCAATGTATTTGTTTGAAGTAATGGGTTGTGCGCTCGTCGCAATCTGTTCTTTCAAACACTCACCCAACATGGCCGACACATGAACCCATTCTTCCCAAAGTATGCCATATCGAAACAAAACCATGGCCTTTCCCAACCGCATTTAACCTAAAATGAGTGCATAGTCTTGCAATGAAGCAATTCTATAGAACTATGGTGACTACCTCTCCCGGGCTCCATCCTGTAGCCATTAACTTACTGTTGTCCCTTTTTAACCTTGACAAGTGGGTCTTATTTTGCTGTTGTCATGTTTTCCCTGCCATCTCCACCCCTGTACCAGGGCCAAGACACCATGCAGCACCAGTTCATTGCAGGCTGATGTAAGATGGCGGATATTGTAGTGTCGGTCCCTCCTGAATCGCTATCTTCAACATTCTTCAGCCTCTTCTCCCTCTACCCTCCACTCATCATCATCATCAGTCTCGCCATAGTTTGACTGAACAAGGGAGGGCATGGCTGCTATAAGAAGAGATCTAATCTGCCCATGTACCATCCTAAAATGAGGCAACACTGCTCCCGCGCCAGAGCATGCCACCTGCAGCAGTGTCCAATATAAGGTCGAGGGGTCTCCATGCTCTTCTCGTGTTGATTTGGATGAGAGGCCAAGCAGTACATGCGGCTGCCGCTTTGCCTAGAGCAAGACAGTCCATGCAAACAATCAGCCAGGGACTATGCCCCTCCAGTGTTTACCTTCTAACGCCCCAGAGGACATTGCCTGGTTAGGAGTCCTGGGCCCATGCGCTGTCCAAGTGAGACTCATTTAAATAGCACAGAACAAGTTATTGTGTGAAAAGGCCTTCAGCTGTTTCTTTCAATTAAAAAACCCCCAGGAGATATTCATATTAAGTTTTCATTTCCAAGGCCTGCCCTCTACAGCCCCCTCACTGCATCAATAGGGAGACTCGTTGGCAATGTTCATGGAGAGGCAGACACGAGTAGCAGCCCATACAAAACATGAAGTTCCATAAGGGACGAGCCAGAACGCAAGCTGGGTGCACTTGTGTTTCCTTGGATGTCATTTGTAGTCCTTTGGTGCTCATCATTGTTTATGGTAGGCCATTGGTAATTCCAACGCCCTTTCCTAAATCAGAGAAATTAGAAAATACTACTGCTGCGTTGGTTTGAATATATGTATTCGAAGGACTGTTCCCCTAAAAAGGTTCCATAACCAGAATGGAAATATGCAACATACAAATATATCAGTGACCTTTTCCCAGTAGATGGGGGGGAAGGAAGTGTCCTGGCCCAAGTGCTCTCCCAGGGTCCATTGTGTCCTCAGAGAGCCGTATTCTAAAAACCCACTAACAAGCCCTAGTCAGGGTGTGCCTACATGACATAGACTTCACTAAATCCGACAATTCCGCAACAAGTATTTACATTGATCCTGTTGACATGGAGCACGGGTTGCTTCTATCTGGGGTGGGTGGTTCTATTTGAACTATTTGTGCCCAGCCAGAGGCCAGAGTGTACTGTGTGTTTGCAGTTGTTTGGGTACAGGATTATGGTGGGGAATCCATTCAGAGACAGTTTAGAGATCTCTCGATACTCTAATCAGTAGGATCCAGTCATGCCACCGCCTTGACATGTTTTCCATCATCAGGAACTAATCTCACAGTAACCACATCAGCAATGAAGAGAAATGCGAGAAACCACTGCCATTACCTACATGGGGTGCATGCCTTTTGGTATCGAGAGAATTAAGCAATGGCCAACACGTTGCAACTCAGTGTAACTTTCTGCAAGGAACCAGAAAGAATAATAAAGGATGCAAAAAAGAATTTCAGAACTGATGTACTCTTTGACCTTGGACAATAGGCACAGGGTGATGACGCATGCAAGGAATGTGTAGGGACACACATTCGGATAGTTTGATACAGGAGGGAAATTCATCTTTTAAGGAGCTCTTTTCCATCCACTATTCTACTGAGGGACATGTGCAGACTTTTGTGGGGCATTAGGAAAGCGAACGCCCCTCTGTTGAGGGTATGAACTTGGAGGGAATGATCCTGTTTTATGAGGCTTAGGAACACCGCCCAGAATTCAACAGGAGGCTCGTGCTTCAAGGAGTTCCTATTATTGGGACACAAAAGACAGAATGGGGAACCGTGTGCTTTCAACTTACCTCAAGTAGGCAGCTAAGTGTAAGAGGACCCAAAGATCAAAGCACAAGGGCTGATGCCCGCACCAGCCTAGAAAGGACCATCGGAATGTCCATTTGATGGAACAAATAATTATTCCTGCGCGGTCAACTGCTCAGAGGGATGGCAGGAACACACAGGTCACTCCTTGTTAAAAGGGCACCCAGTGACCTGTGTGTCTCTTTGATGTGGAATTACGGCCTATGTTGGGGAGCCTGAAGGGGCCCCGTGGACATTGATAAGTTACATGCAGCCTGGACATGTTTGGAGAGGGGGGATCTTGATCCCAATTATTGTAGGTGACTAGTCAATATAATCACCCCGACTACAAGATTCACACTCTCTTTTTAAAAGATGTCTCCCGCATGGTGACTATGCTACTCTTGTTGTGAACAGCCTCTGGTTTTTTGACATGCCTTTCGGAGAAGTCTTTTTCAAGCACTGAACCACCAGGCAAACTTTGACATTTGCTTGATTATTTTTAGTTACATCCTACTGCCTAATTTTCTCCATTTGCTCGATTAACTAGTCAAGCTTTCCTGATTAAGCCCTATACAGTTCATACATTTTAAAAGGCCTTCACAGATCTTCACTTTGAAAACAACTCCTAATAATGTAATGCAATGTAATGTAGCTCTTGTATAGCGCCTGTCTGCCACTATTGGTGGCTTCTCTGTGCTTGGCTCTGTAAGAAAGAAGGGACGGAACCACCAGGGGGCGCAGAGATGCACTGACGCATCTGCACTCGTCTCCTCTGTAGGGCGCCGTCAGCGGGACCTGAGCCCCCCCCCCACACCCCCAGGAGTGAAGTGCCAACCCCCACCGCAGCCTTCTGACGACTCGAGGCACCTGAGCGCCCCAACTCCGGTCTCCTGACGGGGAGTTTTGGCCGAGTTCTGGACCTCTGGAGCCAGGAGGGAGAGAGAGCCCCACCTCCCCCAGCGCCGCAGCTCTGCAGGAAGTAACGGAGAGCCGCGGCTCAGGTGGGGCCCACGGGAGCGACCCCCCACCACACCGAACTTCACTGCGGCAGATCCCGCATCCCCTGGAGCCCGAGCGGGGCCACACAGCGCCTCGGGCGGTTCGCTGCTCTGTACCGGGAGGGAGAGTGAGCCCCGCCTCCTCCAGCGCCGCGCCCCCGCACGAAGCACCAGCGAGCCGTGGCCTATGTGAGGCCCACAACACCGCCGGACGGCGCGGAAGAGTGCCCCCCCCTGGACTTCGCTGCGGGGGTTTCTGAGCCCATCTGAGCCCGGGCGAGGCCACACAGTGCTCCGGGGTGTTTTCCCCTCCTGGAGCTACACTCTGGGTCTGCGTGTCGGGCCCGGCGGCTTGCACTCCCCCTGTGGGCACCGGCGGACCGTGGAGCTGGCGCAGGAGCGCACACAGGAGGCACGGTCTGCCCCCTCAAGATCTTCGGCCCCCTTACTACCTGCGGGGCCAGTGTTCATCGGGGGCCCCCAAGAGCAGAGGCCCCCACCGGTGGAGCGAGAGAGCGGGCGCTCCCCCCTCGCAGGGGTGCCCACAACAGTCCCTCCACCCCTCCCCCATCGGGCCTTCCCTGGATCCCACACAGCTTAGGAGATGTGCGACGAGAGCTCTGTGGCCCCCACGGGTGAGGGTGCCCCAAATCAATAAACAGCATCATGGGCAAAGGGATCCTCCCCTGGGCTAACTGCAGCATTTATTGTCTGACCCCAAAACAGTGACCACAAAGACCGCTTGTGCAGAGGCGACCTGATTTACAGCTGGGACGGGGAGCGTTAGGCCCTTATCGGCCGTGGCCTGGAGATTCGGCTCGAGCACAACCTCCCGCCCTAACAGTGAGTACAACGTCAGGGCCGCATACAGGAAAGACCCCTCGCTGCCCTCCCTTTAGTGTTGTTTCGTGACCCGGCGACGCTGCCCACTGGACCTGGGGCATTCAGGTGGAGATCTTGTGGAGATGGTCTGGGGGGGCCTATGAACTGGAAGGAATCCCTGCAGAGATTTCGATGCTTGCCCCTAGGCTCACCAACTCGCCCTGTGATGGCGGCCCCGACACATCAGGAATTATCTGATACTAGCACAGTCACCAAAGGCATGGCTGCCCTCCTGGAGGAAATCAGGGGCTTCAGAGCGGACATAGCGGTACGGCTGGACACCCTGGACAAAAAGGTGGATAATATAGATGACAGGGTCCAAACGCTCAAAAACAACACAGCCTTGAATGACATTTTTGAGACGCAATTCGACATGCGCCTATCGGAGCTCGAGAGGAGGGAAGAGAAATGCTCCCTAAAACTCGACGACTTAGAGAATAGGGAACGCCGCTGTAACCTGCGTTTTTTGGGCTTCCCTGAGCGTGAGGGTGAAACGCAAATGGACATTATCAAAGCTGTTAATGCTGTGGTGGGATCACTCTTCGAAGGCGTGAACACGAATGAACCAACTATTGACAGAGCTCATAGAGTGGGTGCAGCCAACAGAGGCCCCATATCCATTCTCGTACGATTCCATTATTTCACGGAGAAAAGCAAAATCCTTGAACTAGCACGCAAGAGGGGCCCGGTTGATTGGGAGGGGGGCCGGATCTCGGTGTATCACGATCTGTCCGCCTTTACCCAGGCAAGACGTCGACTCTGCTCACCGCTGACGAAAATACTCCAGACTAAGGGGGTCCGATACAGGTGGGGATACCCATTTTCACCCTCCTTCGAGCTGGAAGGATACAAGTACGCCCTGGTCACGGAGGACGATATTCGTAGGGTGTCGGGGGAACTCCTGGATGAACCAAACACGGAGGTGGGAGAGCAAGAGCGCGAGAGAGCTCTGGTTGGCCCCGGGGGGACAAAGGCTCCACAGGAGAGGCGTAAATTCCGAGGCCACATGAAATTTAGAAGAGTGGCACCGATATCCCCTGGTCAGCCTAACACTTGAGGAGCTCTGGGAAGCTTCACGACCAAGTTTGTACATGACTCTGAATGGGGGAGCACTGTAATTGTTCATAATCTGAATGCGACAGGGGGGTGGGGGGCTCAGGTTGTTGTTTTTGAAGAGTTCAAGAGCCCGGAGGGGGGAGACAATGGTGGCCTGGCTCAGCGACAGGATGAAGCCGCTGGTTTACCAGGCATTCCGGGGGGAAGGGGGAGGGTGGAGGGAAAAGTGGGGGTTTGTTCATTGTGGATTTAGTTGCAACAAGCCAAGTTTTCTGGTCTATTTTGTAACTTTAGAATTGTTTTTTGACTGCAGCAGGGTGCGGAAGTATTGCGGGAGCACTGAAATTTGTTGCTCCACGGAGGGAGCCATGAGCTTTTACCATCGCTGTGATGGATGATCCATTCCAATTTTTGACAGTGGGGTCGTTAAATGTACGGGGGCTCAACTCTCCTACTAAGAGGTCGTTGTTGGTGAGAGAATTTTCAAGGCTCCGGCTCCATTTCCTATTCGTACAAGAAACACACTGGGTCCGGGGCAAAGAACCAAAGTTAAGGGCTAAAAACATTGACCAGGTGTATGTAGCGTCCTTTCTTGGAAAGAAACGCGGAGTTGCCCTACTGGGCTCTCCCGGGGCCCATTTTGTGTTCAAAGCTCAGAGGTCTGACCCGGAAGGACAATATATCATGGTCAAGGGGGGGGTGAGGGGCCGGTTGTTTACCTTGGTTTGTGTATATGCTCCAAATGAGGCACAGGATGGCTTCTGGGAAGGGATGAAAGAGAAAATCATAGCATTTTCCGAGGGCAATCTGTTGGTGGGTGGGGATTTTAACATGGTTCTCTGCCCCGAACGAGATAGGAGGTCGGTCAATCCATGTCCTAACCTGCGACTCCATAAAAAATTGGCTAGTGTATATGCTCCAAATGAGGCACAGGATGGCTTCTGGGAAGGGATGAAAGAGAAAATCATAGCATTTTCCGAGGGCACTCTGTTGGTGGGTGGGGATTTTAACATGGTTCTCTGCCCCGAACGAGATAGGAGGTCGGTCAATCCATGTCCTAACCTGCGACTCCATAAATAATTGGCTGAAGCCTTCCAAGAAGTTAATGGGGAACTGGACTTGAGCGATACACACTCCACTAAGCAAGGCCGTGATCCCGACTCCACCTTTTTCTCAAAGCCACATACTACATTTTCCCGTATTGATTATATCCTGGTTGACTCCACGCTTCGGGGAGAGGTTACAGACTCGGGGGTGGAGGTTGTTCCTTGGACGGACCACGACTTAGTTAGAATAAAAATGGGTATTCCCCCCGCCCCTGCATCCGGGTCCCTGTGGAGGTGCAATGACCTCCTTCTGCACGATAAGGAAGTACGCCAATCCCTCCTAACAGCCATAAAAGAGTACTTCTCCATAAATGACAATGGGGAGGTCGGTGTCATGGGAGTCTGGGAGGCATTCAAGGCAACCACCAGGGGCATTCTTATCGAGACAGATTCGAGGAAAAAGACGGAGAGAGGCCATGAGGAGAAATCATTGAGGGAAAAAATAGATGCTATCCAACCGGGGGGGAAACTGAAAACGCAGATGTTCCCCGGAAAGTGGGAGGAGCTCCAAAGGTTGCGCTCAAAGTTGGCAGACCTCCAGGTGGGACAAGCGGAAAGGAAGCTCTCCTTCCTGAAACAAAAATATATGGAAAAAGGGGAAAAAGCGGATAAGATATTGGCTTGGAAGCTTCGCAAGCTCAGAAATAGTAGGAGGGTGAATTCCATCCGCTCCCCTGAAGGGGAATCGATGATAAGAGACAGTAAAATAGCTGAACAATTCCGGCAATACTATGAGCACCTGTATTGCTCAGAATACGCAGGGGACGGAACCGAGATTGACAACTTCCTGGACTCCCTCCCGAATCCCGGCCTCTCACCCGAGAAAGCAAGTATACTAGAACTCCCCATAATCCCGCAGGAGATAATAGACACCATATCCTCTTTGAAGAGTTTAACAGCCCCAGGGGATGATGGGTATACAGTCAAGTTTTACAAGACCTATCGGTCAACGCTAGCCCCGTTTATGGCCAAGATGTTCAACTCAGCACTGGAACAGGGCTCCCTCCCACCCACGATGATGTCCGCGCTGATAGCTGTACTCCACAAAGAGGGGAAGGATCCCTCCCAGTGTCAATCATATCACCCTATATCCCTTCTCAACGTTGACGTTAAGATCTTGGCCAAACGTTTAGCAAATAGACTGGCGAAACTGCTCCCCTCCCTAGTACATGGAGATAAGGTAGGCTTTATTCCGGGACGCCAGGGTTCGGACAATATACGGAAGACCCTGGATCTCAGGCATGAGGCTTCGAGGCAGGGGGTGGAGGGCTATTTGCTTTCGTTAGACTCTGAAAAGGCCTTCGACTGTGTCGAATGGCCTTATATGGGTAAAGTTCTTCGGAAAATGGGTCTGGGGGACAATTTTTGTGGGTGGGTCTCAGCACTATATAATGGCCCCATAGCAAGAGTCTTGGTCAAAGGCTGCACATCGGAACCCCTGGCCCTATCTAGAGGAACTCGTCAGGGCTGTCCCCTGTCAACCCTCTTATATGTTTTGGCAATGGAGCCCCTGGCCATAGCGATCAGAGCTGACCAAGAAATCACAGGGATAAGCTGTGACGATTGCGACTTCAAACTCTCCCTGTTTGCAGACGATATCTTGGGCTACCTGACCAACCTCCAGGCCTCTCTACCCAGACTATTTGATCTTATAAACTACTATGTTGCCTTTTCGGGGCTTAAAGTAAACACGTCCAAGTCTAGTATTATGCCTATGGGACCCGGGGACCACGATATTGGGGGTAACTATGAAATACTGGGAGTAAGAATAGAGCGAGTATCCACTAAGTATCTGGGTACCTGCATACCTAGGGACCTTTCACAACTCTACCAGTGCAACATCCCGGGGATTTTGGCTAAGATTAGCAGCGACCTCAAACGATGGGTACCTCTTACACTCTCTTGCTTTGGGCGTATGGTTACGATTAAAATGAACATCTTACCCCACCTACTGTACCTCTTTGCAGCCCTCCCCGTGGAGATCCCTGATGCTTTCTTCGAAGTTTTGCAGTCCCGAGTCCTTCAGTTTATATGGGACGGGAAAAGAGCAAGAGTCAAGTTCTCTACCCTGACCCTTCCAAAGTCTCACGGCGGATTCGGCCTCCCAGACTTTAGACTATACCACAAAGCAGCCCAGCTCCGGGTGATGTTGGAGCACATGAGAGATGACATGAGGTCGTATTGGACATACATTGAGGACACCCACACCTACCTGAAAAAAGTTAGAGACCTACTATGGGCCCCCCCTAAAGCCCTCCCCTCCCACCTCAGAACGCATCCTACTTTAGCGGTTCTCTGGGCATCCTGGAAACCGAATAAAGATAACAAAATGCTGTCATCCTGGCCGTCCCCTTTAACATCACTGTGGGGCCCCCCCGTCAACTTAGACACCAGAGGCTTCCGAGATACCCAAGCATGGTCAGACATGGGTTTGGAGAGGATTGCCCAACTCTCTCGCGAAGACGGCTTCATAGAATACGATCAACTGACTGAGGCACTGGGCGACAATCCACCCTCAATCTTCGAATATTTGTGCTTGAAGGGAATTCTGACTCACCCCCGGTGGGCTGACAACTTTAAACGTCCCCTCACCCCTTTTGAAAATGTCCTAGCCAAAAGCATCTCCCGGAAGGGCTCCCTATCTAAGTTTTATAGCACATTGATAACGGCTAACTTGGAGGGTAGACAACCCTTTAAACGAATATGGGAAGAAAGGCTGGGTATGACGCTGGATGACCACACATGGAGGGCAATTTTCAAATCTATATTCACGGGTTCACTGTATACCGCTGCCATGGAACACAGCTTCAAGATACTCCATGCATGGTATCGCCCCCCGACCACCCTGTCCAAAATGTTTGAAGAGGTATCCCCCTTCTGCCCTAGGATATGTCAACAAAGGGGCACATGGTTCCATATGTGGTGGGGATGTCCGGTCATTCAGATGTACTGGTCGGAACTGCTCAGCTGGATTAAGGATATAGAAGGGTACTGCCCGTCTCAACTCCCACTGGAAATCCTCCTGGGTACTCCCATGCCGGAGACTGAACAGAACGCATTCCCGAGGGTCATCGGGGCCATGTTGAGGGCGGGGAGGTTAGCACTGGCCCAAAAGTGGAAAAGCGCTCTAGCGCCATCCAAGGAGTAGTGGCTTTGCAAATTAAGGTCGATTTTCACCTATGAAAAGCTTACAGCAATAAAAAATGATACTGTGTCGGAATTTGCGCAGGAATGGACCGCAGTTCTCCTTCATGATGACTGCATTTCAATGCAACTGTAAAATACGACCTATTACATATCCATTTTACTCATCCCACCACCGGCCCCAAGGACCAAGTTCGGTCCCCAGACTGCTCGGAACCAAACCGACCCCACGTGTATGACAAATAACACAATGATGTTTGAATGTTCTCTCTGCAGCTTCTATAACCTGCAAAACCTTAAAACTTGTTATGTTGAAAGGTTGGGGGGGTGGGGAGATAGGGATGGGAATAAAATATAAAAATACTGACATTTATGTTTGCTTATTGTATTGTTGGCAGGGACTGCTCGTGCACCCTCCCTTATCTGTATAATGTCAATAAAAACAAAGTAAAAAAAAAAAAAGAAGGGGCGGGGTTCATTAGTGGTGCAGTGGGAAAGGCAGATACGAAACGTGTGTTGTTGATAGTTGCAGGTCGGAAGTACTCGGTTCCTGAGTGCCAGTCTGCTTTCTATGGGTTTAGCGGAAGAAACATAAGGGTATGTTATCCACAGGAAAGAGCCCAAGATCTAATAGACTACAGCTTAGGGTCTGCTGAGGCACTGATGTGTAAGACTGTGACAGGGCTAAAAAGGAGAGCTTAGTTGTGGCTCAGTTAGTGTTGATGTGCTAGCGGCTAGACCTGTGGTAGCCTGCTGTGTGAGGTTTGTGCATATAGTTTAAGGTGGTAGGAGATCTTAGTGGGGAGACAGTCAGGGGAACAGGCGAGTACGTCGTAGAAGGCAAAACAGCCTGCAACCTTAAACTCCCACCACTGGCCTCTTGCATACAGGTCCCATTTCATTAGCTCTCTTGGTCTCTCTCTGTATCATTGATTCATTGTAACTCATGCGCAACAAAAGAAGCATCTGCGAGTTGGCCAATGAGGGGGAAGGAGCAGTCTGTAAACTACAGTCACTTTCCATAAGCTACATCAAAGGGTTATGGGAGGCAAGGACCTTTGGTTCAGAGAAAGGGCTACTTGAAATGTGAGGCCAAAGTCACCCATTTTGCCTTGCTTAGCATGCTGGTTTGCTGAGAATTGCCTCAAAGCTCACTCTACCATGCTTAGGGGCTGGCTTTGGTCAAAGCAGGGGCCAGAATCCCTGCTAAGTTTTCCCCCGAGTGGTCTACCCTGATCTCTCCCTCGAGCCCCAAGCTTCTCACACAATCAAAAATGAAATCCCCCCTCCACTGCCATAAACAGACACAAACCCACTAGGTTTTGTCGTGGCACCAGGACTTTGGTATCAGACTGATGCTGCTAACCTGCAGGGGGATTCTTCATGATGAAACGCGGAGCAGAAAAGATGGTGGGTGGAGGGTGGATTCTTAAAAAATGTGTAGCACCTCGACCTAAAAAGGGGACAGAGAGGTGCAGCGCTGCAGGATAGAGAGCAGTGTTTCAGCAGTGACTGACAGAGGTGATGGGGCTGGATGATATGGTGGGCTTTCCAAAAAGACTTCCAATGTCCAGTTTGCAGTCTATCTTGCACTTTCTACCTAAGGGTCTCAGGGAGCGTGCCAAAGCTTCCAAGGGTTAGGAGTAGTCATCAGGGATTAGCATCCCCACAGGGAGTCGCCTGGAAACAGGGAACGTTCTGCCTCACCCATTAACAGCTATTTATACTCCAGAGATGGGAGGAGAGAGCCTGTTGGGCTGTCTCCCTGCAGTACCTGGGGTGTGGACTGAAGTGTGCTCTTACACTTACAGAAGTTAGTAGGCTGTCTTAGGGAAAGTGACCCACAATCGCCCATAAACTGGCCATCTAATAACAGAAGTTGTCTGTAATAAGCATGGTTACATTTGTTTAAGCAGTTTGAAGTCTTTGTGTTACCCCTCAAAAATACATAAAGCATGTGTAACGGGAGACATGTTGCCACCTTCTAAAGTACCTGAATCATACACAGTCAAGTGAACAGGTACATGTATCAATTCAATTGCTTCATTAAACACACAGAGCACTCGATGCAGTTGCTGTCTGCCCAGCATTTCAACATATATCCTGGGGCATGCCCAGTCCTCCATATTCCCTGTAATGAATGATTACACTTTTCCCATTGTAGGTGGGGCACAGTTCTAACATGGTGACAATGGAATGATTTCCTCTATTTAGGCAGCCCGCCCCTTCCATTTCCAAGGACATGGTCACACATCAATAGGGCCAGTCAGATACCCCCTGCAAATATCTCTTAGGACAGTGTGCATGGAGGGGCCAGTAGGATGGTTTATACACTTTTTTCAGTAAACAGATCTTTAGTTGGTGATGGTTTAATGCAATAAAACTTGAAATCCAGCACATCACAGATGACAACACGGATGCATGTATGACATCACTGGAAACAACAACACACTGATGGCAGCCATAGCCTGTTGCCACATTGCTTGGGGCATGGCCTTGTCATCGATGATGTAAGAAGTGCTACAAGTGATGTCATCTGTCATGTCAGTAGTGTGCTCCTGGTCTGAGCAACAGGGGGCTCAGAGCTAATGTGGCATAGCTTCCAGCAATACCCACATTTCACGGGTTCTGTTGCATTAAAACATGACCTCAATCCAACTAGGTTTTTCCACTGAACGGAAGCTAAGGGTTTTGTTGGACTGAACTATTTCAGCTTAACTCTTTCTTTTCTAAATGTTTTTTCTCTGGATTGCAAGGATTTTGTTATGGTTTAGCTCACAGCACCTGTATTACTAGCGTGTTTTCATTTGATATCATCACAGATGTCACAGCCAATGTTAGCAGCAGGTTTCTAAGCTAGACACCATGGGTTTACATTCCCCATCACAGATCCATGCCCAGTGGCCACTTTGAGACGAGGAACAGGGAAGAGAATGGGTGCAAGATTTGTTTTTTAGCATACCTTTTGAAAAAGTTTTCTTGCGATCGTCTCCACTTTTCCTCTAGCATGTATCAAAATTCCTGCAAAATTCCTGCGAGAAAACTACTGCACGGATTTGCACAAAGCCAGGAAAAGGAACATCTCCATTGCATCTGATCCACTTTGAGCACAGCTTGTTTTGAATTCTAAGTAAGCATGGCCAGCAGTTTAGGCTATGCACTTGTTTAATGAATGCACCATTGACTCTACAGGACAAACACTGCAAAAGGCGAAAAACACCTTTTTTTAAATTGTTTTATATTTTTTAACCATTGCAAGAATTTGAATTTGCACCAGACATTCCAAACGCAGGGAACCTGGGCCAAAAAAGATCTTTGGAAAATGGCATACAGGCACGTCCAATGCATAGAATGTTCACAAAGGTAACGAACGTATCTTAGGGTTTAAATTAACGGTATAACTATAGGGCGACACATAGACATTTTCTGGATGCTGTTCTTCTGCTGTAGAACTCAATGTGCTCATTTTAAAATAAAACTGTATTCCAAGACTATAGCCACACGTGTCTATTGGAATATACCCCATTTTTCATACCAGTTGAGGTATTATTGCTTATTATTGACCGCAGAAGGGCTTTTGTAGATACCTTCACTTTTGTGTGTAACTTCTTCCATATGGCCAGTGTTATTTGGCTCTTAAATTGTTTTTGATTCTGCATGTTGCTTCTTGAATCCTCCATCACCTGTTCCATGGTCCACCTGTGCTCCACCAAATCCTGATCCAGAGGTGGAGTCTCTGTAGAGAGCAGAATCTAGGCACCGGGAAGGCTCTGGTGCAGTGCATAGAATACTTCACTTGGTCCTCCATTTCTGCCCGGCCCTTGACTTACTCACACACCCATGCGCATACTATTAGCATCTAAAAAGTATGTAACATTCTTATTTTATATCACTTTTCCTCCCAAATGTGTCCAAACTAGGATTTGTTTTCTACGCCATTGAAAACAAGGAGCCAGGTCAATTCGGTTTCGGTCGCTCCCCGGTCATATCCGGTCATGCAAGCATGTGTGCGTCATCTTTAACAAATCAAATGCAGATACTGAGCTACAGAATCCCTCTTCCATTCTCTAAACATTGGTGCTGCGTTGCAAAAAGTCCAAGATATTGCAGCAAGGGCCGTTGGTGCACACACAGGTTGACACGATCAGCACACAGCATCACTGGTTGCCTTTTCAAACTCTTGATGCATCCGGTCGTTAACCAGAATTACTCCAAAGCACTCTGCCCCAAACTGACTTTGCTAAAACATGGAGGCTGAAATCCGTAGAGGAGAAATGCATTGGTCCCTCCTGTATAGCACCCTTTACAATGTCATCATTAAATAAAATCCCGAATGGCTTGTTTACGGTCTTCTCCCTAAAGTGGTGTTGCGGTTCACCTCCACAGGCTAATCTTCCATGCAAAGTACTCTGACGGTTTCCAAGCGTCAACTTGCCTTCAGCTATGGCTCAGTTTCTCTGTGTTTTGAATTTGTTGATATTAGTTGTATTCTGTAATGATTATCCCTATGTGGTTGTATGGATTTTATTCTAAACGTCTGAAATATATATTGCTGAGGAAGAATATCTGTCCACAATGGCATTAGGACTGGCCACCAACATTGAGGCTGCTGTGTGACACCTGTACAGGCATATATGCACTAACCACTGCAGGACACTTTTAGCAGCTGAATCCACCCCTGGTCCCGATACGATAGATGGCATACTGTATGCCAAACAAGACCGCATTTGTGCCAACCTAAACATGGCACCCCACTACAGATGCCAACCATAAGAACAACTCAATTCCGCTAACCAACTCATGGTGCCGCGTCATCCATGTGATCCCACGCTTCAGGGGAGGAGCCTCCGCCCGCTCGGATACAACGTCCTGCCGAGCACAACGCATCATGTTGCAATTTCTGTAGCTGCAAAGGCTATTCCGTCCTGTGCAACTGTGACTCTCCCCGTTCCTTCTTCCTCGTTTCTCCCTTCCTGCTTACTTGCTTCGTGCTACCTGTCCCCACGCTCAGTGTTAACTTGATACCCTGTGTGTGCGCTTAATTGTGGATACCTTACCTCCTGGCCACTTCTACCCAGTAATCCGTGGGCACCTTCTTCCTTGCCTGCGTTTGGGTCACCAATCGCTCCTTCACACGACAGCCAGCTCAACTAAGGACTTCCATCCTCACCAAGGATTTTTTTACTCTCACAGGAGTTTTCCTGGGGTTTTTCCTTCCCTTTAACAGATCGGTCTGTGTACTTTCAGACATCCCTGGCATCGGGTGAGGAGAGGCGTTACGAACACCACAGACGAATCGCGGATAAAGACCCGGGTAAGCGAAATTACATTGAATGCTATGCTGATGCATGATGTTTCGCTTGTTGGATGCGGAGGCCTACAACGAACAGTTCCAGGGCAAGCAATTTGAGGTTCAAGTGGTTCCAAAATTTCAAGTGCATATTGTTCCCTCAATGGATGGAGCTATTTTGGCAACGTTTAAATGGGTTCTAGCCGGGAAATCCAAAGGAGTTGTAGTCTTTTGATTTAATGCCATATTTCAGTTTTCCCTTCATCTTTTGGATTCCATGGTTGAAGAGACATAACTTGGACCTCCTCGTGGGTAACAAGAGGCTCTACTTTTTCTTAGGCAGAAGCTTTGGTGAGATAACCTAATGGGTGCCTTCAATGTGGGTGAAGAGTCTACAGCCTGGTCTGTGGCTCAGTGGACTAATGCATCCACTATAGGCACCTGTGTTTGAACTCATGGGCCCTCATTACAACACTGGCGGTAACCAATGGCGCTATTAGCACCATGGTTGCTGCCGGTATTGTAACGAGTCCGCCAATGCTAAATGGGGTAATACCGCCCCATTCCAAGGTTGGCGGGGCGGTAATTCCCCATTTAACATTGGCCCTTCCCCATTCCCATTTTTGCCCCATAGGGCTCAATGGGACTGGGGAAGGCGGTAATTACGGTACTGCAAATTACCTTGGAAGTCCCTTTGCGGGTCCCTACTTTAACGGCTGGTCCAGACCAGCTGTTAAGGTCCGGACCCGCAAAGGGACCTCGTAATTAGGCGCTAAGGGGTTAACAGCGCCGCAGCCTTTTACAGCGCTGTTAACCCCTTAGCGCCAGGGTCGTAATGACCCCCATGGTCACAGGTTCAAATCCCGCCATGTCCACTCAGCCCTTCATCCTTTCGAGGTCAATAAAATGAATACCATTAAGTTGGGTAACAATAAACATCTGTTATCCGCGCCAAGATGCCCCTTCTGGGGTGAACGTGCACTTTACAAATACGCCTGTTTTGTTACAGGGCTGTAGCCATGATAGATTTGTTTTATGGAGCCCAGTAGAAGAATAGTGAGTGAAGATGTTCACTTTCCAGCACACATATTCCTCCATCTATCCCAAAGTGGTGGAGGGGGGGAGGTTGAGATCAGTGTGTGTTATCTATTTGAAAGCAATGTACTGCTGCTTTGCATATAATTAACTAGCACGGACAAGCACTAGAACCCGATTTAAGGAACGGCATCACAGAGCGATGTGTTTAGATGTAATCTTGAGTTCACTTGGCAGCATTGTTTAGATACTGTTCTTTTCTATTGATTTTGCTTTCAGAGCAGGACCATACGGAAAGGGATACGATGCCGATTCGGGCCTTTAGTAAGATATCCACTTGCTTTTTTTCCTCTAAGATTTTCTGCACTAGCTGAAAGGCGCTCGTGTTGGGAAAGCTTAAAAAACGTGCTGAGAAGCTGTTAGAGGGACAGACAAGCAAATCATATCATTGTATTATTTTCTTTCTCCTTTAAGTGTTATGCAGTTTGTTTTAAAAAGTGCAGTGCTGTGCTCAACTAAATGAAATGAAATGAAACGATATTTTATTTATATGGCGCTCATACACAAGTATTTCAGAGTGTGAAATGCCTTCAGTACAAAATACACTTGGAGAAATGACTTTTTTTAAATGGTCCTTGCTCAATTATGCAATGAGACATTGTTTCCTGGTTTCTTGCGCAAGCAGCAGCCATCTTGCTAACTGTGAATAGCTCTCTGCCAAAGCAGTGACCTTCGCATGCAAAGGTTCTTGCTGATGCCGCAACCGCCACCCCTATATAGGAAGGATGTTGTCCACAATCTAGTACCTAATGTAGAACTAGGATACCCACAACTTATCTTGGATTCCTCCTACCTCTAGACCACAGTCAGCCTCATTTTAACTGGTGAAGAGGGTACACTAGGACGTAAAACAATGCGTAATGCTTTTACACCATGATGTACCTCTCTGCCCTATTTTGATGCAGTGACAAGGAAGAGAGGCACAGCGTGGAGAGAAGATCTCAGCTGTGCATTCCACCTCTGCCTCGTCAGTGTGCTTCATTTCACGCCTCCGTGTTATTTTCTTGCAGGTGCGAAACAAATGAAGTCTTATGAAATCCACCGTGGATTAAAAGACCTTGCGCATTCCATAGGAATCTATTAGTAAACACCACTTGGAAAGCGTAATTTGCAGGCACTGTTTACTCTTTCACAAGATGGTGGAGAAAACCATGTGTGGTGCTGCCCTGCATGTAATCACAACTATTGTAAAGTAAGGCTGATTGTGTGATCCTGATCAGTTGTATGTCCACATGCCCATGGTCAGGTATTTGCCAAGACTGAAATCACGTGGGTCATCATGCTTATCACAGCTCCTTTAGAAGTCTGGACATTCTGCTGAGTTTGGAGGATCTCAGTTTGTGGAGGAGTCTCGTTCTCTGGAGCACTTCTCTGGTATGCGCAACCTTCTCCACATCACCTGTGCACTGACTTTGTTTCACCTAAGTACTTTATTGTATATTTATTCATGTGTGGTTAAATCCTGCGAAATTATTGAAATGTAATTCCGCAGATCTTTCTGACGCTTTGTCTTGACGCTCTTTCACATCAGAGTGTTGCCTGCAGGACTGCAGAACAGGGCCCCAGCACACATGTGTAAAATATAACCTTGGCAAATGGGCGAACTTTGTTAAATGGACAAGACACTGGATATTTTTGGGGAAATTGCTGATCAATAGCTGCTGAGAGGTGCAAACCACACAGGTGCTTGACCCCTTTTCTGTGGGATTGATACTTAACCAAAGTGAAAAGTCCACTAGAGGGTTTGTGCAATACGGGGGTGGGGCCAGAAGAGATTAGAAAAGGCTGCTGATGATGCTACCTATTGGAAACTGAAATGCTAGACAGGGGGCCTCATTACACGGACGGCGGTGGACCAAGGTGCTGTTAGCACCTTGGTCCATGCCGGTAAAATACCAGCACCGCCTTGGTGGAAAGGGGAATTACTGCCCTATTCCAAGGTTGGTGGGGCGGTAATTCCCCCTTCCCCCATTGCCCTTCCCCATTCCCATTTTTGCCCCATAGGGCATAATGGGAATGGGGAAGATGCTAATTACGGCACCGTAATTAGCTCCCTGGTCCCTTTGCGGGTTGGTTTTTAACGCCTGCAAAAAGCAGGCGTTACATTCTCCAACCCGCAAAAGGACCTCGTAGTAAGGCGGTAAGGTTTTACCGGTACCGGTAAAATACTGGTACCGGTAAACCCTTACCGCCGTCCGTGTAATGAGGCGCTAAGTGTTGCCGCTCCTTCCTATTTTCTAGGATACTTCCTAGTTTCTATGCATTTGTTTTATATCCAGTGAGGTTTTTTGAAAATAGAAGCAAAGGAGTTATTACGCCATCATCGATATTAAAACATCAATAGTACACAGAACTAGAATATCACATATTCGGATCTAAAGGTATACATAGCAGTAGAACTGCCAATACTGCATAGTAAATCATATTGTAAATGCAATCCTCAAGTTAGGGCCAATCCTCAAGCAAGGGCTGGGATGATAGTTCAGGGGTAATGCGCTTGTTTTGGAAGCAAGACAACACATAGCAACACAAGCTCGAATCCCGATCTTGTACTTATAAACCGGTCCCAGGTATTAACCCCTTAACTGCCAGGCTATTATGCAAGTCTATGCAAAAAGGCACTGGTGTTGTAAAATAACAATTACAAATTGTTGATGTGCCAAACAAGACCACACTTATTTTTATGCAAATTTCCTTATGAAGATATGTTTGGAACCTTTCATAACTAAGGCTACCTGTTTTCCATTTTACAGATTTTTACATCTAAACACAGACAGAAACCACTCTGTTTCCTTTCAGTATTTATTTGCAAAAAATGGGTAGAAAAACGGAAAAGCAGGTCTCTTGATTGGGTCTTTAAGTTGTCAATCATCAAGAGCAGGCCAATGCAAGGTAACATAACAGAGAGGATGAAAAAGAAGCAGAATTCCTTTTTAATCTGTTAAATTGGCTGCAGATATGCAAGAACCCAGCTCTATGACCTTCCTGCTATAGCCATTTAATTAATAATGTGTTTGTTTCATGTAAATAAATGTAGAAAAATACGGGTTACAACTGAATTACTAACATAACAGAAAATTAACGTGGATAAATGCAGAGTAAATGGTGCAAAAATCAATACAGTAAAACCGGGAGCCTGAATTATAACATAACATGACTAGGATTCCTCCATTCGTAAGGAATTGAACTCTTTTCCTCCTGTTATATTTACGAGAATCAAACACAAAATATTATTTCAAGAAAATAAGTGCCAGAGTTTCAACCCCATTGAAACAGAAGAAGAAGTCCACTTTTCTGGAGGCTCTGCTACCCAAGTTCCTTCAATCTCACGCTCAGGAAATTGATTTAAAGGTGATCATGAGAACTTTTCTTCATTGCTTTACTCGCAACAGAGAGGAATGCTTCAGAGAGCCAAAATTACCAAGAATAACAAAAGATGGCACTTGTCCTTTAGTGTTTTCTTTTGTAATAATCTGTTTTGAGGTCCATAGATAACTCTGAAGGAATTGGCATTTCGTAGAACCCCACAAAAAGCTTCCCTAGGAATAAAGAGACTGCAGAACTTTGGTGAAGCATTAATCAAAGTACAGTGCCGGACCCAGCCGAAGGGAGCTACAGGAGTTGAGTGTCCAACGCCCAACAACAGTCACAACTTCCTAGAACAAAACAGCCCAACAAAGCAAAACACTAGAGACGGCTCTTAGTAACAAACATTTGCAGCACAAGCTTGCCTGTGCTTTAGTTTCTATTTTTTACATATTGTTGTGCCAAGTCGGCCGTGAGTAAAAGTTAACTCCCATACCGTTGTACATGATAACTTGCTTGAGGGATTTTCCATTGATGATCCACTCAAAGTTTTTTTTCTCTGACCAAATCTCATGTCCTTTAGATTTACTATAACGCATTGTTTATTCAAGGCTGAATACTTGAATACCACGTCAAGTGCATAATTCAGGCCAATTTGTGTCATTTTGAGTTTTATTGCACGGTGCTCCAGTGAACACTGGTATAGGGCGACCCACTAGTTGGTGGATGTGAAACCACCTAATTTAGCGATGCTGACAAATTTTGCAATATACAAGTTAAAAAGGAGGTGTGCCAAGAGGCACCCCGCTGAACAGTTTTGCCTGCCGGAACAGGCCTTGAACAAAGTCACATAGAACCCAGGCACATTTTCACTCAGTTATCAGAGTATGAGGTTTGATCATAGACCAAAAGTGATGGATTGATTCCCTGACTGACTAGCTTAGTCTGAACTGCAGAGAAGCAGACATTCAAAGTTGGAAGGGTTAAGTGTGGAGCAGGGCATTTGTGTGTGTGGTTGGCATGGGTGGTTGGCGCTGTGTTTGGGCAAGGGTCACGAGGTGAAGGTCTGTTTTCAAAACATGTTCCTGATTCTTTGTTGTTTTTAACCCTTGTCATAGGTTCCCCTGTCTTGTTAGACTTGCCCTGGTCCCTCATAACCCCTCCTCCCAACACCAACTTTAATATATTATTTCGGAAATGCTATCCTATAAGTGATGCTATGCGGAGTTACATTTTTATTTGTCTGTTATGCTATGTTGCACAATGATTACCTATGCGCTTGTACTATGTTACCTATGCCTTCTTTGTTATGTCCTGCCCCGATTTGAAATGCTATGCTTTCTTATTTCTGAGTATGTTACACTATGTTATGTTGTACACCACCATGTCATGTTTAACTCATGTCATGTTGGTCTGTTAGAATGCAGGTGTTTTGCCACCAAATGCTAGAATACAATTGTACTTTTTGATGTGAACTTTCCT
Organism: Ambystoma mexicanum; assembly: GCF_040938575.1. Taxonomy (NCBI): domain Eukaryota; kingdom Metazoa; phylum Chordata; class Amphibia; order Caudata; family Ambystomatidae; genus Ambystoma; species Ambystoma mexicanum. The sequence continues at coordinate 1,030,490,454 of NC_090924.1, forward strand.
GTTGGGCTTCCACATTTTCCCTCACTACATCTACACCTAACGCTATTACACATTTCTGTTTTCCCGAGTTTGATGTTGTAACCGAATTGCATTTTTAGGTTTTAAATTTGTATATATATTTATTTATCCCCTCTAATTTATTTGACATAACGCTGGTTAGGTGTGGTTGGAACATGGTTTACTCACTGTCAGAGACAGCTAATGAAGATACCTAAAAGGGGAAGGGCGCTGGTGTCGGTCAGCTGCTTGGTCATCCTTAACCAGTACAAGTTACTGAAAGCCCTGTAACCGCAGTGGCCATTGGAGAATGTTAAACTGGTGAGAGATTTGTGAATGATGTAATAAAAGGGATCAAGTGTTGCTTGAAACCTGCATAGTACATTGAACGTGTTTTCAGTTGTATGCTGCAAGTGGAACTGCCTACACTGGGGAGAGATTTGTTGAAGGAAGCTTTTAAGTGCATGCTTTGTTTACATGCTGCTTGTGCAGTATGCAACCACACAGGGTTAAAAGGTGACACTGCACAATCTGACACCAGTAATACATGGCTAAACACAGAGATATTTTCTGTGACCACAGAAAATGATGCAATGTCACCTTCCTTCCACCTCAGGCTAGATTAGCGGATACAGATAAAGAGCTCGACCAGCAACAGAGAGGAGAATCAGCCAATCTCCTTAAGAAATTGGCAAAACAGTTTGTGAGTGCATAGGATCAGACATTTCCTAGTAGCTAGAACTGATTCAGGGCTACAGTTGTAGGAGGTTACATGGAAGAGCTCCTTTAGTCTCACCTACTTAGTGCATTGACTTCCTTCGACCTACGTGCTGCATTGAAATGTATTCACATTCCTTTGTGAAGGGAGTAGGTTGTTCCATGGTGCATGGCTAAACACTAACAAATATTTAGCGAGACAGCTATTCTTATGTGTGCAGGTTTGCCACCAGTTTAGTGTACGTACCACGGCATTGCACAAGGCTATGGCACCAGATACCAGCAATTGGTGTACAGGAGTGTAATAGTACAGTCTTTAAACATTGGAACTACAAGGTTGTAGTACCATAGGATGTTAATTTCTGTAATATGCAATCTGGCAATAACATAGGCCCACAGCTGTCCATTGCCACACACAGTGTGTAGCTGGTGCTGTGCTGTCTGGTACAGTAACTCACCTGCAGACATTCTACCTGAATACAGTGTTTGTGTAGGTAAAGCACAGGGTTGTAAATCTGTTCTTCTTTTTCACAGGCTTTTGCAGTGAAATGATATTTTTCACCAATGGAGTTAACACCAATGATCATGTGACGGACCTCCCATATATTCTAGAGATTAGATCCAAAGTACTAACAGCTATATCAGAGGCACGAATCATACATGCCAAGTATGGCACATTTTCCTGCACATCTTTATTGACCTTCTATTCCCAGAAAGTCGGGCCAATAGTACTTTATGGGGCTGAAACTAAGTCATGGAAATCCGAATCATTCTGGATCAAGCTTGAAGCGTTATTTTGGAGGTGTGTTCTGTCACTTCCAAAAGGACAACAATTACCTATAATAAGGCACGAGTTAGTGCTTCAGTCACTGCACAGTATTTATGTATGGAAACTGTGCACACTTTATAGAAAATGCGTGTCAGTTTCTAACACCAACACACTGCTACAAATACTCTCAATGTATATAAGAACCTCGAAACATTCATTTGTCTTGACATGGAAGGTGGAATTAAATAAGGTCCTAGTAACAGCTGGCATTTCGATTGACTTGCTTGTAGCTAACCGAATGCGTGCCAAGAAAAAATGAATACAGCAAGACTGGATCAACACGCGTCAAGCATGACTAAATTACCCTGACTTCGAGAACAATCCATTTGATCATAAAATACCCAGCACCCCTGAATCCTATTTGCTAAGATGTCCTTCCTCATTGCATAGAAATGCCTTTTTGCGTTTTAGATTCAATCTTTGGCCAACCAATGAATTATTATTCTGTCGCTTTTGTAGAATACCAAATCAATCGGAAACCGTGAAGCATTTATTCATAGAATGTTCGTCACTTAGTGATAAACGAACTCAGTATTTGAAAAAAATACTTCAAACAATTAAAGATCTTGAATTCAGATGTATTGTGGCATGAACATTTCTTCAAAAAAGACTGGTGATTAGAATTGTCATTGTCAAGTTTTTATTCTCTTTACAGTTACATTGAATATGACATTTTTACATTACATAATTAATTGTGTAAATGATGTTCCAATTATGCAGACCAATGTTCCCACTATGAATAGGCAGACGGGAGCTGATTGTGGATTTAGGTTCACACAGTTTCTTTTATTGGAGAAAGGAGGGGCCAGACCACAGTATATTCCATGGCCACAAATGGATAAGGATAATTTAAGATGCAAACTTCCCATCTTAACGGCGGGTGCCGGGAAATGGATTTATAAGCTAGAAAAGATGACAGGAGGAAATACTTTAGCAATAGGGGACATTAAGGGTCTCCTAGCAGCCATTCTCAGTGAAAGAGCTGATGATAGTTGAAAGAGAGCAGGCTATTCCAGTGTTACAGCACAGGACACAGCGCACGATGGAGCGCCATTTAATAATTGTAGAGCAGATGTCTGCAGGGCACTCAGGGTACAGTATCCTGATAAGTCAGATGTGGGTGCAATTATGGCATGCAAGATGAAATATGATGAATATCCACTTGCTTACTTTCAAAGTATTCAGGAACGGTGGACTCTTGAAACGAGGGGGCCGCCGGGAAAATCAGTGGCAGTATTCTACCACATTTTGTGTCAGGGATTGACAGAACAGAGACAGCTAAAGAAATTAGTGGGAATGGAAGCCGAGCCATGGGCAGAAGTACAGTTGACTATAGTGCATCATTGCTGGCTGTTGCAAGAGAGAAATAAGAAGAGGGAAGATGCTAGAAAACTCGAGGAAGCCAAGTTAGTTCAGAAGAAATTGTCAAAGTACGCCATAGAAGAGGCAGTACTGACAATCGGAGAAGGATTGGGAATGCAGCAACCAGTGGGTGCATCGCAGGTGAATAATCAATGCCAAATGGATCAAGGAGGGAATGGGTTTATGCCGCGAGGCAGAGGAATGGGATAAAGAGGAAGCGGTGGTTTTCAAAATAACCAAGGTGGATTTCAGAATATGCAGAATGATAATCAAAATGTGCAAGGAGGATTTAATCAAGGAGGGCTAGTCAGAAGAGCTCCTCCTGTTTGTTTGACAAGTGGAATGACAGGGCACATTGTGCGAATATGTGGAAGCCAAGGGTATGTACAGAGTAGGGGTGTCACTGTATTAGTTTTATGACAGTACGATAACCTTCTTGCCAAATGATAGTATATCATGGTTATCGCGGTATAGCAGGTGGAGTTAACTAATCTTAACAAATATTTTCTAAACGGTCATAAATTATCAGGTTTATCAACACAAACAAAATCAGGCACCCAGGGCCAGAATTGGGTTTTCAACATACTTTCCACTGAAATGCCACCCCTTGCTTCCACCAAACACAAACACACGTGTGGAGAGGAGGAGGAGTGGGGGTGGGGAGCCCTGCTGCGACTGGCAAAGTAAACTGAATAGCTTTTCTTAAGTGGTCATTTAGGCTTTTAGCTCCCGCACTGGCTACTGATGAAGATGAACATGTTGCCATCTTGATAACCTGCATGCCACAGATCAATGGAGGCTGATGGTAGTATACGCTTGTGCGCATACACACACACATGCACACGCACTCTCTCTTTACGTTACAGCCTTTAGTTTACTTGCAGGCCAAAAGGTGTTCAGTAATGACGGACATGTTACCCTTTGGTATGGCAGCAGGGAATACCCACAGAGATTAGTTAATTTTGCAGAGTGACTTATATGTAAATTCAATGATAGAGCCAGGGAAATCCCCCATTGTCATACGTTTAGCAAACATTATCCATTATAAATATATAAACCCCAAAGCCGCCAACCCAAAATAAACCTTTTTCTTTCTTGGTACTGTATTTATTCTTCCTACTGCTAACATATTTATTTTGTGTCAGGCACGTGTGGTTTATGGAATGGCATTAAAAACTGCTCCATCTGAAACTACTTTGCAGATGGCACATCCAACAGTGCAAGACCAATACTGCGCAGTACTTGCTTACTGCAGCCTTTACAAATCAGATTGGAAAGCACACTTAACGGTATAAACGGTATACCGGTATCAACAATGTGACGGTTATTATTGTTCAATTAAGTGGTTCACGGTATCTTTAACGGTATACCGTTATACCGTTACATCCCTAGTACAGAGTAGGCAATTCTCAAGAGGGGGGGCCAGCTTATCCTCCAGCATATAGCTCACAGGCCAGGGACTGGTTGGCCCAAGATCAGACAGTGTATCAAGCACAAACGCTGCAAATGCAACAGGCTTTGCAGCCACAGCAGGCACCATTGAATCCGCTGCAAGGGCAGTCACAGCATGCACCCATGCAGATACAGCAGAATGCAAACACGGGACAGCTATTGACACCTAGAGTAGGGGGTATCACTATGGTGGGAGGAAGTCCTTTTACAGGTACAGGGATAAGTGTGTACCCACAATAGGAAAGCTAGCTGGGTGACTGGATGTGTTCAGTACTATCAGTGACACCAGACCCCAACAGGAACCAAGGGTTGATGTGACCATAGGAGGCAAATCTTTTTCTTTTTAGTAGACACTTGGGCTAGTCGTTCATGTATACAAGAGGGAAAATACCCAATGTCGGGAAATGGCACGAATGTGCAAGGTTTCTCTGGAGCTACAAGCAGAAAATTCCCCATTGAGCCCAATGGGGAATGGGGCATTCCAGAATGGGCGCAATGGGGAATGGGGATTAACATTACCGCCAAACAGGTGATCCAGCGCAATTAGTGCCGGGGAGTTCGGCGGAAGGGCTAATACCGCTGGCGGTAAGAACGCCAAAATTCCCCATTGAGCCCAATGGGGAATGGGGCATTCCCAAATGGGCTCAATGGGGAATGGGGATTAACATTACCGCCGAACTTGTGATCCGGCACTATTAGCGCTGGGGAGTTCGGCGGTAGGGCTAATACCGCCAGCTGTAATACCGCCGCCGGTAACGCCCAAGTCGTGATGAGGCCCATAGTGTGTTCCACTCCAGGATACATTATATGAACATAGCCAAATTTATATTGGCATTTACAGGGCAAATGGCTCTGCAAGGGATGCCACTGGAGCCAGATGTTTTTCTTTATGTGATACGCATTTTGTTGACATGGCTACCCGGTTTAATGGGAAAATTATGGGAATACCTGATGAGTTTTTTTTTCAGGCCACAGATGCCTATGGACGAAGAGGGGGGACAAATTATTCCCCCAGGGTTAGATGCAACTATAGTGCGAGGAGAATTGGCCATGCTCGAAGGAACAGATGATGAGGGCAGGCCATGGAGAACAGTGATTGCCATTGGGGAACGGTATAGATTGACTGACGTCACAGACAAAGATATGTTCAGGGATGATCCATCAGATGATGAAGTGATATTCGAGATGAGTATTACAAATTGGATCAGAATAGAGAAGAGAAAAATCCCACAGCGAATGATGATAGTGGGGCAGTGCCCAGCATTTTTTGATGAAGATTTGGAAAAGGTGCCAAACACTTTATGGACTACAGGCCCCTATGACGTAGGCCTGTTGATGGGGATAGGGGAGGTTAAGATTAAATTGAATCCAGGAGCAATTTTACCTCGAGCAAGGAAGTATCTCATGTCTCGAGAGGTGGATGAGGGTATTTTTAAGACTATATCAGCCCTGATGGAACAAGGTATTTTAGTGACAGAGTCACCGTGTAATACTGCGGTGTACCCTGTGAAAAAATCGAAGGGAGAGTCATGGAGATTTATACAGGACATGAGACCGATTAGCCAGATTGTAAATGCAGAGTTTCCTTTAGTTCCAAATCCGGCGATGATACTATGTAGTATCCCAGCAGAAGCACGATATTTCATGGTGATTGACTTGAAAAATGCGTTCTCAATCCCATTGAATAAGGACTCCCAAGACTTGACATCATTTATGTTTCGTCACACTAAGTTGAAAAGTACTTGTTTGCCCTGAAGGTATTGTGAGTCTCCATCGATCTTTAACAGGGTCCTGCAAATGGACCTAGGTAATATTAATTTGAAAAGTGTTGTGCTGCAATACGTAGATGACATTTTACATTGTAGCACAACAGAAGAAGAGTGCAGGCAAGACTAGATTCAGTTAATGACTATTCTGGCAGACAAGGACTATAAGGTAGACAAAAGGCCTCATCACGAGTCTGTTGGTAACCCTTAAATGCGGCGGTAGCGCTATTACCACCACATTAAGGGTCTGCCAGATCATGGGATTGGCGTATTTGCCCCAGCTGTAAACTGGGGGCAAATTCTGCCACAATTTTGCCGATTTTCAGCACTATTACCGCTGGCACTATTACCGCCGGCGCTAATAGTGTGAAAATTCCCCATTGGGCCCAATGGGGAATGGGGAATTCCCGAATGGGCCCAATGGGGAATGGGGATTTACCGTTCCACCAAACCCATGATAAGGCGCTAATAGCGCCAGGGGGTTTGGCGGTAGGGCTAATAGCCTCGGGGTTAGCGCCCAACTCGTGATGAGGCCCAAAGAAAAGTTGCAATATTGTCAAGGAGAGGTGTTGTACATAGGTCAGTTGATTTCACATGAGGGTAAAAAGGTCACACCTGAAAGAGCGGAAGCGATTATGAAAACAGCGAAACCGCACACGATAAAGCAAATGCAGCAGTTTTTGGGATTATGCAATTATGTTAGAGTGTCGGTATTTGATTATAGTTCATACACATGACCCCCTTTTGCAGGCTCTGAAGAAAGCACAAGTGAGTAAGGATAGAATAGAATGGACTGAGGAAATGGAGGGAGGTTTGAAAAATTGAGGAAAGCAATTTGTACAGCTCCAGTATTAGGGATTCCTAACTATGCTGAGGAGTTTTTTTTTTTTTTCACACACAAATGGGATAGTCATGACGACAGTGCTCACGCAGAGAACTACATTGGGTTACAAACCCCAGGCATATTATAGTGGGATTTTAGATCCCGTTATGAAAGGGCACTTTCCTTGCAAACAATTGCTGAAGTTTACCAGTATTGTGATGGGATATTCTATGTTGAGCATTCTTTGTTTGCCGTTTTGAAAAAACCTAAGGGTACATTAGAGTCTCAGATGGCTTCTGCATATGAGGTAGTTATATCGAATCCAGCCATCAAGATAGTCAGGTGTAAAATAGTGAATCCTGCCACGTTTGTAGCTGAGCATATGGCAAAGGATGAGCATGTGCATGATTGTGCTAATTACGTAGAGTTCTATGACGACATCACATGCAGAAAACAAAATGCGCTACCGGGTGGGGAGATACTCTTTATTGATGGGTCTTCAAAAATGTATCAAACTGATGGGGAAAGGCATTCCGGTTCAGCTTTGGTAAGGCACAGAGCCAAGGGGGAATTTGAAGTGGTATCAAGTGCAAGACTACCGTCTCACTTTTAAGCACAAGCAGCAAAATTGGTGGCACTTATTGTCGCGCTCGAAAAACATGAAGGACAGGAAGTGACGGTTTACAGTGACTCCGCCTATGTGACATCAACTGTGCACGCAGGGTTAGCATGTTGGAAAAGGAGGGGCTACCTCTGAGCAGAAAGCACTCCAGTGCAACACGCAGCATTATTGGACAGGCTTATCAAGGCACTACAACTGCCAGTAGCCATTGCAATCGTCAAATGCGCAGCACATACGAAGCAAACTGACTGTATCTCTCGCTGGAACAAAGCTACAGATGAAGAGGGCAAAAGGGTTGCATATTCACCAGATATATCAAGTTTTGATACTCCAGATGTAAAGGAAAAAGTAGTCACAATTATGATTGTAAATGAAGGGTTTAATCATTTATCGAGAACACAGTTGATGGAAGTTCAAGGCAGTACACCACGGAAGAGCCAGAATTGTGGAAACGAAGGGGGTGTTCTTTATCCCCCTCTGAAGCATTGTGGAGACAGGACAGTACTGGAAAGCCGGTGATGCCTGTAGCCTTGTTGTAGGTAGAACCTGAACAGCTGCACTACCCCATGCATGTAACTAAGGAGAGTTTCAGTGCAGCTATTGCGGAGGACTTGTTCATACCGAACCTGTTAGAACACATTGCAGTTTATGTAGTAAATTGCATCATATGTCAAAAGTCTACTGCGGGTGACACACTACGAATAATCAGAGGGGTGATTCCTTGACCGAATGGTCCTTTTCAGCATTTACATATTGACTATGTTGATATGCTGCAAGTATGTAGTGGATACAGTTAGTAGTGGTGGCGTGTCCCTTTTCAAGATGGATTGAAGCAGGTCCATGTACACACCTTGATGCCACTTGCACAGCAAAGTTTTTAGTTCAAGAAGTTTTTCCTAGATGGGGAATATGGGAGGTGCTGAGATATGACAATGGGCCCAATTTTGTTAATGAAGTATTTGAACAGATTAGCCTACTGCTTAGTTTAAAACACAAGTTTTCTTCTGCTCATCACCTGCAAGTGAACGAAATATGTGAGAGATTGAATGGTCTCCTTAAAGTGAGAATTGCAACATTGAGATTGACACTGAAGAAGGGATGGCTGTGTTGCCTGCCCCTTGCATTATGTGCATTAAGGAATCAGCCTGGGTCGGACCACCACCTTACACCCCACGAGTTAATGACAGGAAGGAGAATGAGAATGTCTTTAGCTCCTCAATCGAGGAGCAGAAGTGATGCCCAGAAGACTGCAGAAATGTTAGGAAATGAGTTACATGCTTATTTGACATGTGTGACCGCTATCATCTCTGTCATTTCAGATCAATTCAAGCTTAAGTGGTGTCGATCTCAGGACACAGATGAAGACCATTCAGCAACCAGACTGCAAGAACTATTTCTTGTACCTAAATTATTTATTGGAGATTCAGTCTTAGTGCACAACTTCACAAGGAAGTGGCACGAGCCCCGTTTTAGTGGTCCCTATATTGTTGAGAATGTTACTCCTTTAGCAGTAAAAGTCCAAGAAAGACGCGCATGGATACACTTGAGCGACGTAAAGCCCTACACTGGTGAGACTGACGCACCCCCACCCATTGATTCAGAAGCAAGACAAGAAGATGGAAGGTCAGCACGTGCAGATTTCGATTGATGATGAGAAAGAAGGACACTAAGGTTGCTGATTAAATAAATGTAAGTGTGCATTTGGACAGTGACTCACCCCGGACACTCTTTATAGATATTATAGCAGGAGTGCAAAAGCAAAGTTCTCGAGTCACAGGAATCTTTGAATTGGACTTTAGAAAGCATAGATGGGCTAAAAATGCTGAATCTAGAATTTGAGATTGACGGCTGGAAGAGTGAACAGTTTCCAGATTTGTCCCCCACTGAGTTTCTCTTTGGTTAATCTCATGGTCATGTCAGGTGCTGACACCCTTAGGCTCCTTCTCGGTGTTTTCATATTTATACTCAGGGCTTATCCTGCTCTTGTTGGGTGCAGTACTGATATACATACATTTTTGCGTAATCCTAGGAATGGCCCTGCGATCAGGAGTTTATTCTTGGCACTAATTGAGCAGATCTTGCAATTGCCTGATCATTTGACAAGGTTGCCTGATTAAAAAGGTTCTTTCCTTCCTTAAAGTAGTACACAGGCACAACGTGGACTGCCAAGAATGGTGCAGTTCCAGGAAATGAGCAAACTCAACAACGTGTGGGGAAACGCAAATGGTGGGGTCTTATGTATTGGTGAATAATATATGCGTGTTCAGCATTTATCATTGTTTTTCTGATTTTGTTGATCCATACTGTTTATTTTATTGGTCCAAGTAAGGTAGAAGTCCCTTTGATTCTTCCCACTCCAGTGGCTTATACAGAATTGTGTATTACTGAAAGAACAAGGCCATATGTGATTATCCCTAAACCAGTAACATGTGTAAGGTCACCAATTTCTCTGCCAGGTTTTATTATGAGTCCCCCTGTAGGAAGGATGATTACTGTTGTACCTCATGAGTAGTATGCACGCACCCTACTTGAAAGAGGGAGAAACAAAAGAAGCACAAGGGAAGATGATTATCAGTAAAATAATTATCTAGACAGCACAGCACATTTGGGGAATAACATGTGTATCAGTACATGAAAGATGTGGGAAAGAGAACGTCTAAGGAGAGTTGCTATGTTTGTGCACTCCTACCTTATGCTATGGGGAGTTCTAAGATATTTATAGCTATAGAAGTAGAAGTCCAGAAAGCTCATGGCCTGACGCACCTTGCACTCTGCCATGCGAGAGGTAAGTTCCAGGGTCGAACAGCATCCTTGGTATGGGTGACTGAATGGACAGCTCCAGAAGAAGATGATTGTGTGCAAGATCTAAAGACAGGAGAGAGACCACACACCAGAGACCATGTGATAAGATATGAACAGCCTGGGATGAAGGAAGCTGGAATCAGAGGGGAAATAAACAAAAAGCTCAATTGTCATGGAGAGAACTTTGAAGAAATACGAAGATGCAAAGGGGGGGCAGATGTAAATAAAGGGAACAGTACTTTCCCCAGATGGTTTATAGTTATATGCAGAGCAGTAACAGGACATCACAAGCCAGTTATAGATCATGTGGGTGCAAACCTCTTTGGCCGAAGCTTGCAAAATTGCTGGCATGGGTTGAGGATAGAGGAGGCCCGCTGCAGATAGTGCCTCTATCCAGTACATAACTATGTTTCAGAACTAAAGGCACCAGAAAAGTTGGAATGAATCAGCAGTGCGGAAGAATTTTTATCGATGTACCAGGCATGAAGGATGGCACAGTAGTGATAATGGACCACGACTGGACCTGCAGATCCAGAGCATACATGAAGTTGCCCTAGGACTGAGGAGGGCTATGTTATATAGTAATTGTTCATGTTCCAGCATTGGTGATTCCAAAGCGTAACCTGAAAATTGGAGAGTTTCCAAAACTACTTTTCAGCTAAATCGATAGAAGCTTGTAATGACATTGCGTATGAGCACAGGTTCTTCAGCCAGACTTCAGCAATAATTTTCATGCCAGGGATCCAGACGACGGCGAATGCCAAATGGTTACAGATAACCAGATGGGAGTTCCTGCAGACGATCAACACTACAATAATGGGATTCTATGCTATCAAGGAAGAGCTGAGAGCCATAAGACTGATGACCCTACAGAATAGATAAGTCTTGGACATGATTACAGCTATGGATGGAGATGTTTGTGCCAAAATCGGAGAATCATGTTATACATTCACACCTTCTCACGATGACGAGAATTGGACCTTGACAGAGGCGATAGAGATGCTGACAAACTTGCACATCAAGATAGAAGATGAAGTAGAAGATATTGCAGATGGCAGCTGGTTTGCATTGATCTTCTCATGGGTTCCACAGTGCATGATGAACATCTTCAAGTTCCTCTGAGCATTGTTGGTGATGATCATGTTCTGATTCTGTGTGATCAAGATAATAATCACATAGTGTATGAAGACAGCAAAGAAAGTAGTAGGAATGAAGATAATGATTAATGTTGAGTCTGGGTTTGGACCCAAAGAGCTGACAAACAAAGAAATCAAGAGATATATAGAAGCAAGCATTCTAGCACCCAAGGGAATGCAGTGCCTGTATCCAAGAAACCACAAGAAGTATGTGGGAATATGGATCTACTGCAGCCCGAATAAACAATGTCATCTCATGACCTGGAGTGTTGATGAACATGTAAAATCAGCAGCATCTCTGAAAGGAGTAATGAAGATATGAGGCCTCATTACGACCCAGGCGGAATGGGTTTAACAGTGCTGGTAAAGGTGCCGGAGCCGTTAAACCCATTCTGCCCTATTACGAGGTCCCCTTGCGGGACCCGCTCTGGACATCTGGTCAGACCAGACGTCCTTTGTGGGTCCCACGAGGGGACCAGGGAGCTAACAACGGGCCCGTTGTTAGCTCCCTCCCCATTCCCATTGAGCCCTATGGGGGCTAAAATGGGAATGGGCATGGGTATAATGAATGAGGAATTACCGGGTCTCCAAGGTTGGAATGGCCCAGTAATTCCTCATTCAAGGAACCTGGACCGAAGTTTGGAGGCAGCCCAGTGGCAAGGGTTGGGGCAGCCAGGAAACTGGTTATCTATTCGAGAAGATACAATGAACGTGAGAAGTGGGGCACTCTCCTGTTCAGGTGCAGCAGAAAGACACTGAGTGCCAAGTTTTATTCACTTTAATTGTATTAATTGCGAAGAAGGAGCTCAAAACACGGTCTCCTGTCACATGGTCAAGATAAAAATAGACTTTGGGCGAGCTACACCGAGACCTGAAGATAAGACTATGCTCAGACTCCCTTCTATTCTCAGACGCAGTGATACTTGCAAGGCCGAGTTCAAAGACTAACTCAAATGGCAGACAGTAGGAGTGATGGTGGATGATGGGCTCATTTTGTGGGGAGGCATGGTCAAGTCCAACCCTCCAGCACCTGTGGTACCGTTTGTGTGCTGCTAGCAAGTGGTATATTCCAGAAGGGTACAAGCTGCCAAACAATTGTAGATGGCCACAAATCAAAGAGCCATATAGTTTGAAAGCCAATGAAACGTAGTGTATTTCTTGACAGCGAAGATGACTTGCACTAAGGGTGGGCATAGCTGTCCACCTGACCTTAAAAATCCAATCACGATCCCATACCCCATAGAAAGTATACTCAGATGTTCCCCCGAAGACCAACCACAACCCCAAGTAGGTTTTCTTATTTTGCCACGTAGTCTGACATCACGTATGAAGTGTTTTTGCTATAAAAGAAAGCTGTTTTATTAAATGCATTGAGACCTTGCTGTGCGACATACGTTGATGTCTGTTGTACTCCCTGTTTTAGATATGTGTTAATAAAACAAAGAAAGATTTGCCAACTTCCTGAGTCAGTATGATTATTGATGTTTGAGTAAGATCTGCATCCCATCCATCCCAGACAGCGCTACCTCGTCTTAAAGGGCCTACGGGTTCAATGCAAAACCAAACTTCAACACATATTTGTAACAACTTGAGCAGGGAAGATGTGTGGTCAATTACCTAACTTTAAGGCTATGCTCAAATTCTGGCTGCGACTTAACCAAAGTGTATGATCCTGGGTAAATAATGTAATCTCGTTGTACCAAAATTAGGTGCCCCTAGTATAATCTATTCCAAAAAAGCCCAACTCATGGTTTAATAGATGGGCAGCACAGGGGGCAGGATCTGCCAAGGAGACATACACGCACATGTTTCTTGAAAAAAATAAGGCTGCATTTATTGAACGAAATTGCGTCATTCAAAAACAAAACAAAGCAAACTTGTAAAAAAAAATGACACCATCATGGACAATTGCATATTACAAACAGTATGTACCAGACAATGCCATAAAGTCCACCTCCTCCCTGACACAACACACCTGGAGCTATACCACGTGGCTAGAAATCCCTAAATCTTCCCCATCTGCCCCTGATCCAGCACCCCCACCCTGGCTCTCTCACCTGCATGCTAGCACTCCCTCAGACCCTCAACTCAATGAATCTGTGCTGCAAAAATAAATACAATTTTGTGCTTCAAAATATAATTTTGTAAGAAATAAAATGTCCTATTACTTGCTTCAGTATTCTGCAGGGTGTCTGTCTTTCAAAACAAGTTGGCGGAATTGCAATCACCTGCTCCATTGCCTGCTTTGAGTAGCCGCAGTGTTCAAAGAGGTATTGTTGAGTGTAGTTGATACTACTTTTGCGATACTACTCCTGAGCTACAGTAAGTGATTTACGAAACACTCAATTTGGCTTAGTTGATTAGAAAGATAAGGTGTTTTGGATTATGCGAGATAATGTGACCACACCAGTAACATTAATATAAACAATTGCAGGTATTATTTAATGTTTTGAGTAGTGCTGATTTATTTAATATTGTGATATATAGAACAGCATTAACAGTTACTGTTTCTGCACTGTGTTTCAGGTGGCTATTTACACCCGAAGTAAAAGCTCCATCTCGACAGCGTGTTATTAAGAACTTGATTATCCTGAAAAGAGCCTTTTATGAAAACTAGCCTAATACTAAGAAATCCGTCCCCTCAAGAAGTTCTACCAATAGTACAAATATATACGGAAGAACGAAACATGTTGTGCGCATTTGTACTGTACCTATAGGACAGACGTAGTAATTAGGCATTGGTTGTTAGAGAGAACTACATTTTAGTAATTTTACAGTATTTTTGTAGTTTTACAGTATATTGAAAACCTCAACAGCATGACACGATTTTTCCATGAAGAAGTGTCCTTAATTAATTCAGTGATTGTGTGTTGGTTGGCAGACACTTTTGAGCTGAAGCTCTTGTTGTTTTTTTTCCTTTAACTTTTAACCATACAATATTGCCTGAACTTGTGAAATTATATTTTGCACATGTCACTTTCATGGGTTGCACAAGTCACATGGCATTGAAGAATATTGCTCCACTCTGATATAAAATATACATTTTGTATGTGTTTTAACCGCATATATTAATAAAATATTTCTATAAAACACTGCTCTCTCGAGAGTCATTATAAATCATTGGGCCTCATTACGAGGAGGATGGCAAGGGGTTAACGGTGCCGGTAAAGGTGCTGGAGCCGTTAACCCCTTACCGCCCCATTACAAGGTCCGCTCGTAAATGACTTTCATGTGCTTTTGGAAGAATTATTATTTATTTCAGACTCAGGAGCAGGGGCACACCAGAAAGGAACGCCGTCGTAGCAGGAATCGCTCTGGTGGAGTGGGCTTTCGGATGGCCCGGCAGAGGCTGGTTAGCCAGCCTGGTTTTACCAGACGTCCTTAGCGGGTCCCGCGAGCGGCCCAGCATGCTAACAACTGGCCCGTCATTAACGGGCCCGTTGTTAGCATGCTCCCCATTCCCTATGGGGGCACAAATGGGAATGGGGATGGACCGGGTCCGGGTTCCCTGAATCGGGAAATACCGGGCCCTCCATGGTCGGAATGGCCCGGTATTTCCCCATTCCGGGAACCTGGACCTGGTCACCCGGTCCTTAAAAAGGGCATGGCTACACTCGTAATGAGGCCCATTGTATTACACAAGGAAATGGATATATATGCTAATTCCCTCCCATGTTTGGTATGAGATTTAAGCCACATACACAGTGCAGAGTAGTTTGGGTCTCAGTCTTTAGACTAGACTGTATATTCCAGGTTGACCCACTCTACCTCTATTCTCCTGGCGTCTCTCCTTAGTTTTATATTGTTGAGCGTGTACCATCTGAAATTGAATAAGTACTGGGAGCCTCATTGCTCAGCTATCACAAAGGAGGAGGTACTTTTCTCAGTTCTTCCCAGCCAGGCCAAGATGGCATGGTGATGGTAGGTGGGAGTGGTGAGAGTTCGGAATGGTGGTTAGAGGGAGCTGATGGAAGGTGACTGGGGGTGAAAAGTGAAGGAGCAGTGGGTAGAATAGAAAAGGGAGAGCAGATGGGATGGTAAGGCAAGATGGGTACATTGATATTGCCACACTATTTAGCTTGCTTCTCTTTCTCTCGGTACTGTTTTGATAGATCATTTATAGCATTATGTTGAAAAAAGATACACATCTTTGTTCTTAGAGCATGAATAATTGGGATTCACCTCTCAGGCTCTTGTTCAGGGGTCTGCACTAGAGACAGTGTTTCTATGTCATGCTTTGGCAATAACTTTCCTTATGGAGAAGGAGGGAGTGGATGGAAGCTAAAGCGAGTTGCAAATGGAAAGTCAAAGTGCTGTGGTAGTTTATGGAAGGCAACAATGGAGAAGATGGAAGAGAGGAGCAGAAGACTTCGGAAAGTGAACTTGAGAGCTTGTGTTTATGGAAGGGATGAGCAGATGGGCAAATCCTGGGCAAATCACTTTACATCATGAAAAACCCTTACATTTGGATCATTTGTCACACTTGTAGCAGCAATTGACTACTACCACCCTAAGCTTCAACCCATGCACAGCCTACACAGGGCCCTCTGTCAATCTAGCCCATGAAGCCCTTTGCCTTAAACATGATGCGCAGTGCAATCCTAACAAGCATCCTGATCAGACATTCAAGTAGTTTAAGGGGTAGGTGTCTTGCCCCGGGTCCTAAACACCTGGGTTTAAATCCAGGCTTCTGCACCTTTTAAAGCAAACCAGACTAAACCAGTTGTTGAGTGCAAATTGAATTTTTCCAGATTCTGTAAAACATTTTTTGATGGATTTGGGAAATCTGGATTGATGTGCTTAGGGTACTCCAACACTAACTCTCAATGAAGTTTGGGCCCTCCTGATTACAAACCTAGCACATACAGATCAAAATTCCTGAGCCGGGCCTGCTTTGTACTAGGTTTCTTTTTTATCGGAGACCATCTGCAGAGCTTGCTTTCAACCACTGGCCCATGACTGTATCTGTGATAAACATGTGTGCATGCTCGTGTTCTATCCTCCCCTGTCCATCCGATCCCACGGACGGACCTACATTTGCATTCTAAATATGTGTGACTTCTGTTTCACGTCACAATCTGCTTTCCTGATCCCGCTAAAAATTACCCATGCCCCAGGTATCACATTTGAAAGCAGACATTTTATCTAAGTCATGTTTCAGCCCACTTCACTAAATCGCGAGACCCATATGTCCGTCCATATGTTTCTCTCCATTGCTGCTTGACTTTCACACTTTTTGTCTGCCCGCGATCAATCACGCTATGCTGGCACGCACTTGGGGGATGAGATGCTGAGGGTGGGGAAGGGATAATGAGTCATGGCAAGTCAGGAAGAGATATATAATGGGAACAAGGAGGGGAGGAAGACATTCAGAGAGGTACGAAAAGGGATGAGCAAAGTGAAAGGGCTAATGAATACATGCCGTAGTCAGCATGCAAGATTAATGAATGAGGTCGGACCAGGAAATCTGGAAAAACGTCCAGGGGTCTACAGGGTGACACTCTTGCTGGTAGAGTGTGACAAATATGACCCATCTACTGTTCCACTGCCTACGCCTCCTATCCAGGATCATCATCAAAACTACCTGCATCCCATCTAAGGCAACTACAGCCCACACACTTGCCTAGCTAGCTACCACACGTGCAGGCTTAGGTGGGAGGCTCTCCTCTAGAAGCCAGACAATCTTGAGGCTCGATACAAAAACGAGACGCAAACACAAACCAAGAAACAGGGCCTTCTTTTGCCATGCCCCAGTCTACAGGAACACCATCTCGGTCGCAATCAGCAATGCTCCAAGGCTCCTGCAGTTCAGAAAAGAATTCAAGAACCTACTTTTCAGGGGATACCGAGAAGTAGCAGGACCCAAGTGACCCCTAGGTATATACCACCTCTGCATTATGTAATATCCAAGCTTCTATAACCTGTAACCTTTATTTTCACTAACCTCTTCTAATCTCCAATTGCTAATATTCTGTTGCTTCCTAGCTCGGTTTGTGCTATATACACACACAATTAGCACCGGGAGGGTGGTTGGGGGTGAACAACCATTCAGGTTCCTGGGATCGTGGGCTGAATACCAGATTCCAAGTAACCTGATGGCACTTCCCCACCCCGCTATCTTCCCCCAACCTTCCCTCCTTCTGGTCACTGTTACCTTCCTCCAACCCAACCCCCTCTACCCCACTCACCTTGTTATTTTGGTGGCGGCGCAACCGCTACCGCTGCTCCAGCCTCCCAGGTCACCATGGAAGAGGGGCTTGGCATGGAGCCCAGTCTTTCAGCTCTGCCGCGGTCCATCTTAGGTAAGTTTTTGCATGTGCATCCCGTTCATTCATGCAAAATAAATTGCTGTCAGCACCCAGGGTTTCCAGATTGGATACCTGGGGTGCTAATAGCAACACCACCTGATCCAGCCCCCCACCCCCTGGATCCGGTGGTAATGGCACTGGGGCCCATCGTTAAGGCCCTTACTGTGCTCAGGCCTGTAACCTGGGCACCTGGGCACCGGGATGTTACCACCCAATCCGGCCCTCCCCCCCCCCAGATCGGGTGTTATTGCTTAATTATAAATGCATATATGAGGTACACAGTCTGGATTCAATTTTCTTGTTAAGCACCAACATCAATGTTATGGATTACCAGTTACTGTCATGGTCTGACCAGACATAATCCACTTTTCCAGAAACAATGAACACAAACCATCAAGAATGCAGTCAATGCCCACTTCACCCTCCCCGCCGGCTGTAAGACATTAGTGACATCAAGCTAGAGGCCTTCAGCAGAGCCTTCCCTGACATAGAACTATTTCCTCGCTGCCTGTCGACTTTAATAAGCAATTGGAAATAGCACGACACATGCCTTTGATGTCCTAGACCACTCAAATGCCACTGTCACACCCGAGGACAGCAAAAGTAAACTTTACACACTGAAACAGTGTAGCAGAGCCCTTACGAGGAGCTTCCTTGAGTCCACCCAGAGATCATGTTGCATACATTTCTGAAACTGGTGATGCAAATCCATAAATGAGTCTGATACCAAAACAAGTACTCTACACGTGAAATATTCCCTCGCCGCTGTGATAATGTGATGATAGCACTGACCCATAAGCCATCTGTCTTCAAACCAAAGAGAGAATGCCTCCAGTGTTTCAGAGAATCACTACTGCCTCCTCTCTCTCTCGACCATCACGCTTCCTCCTTGTCTGGCCTAACGCTCCAAGGTTGCCTCGGACACAGAACTTTTGGATGTGAAGTCCTGATAGTCAAGGTCCGCTCTACAGCCACAGTCTTTGAAGAAGTGCAATCTTTGTAAGTCCATTCATAACCATCCTCACCAATGCTTCACGCCACACTGGGACATTCCCATAGACTTTATCGCTCAGACCAATGGTCAAGCAAACGACAGTCAAACCTGAAATCTCGAATATGTTCCAAACTCCTTTTAGGCCTCTCTGTAAACCAAAAGATCTTGAAACAGTAGTCCCAGTCAAGTCTACTGTGAGTAAAATTCCTAGTTAATGGCTGTCATGATAGATTACATCTGAGAAAATGTCTTTTCAAGAAAGCCTTAGCTGCATAGAAATCAGGCAATCATCCTGGTCTCTGGTGGATTTTTCTGAACTCCACCATTTCTTCGCAGACCAGTTTATTCGAGGCCCATTTGGACGTACGTTTTTTTAAACCAAATTTTACTGCAAATGTAGATGGTGGGTTGAGTTTAGGAATTTTGAAAGGTGGGGGGTTCCCACTGCATTTTTTGCAGTGAAATGTGGAAAAAACTAAATTCGACCAAATGTGCCTGGAACAAAGTGCTGCGAGGAAACCTTATAGATCCGATTGTTCCAGTATATCCCCTTCCTGTATTGATGCAATGATGCTGCTCTATTGCACTTGTTGTTTTTGGACGTGCTTTGTTCTGCCTCCCACTTACTCAGCACTTCCCCATGTCGACGCGCTTGCTCCTTGCAAGCACACCTTAGACTTATTGATATGAATTGTCCAAGTCTTTTAGGGTCACAGCCCTCGTTACCCTCTCACATCTCTTTCCCCTGGGGTTACTGTGAAGTGACTGTGAAAGTATAAATACACTCTGATCCCTTCACCAGACCGTACACTCCATATGGACTCTTTGCTCGCCCACGAGTCGCACTCCTGTTCAATCGGCCAAGCCGCGGCATGTTGTGCATGGCAACAAATATATAACCTATAACGCAATAAATGATCAACATGGGTGGCAGGAATGAAGCAGGCCCCCTGCGAGGCTGTCCAGATATTAGCACCAGACACTTACAGGCCGATTCATGGAATCAACGTGCGCCGAAAAAACGGCGCACGCGTGCGAAAACGTGCGATTCGCAGTGAAATAGCGGAAATCGCAGTGCAAGTGCGATTATCGCAGTGCAAGTGCGATTCTCGCACAGAAAACATCGCACATCTATTCATGGAAGTCTGTGCACGCGCGAAATGTGGGATGTGCGCTGAAAAAGTGCACGGCGCACGCTGGCGCACAGGTCATCGAACGCCGTGCGATAAGGTCACAGCGAATTCGCACATAGCATGGCGCACATAACAAAAGTAGGCGTAACACGGGGCGTCACACGCAGAATGGGGAACAACTCGTGAAAATGTGGGCGTCACGGGGGAAGTACAGGAGGCAAGTGCGCAGAACGCCCACACGCTCGCCTACAACACGTATTCATGGAATCGAATAGGGAAAAACAGCGCACGGCCAAAGACGCGCACAGGCCCATACATGTCCGCCACACGAAAGCAGGCGGCAGCGTCCCTGCGCAGGAAAAAAATGTGCGCCAAAGTCCTACACACGCGAGAAGGCCCACACGCGATCGGGCCTGGGGGAGCGTGTGCGTGTATTTCAGGGGTGCGCGAGAAGTTTCTCACACGCGATTGGCCTGGGCGCGTGTATTTCAGGGGCTCCCGGGTGTTTTCACATGCGATCGGCCTGAGGGAGCGGGGTACGTGTATTCCAGGGGCTCACGGGTGTTTACACACGCGATCGGGCCTGGGGGAGCGTGTGCGTGTTTTTCAGAGGTGCGCGTGAAGTTCCACACGCGATTGGGCTGCGTGCGGGTATTTCAGGGGCTCGCGGGTGTTTTTACACGCGATCGGGCCTGGGGGAGCGGGGTACGTGTATTCCAGGGGCTCGCGGGTGTTTACACACACGATCGGGCCTGGGGGAGCGTGTGCGTGTATTTCAGGGGTGCGCGTGAAGTTCCACACGCGATTGGGCTGCGTGCGGGTATTTCAGGGGCTCGCGGGTGTTTTTACACGCAATCGGGCCTGGGTGAGCGGGGTACGTGTATTCCAGGAGCTCGCGGGTGTTTACACACGCGATCGGGCCTGGGGGAGCGTGTGCGTGTATTTCAGGGGTGCGCGTGAAGTTCCACACGCGATTGGGCTGCATGCGGGTATTTCAGGGGCTCGCGGGTGTTTTTACATGCGATCGGGCATGGGGGAGCGGGGTACGTGTATTCCAGGGGCTCGCGGGTGTTTTTACACGCGATCGGGCCTGGGGGAGCGGGGTACGTGTATTCCAGGGGTGCGTGTGAAGTTCCACACGCGATTGGCCTGGGCGCGTGTATTTTAGGGGTGCGCGTGAAGTCCCACACACGATTGGGCTGCGTGCAGGTATTTCAGGGGCTTGCGGGTGTTTTTACATGCGATCGGGCCTGGGGGAGCGGGGTACGTGTATTCCAGGGGCTCGCGGGTGTTTACACACGCGATCGGGCCTGGGGGAGCGTGTGCGTGTATTTCAGGGGTGCGCGTGAAGTTCCACACGCGATTGGGCTGTGTGCGGGTATTTCAGGGGCTCGCGGGTGTTTTTACACGCGATCGGGCCTGGGGGAGCGGGGTACGTGTATTCCAGGGGCTCGCGGGTGTTTTTACACGCGATCGGGCCTGGGGGAGCGGGGTACGTGTATTCCAGGGGTGCGTGTGAAGTTCCACACGCGATTGGCCTGGGCGCGTGTATTTTAGGGGTGCGCGTGAAGTCCCACACACGATTGGGCTGCGTGCAGGTATTTCAGGGGCTCGCGGGTGTTTTTACATGCGATCGGGCCTGGGGGAGCAGGGTACGTGTATTCCAGGGGCTCGCGGGTGTTTACACACGCGATCGGGCCTGGGGGAGCGTGTGCGTGTATTTCAGGGGTGCGCGTGAAGTTCCACAAGCGATTGGGCTGCGTGCGGGTATTTCAGGGGCTCGCGAGTGTTTTTACACGCGATCGGGCCTCGGGGAGCGGGGTACGTGTATTCCAGGGGTGCGTGTGAAGTTCCACACGCGATTGGCCTGGGCGCGGGTGTTTCAGGGGCTCGCGGGTGTTTTTACACGCGATCGGGCCTGCGGGAGCGTGTGCGTGTATTCCAGGGGTGCACGTGAAGTTTTTCACGCGATCGGGCCTGGGGGGGAGCGGGGTACCACTCACCGTCTGCCTTGCGTGTAGAAGAACGCGTAGCCAACACCCGCTGTGAAGTAATAGCGTGTGAACCCCAACGGATGGAAAACACACGCACCGCACGAAAAGCACGTACAGAGCAGTGTAAAGGCACGCGGGATCTCCAAGCCCTGCCAGGGCAACACCCGTGCGCGAAACGCCACAGACGCGCTTACGCTGTAAGGGCCTTTGGTCCAATGAAATCGCGTACGCGTGCTGACGCGCTTACGCGCTAAGGCTCTTTCCTCGAATTTCACGCTGACGTGCAGGATTTTCACGTGCCAAATCACTCCGTATCAAGCTGGCCACGCGAAAACACACGGAAGACCACGCTCCTGCCCAGAAGGCCGAATCACTGCCCCCCAGTGCCCCGAGCAGCCTCCCATGTGCCATCTGCTGCTGCCTGCCTGCCTGCCTGCCTGCCTGCCTGCTGCCACCGTGCCCTGCCATTTGGTGCCTGCACATCAGCCATCTGCAGGGGTCCAGTTGCTGTGTCCACCGCTGCTGGAACAGAAGACTCCCGACTCGGATAACATCGCTCCACAGCCCAGCCCCAGGACCCAGGTTCCCACCCACTCCTGCCCCTGGGGTTGCCATGTCGGGCACATCAACATCTGACACCAGTGGCAACCCCCGGCCAGAGGGGCAGAGGGGCACCAGCTTCACTGCCACCGAAGTTGGTGTCCTGGTGGAGCAAGTCCTGGGGCAGTATGATGCCCTCTTCGGATCGTCCCGCGCCAACAAGGAAGGACGGGAGAGGATCTGGGCCGACTGTGTGGTTGCCATCAACGCGGAGGGGGTGGCAACCCGCACCATCCAGAAGGTCAAGAAGCGCTGGGAGGACCTGAGGTCCAGGACCCTCATAAAGGCCCGGCGCCTCGTGGAGGGGGGCCGGGGCCGCATGAGTTCCATCCAGATGAGGGTCCTGGAACGCGTACACCCAGCGCTCCACGCCCAGGTCCTTGAGAGGGAGACCCGTCTGGAGTTGAGCGGTAAGTGGCCAAGCATTGCTGTGTGAGACAGGGCATGTTGCAGTGTGCTGGTTGTCTGATACTTGCCTGCATGTGTGACATAGGCCATGTACGCATGTATGTGTGCAGGGACATCATGGTAATGCATGTGCGACCAGTAATGTGTGAACCGCACGGTTGTTGCATGTGTTTAAATGCGACATGGGGAGCCCTATGCAGATTGCACACATGAGAGCATGGCAGTCTCTGTTCCTGGACATGGGTGGGGGTGAGGGATGGGTGGTGATGCCAGGTACATATATGGTATCCATGTCTGTGTGTTTGACCTGCGTGACTGTGACTTGTGAATGCCATGGATGCATGACACATGTCTGTGACAATTTACAGATTCACTGATGCAGCCTAGTCATCCTTGTATGCACTGTGATTGGGGTGTACGGGGCCAGACGTATGTGACTGAGGTGAAGTGTGTGCATGTGATAGGCATGATCCATGATGCATGTGAGTACCATTACATTGTATGATTCGAGAGTCCATTGGACATGTATGGAAATGTCCATGGCATGCACCATGACTGTCACTGTGTGTGTTTTGCCTGGACTGACACATGTGTTGTGGAGTGACATGATGGAAGTGTACTTTGACAGTGGCACTCATCTGCTATTGCTTCTTGTCTAGGGGACCATTGTACAGTACCCTGATGCTTGTGTTCTATGTCTCCCTCTACGCAGCGGCTAGTGAAGAAGAGGGCGGAGACGGCGCTGTGGAGCAAGGCGGCAGGGATGCCCCCACGGCTGCAGCGGAATGTGTGGGTGAGCCCCCACAGGGGCCTGCTACGGCGGTAGACGGTGAGGAGCCATCCAGGTTGGTGGTTTCCACAGAGGAGGAGGAGGCCGCCACTGAGGTGCACATGGGGCCTGGTGGGGGCATTCCTGCTGGTGCAAGTGGTGCAGTCCAGGGGCAGGGGCAGGAGGCAGCACAGGTCACCGTGGAGGGGCCTGTGCATGTCGCTGTCCCTGACCATGTGGGTGCACCACCATGCACCAGCAGGGATGCCCCTTCCCAGGCCCGTCCGCAGGTAGAGGGGATGTCCATGTCATCTGACTCCCCTCCACCTGCGGACGAGGGGACCCCTGGCCGTATGGAGAAGGTCCTGATTGGGGTCGCGATACGCACGGCTGTGATTCGTGATGCCGTGCGTGCTTCCCAGGAGGAGCACGCACGTCATCACGAAGAGCACCATGCCGACGTGGCCCAATTGGGATCGTCCATGTTCGGGGGTTTCCTGCATGTGTCGGCCAATCTGGCGGCCCTCTCCTCCTCTGTGGAGACTATACGCCAGTCGTTCTCCTTGCCGTCTTCCGGCCCAGATGCCACCAGGGCCCCCTATGGACCTGCCCTGACCAATGCAGCCAGCTCGGTGGGGATCCCATCCCTGCCACAGTCGGGAGTCAGAGGTCCAGCAGGGGTGGACACCACAGCAACTGGACCCCAGCAGATGGAGGATGTGACGGCATCATCGGGCAGGGCACGTGCACGACGGCGTCGGTGGTTTCCATCAGCCTGGATGCCGTCATGCTGGCACAGGCAGTTGCGTCGGAGGCAGCAGCAGGCTCAACGTGGGAGGCATCATGGCTCGGGGCCATCAACATCAGGGGTGCAGGCATCGGCCGGAGGGCAGGAGAACCCTGGAATGGGAGTGGCTTCCGTGTGGGAGCGGTTGTGCCAGCAGATAGGTGCGGAGCGGCAGCGGGCAGAGGAGGAACGGCTCACAATGGTCAGGGCGGAGGACTCCATGCGGAGGGCGCTGAGGCGGGCTGAGTGCCTCGAGGGTCTTCGCAGGGAGTTGGAGCTGGACACTGCATTATCCCTGCGGGACCTCGGGGCCAGGGAACATGCCCGCCTCCAAGCCATTGACCAGGAGTTCGATGATGCCCTGGCCCATGACAACAACCAGTGAGCCGTCGGACTAGCCCGCTGCCTTTGTATATAGTTATATAGTTAGTGTTAGGTTTCCTTTCATTTATTTTTTTATTTGGTTGCGATTGGACAATGCGCCACATTTTTGTATATAGTTCAGTTTTTAGTTAGTTGTCATAGTTAGGTTTCATTTGGTTGTGCTCATGGACCCGGGATTATCTTGTAAATAGTTCTTCAATGGCTTTTTTTATTTTTTGGATTTTTTTCATGGACATTCATCTTCTTTTGTTTGTTTTGCTTTGTGGTTTTTCTCATTTCATTTCCATTCAAGTTGATTTTCAATACATTTTTATTTTCATCCTTCAATGTGTCGTATCATCTCATTGCTTTCATGCATGTCATGTTGGGTGTTTTAACATTCACTTACAGCCATTGTGTGTGAAAGACATGTGTTCATTTGCATTATGTACATTGGGTGTGTAACATGTAATTGCCTTTGATATGTGGGTGGATGTGATAGTTGGTTGGGCCTTTTGGCAGGGGAGGATGGCCATTACGGACATGATTGGGGATTGTTGGGACCCAGGTGCAGGGGGGCATGGAT
Source organism: Ambystoma mexicanum (assembly GCF_040938575.1). Taxonomy (NCBI): domain Eukaryota; kingdom Metazoa; phylum Chordata; class Amphibia; order Caudata; family Ambystomatidae; genus Ambystoma; species Ambystoma mexicanum. The sequence goes on from NC_090924.1 coordinate 1,030,515,902, forward strand.
GGGACATGGGCGAGGGCCTGGTGGAGGGTGCCCCTGCACTGCTGGGGGTAAGGGGGGCACATGAGTTGGACATGGGTGGGGGCCTGCTGGCAGGTGCCCCACAGTGCTGGGGGGTGGGGGTGGTGGGGAACATGAGTTGGTCATGGGTGGGGGCCTGCTGGCAGGTGCCCCACAGTGCTGGGGGGTGGGGGTGGTGGGGAACATGAGTTGGACATGGGTGGGGGCCTGCTGGCAGGTGCCCCGCAATGCTGGGGGTGGGGGTGGTGGGAGACATGGGTGGGGGCCTGGTGGAGGGTGCCCCTGCACTGCTGGGGGGTGGGGGTGGTGGGGAACATGAGTTGGACATGGGTGGGGGCCTGCTGGCAGGTGCCCCGCAATTCTGGGGATGGGGGTGCAAGGGGACATGAGTTGGTGATCATTAGTGCAAGGAGACATGTGCCTTTGCTGGGGGGCATGCCCATGTTGGGTGGGCTGCCTGCGGGACATGACCAGGGATGCAGGGTAGTCCCCTGTGGTGTGGGCTGCCTGCAGGGGCCGTGGAGGGTGTACAGGGAACACCTGGGAGGACCCACACTGGCAAATCACATGTAGGACTCCCCGGCACCCCTGAAATACACGTACCCTGCTGAAATCGCGTGTAAAACTTTCCGCGCACCCCTGGTATACACGCACACGCTCCCCCAGGCCAGATCGCGTGTAAAACTTTGCGCGCACCTCTGAAATACACGCGCCCAGGCCAATCGCGTGTGGAACTTCTTGCGCACCCCTGGAATACACGCACACGCTCCGCCAGGACCGATCGCGTGTGGAACTTCTCGCGCACCCCTGAAATACACGCACCGAGGCCATTCGCGTGTGGAACTTCCCGCGCACCCCTGAAATACACGCGCCCAGGGCAATCGCATGTGAAACTTCCCGCACACCGCTGAAATACACGCGCCCAGGCCAATCGCGTGTGGTGCTTCTCGCGCACCCCTGAAATACACGCACCCAGGCCATTTGCGTGTGGAACTTCCCGCGCACCCCTCAAATACACGCGCCCAGGGCAATCGCGTGTGAAACTTCCCGCGCACCCCTGTAATACACGCGCCCAGGCCAATCGCGTGTGGAACTTCCCGCGCACCCCTGAAATACATGCACTCAGGCCATTCGCGTGTGGAACTTCCCGCGCACCCCTGAAATACACGCGCCCAGGCCAATCGCGTGTGGAACTTCTCGCGCACCCCTGTAATACACGCACATGCTCCCCCAGGCCCGATCGCGTGTGAAACCACCCGCAAGCCCCTGTAATACACGCGCCCAGGCCAATCGCGTGTGGAACTTCTCGCGTACCCCTGAAATACACGCACCCAAGCCATTCGCGTGTGGAACTTCCCGCGCACCCCTGAAATACACGCGCCCAAGGCAATCGCGTGTGGAACTTCCCGCGCACCCCTGTAATACACGCGCCCAGGCCAATCGTGTGTGGAACTTCTCGCGCACCCCTGAAATACACGCACCCAGGACAATTCGCGTGTGGAACTTCCTGCGCACCCCTGAAAGACACGCGCCCAGGCCAATCGCGTGTGGAACTTCTCGCGCACCCCTGAAATACACGCACACGCTCCCCCAGGCCCGATCGCGTGTGAAACCACCCGTGAGCCCCTGTAATACACGCGCCCAGGCCAATCGCGTGTGAAACTTCTCGCGCACCCCTGAAATACACGCACCCAGGCTATTCGCGTGTGGAACTTCCTGCGCACCCCTGAAATACACGCGCCCAGGCCAATCGCATGTGGAACTTCTCGCGCACCCCTGAAATACACGTACACGCTCCCCCAGGCCCGATCGCGTGTGGAACTTCTCGCGCACCCCTGAAATACACGCACCCAGGCCATTCGTGTGTGGAACTTCCCGCGCACCCCTGAAATACACGCGCCCAGGGCAATCGGGTGTGAAACTTCCCGCGCACCCCTGAAATACACGCGCCCAGGCCAATCGCGTGTGGAACTTCCCGCGCACCCCTAAAATACACGCTCCCGGGCCATTCGCGTGTAGAACTTCTCGCGCACCCCTGGAATACACGCACCCAGGCCATTCGCGTGTAGAACTTCTCGTGCACCCCTGGAATACACGCACCCAGGCCATTCGCGTGTAGGACTTCTCGCGCACCCCTGAAATACACGCACACGCTCCTCCTGGCCCGATCGCGTGTGAATCTTCTCATGCACGCATGTTCCCGACACCCGTAATACGCGTTCCCCGCTTTTGCCAGTCCGGTAAACTGGTACAGTGTTGGCGCAGCCCTTTGCGATGGTTTTGCGATCTTGATGGCTTTTCCTTGCGCGAGGGCGTTCTTGGGGGCGTAACTGGCGCTGCTGCAGGGTCGCTGCGCCACTCTGCGCCACGTCTGCTTTGGGAGGCGAGAATCCATGAATACGCTGTGCGCGGGAATTGGTTTTATCGCACGCGGCTGGCGCAGACATTCGCACGGGCACGCTGTGCGCCAGCCGCGTGCGACACTTTTGGAAGGAATTACATGAATCGGCCTGATAGGCTTTCGTTATTTTGGATTTCTGCATTTGTAATCACTACAATGCGCAAATCTTAGCCGTAGTTGCTGCATTTTTCCCCTGCAAGAGAAGGGGTTCAGAGTCCCTGAAAAACTGCAGGCAGCAATTCTGATATTCTGCATGCCACTGTTCGTACCCCAAAACAAAATGCCCATCCTTCCCTGTTTAAGGGATGTTAATGGTTTTGGTTCAGTAGAGGAACTTACATCTGCTGTAGTATGTACTATAATGCACAGGTGAGAGAAAGTATCAGAGTTACGTGTCCACACCTTCTTTGGGGTTCCTCAGCACATGTCTTCTTTCAATAGCAGATTTTTTTTAAAGTTGGGGGTTTTTCAAATGTTTACCTCCACCTTTTGGGTGAAGGTACCCATTGGCCAATGTTACAGTTGATGAAACAACAATTACAATATGTCACCTCATAATTAGACTCTAAGTAGTAACTGTAGTGCAAGGCATGTCTCTACCTCCAGACCTATAATCAAGTGGACAGTAAAAACTGCATTCTTGATGTTTACTGCCAATGTTATAATGAGGGCCGCCAATGCCTGAGAAAACTTCTTGTGTTTTGGGTAACTTTCCTTCAGGTAGAGGCCACATACCTTCCAGGCGAGGCAGAGGAAAGAGAGTCCAAAATCCGAGAATTAACAGGTATGGGGATGAAAGGGGGAGCAACAAGGACACGGTGGCCAACAATGGACAGATAACAGAAGGGAGGGAGAGGGGCAACATGCAGTGGTAGGTGAGGCCTTGAGGTTTTCTCCCCTACACAAGAAGGTCTTGTGGGGTGCGGGGGAGGCACACCTCTGAATACAGGCACTGAGAAGGTGCAAGGAATACTCCTTGGCTGAGACTACTGCTTAACCTTTGTTTTTGCTATGACTGCAGCACACGGTTGATGATTTCCGACCAAGAGCAGACAACTAAATACACTACAATGGATATTTACTTGTAGAATCACGTAAACTAAAGATGAAAGACAGACAAGTCAAGGAAGTTCCAGAATGTATACGTTTAAAACAAAACGATCCTTGGATGCCTAAGAAGCATAATGCTGTAAGTGTCCCATATGTATAAACTGTAAACACACTGACGCTAGAGCCTAAATCACCGAAAGTTACACATTTCTGCTATGAAAACCAATCCGTACCATTAATGTAAACAAAAACACTTTATTTTAGGAATAAAGTCAGAATCATGACGAAACCCGCCCTGAAGAACCGCCAAAACCATTAGGCAGAGAAACACGTGTCGAGGGAATTATTTATTTTATTTCATTTGTTAATAGTGTTTATAGTTTATACAGTGGACATCAAATGCTGAATCATCCCTTGCTCATGGCAGCATCAAGTGTAAGCCATGTTACCCCCCCTAACAGAAAAGTGAAATAAATGAAGAACTCCAAAGCTTGCTTGGTGAGCCTGAGGGAAGCGGCCTTGGGGTCTCCATCTGCTCCACTTTGTGCCTGAGGTGGTGGAGGATAATAAACTCATTTGGGGCATGTGGGCTGCTTGCCTGATCCAGAGGTGGGCTACCTCCCACACATTGCCCTCTCCTCTATCTCATCATCCAGAAGATGCAGGTGCTTTTTCCTGCTTTAGACTGTGGAAAGATATCCTAAGGCGCATGCCCACAAGCCACGCCGCTTGCTGCTTGTCCAGCCCTTCCTAGAGAGCAGGACATGCGACAACTTAATGTTGCTCACTGTATCAGTCTCTCAAGGATGAGATGACTTTCTGGATAAGCATCTCCCAAATGACATGGGGCATTTTGGCATGTGTGCTACTTCTAGAAATGCCCTGTTTTTGAGTAGGCTTGTAATCCACCAGGGTATCGCCTCAGTGCCTTGTTGCCATGACTCAGGCGCACTGGAAAATGAATGCAATGCAGCACCAACTTGCATGCAAATGGCAACTTAGAAAGTACATTACTGTGGTCTTATAACATTCTGAGGCATCTGTACGTGGAGTTTGTGAAGTACTTCAATTCTGTAAAAGGTGTGAGACAAGTACATGTTTGCCAAGTGCTTTGGGAAGTAGTATCTAAATGGGCCTGAGTGGCCATCGGTGCCACATGACGCATCAAATGTCGCTAGATGCCATTCTGGGGATATTTCAGTCTCCGCATAGCATGCAATGGCATCACCTAGACCTGTGGTGCTGTCATTTATATATGGTGGCTGGTCAGTGAGTCATTAACTGGCATTACATGACTGGAGAATGTGAGGGTGCATTTGGCATAGGAAAGCGGCACGCGGACATGCAAGGCTTAGTACCTCACATGCCTGTTACAGTCATAACTGCCATACTTGGGCATTTGAGGTTTCCCTGGACCTATGATGGCAGCACCTGGGCAGTGCCGGGTATCTGACCCTGCACCTTGAGTAGGGCGGCATTCCACTGGCTATTAGACCTGTTCTGGGCGTGAACATCTATGACTGGCATAAGCAGGCAGTGCCTGCATATGGGAGACGCCACTCAGCATATTTAGGCGCCACGCAGAATGCGGGGCTATATTTAGCACATAATGACTACACCTGGTGTGTGACACTACAGCAGACGGTAACTAGCCAAATAAGGCTGTACTGGCACATGCATGTGTTCCTTCTGCTGTGTGCACTCTGGCATTTCAAGGCAGTCATCTTGTTCAAAAGTCTTTGCTAATAAAAAACAGTTATTTGCCTCCTTTTATAGTCGTTATCCTAAAAGATTCAACTACACTTTTTTGCATTTGAGAGGTCACGTCCTGTGATGTCACTTTGGTTAAATGTTGTGCGATATCACTTCTGCGATGTAATCTAGGGCAAATGTGGCGTTTTATATCTTGTGACATCAGCGGGAGAGTGATGTCACTGCCGATTCTCCTGTCATTTTGGCGAATGAATGTCCCCGGCAACGTGCCTGTGATGTCACGGTGTGTGATGCCACGCCCTGTCGTCACTCAAAGACATCACAGGTGTCAAAGGCTGCAATGTTTGTTGCCCCTGACCCTTCCATGAATGTAAAAGTTGGCAACATTAGTCTACAAAAATAGATCGCGAAGCAATACATACAATCGCCAGATATCTAAGGTAGCACTGAATAATTTAAACTATTGATTTTTGGGAGTATAAAATATGAATGATTGTATTCTGTGTGTGTAAATGATCGCAGTTTCCCGGCTGCATCGATCGTGCAATGCCCGCCCACAGAGCGGGATGCAGGATGCATTTAGCATGTGCTGTGTCATCTCCCCCTGAAATGCACACATGCACGATCCCTGCAGGCAGCGAAGAAAGCGCTGCATCCGCAGTCGCACCATCCCCCCCACCCCCTCCCATCCCCCCCCATCCCCTTCCTGTGCCCCGGATGTAAATCAATAACTACTCAGATTATGGATGCTCTGAAACACTTCAGAGAAAAAATGACAGCAGGGAACGGAATCCGAAAAAAAGCCACCAAGTGTGTATCCAGAACACGCCTCGCAGAGGACGCCCTTTTGCCGCGTCCATTATTGATGGCAATCGTCTCTAGGCTTCTCTGGAACGTGGAACTGTACCGGGTCCATCAGAAATGTACCTAAATCTTGATTCCAAATGAATATCAAATTAACATGTCAACTGGACCATCCCGAATATATCAGCCTTGCCAGTACGGTTCGCTTTCCTCACAGGCCCCGATTCACTTGACCTCCATGGCCATTACATTTCATCACACATATGCATCCAGCCTATATAGTACAATATAGTCAAAGGCACTCCGATAGTTCAACATTGCAGACATGACTGTTTGACCTGGATGTGGACAGCTAATAAACGGAAGTGGCTGTAGCGTGCATGCTCCCAAGCACAGGCGCGTATAATCGCGTCGTGGAGAGCGGTTTTTATTCCGCAAACTTCCGTCCGCGGTAACTGACTTTGAGGGCTAGATAGGGGTGTGAAGGGCGCATTGGCTGCTACAAATAGTCGAAAGTGGGGGCCTGAACCCTGAAGAAGCCATTGCTTTGTTCCCCATGAAAGACACAGATGTACAGGATGGAGCCCGGTACATGAGAACATGGTGCGCGGAGCCCGCCTCCTTATGGTGGACAATGAGCACGCCGGGGCAGCAGCATGATGGGAAAGCAGAACAGTGCAGATGAAGCGTGGAGACAGAGGGCCTGATTCAGAGCTCATGCTAATTATGGTGTCCAAAGCCAACATTCTCCCCTCCAGTTTCCAGCACCATCCTTCTGAGATGGATGGAAATATTGGAGGGGAAATGTCGTGCTCCTGTGGCATTGCGAGCATTTCCCAAAAGACTGCCACTTTTCTAATTAAAGAAAGTTTTCATAAACTTTCATTAAACAAGAAAAGTGATGTTGCAGTCTGAGAAATGCCATGTTTAAAATGGAAAACAGCGTGCTGTGTTGTGTGATGGCACCTCCTAGGGTCTGAATGCAGTCCTTGCCAGCCCCTTACATGTGAGGCGGTTGGCCAGGCTGTTGCCATGCCATAAATCACGGCTATGCAGGAGTGGCGGACTTCATTCATCGTTGCCACTCCCTTATTACTTCAGAATACATGTCTTCATGGAAAAGTGCCTGTCAACTCAGACACACTTTTTCATGATAACGCGTACCTCTGGACCAGGCCCAGAATCGCAGAAAGATGAACCTGAAACGAGTGGGGCAATATCACTTACCAAGCTGTTCACAGGCCCACATGTGGGTCATGTGGTGAGAGAAGGATGCGTTACTGTGACTGAAAACTACAGGGATGAACTGCTCTGTTACTCGCTGCTAAACTCAGTCTTCAAGGTATGCGAGAGCAGAGTGCCACAGCAGCCAGGCAAAGCATAGGATGGGGCGCTGAATCAGGGGCAGCGCAATTACTGCAGCTGAGAAGTGGAGCCACGGCGGCTCAGCCAAGAAGGTGCAGAGGGGGAAGGGCTACCTAGAAGGCAACTGGGCTGAGTCAAGTAATACTTATGCAAAACAAGTAAGCAGGAGAGGATAGAGTGTGCGAGACAGCCGAGGACTGGGTCAGCAAGCAACCAGCACCATAAAGTTGCCATACGTAGGATGCACCACTTTCTTGCAGCCGTCCACCAACATAGCTGTGGGTAGTGTCGTGACCGCAGAATCTGCTAAGTAAGGTTCTCTCCCCTCCGCTTCCTTACTCAGCTCCCTTAGCACTCACCAACCGCCAAGCAAGAGTAAAACGGTGCAAGGGCATTACAACGTATACCCTTGAGAGCAGCAAAGCTTCAGGCCCGCAGCCCGAGGAGGTTAGGGTAAGGGAAAAGCTCTGAAATGCTGGCTCACAAGAAACCAACAAATCACCCCAAAAGAACGGGTGTACTTCTCTTGCAGGCTGCTATAGCCCCAGATTTAAGCCCAGGAGATTACTTGGGGAGGGGCCTAAAAGCATACGATACTGGAAAATGAGAGAGGACATTAAACAGGGAAAGGGAATGGTTTGGAAAAGCCAGAGAAAGCTCGACCTGTGGATTCAGACCTCTTTCACTCCATCTTTGGGAGGAGCAAATTGACGATTCAACAGACCCTCTAGCAAAGAGCTAGACGAGAGAAGAGCATCGGGAAGAGGGAGGATGGAAGTGTGAAAGCTCAACTCCTCCACAACATCTGAGATGTTGGACCAGGAAGAATCTTCATCAACAAGCAACAGTGTAGTAAGGGCATCCATCCAGGTAGCGCCCAGCGCTGGTCCACACCCTAGGTAGTCAGGAAGGCTTAATATTGCCCACATCGCTTTTCTTGTCCATTCCACTGCTAAAGGTGCAACCAACACAGGGGAAAGAGGGAGAGACACAGAAGAATTGCCCTACCCATGATATCCTATGAGGAACTACCAGTGCTGCTCACAGAACAAGAGCACGTGATCTGAAGCCTGAGAGAAGAGCTGCGGAAGAAGGCAGGCACCTCTGCCCCCAAGCGAAAAGACAACAGTGACCTCTACTGCACTGACACAGTTTGCAACCAACAAAAACTGAAACCTGCCAAGGTCTCTACAAACGGCTTGCCCATCCACTTTGCCAGCTCTTCAACAATTTCCACTCTCGGATTCAGTTTGGAACACAGTCCCAAAATCCACGACTGAGAATATTTTGTCTCGGAAAGTACACCAGCGACGAATAAGGCCATAAAAGGTAACAGCTCCCATCTTCCACCCATCACATGGCCAGGAAACAATAGGGGGCCATAAAGCAAAGACCGTACAGAAGATCGGCAAGCCATAGAAACTAATCACCTCTCCACAATGGAGAAAATGAACCATAGGATGCACACAAAGCACTTCAGACAAAAACTGTGCCTTGTTACAGCCAGGTCCCAGAGTACCATGAAAATGCCACTTCATGAAGATTAAAGTGTGCCAACATAGCAGGGTAGTATTCAGCAATTGATTTCATCCTTATTGAAAGTGGTGAAGATAATCCACCAATTACTAAATAAGAGACCTGGGAAAGCAAGATTCCATTCGCAACATTCCACTTGTGTTTTTGCTATGTCGGGGGGGGGGGGGGGGGGGGGCGTGTAAAAGTACAAGTTCCTAGGGCCTCACCCAAGCCAAACTAAGCATCCTGAGCAAAACATACCATCATTGCAAAAATCAAGCACAATACAAGCAATCAACCCAAGCTTATACCATGTCCATGTATACAGCACCTCCAGCAATAGGCCCCACTAATCCCTCCAGCATGCCCGTCATGGAGACTACCTGAGATCATGCGATGAACCTCCCTCCTCCCCTTCCCTTGGCATGCATGAGCCCTATCCTCTATTATCATGACTCTGCCTCCCCATCCAGTAAAATGCCCACTATCTTAACACATTCCATGGAAATATTGTGTTTCATCACTTACCTCCCTTTATCCTTTCTAACTCCAATCCCACCCTTCCCTATAGCCAACGCCAAACAATGAACTCTAATCCCCCAGTTCTTCTCCTGTAGCCACTGACTGCTCTTTGGTCTGCGTGGCCTCCATCCTCCCCTTTTCTCTCACTTGAGTCAGAGGTTGAGCGCCTTAAAGCACTCTGTGTTAACATGTTGATTGTTTTTAAGTTTTTACCTTTTTGCACCCTGCATCTCCCTCCCTTGTGTAGATTGGTTATTGCATGGGTTATGCTATCAAATCACCATAGTAGCTTCAAAGCGCATTTGTCTGAGTCTGTAAAATGGCATATTGTACCCCTGCCTGGAGAAACCAGAGCTTAGTCTGCTGGAAGGGAGAGTCTGAACTAGGATAAGGTAAACGAATGGGAAACGGAGCCAAAGAGTTTATAGACAGGACACAAAGAAGTAGGTGTGATGATAACATTGATTGATTTTCCAAGGCAGCTCTGGGGAATGTGAAGGCATCATGAAGCAAGACACAGACAAAAGATTAAAAGTTCAAACAAAAGGTCTTTATTTGTCAGGATGGTGTAAGGCCTAACCTGCCATATGCTAAGGTGGAATTTCCCTACCTAAATAAACTAAGGATAGTCTGAGTCAGTAAATTCCACTTAAAAGTCTGTCTGTGTCCATATCCTGTACATGCCCTCCCAACTAAAGCTAAACAATGTCTATGGATGTCTACAACCAAATAAACAGTTTTCAATCTAAAGTTCTAATCTTCTTCCAGCTTCAGGTTTACTCTTGCCCCCCCCCACTCCCCAAGTTCAAACAGTTCCAACAAAATGGCCTTGGGGTTCCCTTCCCCAAGTACAACACTGCTCCACAGGATGATGTCTGCTGTTCCCTTCCCCAGGCTCAACACAGTTCCACAAGATGGTCTTGGGGTTCCCTTCCCCAAGTTCAACACAGCTCCACAGGATGGTGTTGGGGTTCCCTTCCCCTTCAACACAGTTCCACAAGGCTTTAAATTCACAGTCAAATCCACTTGTTTAGTTCGAACTTTTCGTGGTATGAGTTTAGGTGTTTCGTTGGGGTAGGTATGGGGCCTGGTGTGTGTCCCCCGCAACACCCGGCTCACTACTGTTAGCAGGGGTTGAGGGGGACACACACCAGGCCCGCGTAAGAAATTCTTTTTAAAAAACCGGGGGCTGCATGGTTGTCCCCCGCAACACGCCGTTCACTATACTATACATTATAGTGGGCGGCGGTTACGGGGGACACCCCTGTAGCTCACCCGAGGAAAAAAAATAATTAAAAAAAGCCAGGGGCTGCCGGGGTGTACAGTATAGTGAGCGGGGGCTGCAAGGGACACCCCTGCAGCTGCCGAAAAAAAAGGAAAAATAAAGAAAAGGCCCCGGTAGCGCCGGTTCCCGATCGTGGAAGTGAAAGAGAACCGGCGCCACAGGGAGACAACGCAAAGGAAGGAAAGGTAAGTAGGGGGTATGTTGGGGTTGTGGGTGATGGTGTGTTGTGGGTGTGATGTGGGTGTGGGTGGGGGCGTATGCATGTACGGATTTATAATGGAAAAGTTCACATGGGAAATGTATGAACCTTTGGAGTGCGTACATTTCTCATGCGAACATTTCTGTCGGTCACATAGATCCCTCTGTATCATCCACAAGGCTGTCTGGGGCTGGGGACCACACTGTCTGCATCTCTCTCTTACTAAATATTCTCCCTCTATAGCTCTGTATTCGCCTGGCACCAACTCTTTGTGTGTAAAGCGTTTCGCTAAACAGAGGGCAGGTGGTCGATCGCTTTCCTCAACTGACTCCCTTCAATGGAACAGCCTCCACCTCCCTCTGCATCTTGAGCAGGATTTTCTTAAGTTCCGGAAGCTCCTAAAGACCTTTATCTTTACCTCCACCTTCCACCCCTTCTCTACCTCGGCTAATTTCACAGTTGCTTTGATTTGTGTCCAGGGACCTTATGCATCCTCGGGGCGCTGACCTCCCACACCGAATCACCCAAAGCTTCTGTCTATCCTCAGCACTTGCCTCAGCACACCCTCCATCCTGGAGGCTCGCACTTACCATACCTTGCACTTCACCCGTCGCTCACCCACAAGTACCGGGTCCCCAGCACTTACCCCCTACTGCCCCCTCCCTTCCACACTTGCATCTTCTGAACAAGACGTAGTAGGTTCGTCCTTTTTTCCCCTCCACTGTATTTAATATCTCTATGCATTTAATGTGTCTGATTCCCATGTCCCCTCCCGATGCCCTGTGGGCGCTTTGAAACAGAATGTACTTGCTGTATAAGTGCCTAACAAGCGAACAATAAAAAAATAAATGAATTACTCGTTCCAACCTCCAACACTTTTCTCCCAGCTCTCCTCTAAATAGCCATCTAGATCTCCAATCTCCTCCAAACACCTTCCTCCACCTCATTTTCGAACACCCCACACACATTAATTTAAGCTAGCTTTTAACGTCTGGTCTCCTTTCCCTTTGGGGAGTGCTTAGGGGTATGGTAGCACCTGCATAGTGCTGTTCTTTGATTGGACCATGTGACTGTGGTCAGATGGTCTCAGAGGGGGTTGGCCTAACTTATATCAAGGCCTACTGTTCTCTTGGATTTTAAACATTTTAAAAATGCCCAAGACCACCCTTTGGAATCCTGCTCGCATTACCTGCCTTGAACTGGGTCCCTCTGCATTCCCCACATGTAAATCAAAACTCAGAAAAGGATTTGGTAAGTGAGGGAAGCTGTTCGGTGTGAATGGAATATTTTTGTTGATGGGAATGGTAACTTTGCAATCTCTACAATGCTATTAGGAGTACAGTGTTGGTTTTGTCCCTTGTGTGGAAAAAGCAATAACTTTCCGTTCATTCTGTTCAGGTGGTGGGCGTAACTTTGAGGCCACAGGACTCTTGTGGTTTGTGCTAGTAAGACCTATACCCTCAAAGGTTTCTCTCGGCAATGGTGCAAATAAAATAATAGATGCATTTCTGCTGGTGGATTCAGAATGTTGCCTTAAAGGGAAAGGAAATATTTCCTACTTAAGGTTATTTGGGTCTGGGTAGAGAGTAGGAAGGGCTCTCTAGGAGTACCAATACTAGGATCTGAGCTATTCTCAAGGGGTTGGTCCTAGCCATCTTTCCATGATTCATTGGTGTTGGGGAGTGTCCTCCCGTGACTGCCCACTTCCTTAGTCCCTTTGTGAAGGGACTCTGTGTGGGTGGTCTGGAGATCCTTTGTATGCCCCTCTCCAGGTCCAGAATCCACTAGCTTGGGGCATCCCACAGCTGCTTTGACCACCCCACGATTAGGCAGGGGGCTATTTTGACTGTTTATTTCTATGAGTTGAGTTAGTTGCTTACATTTTCCAACCTCAATGCATTGGTTAGCTTGCTTTAATTCCCAACTCTTTAAGGCTACTTTCCTTTTAGTACAGTAATGCTTTGCACCACGGATGCTCGGCAGAGAATCAGCTCAGTACCTTTCTCTATATTTAATGAAACTGAAGCCTGCCCAGTTGAGGAGCCTTGTCTGTGATGTCCTCTGTCAGAGCACATTACCTCATTATCCAATCCTCCAAGCCCCGTTCCTAACCAAAGTGAGGTGTCCTCCTACACAGACAGACCTTTACTCGCGAGAAGTGAGTGAAAATTACAAACAAAATGTACTGCCTCCCCCTTCTATGCTGAAGTCTAACAAATGGCCCAAATCCTGATCCTCTTGTTTTTTTAATGTCTCAGACAAGTTCAAGTATATATGACATTCTCGGTCTTCAGATATGCATTGGTGCCTGGCTGAGGGAGCTGATAAACCAGCAAGTGGTGCACTTGGCAATATGTAACCCACATATAAAATAGGGGCACTAAGTGTGAAACTAAGAATGAAGCTAAGTGTTTGTGTTTGTCGTTTGGCAGAGAGAAGAGCTGCCGGCGAGTGTCCGTTCTTTGTTTTCTGCATCACCCGGTGAGTCTCCTCAGAAGACTAATTCTTTATGCAACTGAAACAGAAACTGTGCACTACATATGTATGCAGGAAAATCAGTAAATATCTACACTGTAGCCAGTAACCCAGAACATTCAGCAATTGAACCCAGTCGAAATACATTTCAACAAATATCATACTCGCAATGAAGGCAACATTGCTACTGACACAGTGATTAATCCTGATTAAAGAGACAATCCAGTGAACTAACTATTAGGAAAGCTCTTGTTGCTCTTGTTCTGGAATGGCTATCTCCTTCACAGACTGAACGCAAGAGACCTAGTCACTTAAGGGGCAGGAGGTGGTGACTGTCGGCCAATGATCCTTTAGCCACTCCCTGAGTTTACAATCAAAGGATCCTGAGTGCCGTTCCTACTCATTAGAGACAAGTAAAATCGCTGTCTCACCGTTTCCTTTCTTCTTTCTGACTACTTTCTGACCACCAGTTGTGGCAGGTAGGTACTGGTGGACGAATGGTCGAGTGACTGAAGGCAGAGAGTAGGTGTGGATGGGGGCAGTGTTTGTGGGCAGCAAAGCCTTTGTACCATTTCCCCTGGACACCCCCTGACTCTCGATTGCGGAAACGGGGGCTGCTGGCCACACCTAACAGGGCCACATTCCAACCGAGCCTTTGAAGCTTAACAGCAACAACAGGAGAAGTGTCTGCACCCCAATCCAGGGAGGATCGACGCAAACATAACAAGCACTCCTGTAATCTACGGTAAGTAGTAACTGGTTCTCACAAGAGGACACAATTACAAATTAATAACTACTCATTCGTGTACGATCAGAGAAGTGGACATACAGCAACTAAAGGACTACAGTAGAATTAAATCAAATTAACAAAGTATCAAAAATGACAACAAAAACTTCAATAACAACTGCAATGAGAATATCATTAGAAGGGAGCCCTGTGACCTCCTCGGGGGACACTGCTCACAAAACAATTGAGATCTCAGTTCAGCAAGACAACACTAGCCATTTAAATATTGGTGTGGTTGCAGCTGTAGATGGGTCTAATGGGTCTACTCTGACCAATATCATTGACCTGGTAATAGCACCAGGTGGGGAGGTCCTGGATTCAGTCCCACCTCAGCCCATACCACTGACAACAACATCTGCAAAATCGACAGGGGAGATGGCAAAAAACATCTGGAGGGGTTTATGTGCCCGGACAAGGCATCCACCCCGAAACTACAGACAATGAGAACATCAGAAAATAAAATGTGAGGAAACCTCAGGGGTGCTCTGCAATAACAGACCAGTTAAAAGAGAGCCTCCCCCTTGGGGTCAGTCCGGGCAGTATGTGATACGCCCCATTTTTCCACCACCTCACTGTCCAACAAACAGCGAAGAATGAAATATTTCTTTCAGATGGTGGGGCCTGGTTCAGACTCTAGAATGACCAGACAACAACCTGGAGAATCTGGCAGTCCACTTGATGAGCGACGGTAGCATTTTACACACGGCAAATCTTTTGGAGGAGGAAAGGGAATTAATGATGATTCCCCCCTCGAGTTAAACGTGGAACAGTTAGGAGCGGATTTAACAGAGGAAGATCGCCTGTTAAACATAGAAGAGATCACATTGCAATTCAGCAAGATAAAGATTTCCCTATTCTTACTAAAAGACTCTCTAGAGAATAAAGAAAGTGATATGAGTGTATTTGGTTGATGATTTGTTTGTTTGGTGTGGATTGTTTGTTTGTTTGTTGTTTGTTTTTTTTGTTTGTTTTGTTGTCTATTGGTTTGTTTTATCTGTGGTTGTTTTATGGATTTTGGGTCATTTTACTATGCGAGTATCTTTGTTTAATGATTATTTCTTATTGATTTGTTTACTCTGTCATTGTATTTCTTATTTGATGCTCATTTTTAATTAATTATTTTGGAGAATACTTCATGTGGTCATCTTTATAATGCTGTTATCCTTTCTTGTTGTATTTGTTTGAAAATTGTAAATAAAGATGTAAAAAATAAAAAAAATAAAAAAAAAGAAAGTGATATGGCCAAGATGCCCAGCACAACGGCCAGGAGTGAATGAAAGAATGGTTGAGATATCAAAAGCAATAGTTGATATCTCAAATTCAATGACGGGCAAAGGTATGCTCCTGACCCTCTCCCCAAAATCCCCCAAAACAGGGAGGGAGGGAAATAATTGTATTGAGCTAAACTCGCCATCATCACGAGGATCACCAACCTCATCTCCGCCACGAGATTCAGCACAGTCCTTGGCAGTAGTTCACTCAACAAGCCCACTAATGATGAATGCGCCGGAGGGGGACCTTATAGATGTGGATATAAACCAACAAACAGCAAGCACAACACAATCCACAGCGTAAAAAGGAACATCAAGAACGGTGGCTGGGAAAACAAAAAAAAGGGATAAAGAAATCGAGAAGAAAATCAAGAAAGTTCTTGAGAAATAAATGCTAATTTATCCTCTGTTAGAGAGCCAGTTAAGAAAACCAGGACTTCCGACCATAGGTTGACTAAGACCTCGACCTACAATATTAATACACAACTCCAAATTAAAGACGGCACTATGCAAACCAAAAGATCGGATAAAAGCATCTCTGGGAATGAGACCGGTAAATGGATTGGGCTCCACTTGCTAAAACAATGAGAAGCAGCAGTGGGATCAAATTGCCCTGAGCTTAATAATGCAAATAGAATGGGTAGCCCCAAAATGAGAGGCGTGGATCAGCAAACAGAACCTCAGGATATTAGTAGGGCCACGATTCCGTCTGTTAAGAAGACCGTAGTGGGTCAAACTCAAAGCATTGAGGAACTTCCGAAACAGGTTAAATCATCGCAATGACACATGGACGTTCCTCCCCCACCCCAACCCAATGCCCCCCCAGACCCCGAGAAGCTAGGAGACGATTTTCTAATGCAGTAAAAGTGGCCTGAAAGAACTAGCAGTGGAAAAAAACACATCTTCATTCCAATTGCCAACAGAAGATATTAATGTTGTGGGTGCTCTATCGCGCGGGGTGGGAAACGAGATCAAGTCTAGCAAGGCATCTCCACCCTCACTGACCTCACTAGCGGTGGGCTTGTCATCTATGAAATGCTGAAAAAGCAAGGTGCAGGTTCAACTGTTCCGAAGCTCACAGAGAACAGTGATATGATATTTGCGTGCCCAAGAGTATGAATTGAACAACTCAGGAGACCAACTTGTTCTAAACAGAAATGCTATATTACAAATTACAAAGGCAATCCCTGACCTCTACCTCCTTTCAACCCACAACATTGACTACATCTGCTTCCCCTATGACGACCGGAAAAACACAGTGGAAGTTGGACTAAAGTCCTGAATGGCGGCTAATGCGTCGCTAGCAGCTCAAGCCCGTTTCCAATATTTGGGGTATGCGGTTTCAAACTCCATGCCGGATGAAAACAGAAGGGAGGGTTTTGTTGGGGGTAACAGTGGGTGGGTTAGGAAAGTTAACCTAGGCTGTACCCGCCAGGATGAAAAGAGCAAGAGCAAAACCAGAGGAAGGGAGGAGGTGAAGCAAATCAGACATGTGCCCCTTTTGATAATAAAAACAAAATATGGTCCCTGCTGCCTGACATCCTCACACAGGTTTTTCAGAAATTAGGGCAGAGTAGCGTGTCTCTTTAGTCAACTGGGAAATTAATATCCTAAATTGGAACACGAGGGGCCTTTGGAGCAGGGACATCATTTCACTGAAATGCCAGGGGCAGAGGAAGTGACATCACACAACCTTTACCTCTGATGGCATCACAGGAAGTGATGTAATTTGACCCCACCCCAAAGTGACACCACGGGAACCAATGGAACACGACCTTTCACCCCTTGACAAAACACAAAGTGGCAGCACATAGTATTGTTCATAAGTACACTATGAAAAATATGGTTACGATATCACTGTAATGTGAAATACATTTCATATAAGAATGGATCACCATATATTTTGTTAATATTAGTGTGTATAGGCCCCTATTACCGAATTACTCTGAATGCAAGATGTCCAAGGTCAAAGATAATGTTGTGTTTTTGTGTAGCACTTATGCGCTTTATATATAACAAATATACATACACTATATTGTGCCGATCAAGTGGCACAGTGAGTAGAGCGCTTGCTTTGACATCCGTGCACAGCCTACTAATGCAGGTTTGAATCCCAGTGGGGCCAAACTCAGCCTCTCATTCTCCCGGGGGCCAAACTCAGCCTCTTATCCTTCCGAGGTCGATAAATGAGCACCACACATGTGGGTAATAATAAGCAGCGCTCAGATACCAGAGGGTTCGTAGTGCTATATAAGTGCCAAATTCTTATTCCTGAATAGCATGCCATGGAGCTAGGAAGACAGACGCATTACAAGGCATTCATTGTGGCACAATGAAATCTAGGGCCACTTTATGGGCTATGGTCAAACATTTCTACACTGTACACAAGCTTTTAGGCACAAGGATTTTGTCAAGTGACCGAGGACACCGAGATGGAATGTCTTGTGATGATCATTTTAGAGACAACAGCACAAAAGCACATGCTATAACTGCAACTTGAAAAAAGCAAAATAAATAGTCTGAAATTGATGTTTATTCTACTGGAAATGCTTTTTGGAAGTTTTTGTCTACATTGTGAATTTTAGGTGTTTAAGAACAGACTAAAGCAGCAACTTGCCTCCTGACGTGTGCCTGAAATAAAACTTTAATGAGTCTAGCAAATATTGTATAGAATTCCAGAAAGACAAATGATTTGTTATTCCTATTCTTTCATATTTAGAGTCACGATTTAAAGTGGTACACTTATGGAACCCCCTGTTTTTCTAAGAGGCTGGAATAAGAAAGCCAGTCACTCCAGAAATGGCCCCAGCCCAGGGGCTTCCACTTAGGGGTAGCAAGGGAGACCACAGGAGTAGCAAGGGAGACCTCAGGTGACACCTAAATGACAACCCGGGGGTACTGTGGGATGATAGGTGGGAGTGGTTGAAAATGGGAATAGTGGTCAGGGGGAGCTGATGGAAGGTGATAGTGGGGTGAAGGGTGAAGGAGGAGTGGAAACAATAGAAAGGGGAGAGTAGATGGGAAGGGGAGATAGGTAGATTGATTTGCCACACTATTTTGTCTGTTTCTCTTTTGCTCTGCCCTGTTTGCATAGTGCAATTATAGCATTATGTTGAAAAAAGGTACAAAACATTTGCCTTAGGGCATGATTAATTGGAATTCATCTCTCAGACTATTGTTAAGGGGTCTGCAGTATAAAGCTCACATTTGACATGCTTTGGCACTAGTTTTCCTTATGGAGATATGGAATATAACTTGAGTAGCGAATGCAGGGTTAAAGTAGTGAGGGAGCTTATGGAAGGAAACAAAAGTGCAAATGGAAGAAGAGACCAGAAGACTGTGGAAGGGGTACTGGAGAGCCTGTGGTTTTAGAAGTGATGAGGAGGTAGACGGCGATAGCATATTTCCCATTTGAACACATTGAGTGAACCTGGGCAAATCACTTTATGTCAGCAAAACCTGTTCAGGTGAACAGGCTGTTTCCAGCCAGAGTTATACCCCTAAACACACAGCTCCAATTGTAGAAAAAGACAACTTAATAAACAAGTAACATTTGTTACACGCGTGGCAGCCATTAACTACTCCCGGCATAAGCCCCACACTGTGCCCCACCTACCCGGGAACATCTGTCAGCCTTGCGCAATAATCCCTTTGCCTTAAATATGCCATGGAGTGCAATCCTAACAAACTTTTGTATCAGACATTCAAGTAGTTTTGCGGGTAAATGTGTCAGCCCTGGTCCTAACAACCTGTGTTCTAAACCAGGCTTCTGCACTTTATAAAGCAGTTTAACAGACTAAACCATTTTAAGGGTGCAAATAGATTTTTCCAGATCCAGAAAGACACTTTTTTCTGGATCACTGATCTGAGAAATCTCTCTTAACGGCAGCACTTTTTTAGGGTACTCCTACACCAACGCACAATGAAAGTTGAGCCCCCCGATCACAAACCTGGCCCACCCAGATAGAAATTCTGGTACAGGGCCTGGTACAGAGCAAGGATTGGGCCTGACGCCATTACATTCAAAAATGGTCATCCACGATTGAATGACAGAATCTGCCTATGCAGGAGTAAATAGCATAAATTGTGTTCGGGTGAAGGGGGGTTAGAATTTGAGGCTGGATGCTGCTATCCAGGCTCCACTCACACAGACAGAACTGCAGCTTGTGATAACCCCTCAAGGCATGACAGGGTGGCATGAAAATACTGATAAACGGAGGCACCACAGTCGGCCACAAATCTCCCAGCGGCTCCATGCAAAGATTGGAAATCATAGGAGACAAAATGGCCTCCTGCGTAGCAAAATACACAAGCTGTTAAAATGTATTGAAATGCCAAATGCGCCATCCCTCTGTTAGGAGAAGAACATTTTTTTGACTTTTGTTTCAGAGGTGGCTAGAAAAATACACGTTTGTGCTCTGCTTGAACAAAATGCTAACGCGTCGAGGAGTTTCACAAGTAACATCATAAGAGATGACATATTTGGAAAATACGACCTGATTTTGCTGTAGGAAACCTGGTTAAAAATAGGATTCAAAATAGATGGCTTGTCCATATTGGAACAAAAGACAACACATCATAATGGAGGTCGTCCGTCTGGAGGTTTGTTAATTGCCTCCCGTAATTCAGTAACAATGAAATTAGAATCACTACGCATGAATTTCCAAGGTATCCTAGCAGCTAAATTGTACTATCAGGACGATGCGATTACAAGAAGCCCAATAATAGTGATCCTCTATTGGAACACCCCATGTGCAAACTTAGAAACTTTCATGGAGAATCTGTCTGCAATACTGTTCTAACCATTGTTTT
Organism: Ambystoma mexicanum; assembly: GCF_040938575.1. Lineage (NCBI taxonomy): Eukaryota > Metazoa > Chordata > Amphibia > Caudata > Ambystomatidae > Ambystoma > Ambystoma mexicanum. The sequence continues at coordinate 1,030,536,119 of NC_090924.1, forward strand.
CGGGTGGGCCACAGAGTATAATAATGGTGGGCGATCTAAATTCGCATTGCTTGCTAACTAGTTCATCTTTTTGTAAAAATGCTGTGGTCTGAGAAAACGGAAGAAAAGGTTGATTCATATTGATGAGTGGGATTTGCTCCCGGGTAGTGTTGAGGGGGACCCCCAACAAGCTCCTACATGGAAAAGTGGGTCATCAAGCTCCATCATAGATTATCTGATCCTGTCAAGAGATGTATTTGAGCGATGCTCATTCATGGAGATCAGGCAATCCACTAATAGAGATAATAACATGGTAACCGCAAAGTTCTCTCTGGCAGAATCAAGAGTTGAGACATGTATGCAGCAAAGGCTGGTGGTCAATCTGGGGGGGACTGCGGAGGGGGACAGACTATCGAAGTTTAGAGGTGGAGGTCACAAACTGAACAGAAACTTAAGTGAAAAGGTGGCCTCAATGTTGGAGAACCGACTCAATTGTGTATCTTCTCTCACTAATTTTCTAGACTTTATCTGGGAACAGGACAAACCAACACACATTGGGAATAAAATCAGTATCAATCATAAATATGCTTTCGATCACGAAACATGGATTCGTAGAAAGGATCTGGATAAGAATATCAAGGGCATGCTGTAAAATCATAAACCGAAAGGGGAAAAAGAAGGTTAGTGTCAGAATTCAGGAGTTGGTCCAGAGCAAATAGTTTCCTTAAGTACCAAAGACAGGGCAAATTAATGTTGGGCACCCTAGTATTGAAAGATTCACAGAATATCTGGTAATTAGTGGAACGCAAGTCCATTGGCCACGTATCTCTGTGACAGAGTATCTGGACCACCCATTTCAGGGACTTGTATATGAACTTGACAGGAGATGAGTGGGTGTGAAATGACAGTGGGCCCTAGTTGTTAAATCTGACTAGAGAAGACATATTCTAACTAATAAAGAAATCATCTACTTCAAGAGTGGCCAGGCCAATTGGGTTAACTAATATCATCTTTAAATCTGATATAGACGTATGGTCACAGATACTCCTGGCACTGTTTAATGACATGATTCGCTCGAAACAATGCCCACTGAGAACTGCCATCATAATTCTGATCTATAAGAGGTGTGACTGGGCTGATCTAGCCAACTACCGCCCATAACATGATTCGCTCGAAACAATGCCCACTGAGTGGAGAACTGCCATCATAATTCTGATCTATAAGAAGGGTGACTGGGCTGATCTAGCCAACTACCGCCTGATCGGCCTTCTAAATGTAGACAGTAAGCTGTTTGTGTTAAATCTTCTGCAGTCCCGTCCTATGGCATGCTTAAGATATGAACTTGGCTTGAATTCACTGAGCTCCTGTTTGGATTGGAATTTGGTGTATTTGCACCGATCAGTTGTAGCCCCATTTCAGCACTCTCGATATGAAGATGTGAAAGTCTCATTGCAGGAGGGCCAGCCAATTATTATGCAAATTAGAGGGTAAGGTGCCGGTAATTCTTTCTAATGGTGTTAGAACTGTTGCACAGCTGGTTGGAAATCCAGTGGCTGTTAAACGGGCAATAATGAAAACAGACTGGGCAATGCCAATTAACAGTATAAGAAGCTATAAACTCCTCAACTGCTTCCCCTTTTTGGTTAAACCTACGGGTGTCCTCCCCTCATATTTGAAACAATTCCCAAGTTCCAAATGGCGAGCAGAATGTTTGAGATCCTGCCTAAATGTATTACAGACAGCAGATATGTTAGCAGCACAGAACAAAGAGCATGGAATAAATGGTGAAGGCTCATATTTTGACTCTATGTACAGTGGTCCAAGATAGGAGGGTGCTCTTCTTGGAACGCTTTGTTGATAAAACAAGATGGTTGAAGTTAGAGGATTTTTGTGAAAGACTGTGCTTGAGTCACAAAACATTTGTAACTATGGAAGTTCTGAAACTGCTAAATTGTTTTTTTTATGTTACATAATTGTAAAAACACGTGACCGGAGGATGGTAATGAGTGTGAATTGAATGTTTTATATTTTGATATATGTATCACTGTCGTTTGTGTTATGTGTATTACTTGTCTTTTTACTTTTAATGCATATGTGAAAAAATCTTATTTTTTTATTGCAACACATTATTAATTTAAAAAAAATAGGGGCAATGCCAGATGTCTTTTGGAACAGATACGTCATGGACGCAAAAGAAGATAAATTCATATCTTTCACATCAAGAACACACCGAGCGGTGCCCTGGGAAGGGGACCACCCAGTCAACTTTAACAACGGAAATGTAAGTATTATAATTAGTGTTATTAAAGCTACTTTTCCACTTTCTCCGCAGGTGCAGCTCACTAAATCAAGAAGCCGCATAATGCCATGCACATCCACGTGGAGTGCTGCTGTGCTAGCGTGGGCCAAGTAGATCAAAGTGTGCCCCAGAAGGCAACGCGTGACCTTGACGCAGTTTTCAGGCATCTACCAGGGCATGCATGTGCAGGTAAGCACTTGCATGTAATTGCAGAGAAACTCCAGGTACCTGATCCTGATTAATTGGCTGAAAACGTGTTTATGCGTTGCAATGCCACGCCCTCCTGTCAGAGGACGGACGACGTGGGGAGTCTGAATCCTCTAAAGATCGCCGTAGTAAACACAAGCACGAGTTGGCTTGTGGTTTGCATTGGGAGCACACCAGGGATATGAGTGAGCATTACCTGAGGATGACAGACAGCTCCATTGGGGCTACAGTCATGCAGTAGGGTCTGAGCGGTGGTGGATCCATGGCTCAGTGGACCTAAGGGGTGCAGTGTACTGTTCCAGCAGGGATGTGCTGGGGTCGGTGCTCCTCAGTTGCTGCTCCTACTTGCACTAAGCAGCATCTTTGGTGACCAAAGGCTCCCGTCACCTTCCCCGATATTTGTTGGTAGAATGTTTCATTGCAAAGAAAAAAGTTTCTAGTCAGAGCTATTTCTGCTAGCTCCATGATAAAGCCAGATGGCACATTATACAATTCCAAACCAGATTCAAGGAGATGTTTCACCATAGATAGTGTGGCCTGCTGGGGAATTCTAGTATATAAGGACTCTATGTCCATTGTGCCTAGCCATTCAGTGTCCTTGTCAAACTGAAGTGTGTCTAATAGGATCAGCATGGCTGTGGAATCTTTCATGTAGGCCTTAATTTTGGGGATTTCATCCTTAATGAAAAAATCAACAAACTGAGACAAGCGTTCAAGAATGGAGTTGATCTCAGATACAATAGGACGCCCTGGCGGTGGTGTCTGGCCTTTATGTATTTTTTGCATGGCATAAAAGTCTGGTAATCTAGGATGTTTGGACTGTTAGAACTGTTACTGGATATGTCGATAATCCTGTCCTTTGTCTTGGAGAGATCATCTAATGTGAATAACCTCTATTGACACTTGCACTGGAGTTTTTTAACCTTTTTTTGTTCAATGGTAGTACAATCTTTAGACAAGGGCAAGATCTCTTGCTATCCCTATGAGATAGGCGGTACACCACCGGATTCCTAGGGAGAGCTCACCCGCATAGGGCCATGGTGTGCCTCTGAATAGGGACATTCTAGATGTGTGTTTTTGATAACCTGTAAGCCAAGAAAAGTACAGATTTGTACTCCAATAATTTGTGGTCTAACATCTACTACTTGCCTGAGCCTCACTTTTGTTAGGACAGGTATGAGGAAGATCAGACAACAAAGGAATGACCCGTTTTCTTACTGGTAATCTTGATTACACTGACCCTCATTACAAGTCTAGCGGTCCAGAAATAAGGGTGCCGGTAGCAAAGGGATCGTCACCCTTTCCAGACCGCCAGACTACGGGAATGCTGCAGGGGCAAGTGTCCCAGGCAGGTCTGACCTGCCGGGAGCATCGGCCCTGAAGGCATGGTTTTCACGGAAGTCACAGTGCTGGTGTTTCCGTGTCCCCATTCCCGTGGAGTCCTATGGGATTCCACGGGAATGGGGACTTAGAGTTCCCGCCACCTGACATCTAATGCTGCCGGGACGTGTAATATCCATGTGACAACGGGTTATCAGGCGGCAGAAACGGTGTTACGAGGTCCGCGGCAACCCACCGGTAGCACCGGCAGGTTACCGCCGACCTTATAATGAGGTCCTCTGTGTCTGTATCTTCCTCGAAACAGTCCTCGTTCCCTGCACCACCCTTATCTTTGCTCCAGACGACTAACCTTTATCTTTGCTTGATACTGATAGGAGGATCTGGAGTGGAAGACACTCTTTTTAGTCCATCCTAGAAGGGGAGGTGTAGTAACTTATTTGTACTTTTCATTCGCTGCTTGACAGCAGAGTTCTGTCTGAGGAGGACGATAACTCACTTTTATTAAGATTGTGAGCAGAAAGATACGGACTCAGAGTAATGAAGATTGCAAGTAAGTAATCTGCCATATGCCCTGTGTGTGGAGAGCCAGCGGAGGAAACTCGAGCCAACGCGTCGGATGTTCGACACTCCTGCTTTAATGTAAATGGTAAATGGGAAGTGGTACATGTGACATCTGAAGAAAGGTTTATTCTAGAATATGCAGAGTTGAACAACATTGATTTTTGTTATCCTTTTTTTGGCCAGTCCCTTTCTTCTTTCAATGGTGGCAATTTGCCAAAATGATAGAAGTAGTGAAAAAGCCATTGGATAACCTCTGACATCTCACTCCTTTTGTCCTGGTGATCTCACAGGAAGTGACATCACAGGAACTTTGATCCTCAAAGCCGGACCATGCAAGATTCTTTTAAACCATTACTTATTGAAATTTCAATGCCGAAAAATCTTCAAAAATATTGAATTAAAATTGAAATATGCATTGATATTCCATGGATGGGGTCATGATGTGATGAGTGGACCCATAACCAACACAAGCCAGGGACAATTGGGCCTCATTACGAGATTGGCAGTAATGTTGCCCGCCAACCCTGTAACACTGTTACCGCCTGACATCTCGATACTACTGGGATATCACAAGCGGCGGTACATTAAATCCCCATTCACATGGAGTCCTATAGGACTCCATGGGGATGGTGACACTGAAGCAGTAAAAATCATGCCAGTAGGGGCCTGAACTCCCGCCATACTTATAGTTTGGCAGTCCGGAAAGGGTGCTGGTACGTTGCTACCGGCACCTGTATTTCCAGACCGCCAAACTTATAATGAGGCCCATTTTAATGTCTTCATTTGCCAGTAGAACCACATATGGCAACTTACTGCCATTGTGTGGCAGTTATAGACTCATAAGCAAGGTACATAGTCCTTGTATGCCAAAATACTGCCCACATTCCAGGATACTGTAATAGTACAGCCAGGGCAGCCTGCTATATTCAGATGCTGCCACCTTACGCCTGTGATTTTTATAACCCAACATGCCAGGTATAGAACATATATGAAAGGTACTGATTTTTTAATTTGATTTCATTATTTATATCGAACAATATGACCCATTTGGTTTTACAGAGCTCAGAAAGTCAAAGAACAAAAAAAGAATTAGTGAGAGTGTTTTTTTTATGTCTTTGAGAAGCTCAGGAGATGTTCGAAACTATGAAGAACCTGGATAATGGAAAAAATTGCAAAGCTTTCCTATCAGCACTTGATAAGAGCGGCTCAATGCTTTGGTTTGTTTGGCACCAAGTATTGCAACCCAGCGCTTATCCGTAAAACAAAGAACTTTCCCTGGGTAATACCATCTTGCTTTGTCCCAGAGGTAATTGGGGATAGGCTTTATGACCTAGAGCAAGAGATATGAAGTTAACACCTGCTTTTTCAGAGAGTCAGTATAGTTTCGGCAACTGGGGGGGATGTGTGCCCGTGGATGAGTGTTTGTGGCTATTTTAGTGCCCATTTTTTGCAGAACTAAAAGGCGATGTATGAGGCTGTGGTTGGCACAGAGGAACATGACATTACAATTGTAAAACTTCACCCCGATGAGGAAGTGTGCTATGATAACACAAGTGGACTACAAAAGAAAGAGGCGCACGTATTGCGGGAGCACAATATGAAAGTTACATTTACTAACAATGATCTGTGAGAATATAGACAAGCTAGAATCAAAGATTATCCCTAATTATTTTACCTTGCTCTGAGTAATTGTTGCCATTTCTCTAGAAATGGGGATGCGCGGGTAGGGGGTGTTGTGGGCACACTTGGGCCCTAATAAGGACGCAGACTTGAGATGCGTCTTAACTCTCCTTTATTCATACACCAACTGTCGTTTTCTGCCTTCCCGCCTCACCTCCTCCCACCCCTCCCCCTTTCCCTCTTCTGTTTTGTTTTTCCCTTAAAGGGGCCTCCGTGCCCTGTTTCCTTCACAACACCCTCCCTAACTTATCGAGTAAGTCCGCGGTCTACATTTCTTCAATGAGACGGGTGGGCCTTCTCGCTGTTCTGCACCTGGTTCCGTAATATCTTTTTCGTGTTGGCCACGCCTCAATGGCCTTCGTGTGCAATCATGACCAGGGATTTCCTTAGGCTCTTGGGTGCTACGAGGCGGTTCCCTCTGAGTAGGGTGCCTTGGCTTGTTGTGGCTAGTTCGTTGTGTATTTTCTCCATTCTCGCTAGGTCTCTTCTGTCTACTCCACCCCCCTTCCCCAGCTCAAAGCGTTTGTTGGCCGCCTGTCGCCACTTGTTCATGTTTGTGAGGTGTATTGCTGCTCTGATGGTGGGGTCTTCTCTGCTCTTTTCCGCGAACAATTGTGCTGTGATCGCTGGGGGAAGGACGTTCAGTGACAAGTATGCCACGTACTCTTCAGCTTCGCCTTGCATCATGGTGTTGGATGCCCCATCCGGGTGGCACACCAGATAATCTGCGGGTTTGGCGTCGCCCCCAGGTTTGTGAATGATGGTATAGTCGTATTCCTGGAGGCGAATGCCCCATCGCTCGATGCGTGGCTCTCTTTATTTTTGGGTTGCCAAAGAGAGCCAGCAAGACCTGGTGTTCCGTTTTTAGCATGAAGGTGTGTCCAGTGATGAAATGGTGAAATTTCTCGCACGCCCACACAGCGGCCAGACTCTCACGCTCTGCCTGTGAGTAGGCTTGCTCGGTGATGTTCAATGCGCGACTGGCATATGCTACGATGTGGGTCGTTGTGTCGTGCTGCAGGTCAGTTCGGGCCAGTATTGCCCCTAGCCCTACCGGACTGGCGTCTACCGTGGTTTCCGTGCGCCATTGTGGGTTGAAGTATGCCAGTTGGAGGTTGGTTGCCAGTTCCCGTTTTATGGAGGAGAATGCTTGTTGGCACTGGTCTGTCCACGTGAAGGGTTGATCCTTCTTCAGCAGTTGTCGTATTGGGCATGTGCGTGTGGCGTACTGGGGGAGGAAGCGGGCGCAGTACCCTGCCATGCCCAGGAATGAGGGAAGTTCAGACACGTCCCTCAGGCTGGACAGGTTTGTTATGACACTGATTTTGTCCGGGTCGGCTTTGATGCCCTGATCAGAGAAAATGTGGCCGAAGAAACATAGGGTGTGGGTATTGATCTCACATTTGTTGACTGTAAGTCCAGAGTCCTGGAGGATGTGACAGACATGGTATAGGGCCTCGTCGTGTTGGTCTTGGGTGACTCCAAAGATGAGGATGTCGTCACTGTAATTGAATGCGTTGGTAACTGGGCTGATTAACCTGCGAATTGTTTCCTGAAAGATCTCGGCGGCGGATGAAATGCCGAAGTTCAGCCATTTGTAGCAGAACAGACCCTCGTGAGTAGTGAAGGTTGTGATGGGTCTTGATTCGGGATCGATGACTAGCTCGTGGTAGCCCTGGTTGAGGTCTAACTTTGAGAACTTGGTGGCTTGGTTAAGTCTTATCAGCATATCTTCTATGTTCGGTCCTGGGTGTCTCTCCCGTTGAATGGCTGTGTTGGGGATCCTCATATCGACGCAGAGGCGAAGGCGTCCATCTGCTTTGGGGATGACTACTAATGGGGACACCCATGGTGTGGGTCCCGCCGCGCTCTTTATGATGCCGTTTTTTAGTAGCATCTGAGGTTCGTGGGTGACTTTGGCTTGTAAATGAAACCCTATCCTTCTGGGATGTTGTGGCACTGGTCGTACCGACGGGTCAATGTGCAGTTTGATTACATTGTCCTTTAACATGCCGACACCTTCGAACAGGCCGGGATAAGCGGTTTTTAGTTCCTCGATGTCTAGCGGATTCTGACTGATGGCCCGTATGTACTGGGAGTTGGGTGGGAGCCCTTGAATCGCTTCCGACTGGTCATAGTGGATATCAATGAGGTGTAGAGCGACGGCTGTTTTGAGGCTGAGGAGGCATCTTCCTGTCGCCGGGCTGTGGATGACGTGTATTGCCGTCTGAACTCTTTTCCCTCTATGTGTCTGGTCACACTTGAATTGTCCTTTGGAGGTCAGTGGTTGTGTTGCACCCCATTGGAAGATGTGGGTCTGTGATGGTTCAAACGGGAACTCGTTGGCCAAGTTTTAATATATTGGGTGACTCATGACGATGGCGCCCGTGTCTACCAGGAACGGGGTGTTAATTCCCCCTAGATGGACTGTCACCCGGGGTGCCGTGCTGTTGTCTGAGGAATCAGAGATGAGGCGGACGTACTCTCTGCTGTATCGATCGTACTCTGCGTATTGTTCCGGTTCTAGTGGTTGTCTCTCGAGGGGCGGGTTCTCATATGGGTCCCTGGTGGCGTTCTCTCTTCTGGGTTCTTCGTCAGGGTAAGATTACATGTGATATATTTGTTCTTGGCTGGTGTAGATTTCGTTTGCCGGTTCTACTTGTAGATTCCCTGCTGCTCTGATGAACCTGGAGTTGGCCATAGTTCTGGGGTTGTTGTTCTTGGCGCTCTCCCGCTCGGGGTACGGTCACGGGTCTAAGGGTCTCGGCGGTTCAAAGCGTCTCCCAGGCATTTGTAGATTCGGTGGCCGGTATGCTGATATCAGGCCTGTTTTCTCCTGGCACATGCTCTGGAAGTGGTTTTCTTGGCCACACCTCATGCACATTTGGTCTATTGCGGGCCATTGCCCTTTGTGTGGAAATTCAAAACCGCAGCGGTAGCATTGCCTTTCTGGTGGTGTTCGTCTCGTGGAGTTCCACTGGTCTTGTCTGTACGTGTTGCCGGGTTGGCGGCCTGGCTGGCTACTGGTGATGGCCGCTATGGAATCTGTCTTCTTTGGGTTCTCTATGTGGGCAGCCTGGATGTCTACCCTCTCATATACCCTGGCTAGCTCAGCTATGTCCTTCAGGGGTAACGGCTTCTTTATCAGGTGCTTACGAAATATTGAGGACAGACATCCCTCAATAACTCTTAGGCGGATGGCTTCATCATCATTGAAGTTGGTGAAGTCGCAATACGTGATTTTCCTCTGAAGACGTAGTATGAACTGTCCAATTGTTTCCTGAGGCATCTGGGTGCACTGGTTGAAAATATAGCATTCATAGGCTCTATTTGGAAGGACTACTAGGCAACTGTTGATGGCTTCGATTAGTTTTTGATATGTCATCCTCTCTGCTAGTGGGATAGTTTTGATGACACTCTTTATGTCTTTCCCGACCAGGTTTGTGAAGATGTCTAGTTTGTTTGGTGCGTCCTGGTTTCCTACAGCCCTCATGAATTCTTCGAACTCATCCATCCACTCCTGCCACCTCTGGCCCTGATTCTCCTGGGGTTCTAGTGGGAACGGGTTCGGGCAGCGTAGGAATGATACAGGGTTGGTGGGAATTACCCCTGGTGTGGCGGGTGCAGTAGTGTCTACCGCTGCGCTTCCTGATTGTGGCATGGTTGATGGTGTCTGGGCGTGGTCGTGGCACCACTGCCAAAGTCCTCGTTTTCAAGTGTCTTATTGCTATGACTGATGCAAGCCCTTGTTTCCTCGCTTTCAAGCGGCTTATTGTTATGACTGCTGCATGCTTTTGTTTCCTCGCTTTCAAGTGGCTTATCGCTATGACTGATACATGCCCTTGTTTCCTCGCTTTCGAGTGGCTTATTGCTATGACTGATGCATGCCCTTGTTTCCTCGCTTTCAAGTGGCTTAGCGTAATGACTGCTGCATGCTTTTTTCCCTCGCTTTCAAGTGGTTTATCGCTTTGACTGATGCGTGCCCTTGTTTCCTCGCTTTCAAGTGGCTTATTGCTATGACTGATGAGTGCCCTTGTTTCCTCGCTTTCAAGTGGCTTATTGCTATGACTGATGCATTCCTCTGTTTCCTCGCTTTCAAGTGGCTTATTGCTATGACTGATGTGTGCCCTTGTTTCCTCGCTTTCAAGTGGCGTGTTACCTGTGATATATTCTGTCTTTGAATCCTCGCTTTCAAGTGGCTTATTGCAATGTCTGCTATGTCTATTCTGTGCCAATCTCCTCACGTGCCAGGTCCTCCCCGTGTCTCTGTACCTGTGCAGTGTCTCCTTCCACTTGGTTGTGGCTCTTCTTGGCCTGGACGCTGTGCGTGAGCCTCGTGGATCCTCCGTTCCTTCGGGGGTGATGCGCTGCTTTCCCTTCTGTGCGGCTGGGCCTTCTTCCCGGACGCGGGCAGTGTCTCTGGCCTTCTTGGCCGGCGGCGCACTCCTCGGCTCCTCCTCGTTCACTCCTGCATGGCCGGCCGGGCGCGCTGCAGGCCTCCGTCACTCCTCTGGGCAGGAGGCGACCTCTCTGCTCCTCCTTCTGGGCTGGGCTGCCGGACCTCCTCACCGGCACTGCTGCGTTGCTTCTTGCTGGCGGCGCCGAGTCCCTCTGGGACTCCGGCGGCTCTCCATGCTCCTCCTTCGCCTCCTCGAAGGCGTGGGTTCTCCTCCGCTCGTCCTCAGTTGTTGTGGGCACACGGGCCTTAATAAGGACGCGGACTCGAGATGCGTCTTAACTCTCCTTTATTCATACACCAACTGTCGTTTTCCGCCTACCCGCCTCCCCTCCTCCCGCCCCTCCCCTTTTCCCTCTTCTGCTTTCGTTTTTCCCTTAAAGGGGCCCTGTGCCCTGTTTCCTTCACAACAGAGGGCTTGTGACTTTTCCATGGAGGAACTTTGGTCTTAAATTGACTCAGACTGAGTCTACTGTCTTTCCTCTATCACTCAATGATGTTAAATAGTTGTTGTGTGTGGTTCTAATTGTCAGCCGGATATACAGAAAGCAGAAATGTACCAAAATGTCACCCCCAGAATTCCGATTCCCGAAAAATTCTACTTTTTTGTTTTTTTTCTATCACCCATACCCCCTTACACCACATATATATGTGTGGGGGGTATGGGACATAATAGCAGTATGGGGGGCTGTGAGGGGTCTCCCCCCGCATATGTATGTGGTGTAAGGAGGGGGTTGAATAAAAAAAATTGTCATTTTTGGGAATCGGAATTCCGGGGGTCGCAGTGATCACATAGATCCCAGAAAGCCTAAGCAGTATTGGTGTGTCATCCACATAGTTTTGGAACGACGCTCCCTCCCTGACTAATAGATCATGCAGGGGCTTTACGTAACTGTTAGATAATAATGGACATGAAATTGACCCCTGAGGAACTCATTCAAGCGGGAAAGAATAGGGCTTGTGTGGGTCCAGTGTCACTTGCGAAGATCCTTTAGACTCTAGAGTTCATCTTGGCTGACTGACTGATTGAAGAGCTTAAAGTGTTCTAGGCATAGTGCAGGGGGTACACTTCACCTCCCTTAGCAGGGGTCCTCTTCTTATTGATACCGCTAGAGTCCACCTTCCGGCTAGTGCAGGGAGAAGGGGCCCACCATGTAGAATCAGACACTGCCTCCATGGCTGTAGCAAGACCTGCAACATCATTCCTCAGAGGGACTGGGGTTCATTGCGGGGCCTGCAGCCTCTAAATGGACCAGGCTAGACAGTGTGTTAAGGGAAAGAGACTGATGGACCAGTACTAAAGGAGAGGTTAGCCCCTAAATGATAATGCTGTAAAGGAGTTGGGGAAAGTAAGATCCACGAGCCCTACACGCAGACCCCACATCCCTTCTTAAAATACTGCTTACTTAAAGGAAGCTCAACTGCCTACCCCAACATGAGAGCCAGTCACTGCTCCAATCAACTTTTGTCAAATAGGTCAACCTAAATCTCAAAAAACGGAATCTCCTTCAGAGGTCACACTATCCCTTAGTAAACCAGGCTCTCTCACTGAGGTCGTTTATCCATTATACAAACTTTCTATAAACGGACTGCCCAAATGAGAGTCAAGTCAGCTCACGTATGAAGAGTATGTTCCACAGGGTAGACATTACAGATCCTGGGCGTGCTGCTGGCTCCTCCACGTTGCACTTATACATGATTAAATGGAAGAAATAAGGTGTAAATACATATATGAGTAGTCTGGCTGTTCTGAGGAGTTCAGTTCTACGGGACCTTTCGTCTGAACATGCATATGCTCTGGGAAGCTCCTGGCAGTCCAGTGAGATGGGATTGTGAAGGGTAGTGAACAAATTATTTCACATGTTTAAAATAAAAAAAGCCTTTCATTCCCAAGTGCATTGTTATTATTTCTAAAAAGCCATGACTGCATATAGAATTAAGGGGAGAGTTGCCCTAATCCAGTGAGATTCCCTGCAGCCCGTGTCCATCTCACACTGCAAGTGGGAACACTAACCTCTTTAATTCATAAACTCAAATGAGGTTGTTAAAAAAAATGGTGGGTTATTAAAAGAAATCAAGTGTTTGGGCCACATTACAACCCTGGCGTGGACCATGGTGCTATGAGCACCATGGTCCATGCCGGATTCCGCCATGGTGAATGGCGGATTTACCGCCCATTCCAAGGTTGGCGGGGCGGTAAATCCCCATTCACCATGGCCCCTTCCCCATTCCCATTTTTGGCCCATAGGGCTCAATGGGAATGGGGAAGGCGCTAATTACGGCACCGTAAATTACGGTGCCGTAATTAGCACCAAGGTCCCTTAGCGGGTTGGACTTTAACGCCTGCAAAAAGCAGGCGTTAAAGTGTGAATCTGGCGTTAAGGGTTTAACGGCGCCGCAGCCTTTTACGGCGGTTGTAATGAGGCCCTTTGTGTCATACCCTATCTCCTGATACTTGCTGTACAGGTGACACTGTAATCATAAACATACACTGGCAAAGCCAATAAGGCTTTCTTTGTACATGTAAAGCATATGATTAATTTGCAAAGCCCCCACATGTCACAAATGGAAGAAATAAGCCTCATTCTTCTCGATCTCTCCTCTGCCTTCAACACTGTAAACCACAACATCCTGAGCTCCCGTCTCCATGATAGCCTGGGCATCACAGATCTGGCCCTGGTGTGGCTTGCATCCTTTCTCTCTGACCATCCTTCCCAAGTGGAACTTGGGTCCTTTCTCTCCTCTATCACTCGCTCCACTTGTGGCGTCCCCCAGGGATCTAACCAATCCCCATGTTTCTTCAATGTTTACGTGGCCCCTCTGGCCCACTTGATCTCTACCTTCCCCACTAACTTTCAGTGTTATGCGGATGACACACAGCTCTCCTTCAGGCTACCCTCTGCCTCTTCCTCCTCCTCGCTCATTCCTGACTGCCTGTCCACAATTCAGTCTTGGTGTGCTGCTAACGATCTCTGCCTCATTGCCAGTAAGACGGAGATCGTCCTCATTGGGACCCCTGCCCCCGCTTTCCGTATTTCCCACTGTCCAGCCTCCCTTCGCTCTGCACCATCACCTGCTAGTGAGACAAAAAAAACCTTGGGGTCATTTTTGACTCCACTCTCTCCTTCTCTTATCTCGGACATGTCTAAAAAGTCCCACTACCTGCTGCACCTCCTCAGAGGTACTATACCTTTTTTCACCTTCCGCCAAAGGCTCACCGTCTCTAGAGCCCTGGTTCTCTCTAGGCTGGACTACTGCAACAGCCTCTTTCTCCATCTACCTACTTCTACTATCCGCCCACTACAACTCATCCAGAACAGAACCGCAAGACTTTTCCTTGGCCTCGAGACCAAGGACCGCACCTCTCCGGCACAGAAATCCCTTCACTGGCTCGCTGCAGCTGCTAGGATCAAGTTCAAGGCCCTCTGCATGGTATACAAGACTTTCTGGGGCCAGGGCCTGCACTATCTACAACACTCCTTTCCTAAATACTCTGCTTCTAGAGCCCTCCACTCTGCCTCCTCAAACTCTCTGCATGTGAGCCATTATTCCAAGCAGAGATTTGGGGGTAGATCTTTATCCTCTGCAGGTACCTCCTTCTGGAACAGCCTCCCTGCCTCTCTCTGCTTTGAGCCCAAAATCCTTAGGTTCTGGAAACTCCTCAAGACCTTGCTTTTCTCTTACTCTTTCTCTCTCCCCTGCTAATCTCCCCCTCTCTCTCCAGCCTCACTCCTCCATCTCTCCCCTAACTCTGCTCAGTTTTTGCTGACTGGTCGCCTGGCTCACCTCCAGAGCCTCACAGGTCCCAGGTCCCCCCCCCCCACCAGTCTTTGCACTCGCCTCTGAGCCTCTGCACTATGCCCAGCACTACTGCACTTTCAGCTTTCATTCCATGAGAGGGGTAATCTCTACTGCACTTCAGCATATGTTCCATGAGAGAAGTAACATCTCTGCACTTAAACTAGGGCCTTGCTGGACCCCCCCCCCTTGCACCTCCGTCTGTACACTTGCATGACCTGGATTTACTAGGCCTAGTAAGTTCTGTCTTGACCCCCCCTTTGTCTCCCCTCCCTAATCTGGTTGCACCTGTTACACATCATGCACTTGCAGTAGGTGGTATGCCGTCAGGCCTAGTACGCTATTTACTTTTTGTTAGATAATTCAGAAACTTCAAGGCCTAAGAATGACTACTGTTTTTCCCTAGCTCCCTTCCCACCTCGAAGTGCTTTGAAGCACTTCACTTGTGAATAAGCACTGTACAAATAAACAATTACAATTACAACAATATCCTGCTCTACATTTGTAAAGCCAGACGTCTTGACTGTGCCAATGCCTGTTGTAGATTAGTCATTGACTAGAATACCACAGGCTTCCACTTCATCATGTCTGCAGAATTGTCACGCTCCCTGTTTGTGCAAAGTTCATTGTCTTAATTTCTTTGCCCAGCACCCATCATAGTATGCTCTATAAATCAGCAGTGTCTCTTCTCGGGATACAAGAAGCCTTCCTCTTTGGATTAAATAATGCTGTTTTCTTTCTGTGGATTGTAATATGTTTTCATGCTTGATGGATTAGAAAGAGTTGAATGGAGGGTGTAGAGTGGATGGGCAATTGAGTGTATAAACATGCCCTCTGTAGGAATGCATTTCTTATTACTAATTTTGAAAAGAATATTCAGTACAGTACACCAACAAGAAATGTCTGCTTGAAAAAAAGCAGGGCACACACAGTGCCTCCTCTCCTCCAAGTAACTTTCTTAAATGTCATTATGAAAATGACACCATCTTGTAAAACCATAGACCTATAAGCAAAAACGATCTCCTATAGAATTACGCTGGAATGTATCTGCTATAATGTACCGTTATTTTGAATGGCACAACTGAAGGTTTTCACACACAAGTAAATAGCACCTCCAATAGAAACATTATAATCGACCTGGCAAACAGAAGTAAACGATAACGCTGCCTGTCATGTCCTTCCATTCCAAGATGGCACTCACAAAAACAAGCAACGGCAAAGTCAACAGTTTTGACTTATTTATATATATAGGCACTGTACAATAATTGGTAATGCCGGCATATGTCTAAGTACTTTCACCATCCCTAAGGTTGCCAACTAATGTCCAGGTACATATGCCATTGATTGGAATTGCCACTAAAGACCTAGGTACTCACCCCATAGGCATGGATTGCCATACAAAATACCCAGCTAGTCCCAACTTGGGTATGTATGATCACCAAATGCTTGCTGCACTAGCTACAGGATGGCACCTTAAGTACCCGATACATGATGTGCTACCAGGCAACCTGTGCAGGGATGACCGGTCTGTCCCTAGTGTCCATGGTTCCACTTGGCCACTGCTATTTTGGTAAGCATGCATCGCTCATCCTTCTTATTCCCCATCTCTTGATGTATGCTTTTCGTTCCGTGCTGTTCTGTACCCCACATATTGTATTCACACCCCTGGGTCTAGATCTCCACCCAATATATGTTCAACTCTCAATAGACTCTTGATTAAGTACTCTCCTGGTATGATCACTCCAATAAAAGGTTCCCCATCGAGTGATGTAGGACATTGTCACCTAAGTGCTCTTGTTCTTTGAGATCATGGCATTTCTGTCTGGGTTTCAACATCAGTATAGAGGCCCTCTGCCTAATCCGGCTGCTACTCCGTCCCGTATTGGTCACTTCGTGCCACTTTGGCAGGGGGGAGGGTGCTGCTGTTCATTAGTGCCACCATTGTCTCTTCCTGGTGAGTCGTCTTCTGTGCTGCCAGTGACCTTGCATGGCTGTGGGGAGAGAGATTTTGTCCACAAATGGGATAGCAGCTGAAGGATGCCCTGTCGTCGATGGTAACCCGACTGTGGATGGGTGCATCATCACATATCAAAGGTTCCTTTCATATAGTGCCTCTTTGCCTTGGATTGAAATATATTCTATTGCCATTCTACGAGATGTCCCTCTTCTCTCTGAGGATGGTGTCATATTATATTAAAAATTAGCATTTTAGCAACAATGGGCCTTGGGCATCACCTGGGACAGATGGGATCCAACTGTTCATTCTGCTTGTGACCACCAGGAATATCTAGACAGCTGAGCTCTCAAGAGGGGTTTCTTAGATCAGGTTTTCAATAAATTGTTCCATGGATGCGTCCCTGGCTGGCCTTAGACTGTGAAAGCCCTCTCTGGGGTTGTAATGCTTACAGCAACATATCTGGCCTCTAGGAAATTAGAGGTCTGGGAGCAAAGGTGGAACATCCTTACTGCATGTCTCTAATTCTCCATTACATATTTTATTCTATATTTATTTATAAGGCGCCGAAGACAGGCCCGGAGGTATAGTGGCACCGACAGCAACACAAAATACAAAAAACTTAAAAACCCAAGTCATAATCTGGAGAAACAGAAGACAGAGAAGCAGATTCTCATCAAGTCAGAGATAAAGCCCCACCTTAGCAGAACAGAAGTGTCTTAAGTCCAGCTTTGGAAGCTTCCAGGGATTGCCACAATCTCAAGTATGGAGGAGGAGCATTCCAGTTTCTTGGTGCCATGAAGCAAAAAGATCCATGTGCCACTATGCCAAGATTGGCAGAGGCGTTTGAAGAAGACCCAAATAGTTTGATCTCAATGTTTTTCGGACGGGTGGCTAGATAGATAAACCGGGGTTAATCCAAAAAGACATTTGTGAGTAATACACATTAGTCAAAAAGGTATCCTGCTGGACATAGGAAGCCAGTGTAATGCTTTCCTAGCTACGGAGACATGGTGACTCCTTTTCAATCCCATGACTGCTCTTACTGCATTATTTTGTGTGATCTGGAGACGCATCATGTCTCCTTTACCCATACCATGTAACAGGCGGGAGCCATAATCTAATTTAGCTCCGATAATTGCCCTTGTGATTGTCGCTCGATTATCCTGCGACAAGACGGCCTCAGTTGTACCAACAGTTTGAGGAAGTAAGAAGTGGACGATACCAGGAAGCTAACATGAGCCTTCATGTTAAGCTCTTGGTCAATCACCATGGCCAAGGTCTTCACGTTCTGCAAGTTGGGAATAACACATCCGGTTATTCTCTCAAATCCGGCCCTAGCTTCTTCAGGCGAGACGCTGTGCCCACAGTCATAATTTCGGTTTTCCTGTCATTCAAGGCCAACCCATTCTCCATCATCCAAGCCTGGATTATGGCATACACCCTGTTTATTGTCTCAGTGTCCTCGGTATGATTTCCTGACAGAGGGATTAGGCACTGAGTGTCATCAGCGTAGTTTGTGAAAATAATCCCTCTGTCTCTCAGTAATTTAAAGAGTGGAGCTGCAAACAGATTAAATAAAGCAGGGGACAGACATGACCCCTACGGAACTCCACAATCAATTTCAAATTAATCTGCTTTATGGTCATCAATAAAGACTCTGGCCGTCCGATGAGACAAAAAGGACTCGATCGAGTTAGCTGCAGATGTAGAGAAGGCAACACATGTCTGAGCCTGGACACTAGTATTGCATGGTGCACTAAATCGAAAGCTGCAGAAAGATTGATAAGCAGCAGGAGCGCTGTCCCACCTCCTTCTATAGTTTCCAGCATGTTTGCCATGAGGTTCAGCAAGGCAGATTCTGTACTATTGGACTTCCAAAAACCTGACTGCCTTTTATTCAGTATGTGGTACTTCTCCAGATAGATCTGAAGCTGTGCGTATACAGCACCATCCAGAATTTTTAGTAAAAAAGGCACATTATAGATGGGCCTATAATTAGTCTGTACTTTGGTGTCAAGGGAGGATTTCTTTAATAAAGGTGACAATCCATGTCTGTTTAATACAATTTGGCACCAATCCCTCCTTGAAGGACAGGTTCACACATTTCATTATGAGGGGACTCAGTTGAGCAGCACACTCTTTCACCAGCCTTCAGGGAGAAACATCACCCTTACAAAAAGTGGGCGGCAGGAGTTTTATCTAAACCAACATTTCGTTTTCAGAGACTAGTACAAACTCAAAGGGGGGGGACATTCACTTCACCTTCCTTAGGGGTATTTAGCTGGATAACGTTACCATGTAGGTCCTGTTTCGCCTTCATATCATTCTGGATCTTTTTTATCTTTTTAGTCAATGCCTCTTGAATGGAGTCACTCCATTCTTTATCTTTACTGGTTATAATAACCTGGCTTTTCCAGTTCCCTCAAGATTTTAACAATTCTTCAGTATTTGTCATTGTTTATCCTTTGATCAAAGGCTATTTTCTTGGCCTTTGTAACAGCATCTTTATGCACTTTAGCTTCCGCCAGATATTTATTTCTGTTAATTTCACTACTCTCCATCTTCCAGCCCTCAAACGCCTTACGTTTGTTTGCTTTGAGATGTTAAATATCATCCGAGTACCAACAATTGGCTTCCCTTTTCAAGATATGGTGTGTTTTATCTGGTGCTTTAATGTTTCTGGCTTTTTCAAGCATGTTTTGATAACCATCGCTATTTTATTCATAGAGTCCAGTTGGGGCAGTGCGTTTAGCGCAGCTTCAAAAAGTGGGGCAGTTGCGGCCGATAGCTGACTTGTGTGTCTCAATGTCACCACCAGCCTTTCTGGTTTGGGTTTCCTGGATCGCGGTGGACAGATAATGTTGAAGTGGATAAGCATATGGTGCGACCACAGACATGGCCTTACTTCTACCTTGTCCGTGGCAACGTTAAAACTTGTGATCCAATCCAAGACTCTCCCATTAATGTGCGTTGCAATCTGCACATTGTGCTGAAAACCCATATTTAACAGAATCTTTTCTTTGATAGTAGCCGCCTGGTCTGACTCATCATGGAGTCCTAAATTGAAATTCCCCAGTAATATTACCCTGGACGATGGTTTGATAAACGGGATGAGTATGTCTCCCAGAAATTCTGGAAACTCAGGCATGGCAATGGGTGGACGATAGACTAGCACAAAGTCAATAGTTGTGTTATGGTCGATTAGAACCTTAGCATGTCATATTTCACATGGATTTTGTATTTTGAGACATATCTTCTGAATCTGGAGGGATGATTTGTGAATCAATGTCACTCCTCCCTCTCTATCCGTGGGTCGATCTACATGAATAATAGAATACCCAACAGGAACCACAGGTAGCAAAGCCAGCCCTGCCGCCTCATTACCCAGGTCTCCGTAATGGCACACACATCTATTTGTTGTTCCGTGATATAGTCGGCAATATCCATTGCATGCTTTATCAGGGATCAAGTATTAGTGAGCAAGGACACTAATGGTACCCCCAAGCTGGAACCCCCACAATGGTGGACTAGTACCTTTGATTAATGGTGCCTCCCTAGTGCCACAGGTAGCGTCTAGGGCGTCCTCGCACACCGGACACCGACCAGCGAAAACCAGCCTTGCAAACACACTGGCACAAACATGACATCAGTGAGTTTACAAGGAACGTGTGGTACTGGGTAATGTAGTTCAGCAGAACTACACGAAGAGCCTTTCCCAGTGAGGTGCAGTCGGCACACATTTAGCAAGGGTAAGATGATCAAATACAAGGGTGCGGAATGCGTGTGACAGCCTGAAGTAGAAGAAAGGCTGTCGTCAAAATAAGTGGCAAGGCTGTGAGATTAATAAAAGACAGTTTATGCGTGCTATGCTAACCAATTTACTCTTCCTCTCCTACTTGATCGTTCCACTGCTTTTGATATGGTTGTCCGTCCTACTCGTCTTCCACTCGTTCCTCCGTGGGTTTCTCTGGCTCTGTCCTTCAATAGTTATGTTCACATCTTACAGATCATGCATACTCTGTTTCTTGCTCTGGCCAATCTTCCTCTGTGCTCCCTTTCCCGTGTAGGCTCCCTCCAGACTCCATCTTTGACCTCCTTGTGCTACTCTACTATCTGCTATCATTTCTCCATTCAGTCTTTCATATCACTTGTATGCTAATTAAGTGATCCTCTATGCTACTCTCTCTGTCTATTAGATATATAGGGCACGATTCATGGAATTATTTGCACGATTCGATGTGACTTTGCACTGCAAACACAAACCCTGATTCATGGAACAGTAGAAAGTCATGTTTGCAGTACAAAATTACTTTGCACTGACTTAGCACTGCAAAGATACACTTTGCACAGTTCCATGAATCAGGGTTTGTGTCTGCAGTCCAAAGGCACTTTTCAGCAGTGTAAAGTCACATTGAACCGTGCAAAACATTCCATGAATCGGGCCCTGTGTTTTTCTTCTCTGCCTCTTCAATCCCTCCTCTTTATCTCCATCTTTCATTTTCTTCCCTCCTTCTCCATCTTTGTACTTCTGTATGCAATCTAGGTGTTATTTTTGACTCTTCTCTTTTATTTTCTCTACATATTGCTAATATTGTGTGGGCATGTTGCTTTCATCGGTGCAATGTGTGCAATCTGGCCACTTGTTACTCCTTAGTGCCGGACTAGGTGGCAGCAAAGCCAACCCAACTCACCCTCAAAGGTGTGTCATAACGGACCTTTTAGCTAGATGTGCCTCACAGGACCTCCATACTTGCTTATGCCTCCCTCCTCCATACTGAGCAAGAAAATAGCTCAGAGGGAGGTCACACCCATCTAAGGGGCCTAAAGCCAGACCCCACACATACATCCCACCCCTAGGTCCCTTAGCTACTCCCACGTTACCCACTTAATTAACTTTACACTAAACATTACCCCTTTAATCAACGCTAAACAAAGATACATACATTAAAATACATATTCGAAAATATATTTATATGCATACTTACACAGGTATGGCCTCTGCAGTTCCCCACCCCAAACATGGCCCTCTTGTTCTTTCCTCAGGGCCCGACAGCTCCATGCACAGTGCCTAGGTGTTTTTGAAGAGCAGGGTCTACACCTTACTGCTGCTCCCAAGGGGCTGACCCACCCTCAGGTGGTGTATTCTTCCATAGCAGTACGCTGTGCTCCATTGCGGTTCCTGCTGTCACTGCCACAGGCCGGGAGATCTTAATTATTCCTGTGGCACCCATACCTATGTGAGGCACCACACACATTCACTGCTACAGCCTGAGGAGAGGGTCCATCTATGACTGTGCTGACCTGGTGCGCCGCTATCACGGCCGTTACAAGAGGGGCGCTATTTTTGTGCAGTGCACACATTCAGCGACGGCGGCTCCTCCATGACCCGGTAAGACAATCTTCAATGCAGTTGCCCATGCCCACTTGGGGCACCACACTCTTTCATTGACGTGGGACCGGGTCTGCACGTATTCGCTCCCTTCCTGTAGCATGGGTCAAGTCTCCGCGCTCCACTCACTGTGCCTGTACACTGAAGGGTGGCCACATGCATTACAGTGCGAAGGTTGCTCCAAGCATGGTGGCCTGCTCACGGCTAGCTTCATGCAGGCTGCCTCCTGCATGCAGCCCGGGGCTTGGTTTTTCCATACCCACGACTGGCCCCAGAACGGGTGTCGTTGCCTCGTAAGCCACCTCTTGCATGTTGCCTACCACACCACCGGGGCAGCCCGGATGGAGTGGCCATCTTCATTTGGGATGCAGTCTCCATGTGGGGCTTACCTTTTCTTGGGCTAAAATGCCTCACAGACTGCGGCTTCCTCCCAATCCATCCTGCACATGCAGCCTGGGTTTGGGATGGGTTTTCTTTGGGCCGGCTTGGTCTGGCCACCCAGGTGGTCTGACATCTCTGTGGGTCGTGTGAGCAACCAAGCTGCATTGGGCATGCAGCCCGGGGTTTGCACTTCATACTGGACACTCTCCTGGCATAAACAGCTGATTTGCTTGTGGCACGAGGAGACTGTTCGAAGCTGCGCCCACCCAGGGAGCTGGTTGCTGAACCTCCTGTTCCCTCTCTCACTCCAATGGTTTTCTCCCAATGGATTTTCCCCAGGGTTCTAGGCCCTTCTCCTTGGCCAGTCCCATGCCTGTCCGTGGTTCACGCTCTCCAAGAATCCAGATGGTCCCTCAGAGGAACCTGATGGGGCAAATCAGGTAAGTCAAGTAAAAACAGATACGTTTTAAATGAAGTTGTTTTCCCACCCGGTATCTGTGGCTTTATTTAGCTCTCCTTCTGCTTGGGGGTTGAGTCGCATAGCACACCTAGCCAGGACCTTATTGGGACAGGGCTCACACACTTCCTTCACCCCATCATACTAAACATCTTGTTTTTTCATTGATCTTCTCCTGTCTCTATTATTCTTCTGCCCTCCAGTTTTTTCGTCCAGTTTATCAGATAGCTCCACTCTGCTCTATTTGTAACTCTTCTTTTCATCTGCTTTGTTGTCTTTCTCCGCGTGATTCTATTCTCTGGATATCTTTTGATTCTCGTAATAATATTTCATTTTCTTGGGATTGAATTTGAATGCAAGTCTGTCCTCTTCCTAACTCTGTTCTCCTATAGTCCTTGCCGGTCTCTCGGGTACTAGTCCCAGTTTCTTCTAACTGTTCCCAGACTCCCATGTGCCAAGTCTTGTTTTCATTCTGTTTCTCTTCTAGCTCCAAAACTGGAGAACCAACTTCCATTTTCTTCCAGGTCTTTAACCTTTTTTCCCCTCTCATCTAAAGGAGCATCTTCCCTCACTCTCCTCCTCTTATTAAGGTTGACACAATTGCTTAATTCCTACATTGTACCATGTTTTGCACTATGTTTGGCAAAAGCGCTTTATAAGCCAAAATAAATACAACTACAAAGACCCACTACCTGCCTTTGTCTAAGGCCTCATATGACTATGTACAGCATCTGTGTCTGCACTAAACATAGCTGAAAAGCTGTAACACGTAAGGTTGGTCATCACTGAAACCTCTTGCAAACCTGGCCAGTCACATTTATTGCAGCGACACGGCAAAGGGCATGGCCCTGGCTCTCACACCCACTACACCTATTGACACTTGAGACATTTCAAGACTGCCAGTTTTCCCTAAGATATTCAGGTTGTTGTTCTCAGAAATATCAACCAAACTCGAAGAGACCCTCACATGTGGGGGCATCTGTTGAAGCTATCCAACATACAAGAACCAGTGAAGCAGGGTGTCTTAAATCACACTTTACTCGACAGAGGATCATCACTGCACATGTGAGTTAGAAATACTCACTCTGCTGAACACAGAAGGATTCCTTACTGAACGACCAAGCGAGGCGGACTGCAACGATTCTACAACTCGCCTTGATTCTTTAGGGATATTTCTTTAAGAAAGTCTGACATAAACATACTGTTAATGGTGCCCAACCAGCACATACTGACCCATATAGTAAGGTTTAAATGGAAGTGGAATCAGGGGTCATATGTAGCAAGAGAATGCTGAGATTCGATGTGAGGTAGACAGGGGCCTGGGCCCACGCCAGGGAACAGTCATTGGGTGCTTGGTGATAAGTTTATAAACCAGTTTACTCTAACTGCATCCCTTTATAGACCACGAATCTTGGACGCAGGTAATTATATTGATTTCCTGAGGAGCTTTAAAAGGGCCATATTGATCCAAATGCAAATTAAAGCTTTCTACAAGAATCCAGATCTTCTGCTTCTAAGGCGGATAATTGTACATCATTGCAGAGGATGTGAGAGTTCTTTTCTATATCTGTTGTGCCTCATAAAGGTCCACAATGCATGTACAAATACACAGATGTCAGAGCAGATCGGCAAAGAAGGGACACTTTCTGTCTTTTCATTCTCATGGGGTGTTCTGTGTTACAAGGTCCTGTGCGTTAGGCTGGGTGATGGAATGGGGGGGGGGGGGTATGGGGACAGGTGCCACCACCTTGTCTGTGAGGCAGGCCCGGGAGGAGGCAAACCGACGGTTTACTCCAGTCCATCGCCAGTCTGAAGAATATCACATGCTCATTGAACTCTAGTGAATCAAAGTGTAGGACACAACAAGACCCTGAAAGAGGTAGGCCATCCAAAACAGGAGACCCCTGGGGTAGAAGCGAGCGAGAGTCCAAAGGTGTCTGTAGAGGTATGGCATCTGGCAGCCATTGAGAGGAGGCTGATCCCAGCAAGGAGGCAATCCCCTAGGCTACTATTGATTTGCATTTATTGAAGAACCAGGTGTTACACAGAAATGAACTACAAAGTGGGACATAACAGACAGCAGAGCAGGCCTAGGGTAAGGGGACATTTCATAAGAGCGTTGCTTGCTTGAGCGACATCTACAGGGTGGTGAATAGGTAAGAGTGAGAACATATACCATGTACAGAGACTGGTGGACATTATCATATATTTAACAGTGACAGCCTGAGGACAACTTTTACAAATTACATATAGTGGTCCAGAGGGAAGAAGGCAAGAGTGGTGGCTCAGCTGGTTAGTGTGGATAGAAGAGTGGATGAGTTAAAAGGGAGCTCTTTTTATTGCAATCAGGTGGAGTTTGATTGGCGTTTTTATGATTTCTACTTAAGAGATGCTTTTGATGACTAGGGGGAGAGCATTCCAGTGGAGTGGGACAAAAAGGGAAAATAAGCCAAAGTGGTAGGAGGCTCAGGGTAAGCGATGGATAGGTTGTGAAGTGAAAGGGTCGAGAGGGAGAGTACAGTGAGATGCATTCATTGAGGGAGTGGGGGCCAGACCATGGATGGATTTATCGATGGGTAGCAGGAAGTTAAAAAGAACGATTTTACACAGAGAGCCGTCCAGTGTGGTGATGGTAGAAAGAAATGAAGGTGGACCTGGGAAGGTTGAAAAGGGTGAGTGTCGTAAAGTTTGAGACTTTGTTGAGGCACGCATAAGAGTAGAGGGGTAGACCAAGAAGTAGGTTTGTGCATTAGTTCAGCTTGCTGAGCACAACAGTATAGCTACGTGTTTTCTAATGTTTAGGATGGGCAATGCATCGCACTTAAATTTCACCTTAGGGAATACCTCCGACCTTACAGGAGGAGGACTATCGGGCCCATTGGATCCTTCTTCTTAGTAGGCACTGCATGTTACTCTAAAGCTCATGATTGTGGCCCATTCCGCCGTAAGAAAAGATGAAGGGAGGGGGTCTTGTTTGCACTAGAAGGAACTATGGATTGCATTTTATCACTCCGGGGGTGAGTATGATGTATTCTTTTAGCACTTATTTCGTCCGTGATACCTAGCACTGCTCTTTGTACATAAAAAGAACCCAGGATGTAAACATTGTTGTTTGTACAGCTAGCCCATTTCTCCCCTTGAACACAGCACCTTCGTAGCTAAGAGGAAAGCACAGGCTCATTCTACACACCCAGCATTAACATAGAACACAAACACTATAGCACAACACCTCTTCCATAAGAATGAAGCTACCTTTAATGACAGAAATTCGAACTGCAGCTTCCCACATAATCCTATGTCTCCTTAAACACAACCCACCCCTGACTTTTATAGCACACCCATCCACACGCCATTCAGACGGTACGATGTTCATTCACCGGTCGTTTTTTTTTTGCTGCACTTTTTGCCAAAAAGTTTTTGCTGAAAAAAAACATTGAAAACTATTGGGCAGGCATATAAGGAGCAGGGTGGGCTGGTGTATAGGGAATATGTGATAGGGGAGGTGGGATTACAGAGACCCCCCTCAAATGAAAAAATGTGATGATTATTTTCGGCAAAACAATCTTCAGCAAAAGGTGCAGCGAAAAGAAATCGGGCGGTGAATGAACATAGAACCATTCACACATGGGTGACTAGCAGAGTTCTGGCCACCCTCACTTAACTTGAATGGCTGAAATGCATACACACATAATAGCTCCTCCCATCTCTCTCAAATTTAGACTCGGGTCCCTCCGAGAGCTTTCAACCAACAGTGCATTGGGACCATAACTATGGTGAAAGGCACTATACAAATGACAAAATGAATGAATGAATGAATGTTGGTTCTGGCTTCGTTCTGGCTGTGGTGGCAGTGGTTGTGGTGAACTGGAAGAGTTTAAGGTTGCTGTCAAAGAGAACCCTAAGGTTGTGAGCCACACGTGAGGAGGTGAGGGAGGAATGAGAAGGGAGATGGGAGAGTGAAGTTGGTGTCAGATGTAGGAAGAAAGAGGACTTCTGTCTTTGAGGAGTTGAGCATGAGGTAGCATACCGCATTCAGTGGTGAATGGTGGTTAGGCAGTTGGTTATAGAATGAGAGATAATAATGGTGAAGGGGGAAAGGCGAAGAAGGTCTGAATATCGTCAGCAAAGAGCCGAGAGTTGAATCCAAAGAAGGAAATCAATCTGCCCAGGAAGGCGATATATAGGGCGATGAGGAGAGGGCCTAGAACTGATCCTTAATGAACATCCACTACAGGAGTTGTTGGAGAAGAGGTGTGGTAGTGCCATCAGAGGGAAAAGGAGCAGTCGGTCAGATAGGATAACACCCAGTCAAGCACAGTTTCCTTGAAGCGAAGGAGGGGATAGGTGTCAAGGATGATCCACAGTGTTGAATGCAGAGTACACCTCTAGAAGGAAGAGAATGGGAGAGAGGTGAGAGGCGTGGGCAACAGTAAGAGAATCAGTGGCATGGATGAGAGCAGCCTCTGTGGAGGGTTTAGACCAGAATACAGATTAGAAAGAGTCGGCAAGGGAATGAACCTCGAGATAGTTGACAATGCAGTTGAAGAGAGAACCAGAGATTGATCTGCCCTATGATCAAGCGCTTGAACGCGGGACGCGGCAATGATATTTGCAGTTGGTATTGATCCCCGTTATTACACTTCCAGTAATGATCAAGAGAAATAAAGTTGGACAAGCCCTGATTTGAGAAAGGCACCTTGCCGAAACACGTGTAATCCATAGGGCAGATCAATTAAACTTTCTTATCACACAACAGCAATTGGACTTAGTCTCCAGCATAATTTTTTTTCTGGCGCAGTAATAAGGTGTGACCACAGCAGCCTGGTTTCCTAATTAAACAAACAGAGTTGAGGAACTCGAAGTCTCCGTTCTATGGCACACCAATGCGACAGTGCAAATGTTTGCATTTAATCAGGTCGCGGGGGTTCTAAGTGATATCAACCCAAAAGTTCCTTCAAAATCTGTGCAGTTGAAGAGAGTCCTCTCTACTACTAGAGTAGTGGGTGTGATGAAATTCCTACTGCTTTGCAGGAGTACAGGGGTGAGTAGTGGCTAAACACCTACTCAGAACCACACTACTACTAAATTACTATCAGGTCATTTCTGATCCCAATCATAAAGGTGAAACAGGTACAGCCTGACAGGTATACCTCCTTTCCCTCATTTGGTAACGTGGGCCAAGATCAGGCTATACACTTTAGGACGGGTGCGAGATAGTACTGGGGTACCAAACAAAACAATTGTATCAAATAAATACACAGAACTAATAAAAAACACTACTGGCCCACCCCAACAAGGGAATAACATAGAGAAAGCAGACTGAGATAAAGGAGCAATCTGGATTTGTAGACAGTATTGCTCTGCAGAAATGTCCAAATTTATGAAGATAAAAAAGGTAAAGAGGGGGTATTTGTGGTGATAAGGAGGTCAGGGCCCTTTGAAATACCTTTAGTTCTTGACTTTCAAGATTCAACAGCATCAAGCCAGGCTTTCAAGTGTCAAAAACGGGGTGCTTTCGGTGCCGGCTGGATTGGAGTCAGGAAGCAATGGTGCCGCATTTCGATACAGTGCTGTTCAGCAGCAGCAAAGACGCTGAGGACCACAGCAATGTCAGGTCAGCAGCACCTGAGGACTCAGTGGCCTAGGGTGCTGAGAAACACAGACTGGCCTTCGGTGGCAAGGGGGATTAGCTGGCTCAACATACTACACTACACTACAGCGGCAAAGTCTTAGAGCTCGAAGAAGCTGTTAATCAGACATGCATTGTCGAGTTTAGGATACTAGAAGACTCGGCGGGTCTCTGATGCAGAGATGGGGAGCTTCAGCATTGGTGCCGAGCAAAACTCAGATATGTAGAGGTGGTCAAGCATTGGGATCGAATATGACTCAGGCAGTTACTTCGCAGTGGGTTCGCCATGAAGGGAGAGCTAGGGGTTGCTTCATTCATTCTTTGTAGAGAGTATTTGCAGTGTACATTCACCTCCAGTTGCAGAGTCTAGGGTATCAGTGGTCTCAGGTAAAGGTATGGCCTTAGTCCACACAGCAATTTCACCACAAATATATCCATGGAATGGTTATAGACAAGTTCTTACGTCTTGTTTAGAAGTGCCTGGTTTTCACCTCACTGGCAGAGGACTTTTGAACAGAGTGTACTCGCAACCAGGTTGCAGGTGGCTCCTCCTTGGGATGTGTTCCAAAGATGAATAATCTAAGGGGATTTAGGCAACAGTGGATTGGTTGTAAATGGTCCAATCCTGGTTGCTGTAACAAGTGTTCTTTGCCTGCTTATGTCAACACCAGAGTGCCTTTTCTGCAGGACATGGGGGAGGGACAGAAGGTTTGCTAGGCCTAGCAAAATCCACAATGACGAGACACTTATGTGGACTGAAACTCCATTTTGGGCTACTCTTACTCCACCTGCTTCCTCTGCCTGCTTTCATCACAGACTGACGACAGCTCAGGGGCAATGTGTTTGTCTTGAAAGCAAGAGAACACAAAGCAATACAGGTTCTGTGCTTAGAGACTGGTCTCCAGTATTAAGCGGGTCACAAAAAAGATGAATTAATTAATCAATTAATCAAAAAGTGTCCAGTAATCAGCACCCTGATGTGGGATGGCCATCATAATGACAAGACTGTCTTTGATAGCACAGTTTCGCATTGGGAACTCTAAGTGAGTGTTCCTGTTCCCTGGAGGAAAGTGACAACCCTGCACAGAGGATCAAAGTAAAGGGTTCCTGGGCTGGGCCCAAAATGTTTGTTGCGGGTACACCCAGCCCAGACAACTTATTAGACACAAGGCCCTGTCATGAATGAGTCACTCTTCACCAAGCTGACAGTAATGATATCAAATATTTGTGGCAGTATAATTGTGTCATCTCAACAGCCACCATGTCAAAACTAGACAGGGCTTCTATTTATATATTAATAACTACCACTAGACTGCTGGGGTACACAATTATAATATTATGAAACAGTCTGGAAGACTATTGAAAGCAACTCTTCCTGTTGGAACTTTGAGATCCAGCAGCTGTTTTCAGGCATGCACACATGACTTTTGAACCTGCCATGTTGCCACATATCAGGATATTGTACCCGTTCACCGACCAGGACTGTGTCCACTGATATGGCCCACTAGCCCACCTGGTACCCCCGCAACAGCCTCAATAGAGAAGGCATAGGTTGCCTGGAGGGATAATGGACAGTGATTGGACATGGTACCAAAGGAGGAAAAGAAAAGGATAGGTGTTAGAAAGGGAACCAACAACCCCCATTTAGTCCCCAAGAACACAAAGTACTTGAGATGGATCCGATGATAGTCTACCAGTCTGAAGAGCAAGAGATCAGATACCATGCCTGATGCTCTGACAAAAAACAAAGAAAAGTATGAAGGACCTCCTGAAGACACGATGACGGGACTAACGAGACGCAATCCAAGGAAAAGACATCAGGAAATAGTCCAAAACAATCCACGTAAATCCAAGGAAGCAATCCTTTGGGAAGCAGGGTCCAACAAAGAGAAACCAGTGTACCAAGGGAAGTGTGGGCAGTCCATGAGCAAAACAGGGCCTGCCAATGGGTTAACAGAGTTTCAAAAGGTACACAGAAGTAGCGCTACAACTTAGGACTCACCGGAAAGTTGTTGAGCGCAGGACTCCCTTGTTTCTCCTCCTTTCACTATTCCATAACAGAGCCTCTCTCTGTGTGTCACATGACATAGCTTCACGTATGTTGACTGCACGCATGAATGCCTTTGTACACTTGGGAATTGTAGTATCATAGGCCCCCTTCCAAGGTAGGGGCCAACGTGTGCTACGACCCCTGCGTATCCTAGCACCACTGCAGGGCAGCTGCTGTGGATGTCAGGAGATGGTCACAGCAAGGTACATATGTGCATTATGCTTTTTGGAATGGAGCATTATGAAAGTGGGGTCTGATCAGCAGATCTTACTTTCAGAACAAAATTACCTCAGTCATTTTATTAAAAATCAAAAAAGCTCAGGCTATCCCATCCGCACCCAATATTATTCTGTCGCAGCAGGGAAGGGGAGGGACAGGTATGTAGAGTGAAGAGCTTTTGGTATTAGCACTTAATCGCTTTAAGAGATGTATGACTGTGGCGGTTTTGTAGCAGGAGAGAGAGAAAGAGAGAGAGAGAGAGAGAGAGAGATGACAGAGAGAGAGAGAGAGATGACAGCTCCACGTTCCTTCACAATTTGTTTTGGAAATGGGTCAACTGTCCCCCACTTAAATAGGGAAAAGCAGCAACTAAACTCAAAGAAACTCCCATCAGACCTGAGGAAAATCCCACCTGCTTTAACCTACATAGAGGTTCCAGCAGGCAGAACATTCGATTTGAATCTTCTACAACAGACAACCCATTGCCCAGAACTGAAGGACAGTGGCACTTTTCTAATAATCAGATCCCCAATGTGCCTGGAAATATGATTGTGCTACCATTACAACTGTTGGTTATTGTACCCTGAGAAACGCAAGCTAGTGAGAGAGACATTGGCAGAAAGATTGCTTTTGCAGGACCTGTTGATGGAGCAACAAACGAAATTGAGCGTTGGTACGACTAGCGAAGGTGTCGCACCCAGACCAGTGAGCTGGACCCTCAAAACTCCTGGAAACCCACATAGACAACAGTGCTGACGTACCGCAGGGGCACATGGAGCCATAGGTCTGGTATGCAGCAAAGACAGCAGAGAACTGAAAACCAAGATGGCGGGTAGGAGGGTTTCAACCATAACAATGGGACTGCATCAAAGTTCCGGAAACACCCATTTCAAACCCAGGGAACCAATCCCCAGGCTTGGACTAGAACACAGATAAGCACACTTAATCAGGCAATGTGGGCTGGCATCCATTAGTATAAGGTCTCCTAGTGCGCAACAGGGAGTGTCATAATTAGAGGTTGGACGTTCGGCTAGAAAGATGGCTGACAGGTGCAGTTTGAAGGAGGCAGAGCAAGAGGAGAGAGCAGAGGTGGTTAAGCAGAACAAAAAGGAGGAAGGAGTACATGAGAAGAGAATGCAGAAGGGCTTGGAAAGATCAGAAGCTGTTTGAGCAGAACAAGGAAGAGGAGGGAGAGCAGAGAGAAAGAGAAGAAGGTTGGGAATGATCTGTAGTTTCAGGCACTAAATCAGAAGGAAGGAGAGCAAACCATAGGGTTGTGGAGCAAATAGGCAGTGAGAACAGAGGCGGTTGGAGAGAAGCAGGAGGTGGTGGAACAACACAAGGGTATGGGGAAGGAGCGATGCCTAGTGAAGGAAGTGGAAAACAGTCTACCGGTGGAGGAGACTGGTTATTTGGAGAGGAGGATATAGGCAAAAGAAATCAAAAAAAAGAAGAAAAAATAACAAGTTGGAGGAGTGGAAACACCAAGTGGAGAAGTGGAAACATAAGGAGGGGAGGATGAGGCTTGATCATTGCAGGTTGTCAAAGAAAATTGAAACGACAGGTGAGCAAAACGGGAAAAGGAATGGAGGTCAGGAATAGGAGGAAGTGTCCCAGAGGTGTGGAACCTAATTGGTAGGATGCATGCCAGGCTAGTTAAGGTGGGGATTGTGGCAGTGTCTGCCAAGGGTACCAGGAGGGGTCTGAGGTTTGCCATTTCTGGGTCCAAATAGGGCTGAAAACGCATTATCAATGCCTGGAGACTCAGCTATCAACCCAGGTTTGCCTGAACCCACAAACCTTCATAAGCCCAAGCTGGTGGAACAGGCTACCAAGGACAATGACATCCTGACAGGTACAATGATAGAAGAACCAACAATCCAAGTCAAAACAGTGGAGCTGGGGCACTTTCAACCCCAAATGCTGCAAGTATTTATCTGCCAGCTGACTGAGGCCAAGATAAGAGAGGGATAACTGGCAGACTATGGTCCTTAAGCAAGTTGGAGTTCCTCAATGTTATTTTCTTGGGGTTCCCTATCACATTGCTTTCATGTTTATTTAGTAACATGAACCTTTTTGAACTTTTTCCTCTGGGTTTTGAATGGTCTGTTGGAACGGGGAAGGGGACTGGGAGGGGACTTCAAGATCCCATGACAAAATACATACTTTTGGGTGGCTCCTAAAGTGACAATGGAATGGACGTAAACCAAAGATGCACTTAAAAGCAACATTTGACATATCTCCACAGCGTACATAGTGCCACCAACTTCTAGAAAATGGCCCACATCATAACAACCCTTTCAGCAGGATGCACCCTTTCTGCACTGTGGTGCAGCTGATTGACACCAGGGCCCCTCTACACACTTCTGCAAGAGCTCTGCCAAGCAGGAGATAACATCACTGCCCATGAGAATTAATGTTGCTATGTATTTTGATGCAAAATACAGAAACACTGTAAAGACAAAATTCAGGTTTAAGTAGAGCTAAGAAAAGGTTATTTTTTTATGGACCAAAGAATAAGATATCATTTCTGGGTGTACATCCACATTAGGCTTGGGGGCATCCAAATAGAAGTAAAGTGTTCCATTACAAAGGGCTGTATTGCAGATTCATGCATTCAGGTAAGGTTTTTTCAGCAATGTCATAAAACATAACATTACTAAAATGACAACTACAGAAAATCGATGTGATATGATCCTACACATTGCACTAAAGCATTCATTAAAAAGTAGACAGGCAGACATAAAAATATTCATGCACGTGCATAATACAATAGCATGAAAGGGGAACAATTGCAGTACCCTCTCTGTCTTGGTTCCACCTAAAATAATTCTTGGAGTAGTGTGGCTGCAGAGACCAGTGCAGGTACACTCTAAGTACCTTGTATACCAATATTAAAGCAAAAATAATGTGTGTCCTTTCGCCAAATACAAAACCTCTGGAGTCTTGTCTGCCAACAAAAGCTAGAGGTTCTCGGATTTGAAATTGAAGTTCTCTGATGAGAGATTTATTGGAGTTTACACCCACAAACAATATTTTTCTTTTTAATGGGTAATATTCTAGGCAAACCAAAGGTATTAATAATGGCCATGCTTCGCACCATCTATTTTCAACCTATTCATTTTTTTTTCTTTCTCGAAACAACACACTTACCTATAGAAAAAGGTGTATACAACCATCTGAAATGTTGGTACAGATATATTGATGCCATCTTTGCAATTTTGAATGGTAACAAAGTTGAGCTGGAGTTATGTGTTATGATATGATATGATATGATATGGCATTTGTAACGCGCCTATACACAAGTGTTTCAAGGCGCGGCGAGGCGGGGAGGAACAGAGGGGAGACAGACAATGATCCTACTAGGCCAGGTGTCATTCAGATCGCACAAGTGCAAGGGTAGAGGGGTAGGGAAAAGTGCAAGGGGGAAAGGGAGAGGGGAAAGTGCAGTACAGGGTTAGTAGAATACAGGATAAATAATAAGGGCCAGCTGGTGGCAAGTGCAAGGTAAGTGCAGACAAGTGCTGGGAGTAGGGGCTGTAGGGATACAGAGACAGTCCCGCAGTGCAGGGGTTGCCAGAGAGGCAGTGCCGGGGAGAGTGGCTGGGCCAAGGACCGAGATCGGTGAGTGGTCCAGTTGCAGATTCAGTGCAGTTTCAATAATATTAGCAGGGGAGAGGAGGAGTGAAAGTGGAGGCAAAGAGGAAGGTTTTGAGGTGCTTCTGGAACCGGAGATGGTTCTCCTCAGGTTTCAGGGAGGCAGGAAGGCTGTTCCAGAGGGAGGCCCCTGCTGCGGAGAGAGATCTACCCCCAACTCGTTGCTTGGAGAAGCAGCTGACCCTGAGGGAGTTGGAGGAGGATGAGAGAAGAGCTCAAGAAGGGAGATATTTAGGAAGAGAGAGTTGAAGGTATTTTGGCCCAAGGGCCCAGAAGGCCTTGTGGACAATGCAGAGGGTTTTTAACTTAATCCTCGCAGCCACTGGGAGCCAGTGTAGTGATTTCAGTCCTGGAGAGATACAGTCCCTGTTACACATATGAGCCACAATAAAGGGAGGGGAATAGTTTGGACCTACAGAACTATTTACATCAAAAGATACTAGGACCTTTAGAAAACCAACAGAGGTCCACTCCACACTTCATGCTTATAGTTGTCATAGACTGAGTATAGTTAATAATATTCCATTGGGCGAATTTAAGAGAGCGCAGAGGAACTGTAGTACTGATAACACCTTCAAGGAAGAATGTGAACTAACCAAGTCTAGGTTTTCTCAGAGGTTACCCACAAGAGGTTATTTCACATGCTCATAATAAAGCACAGAGGATAGATACTCTTGTACCCAAACCCAAAAAGAGTACTAATTATGACAGGGTATATTTTATGACTAACTCTACTAACTCTACTAGTGAGAGTCAAGTCCTCTCCAATGTATTGCAGAATCACTGGCACATACTTCATTTGGATGAGGGTCTCAGAGAATTCATTAAAGAGATAAATTACACCAGAGCACTCACTCTCAGGAACACACTTTATCTGAGCTTTACGCACAATTGATATGATATGATATGGCATTTATAACGCACCTATACACAAGTGTTTGAAGGCGCGAAGTACAAGTACAAAGGAACTGACTCCAAGTACAAGGTTTCTATAAGTGTGTAACATGCACAATGTGAAAATATGCCTCCAATAACATGGAAGAATTTGAACTGTATAAAGGGAGAATTATTACCACAAAGGATCTGATAAACTGTAGAAACAAATGTGTGATATATGCTATTGTCTACATATGTAAAAATATATATATTGGGAGTACCATTGGAGAGCTTCGATTTCGAATCAGAGAACATATGGGTTTGATTGGCATTGAAGATCCCAGAAGGTGTGTAGTTGGTGCAAGGACACACATCCTTTTTGCTTTACATTAGCATGCAATATTCAGATGGCCACGCTATAAAGTGCCAAGTGCAACTTCAGATGACTAGAACATAAAACAGATAAACTTTCATAAAATGCATAAGATCAATAACGTGCAACTCAATTTAAGTGTGTTGAAATGCTGGTCTCAAACAGTCATTTTACAAAAGGAGAGAAATGCATGAACCATACCGATATTAGTTCAAATTTATTAACGTGATTTTCAAATTGTAAACAAAGACATTGGGCCTCATTACGACTTCGGCGGTAGCCATGCCGCTATTGGAAATCGGGTCCGGGTTCCCAGAATGGGGAATTACCGGGCCATTCCTCCCTCCAGGAACCCGGGCCCGGACCTTCCCCATTTTCATCTGAGCCCCCATAGGGCTCAATGGGATAGGGTGCAAACAACGGGCCGATTACGAGCGGCCCGTTGTTTGCTCCCTCTTCCCCTCGCGGGACCTGGTAAGGACGCCTGGTTTGATCAAGCGTTACTTACCGGGTCCCACGAGGGGAGCTTGTAATGAGGCGGAACGGGTTTAACGGGTCCGCCTCCTTTAGCGGAGCCCGTTAACCCGTTCCGCCTCAGTCGTAATGAGGCCCATTGTGCAGTTTGTAAGGTTGGCTGAAAAACAAAGTTACACAATTTTAAACAAGCCACGTGCAGTAAAAGGTTAATGTTGCAGTGTGTGTGCCGAGCAGAAGTGATGAACATTCTGTAGTGGGCCCTTGCGATGTGTACAGTGTGATGTGGCAGCAGGTACAACAACAGGGATGGCAACATGTGCCTAGTTAATGTTGGATGGTTGCAGGACAAAATAACTACAGTCATTGTTAAGTGATTTTTGGAGCTCCGTTAGAATGTCGTGTTCATTTGTAAACAGTGTTGATTATCATCCTGCTTTTGATATGTGCTGCGTCATTATATTGATGATAAGGGGGGGTCTTTATTTGCCCACCAGTAGGGCCAGATTGTGCAGGATATTCTGATTTGTGTACTGTGTTTAGGAAAGAGAAAGCCACCCTTTACTTAAAGCACAGTCCCATTTTTAGTTTGGGCTATTACGGAGCGCTTTAGCACCACCGGTAAACCGGTACTATTGCATTAGAATTCAAATGGGGAGAAATGGCATATGAGGAGGGACACAAAGCTTACAGGTGTTTGGTTATTTGCCCACCCATTAACTGGCAATGGCCATGTTAATCCCTTTGGCCATTCACATCTAGTTCCTGCCCCTCCGTGCCCAAAACACCTCCTCATGGGAACTCGTGGATCTTGCTTTTACTCAAGCCTTGCCATCAAATATTTTCACTGAAGTACCTGTCATTGTTTTCTGAAAGCAGACTCTTTGAGAGTTATTGGAGTTGTAAATACGCTACTGGTGTAATATTCCTTTACCTTGGCGGCTATTTAAGCTTGACATAATCACTTCTGCTCTCTTTAGGTATTATGGGTGCTATTGAGACACACTCTTGGGCTGATTCATGGAATTATTTGCGCCGAAAAACAGGGATTTGTGCGCCATTCTGCCCGCAAATCCCCATTTTTTAAGCAGGGATTTACGGGCAGAATGGTGCACAAAACCCCATTTTTCGGCTCAAATAATTCCATGAATCAGCGAGTCTGTGTCTTGTTTTAAATAGTGAATTGTCTTAATTGCAGACACTGAACAGCAGAATAGAAGCTTTAACTATATTAGAACCAGCCTTTGAAACGTTCTGACCTTTTTTTAAACCATTTCTGTTGGATCATTCTCACCAGAGTGGGTGGAGTTTTGCTAAGCTGGAAGTGCTTAGAAACTACACTTCCCAATCTCCCCGGCGTTTATTTCTTTCTTGGCAGCGCGTTAGCGCCAGCGCGTAAGCAAGCCGTTCCGTGCTGGTTAGCATCCGGGTGCAGTGCGCGGCCTGGATCTCTGCTATCACCCAAGGTATTTGTCTCCCCTTTTCTGTGTCATTGTTGGTGGCCCATTCACGAATGGCTAAAACCATGGAGGTTATGCTTAACACCACCTGCTAAGATAACAGCAACCTTCACGGTGCCAGCCCTGGAAGAGGGGCAGACCTCATACGAAAGATCACCCTCAAATCTAAGAGGGCTGATAGCGTGTTAAAATGCTATCTGTCCCAAGCCCAGCCCCACCTATTACTTTTTATAGTGAGGAAGGCGTTGGGATTGGAAATGTGCACACGGAGGGAGACTGATCTGCTATAGCTATTAATGGACTGACTGCTTTGGCAGTGGATGTTAGCTCATCTAACATTGATACAGCATCTGATGTTTTGCTACTGGTTCAGGAGCCTGTTCTGTTCATAAAGTTCCAGACGTTGATGGTCATGCAAGTATGTGTGTAGATACATCAGACTCGGTAACAGCTGCCATTGGTGTGGATGCCGATGCAGAGGGTATTACTACTTCGAATGCTACTCTGAAATCTAGTGTCTTGTCACTGGTTCAGGAGCCTGTTCATAACGTTCCAAATGTTGATGGTCGTGCAAGTATGTGTGTAGATACATAAGGATCGTTAACAGCTGCCATTGGTGGGGATACCAATGCAGAGGGTGTTACTACTTTGAATGCTACTCTGGAATCTAGTGTCTTGTTACTGGTTCAGGAGCCTGTTCGTAAATTTCCGGATGTTGATTGTCATGCAATTATGTGTGAAGATACATCAGACTTGGTAACAGCTGCCATTGGTGTGGATGCCGATGCAGAGAGTGATACTACTTCGAATGGTATTCTGGAATCTAGTGTCTTGTTACTGGCTCAGGAGCCTGTTTGTAAATTGCCAAACGCTGATAGTTTGTCAAGTATGTATGTAGACACACTTGCCTCGGCTACAGCTACCATAGGTGTGGGTGCTGATGCAGAGGGTGTTTCAACCTCGAATATTGAGCTAAAGTCCGGTGTCGTGTCACTGGCTCAGGAGCCTGCTTGCAAAGTCCCAAATGTTGATAGTCCTACAAGTATGAAAGCAGCCACGGTAGGTTTGGCTAATTCACATAAACAGTGCCTACTTCTACGGTGTTGTACACTCCGAGCGGGGAAGAAGGGACAAGTAGCGATGCAACGTCACCAATTCTGTTGCTGAACTCTGAAACACCCAGGTCCAACATTATTAAATAGATGTTACTTAACACACGCTCATTAGGGAAACATCCAATTGAAGTTGCAGATTATATCATGTGCCCTCAAATTGACATATGCACCATTACTGAAACATGGTTGCATAATGCAGCCGGTCCATCTCTTACTCTGGCCATCCCTGCAGGTTATGTTATCTTCTGGGCAGAAAGGGATAGCAGCAAGGGGGGTGGCGGGTGCCCTCATTTGAAAATTCTCCTTGAGTGTACATGAGGTTAAGACCCAAGGACCATCAGAAGCAGTTCATTCCATTGCCCCTTTGCAAACTCGCTCTTTGCAGCGCAAGAAAAGTAATGCAGATACATGGGCTGGCTAAGAGAAAATGCTTCAATAAGTGGTCTGGCTTATACCAGGGCAGCCAAAGATCACAGTCAGGTTTATATTAATGCTCAAAAGTCTGAGTTTAACTCCAGAATCCTGAATGCTGGTTACGATGCACACGAGCGGTTTAAAATCATAAAAGAATTTGAAAATCCTTGCCTTAGAGAATGCACTAAAATAACTAGGGATAGTGCCTGGTGTACTTCCATCCAGAATGCCATATTTAGTGAGTTGCACAAGATCAGGGATAACGCCAGGGACAGACGGAAAGGGATTGATGCTGACTGCGCGCACCAAGAGGTTGGGCTTCCAGATACAGGGGGAATACCCTTTACAGGGCAAAACACAAAGCCTCTTTGAGTTGAGATCTGTTTTGGAGGCTGAATTTAAAAATATTTCACAGCTCAAACCAGTGTCGGAAATAGAAAACATTTATTGGGGAAACCGTCACTTCTTAGGAGGGGCGGTGCTTTGGGAAGGAGAGGGCGGGCCAAGGGGAGTTGCCCACCCGGCCAGATTGCGCAACGCAGTATTTCTATATAGACCCCAATCCTGGTGATTTGCCTAAAAGCAAAGAGGATTATGGGAACAACATGTCCACACTTTTAAATGTTAAACATGTCATTAAGAAAACCTTTTAAGCAAATAATGGACTCTTCTGTTTTGATTGGTCACAATGTTCACCCTAATAAAGAGATGTCTGTAAAATGCAGGACATATATACCAGTTTGTACAGTTGCAAAATTGTATGTGACGCTTCGTCAGTTTCTGTGTGTGAGCAGGCTGCGCTACAACGAGCAGACTGCTTTCAAGAGACTTGGTACAAACGCTGAGTCTTCTGAAAGTGGTCTGCTCCATGAGGCACAGGATCTGCAAGAGTTGTGTCTGGAGGATGGCTTTTGCCGGAGCACCACTCCTTCTTGTTCCGCCCCATTTCCTGCACTGGCTCAGACCGACTAACTGCAAGGGGGACGAATGTCCTGCAACCCTAGTTAAGGATTGCCTACCCTCCTTAATACCTTCTGCTACTAAATGTGTCAATAACTCGTTCTTTGAGGGACAGGTCCCCGAGAGCATTAATCATGCCTGGGTTACTCCACCGCTAAAGAAACAGAAGCTGGACCCTTGAATTCCAATTAACTATTATGCCAATTACTAATCTGCCTTTTCTCCCTAAGATCCTGGACTGCACTGCTTATTTGCAGGGTCAGGAGCATCTGATGGCCAATAACATCTTAGGCAAGAGACAATCCAGTTTTAGAGCCACGCATGGCACTGAAACAGCATTGCTGGATCTTAAATCCAATATCTTGCAACTTATGGATAATGGACAGACTGTGCTCCTGATGAGGTCAGAACTTTCCACTGCGTTTGATCTAGTTGATCATACTCGTCTGACCGGGCTGCAGCATGATTTATTTCCTTCCTAGTGAGTTGCTTAGCCAGAGTATGCATCAGCAAACTTTGTCAAGATCCAGTTTGGCGTTCCACAGCACTCCTGCCTCCCACCCACATTGTGCAATATCTTTACTTTGCTACTGTTTCAGGTAGTGGATAACAGGGGGATTAGTTATACCAACTACACTGATGACATTCAGTGCCTAATCCCTCTTTCTGGCGACTATAAAAAAGATTTTGAGGATTATAAATATGGCCTATTCCCTTATTCAATTCTGGATGATGAAGAATGGCCTTGCCTTGTATGATGCAAAAACGGAACTCCTGTTTGGCGGAACAGCTGGCAAGCTAAAACAGCTTGACCCTAAGTATGAGCAGTTCATTATTGTGTTGTATTAAAAAGGGCTATTTCTGCCTTAATGAAATATATTCTGAGGATAATTAATTGACGATTAGTCCCAAGAAAACCTGCATGATGTATTTTGGACCTAAGAAGTGCTCTCCGATCACAGCTCTCCAGGTAAAAAATAATGAAATTGAGTTATCTTCAATTTATGTATACCTGGGCTCTCTAATTTCATGTAAAAATCCAGAAAGAGAACTAATGGATTCTATCGAGCTAAAAGCACTTAGAAAATTGGGATGGATCATGCGATGTATAAGTACACATCATGGATATAGCACTAGTGGGCTAATTACGATCTATAAACAACGTTTGGAACAAACCATCTTATACAGCCTTGAATAATGGGACCGCCGGGATAATAAGTGACTTGGGTAACTGGTAGGAACAATACCGAGATTTATTTTGGGCATCCCTAATTGTGTACCAGTGTGTTCTATAAGATTCGAATTGGGACTAATTTCGTTGGCCACTTTGCCTGACATCGGAACAATGATTACGTGGCTAAAAAAAATTAAGCAATCCTCTCATCCGATCTACGCACCTTTAGCCCAAGAATTGGCTAAAGGTGAAAATAAGAAATTGGAAGGTTATATAAAGTGTTCCACTGTTTTTGCAGAGAAAATTCAATGGTCCATTGATTGGAGAATGGACTTGAATATTTTGATTACTACATTATGCAAGAGGGCCCTTTATTTTTGTACCAAAATATAATTGCTGAAAGGCTATTGTTCTATACAAGAGAATGTTCTGCAAACTTACATGCTGGGCAAACCTGTACCCGATCTACTTAAGTGCCCTGGACTGCGGGTTGGGAGGTTCGTTGTGCTTTCCAGGTGTAATCAGCTGCCATGCTTGCCAGCAATGGGTGCTCGTTTGAAGATACCAAGGAAAAAAGAGCATGTTTGCGTCTAGATAGTAACAAACTTGAACCGCTTAGCCATATTCTCACACAATGCACGAGATTAGATGAGAAACGTACAGAATGTATCGGCCCTTTTGTTCATAACATTAAAACCACAGAAACCTCTGCATGTTGGGGTAGATGTATGTGTGGGAGCTCTACTTGTATGATAATTGCCATTATGAATTTGTAGGAATTAGGTGGGGCATTATTAACGACTCCTTCCAATTAACTGCGATTAATAGATTCTGCTCTATAAATAATGAATGGAGAGTGGCAGTTTCAGCTGCCGTATATTTTCATATATTAGAATATATTTTGGATTTTAAATGCATTGTTCTATTGTTGAAATTGCTTTTTTAATTCTATTTTTATCTGTGTGAAAAGTAATGTATACTGAAACGCGCTAAATACAAGAACATCATAGGAGATGACCTTTCTCTGGTGGATACATATATGCCAGTGCTTTGGCAGGTGCCCACCCACTCCATACTTACGCAAAGTAAGCACTGGTGGCCCACGACACATCAGGGCACAGGCCTTTTGATGCTGTCATTCAGGTTTTGCAAATTCAAGGTATTGGCGGAAGCTCTGTGGATGATGGTTTCATATCTTTAATTTGTGTACTTGTCACATTGCACTGATTTATGCTAAGATAGTGGGTCACAGAAGTGGACAAGTCTACTTTTTTGAGTTATCGAGCAGCTCAGAGATGTAAACATTGGACTTCATTACGAGTTGGGTGGTATCCCGTCGGTATGTCTGCTGGAATACACTCCAACTGAATTACCGTTACTGCCACTTGGTCCAACTGAATTACTGCTGGATTACAAGTGGCAGTGTAATTCCGCATTTATTTTGAGTCCATTGGACTCAATGGGGCTTTTTTGGTGGAATTACCACGGTGGAATTTCTGCCGTGGTAATTCAGCCGATTCGTTGACAGTGAGTGGCAGAATTTACCTACAGGAATTTCCTGAAGGTAAATCCTCCACTCCAGGCCCAAGCTCATAATTTGACATAATTGTAAAATTGGCCGTCACTAAGTTACAGGCAATTTTACCACTTACTGGCATACTCCTAATGAGGCCCACTGTCATACTATTGCTTTCCGGTAGATGCTTATCCGTATTGCACTTTCGTGTGTTTTTTTTTTATGGATTACATCATTTAGCCTCTTATTGTGAATCGGTGTGCAATGAAATCAAAGATAGACTCTTCAAAATAACGATACTGCATCAAAAGTGTGCCCATTAATTTCATACTTAGCAAACAACTGCGTTTATGTCAATTTCAGGGCAATTTCTATTTTTGATGCTACTTGGAAAATGCACGTTAACAGATAGTCATGTTTATGCTGCATTACGATGCTTATTAAACCAGTTTACATCGAACACTAAGTGGCCAATTTATCATTAAATACTTGCATACAAAAGGGCATTTAATTAGATAACTATTTCGTTTTTTATTCTGTTGTATTTATTTAATAAATAGCATGTAGACATATATTAATAGTACGTACATAGAGGCAGAATGTTTTGAAGTTACCTGTAAAAAGCACTTATTCATATCATGCAAACGAACAGCACAGCCTTTTTGCATTGAAGCTTGTTAAAGGTTATGATCATGTGTGATGTGACAGTGTGTCCTGAAGAAGGCTTGCAGACAAACAATCGAGTTCAAAGTAGTATTAAAGAAACATGCCTCAGCCTAGTGCGCTTGGCTCCTAGACCCGGTTTGGGGCAGTCCCCGCCTCTGCTTGTTCTGTTTCCTGTGCCTTCTTTCCCCCTGTACTCGGTTGCTTCACCGGAGTGGAGTGTATCACAGGTGTCTCGCTTGGCTTCTGGACACTTAGGGGTTGGTCTCTATGTCCCAGGATGTGGGGTCCTAATGTCTCTCTCTCTTTCCCTCTGGAGCACAATGTCTTGCAAGTCTCTTTCTGAATATTCTGCTGCTTCAGGCTTGCGGCTGGTATCCAGAAGGCAGCACCTCACTCTCAGGCTCCCTCTCAATGCGCTCACTACCTGCACCTGCTTCTACTACGTCATTCCATCGCCAGGGTTTTTTAGCAGAGTTTTTTTGCCACAGATTTCCGGCCGAAAAAACTCAACACAGTTTAGTTTTTTTGTTTTGTGGGGGTTTTGTTTCGGGGGTTTCCACCCAAACCAGGCTTCCCAGCTTTTTACTACTTATTCCCCACGCCCGCCCCCTAACCCCTTATATCCCATTACCCATTCCCTAACCCTCCATATTTTACGATTCGTTTTTTTCAGCCAAAAATCAGTAGTAAAAAACAGTGCCTAAAACCCTGGTGATGAATTAATGTCATACCCTCGGGGTTCTATGCTGTGTCTTACTGTCGGGTCAGAGAAGCGTTTACATGACTTTATAACGAAGCATTCTATGAAGAATTCACTTCTATTAAATATTTTATAACGAAAAATATAAAGAATTTTCTTTTTTTTCTTTTTCTTTTATGTGGGGGGTTCGCCCCCGAGTCCCCATTCACCACACTTAAAAACCTACCCCAACCGTTTACCCACAAGATGTAACCCTTTACCCCACCCCTTAGTGCATTCGTCATAAAAAATGTTGTTATAAAATGTTCGATGTAAGTGCATTCTTCACCACAGTGCAATGTAGCCCGCACTACAATGCCATCATAAACGTAATATGGCCACCACCACTGACACAACTGAATGTCATCCTCTGTGCAAGAAGGAAACTAATGCACCACAAACACAGAAAGAAAACACAATTGCTGTACAGAAAGGGGCCTTAAAGTGCTT
Organism: Ambystoma mexicanum; assembly: GCF_040938575.1. Taxonomy (NCBI): domain Eukaryota; kingdom Metazoa; phylum Chordata; class Amphibia; order Caudata; family Ambystomatidae; genus Ambystoma; species Ambystoma mexicanum. The sequence continues at coordinate 1,030,580,396 of NC_090924.1, forward strand.
GATTGACACCGACATCACTAATAAAATGCAGAAATATGGACCACACTGTATAAGTGAAACTGGTGCACTACACATGAATATCCTAACTACAAGCAAATCACTTTCAATTTCCATAAATGTACATAGTTGTTGGCCTAGTGCGAGGAAGAACATATAAAGACGTGCCAAAGAGTGGCATTGTCAAATGAACCCGTGAACGTGTTTGAGCTCACACGTCTCTTTCACACAGCTGTACAGGATTGGGGCACATGGACAAAGTGCCATTGTGTAGCGTGGGACATATGAGCAGACAGTGTGAAGAGCGGGCAAGTATGGAAAGGCGCTGCAAGGCTTTTGGGGCCCATTTCTGAACCCCAGTGTGAGAAGCCCAGCATGCAGGGATACAGAGTTATGATCGGTCATCAGATGAGTGAGTTTGGTGCATATGAGCACACAGTGCGGGTGAGGTTATCAATGCAAGAGGTATTCAACTATCTATATCCTCAAACCATTACCTTTACTTGAGCTGTATAGACCTAACCAGAGAGACGTACCAGGAGTGATGGAGTGATGGGACCTGAAGAACGTGGTTAAGACCCAAGCGTAGCGAGCGCTATTAAGGATGTTTACAGGCCTATAACTCTAGGTATAGCCAGAGGGCTTAAGCTCTACCTGGCAGATCTAGGTGAATTTCTTGCTAGCTCTACTTTTGTTTCTCCTAAGGTCTTTGCACATAAGACATATTGCCTAATTTATGCCGATGATATCCTGATCTTTGATACGACCAGGGTTGGAATCAATCGGCTAATAAGAGCATTTGAACAATATGCTCAGAACAATTACCTCATTATCAATGAATGCAGGGATGTGTTTCATAATTTAAAAAATGCATTGGCTCCCTCAATTAAAACACTTTTGTGATGGATTTTGTAAATTTTCTATACTGCCAGTTATTCAATTCTACGAGGCAAAAATTATCCCCATGTTAAGTTATGGTTTAGACATGCATCATTTGATTTTTAATTTTGATGTTTTTTAGGGTTTATTGTGGAAGGGTATTTTGGGACTCCCCAAGGCCACGCCCGTTTCCTCTCCTAGGTATGAACCTGGATCCATATCCCTTAATGCTACAATACTTTGGAAACGCATAGAATTGTGTAGAAAATTCACAAACCCTATGATGTGACCACTGTTTGCATTGCTTGATATCCAAGTATTGCACAGCCGATAAATCGGATATGCGCTCTCCAATGGCAATGGATGGGCTTTAACATAGATGCGCATCTAGAGGATACAGTTAGTTGCAAGCATAGGCTATGGAAGCAGGCTGGGGTCAACACAGTGGGAAAAGTGAGAAGTGATAAGCGAACCAGACATTTGGCACAGGGTTTTCAATCTCAGGGTGCCCCTGCAAATGATTTGATTACATTCAATCCTGGAAATTTACAAGTATCATAATGCATTTCCACTTTGCTATGCTGCCGAGGTCAGCAAATGTATATCTTTGTAAAAATGCTTAAATCCAAAGTACAAGGTGTCCGTAATGTGAGAAGGACAATGAAACTGTGTATCATCTATTAGTTGTATGTACGGCTACATTGTCTCTTCAAGTGGAATGTGTTCTTAAGTATAAAGGCGCTACGAATTTCACTTTGGGAATTTCTCTGATAAAGGCTGTGTATGGAACATTGAAGCTTATCTTTAGTAATTGCACTTTATCGTTTTTTGATGGCTGTGAATTTGGGATTATATTAAGTGAAGCGTTTTAATATTGTGCTGGTTTTAGGAAAATGGAGATTATGGGATCATGAATGATATTATAGGTGCTGATTATATATCAATTATGAACATTTTAAATGCTATGTTTTAGGAGTAATGTGAATTGCAGGTTATGTTTTATGAACATTGTGAATTATATGTTAAGGTTTGTTGTGACAAAGCATGTGAGAAAAATAAAGCTATCATGTTGCTTCTTTGGGGTGAAGGGTGGGGTAAAAAACAAACGAGAAAGAATCTGGATGCTGAAAACTTGCTTGTTCCCAGTAAGCACCTACAGCGTGACGAGGAGGGAGGAGCAGGGCTTAGATTCCAGGTGGACTACGTCTGCTGGGTGCGGCCGGCCTGTTGAGTGAGTGGCATTGGGGGTCCCTTGTGGAGAGGCTGGGCTGTCCCAGTATTAATAAATCGTGTGTGGTGCACGCGGGCGCACACGTTATCAAACGCTGTGCGCTAGGCGCACAGCGAAAGCGCACATAGCGCTGCGCACACAATAAAAGTGGGCGGAACGTGGGGCGTAACACGCGGAATGGGGAACAACGCATGAAAATGTGGGCATTACGGGGGAAGTACAGGAGGTAAATGCGCGGAACGCCCACACGCGCGCCTACAACACGTATTCATGGAATCGAACAGGGGAAACGCGTGCACCAAAAAAGACGCGCTAATCCGGAAACACGTACGCCAGCAGGAAGCAGGCGTATGCGGCCCCGCGCAGCATAAAAGTGCATGCAAACAACAAACAAGCTCAAATGCTACGATGAATATACCGTTCCTCGCAGCAGTGGTCGTGGGACACCGCAGGAGGAGGAGGATAGCCAGGTACAGAATTTTTACACCCAGGACCAGCCTTTTTGCGATGTCTGATGACCAGGTGTATGGGAGGTACAGGTTTCCACCACACATTATACTCGACCTGGTGAGTGAGTGGGAGGATGACCTCACATCACCCACCCTGTGCTCCCAAGCACTGAGCCCCTTGAAAAAGGTGCTCAATTTACTGCACTTCTTGGCCACTGGTTCATTTCAGCGGACAAGTGCCATAGTAGGGGGGGGGGGTTGTCGCAGGCCACGCAGTCACGCTGCCTACACCAGGTGTTGGCCATCATGACTGCACGCCCCTCAGTCCGTAGGCACACATACATGCCCAGAACACCTGCAGAAAAGCAGGCTGCCATCCAGGACTTTTACGGGGTGGCACACTTCCCCAAAGTGCTAGGTGCCATTAATTGCACCCATGTGGCTCTACGTCCACCCAGGGCAACTGAGCACATCTATAGAAACTGCAAGCACTGGCATTCCATCAACGTGCAGGTAGTATGTGATGCCAAGGGAATCATCACCTCAGTATATGCCAACTATCCAGGGTCCACCCATGATAGTTTCATTTTCAGAATGAAAATCACCCCTAAACCGGGACCTAGAAGCTGGGCGGCATGGAGATACATGGCTGCTTCGTGAGTATAAATGCCTCTGCACATGCATGCATGTCAGATACTGAGTAATGTCACAACCCCACTAATGATACCCATCATCACCTCCCCAGGGGACAGTGCCTACCCTTGGAGAACCCACATGATGACGCCAATTCGGAACCCCACCACACCATCTGAGGTAAGATACAACACAGCCCATATTGCAACCCGCGGCATAGTGGAGCGCACATTCAAAGTGCTAAAGTCACGCTTTCGCTCCCTTGACCGCTCTGGTGGGCAGCTGCTATACGCGCCCCCAGTAGTGTGCAGGATCATAGTGGCAGCATGTGTCCTGCACAATGTTGCAACCCGCCGGGGCCCACACATCCCCAACCACATGCACGGCCGCTGCGCATGGGAGGTGAAAGGGCACGTGGTGAGGCAGCCCGTACACAGCTGGTGGCTAATTACTTCACCTAAAATCCTACCCCTGTGGAGTGCACACAGCCCTGGCACATACCAGCTGACAATCAATGATGATGACATAAGGGAGAGTCAACTGTCACAACCATACCAGCCTGAAATTGGTCACCTGGACGTGTTACATTGTGTGCATCCCTACCTACTTAAAGACAACCAATGTTGTGTGACACATTAATGCTGCATGAATGACTACCCCCTTGAAAGATACTGCATGAAAATATTGCCATGTCACCCAACCCCTCCCCATCTCAGCTACCCAACACATCATGGCATGCAATGTGAAAGCAACAAAATTAATGCACAACACATGACACCAGTGTCACAAAGTGCACTGTTCCAAATGTAAATAGGCCACAGACAATATGCTCCCAGTAATCAATAAGAAACAGCACACATGAACAAATACCAGCAACACAGAACAGCAACACAGGATGAAACAGTGTCAAAATACGACAGTGCAAAATCAAAGTGGTGCAAGTCTCACTACCTGACTAAGGCAGCACATCGACCCCTTCCAACTGCAGAGTGTTGCTGTCAGGCAAATGTGTCAGTGTACTGCATACAACATCAACTGCATCTGCAAAGGACACGGCCTTGTGAAGACATGAAGAAGGTAGATGTGAATAAGGAGACGGACATGGATGCACAAGCACATATCAATACACCATGCAATGTTCAATCCAACAACAATCCCGACTAGGGATGTACACACAGTTTTGACTACAGACTGCCCACACAGCTCATGGGAGCCCAATGTCACTGTGTAAGTTACTGTCACTTGGTCACACCCTTTGCAAGCCCATGGAAAGGGGAAGCAGGAGAGGTGTGTGTGTCAGGAACCCAAGCATCTAACCCAAAGACAGGACAAGCCTGCATTTGCCCAGCTGGAATAAACAGTGGATGCCCACGGGAGCCACACAAGGCAACACACTGTAAACAAAATGTATAAAAATAAAATAGAAAATGGCCATGTGTGGACCAGGGGGTGGGGGGGAGGCCACCCAGGAGGTTCGAGGACAGGGTGCACACCAACACCCACATGCGTGGATGTTGCAAAAAAAATAAAAACCTCCATGGGCTCATGGCCTGCACGGCTACGCTATTGTGGGAGAACTGCTGTCACTCTCTTCACCCTCTGCTGCTACATCAGGAGGTGGCTGTGCTATGGGAGGCAGCCCACATAAAGCCCTGGTATGGTCCTCCATGGCAGCAAGCATGCGGGCGTGGAAGGTTTTGTTCGGGAGGATGATGGTGCGGAGATCCCCATGCAGCACCTCACGGGTAGCCTGCATTTCTACCCGCATTGCCTTGTGTAATGCCCGGATCTCCGCACGTGTTGCCTGGAGCTCTGCTGAGAGTGAGCGTGTGAGATGCTCCAGCTGCTGTTGTGACCTACAATTTCAGGAAGCCTCAAGTTCACCCAGAGTCACCCTGAGGAAATGGAGTTCTAACCTCAGGGCTTCCCTGTGGCCCTGTGTCTCTACAGATATGGCTTCGCGCAGAGTCTCCAAAGCCGCCTGTCCGTCCCTGTTGGACGCCAACATGTCTTCCCTGCGTGATTGGCAAATGGAGTCTGTTGCCTGCTGTTGTTGCTCCATCTGCCTTTCAGGAGAGAGAATGGAAGTGGCCTCCCTCTCCATTGCCTGAGCCATCATTTCAACCGATGCTCCCTGTTGTGCTGCTATACTATAGATGGAGTTTTCCAATACAGTATTGCCTGGTGGTGTACGGCCACCGCGTCAGCGGGCACCACACCTGTTTGGGTCAAGGCGATCTGCACCTTGCTGTGCTGGCACTGCCTGAGGCTGAAGGACTGCATTCCCCCTCTGATCTGCTGGCCCAGGAACAGGATCAGATGTTGTTGAGCGTGACCCTGCATCCGTAACCGCCAAAGGCGGAGTTACCAACACTGACATCCCCATAGAGGGGTCTCCCCCTGGTGCAGGTGGGTTGGTCAGAACAGCATCCCTACCAGTAACACTCACCTGCGATGACACATATGTCTCACTCTCCGATTCAGCACCTGAATCATAGAGGTCTGGGGAGGTGCATCCAGAGACACCCGTGGACAGTATGGTCTGCAGGAGGATTGGTTTTTCACCCACCACCACACCACGTCCTCCACTGGCGCCCGGTTGTGGCTGAGATTCCTCCTGGGTATGCACCATCTCCTCCACCTCAACAGCATCAAGTGTGTCATCACCTGAAAAAACATGAAAGACAACAAATGGAAACAGGCATGAGGACCATAGCATACACATAGGCCTGACAAGCCAGAGATCCAGTACATGAATTACACATGTCCCACATGACTATAAGCCTGGCATGCACGCACTGTCAATGAGTTGGAAGGGGAGGCAAAAAGCAGACACTGAGGACTCCAAGATGGAAAAGCAACACATTTGCTGCATGATGGATAGCACTGGCATCACACATTAGCCTGTGAGTGGCATGTCCAATACACATACATGGCACGTAGCATAGCCATGGTACATTTGACAAGTACACCCATATGTTAGTCAATGAGTACTGTCACCCATCCATGTGAGATGGACATGAGATGAAAAATGCAAAATAGTGTGACAAAACACGCATGTGCCACACACTGCAACACATCCAGTGTACAATTATACAGTGATGGCAGGCAGGTGGATACATCAATGGTTGGTCACTTCAACATGACAGGAAACAACAATCATGTTCCACATTCAAACAGGCCACAAAAATTGATGTGAGCAGGCACTTACTCAATCAGCCTGAATGGTCAAATCATTCCCATAACATGGTAATAAATGTGGGACATTGTGGGGTGTAATCTATGACAGAAGAATGTCACATATGTGGCATTAGGGCAGAAAAATGTGTTGCACAAATGGGATTATTGAAACAATCAGGCTGAATGAACACTGAAAATTCCGAACATTGTTGTTGCAAGATGACATTTCAAGGGCAACTGCAGTAATGTGGTGCTAATTGGCCACTGTGGTCAGAAGGGATACTGTCATACCCAAATGCAAGGCCGGTGACTGGTTTGGAGGAAGCACATGGGTGACCCATACCAATCATGAGTACACACCCTCACCTGGCATTCAATCATAACACATCACTCAAGCAACATACACATGGATTACACACACATGCATGGGCACTCACCGGACAATGCTTCATAATCTGGTAGGTCTCCCACGCCTTGGATCTGTTCCTCTGTGACGAAGGTTCCAGCAACAGACTCATGTTCAGTGAGTTGGTCGTCCTCTGGTGGAGACCCACCGCCAGTCACCAGAGTAGAGGCATGATTGGAAGCCAGCTTGTTTGTTGCTCTGCGTTTCAGGTCATTCCACCGCTTGTAGCAATCATCAGCTGTGTGCCTCACAAATCCAAGGGCACTAATGTGGTTGGCGATGGTCTGCCGGTGGGCCCTACGTTGAGCAGGCGTATTCTTGCAGCCTGCAGTCACCACCATTTCACGGCTATGCGCCAACACATAGGACACAAGTGCATCAAGTTCGGCGTCATTGAAGCCAGGCTTCCTTGACGTGCCGGAGTGTGTAGCCTTGTCTGGGGTCCCAGCCTGTAGTGCAAGAGCACCCTTCTTCTTCTTGTAAGGTGGTGCGGATCCTGAGTGGCTTACGCCGCTCTGGTCAGTAGGGGCAGAAGTGCAGGTGGACTGGGTACTTGAAGCCTGTAAAGGCACACTGGCCAAAGGTCTTGGTGCAGGCATTGGCTGCAGGGTGATGGTGGCAGGGCCAATGTCGGTGTGAAGGACCTGGACCGACACTGTCCCGGCTGGGAGACTCGAAGCTGGGGTGGATTGAGCTGCAGCTGCCCCTGCAGCCTCCTCACCCTGGCTACTTTGGGCAGCAGATGACATTGCTGCCCCAGATCCACGTGGCCTGGTGACAGCAACTTTCACTGCCACACGTGGCTTAGACTTGGTGACCTGGAAGTCAGCCTGGGAGTCATCCTGTGCCGGTTCAGTTGACAAAATGGGCCAGTCCAACAAGGGCTGAGCTGGGATAGTGTCAGCTATGTTTCCCACAACCATTGGGGGGGGCATAGGTGGCCCCGATTGGTCCTCCACACACGGGGCTCTAGGGGCACCCTGCAAATCCTGGCCACGTCCCCTACCACACCCACCACGCCCACCTCTTTGAGATCGGCCACCTTTGCCATCCTTACTGCTTGGTCACCTCCCAACCATGGCTGGCACTGATGTTGTGCCTATGGGAGTTGCAGTAAACAATTGTCCTGGGCAATAGGGGTGAAAGGGGTAGGGTACTAGATGGAATTCGTACCCTAAAGCTCTAGCAAGGCTGTCTGTGACCCCTGGGGGAAGATGAGGGGTCACGCAACGCACAGGCACCCCAAAAACAAAAGTACATGTGCACGCAACCCCTGGTAGACCACGTGCATGGAAAAATGAACCCGCACTACGCTGTGGCACCCAGAAAACAAAAATAAGCATACGCGTGTTACACGCAGCCTACAATGACCTCTGAAGGGGTACGCGACACACGGGGGCAACCACAGTTGGAAAATACGTGCGCGACTCACAATCTGCCTTGAAAAAGAACGTGAAAAAGACGCACGTGTGCGCATTGGCAACACCCCCGCCAAAAGAAGAAAAGAACGCTGTCTGAGGAAACAGGGAGTACGAACTGGAAACGTTGTGAAGTAATCGCATGTGAACCGACAAGAAGTACAAGAATCATCCGCTCGCTCTCCACAAAAAGCACGTACAAGAAAATAGTGTGATACTCGTACCTTTTAAGCCAGCCCACACGTGCAATGTGACTTCTGCGCTTACGTGCTAAGGCCCTTTCCTCCAATAGCACGGTGACGTGCAGTTTTCTCATGTGCTGATTCACCATGCACCCATGTTGTTGGGAACGCCCGCGCGCATAACGTCACTTACGCGCTTACACGCTAAGGGCCTTTCCTCGGATTTCACGCTGATGTGCACTTTTTTCACGTGCCAAATCACTCCTTATCAAGCTGACCACGCGAAAACACACAGAAGACCACGCTCCTGCCCAAAAGGCCATTTTCCTGCCCCCAAGAGCCCCGAGCATGCTCCCACCAGCCATCTGCTGCTGCTTGCCTGCTGCCACGTTCCCTGCTATTTGGTGCCTGCACGTCAGCCATCTGCAGGGGTCCAGTTGCTGTCCCGACTGGGATACCATCGCTCCACAGCCCAGCCCCAGGACCCAGTTGCCCACCCACGCCTCGGGGGTCACCATGTCGGGGCAAACACCATCAGAGACCACTGGCGACCCCCAGCCAGAGAGGCAGAGGGCCACCAGCTTCAGTGAGAAGGAAGATGGTGTCCTGGTGGAGCATGTCCTGGGGCATTATGATGCCCTCTTCGGAACATCACGCGCCAACAAGGAAGGACGGGAGAGGATCTGGGAGGACGTAGTGGTTGCCATCAACACGGAGGGGGTGGCAACCCCGCGACATCAAGCACGTCCGGAAGCGCTGGGAGGACTTCAGGTCCAGGACCCTCTACAAGGCCTGGCGCCTCTTGAAGGCAGAGGATGCAGAGGGGTGCCGGGTCAGCATGAGCAACATCCAGATGAGGGTCCTGGAACGCGTAGGCCCAGCGCTCCACGCCAAGATCCATCGGAGGCAGACACGTCTGGAGTTGAGCGGTAAGTGGCCAAGCATTGCTGTGTGAGACAGGGCATGTTGCAGTGTGCCGGTAGTCTGATACTTGCCTGTATGTGTGACATAGGCCATGTATGGATGTGTGTGTGCAGGGACATCATGGTCATGCATGTGAGACCAGTAATGTGTGAACCACATGGATGGTGCATGTGTTCCAATGTAACATGGGGATGTGTATGCGGAATGCACACATGAATGCATGCCAGTCTCTGTTCTTGGACATGGAGGGGGGGGAGAGGGATGGGTGCTGCTCTCATGTACATGTATGGTGCTCATGTGTGTGTGTCTGAGAAGTGTGTGTGTGACTTTGAAATGCCATGGATGCATGACACATGTCCTTGATGATGTGTAGATTCACTCATGCAGTGCGGTCACCGTTGTATCCACTGTGTCTGTGGTGTTCAAGCCATGATGCATGACCCTCCGGTGATGTGTGTGCATGGGATCAGTATGAGCCATGATGCATGTGAGTTTTAAGGCAACATTTTGGTTAAAAGAGGCCCTTGTACATGGATGCTGATGTTGATTGCAGGCGCCGTTCATGTTTCTGCATGTGTGTTGCGTGCATTCACCCATGTGTTGTGGAGGGACAGGATGGAAGTGACATTTGACAGTGCCACTCATGTGTTATTGCTTCCTGTCTAGGGGAATATTGTACTGTACCCTGATGCTTGTGTTCTCTGTCTCCCTCTATGCAGCGTCGAGTGACAAAGAGGGCGTAGACCACGCTGTGGAGCCAAGCGGCGTGGATGCCTCCACCGGGCGGCGAAGCAAAGCCCAGCCACCCTCCCAGGAATTTCCATCATCCGGGAGCGAGGGGACTGGTGCCGCGTCTGCCACTACGTCTGTAGCGGAAGGGCCAGGTGAGCCCCACAGGGGCTTGCAATGGCGGAAGACGGTGTGTAGACGGTGTGGAGACATCCAGGTTGGTGGTATCCACAGACGAGGAGGAGCCTGCTACTGAGCCGCACATGGGGCCTGGTGGGGGTAGTACCACTGGTGCAGGTGGTGCAGTCCAGGGCCAGGGTCAGGAGGCAGCACAGGTCACTGCGGAGGGGCCTGTGCATGTCGCTGTCCTTGACCCTGTGACTGCACCACTATGCACCAGTAGGCAGGTAGGGGGGAGGCCCATGTCATCTGCCTCTCCACTACCTGCGGACGAGGGGTCCCATGACCGTATGGGCTCCGTCCTGATTGGTGTCGCGTTGCGCACGCGTGACATTCGTGATGACGTGCGTACTTCCTGGGGGCAGGGGCCCTGGTCGGTGGGTTCCTACATGTGTTGCGCACTCTGGCGGACCTCTCCTCCTCTGTGGAGACTATGCGCCAGTCATTCTCCCTGCCGTCTTCCGGCCCAGATTCCACCAGGGACCCCTGTGGACCTGGCCTGACCAACACAGCCAGCTTGGTGGAGATCCCATCCCTGCCACAGTCGGGAGTCGGCAGTCCAGCAGGGGTGGACACCACAACAACTGGAGACCAGCAGATGGAGGATGTGCAGGCATCATCAGACAGGGCACATGGACAGCAGCATCAGCAGCAGGCTCTAGGTGGGAGCAATGATGGCTCGGGCCATCAACATCAGAGGGGCAGGCATCGGCCAGAGGGCAGGAGGACCCTGGAATGGCTGTGTCTTCCGTGTGGCTGCGGTTGGGCCGGCGTATAGATGCGGTGCGGCGGCGGGCAGATGAGGCATGGCTCACAATGGTCAGGGCGGAGAACTCCATGCGGAGGGCACTGAGGCGGGCCGAGTGCCTCGAGGCTATTCGCAGGGAGTTGGAGTCCAACATGGCATTGTCCCTGCGAACCCTCGGGGCCATGGAAGAGGACCGCCTCCAGGACATTGACCAGGAGTTCGATGATGCCCTGGCCCGGGACATCGGAAAGTGAGCCGTCGGACTAGCCTGCCGCCATTGTAAATAGTTTTTAGTTTTAGGTTTCCTTTTCGTTTTAATTTCTTTTGGGGTGATTGGACTATGCCCCACACTTTTGTATATAGTTCTTTTCTTGGATTTATGTGTGCATTTTCTTTGAATTTCAACATGGGGCAATGGATTTTCATTTTTACGTTTCCTTTGGATTTGTTTTGGAGGACAATGATTTTGGACCATTTTTCTTATGGATTTATTAGGATTGCATCTACATTACATTTTTCATATTTCTGGACATGCATTTAATTTCATTTTTGTATTATTTTTTTGACTTTCATTTCATTTCATTTCATTTTGTTAATAATACATTTTGATATTTTAATTCCATGTGTGGGATTCGCTCATTGGGTTCATGCATGGCAAATTGTGGTTTGGCACAATCTATGGCAAACAGTGTGTGTGTGTTTCCGACATGTGTTGATGTACATGGTTGACTTTTGATTTGTGTCGTGACATAGGCATGTCGGTGTGTGGTGGATTGGCGAAATCATTGCATGTCAAGACTGGGGTGGCGTGCTGTGAAATTGTGGTGCACATGAGGGCCATGATTGTGCAGCTTCCTTTTGTGTTGCAGGGGGACATGAGTCGGGGCCTGCTGGCAGGTGCCCCTCAATGCTGGGTGGATGGGGGTTCTGGGGGACATGAGTCAGGGCCTGCTGGCAGGTGGCACTCAATGCTGGCTGGATGGGGGTGCTGGGGGACATGAGTCGGGGCCTGCTGGCAGGTGCCCCTCAATGCTGGGTGGATGGGGGTGCTGGGAGACATGGGTCGGGGCCCGCTGGCAGGTGCCCCTCAATGCTGGGTGGATGGGGGTGCTGGGGGACATGAGTCGGGGCCTGCTGGCAGGTGCCTCTCAATGCTGGGGGGCGGGGTGCTGGGGGACATGAGTCGGGCCTGCTGGCAGGTGCCCCTCAATGCTGGGTGGATGGGGATGCTGGGGGACATGAGTCGGCCTACTGGCAGGTGCCCCTCAATGCTGGGTGGATTGGGGTGCTGGGGGACATGAGTCAGGGCCTGCTGGCTGGTGCCCCTAAATGCTGGGTGGATGGTGCTGGGGGACATAAGTCAGTGCTCACTTGTGCATGGTGACATGTGGGCTGGCTGGGGGGCTTCAGCAGGGTGGATGGGCTGCCTGTGGGGCATGGCCAGGGTGCAGTGTTTACCCCTGTGTTGGGGTCTGACTGCAGGCCCTGGGGAGAGGGCACACCTGGGAGGACACACACTGCCAATCGTTGGGGCACCCCCGAAGTACACGTACCCCGCTCGCACAGGGCCAATCGCGTGTGAAACTTCCCGCACACCCCCGAAATACACATACCCCACTCGCAAAGGGCCAATCGCGTGTGAACCTTCCCGCGCACCCCTGAAATACACGTTCCCTGCTCGCACAGGGCCAATCGCATGTGAAACTTCCCACGCACCCCTGAAATACACGTACCCCGCTCGCACAGGGCCAATCGCGTGTGAAACTTCCCTTGCACCCCTGAAATACACGTACCCCGCTCGCAAAGGGCCAATCGCGTGTGAAACTTCCCGCGCATCCCCAAAATACACATACCCCGCTCGCACAGGGCCAATCGCGTGTGAAACTTCCCGCGCACCCCCGAAATACACGTACCTAGCTCGCACAAGGCCAATCGCGTGTGAAACTTCCCGCGCACCCCCGAAATACACGTACCCCGCTCGCACAGGGCCAATCGCGTGTGAAACTTCCAGCCACCCCCGAAATACACGTACCCCGCTCGCACAGGGCCAATCGCGTGTGAAACTTCCCACGCACCCCCGAAATACACGTCCCCGCTCGCACAGGGCCAATCGCGTGTGAAACTTCCCGCGCACCCCCGAAATACATGTACCCCGCTCGCACAGGGCCAATCGCGTGTGAAACTTCCTGCGCACCCCAGAAATACACATACCCCGCTTGAACAGGGCCAATCGCATGTGAAACTTCCCGCGAACCCCAGAAATACATGTACCCAGCTCGCACAGGGCCAATCGCGTGTGAAACTTCCCACGCAGCGCAGTACGTGTATTCGGAGGGGTGCGCAGGGATTTTTACAGACTTTTTCATGGTTGGGGGGCTGTATGCTGGTCCACTGGCCTGTGCACCATGTATGGGATTTGTGCGCTGTTCATGGCACACGGGGAGGGGTTGGGGGCGTAACTGGCGCTGCTGCAGGCTCGCTGCGCCACTCAGCGCCACAGCTGGTTTTGGATGTTAAAATCCATGAATACGCTGTGCGCGGAAATGGATTTTGGCGCATGCGGCTCACGAAGACTGCCGCACGCGCACACTTTGCCCCAGCCGCGTGCGCCACTTGTGCGCTGAATTCTATGAATTACCCCCTTAATGTTGGTGGCGGGAAGTGGTGCTCTGAGGGCAGCAGTCCTTTAATGAGAAAGAGCGCTGCACTGACGGACCTGCCAACAGCGGTGACCAGAGTAGTTACGGGCCCCCATCTCATTGGCCCTCTCATTTCCGGCCTGTACAAAATAAACGAGCCATACCGGCTCATGTGACCCAGAAATAGGGCTCTGGGGGAGTGCCACGTCTCTCTTCCAGGAGATAGTAAGTGATAAAGACTAACAGAACGATGACCAACTACTGTGCAGACATGCCTCCACCAGGAAGGGGCTTGAAGTGAAGCCCCCCCCCGCTGCTGGGGTGGGGACCATTGTATCTTCCTTCCTTGTGGGCAAAGGAGACTCCATGGAACCAACACCAAATGCTGCAAGTTCCCAGACCCGAGAGTTTCACGAATACCAAATAACATCACAAAGCTGTTTTGCCTCGATATCCACACTACTACAGTAGGTCTTCATTGCCTGTCACAGTTCTTATGGCAGCATAATCACTTTGCAAATCTGCTTTAACATAATGTAACATAAGAGCAGACAAGCAAGCCACACACCTACATTGGTTTTAGTTTGTGCTGTCCAGTACGCTGACCCTTGATTTTGCCCCACCATGCAACCAACATTTTCCTTACAGTACACTGGTTATGTATCCTCTATGCTGAAGGAAGCTATTTTTAGACAATTAAATTGTCAACCCCCTCAGACACAATTATGCTCATTACTCAGAGGGCTTAGTGGGTGTACTAGCATATAAAACAAAATGGCGCCACAAGAAATGAACGTCACAGGAAGATAGGTCTCCTTTACAGAACTCTACATGTGGCAGATCAGAATGGCAACATACTTATATAGTTGTAGACAACAGTGTGAAATGACGGGTACAGCTGTGGTTCTCCCTTTCCATCGCCTCTCATGAGATCTAAGAAAAATGGTACCTTTACTGTAACCATACCAACACGTACAGCTTTCCAAGAAGATGTGGGCTAGATTGTCTGCAGAGTTCTGTAATGGTGGTCTGTTCTGAAGAAAACACTGTGGGTGCGCTGAGGATGTATCTCTCCTAATACATTGCAAATCCTTCCATGCACACACCTTCTCCCTCCTTCAACTCATTCCTTTCCTCTAATGCAATGTTCCCTTTCCATTCCTTCCCTTCACTCGAATATGCTGATCTTTCTTCGGTGTTCCCTTTTCTCTCCCAACTTACATTTTCAATCACTCCCTCTCCCATCAAACATTCCCTGTCACCTGTATTTCTGCATCCCTCCAAATGCACATGGTCCTCCTTTTCAGCCATGATGTTCCACTGTCTCGCCCATCACGCCTCGAATTAAGCATTCACTGCACATCTCTCTCGCGTTCACATATAAAGTAGACGTCCCAGCTTTATTAAAACCTTATGGTGCTGATGAAACACCGCCAGAATGGATTTCAACTTCTCAGTGTTCATTGTACCTGCTTGTAAATGTGCCTGTAAAGCAGCAGAACCGCCCATCTGAGGCCCAGTTTAGTGACACAGATTTGCCCCCAATAGCCTAAGATCCCCGGGAGACCTTGTTTGGCTCAAAGTCGTATATGTTAGAGGGATGGCTGACCCCAAGATACCAGAGTCTTGGCGACCCCTTCAGGATCAATTGTTGCGTGGCCTTGAGGCTTGTGCTAATGTTGAGGACTTTCAGAGAAGGGTGGTGTCTGTGTGTTCTAACATGCTCCCTCCACTTCTACCACACCCGAAGACACCCAATCATAAAGAACCTAAGAGAATGGAAAACTCCTCACAAACTTCCCCCTTAAGTCCTCATCGAAGCCGTCAACCAGACCGTACAGAATTCCCCCATGCAGGTCTATTTTTTCAGGTCAAGGCTGTTACCCCTGCTCCTGGTAGGGGTGTAAACTACAGTGAGAGGCTTTCACGTTGCCCACAAAGCTAGGTCCCTTGGTGGTCCCACCACAGCAGACAGATTTGCGACAAAGAAAAGCTAAGATGGCTAACATCATGGACCCCAGTCTAAGGAGATTTGCCATGAACCCTAGAAATATCGTCATCACCAACGTTAATAAGCCAAGCCAATTTGAATCAAGGGAGGCCTTGAAAAATAAAATACTGGCTTGGTTGAACTTTAAACTATGGCCTAATTCTGTAAGAACTCAAGATCTAAGGGTTCTCCGCAGAACCCAGATTGACAATTGATGTATTGGTGACAATCATTGTGGGATGCGGTTCCATCAGTTTACCTTCTTATCTGAACAGAACTCTAATTCATCAGCACATGTCTGCTGTCACTACCCTCAGAATTGTATTGAACTGACTTGTTATTGTCGTAGTCTTCGTATTCTCTGGCTTTGACGCTGTTCTTTTTGCTCCACGTGGCAGCCCTTGGGCTTTATTTAATTAGTTCTCTGTTACTATTGTCATTTTTCCTGTTACTATGGTCTGTATTGTGCTCATTTTGTTTGGGCGTGTATTTCCTTGTGTGCCTTGTCTGTTAACTGTATGTTTTATGTACAGCGCCCTGATGCCTGCGGGCTTTCGGCACTATATAAGCATACAAATAAATAAATAAAATGACATTTGTCTGGAGAGCGGGCAAGTGATCAAACAGCACTTTACATGCTGCATATGTAGGCCTACCTTTAAAATGAAAAAGCAACAGAATTACCAGCATGCATATTTAAGGTTGCAAATAAGGGTGTCCTTCATGGCTTTAGGCCAGTTTTCATCTCATACATTTATTTATTTATTGTTTGCTTGTTAGGTGCTTATTACAATAAGAAAATACTGTTTCAAGGGTACAACGTTGTTTCCTCGCCTGCTGTTAGATCGTCAGGCTTTTAAACGTGCAGTTTACATCGTATGTGCTCATCGAATTTTTTAGGGGGGGTGGGAAAGGGAAAATAAGGGTTTGGGCGGGTGGGCAATAGTAAAAAATAAGTGTGTGTGGGGATTTGGAGGGGGACCCCCACCCAAAAAAAAAAATAAACGAGCACATTCGATGGAATGTGCACGTTTAAAATCCTGGCGATGTAAAAACAGCAGGCAATGAAATCACATGGAACCGTTTCAAGGCGCCCACAGTGCAGGGAGGGAGCAGCCGAGGGAAATACATTACAACACAATATTTAAGAGCAGAGGGGAGAAAAGGGAGAGGGACGAACCTTCTATGCCTTGTGAGTATTCAGAACGTACAAGTGCAGAACAGAAGAGGGAAGAGGGGGTAAGTGCTGGGGAGTCCGAGCTCGTGGGTGAGCCATAGACGAAATAACTAGAGGCAATATAGTTATGGTGCGTGCAATGTATTTGATGTATGTTGCTAAAGAGTGGAAGTAATGCTCCAGCAAACTAACTTCCTTTATCCGCTCCGCTCTGCAGCGGGTTATGCTGCGATCTCAAGTATTTCCAGACTGGTCCAGTTCTCCTTTTCATTATGTCACTTGACAGATCTGCAGGCGCCAAAAGGCCAGGAATGGGGCGGGACTATGACGCCCTGCACGAGGCAGGAAGAGATCTCTTCAGTCATTTGATGACACTGTTCTAGAGGTCCGAGCAGGTCA
This sequence comes from Ambystoma mexicanum, assembly GCF_040938575.1. Taxonomy (NCBI): domain Eukaryota; kingdom Metazoa; phylum Chordata; class Amphibia; order Caudata; family Ambystomatidae; genus Ambystoma; species Ambystoma mexicanum. The sequence goes on from NC_090924.1 coordinate 1,030,597,557, forward strand.
GACCCTCGGGATCTAAGCTACGCCGCACTGTCTTGGGAGGATAGCTCAGGATGCTCGCCTTGGAAGCAAGACTACACAGAGCAACGCAGGTTCGATCCCCGGGTCCGCACTTAGAAATTTCTGGGTATTAAGCGCGTTATAAAATACCTATCATATCATTTACCTTTTTTATCTTTTGCGTTTACAAAAAAAAAGGCATCGCCCAGCACTTTTTGTAAATGTTCACTGGTCTGAAAGTGACATTCTTTGAAGGAATGAGGCAAGCGGCAGTGCAGTTATTCTTTCAAGTAAGGCCAACACTGAAACTGTCGGGACTTCCGCTCTTCCCTGTGGAAATTAGGATGGATCCACACAGCCGAAGGGCAGTGAAAGAGTTAAGGTGTAGCAGAATAAGCTCCCATTCCTGAGGTTTGCGCACAGAATCTTCACGACCATTCTAAATAACTAAGCCCATTTTCCAGGGCTTGTTCGTTCTCCGAACTGGGCCCCCTACTCTGGAAACACTCCAAGCTACGGTAAGTTCCAGAACTCTTGCCGTTAAGAAATCTATTGAAAAGTGCCGCTTGAACATTTGCCAACGTTCAGTGAAGGTGCACTGGGGCTTCAAAACAAACAGGCATGAATGCAACACCCTTTTTTGTGACCACTCTAAAACCCCTGTTGTCTGTGGGTTCTTTTAATGGGTAAGCACAAAGAAACACAGAGTTAAAAAAAAACTTTGGAAAAAGCCACCAGAATTAACAAACAAAATACTGAAGAGGAGACCGAAGTCTTTTTTGTGTTTTTTCCCCCTTTTAGCACTCCTGCCTTATCTGAGGTCTCTCGCCCTCGTTCTTTTTTCTCTGACCCTCTGATCTTCTGGCAGCAATAAAGGAAGGATCGGTTTGTTCTGTCCTTATCACCTCCATTGGCTTCAGCTGAAAAGCGTGTGGCCCTTTTCACTGGGAACAGAAGGGGGCACGCACTGTTTAGACCACTGTTGATCCTTGGCTTGTGCCCTGATGATACAGTGGCAGAAAGGAAAGCATTGGATCACCAAGAGGTGGACACTATCAATGAGTTATCAACCAGGGGACAACCCCCCAATAGGGGCCTCCAGCAATATGGGTTGCGGGCAGCCTGCAATTATCACAAGCTAAAAGGTGGACAACTATTGAAACCACCCTTGGGAGCCAAGAAGAGCCACAGGGTTTAAGTTTTATGTCCAGCTGTGTCCGTCTTGAGGCCGAGCATATTCCTGGAAAGGGCAGCTCTGAAGACAGGCTCCCCTATTCTGAAGCTGGGGTTGGGGGGTATGTGGCGTGCCACAAACCAGTAACCGCATAGCACAACATATGGTTGCTGACCCAAGACCATGCCCTCCTGGCCTACTTCATTGCTGAAAATCAGTTTAGAATATTGATCACAATTTCTGTCATCATCACCACCAACGGAATTGCCTTGCGGCCCCGTGTCATTATCACCCAACTCTTCAGTACGCACTTGATCAACTTTCGAATGAAGAAAGGATGAACCCGGCCAGGATTCAGACCTGCGATCTAAAGGCTTATCTGCATGGTTATAGCCCACTCAGCTATCTCACAGGTGGCATCTCTGCCCACAATGAATGAGGGGTCCTTCACCAAACATTACCTTATGAAGCATTGGGAAATGGTGCAATGCTACAGCACGCTTTACTCAGAACATAATATGTGCAGGTTTTACTCCTCCTCTATGAAGACAGCCGTACATAATATAAGTAGTCATTTAACAGGACTATATATTTGACACTTAAATGAAAGCCATGCACGCTCTGACCAATGAAATGCCCCTTTGAAAAATGCCTTTGTAATTGTTGAGTATGAAAAGTACAGGTAGATCCAAGACAACAAAATGATGCTTAACCATTACAAGTTGGTTTAAGTGAGTAAATACATGTACAGATGCGCAAATAAAAAAAGTGGCTTAACATAATGCCATTAAAGCAGACACCCTCAACCAGCAGAGTATCGAACCACGAGCAGATGTGCCAATCACCTAAACTAAGATACATGAAGTAATCTATTTATCCAACAACCTCAACATCTATAGATCCTACCAAGTTCTTAAGCCCGACAACTAAAACACAACAAAAGCCACAATAGCATAGGCCACAACAGGACAGGTGTTAGGAAAAAGAAAAAAGCACAAAAGGGGAGGAAAGAATAAGGCAGAGCACTTACAAATAATAGCACATACCTTTGATGCAAAGCTTTTTATTAGCTACAAAGACACCGATTTTCTGACTACTCCGGAGCTGTCATTGCTGCAGTTTACCCTGCTCTGGTGTAACCCATTCAATAATCCAGCCGCTTTGATTTTAGGATTTTTTTGACTTTTAAATAAGATCCATAATTATTTGCATTGGTTGTTGCGCATGTTTTATGGATTGCATCTGAAACAACACATATTAAAAAAAAGCTCACTTATCGCAAACGAATCTGTTAGCCATCTGTTAGACCAGTGGAATGCAACATGTTTGGCTCTTGGGCGATCAGTCAATAAGGAGACACCAAACACAGTTTGGGGGGCTATTAACTTCATCTGAAACACAGCCAGAAACTCTTTTAGAGAGAGTATCTTGGTAGCTTTGCAAGACATCGCAAATATCTTCAGTGTACTCCATTGCTCAGGACTCATAAATTTGCCTGCCTCCATTCTATGCTGAAAGCACGTGCTATTTTACCACCTGCTTCCGGCTGGGTTACAGCTACCACCATGAGGTTTTAAAATAATGTCCAGTTTAATTGTTCCATATGTATTTTATACTCCAATAAACAAAACAAAATAGGATGCCACAGGAACGGCTGGGAATCTCATTTTCTTTGTAAAGGTTCTCCATACACATAGGAGCCGTCTGGCAAGAATCGGGCAACAAAGAAAAGGTATAAAGGAGGCGTTTTCCACGCCACTTTTCTGACTTCGTGGGCATTTTGATTCACAAAGGTGACCTGTGCCTTTCTCCCATGTCATGCACCAGCACCGATGGTCAAGCCTCCCAATACATTGGTAGTGTTGCAATGTGGTATAGCAGGCTTGCAGTCACGGCCAGCCTTAGAGGCAGCAGCGCCCTGATTGAATTGGCGCCACCCCCACGTGTCCCTGGTTAACAGGGGGGGTGTTTGGGGCGGGATCAGTAGGGCCACATTTGATTTGTCCCTCCCTGCTCCGGCGCCTCGCAGGGGGTTAATCACTGAAATAGGACGCACATAACGCATGAGCGTCCTATTCCAATGAAAAGCTCCTTGCTCCCGCGTCGGAGCAGGGAGGTAATCATCATGTTAATAGGGTGCTATCAGCACCATATTGTTATTAAATGTGCCATGCCGTCACTGGCACATTTAATAACATAAGGGCGCCTGCCGGGCCTTCTCCCACTACACAAGCTCAGGGGAGCCCTTGAAAGACTCCCCCGAGATGGCGTGGTGGGAGCTAATGGTGCCCTGGGGGGGGCATGGCCCCCAGGCGGTCGACTGGCCCGCCCTGCCCTAAGGCCGGCTCTGCTTGCTGTGCTCTGCTCTATAACTCTGATAGACCCTAAAGGTCGGTTATCATGAAATGCAGAGGAAAAGACAAGCATTGGCGAACCCGATAGATTTGGCAATCTCAAATGCCCAGAATAGGACCTGTATACGCCTGCAATAATCACGCCATGCTAAGGTGTAACCCCACATGTGCAGGTGCTGCCATCATATGTAACTGCAGCAACACATCCCCAAACATGTCTTAGACTTTCTGGTCTGGTCACAATATGTAAGGTACAGTCTTATAGGTGCCATCATTAGCAAAGTTCAGCATTACACCCCGGCTCCTACGGGGGAAGTATGCTCCTGAAATGGACGCCTACGGCCCGTGGGTGTGGTGGGGATTCCCTCACCTGAAGAATAATTACACAAATGCTGGTTACCAGTTGTTATTGTACACACCCACATGCACTAGAGTTCTCTGTATCCAGCTCTATACGTACCTTTATAATGTTAGCATATTATATAGTCATAGCTATTCAGACATATTCGTAAAGTGACAAAAAAAGACTAATAGAATCTGCTAAGGTCTATTCTTGCTGTTACACCACATATCCTAGGTAGTCTCCAGATTGGTTTTTGCTATTAGTTCACGCACCATATATGTGCAGCGCAACAGTTACCAAAAGCTTCCAGTGACATTAGTGTGCACCAGGAAGTGAACAGAAAGTGACTGTTGACTGTGTCACTCTGTTCATGTGGAGTTCGTTTTGTTTTCCAGCAGGAGGAAGGATTTCACTGCGACACACTCTGTGTCTTGGACCTCCCTCTGATTGTAGCCTGCTTATTGGCTCTGACGTGAGAACCCCGCCCCCCCCCCACCCACCAGGAAGTTCTTTGAATTGTCCGGATCACAGCGCACCAGCGCACGCACCAGGAAGTGAACAGAAAGTGACTGTTGACTGTGTCACTCTGTTCATGTGGACTTTGTTTTGTTTTCCAGCAGGAGGAAGGATTTCACTGCGACACACTCTGTGTCTTGGACCTCCCCCTGATTTAACTATTTCTCCTCCCTCCCATGGACCCTCCTGTTCACTCCCCTCCATTCCCGTGCACTCCCCCCTCCATCCCGTGCCCCTCCCTGTCCCGTGCCCCTCCCTGTCCCGTGCCCCTACCAGGAAGCTAGTGCCACGTTAGTGCTAACTCCCGCCCACTCCGTGAGGCGTATCTAACACAGGTCTTTTTGTGCGCTTTTATTTAGTGTAGCCGGTTTACTGGCTCTGACGCGAGAAGCCCGCCCCCCGCCCACCAGGAAGTTCTTTGAAATATCCAGATCACAGCGCACCAGCGCGCGCACAGAAAGTGACTGTTGACTGTTCACTGGTCGCAGCGCTCGGTGCGCTGCCCGGCATTAGATCTCTGGCCTCCCTGTGATTCCTGAGATCCATTCCCTTTCCCCCTTGGATTACTTAGTCTAACCTGCGCTTAAACTTACCCTGTTGCCCGCGATGGAATTAAGATCATTTAAAACACCTCAGATAGAGTGTAACACATCTTATGACTCACACGCGGATAAGTCTAAGTTAGCTAAGCAAATTGATCCAGCTAAAACTAGCCGGGCATGCAAAAGGAAGACTATTACACAGCCCGGTCTATTAAATGAAGGTAAGCTAGCAAAAATGACTTCTTTTTTTTTAATAAGTTGAAAATGTGCAGACGTCATCACTAATAGCTACCAAACCTAGTATGTCTGCCAATGATGTTGACAACTGTGTTACAGAAATTATCGAGGATTTAGCAGTGGCATTTCCATGTCTTAGTAGCAAATTAATTATACACATTTTGATGCCCACAATACCTGAATCAGGTTGCATAATTGATGTCGAGAAACATGACTCCCACATAGCAAAGACACCAGCCTTTGCCCCAATGGGAAATAGCTACGGCAATGACAATAAAATGAAGCAAATTAGAGATAGTGACCCGCTATTTAGCCACGGTGGCATAATGAATGAAACTGCTACTGCGCTGGTTACCATTGCGCTACATGAAGAGGCTAAAGATAACTATGAGCCACTCAACCCTGGTGAAAGGTTTGAAATAGACCCAACATCAGGTTTGATTGTTATAGGGAAAGTACACCTGGCTATTGATAACAGCGCAAAAGAAGATCTGACCACTCAACCAACTGCGAATAACGCTAGTGCCTATGTACATGACATCTCATAAGATACTAGTTTTGTAAGCATGAATACAGAAGAACTATTCCAGGCCCTAGAAAATGTGTTAGTCTCTTTGGTAGAAACATGTGAATCAATGGATAACAAACTAGCTTTTCACTCGCTGTTGCTATACGATCTGAACAAGAGAAATAATTTAAAACTATGTGATAACAGTACGAATACAGAAACTAGAAAGAATCTAGAGCAAGAAAAATCTAATCCAAAAAAAGATCAATGCGAAAATTAAATGGAACATATAGCAAGTAATTTAGCTAATAACACCATTGAATATAACATAACAGAAAATAACATTGTAGAGAAAAATGCAGAAGCAAGTGTGAACTGCAAACCAAAACGAAAGGTGAAGCAAAAAATGAGCAACAAGAAAAATAAATATTGCCAAGCAGTAATGTATAGCACAAATAAAAAAAAAATACCAAAGAATGGGTGTATAGTAGACACCAATATACTGACAGAATTGAAAAGAATTGTACTTACAGAGATAGAAAATAATACGCAAGTGGTAAGTAGAGATCCCAAAAGTATATCCATGTATAAGGAAGCTAACTATCTTGGCACACATGAAGTAGCTATACATGAACCACTTAGTAAAAAAGGTAATAGACAAAAAACAAAAAATGTCAAGCTCCCAGACACTGATATAAGAGATTTTCTGATTCAACCTAAGAGCCCAGGAAAAAAACAAGTCAAGTTAAACAAAAAAAGGGCGAATAACGCAGATGAGATCTTAGAAGATGTGCGCACGCTATGTGAAAGTGCAACAAATGAAGAGAAAATCAAGGTATGTAGTGAAAAAATAAGCAAAAAAAAACAGCTAAAAGTGCACATTCCTGTGACAATATTAATACAATAACACCTAACAAGAGAGCCTCAATTAAGACCCTGCAAATTGAAAAAATAGATATAAATAAGATGCTAGTCCTCAATCGAAGCCACGTGCTACAAATATGTGTGTCAATAGTCCCATTAAGGATGATAGTTACAGAAGACTTCAAAATTGTTGATCAAGTAGTTAGTGCCACTAAAATTATAACTAATTTATGGTGCCAAGATGAGACAATACATGAATACATATTTAGCCATAGACACCAGTTTGAACTTATAGGATATACATGTAAAGAAATATACATACCGAAAGAAAAATATGAACAGAAAATGGGGAAAGAAGCAGACATGAATAAGAAAGACCAATCCAAATCAAAAGATCAATTTAAATTGAGGAATAAAAAATCTGAAAGCGATATACCTGAGAAACCTATTAATCAAGAGATTGCAGATGGGTACTGGCAGTGGCTTCCCACAGCGTTCAAAGCTCATTTTGAAATAAGCTCCTGATGCCCCTGATATTATATTGTCCTGGAATACCTGAGGAAACTCTCATTATAATAGTGATGAGGGACTCTTAGAGAATATAAAAACATTTAGAATTATAGCCTTGCAAGAAACATGGCTAACCACTGAGTGTGAAATAGATGGACATAGCAACCATGTAAGCACCGCTACACAAGGTCTGCGAGGTAGACCTTAAGGCGGGCTCCTTATCTCCATTAAACAGCCTTGGGAAGGAGTCAGACACCCTGAATCTACAAAGATGGTGTTAGCTATATTGGTTTCATGTAAGACACCAGCAATTGATACTTTTGTCCTGATCAACATATATAACCCTCCAGAAGCCAAATATAGCAAAGAAAATATTGCCACACTAACCAAAATTCTTGCTGAAGTTGATAATACTTTACCGTTGATCATTGTAGGCGATCTTAATGTAAGAATAAACTATAAAGCTGAGGTGGTCGTGGAGGAAATTTGTCTGAACCTATATCTCAAATCTTTGATAAAAATGCATAAGACTGGATAAAGCTGTTAAATAAATTTGAACTGACAGTTCTGAATGGAAACACCCCAGGAGACTGGGGGATGAATGTGACACGGATATCGGGAACTAGCATGAGCACAATAGACTATATGATAGTGAACAAAAGGGCATGGCCATGGGTAAAGGATATGGCTGTAGGATGTAGATATGAGAGTGATCATCTCCCACTATACCTCCTACTTACCAGTAAAACCTCTCAGAGTGATAAATACCAAAATAATGGACAGATCAGAGTAAATATAGCAGGAAATAGAGTAAAATGGAATCCATAAAATATTGAGAAAGGTAATGCCATAGTGCAGCCCCTGCTGGAACAGTTCGTCGAATTAGCTGGCACAATTGAAAGGCACGACACCAACAGTATACTAAATATGTTTGAACAACTAACAGAACAGGTAAGAGAATCCATTAGTGACAAATGAAAATATATCACAACTAATGAAAGATGGAACTTAGATTATAAAAAGAAATTTGATAAAATAATACAACTAAAAGGAAAAATCTTACAGAAAGACATCCGTAACTGTATTAAAGAGAAAGATGGGCAAGCAACAAATAAGATACGTAGCCTTAAGACTGAATATAGAAGATGGCTGAAATACCACTTAAAAGGAAAAAAGGAAGAGACATGGCGCCTGTTAGCCCAAGCATCCAATATTTAAGCAATATGACTCGAGCGGCGGGGGCATTACTGACTCAGGTAATGCCCCCGCCGCGAGAGTCATATTGCTATTAGTACCCCGGCCTGCATTATATGCGTAACCGGGGCACTAAAAGCATTTTATTCTGTCCCGAAAAGCCGCGGCGTTTCGGGACAGAAAAAAAATAAATAAAACAACGACCAAGAAAATGGCCGCCGGGAAAGTGAAAACAGGTGTCTGTTTTCTCTTTCCATGGCGGCCTTCGGGAGCGGACGCGCTGGAAACACAAGTGTTCCCAGTGCGTCCGCTCCCGAAAAAAAAGAAGCAGAAGGTAAGTGGAGTTGGAAGGGTGGGAGGGAGATGAGGGGGAGAAAAAAAAAACGTTCCTTCGTCCCTGCCAGGGGATGATGGAAGCCACCAGCTGTGTGGAGGCGCGGAGTCTCCACACTGCTGGAGGCTGCCATCGTCCCCCACCAGGGACGCAGGAGCAAGAAGGTAAGTGGAGCGGGGTGGGGTAAGGAGGAGAGAGGGGAAAAAAAAAAAAGCTTACCCGAGTCCCCAGCAGGGGGCGGAGGCAGCCTCTCAGCCGTGGGGAGGCTCGGAGCGGGGATGGCTCCGCTTCGAGCCTCCTCATTGGCTGAGGGGCTACCACGCCCCCTCGCTGAGGACAAGGCAGCTGGAATCCTGGCCGAGAATCAAAGGATTCTTGGCCGGGTAAGGACCCGGCGAGAGCCAATCTGAATGCGTGTTGCATTCTGCTTGACTCTCGCCGGGTACTAATAAGAATAACAAAATTTTGTGGGATATCATTAATGAGAAAAAAGACAAGAATATCCTGATTAACTGTGTCTCTGAAAGCAGTTGGATTACCCATGTTACTAATACAATCGGTACCGTAGCGGAGGATGAAATTGACTTTAAACCTGTAAAAACTGAATGGAAAGGTAATTATACAGTAGACTCGCTAACTAAAATAATGAGAAAACTACCTAAGTCCAGAGCAGCTGGCCCTGATAGAACCTGTAATGCGCTACTACATAAATCCCCTGCAAAATGGGCTAAGGTCCAATGGATAGAAATACATGGGATAATTCCTAATATGTGGAAGAAGAGTATTATACTGTCTATACATAAAAAAGGTGATCGAAAGGCCCCTATTAATTACAGGATGCTAGCACTGCTAGATATCACAGGATAAATGTTCTGTAAAGTCTTGCTAGAAGAACTAAACCAGTGAATAACCAGGTGCAAAATCCTACCTGAGTATCAATCTGGTTTTAGATGCGGGTCATCAACGGCCCATAACATAGCCATCCTAGTTAATGCAGTCGAATATTCCTGGAAAAATCGAAGGCTGCCTGTATATGTAGCCTACACAGCCTTTTCAGCAGCCTTCGATACGATAGCACATAGTAAATTATGGGCCAAATTAGAAATACTGGAAGATACCCAGCGGGCTACTCTATATGATCCAGTTACTGTACAAAGACACCTCGGTTAGAATACGGCTAGATGCGATTAAGGGCGATTATCAGGAAACATTCAGACCTTACGAGGTGTAAAACAGGGGTGCACTTTAGCTGCTACCCTGTTTAACTTATATCTCGCAGATTTCCTCAAAAATGTCAATAATACAGACATGAACGACATTAAATTAGGCAATCTCCTGCTAAAATGGTTGGGATATGCAGATGATCTAATTCTGCTTGACTATACGCCCGAAGGGCTACAGGCAAAACTTAATGAGCTTGAAAAGTTTGCTAATGCTAATAACCTTGTTGTTAACATTGGTAAAAACTAAAATTATGAAGTTTGAAAGACAGTCGTCTAATAAGAAGAGATACAATGGTGGTTGGACACTACACCAACAACAGATTGAAGTGGTCCATGAATATAAATACTTAGGAGTTATCATAGATGACAAGCTTACATGGAAGAAACACTGGCTTGAAACTAAAAGGAAATGTATGATTGCAACTATGGCAATGAGTAAGTTTATAAGTAATCCGGGCACTTTCTCAGTGGCAACAGTTGTTAAACTATACTCAGCCAAAATTGTTTCATACCTGATCTATGGTGCAGAAATCTGGAGCAGCAAATTTGGCAATGATAAATTTGAAGCTAAAATACTAAGGATACTGCTGTGAATGCTAAAAACATTGCCCTATGAATACATGATGCTAGAATGTGAAATCTTTAGTATAAGAAGTAAAGTGCAGCTGTCTTCAGCCGTACTTTATGCGAAATTAACACGACTTGCTAACGATCCATTTATGGTGCGATTGATGGAGCAATATGAGGGAATAGACTCCAAAACTGATTTTAAAACAATAGACAGATGGAGATTAATCTACCTTAAATTGATAAAAAATTAGAGTCACTGTTTTCTGTTATATTTTGTGGCCCAGATAAAATGTAAATTGAAAAAATTGATTTGTGAAACAGATAGAGAACAAAGAATAGTAAATCTGGCAACCAAATCAAACAGTGGAATGTTCATAGAACACATCAAAATAAGGGCGATGAAACCAAAATACCAGATGTCATACCCTAATTGCTCTCCCATTCGATGGTATCTGTTATTCAAATTTAATTCATGTGATGTATTAGAAATACTAGGGGCGAGAGTGGGAATCCCCCGCGAAATCAGATTCTGTCGCCTCTGCGGTATTAATGTACTCGAATCAGCATATCATATTATACATGAGTGTGAAAGTCTAAGAACAATACAAAGACAATTTCTGAGGAAATATGATAACTCTATGTATACGTGTGATATATATAGTGTGGGTAAAGCTAGTAGAAGGAAACGACGCAAACCTAATTTTCTATTTGATGAAATGTTATGTGATGATTTTAGCAATTTTAAAAGATCTGTCAAATGATATTTTATGCTATTAAATGTGTGATGATTTTGTGATATGTGTTTTAGAAAGAAACATCTATGTGATGTATATTTTAGTATTTTAGAAAGATATCTTTACGTGATGAATTGATAAAAAAATGTAAAACTGAACTATTATATACATATAATAAATAAATAAAATGACAAGCTGGTATAATGACGTGACTTGCAGGACAATGTTGTTCTCCAACAAGTGCTTGAAATTCAGTCTCGTTTACACAAATAAAAACAAACACTGATCAGGTAAAATTCAGGTCACTGCAAGCCGAGTTTAACGCATACTTTTGCAGGCCGCAAAAGATCATTTTCTGGCAAAATGCAGAGAAAATCATAAGAAATCTTACGTAACAGTTGCAATTCTCAATGAAAACATGATAAGAGGAAACAAAACAGCTAGCGCTCTATGAAGACAGATTGCTACCATGATCAATACATATCAAAATTGCATATGTCAGGAAGTGACAGGCAAGGGCTCTTAACAAATCAGTGGTCCCAAATGATAGAGAGTATGTACATCCACATCACTGTATGTATTGGCCAATGCCACGTCCTTCTCTACACACTCCATATAATTAGTTTTGGCTACACGAGGGGGCACTTTAGCATCACCTATGATCAAACCCTAAACGCATTTCTATCCATGTGTGAGGGCTAGAAATGTAAACAAGCAACAATGGTTCAGACATAACTAAACATTAGGTCAGAAATGTCCTTCAATGCATTTCACTCACCCCACACCTGTTTCAAACAGGCACTGGGTGATCTTTTACCTTTTCTTGCATTTTACAGTGCATGTGGTTTGTGAATAAGTATGCATTAGTAGTTGACAGGGATATCTTTCTTTTCAATGTTAAATTTGACATGTGGCACAGACCTCCTCCCCCCCTTTCCATGACCCCTGAACTACTATAAATTTGATTGAACTGCAATATTTTTTATATAAAATGTAATGACACCCAAAATGTTTGATATAAATTGTGTATATATTTGATATAAAATGGATAAGACCACCATTGTAGTGTATAAATAGATGACATAATGAACAGCTATGCACTTGATTGCACCCAAAAAATAACCCTATACATTTCAGATCACTTTATCAACCCGTAACAATCTTTGCCTTGCACACGCACACATAAAAGCCCAAACTGCTGGATTTGGCAGTGCTTGTTTTTAAGGAATGCACTTTCTCTTTACCACTGTTAAATAAAACAACCAGCATCATGAGGACATTACATGTGAAGTAGTGCCTTACCCATGCCTATACAACTTTACTTTACTTTTTACTTTATTAACTTAGAAAGCATAGCCACTGAACCGGAGGCTTAAGGGCGCTAAAGGACAAGAACAGAACAACAACAAGAACAGATAGATAAAACAGTTATTGCCCAGTTGTTACAGGGCATATCTACAACAGCAGTCCTCTAGTGTGAGATTGCCCAATTAGGTGAAACGCAAAGTAGTCTTTGACTGAAGATCATAATGGACGGTTCTTCTCTTAGACTGAGCAGAAGGCTGTTCCACGCAGCCGGTGCTGCAGCATAAAACGCTCCCTTCTTAGCCTGCGCTAGTCTACATGACAGGATTTTCAATTGGATCTGAGATTGTGAGTATTAGATTTGCAGACCAATTCATCCTTAAATTAAGCTGGTGCAGTACGTCTTAAGAATTTAAAAATGATCACCATAAGACGGAAACAAATTCTGGCTTTGATTGGAAGCCAATGAAGACTTCTTCTGTCCTCAGATATATGAACCTTTTTCTTGTGGTCCAAAAGGTCTCTGACTTCATTATTTTGTACCACCTGCAGTCTATCAACCTCTGTTTTAGATAAACCAGTGAGGAGACTGCTGCAGTAGTCAATTCTAGATCCCACCAGTGTTCTTGCAAGTATTTCCAGACTCTTTTTTTAGATGAATGGGCGTGCATGAGTTAGGAGCTTCATATAGTAGGAGGCTGAGGAGACCAGGCTGCTGACTTGGGCTTTCATGTTCAGGTTACAATCAAGATAAACCTCCTGCGCCTTGACCTTATTTTTGATTTTAATTGTACAACCATCAATCTGAAGCTGGGCATAGTCTGCGCCTCTAGCTTCCGGGCTTTAGCTTCATTACCTACTAACATCAGCTCCGTTTTGCCAGTGTTAAGGGAGAGGCCATTAATGCAAATCCATCTTTGTATCAAGCCATAGATCCTGTTGATGTTGAGCTCATCTTCTTCAAACTTGCCTGTCAGGGGGATGACACACTGTGTGTCATCAGCATAGTTGGTAAGCTCAATGTTATTGTCCTCTAGAAAGTTAAGAAACGGAACTGTAAAATTGTTATAAAACAATGGCGACAAGCATGCCCCCTGTGGCGCTCCTTCGGTCAACTCGCTAGGACTGGCGTCTGCAAGAGAGCTACTCACCCTACACTGACGTTCGTTCAAAAAATAATTAACCCACTGCACTGCTGGTGTTGCAAAACCTGCCACCTTCTCTAACCTGGCGACCGAGAGTGCATGGTCGACCAGGTCAAAGGCAGCAGACAGATCTAAGCATAAGCATAATTGTTTCTCCTTTATCCATGTGACGGAGTAGTCTGGATTTGAGGTCCAGCATCGCCGTCTCCGTCCCATGACTTTCTCTGAAACCAGATTGCCATCGGTTTAGGATATTATTACATCTAAAGTGAGTAAGAATTTGCGAATACGCTACTCAATCTAAAATCTTAAGAAGAAAAGGAGAGTTAGTGATGGGACGATAATTCAAAGGATCACTCGGACACAGACTTGTTTTTTTTAAAAGAGGTGTGATTCAAGAATGTTTAATACTTCCTGAAACATAGCAGTCTTTGAAAGAAGGATTCACAAACCTACATAACATAGGGCTTAATACTGGGGAGCATGACTTAATGGCCAAGGGCGGACAAACATCCCCTTTGCAGTTTGTAGGTTTTCATTTGTCAATAATCACAGCCAGCTCCATTTCACTTTTAGGTTTAAACCTGAATTGTTCTTCCGATGACCATACTCTACAGTTAGTGATTGGACTGTCATTATCTTGCAGAATAATATCTTTCCTAAATAGGACAATTTTATCCTGAATATTCTTAATTTTATTATTCATTGCCTCTTGCACTTGATTGCACCATGCAGCATCTCCAATGACTATCTTGCTATTGTCTTGCATAGGATTTTCCAGCTCTTTCAAAACTTTAAAGAGTTCCCTCTGCTGGGAGTGTACCTTAGTTGTACGATCGTCCAAATATGATTTTGTGCTATAATAACAGCTAACTTAAATCTTTTGACCGTTAGTTTATACATTTCTTTATCAGGTTCTGCAAGCGATCTTTTCCAGTTAAAGAGTGCTTTGCATTTTTAACTTTTTAACTTTTGAAAGTCTGTGGAAAACCACTGATTGGTTTCTCTTTGAATAACCTTTTTGTTATGTAGCAGAGCTAGTTTGTCCATAGCTTTCTGTAGGGTAGATTGATAGATTTCAACGGGTTCATGAACAGGTGTAGATTCATTCATATTCTGTAGTAGAGGGAAGAGCAGCGATCTGCTGTGTTTAATTCTCGCTAAACCTAGCAGATCACCGCGAGACACTCAGAGCTTCTAGAACCCAACCGGTACAGATGCTATCCAGCCGATCACCTTTCAAACACTCAGAGACCTGCACAGGATATCCCAAAACATTCAACTGCGGCACTTAAAAATCCTAAGCAAGTAGCTTCATGACTTGCATTGTGAACAACTTATACATTAGGATGTATGTCACACAAGTGACAACCGATGCTAACCAAGGAACAATTGTGACCAAGGGACATAATAAAAAACAACATCTTCTCAAACCATAAAAGGTGTCGAATATTCATTGAAGAAGAAACTAAAGTCTGTCATTTGATAACGGGTTATCACCCGATCCAGCGCCAACATACAAAAGGCTTCTAATCCCAGCAAAAAAACACAAACCAGAACCAGACCAGACCAAAAGACCAGAATGTGGGCTTTGGATATGTGTGTTCGTTGTTTGCGTTTTGTGGAGCACAGAAAGGCGAGGCATTGAGCTCTGATTAAATAATTCCAGTGAAGTGCATTGGCTCTCATTGGAATTTCTGCGATCAAGTGTCTGTAACCTCAGGATGAAAGTCTGCCATTACAGAAGCCTTGTAGCGCAGACTGTGCATAGCGGCGCCTATGTGTCTGCACCACCTGCAACGGCAGTGCCCGTGTATCGGGGGCCCACTTTTACTGTTGAAAGTTGTTTCTGTGCATGCACAACACACTGCTGCATTTTTACCATCAGAGGTTCTACTACTTGTATTTTAGTGGTAGTAGTTCCACACATTTCTAAAAAACTATGTTCACAGTTCCGGAGCTGTTCTTTTTACCTTTGAAACATATCTCTTTATTTTACTTCAATTCCTTTCAAACTTAACACTTTATTTTGCTGACTGCACGACTGTTAAGCAGTAAAAACAATGTGCAAGGAAAAGCCCTCACAACAATTCCATCTGAACTCAAATCTGTTTTGACTGAATAAAACACAACATTCAAGGAAAACAAACCAGCGGGACTGCATTCTTTTAGTCATCTGCCCCATGTCCCAAAATCCTAAACCTGTGTTTTACCCATGACAGCACCCGCGCTATCCCCGCCCTTCTTCTTAGCTGCACTTTTCTGTGCTTAACCCAAAAACCCCAGAGTCACGCAGCAGTCAACAGCGGGCACGGTTCCATGCAATAATGTCACCTGGCAAAAATGCAGGGAAATTATAACACTGAACATGCGGGGGTTGGGGGGGGGGTTCCCCTGCAATCCCCAAAACCTTTTTTTATCCAAGGGGAGCAGAGGACACTCCTGCAATGCCCGCTCCTCTTGACCCCATATATATGGTCACCATATATAAGGTCGCCATTATGTGTGGCGACCATATAAATGGGGATAATATTACCGGATACCACGGAAACAGCCCGCCGGCATGTAATGACTAGTACAGGGTGTTCATGTAACTGTTGCATACATGTAGGTGTTCATTTTATTTGCACTTTAATGTTGGCGCCATTTATGCATGTGGGCTTGTCAGGGTGCATTATAAAAAAAAACAGAAGGGGTGTTGTGCCGAGTTAGCTTAGGATGACACCGGGATTTGTTCTGCAATGTTCACTATCAGCTGAGTAAACAAAGACACAGATGGTGGACATGTGCTCTGGTATTTGCGGCCTTTAGCAGGAAGCCAGATATTTCACAGTGTATGAAGTCGTTTTTAACAAACAACGGTTGTTATGTTTTTGATGTCCTGTTATGGCAGATGGGAATGAACAGAGCTGCAGGATGTGTGCGCGCTGGTAATATCTGGGGAGGGCTGACGGGGTGGCTGTGTCACTCTTAAAATGAGCAGTTCTGCATGGGATGGTAGATTGCAGAACACTTTTGGAACTGTCACTGGAGCATGAGTTGGATTTTCTGGCAGCTGAAAGCGTAGTGGGCTTTAACATTGGAAACCCCGGGTTGGAGCCCCATGCTGAGTGGTTAATTATAGCTGCTTGAGGACTGCGATAGCATTCTGCTGGGCTGCTCTGGAGCTAATTGGATCTGCTGGAGCACAACACTTGGTCACAGTGCACTTGGGAATTAAATCCACTGGAGAACCTTGCTGTTATTGACAAGAAGCTGTCTCACAACCTTGACTACAAGTGGAAAGAAAGGTGTTAAACAATTGTGAACCATCATTGGAATCCAAGTTGGAATTTTGTGTTGTGTGAGAAACTTGAGGTTATCCTCACACCTCCTTCCCTTGCATCCTCTTCTCAGATGCCCAGGGTAAAACCATCGCTTTTGGATCCTGACCCTGTGGGTGGAAAGGCGAGGGAGGATCACCTGGATGGAGGGTCCTTGGGGATTGGGAAGAGGGTGTCCACAGGCGAGACATGCTATCCCCCTTTCCCTTGCGAGAGCAAACCTTATCCTCCCCCTACCTTTATAGGCTATTGCCAATCAGGTCCTACCATTACACCATAGGTTACACCGTTCTAGTAATGGGACGAGGTAGAGGCTTGGAAACTATTACCAGGGTCAGGCATGTCCCAAGAACCTAAGTAATTGGAGTCAGGCAATTGAGTGGAAGGGCTTGCACCTGCAACCTGTTAACAGGTCACAGGTGCATAAAAGGTCGTGTCACCAGTGGAGAAGGGGCGACCAGCAGGAGAAAAGCCCAGCCGGGTGTAACAGGCCAGAGAGGGAAGAAATCCTGCTACAAATGAGGCTGCTAAGGAGGGACCTGCCTCGAGGCCAGGATGCCAGCAATTGTGAAGGGGAGACTGCGATACCAGGGCCCGAGTGGGCCGTGAGAGGGTAAGCACTGCCAGAGCCTCCTTGCTCATGAGCTCACCACCGGAGCTGTGGAACACGTAAGAAACCCCATTGGCACTGCATGCCACCGGTTGCAGTCGCAAGTGACAGATGCAGCTACCGGCAAACCACAGCAAGACTTTCGAAGTGCGAGCGCTGCTCGCAAAGACATTGAAACGTGTGTTTGTTAGTAGAGAAAAGACCCCTGGAGAAGCTGCCAAGGACTGGTGAGTGAACCAGAGGAAATACTCATACCGGGGCGCCCTTGGGGCCACTACAGGGCAGATGTGACTGCCGGATGAACAGAAATATATGTACAATTGAAGGTGAATCCAAAGTGAGAGATTTTATTGAACAAGGCAAGCAAGGTGCTAGCAATTTGAACTTTAAGTGAAAGAAAATGAATACATCATTATTGAATACCGAACTGAAGGAAAGCTTTGTTGAGCATAAGAATGGAATGATAGTATGGGTGAAAATCATGTAATGAATAATGAAAGACAAAGAACTAGTCATACTGAATAAAGTGGAAAACCAGCAATGAACATTGTTAAAGATTTTGAAAGTAAAATGGGGGAAAAAGAATGAAGACCACAAATTGCATTGTTTGAAGAACACATTGTGGCAAAGCCAAGAGACTGGCAAGGCGAAACCAATGTGAATGTGAATCAGAGCACAAATGTAGTGACAAATACACCTACGGGGCAAGAAAGCCGAGGGTTATCGATTGCATGACCTGTAATGGGTGGACTCTGTGTTCCGAAAACTGCATCTAGACCGTGGATACCCTGTTTGAAAAGCCATGGAGAAGGCACATACCATATCTTCATTGATGAAATAGACTGCTAAAGTGAATACAGAAGATAGCAATCTGTGTAAAATATTGAAGAGATTGACGAGTTAAAAGTTGATCTGGAACTGGTTTTGAGTATTAGGAGACTGGAACTGATTGTGAGTTGGCAAGCTAGGCAAGCTAACGTCTTGGGGATGGGAAAACCAAGACCTTGTGAACTGTGTTGTTGCCTTGGGGAAGTGTACCTCGAGGCCATCCTGAAACTGTCTTTTGTTCTTGGGGAACAGAACCCCAAGCCTTTGTGGAACTGTTGTTTGAACTTGGGGAAGAGGAGCTGGAAAGTAAGCCAAGAGCTGGAAGAAGCTGAGAACTTTATTTGGAACACTCCTTCCTTTGTTGTTGACATCCCTACACAGTGTTTAGCTTTAGTTGTGAGGACAAGTATAGGTTTTGGACACTGAAGAGGGAAGGTCGAAAATCTACCCCTGCTCCCCCACCTGCAAGACACTCGAACCGGAAGAAGAACCGGAAACAATATGGCCGTTCATACGAGCTTGCACCAATTCCCTCTGCACCCATGATAGACAGGTACACCAAAAGGCACCCACTTAAGCAACCCTACAACCCAGGAGCAGTGCGAGCGCTACCCAAAGTGCATGAGGACCCATGAGACATGACCAAAGACACCCCCATTGACAGCCTCGACTAAAGCGCCAAGAAGCCATGCATAAAGTCGTTAGAGACAACACAACATAGCAAAGTTAGACATGAATCACATGTGTCATCCACACAATTGGGACACAACCACACACCCAAATACACGAAGAACACATGCGTACAGTTGTAGAAGTTAGAGGACGGTGACATATACAAAATGTCTCAACGTTTGTTATTTTGGGCCTCATTATGAGGTCGGCGGTAAGGGGTTAACCGCGCCGGTAAGGATGCCGGTGCCGTCAACCCCTTACCACCGGGAGCCGGTAAGGGCCCAGGGAGCTAACAACAGGCCCGTTATTAGCGGGCCTGTTGTTAGCTCCCTCCCGAATTCCCATTGAGCCCTAAGGGGGCTCAAATGGGGATGGGTAAATTGAATGAGGAATTACCGGGTCCTCCAAGGTTGGAATGGCCTGGTAATTCCTCATTCAAGGAACCCGGACCCGAGTTTGGAGGCAGCCATGCCGCAAATAGCGGCAATGGTTACCTCCAAACTCGTAATGAGGCCCTTTGTCATTAGCTTTACCACAGCAGCACAAGAAACTGCAAGGAGCATGTGATTCTGTGTACAGGCTTGCAGATACCTAAAAGCAACTAATCCTATGGAACTACAGAAGCACCTGAGGGACTTGGCAGAGCCATAAACAACTAACCTATGGATCCTATGTAAAAGCGCAAACAGTAGAAGCCATGCCATGGCTTAGGGAATTACAGTAGGCCACAACAGTCTCAGTAAAAGCAGAGCAGAGCTGAATTCAGAGCGAGCAGGAGAAGCAACCATGTGGGACTCGGCCCGCTGCCAAGGCCACCAAGATACAAGTGAACATTCCTTTCCCTGAACTGCAGTAACACCAGCACAGAAAATACAAATAAATCCCGACAAACTCAGACTAATTCAGATAGCAGAGTGCAGAAACACGATCTCTAAACACGTGACCGGCCAAGCGGACAATGAAACCGAAACTAGCAGCTTGGAAGTAAAGCAGTCTCATGCAGCCAGACATTGGCTTGCAACAAAGTTGTTACAGAAGAGGCTGAATGTTGCATGGTGAGAACGAGCACTCTAATAGTCTATGGTGGTTCACACACATTATAATGCAGACACATATTTGTTCTTATTACCTTGAAAAGGTAAATTCAAGCAGCTGAGAACCAACTTGGGGCTCTAGCCAATCACAGTGCAGGGCCCCAGTTGTGGGTAGCAATGGGCAAGAACCAATCATTACGCCAGCATACTGCAACATTGTAGAAGTAACATCTTTCGGGGATGATGCAGGCCTGACTCCTGACATGGGAGAGCCAGTCAACTAAATACCTATAGGGACTGCTATAGGGGAACTACCACTCAACACCCAATCCACTCGCTCAATAGGTTTGCTGGAGATGGGCCAAGACTCTGAGTTCACGCTGATGTCATCGCCCTACAAAACTGGCCTGCGAGCCAGAGATCTTTGTGATGTTCCATGAGCTTTATCCTTGTACTGATCCCTGTTTGTTTTTGGATGTAATACACCACAATTTGAACTTGTTGTCTGTCTGGGCCTGCGTTCCTTTTTGGGAAAGGGAAGGAGTTAGGCCTTTCATGAGTTCTGAGTTTGAGAACTCCTAGCAACCCTCGACCTGCCTGGGAGTTTTATCCTAACAACACAGACAGACTTTTACTTTTTTAGTTTCTTTAGGTAGGGGAAATCCCACCTTAGCATAAGGCAAGTTAGACCTTACACCATCCTGGCATTTAAGTTAATAAACACATTTTGTTTGAACTTTGAATATGGTGTCTGTGTCTTGCTTCATGATGCTTTCACAGTTGTAAAATTGGGTTGGAGGAGAACCAAATTGAAAGGTTTTATTATGGCACAGGATTTCCTGATCTTATTTGAACATTTAAAGAAAGACCTGAGGGAACCTGAGGAAGGGGAGTTCACCCACCTCATCAGAAGAAGGAACTATTCTGGTGTGACTTATACTGTTATATTTGTTGTTGTAAAACTGCCATGCATTTCCTTATTGATTTATTGTGTATATAAGTGTGAGGGACAGAAACCATTTTTGTTAGTGTTTTCCTTTAGTCTATTTTAAGCAAGAAAATCCTTGTCAGGGTAGGGATAGTGAGGCGTTCATTAAACCTTTTGAGTTAATAAAAATGCAATCTTTTGAAAAGAATTCACAACGTTTTCTGCTTTGCATTTATGACCTCTCACACCTCTCAACCAGATACTTTATGTCAGATATTTGCAAGGCCTTTGCATGCACTAGCCTAATGGTCGGGAAGATGCTCACACGTTTAATGTATGAACTCACCGTTACGATTGCTAGCTTGTGTTGTCTGGAATCCCCCGCTCATAAGGCAGAAAGCGTCTGTGTTTCTGAATACTTTCAATTTAAGTTAACGCTGTTGATCAATAGTTCATCCTGAAAGAAAAGGTCTGCATGTAGCTGTCCTAGTAAAACAAATATTCTACTGGTCCTGGCGTGGCAGGCTCTCTTCACAACCCCTGTGTTTTCACCATCCAGAACAGTGGCGTCGAACTTGCCCACGTTGTCACTGTAAAAGAGACTGGTTGAGCACTAGCTATCCAGGGCATCAGTACATAATTTAATATGCTCACTATATAGGCCATGTAGGCATACATATTATCACTTTGTGTTATCATTCGACCGCCCAGTGTCACGTCCACCTGGTTGAACATGGTGGCTATGGGATAGGCGATCGTAGCCACTCATTCGGCAGCCGCGATGTTGGTACCGTCAGCATTTAATTTACAAGTTAGATGCAGCAATGTGTCGTTCAAATCGAGATACATGTCGGCCAATCCCAACACAAAATAATTCTATGGGGGGTAGTGACACCTCCAATAAAAATTGATCTTGATGCTCGTCTGGGTCCGGTGTATGCTGAAGAGATTGCGCTCCAATTTCACACACTCAATGGAGAATCCGTGTAAGGCCATTGTTCTTTAAAACATATTGACACCCTTGTGTCTTTTAGGGATAACTCACTTCTTCTTACTCGGCTGTCTGTGGCTTCTCATCGAGCTTCTTTTCATGGTGGTTTTCCGGGGGCCACTCAGATCAGATGGGGACTTCTTCCTCTTAACACTCCTACGTGGTTTATAAATGAAGCCTGATCCATCCTGGCCCTTCTTTTTCTGTTTGCAAAACATTTGGCAACCCGCGTTGTCGCACTCCTCATCAAGTCGTTTGCAATATTGGTGGCTACTGTTTTTATGTGCGGTTTATCTAATTCAGAGACTCAGCATAGGATGTCCATTGTGCATCTGAAGAGACGTCTAAAGATACCACCAAGCCCCACGCCATATATTATGGTGTTTCCGCTAAAATATGGCTGATCGCCGTAGCAAGGTGGTTCCTATAATATTCCATATAGACCCTGGGGTTCCCATAGTTCTTTACGATGGCATTTGTAATGCTGTTTTATTAGTCTTTCAGCCGGAGCGGTCTGAAGTACAGCCGCAGCCAGATTTTCCCATGTATACAAACTGTCCTTGATTGTCTCTATTCTGTGTGTTGACAGTTTTGAAATGGTTTTTACACACGGCTACGCAATCAGGTTTGCTGTATTGAATGCTCAAAATATCGTTGTTTCCTCTAATCTCCACGGTTCTAAGTAAAGATTCGTAGCTATCCCAGACCCCTTGATACTCCACTATATCGCTGTAAAGCAGTAAGCTGTAAAACCCCCCGTTTATATCGGCGCAGGTATTGTCCCACCGTTCTTCTTCACTTCTAGCGTGTTGCATGGTTCTCAGTATGTTACGCAGTCTCCTCATTGTTGAAAACCTGATAGATGCATCCGGGCCCTGTAGAAAAACTTTCCGCTGTTATATAACATTGTATCACCATACTCTGGCTTTGTTGATGCTTCTATCACTGCTGTGCACATTTGGGTAATACCCCTCATTGAACAGTCCTTGTGAGAGCCGTAGAGGGTTTGTTCCTTTTATGATAAGCGTGGCTTCTCCGCTACCTAATGTATCCCACGAGTGGACATACAAAACTTCTGTGAGTGGCAACGTTCATTGTCCTTCCAAATGTACGGGTTTGGCCAGCTTCACAGTAAAGTTGGATATTTTGTTCTCTGGGAATGTATACGTGGAAGTGTCAGGCCACCACAGCCATTTGACTAGATAGTGCTACTTAGCGCCTTGTCCTTTTCTCATTATAACATTTTCTATTCTATAGACTTGTTGGTCTTTGCTGACTTTCTGGATCTCCTCCCTATAAAATACACCTTGAACAGCTTCCCCGAAGTAGTCAATTAGTCAATATATACCAAGACCCTCCCAATGAGTCACTCCATCTATGATAAAGATCTCATAACTGTAATTCTGCTCATACTCCTTTGTAAAGATGGCCTTGAGTTTTGAGATCCATACATGAGCCCCTTTTTAAGGGGCATATGGTCTCCTTTTTAGAAAATCTTTTTCTGTACAGTTTTTTCCAGACAACCAAGGAATGCTAGAGTGTTACAGCTGCAGGGGTTGTTTTAATAGATCTAGGAGTTGTGTTGTTTTAACACATTTATAAATGTTGGTAATTGCCTACACATATCTAAGGGTGTTTTTAGTTATGCAGACTCACCAGAGCTGTGTTTTAAAGGTGCGTAGAACACATTCTACAATAGAGGCTTTAACTTTGGAGTGTGTTTTGTAGTGATGCACCTTTTATTGTTTTAAAAGGCTCTGTAGTTTTTTTTTGTTAAAACTCATTACCAGTGTCTGTCTGTAATTTAGCGGGTACTTGTCCTTTGTTGAATATGTGTTTAAAAGCAGTCGCTAAATTGGGACCCTTCTTGTTTTTAAAAGCCTCAACATAGGCGTATTTTGATAAGACATTGATGATGGCTATAATATAGCAAAAACCATAGTTATCTCATGGAACTTTCTCAAATCCATAATATCTGCCTGCCATTGTTGATCGATATCAGATACCACAGTAATTTGCCATTTAAAATGTTTTCAGGCTGGCTTGTGCAGCACGTAGACCTCCTGCTCCAAAAGCCACGTCCTCACAGTGCCCCATGACACATTCTCACCATGGGTTCTCAGTGTACGATACAGGCTTTCCACCTCTCCATATCTACCAACACCCCCTTCATCGTAATATATTTCAGACAGCCTTACAGTGGACATTTTCACCCCATAATGGTGAACATAAAGACATAACTAGGTTTTATAAACAGATTTGTGTTAACATTTATACCATCAATTTTTATTCACAATTGTATTCACAATGAATATTTAAAGTTGTCAAATATTGTACAATGATCCTGTGGGTTACTAATTAGTTCATACACAGACTGTCATTCACCATGTTGATAAGCAAAAATGCATAGCATGGCGGTAGCTTATAGAAATTCATAAAGCTCATTGTGAAACAGTCTGCGTCCTTTATCCGCATCGGAAATGCTGCTGCATGTCATAACTATGCTGTGTTCAATGAAAGTTCTGCAGTTAACCATGAGCCATCCAAACCTCTTTGACAGCGGTTTTGCCAATAGCTGTCCATTGTAGGATGGTTGCTGTTGGAACATATGTTTGTAATGCATAAACCATTGTTACATTCACATCTATATACCTCCAGTGGTCTTTCCAGATAGCACAACATCCTTGGACATCTAGTACTTACATGCTCTTTAAGTAAATTCAACAATAATCCATCAGGTGTTCATTTTTTATTTTCTGCAAATACATATAAATTATCTACATTCTCAATCTTCATAGGTCAGTTTATGGGGCACCATACATGTTGCTCTGCCGTACTGTCTTAGGTATACTTTATCCCCCCCACTTGCAAACTGTTTTCTCAATTATCATTTTAACACACATCGGACACCTCCGTCTAAACTGATTTGTTTGCTGATTGTATAGCTCACAATGTTTTAGACACAAATTGTTCTACCCCTTTCTCAACCCTTAACTGGATTTGCAGCTATATTAGACACATTATTTCTACAAGGCGTGTAGGGCTCAACTGTGACATACTTTACATAGTGAATTATCTGTATAAGATATTTCCAAACATTCATGATGGGACCTGAGCACCATCTGTAAAAATATTGTTTTAAACACGCTTTCACCACTATGTCTGTGAAGCCGATAATAGCTAGGATATCAATCCAGGTCACAACTAATGTGTCTGCATCGTCTTTAACGCTATCGGTCTCCATTCGCAAAACACATTCCTTACATAGGCTACTATCGCAATCACCTGTGTTTTCAATTTGGGTTGAATAGCAAACACAAAAAATATTCAAAGTCTCTGCTCAGCTTGACTCGCCTCACTGACGTCCACTTTATCAGCTAGAGTCTGTAAACAAACAGAAATGCATGGTTTTAACACTGGTCTAGTTGTCACCCCACCTATAAACATTTGCTTTAAAAATATACCCACTGGCTGCCATGCTGTCCGATACCAGAGCTCCAGGGCATTCTGGATTCTCTCACTGTTCATGAGTCCGATGTCATTCTCTGTTATCATAACTGCATCATTCTACATGACCATGGATTTGTATCCGCTCTCCGGAGTTCACTCTTCTTGCAGATGATCACAGGGGATCCGCTCCCAGGGGTTGCTCCAGAACCAGATCGTCACCTAAAGTAGCCATTTCCAGATTAACCATGGCCACAGCTGTTTCCTCCTTAATGTTTTGAATAGAATCTCCAACAGACCGCCCGATAGCTGTGGTGATGATTGACTGTTCGTTGCTGACAGAAAGTGTAACCATGTTCTCGCAGAGCTCCCCGGCTTCGTGATCCGCCCATCACATTCTGCAAATCTTCCATGATATCAAGACTTGTAAGACTATAAGGTGTATAACCCCTCATCCCCTCATCGTAACTGTAGTGGTTTATAATTGCAGTTTCCTCTGCACCACGCAGAATAAATCCTGCGAAGTCAGAAGAGCACCCATGTTTCCGAGATCTACAATAACAATTATAGATCTGCATTTTAAGGTCCGCCCCCAACTGTGTCCTCGCCTTAGAACCGCCCCTAGAGAGGTGCCCATTTATAGCCTGTCCAATGTATATAAAATGTACACAACATTTATATTAATTTGGGGGTTCTTCTAAAATATATATATAAAAGTATCAGGCTTCTTATCAAATTTATATAAAAATGTTGAGGTCAATACATTTTATATAAAAAATATTTGCAATCAATCAAATTTATAGAGGTTCAGGGCATGGAAAGGGGTGGCTGAAAGGGGCGGGCCACCTGTCAAATTTAGCATTGTCAAAAAAGAATCCCCATCAACTACTAGCATTTTTGAAAATTAAGAAAATTCCCTCTTCAACCCCACAATTTTGCACAATTGCATGCGCACAATCTGAATACTGTTATGAATTGGGCAACACTTTTTGTCAAGCCAGTAAAAGAGGTGCGCTTGGACATCCCTTCACTGTTCACGGTTTGAAGATAAAGCCCTGAGCATATTAGTTCCACGATGTTATGATGGATGTTAGGAAGGATAGCTCAGGGGCAACACGTTTGTCTTTGAAGTAAGACAACGCTGGCGTGCAACACCGGTTTGAATGTTTGTCCCGCGCTTAGAAACCACTTGCTGGTATTAAGCGCATTAATGATTAATAAAATAAATTAAATACATTTATAATGCCAAACAATGACCAATTTGCTGATGGTTTTTCTCAAGATTTCTTGCAAAATTGTATCTTCACCAATTACTGTACATTCAGTGAGGTGAATATATCTTAGCAATGAGCCAGGTGAATTAATAGGAGTTTACATTCACTGCTGAGCTCTGTGTGCAACCTTCTGGGTGGCCTCCCTAGCTGAATAATAAGTATTATGGAGAGGAATTACCTGTTATGCAAAGTGCTACAAAGCTTCAAAAACCGCAGGTACAAGTGCTACAATTAATAAAAGTTATTATTAACAATAATAAAATCATTCAAATGTAAGTGACCCTTAGTCTTTGCACCTTTCCAATTTCTCTGTCCATTCTCCTGCCCTTACCACATTCCCTTCTCCCAGGCTTTGTTGAAGTTAAACTGCACTGTCCTCACTGCAACCTCTGTTCTGGAAAACGGCCTTGTTCCACGAACATAAAGCTATTGAAAAATATAATTAGCAACACTTTGTTTATAGATTAACTTGATTCCCTTAATAGGCAAAATGCTTGTGCTTATGATCCGGCAACCATAGACATTTGATCCAATCTCATTTAAACCCATATGTTCCCCAGAAATAAACGAGGCAGTGGGACAGTGTAAGGGGAGTAGGTGGGAGCATTGTGGCATCTCTGCATCTCCCCACGCCCCAGCCTCGCACGCCTGTCCTCTTTAAACATAGACGGTTCAGAATTCCAGAAACAATTCGGATGTCACTCTTTGGGGATATATTATGGGTTTTCCATAACCTTTGTGATCATGATATACTTGATTTATGGAAGGAAGTACCTTACTTTCATTTCGTCAAGCACCATCTCGCTATCAAGTTTGAATCTTGGTTATTTACATATGTAAACAATACAGACCTAACTATCTAACCCATTTTATTTAAGAGGAAGAAGAGGAAGAAGCCCAGGGTTGGATTGGAAATCAAATGTAGTGCTGGGAAATTGTTCAATACCCGATGGTGATCATTCACACCGGCCAAGTGGAGTGACTGCGAGTAGACCCTTCAGCAAAGCTACCTGCTCTTCAACCCCTGGCTCCTTATGAGCAGGCTTCCAGAAGCCAGGCAGCACAGGCATTGTCTATGCACAAACACAAACAGTGCATGCAGGGGGTTGTTACCATCAGTGCAAAACTGCCAGTAGGTCTTTGCATCAGTGTCAGTTTTAAGAATCTTTTCATAAACAAACAAAAAATAGATTGTGGGCCAAGTAAAAGCAATTGAAAAATAAAAGTTAAAGGCAGTTTGACGGGTTGCTCTCTTCCCCACATTTGTGAGAACAAGGGAATACTTATATATATATATATATATATATATATATATATATATTACCTTGTTTTCCCTGTCCAAAAATGTGCTCTCTCAATATGCGTTTCAAACTTAACCAACTACTTACTAAAGAACTAGTAGGTAGTTGGTTAAGTTTGAATTCTGATTCTCCTGCAATAGTGGCTGAATGTCGGTTTTGTTCTGACTGTGATCCCATTGAAACCCTGAAGCATTGGGTACTTCAATGTCCGGCTCTCGCTGTGAAGAGAGCTAGGTACTTTCAGTGCTTTAAGTTGGCCGGTGCCTGCCAGGGCCGGGCCCCGGCAGTCTCTAGAAAGTGGGGCTGAATACTGTATACTGAATTCTTTTTATTGTATTTTGTTTTCTTCTTTTTTATTTGTTTTGTCTGTATTGTGTAATGGCTAATCTAAACCAAGTCACAATAAAAAAGAATTATAAAAATACTTAAAAACGTTATCTTTACAGTGATGCAAAGACCAATAGCAGTCTAGGCTCGGGTGTAAAAACATGGTTCCACGCATACCCAGGAGTTTTGTCTCCTGGATGGTGATTTATCACCAAACAGAGGGTTCCTCCAATATTATAATAGCTTCATGCTTGCAGCAAGCAACAGAGAGCCCCCACTGAGAGTAACCAGAGAAGCATATGGGACTGAGGCAGTGCTAGGATGTTGTCCTCTTCAGAGGCGTTGCTTGGGGGACTCAGGGGGCGATAGCCCTGTGTCTTTTGGATGCAGCCCTGGATAGAAGGTCAGGGGCTACAACCAAAAGGCTAGCTAGCCCTGAGTTCCGATCTTTTCCAGACCTAGCAACACCCCTGGTCCTCTTCTCCAATGGCACTGCTCCTTTTGGCCATCCAGGCTTCCTTCCAGGTCTCACGTCCTGCGACATGGGAGTCAGTCTGAGTGGCCAAAGGAGTTTGCTCTGCAAAACCCAAACTGTTGACTTTTTCAGTGCTTGTTTTACCCTTCTAATAACAGTGTCAACGCTGTGTGTCCTCTTCTGTCTCCCCTGCACCATTCACCTTTCTTTTTCCAATTTATACTGCACCTTTCTTTTTCTGTTTAGCCTCCTGATTTTTCCATTTTATAGCCATACACTTTTTGGAGTTTCCATCTACTCCAATGGTCTAGCTGCCATCCCCAGCTACAGTGAGAAATAGCAGAAGAATACTGACACAAGAGGATGAGAGGTCAACAGCAACCACATTAACACCGGCAATGAATCGATGCACCAACATTGACCACCAAGGGAATGGTCACGGTCTCAAACTGGTTTTGATGAACACCTCTTGCAGATGAAAAGGCAGAACCATGGACTCCAAAGAGGCGACCACGATCAAGGATGTTGAATAGACACTGCAGGAACATAAGTAACTGCTTAGGTTTTGCTTTATGAAAATAAATGTGGAGTTTGTGCACTTCTTAAATTCCAGTACTTGCAATCACATTACCATGATGATTTGATTCCTTAAATAATAAGTTCCATTTGTGAACTTCTATTTCCAAGACAAATTAATTCCATTCTCATTGCTCCGATTTTGATAATGATTCTCTATCTATATATGTAAAATGCTTAGGTATGTTTCTGTACTCAGCTGATGCAATTCATCAGTGTTTGGTTGCCATTTTCTGCCCTCTATGTGCCCTTCCACTTCAACAGGAGCTATCATTTTAACAAACAGAATGAGCATGGTACTATGCGGGTCACCTTCACCTTCCACTATCACAAACATTCAGAATAATTTAAAGTTACTTCTTTCCATCCCCACTTCTCTTCACATAGAGCACGGCAGTTCCAGTGTCCATTAAACGGTAATTAGCGGCTCAGCGTTGTAGTCACTAAAGAGCGAAACGCTGTACATCGAATGCCTCCTCACAAGCTAAAACTGAAAGTAGGTGCTATAATTATGATATTACGCAATCTTATGACATCACGGGGACTCTGCAATTGAACATGGTTGATAATTACACGTCTACAAAGACACATCATAGAGGCCTGTATAATCAGTGGAACTTACATACTGTTACTTAGATACTTAGATACTGCACAAATGTTTGCAACAAGATTATAGACCCAACTTTGAATGTTTGTGCAAAGTTTTAATGGATTTTGGCAAGCAGGGACTAAGTTATATCAATATTTTTTGTACCTACATTTTGACACTTTTCAAAAAATAAAACTGACGGATTTTAAGCAAACTTGTGTGAGAAGCATTGGCAAGGAACCAAAAGCATGGTTCGCAAATGGGTCTGTTTTATTGTTTGAAAAGTGTCATAATGTAGGTAGACAAAATAGAGGTATACCTTTGGACTGAGGTATATTTAGCATGCCCCATACAATCTGGCCACTGGCCATGGCCACCAGGGACCGGCAATGTGGTTAAAGTGGGCATGGCCAGCAGGGACAAACTATGTGGTCAAGTTTTTTAAAATCGGGATAGGTTTGAATGGGAACAAAATTCTTTTGCTTGCGGCTAGAGCCCAAAGTACTGGGTAGGACTGCAGCAAACTTGCATGAGGAGCATCACCAAGGACTTGAAAACATGTTTTTGCAAATCTGTCCTGAGTTTTGCTTTGTTTTTTTACAGAGTGTCAAATTTTAAGTACAAACAATTGTGATATAAGTTTGATGCCTGGGCAGTGGCCCTGGCCCTTGGCAAGGACAAATGCCTACTCTAATTTGCTTATTGGGGCATGTGGCATGGCCAAAGCCTAGACACTGGACTAGAATGCAGGCTAGGTGCAGTGGATAACAGAGGTGGTTTGGATGGGCTGGGGTCATGGTCAAACCTCATGCCTTAGGCAATTCAACCATGACTGGCATCCCCAGCATGCGCTGCTGAAAGCGACACACGTCAGTATGCACTGAAAAAGATAGGTTTGTTAAAGGAGATTTATAGTTCTTTCATACATGTTAAAAGAGGAATTATTAATGACGTATGTACTGTGCTGTAACATCATGAAACATTTTCACTAATACAAACCTATGAAATTCACTGAAAAAACATTATTAAAGGGACGTTATGATTAAGTTGCACTAATAAAAACCTATGAAATTCATCGAAGATAAATGTTGTTAAAGGGGTTTTATGGCTGCAGGGTAAAATCGAAAAACCAAAGAAATGTGCCAGTTATGGTAAGCTATGCAACCATAACTTGTGCCACCACCATGCACTGCTAAGACTAACACCCAGGACATCAAAGATGACATCACAAATATTTTCCCTATTCCCGTATCTTAAACTAAACTATTATTTTCTATGTGAAGAAAACTGCAATGAATATGAATATATCTTGTGAATTATAAATTTAAAGGCTAATGGTCCCATATCATTTTCTGTGTAATAAAGTTCACTGCCTAATGGCATGGAGTCCCAGTGACCACCAGGGGTGTAACTCCTGGGACTGGGGCATCCTGGAGCCAGTAGATGATGGACCCAGTGGTGGTTAGGGTAGGATCTGCTGGTCATCCTCCATTAGTCCCAGTAACGTGGTTTGGGATGGTCACAGGAGGAACTTGTGCAGGCACCCACCACAATTAAAAGCCAGAAGGCCCTTCTAGCCAGATCAAAAGTCTGAGAGAAACAAAACAAACATTGATTTATAGGCAGGGAGCTTTCCCCACAAGGCACTTTTGAAACGTGTACTGCTACGAAACATCCCTAGGTAGAAAAGGAGTCATTTGAAAGGCTCAATGTGACGCCCCTCGAACCTTGAATGCCCATTCATGATGCAATGTTGCCAGTTCACAGTTCTTTGGCAGCCTGTTTACCTGCCAATTAAGCAAACATATCAATCCATTTTCTTCAAGAAGAATTTTCCCTTTCAAAGGGTACAAATGTGATCCTTTAATCAAGCATCCACCGGTTTCTCCCCTTTCGAATTGACGTATGGTAGATAACCAAGAGATATCTTAGACATGCTCCTGGAGACCTGGGAAGAAAGAGAAGAGGTGAGAGGCGCCTATCCCCCTCTCACAGACAGCTACCCGATTGTGCAAGCACCTGAAACTCATCCGGAGTCTAGTCCACACTCATATGGAGAAAACTCAAGCCCAACAAAAATGTACCTACGATAAGAAGGTAAATCTAAGGTCATTTTCAGTAGGACAGAAAGTGTTAATCCTTTTACCTACCTCTGAAAATAAACTTGTTTCAAAGTGGCACAGACCCTATGAGGTACTAGAGCAAACAGAAACCTGTACATATAAAATAGCACAGCCTGATAGAAGGCAAAAGACCCACCTCGAAAACGTATATTTCCGGAAAGAGTGGAAATAAACTCCTTCTGCTACTACCTCCTCTATGTTATCTTGTTTCGTACCCAAGGAGATAGTTCTTGGGGAATCAGCTCAGCGTTATCTATCTAAACATTATCAAAAGGATTTGAATGATCTTATTAATACATACTCCGATGTATTTTGTGAGAAACCAGTGAGAGTACATGAAACCTAGCACTATATCAAAACACCAAAGGGGAAAGTGGTGCATTTGAAGCCATGTAGACTCCCAAAGCATGAAAACAGGCAGTGATTGATAAGGTTGAAAATAATGTTAAAGGCAAACATCATTGAGCCCTTTTTGAGTCCATGGTCTTCCCCTATTGTGTTGGTGACTAAATCTGACCACTCTTGGAGGTTTTGCATAGGCTTTAGGCAGGTCAACGCCATCTACATCTTCAATGCCTATCCTATTCCAGATATCTATGATTTCATAGATAAACTTGGAAATTCCACATTCTTGTCAACCCTAGACTTAAACAAGGGATATTGGCAGGACCCTGTGCATGGGTCTGATAAGGAAAAGACTGCTTTCTCGACGCCAATAGGACTATTCCAATTCAGAATCCTCCCTTTTGTATTGCATGGGGTCCCAGCAACTTTTCAATGACTCATGGACAGGATATTACAGCCCTATTCCGATTTCTTTGGGGCCTACATTGACGACATAGTCATTTATAGTAATACTTGGGAAGACCATCTTTTCCATCTTTCTAATGTTATGAGAACCCTGCGAGAGGCTGGCTTAGCTACCAATCCAACAAAATGTAAGCTGGCTCTGTCAGCTGTGAAATACCTAGGCTTCTTTGTAGGGAATGGCAGCATCAAGCCCTAGCAAGAAAAAGTAAAAGCTGTAGTAGATGCTCCCACACCCAAGCCAAAGAGATATCTCAGGGCATTCCTAGGACTGATTGGATATGAGTGTAGGTTTATCCCCACTTTTTCATATAGAACAGCCAGAATGACAAACAAAGAAATGCAGAACACCAGAAAATGCATTGGACTGATGAGGACGATACTTGTGACAATAACCTAAAGCAAACCCTATGCCAAAATCCAATATTAAAAGTAGTACACTTCTCAAAGAAATTCGTATTACAGACCAATGCCTCCCTCACAGGGTTAGTAGTAGTATTATCGCAAATACACGGTGCATTAGAACACCCCATCCTATTCACTAGTCGAAAACTGTTCACCTGTGAGAAGAACTCCTCTGTTTGGAACTGGAAGCCCTTGCCATCAAAAGGGCAATTATCCATCTAAGGTACTACCTTCTAGGGAGAATATTTACCCTCATTACTGACCACTCACCTTTGGTATGGATAAGTCAACAAAAGCACTCTAACCCTCGAGTAATGCAATGTTCCTAGACCTGCAACCCTATTGTTTCACTGTGGAACACCGGAAAGGCAAGGAACAGGGGAATGTTGATTTCCTTTCCCGGTTTCCATGTGAAACAGATGTGCTACATCCCATAGGGGAAGGGTATGTGAGAAACCAAAGGGTTTCTCACCTTCTAGCCCCCGGGAAAATCTCTCTCAGGTGGCCAGGGCATGGCCTTCGCCTTTGGATCCCGACCCTGCGGGTGGACCAGTGTGGGAGGATCATCTGGGTGAGGGGCCTTCAGGGAGTGGGGGTGAGACATCCGATGTTGAGGCGCAGTATTCCCCCTTTTCTCGTACCTTTGACCCATCTTATTTTATAGGATTTTCCAATGTCCCAACTCCCCCTGCCCCCTTTTTCTACACAAACACTGGGCTAAGGAAAAGGGCAATTGAGAGTAAAGAGGCTAACCCTTACATTGGACATGTCCCACTAATCAGTTCAGGAAAAGTCAGGCAATTGACTTTAATTACCTACATCTTATCCCAATTAGCTCTCCCCACACGGATAAAAGGCGGAACACAGAGACACACTCTGAGCAAGGTGAATACGAGAAGGAGCAGAACTTCCGGAGTGAAGGCAAAACTACTGGAGCAGAGCGATTGACAGAGGGACGAGAAAAAAGAGTAGAGAAACCCAGGAGATCCCTGAAGGAGGTCATTGCCTCCGAAGAGCTGTGAAAGATATGCAGAGAAGGCCAAATCCCAAACAAGAAGGCGGCATTGTGTTTCAAGGGTGCCAGCAACCCTCACGGGTGAACGACAGAGTTGAAGAGGCAAGGCCAAGCCTCTGGTATTAACCTTGACCCGTGATTTAAAACCGCAAAGACAATAAAGGAATACATGCCACCGGTGAGTTGGTGAATGACATGAAAGACTGGTGTGTGTTAAGGAAAGATTGAAGTTGCAACAGTATATCTCACAATTGAAGGCTGCACGCATGTGGATGAGACACAAAGCAAGGCAGACCATTGGTGAACTTTAAATTACCGATAACTGTGAAGCCAGTGAAACTGAGTAGCGGATTGATCCTGCAAAAGGAAGTAGCCCACTCGAAAGTCTCTGCGAAAGGTAAAATGTTTTGATATAGTGCAGCGACAAAGTGAATGAACTATTAGATGTAAAGTGGTCAAGAGTAACCCCGGCAAAAGGGGAAGTGAAAAGGTGAATGTTGAACCTATGTACGTATGATTTTGAACTACCCAGACCAAGAGACGCTGTGGCAAATAACACAAGAGTGTAAGCTTAAGGAAAAGTCGAAGTGGTCCTGCGGAGGTCTATAGTCAAAGCCATGCACAATCGAAAGTCTTCAACATCAGGAAAGTCTGAGCCCGACAGAGGGAGTCCGGAAGTGTGATAAGTTAGGTAAAGGGAAACCCCTAAAGAATATGAATTATGCTCGGGTAAGGGAACCCCTGTACAGAGCTCGACTGAGGGGGACCTATATGAACTTTTGCTTTGAACATTTGCTTTGAGAGGTCCGAGCCTGATCGAGGGAGACCTGCATGAACTTTTTGTTGAGCTGGGAAAGAACTTTTGAAAGCTGGAATGAGTGACTTTAGCGTGGAAGGCCAAGCAGGCCTCGGTCCACGTTTTGGAACTACATTTGTTTTAAGAACCTGAGCCAGAGTGTGTCATCCGTCTATGGGGGCCGCCTTTCTATGTGCGGTCCGACATGGGGAGGAGAGCTGACTCAGCCACATTGACTCTTTATATTCTAAACACTGATTTTCCTTTGCATACATATTCCCCTTTACACACGTTTTATATAAGAGATAGGGCAGGCATTAGGTTTTGTTAGTATTGGCCATTTTGATTTGACAGAGACTGACTAGGACTGTGTTTTCTTTATTATTTGATGGTAGAGAGTACTCCCATCATAGTTATGCGGCAAAGTAGGAGTTTTTCCAAACCCAGCAAATTGAATAAAGGTTTTACAAACTGTACCTCTTGTCTCAGTGTTATTCTTGTGATACCATCCTCCCTTACACTCTTCTATGAAAGAAGATTCTCAGAGCTTCCCCAACTGGCTGTAATACTGTTTCCCAAAGTTTCTCTTTGGGGTACAGGACCCTGGATGCCTGCAACTAGTAAGTACATTATTAAAGCATTTGGTAGCCCCAAATCCCCCAATGCAAGAAGAACTCTGGAGGGGTGAGGAATCCCTTTTGGGCATTAAGGTCACCCGGGATGAGTGGGAGATCCTTGCTACAATGAAGACGACTGAGGAGGCACATTCAGGAATCATACAATTATTATTATTATATATTTATATAGTGTGTCAAACTAGCTCAGGTGCAACTGAGCACTGTACAGGTCATAAAGCAAAACCGTGCTAGCGTGAAATGAACATTAATAATAATTATCATGGTGCAATATAGGGATGAGGGTGAGCACAAGATAGCCAGAACCTAGATTACACCCTCCTGACTTATTAATTGTTAAAGACACTGGTCTATGTTTATTTGGCCTATTCCATGTACTTTAATCCTAAGAAACCAGATGAAGTTGAAACTTTGGGTCTTAGCGTGTACTCATTGCATGTAAGAAGTGAATATTTTGAATCGTATGGAAATGGGAAATCCATTGCAATAACAACAAGCATTGGCAAAATCAATATGTTTTGGCTGTCATTTGTTTAGTGCAGCCTAAAATACTAGAATATTGTCATCATGAGCCTGGCATGATCACCATATACTAATGAATAACACTGCACATGCAGGGGAAGAAATTGTATATTCACTGCAGCCTGTGAATGCATCATGAACAGACAACAGATGCAAAGATCAAAAATAAATGTTTTATTAACTCAAATGTCAGGATGGTTGAAAGCCTAACTTGCCCTATACTAAGGTGGGATTTCCCTACCTAAAGAAACTAAGGAAAGTCTGAATCAGAAAATTCAACTTAAAAGTCTGTCTATGTCCAAAACCTATACTTGCCCTCACAACTAAAGCTAAACAATGTGTAGAGATGTCAGCAATAAACTAAATAGTGATCCAAATAAAGGTTTGCGCTTCTTCCAGCTCCTGGCTTACTTTTCAGCTCCACTTCCTCAAGTTCAAGATAGAGCCACAAAATTCTCGGGGTTCCCGTCCCCAAGTGCAAACAGTTCAACAAAGTCTCGGAGTTTCCTTCTCCAAGTTCAAGATAATTCCACAAAGGCTCTGGGTTCCCTTCCCCAAATTCAGTTTGTCAACATGTACTCCTTCTCAATCGTTCAATGTTAAAAAAAAACAATTCCAAACCAACTTTATACTCCTTCTGGTTTCTTAACAGTTCAATCAGATTGATTTCTCCTGTTTCACTTCAGGAACCTCTTTGGCTATCACAATTGTGGTTTACACGATCTAGGCACAGTTGTCGGACCACAAGGTCCACCCATCAGAGGTTGCGCAACAAGGAGCTCTAGACTCCTTAACCCACACAGGTTTATCTGTATTTGTACCTGTGTGATGTATCACACTCACTTGGCTTTTCCAGGTCAGCCTCTTGGCTTTACCACAATGTATTCTTTCCTTTGCCAGTCTCTGGGCTTTGCATCAATGTGTTTTCACATATAATTCACTTTGTAGTATGTTTGTTCCTTCACCACCTTGCTTTCATGATATACGATAAGTCATTTATAACGGGCCTGTACACAAGTGTTTCTAAGTGCGACAAGACAAGGGAGGGAAGCAGAGGGAGGACAAGATATACTTTCTAGCAAACTTTCATACTTGCTTATCATTCCACTTCATACGGCCCATGCTTTGCTTTCAACAGGTGGTACTTGAATTTCACACAGAATTTTCATCAGGTCATAACTTTGCCAAAAGCATTCATTTAGTTCAATATTCAATAACTGTGAACTTTTAATCTGTTGCTTGCTTTTTATATTGTCCTTATATTTCCTCTCAACCCATTGCTTTGGGCTGATTTAATTTTGTGCAAGCTTTTTCATTCATTCGACTTCTATTTTGGCTTCCCCACAGCTCCCAGGAGCGCCCTACTTTGAGTGTGCTTCCCTTCTCACTCACCGGTCCCTAGTGTCCCCTGTGGGCAGCTGTGCTTTCGGGTTCTGCTCCGCCAACATGCTTTCCTGTGACCATGAGCCCCATTCGCTCTTCACCTTCTCTTCGTATCTCACCGGCAACTCTGCATTCTCCCTGTGGACGCTGTCAGTAACTCTGCTTCTTTCTTTTGGGTCCGCAGCTCTGGCTGCGGTACACCAACCATTGAGGTTCCCACAGCTGTGGCCTTATTGCGGCCCACCCGGCCCTTGACTCCACAGCTTCTTGGAAGCGTCTGCCGGCGTCATGTCCCTCCTGCAGAACCAACCATGGCTGCCTCCTAGTTTGCAGGATTCTCCCTCCAGGCCTGCAACAATCTGCCTCGGCTCTCTCCTGCTGCTCCCCATTCTGCTGGACTCTCTCCCTTTTAGAGACCTGCAAACACTTGACAGGTTACAGTTGTGAGTCCATAATTGCAATTGCCTGATCATAAGTAGTGGAGCACTTGGGACCTGTCTGGCTTTTACAACACTCTACAGGCTCCTTCCTCATCTCAGTACTAGAGTGGTGAAATGACGTACTAGTGTTCACTACCCCTGTTATGTTATTTGGCATTTATATAGCGGTATGACCTCAAAGCGCTGGTGGGTTGAACGCCCTCGGGGGCCGCAGTCCAGGTTAGTAGAGAGAGTAGAGCGGGTTAGTGACGTACGGTTCGTCAGTGCACCCCATGTGTGCAGTTGATGTAATAGCCTCATGGGAGCTGCATCCTAGCATTACGTGTGGTGGTGGAGGTATCAGTGGAATGTGTGCAGTCTGGTGGGTGGACACCCAGACTGGGTTCTGGCTGTGTTAGGCCTGTAGGACGCTTATGTGAGCAGCTAGGCTGGTTTGTCATGGGATTTAGCTACGTTTTATTAGAGTGATGAGGTGTTTATGGAGTAGTGTTCGTATGTGAGCAGCTAGGCCAAATTTATTGAGGGGTATAGCTGTACTCTAATGTGTGATGGTGTAGAGTAGAGAGTAAGCATAGTGATATGATATGGAGTGATAAGATAATTCATCCACAGAGCGCATATGCTTTGTGGATGGGCACACAAGGGGGACAGAGAGACAGAGGGTTGAGTTTACAGTGATAGTACGGAGGGTAGAGGGATACAAGGGTAAGACGGAGGCAGGGCACACAGTGATACACAGATACACAGGTACAGTAATGCATACAGCAACGTCACAGGGACTGGAGGGGAGGGGTACACAGTGACTAGAGGGGCGATAGTGCGGGGGTAGAGGGACACTTAAAGACATCAAAGCGCACATGCTTTGTGGATGGGCACAAAAGGGGGACAGAGAGACTGAGGGTTGAGGTTGCAGTGACAGGACGAGGGTAGAGGAATACATAGCAACATCATGGGGAGCAGGGAGGTAAGGCACAACGATACACAGGCGCAGTGGGGAATACAGTGACTTCATGGGGAGAGGAGGCGTACATAGCGACACACGGGCACAATGGGTACACAATGACATCACAGGGACTAGAGGGTCGGGTAATGGTGAGGGATATATAGCAGCATCACAGGGATATATAGCTGCAACACAGGGATATATAGCTGCATCATGGGAGAAGGGGGCAAGGGTACACAGCCACACACGGGTATAGGGAGACAGAGGGCTGGGCTTACAGCCACAGGACAGGGGTAGAGGGATACATAGCGACGTCATGAGCAACAGGGAGGCAGGGTACCCAGTGATACACGGGCACAGTGGGGTATACAGTGACATCACAGGGACTAGAGAGGAGGGTAATACAGAGGGATACATTGCGGCATCACGGGAGCACGTTGCTGGGGTACACAGCGAGACATGGGCACAGTGAGGTATACAGCGACATCAGATGGATTAGAGGGGAGGGCAATACAGAGGGATACATTGCGACTCACGGGGGCAGGTGTCAGGGGTACACAGCAACACACGGGTCACACAGGAACCTCACGGGACTGGATGAGTTGTCAAATAGGGAAACGGGAGGAGTTTTGGTCCAAGGAGATCATTATTCTGGATTCAGGTATACGGTTGTCTATAGCTGAATTAATGGTTGAATTCAACTGATGATATTGTCAGGAGTCCCAATGTGTATTTAGTTAATGGGTTGTTGGAGATTCAGTTGCTTCCAAGGTTGAGGTTGGTGTTACGGAAACAGCCATGTTTTTAGTACTTTGCAGAATGTCATATAGTCTTGGGTGTGTCGAATATGTGGGGTAAGCGAGTTCCACAGATTCGGGGTCAGGGTTGAGAAAGCCGATCCTCCAATCCTGACAGAGTTGGTGGGAGGGATCACTCAGAGGAGGGCAGTGCTTGATCTTAGGGAGCTTTTGTTGCAGGTATAATGGGCCAGTCTTGAGCACTGCACGGTGAGTGATGCAGAGGGTCTTTAAAGAGGCCCTTTGGTTGACTGGGAGCCAGTGGAGGGTTTGGGGGGCAGGAGAGGTGTAGTCTCTAGGACCTAGGGCGAGGAGCAGTTTAGCAGCAGCATTTTGCTCTCTTTGGAGTTTATTGAGGTGGTATGCTGGTGCTACTAGGTATAGAGAGTTGGCATAGTCCAGTCTTGACATTACAATGG
The DNA here is from genome assembly GCF_040938575.1 of Ambystoma mexicanum. Classification (NCBI taxonomy): domain Eukaryota; kingdom Metazoa; phylum Chordata; class Amphibia; order Caudata; family Ambystomatidae; genus Ambystoma; species Ambystoma mexicanum. The sequence continues at coordinate 1,030,637,767 of NC_090924.1, forward strand.
ACATAACAGCAGCAAGTCAGTTTGGGAAGGAGAGGTAGGGAAAGATGTGCCTGAGAAGTTTGAGGTGGTAGTGACAACATTTAGACACGTTGTTGATCTGTCGGGAGAGGGTTAGGCCAGTGCCCATAGTGCAGCCAAGGTTTTTTACTGTGTTGGAGGGTGGGGGGGGGGGATTGACCTTGACTCCTAGTTGTCTTTTCCTCATCCCAGTACTATAGTGGGTTGAATTCAGGAAAATGAGGAGAGATGGTTTGCAACAGCCCACAAAGGTGAGATTGATTCTTACAAGGAAAAGGGGGAAACCCTGTCTCGCCTGTGGACCTTCTCTTCTTCACCCTCCTCCTATTGTTCCCATATTTATGATATCTTTTAGTGGTTTTCCGGGCTGAGGGTAAAGGATAGCAATATCCTACAAATGCAGAGGGGAACAAGGATTCATCAGGGAATGGAAATGGGGGATACTGTGTCTCACCCAAGGCCGCCCCCCTACCATTCCCCAAGTCTCTTTTTCCCCCAAGTGATCCTCCCTCACATCTCCACCCCCCATGGACTTCCTCAGGCACCTCACAAGCCCCAAATTCCTTAATAAAGCCTTCATATGCCGGGTATAGTCATATGTAAGATTTAGACTCATAGCGTGTGCCGATATTCTCACATGCCCTAATAATGGCATAATTTGCCTTGGTGTATGTAAGGTATTGTCTTATATTTGCTGCCATTATGTGACAAGTGCAGCCTCAAATTCAGTTTCCAAAACCATAGAACTACTCATTATTTTACTTACTAAGCTCTAGGGTCAACTTGACGCCACTCTTCAAAGAAAAGGCATCTCACACCGTTACCTCTACTTCCTGTCTTCAGGTACCCTTCCTCGTCCTTTTCCTTAGCTTAAAGCAAGGTCAGCCTGAGGCAGGGGTGGGCTGGGGAGGTGTTCAGCAGTAGGCACTGCCCCTTCAATTGGAGTAGTAAAGACTAGTGCTTCGCTTTTTTAGAGAGAGACACAAAATGTCCTTCCTACACACGTGGAAGCTGTTAATGTATATATAAATGTTGCATCATGCCAAGAGGTTCTCTTATTTTGTATGGAAAGAGACATATGGGCAGGATTTGGACAGACATTTTGAAAGTTCCCATGGGGTTCCACATTCTAATCGCACTGATCTTATCCCCATCATCGATCCAGTTGCTCTTTATTTACTTGTACATGACCTATACGTAGTATGTATTCATAGCTAATTAAATGCACACAGAAAGTAAGGTTCAAATGACCCGTCTAGTTTGTTCAGAACCATGCTTGCTGGAACACCAAACACATACCTGGTCTCCAGATTGTTTGTTTCCATTCGTTTATGAAAGGATCATATCTTTGAAGCTTCATAAACACCAAAGGGTTGCCATGGCACTCAACATAAGATGGTACATTGACTTGGCTTGCAGGTTAATGTATTTCTCTTTCATCTGGCTAACATGTAAAATGATTTGAGCGGCAAGGCATGCAGCCACGCTATTGTGTTTATCTACCATTGCTGTTTATCCAACTCCCTACACCATACCATTAGTTTTGGCTCACCAGGAGGCCTTTTAGCACTGCCTCTGAGCTAAAACCTCATGAAGTGTGGGGTAGGGAAACCAGTTTGCTGGAGTAGACCTACAATAAACATCTTTTATGAGAACATACCCCTGGGGGCCAAAGTGAAGTTTGATCCATGAATATTCATTTTATGCTATGTCTCAAAAGGTTTGCAGACATTTTAGAGCTTGAAGGCACTTCTCCCGTCTTAATAATGAATCTTCTCTGTAAGAAAGACAGAATTACTATATTGTGGCTGGTATAGACATCTGCAATGACCTTTGCAGCGAATAATTGTTTGGTCATGTGGTTTGTCTATGTGGAAAAAATAGCATTAAGGCAGATACAACATCTTTGTGTAACATGTTCAGATCACACAATGCTAAAGTTCGGGAAAGAAATATGGAAAACCCTACAGAGTACACTCAAAATTAGAGACCCTAACCCATCAATAGTTAGACATACTATAATTAGTTGGCCTTTACAAACTTAAGGGACCACTGAATATCAATTAGAATTTGATGCAAAATCAATTAATTGAAAAGACACTTCAAATTGTTTGATCAACTGTAGATGCACACAGATCAACCTCACCTGAGAAACAGTAGACATCACCCAAAGGAGTGAACCCTTCTCCCTAAAGCAACAGCAATATGGTCCCTTAGCAAAGATCATCTAAAAATGATGGACAGCCCCTACTGCCTGACTGACCCAAGACCCTCACAACATTATACTTCACCAGCTCGATCATTCTTAAATGTCTCCTTGGAAGACCCTCCAGTACTATTCAACAGTTATGCCACCACAGGTACTATTCGGTTCTGTCTTTGTGATTTTATGTTGATGTCATAATTTCAAGACTTGAGAGGCATCCATGTTTCATGTCCTTGGGAGCTCTGCCACTCGCCGTGATGGCTCATGTCTCAAAGACCAATATCATTGCACTTGGGCAAATGAAGAGAGTTCCCACAGTGTCCACAATGTGTCTACGTGGGCACAGAGAGACAGCGAGAGCTAAAGAGCAAGGCATAGAGCCCGTATGCAGGCAGACCTTCACCCCCACCCTCCGTTATTGAACATTTTGCATCACTATAGCATACCATAATGGATCCTGTCATGCAAGGTTTTCACCTTTAGGCCGTGGTTGCAAAGTATTACAATGGTTGCTTCAAACGCCTTGCTAAGCCTGCCTGGATTTTTGCAATGTTTGTAACTTTATTGCATGATTAACAAATAACGCGCACCCTTGTTCCCCAAATAGCACACATGTGCATCTAGAGTTATCCAGGAGTCAGTTGGGCCTGATCTGCAAAACATTTTTCAATGAGATGCGCCGTTGTAAACAAGGACCATTTGTTCTGCATTGAACATCCCAATTTCCAGGTGGCAATGTCTATAGCTCGTTGTTCTGGGAGCACGGTTTCCCTACAAGGATCGATCTGATAGGTGTGTTACGGACAGGTTGCTGTCAAGAAGTTTAATTTAAAGTCTCCTTGCTCGGGGACTATGCTATGCCTCCAACTGCTGGCAAGTTCTGGGAGACTATCCTGCTTTCAATCCCACCCGGGTGGAGCCGATTTTGTTGGGAATTGTCCTGATCCATGAGGGTCCGTATGTTGAGGTCTGAGTGGAGTGAACAATTCTGTCTCTGTTTTCCATTTTTCAGCTGTATCTGAATTGGGAGGCACTTAGTAATGTTGGTCCTATCCTGATCTAGGGAGTCTTTCCTCGTGTTGTGGGGACTCTCAGGAGTGAGTTATTCCACTTGTGTATTCAATCCCATCTGTAATTGCTGCACCATCCCTTTACGCAGCCACCTCCGAGATCTTCATCTTGACAATGCTCTTCTTGTACACACCTGTAATTGTCTTCCTACCTTCTAAGTCCTCCTATCAGGCCCTGTCAGGCTTACGTTTTAGCAAAGCAATCGGGCATGAATTGGACACCAATTTCTTTATGCAGTTTTCACCCACAGTATAGTCAGAGCTTCTTTATGAGGTGGACCCCCACTATAGTCAGTGCTTCTTTATGCAGTGGACCCCCACAGTGTAGTCAGTGCTTCTTTATGCAGTGGACCCCCACAGTATAGTCAATGCTTCTTTATGCAGTGGACCCCCACAGTATAGTCAGTGATTCTTTATGCAGTAGACCCCACATTATAGTCAATGCTTCTTTATGCAGTGGACCCCACAGTATAGTCAGTGCTTCTTTATGCAGTGGACCCCCACTACAGTCAGTGCTTCTTTATTCAGTGGACCCCCACAGTATAGTCAGTGATTCTTTATGCAGTGGACCCCCCACAGCATAGTCAAAGCTTCTTTATGCAGTGGACCCCCACAGTATAGTCAGTGATTCTTTATGCAGTGGACCCCACAGTATAGTCAATGCTTCTTTATGCAGTGGACCCCACAGTATAGTCAATGCTTCTTTATGCAGTGGACCCTCACAGTATAGTCCGTGCTTCTTTATGCAGTGGACCCCCACAGTATAGTCAGTGCTTCTTTATGCAGTGGACCCCCACAGTATAGCCAATGCTTCTTTATGTAGTGGACCCTGCAGTATATTCAATGCTTCTTTATGCAGTGGACCCCACAGTATAGTCAATGCTTCTTTACGCAGTGTACCCCACAGTATAGTCAATGCTTCTTTCTGTGAACACCCACAGTGTAGTCAGTGCTTCTTTATTTGCCGGATATGTATTCTCTCCAGATTGTATCTAACTAAAATGCCTTGAAAATCGAAGCAAGCGACTCTATTTAGAAATGTAGAACCCTGGGGAAATAAAACTGAAAAATACATCAATGTTGGTTTCTAAAACTGTTCATCATAGACCTAGGAAAATGTGTGAGGAGCAAGTAATAATTTGACATCTTTGAGGTCAACTTGGGTGATTAAAGGAGAGCACTTCGCTCATATCTGCAGAAGGCAAAGGGGGACGCGCCCTATGGACTTAGCAGGGTAGGTAGGAAGTCAGGTCGAGTGAAACTCACAAACATAGCTTCAACTGGAGGAAGGCTGCTGAACCCTCCCAACCCATACTGCATACGCCTTCCCTGCCTTCATCCCTTTGTGTCACCTCCCTCCATGTCCTTCTAAATTAAATGGAACCTTAATTATCCTCCCAGTTGTATCCACATTAGAATACTGAATTATTTTTTTTCTTTTAACAGCATTACGTTTGCACATCTAAAACTTAATACATCTATACACACCTATATTAGGAGTTAAAATACCTTGCAAATATCTTTACCTCATTGTATCTAAGTTTTAAAGTAATGATTTGAATGTCTCAGACGTGTTTCAGACTTCCCACACCCAAACTACATGGAAGTAGCTGCTCTGTGCACAGAACCAGAAGAAATAAATCAAACACTTGTTTTCATTGCAAATCAGTACATGGTTGCGTTGCAAGAAGGCACATGTGTGCAGTATGTTCATAATGCGTTTACCCTGTGTTCTAGATGAAGAAATTCATCTGATGTATTTTTATGGCAACATGACTGCGATAGTGGCTGTGGTCACTTTTAGCATAAATGCTGAGTTGGCACACCCAGTAGTTGTAAAGCATAATATTCCCATGATGCCTTGGGGATGCAGTGGCATGTCTCTTCGCACACTAACAGTCAAATCCTAGACATTTTACTTAATTCTGAGATGTAGTGATAAGCAGCATCCTGCTTGCTTGCCCATTGCGTGGGTGTTGGCGGAATATTTATGATTGGTATGTGGAGTGAATGCTAGTGAGGGCTCTGTTTTCATCAGCTGAGACAGACCAGATGGGAGGATAGCGCTAATGCTTGCCACATACTGAGTCTCCCTCCTTCTTCACTCACCAGTATATTGTAACTCATTAAAGACTCGACTTCCTTATACTACAGATTCCTACCTCGCTCCTGTTTTGTCTCCCTCTTCATCCAAAACTGAATACTACATTTTGGCAATGGAATGCTAAAGGACCAACATTGTGTGGGGACTGCTAATACTGGCAACCACCACCGTGCTGCCGGTTGATATTGTTGTTAAGGCTACTGAAGATTTCTCACTGTGCAGAGTCTGCATGCAACACTTAGAAAGGCCAACAGCAATGTCGGCTTATCCCAGCCTCCAGCAAAGGCATTGGGGTGCTGGTGAGAGACCCCGTTGTGCCCTCCCCTGTGGTCATGGGAGAGGCAAGAGGTGGCTAGCATTTGTGGACCGAAGTCAGGTTGGTCTTGGGGACTTGCAGAGCACACGGCCCGAGCATCATGGCCTGATCTTGGGAAAAAACCATGACTGTCGGTTTTAGCAGCTCATAGTTCATGCTAAAATGCATGAGGATTGCTGGGAAATGTTCCTTACTGCTGATGCCATGCCCACAGCCATGGCAGCCATACCCTGGGTGGTTTGACAAGTCTTCCACTTCGCATGAACTGTGCTTTTCATTTGGGCCCAGCCTGAGATTAAACTTTCCAGCAACAGAAGTGCTGAACACGCTTAGACCATTCTTGGACTTAATGTGTTACTTGCAGATGCATATATGATGTAACCACTGGTCATTGAGGTAGCTGTATAACACAGGAGCTTACACATTCTACAGGGAAAACACTGGCCCAGATTCACAGAATGTTTTTCAATGGAGTTTTGCAATTACAAAATGCTTCTGTGAATTAGGCCATAAGGCGTTGTTAACCCGTTCCAGGGGCGATACCAGGAGTAACAGCCCGGCAGCCCAAACCGATAACAAGGGTACCGGGGCGTTACTGCCAGCATGGCATTTGGAATGGGTTGAGAACGCCATTAGCACCTTGTGTTACCAAAGCGACAACCCAGGTGTTTTTTAAAAAAAAGCATTTTCATTCATTGAACGGGACGCTGCGTGCATCCGGTTCAATGAGTGAAAATACTTTGCCAAGATGGCCACTGTATAGGAGGTGCTAACCCATCCCATCTCAACTGAATATAGATAACACGATAGGCAGATAAAATGCATTGAGGAAATTAGGATTCAATTGCCTTTATTTAAGATAAAAAGTGCACATGGCACTGCACATATTTGGGTTAGGATGACCCAGGAAATGAAGGATGGTTTAAATATCTCACACATACCATGAGTGTATAAAGATATCTTATGAATAAAGGATACAAAGTGAGAGATGCTTAATTAAATAAATAATAGCTCCCTGAAGCAAAATACAGTGTCAGACAAAACTATATTTCAAAATGGATACTCAAGTGCAAAACCGTTTCCAGGCCTACGTCAGGTGTAGAAGACTATGAATCATGCCTAAGGTTTTCAGACAAGCAACAGAGGCTGATACATTGGAGACAGTCTTTGGCAGCACCTCGCAGTGAGGGAATTAGGTTTGTCAGGATAAAAATGTAATTTGCCAGGAAAAGCAGAAAAGATTATGATGAAGCCAGATAAGTAAGGGAAGTTTTAGACACACAGATCTATGTTCTTTTTACAAATTGCACAATGTGTGTCATGCAGATCATTCTGAGAGACCAGCTATATTATTTGGCACCATATAATAGAGTATATCTATTTCTCCAACAGTATAAGGCAATAACTAACTTGGCAGGACCTCGACAATCCGATGAGGAGTAGACATTGATGCGATGAAGGTGTTCTTGGCAGGAGTTGAGCACTGTCATAGTTGTGTCCAGCCAAGTCTAAAATAAGCTTATCAGTTTCATGCATCAGAGAAAATTGTGGATGCCAGCTATGCTAATGTGGGCTTGGTGTACACCAAATAAGCCATCCAATGATATTAAAGGAATGTTTTTTCTCTAAGGGGACCTATCGGAAGCATAACCTGACCAATGTAGTCATTTGCATAAAAATGTTGCATCAGCCAAAAAGACTATAAAGCAGGTTAGAGGAAAAAATGTCTTTGAGAGTGTGTGTCTTGTTATAGCAGCCAATAAAGACTGCTGAAAACGCCCAGGCGTCTGATTTTCTGACGGCAGTGTTCATGGATGCCTGGGGCTTGATGGAGGATGGGGACCTGGGCCCTCAGTTCATCACCATGGTAGTAGATGGTGGGGCTCCATATGGAGTCCCTCATCTATAATCCTGGTGGCCAGAAGAGGCAGGGGAGCTGTGTGGCTTGCAGCGCTGCCGCCACAATCAGGTAAGTGGGGTTGGGAGAGGGGGGGAAGGGATCATTAAAAAAAGAAAAGGTAACGGAAAGTGGGGAGTTGAGGGGGCCAGATGGCAGGCTACAGAGCCAGCCATCAGGCATCTTGGAATGTGGGCCAGATCAGGAGTATCAGCCTGCATTTCCAGCCACTGATTGGCCAGCTCCCACCCGCAGTGTGCTAATGTTTGTTCTTCATTGCCAAGGGAGGTCAACATTTCTACCTAGATCTGCCTCAGTAGTCCTCCCCGGACAGCGGCTCAAAATAACTTAATTTCCAATCTGCCAGCCGCTAGAAACAGGCATGCCAGGCAGGCTTTATTCTGCTGCATTTCATGTAGGCACCTTGGGGTACTTTGTCATTTAATGCACGGGTGCGTTCTTGACCATTAACCTCTATTTGGAGTCACTCAGCTGTCTGTAGAGAACGAGAAGTTTATGTTTTTTTTCTGTTCCCTAACCCTATTCCTCAAACACGGGGTGTGGACTGTCTCTGGTAAGGCTATAGTGTGCTGACTGAGGAATGTGTCTCTATTTATGCGCATGCCTAATGCACCGCCATCATTAATTTATCTGCTGGTTTTTAGGTGACTTTCATTTACTTTTTAAGTAGTATGGTTGTGGGATTGGCATGTGTGTTCATGAATAAGCTTGTTTCTATTGCCTATTTGCATGTCCTTATTATTTACAAACAGTATACAGGTTTAATCAGCAGTGGAATTGTATATCAAGTAGTTGCAACGTGTTGTGCATGTTGCTTATTCTTTGTAGTGTTTGCATGATTACACAAGTATCTCACCTAATTCACCCATGGTTCCGTGACCTAGCCACGCTAGGATATTGAAGGTTTACTCGACTGCACACGTGAATGTATGTGGCCTTAAATATGTTATCATAATTTATTTTTATTTCATTTGAATTTTTGTTTAGCATTGGCCCTATCCAGAGGATCTTGGAGAGCCTTACATGGTTCAAAGTTTGAAATGGTGCGAGTTGAAAAAAGAAGTTACAAAATGTTTTCAGGAAAGGATGGGAAGATTAGGATATACAAGTGAGCGGCACTGGACAACCAGGAGAATGGGAGTGTAAGCAGAATCTGAACATTTGAAAAGGTTCCTGTACTACACAAACGCATCTCAAAATCTGGAGTATCAGAGAGGCCACGCCCTGACTATATTAAGAAGTAATTACCCAGCCAACCCACTCTTCCCATGTCACCAGTGAACATCACGGTCAAAGACTACAGGAGGGATTCACATCATGTTACCAAAATGTTGCACTTGGTTATCAATACAAGCAATGTCAACCTATGCCAGCAATGCACATATTAGATGATTTTTGGAGTTATCTGCCGCACAGAACCCGGAGTGGTGTACCTCTCCGTCTTCATGTCTTTGATTAGTGGTTACAGTCACTCAGCTAAGTGCTCAAGTGATTGATAAGATTCATCCACCTTCCTTCTGTGGATTGGCCCACTCACTTCAGGGAACCTTTGAGTGTTGAAGGTGCTGCATCTTCCTTTCACTAGGTTTATCTATGTGTTTTGGGACATGCCTTGAGGGGTGATGAGGCCCTCAGCCTATGCCCTGATGAGCCTATCATACTCTCCCTGTGAATTTCTCCCGCATGGTGTCACTAAGGCTTCCTGTGGGTTCGTTTTGGGTGAATTAATCAAATCTGTCTCCAGCTTGGATGATCAAGGTTGGTTTTTGTCAAATAAACTGCCCCTAATCATACCATCAGGTGGTGAAGAATTACAGATCCAGTGCTCCTTTCATCTTGAGAAGAGGGGTTTATAGAGTGTTGTCCTAATGGGACAGAAAAGTATTTGAAAGATCCAGGCCTGTCACAGATAATAATACTTCGATGTAATCTTCTAGCTTTAGACCTTGGTGCAAAGGAATGGCATGGTATCCCAAATAGGCACTAATCATATAACGTCAATTTGATGCCCACCTGTGGTATGGAACTGATTTCACCAACTATAATTGACATTTATCATGTTATAAGGTGACATTACAAAGCAATGGGCAGTATGTGGTGTTACAACACTTGAGCTTGTAGTGAGTGGGCATATACAACACCTTCACATGAGGAATGAACTTAGTGAAAAGCCATTAGGAAAATTCCCAGGGCCATGTCCAGAGACTTCTCTGAATGGGCTTGTTTGTTAACCATCCTGAGGTTCACTGAAGGGGCATTGCATATGTGACTTCCTAGAAGCTCCAACATACTACTGTGTACAGAGATATCTGGAAGAGGATGTAATACTAAGCAGGCCCAATGACTGTGGACCCTTTCTTTTCTCTGTCTGGACCCTTTGCCATTCGTATTTTAAATGTGAAGGTCTGTCATTTGAAGGAAATATTCACTTGGACTAGAATCCAATGCAACCATCTCAAAATGGAACTGTGGAAGCAAAGTTATTGGCCCTGTCCACAGCTCTTTGGTTGAAGTGTATTAGTATTACTTATTTACTTGTGACACAAATAAATAAATAATACTAATACACAAACATTTCACATCCTAAACAATCCATGGACGAACATATTTACAATAAAAACAATTTTTCTTACAGAAATGTGTGCAGTTCGATAAGAAATTCTAATCAATGCAGTGATTACAGGCACTTGTTCATGCTTCATAAAACAATTGCATGAAAAAGTTGGCAAAATTGGTGTTAAATTACATACACATTTTTAAACAACATAATTCTCAAATCATTAGTCTTGCCGCATTCTAATAACAGACGTTTGATAGTCAGCCAGTTGATCATTGGTCCTACATAATCCACACATTTAATGATCAGATTATGTTTTTTCTTGGGCCCCTTATTTCGTGAGTAGGCACAAGACTGAGACAAAACCTTGATATACAAATCTGTGGTGAGGTCAAGGATAACTGCTCATATAAAATGGAATGTTTCCCTATATTTATGAAGTTTGGCATATTCTTTGAAATGACAATATTTAGCAATACACGATGTTGTATTTCTGATATAAATCCCACCATTTTTGTTTTACCTTCAATGATTCACCTAAGAAAAGATCAACCTCACCACCCAATTTATCAAGAAAGTATGCTCATCAATCTTGTAAATATTTTAACTTAGGAAGATGGTAACACTTTGCTCAAATCACCCTAGAAGGAGTTGTCTGGCGAATCAAATGTTGTTTTCGTAAAATTTTATTTTTTTCTTAAAATCAATGACTTAACAGAGATAAACCACATTCATGATGAATAATAGGCACTGGTAAAGATGTGGGTAGGTGAAGAACTCACGTCCAAATAATGTCATTCATTAATCTTTTATAAACACACTTAATAAGAGAGACCATTTTCTAAGCGCAGAACCGGAATTTGAACCTGTGTTGCCTTGCTTTCAAGACAAAAGTGTTGCCACTGAGCTATCCTCCCGCTCCTAAAATAAAGCCCTCCAAATGCAATATATGTGACCAGTTTTTAAAAGTTCATAGCGGCAAACCATATAGTACTGCCAGAATAATTTTCATGTTATAGAAGTAGATCAGCGGAATATGAGAAAACGTGCAATATTTCTGATAGAGCCTTTTTCACTCAAGCAATTAGGGCCACATCCCTTTCATCCTAATTTTAGCAAAGAAAACCTGCTAATTTTGTTTGTCGGAAAAATGGAATACAACATGTACAAACTTCTTTGCCACTTCTAAACATTTCTGAACAATTGCTGTGGCGTGATGGAGTAAGGAGGCTGACGTGGTGTTCTCATTTTGGCTATAACTCAAAGACAGTAAACCTATCTTTCCCTATTTCTAGAGGGGTTGTCCCTGCCTCAACAGAAAATACTTGGCTGCTCATCAGAATGTCTGTCAAAACAAAAAGGTACTGTCCTCTCTCCAAGCCAACTACTCTATCGATGCCACTAAGAACTAAACCACTCAATGTTCCAGGCTCTTCTTAACGAAAGCACCAGCAGAATGACTCCCTTCTCCTGGTGAAACCATACAGTCTTGGTTGATTCAATAACAGTCTCCTGTGAACAGGTCTGTTTCATCAAAAACAATAGGACCATGAGGATGATCCCCTTCGGCTGGCCTACTTGGGGAAGTTTTCAAGACTGTTCCTTGATATTTTCTTGAACACGATTTCAAAGGTTCTTTCACTTCCTCCCAAGGATTAATGAACAACTGGGTTCATCTTTTCTTAATTATTCTTCTTACTGTTGATACCCTCTTAGGGCTACTTGTATCTTTATTTTTTTTTATTTAATTTGTATATAGTAATAAAACTTTTACAAATTTCAATATACAGATTCCATTAGAATTCATATATAAGACTAACAGTGATAAAATACAAATGAAACAATACAGCACTGAATATAAATTTGAGTTTGATTAAAACTGTAGGTACAATTACAAATATGAATATGAGAAAAACACGAACCCAATATTCACAAAATTGTACATAGAATTGTACATTATAGCTCATTTAGTCATTAAAACACACAACACCGAGCAATATGTGTTCTGCGCTGAGATTCTTTAAAATTCTACCAAACACAACCTTACAAATTTCATATAATTCATCTAATAAATTTTTATATAAAAATTTTAATATAAAAAGAAGAATAAAACTGTAATGCTAGCAAAACCAGCCTACATACTACTACTAAAATACCCAGTATCGAGTCCCAGGCCAATTTACTAGCCCCCTTTCCGGGGGCTCAATCTCAAACTATACCGTACTCTCCCACGGGCTTTACACTCTGCAAATGTTTCTGGATAGTTTTCCAAAGACGGAACACTGCAAGACGCATCTTTACACTTTTTGAGTTTAAACAATATGTCCAGAAATGATCAGTACATATCAACTCAATGTTATATACAGATCACTCAAGGATCTCTATGATTGCAGGTATTAATCCCTGACATTCCGTAAACAGGTGTCTAGCGGATTCTAGGATACTGTTACTTTCACAAATCCGGCAAGTGCGCTCATTATGAGGACTGTTATAACGTGGCCCATCATTCAACAAAATGGGTAGCTGGTTGGGCCTAAGCTTAAACAGAAGCATTCTCAAGGTCGGACTCGGGCAGCACTTTATACATCTTTGAGCCTTAAGATATGAATAAGCGACAGACGTCACTTCAGCATAGGATCGTAAACTGTACAAGTGAACATAAATTGCTAGCCCAGTCCCACAGACATAGCTTCTTTTTAAATATCCTCTTTAAAACTCCAAAAGCTAGTGCCACGTCTAAATCTTGGGCTCCAGGTAATTATCCCTAGGAACTTTTCAGTCCAGCTATCAAAATCGACAGTTTTTGTCATACCGCCGGACACAGTTGACAAAAGGGATAGCAATTCGCATTGCGGGAAGGTGTTCTTTTTAAGATACAGAATACCCTGCCTCATGGTAGCTTGTCCCTTGAGTGATAGCAGGCCCAACTCCAGTCTAATATATTTTATAGGCATAGACCTGAAGAGGCCAAGAACTGTCTTCCAAAAGTAAGCCTCCACTCTATCGAACCACCGCATATCCCTCATTGCCAGAGCATCCAAACCATAGAGTATCATGGGGCTAAAACACTGTTTATATAACACAAGGATACCTTCTAACGAATATCCAGCAGTTTAGGTTGCAAATTTATGTATTAAAATTGCTAATTGCTTTGCTTTACGTCTTTTTGTTTCTTTAATATAGACATAAGCCCTTGATGGGCTCCTCTCATGTCCCAAATACGGATACTTATTAACCTTCTCCATTGTTCCTAAACTAGTAGACAGAGTAGGGCATTTAATTGATTTCACACCCACAATCATCAACTTAGTTTTGTCCATGTTTATATTTAAATCATTAGCAATGGTATATTCGATAAGCTTTTCAAACACACCCTTGATTCCACTAAAGGTGAAATTAAACAGAACAAGATCATCTGCATATATCATGTAAGGTAACAGACGTGTTCCTATTTTAGGGAAGCCCAAAGTTTGTGTAAATATCAATGGGAGATTTGCCGTATAAATGCAGTAAAGCAAGGGCGCCAACGTGCACCCCTGCTTGATCCCCCTGGTAGTATAAACCTGAGCCGAGAGTCCCCCCTTGTCATCCAATCTGATTGTACAGATGTCTCATAGTGCAGACCTTTTAAAACATTAAGCAGCAACCCTGGGCATCCCCAGTGCTCCATTTTTGCCTAGAGTTTTTGCCTACATACCCGGTCAAAGGCAGCCTTAAAGTCCTGGCATATAGAATATAGGGAGTTACCACCCTTGGCCGAGGCTTCCCTATATAGGGAGTCCATCACCATGATATTTTGTGTAGTGCTACATCTGGGTCTAAATCCTGTTTGGATTATTTGTCTTAGCAACCTTACAAAAATGGGTGGATGATTCCAATATTTTTAACTTCGCCCAAATATTTTCACTGTAGAATCAAGTAAAGACAGAAGCCTGTAGTTTTCTGGTAAGGTACGTACACCTTTTTTGTAAACTGGTACCAGCAATGCCAAGATCTAGGAATACACTGAGCAGAACAAACTCTTGCAAACAAAATGTATAATACTTTAGCCTATGTCCCAGGATTTAATTTTAACACAGCATTAGCCAAGCCGTTGGGACCGGGTGCCCTTGAGTTATTTAACTTAAAAAAAATGTCTTCTATGGCACCCTCACTTATTTTCAGGTACTAACCTTGCAGGCAGAAGCCAGGGGGTTGGGGGAACAATACCAGCCTCATTAGTCTTAGCAATATAGTCAACCCATTCCCGTTCTCTCTCCTGGATAGGGTTGAGGCTCCTCACTTTAAGCCTTGGCAGTGTTAAGCTTCCTCCATATTTCCTTAGAGTTTATTTTGCTAAGGGCACCGATCATTTCCTTCCAGCATTGGTTTTTAATGGAATATTTCCTTTGCTTGCACCATGCCCTATGGCGTTCCTAATCATTTTTAGTTTTATATTTTTTTCTTCTATGGATAGAACGAAAGAGTTAATCCTATTTATATTCCTTCACATGGCACACCTGGCGTCACGAACCACTGGATCATATAAAAGGTTATTTTGAGAACTTATAGCATATTGCCTAATGCAACATCTACCAGTGGACGTAGCCATGTTCTTTATCCAATTTTCAATAACATCAACATCCAAGACCCCCAGGCATTCAATATCATGTGTGTCTAGGGAATCAACCCTCCTTCTGATCTCACCCAAATTCCATTCATTCCTTTTTATAGTATTTCCGGTGTGTTAGCACGCTATCCCGAACCCCCAACCACATCTTCTTGTAATTTCAATCTGTCAGGGGATACAAGGGTCAGGCCTAGTAAATAATGATCGCTAAATCCCAAGTCTTTGACTTCAAGTTTTCTGGTTACCAACAAGCAATAATTATTTCCAAATAGGTAATCCAGAGTGGCAGTAGAATTACACCCCTTCTGGGTATATTGGCCAGGTACATCGCCCGTCGTACGTCCGTTCAACATTCTAATATCCCATAGTTTAAAAAATCTTACCAATTGCTTCCCTCTGCAGTTATCTATACACTGCAACTTGTATTTTAACTTCGGGGGAGATTGCACCCGAATCGCTCTTGGTCCTTTTTAGCTCATCCCTGCGAGTTGGATTTCCTACTTTGATGAGGGAATTAATTGACATTTAGGACTCTTGTCACTACTGCGACGAGGAAATTCACTCTTGATGTATTCTTTACTTTGAAAGCACACTTGGTATTTAGGGAGACTACCCATATGAATCTCTAGCCCTTTTCCTCCTGGACTATCAGCACCAGTGTGCCGGCTTCTATTTTCAAGGAAGACTGAACTCTTGGTCTTTTGTGTATCACTGTGATAAGGGAGACCACTCCCAAATAACATTTGAGTCTTGGTTCTCTGAATATCACTATGATGAGGGAGATCACTCACCAGTAACACTTGACTCTTGGTTCTCTGGATAGAACTGGGACAGGGGAGATCACTCCTGTGTAACTCATGACACACCTGGGCCTCCCACAACTCCCAGTACCTTGGTTGTGTTCGGAGTGCATCTCCGGTTCTTCCCGGGGTCTCACATCGGATTCTTGCTCACATACATCTTCGGCGTGTCTTTCTTCCTTGGTTCCTTTTCAGTGTGGCTCTGGTGCACCATTCTGTTTGCAGCTGTCCAGGTGCAGTTTCTGGACCACTCTGTCCACCTCCCGGTGGTGGCACACCCACTAACAATGGATGTTGGAGTTGGGTCCATCCCAACTCACAGAGAACATCTTCGCCTACGGCCCAAGGTTCTCTGCCTCTTCGTAAGTCCTCTTCTCCGAATTCAAATCTCCCGGATTGGTCTCTGAGGATGCCAGCTTCCCTTGGTGCAGCTACCGGCCAGCTGCCTCTACCAAGAGTCACTGAGTCCTTTCTCCATCTCTACTTTATCCAGCGGGGTCCACCCCACCTAACGTCAAAGTCTCTTTCCAGTTGTTTCGAGGTCCTTTCATGCTTCTTTAAAGCCACCTCGTTGCAGTCTTTTCGTTATTCAGCGTAAGGTTATTTTTCATGTTTCTCTGCATCTTCTTCGTCACAGTTAAATTGGATCTTGTAGGTGATACAGAAGAAATCTTACAAAAGCAAACAGTAGTACTCTCAGGGTGGATGGTTATTAGATGGGTTGTAAGGTAAAGAGTTTAGGGAGGTTATTCACAGTACGGCAGTCCTTATCCCAATGAGGGGAGTCTCTCCCTAGTTCCTCCCGCATGTTATCACCCCTAGGAGGACTTTTGGTTAGTAGCCTCACCTCCCTAGCCTCATTGGGAAGGGCTCCCCTCTGCGGAGAAGTGATGAGATCCCGTGAATAGTCACATGGTGCAATTAAAATTAGGGAATCTCATGGAGCTAGCAAAGTTTAACATTTTTGACTTCTGTGTGTTAATCTTACGCTGCAAACTGATCCATATTCTTTCTAAAATTATGCTGATTTGCTCATACAGCAACCACGAAAGTCAAAGATGGTCCAAATGCACTGTAAAAGGTAGAGTCAAATCAAAGACCTCTTTAATGTCAGAAATAGAGATTAAATAGAGCAGGAGCTAAAATGAATTCTCATCATAGGCCAATTACCAAAGGAATCTCCCTTGATAAGTCACCACCCGTGTTTAGTCTAATCCGCACTTTAATATTTTCATATAACATCATCCAAGCCTTGAGCAGGCCATCCGGAATTTACCAATTTCTCAATTTAGCCCACAATATAGTATGATCAACAGGATCAAAAGTTGCAGACAAATCTAATCAACCCTGCTGTGATGATTCACAGGTTCTCGTCACTTCTCCCCAGGGGGGAGCCCGTCCCTGTGAGGCTATGGAGGTGAGGCTGCTACCCAATAGTCCCCGTAGGGATAGTAAAAAGTAGGAGGACCTCAGAGAGAGACTCGCCTCATGGACATAAGGACTGCAGTCCAGTGAAAGACCTCCCTAAACCCTTTTCCCAGAAACTATGGCCCTGTTGACTCCTTCCCCCTCCCAACCTGAACCTACTACTGTGTGTTATTGTGAAGTCTCTTCTATTGCATCTTTAAGACCAGATAGGATTGAGACGAAGATGAACCAAAGAAACATACAGCACAACAGTGAAAGGGATTAGCAAAGAACTGTGACAAGGTGGCCACTAGAAGGCATGAAGATAACTTCAATGGCTTTGACAACAAACATTGACGCCACACTGAGGTGAGCCCAGGAGTACAAAGTAAAGATAGAGGAAGGACTAAGTGCATTTGGGAGTAGGAAGAGCAACGAGGGAAGCTGGTGTCTGTCCTGCAGGACCAGTGAAATTCAAACCTGTGCTGCCCGAAGCATCGACAGACGGTCGATCTCAGAAGAAGAGGCCGAAAGGAATTAGGTGAGCCGTAGGGAACCCAACTCGCTGCAGAACCAAGAAGAAAACAGAGATGGCATGGCCTCTCCTAGGTGGACCATGTGGTCCATAAAACACGCTGAGACCCCCACAGCAACTGCTCTACAGAGCCGCACATGCCTGAGAGGAGAAAAGTAGGAAGACACGTTGAGCACGTGCAGGACGAACAGCGACCTGAGACCCTGGAAAGTAGTGATACCAAGAGTCAAGTATTCCTCGGGAGTGAACTCCCTCGTCACAGTGGGATACTCAGCATATGTGAAAAATACCAAAAGGACAAATAACTGCCAAGGAGTAATCGCCCCAATAATGAAGATAGAAGAAGTTCTATTAAAGTATCAACAATAAGAAGAAGAGTGGCTTAAGCCCTAACACCATTGTTCACAAATCCTTTGGAGGAAATAAAGAGACTTCTGAAGACTTGTGCAAAAGACTATCCAAGGATAGTTTACAAAACTCTTTCAGATAGACCAGGAAAAGGGAGTCATTCTACTGGTCCAAGTGTATTTGGTAAACATGAAAAGGTCTGATAATGGGCCAGCAATAAAAAAAGAATTGACAAAGCCTTAATTTTTCTGTTTGCAAATCCTTTGGAGGAAGTGAAGCCACTTTTAAAAACCTGTACAAAGAACTATGAAGGGATAAGTCTCCAAAATTCTTCCAGACAGACCAGGAGGAGGGAGTCATTCTCCTGGTCTAGGTATATTTGGTAAAATAAGACTCTATTGCGATGGACTGCTGTTAAATCAGCCTAAGACTAGATTGTTTTCGTCAGGAGAAGGGAGCCATTCTCCTGGTGACTAGGAAAAGATGTTCATTGAACCATTTTGTTTCTTGGTTTATTTGTCAGTAGTATGGACAGAGTTGTTCGTTTGGACAGAGCACGGCATATTGGTTTTTGACTTGCATCCTGATTGAGTTATTCTAGGTTGAGGTAGGGAAAGTTCCTCAAGAAACAGGGAGAGAAGAGGTTCTTTTCTTTATTTGAATAAAAGTCTATAGTCAATACCACCTTGTCAGCCTCCGTACTCCATCTCTCACCAATACATACAAGCCGTTTGCCTTTCCCACTGGTTGAAGCATGCAGAAAACATCAAATTATTCCATCCAGGACTTATACCCATTATTCTACGGAAACCAACCTGGAATTTGGTTAGTCTGAGGCAAAGGTCTTGCTGAAAATGTCTTAGTATTATTTCCAATATCTTAGGGAGGTTAGTAAACCGACTTCTACAACCTGGCTGTAGTGATTGCATCTCAAAGTTTCCTCAAGGAAGGTTGGCATGTCCTTAGTGATTGGTACAGCACTTCCAGCTTTGCCGAATCAAACTGGTGCTTGATTCTGTATCTAGAATATTGTCAATTTAAATCCTACAGTTCCTAAAGTATATATAAATGCATTCGATGACACACATTTCACACCTTTTGTAACATTGTAGATGCCGGAGGTTAACATAGTCTATACCATGAATGATTGCATGCTATACAGTTGTGCTCAAACTATTCTTCATTGATTCGACCAATAGTATCAGTTCTTGTGCAACGGCTGACAGGATGGGATGGAAATAATGGCAATTCTAGGCACCTAGAGCGCCTCCAAATGGAGGCACCAGGAAGCCCCCAATTTCTCACCGTAACATTTAATGCGATCGCCTAGGATTTGTCTAGGGCTGCATGCACACTTCTTTGTACCGGGTCTGGGCATTGCGTCTTGCAGCTTCACCAACACCAAAGAGAGCGAGACATATGAACTGAAACACAAACACACGGCTGCTGCTAGAGCACACTTTTAGCAACACAAATCTGGTAAAGGCCTAAGCATCACAAACATCGCCCCAAAAATAAGCTCTCGATGTGCACTTGATAATTCCAATGGAATTACAAGAATTGTCGAAAGCCGCCATAAAATACTCTGCCCTTATTGAGGGGTTGGTTTGGGGGGCCACGAATGGAATATTTGCCAGAAAGATGACTCTGTGATTTAACCACTCGCACCAAACAGCTGTGCAGAACATCTGCTCAGATCCCAGCAGGGCAACTCAACCCGTTCATCTGTCCAAGGTATATAGATTGGGTGCCCTGAAATTGGGTAATAATACAATTAGTTATTCCGGACGTTAGTATCAGGGCGAATCCAGTAAGAAGCGCTGTCATACAAAGATTGAGCAGGCGTTCAGGTCATTCTTTGGGAAAGGTTTGTGATGCGCTTGGAGTGTGGGAGTTGTACTATGTGTATGGCTGGGTGTAAGCACTGGATGGAAAAGGTTTGAATCCTTCGTAGCTGCCGGCGTCTGCTCTAGCCATGCTTCCATTGCTTTGAAAGGAGGGCAGAACCCATATGCACTTCACGATAGGCCCCTGGCTGAACTCCCAGTTCTGCGCGAGACCACAAGCATCCACAGTTACGTTTTATTCTTTTTGGGTATCGCCAGTGCGGTATATGTTGGGACGCTAGGCACAGCACGCTTGTGCGCCATGTCTGTGCATACCCGCACCACCCATAGAGGCTTATGTCGCATTGAGGAGTGATGAATGGAAAATAACTGAATTAATCATAACCACTGCCAGTTGCTAGGGGCAGCCTTCCAAACCATCCTCATTCAACTTTCTGTATCAGTATAACAGGCGACAAAAAAAAAGGGAAGGTTCAAACTCTTAAAGACATGTTTTAGACAAATGATAAGGCACCAAACCTTGCCACAGGGCAGGATGAATCCGATATTACAAAATCGTTTTTTTGGTCACTATGAGGGTTGGTGGATCACCACGGTAGACAGGGGATGATGGAGACCAAAGGGTACCGGTGATGGTAAAGGTGGGTAGGGTAAAGGGTAGACTTACTAGTATGGCGGTATGTATACAAGGCCAATTAAGGCCCTGTGGATGCAAGTGGTTTGTACCTGCATCATTGCTATGCAAATTGCATTCCTCCAGCTGCTATTTATTATTTATTTATTTATTTATTCGTATTTGTTAAGCGCACAGGCAGCCCATAGGGCATCGTGGCGCTGGTTACAGATATGAACATGACTTCTTGTACATACCGAGAAGTCATAACTTAGTTGCAATAGAAAGGTTTGCAGATATGAACATGACTTGTTATACATACATAGAGGTCATAACTTGGATGCAAGAGAAAAGTAGTAGTTATAGGTGTGTAGCTGTGGGTGAGGAGGAGAGAGAGGAGAGGGTGAGCATACACATGATGGGGGAATTAGTTGAACAAAGTGGTTTTCAGTTTTTTTCGGAAGGTGGTGAGAGAGGTTTCTGCTCTGAGCGTGCTAGGTAGTGCGTTCCATAGTTTAGGTGCGATGTAGGGGAAGCTTATTCCACCTGCTTTAGCTCGCTTGATGCGAGGGACCCTAAGTAGGTTAGTGTGGCATTGTCTCGTTGGCCTATTGGTGTGAGATCTAACTAGCGTGTCAGACAGGTATGAAGGTGCAGTCAGGTTAATACATTTGTGTGCGGTGGTAAGTATTTTAAATGTAATGCGCTCTTTAACAGGTAGCCAATGTGCTTCCCTTCTGGCTTTCGCAATGTGGTCTCTTTTAGGTATATTGAGGGCTGCTCTTAGTGCATTATTTTGTGTTATTTGAAGTTTATTGAGATTGGAGTTGGAAGTGCCCGCCAGTAGCGCATTACAATAGTCTAGTTTGGCTCCAATGGTGGCTCTGGCAATGGATAGGCAGTTATCTTTAGTTAGGAATGGTTTGATTGCATTGATAAGCTTGGTACTCAGGGCGGAAGCAGAGACAATGGAGTTGACTTGCTTCTCCATGGAGAGTGATGCGTCAATGTGGACTCCTAGTGTTTTTACCGAAGGTAGAACTGGGATGACACAATTGTCAATGCAGAAGTTGGTGAAGAGGGGGTCGAGGTTTGTGAGGGTGGGTTTTTGGCCGAGGATGAGGATTTCGGTCTTGTCTCCGTTAAGGCATAGACCGTTTGTGGCCATCCATGCTTGGATGGTGGCGTATATATTGTGGAGGGTGGCTGCGTCCTGGTGGTAGAGTCCTGTGAGCGGGAGGAGTACTTGGGTATCGTCAGCGTAGTTGGTGTATGTGATCCCAAGTGCGTCCAGTTTATCAAAGAGTGGTTTGGTGAAAAGATTATAGAGGGTAGGAGCCGTACATGAGCCCTGAGGGACTCCATACCTGATGGTGGTAGGCTCTGCGTTGGCTGTATTGGAAAACACTTTCATCACTCTACCTTCGAGGAAGGAGGTGATCCAATTTGTGGCTTGTTTAGAGAAATGTGCGGCCTGTGTGAGATGGTTGGTGAGGATGGCGTGGTCGACTAGATCAAATGCCGCTGAGAGGTCTAGGAGGAGCAGAAGGGCCGGCTTGCCTTTGTCTAGGATCAGGGTAATTTGATTCTTAAGATCTAGTAGGGCAGTTTCGGTGCCATGACCTTTGCGGAATCCAGACTGCCTTTTACCTAGGACAGAGTTGTTTTCTATGTAGGCCTGTATCTGCATATGTGCAGCTTTATCAAGGATTTTTAAGAGAAATGGAACCGTAGTAATAGGCCGATAATTGTTAGGTTGAGCAGGGTCCAGGGTTGGTTTCTTTAAGAGTGGGCGTACCCATGCCTCTTTAAGGCTGTCAGGAACATTGCCAGTCTTGAATGAGGCGTTAATGAATGCTGTGATGATTGGTGCGAGGGGGGTCGCACATTCTTT
This sequence comes from Ambystoma mexicanum, assembly GCF_040938575.1. Taxonomy (NCBI): domain Eukaryota; kingdom Metazoa; phylum Chordata; class Amphibia; order Caudata; family Ambystomatidae; genus Ambystoma; species Ambystoma mexicanum. The sequence continues at coordinate 1,030,660,009 of NC_090924.1, forward strand.
AATGATATTAGGGGGGCATATGTCGCCTTTACATCGAGATGGTTTGAGCTGTTTGAGGATGTGGAGAGTGTCTGACTCGGTGATTGGGGAGAAATCGAATTTGGAGGTGTGCTCGTCTTTGGTGTTATTGACGGAGAGGGTCTGCTGGGTGTGCAGTGCCTTAGAGTGTTCTGCTATTTTATTTTGAAGGAGGTCTATTTTATTTAACATTGCTGTTTGAATGCTGTTACACCAGGTCTCATCCTTAACAATCTCATCTGTGCAAATTGGGGGGATGGTGAGCTCTTTAAAGATGGTGAAGAGCTCTTTTGAGTGGGAGTTGGCTTCCAGGATACGTTTATTGTAGGTTTCTGATTTCGCCTGGAATATGGCATGTTTGTATTTTTTAGAGATACTGAGAAAGTCTACTTTGGTGGTGTCACATGGATTGGCCTGCCATGTTTTGAGGGCTTGGCGTTTGCATTGGCGTAGATTTAATAAGTCCTCCGTGAACCATGAGTTGGAGTGAAACGATTTTTTTGCTTTTTTGTTTTCAAGAGGGGCTGCGGTATTGATGGCGTGGGTGAGTGTGTCTTTGAGGATCTCTGCTAGTATGCAGGGGTCAGAGGAGAACGGTGGCGCTAGGCAAGGGATGTTGAGAAGGGGACGTATATTTTCTGCTGTAAGTTTTTTAGCACTTCTGGCTAGCATGGCCGGTGCTGGTATAAGAGGTGTGGAGTAGGAGGTTATGGGAATGCAGAATTGAAGGCAGTTGTGATCAGTCCATGGAAGGGCTGTGTTGGAGTTGAGGGTGGAGCCACAGTTGTGATCAGCTACCCAATCTAGGATACGGCCTTTGTTGTGGGTCGGGGCAGTGACTATTTGTGTGAATCCTAGATCTGTGAGGTTTCTGGTGAGGGTGATAGCTTCTTTGTCAAGTTTATCATTATATCCAAGGTTAAGGTCTCCTAAAAACAATGTTTTGGAAGTTTGTTTAATGTTTTTTCCAAGAAGATGGTTGACTATGCCTTTGAAGTTATTGGAGGGTCCTGGGGGTCTGTATATGACATGAATGTTTACTGTGTCTTTGGGGGAGAGGGTGAGTTTGGCTGAGAGGATGTCAATGGGGTCTTCCCCTGTGGTAGGAGTCTGTCTTAAGGCTAGGGTGTCTTTAAAGATTAGTGCGACTCCACCTCCCATTTTTGCTGATCTGTCTTGTCTTAGGATCGTGTAACCTGATGGTACAGCTAAGCTGATAGTTGGGCCAGAGGCAGGGTGCAGCCATGTTTCTGTTATGGCTAATATGTCTAGGTCTTGGTTGGTGATGATGTCATTGACTTCTAAAGCGTGGGCGTTGAGTGAGCGTACATTTAATAGAGCACATTTAAGGTGTTGGAGCTTATTTGGTAGAGTTGGCTTGAGGTTGGTACTAGGGGTACAGTTTTTGGTAGTGTGAGTAGGCTTGTTAGTCGAGTGATATCTGACTTCACAATGGTCGTGTGGGGTTGGAGCGAGCTTAGGGGACCTGATAGGGTGCTTGCGGGTTGTGGTGTATGGTGGGCAGCAGGTCTTGGCGTGAGTGCGAGAGCCTAGGCGTGAGTTTCTAGGTGTGACCTGCATGGGTGTGGAGAGGAGAGCTAGATGGGGTGTGCGTGTTCTGAGTCTGTATTGTCTGAGTAAGATCTCTGGAGGAGTGGCGTGTGTGGTGGTGTGTCTGGGCTCCATGAAGTGGCTGTTGGGTTGCCCTGAGGGCACGGAGTAGTCAGTAGTACTAGTCAGTAAGGTGTAGACTAGACCCGTGAAGAGGTACAGTGTGTGGCGGCAGTACATGTTGAGATAAGTTAGCGAGTAAAGTCTCAAGCGACCCTAAGGCGCAACACAATATCACAATGGTGTCTGGGCGACCATAAGGTGCTGCTACCATCGCTGACCTTGGTCTCCAGAACTGTGTTTGAAATCACGCCGTCAGGGCCGTTATTTGGGATTGACGGGGGTCGCAGCCACAGCCCCTGTGTTGCTACCCCTAAAATCTCCCTTGCTACCACTCTACAAAAATGTTTTAAAAATGTGTTTTAACTTAAGCTCCTGGAGTCGTGGGAGCCCCTGTGGCCCCTGCAGTGCGGGAGCCCACCATACCAGGTCTGGGGGTGCCCCGGCGCAGTCTTCACCCATCAGGGTAAAGGCTGGGCCAGGGCTTGTAGCGCGAGAAGGAAGCGCTCAGTAGGGGTTGGATCTCACCGTGCCATGCAGCACGTGCCACGTTCAGCCCCAACCCCTTCTCCTCCGGTTTCCTCGCGGCTCATATACAGGAACCAGGAAGCTCTCCCAGCTTCCTGGTTCCTGTTTGTGGGCAGCACGGAGGATCCGAGGGTGGCCTGGAGTGACAGACCAAGGTTTTTTTTTTTTAAATGTGATGTGTATTTTGCATGTGTGAAGTGTGTGTCAAATGTATATATGTGATATGGGTCAGTGAGTGAGTGACTGGTAGGTGAATGAGTATGAATGTGACGGTGTGTTTCAATGTTCTGGATGGGAATGTGTCTGTGTGGGGAATGCAATATGAGTGGATGCGAGAGAAGGTGTATGGGTTAGTGAGTGGTGGGTGAATTCCAGTGTGGAGAATGCAGTACAAGTGTGTGCAAGAGCTTTATGGGTGAGTGAATGATGGGTGAATGGGTATGAACGTAATTGTGTGTGTGAATGTTCTGGGTGAGTGCATGTCTGTATGGTGAATGCATTGTGAATGAATGTGAGAGGAGGGGGGGTGTGTGTGTGTATGTGTGCGTGCGTGCGTGTGCGTGTGTGTGTGTGTGTCTGGGGATCACTGGAGCATTTTGGACACATCCTTTATTTACTTTGCATGTTTGACTAGTATTGTCGGGCAAAGCCAAGTTCATATGTGTCATTAACTGCAAGATTGGCATTTTTGGTACAGCCAGTCTAGCCATTGCTTACTGTGACATGACATGTATTACGCAGTATCTTTGATAAAGCAAGCATGATAAATAGTGTTGCCTCACTAAATTGACGTTTTGCTGTAGCAGCCTGTATATTTCTTACTATTGCATGACCTTTTATTAACTGAGCATCTATGAACCAAGGATGTTAAGTGTTTCTATGGGTCTAGACTGGCTTACATTGGAGCCAGTTTGGATATTGGGACAAGTCACTTTTAATGGCCAAGCCAGCAGAAGTATTTTCTTACAGAGGGGTGCTGACATATATTGGCAGATCGAGCTTTGCTTAATGCCAGTGATACTATAAAAAAAAATAATCTCAAAGCAAACAAGAGTATGTTCTTATATGGGAATACTAGCATAGGTTGGTGGAGCCAGCATGGAAATATATATATTTATACTGGCATATATTGAAGGGACCTGCATGACCATGCATTGGGAAATGCGGGTGTGCAGTTTTGGTGACTTAGATTTATTGTACTTTTTTCCATGAGTAACCCTACACCCTACAAAACTGATTGCAAACTGTCTGGCCTTCTAAATGTTCACAGAAAGTGTGCTGTGTCATGCACCATTTTAACACATTATTGAAAACATTTTCTCATGGGAGGGGGAAAAATCCCCCTGGCCCAACAAACCTGTATTCGTTTGTTCGGGCCCCCTCGCTATGGTCAGTCCCAATAGCATATTTGTGACAAATATTTACACCCTCCAATAAAACAACTCACCAGCAATCACTGGTGGCTGGTTTATTTTGCAACCAGGCACTGCCCCCTTCTTTATACTCTAGGTGAAACATTTAAGCTTTTGTTAAAAAATATATTTTCTTCTTTCTCTTGGAGTAGTGCATACCACTGCAGAGGCACAATCATCATAGAGATTGCACACACATTGTGGTTGTGGCCGACCCAGTTGAGGTGTGCACTGTGCTTTGTTCAGGAGCTTAGGGGGTCTCAGCATGGCTCACAGGGGGGCCCAGATTTTGTGCTATGCCACTGATTGGGCTCTGCTCACCTTGAACGCATTCAAGTGTGATGTGAATGGTTGAGGGGGGCCACCAACTCGACTAGGACCCTGCTCTGGTACAACACTGTTATGGAAATAAGCGTTGGGCATGGAGTCTCAGAAGAGAGAGAGCCATGGAGTGACCCACCACTCCCTAATCAAACTCCTTCTTGGAAAGTGGTTTGTGGAAGCTTCATTTACAGGCCAGTCCTGGGGGGGGGGTGCGGGTTATTCAATAACGCACCTCGCACAGAGCTCTGAAAATCGTAGATGCATTGAGCCCGACTCTTGAGGGAAGTACGGCCCCACTCCCATCCCCACAAGTCATCCTGTTAAAAAAGTATGAAGAAGAATCATGTATTAAAGCTTAGGACATTAAGGTGTTATGTTCGGCTCTGGGTTGTGGGGAACAACATGTAGTTGCTTGTCACATAACTAAAAGATAAATGCACACAGAGACAGGTGGCTTCAGCTTACACCCGCACAATAGGTTTCTTCTATCCTAGTGGTAGCTGACTCCGATATATTCATAACAAGGGAACTTTGTTGATACTAATTCCTGGTCAATGATTTAATTTTCAGGCCTTGCTCGTGCAGCATTTTGCTCCTGGGTTAACAGACAGTACACGTCTTCCCAGTTCAGTGCTTTTTTGACATGTTTGACACATCAGTGCCACAGATAACGAGTACGTCTGTGTCCATCAATCTATATATGCTTCATACACTAGCTGTAGCCTGCTTTAGAGATGTTGGTTACCCTGTTAAAAGTACTGCATTATGTATGTTTTACATATAGGCTCCATATCGAATCTGGAAAATGATATTCCTCAAATGTGTGATCGTTGACAAATCTCGCCTCCCTCTGTTCTTCGGTTGCTATATCTGGCTGAAATGAGAGCACCTATAAATATGGGTGTTAGACGCATCTGAAGGTCGTGAGCCATCACTTCCCGTTATGTCACCTGGGGTGGGGTCAAACTACATCACTTCCTGTGATGTCATCAGAGGTCAAGGGCCATTTGATGTTACTTCCCCTGGCCTTTTGGTGAAATGACGTCCGTACACACCACCTCTTTCTGAGATTACAGAAGGCTCTCTTTGGAGGGACAATTTCATTAACTTTTCCCTTGTTGGCCTTTTCGAGCTTTTGTTTTCAGCTTCTGTACCAGCAACCACTGTGGGTCAAAACACCTGCTCAACCAACTTCCTGAGATCATTGACAAGTACCTTTAACTCCCCATCTCTGAGTTGAAGCTTCCTTAGCTTAATTCATCTTTTATAACAGGCGTTACCTGTGTTATCTTGCTTCCAAGACCAACAGGTTGCCCCTGAGCTATCCTTCTCATAACAGACTACACTTTATGTTGTCAGTTACCATAGGTAATGGCTTGGGTTCCAGTATTTTATGCTGCGTCTCGCTGATTCAGCCCTCTTCGGGCTGGTATGGGAACAGTTTATAAAGCTATGACACGTGAAGCCCCAAGTAACTCTTGCATTAATTGTATATGCTAACATTTGTATTTTTACACCTCTGTTATTTACACCCTCCTAACTATCAATCTGTTCTCGTGTTTCGATCTAACCCAGTCTAAAATAGAACCTGGCTTGCTATGGTGCGATATTCACGTCTAACTCTAAATGGTCTCCAGAATCGCCAAATTTAGTGTGTTTTTCATGATATCCTCACAGAATATGTATAGAATAATGTATAACTAACTTCAATTAAGATAAGTGGCCTAATTTGAATGATTGTGAATACCCGGCTGAAATGTATAGTTACGGAAGTCAATGAGCGCAATCAAACACTGAATAAAGGTCTAAGGTGTAAGAGAATTGAACCAGTCGAAGGTCCAGCATCTTTATTGCATCAGAGGGTGTCATTCTTCTGGATCAAAATTTGATGCAGTTGCTAGAGGATTTTGTTGACATGGGTTCCAAGAAAGTGCAATGCAGCAACGCATCAAGAAGAAGCCAATGTTGTGTTTCTCAATTAATTCCGCCCCTTCCAGCAGACAGGTGGGCTCCAGGGCCTTCCTGGGCAGCTTGGAAAGTCCCAGCTGTGCCCTTGCCACCTCAGTCTGGTCTTGCCGACTGAACAGGTGACTCCCCACCAATGTCTTCAAGATCCGCATCACTACGAGAACACCTTTCTCTGCTCCTCAACTCAAATGTTTATGAATAAAATAACTTAAAAAGAAATGCTACATGTAGCCAATTTGGTTTATTATAATGTTTGAAAGCAATGCTGACATCTTTGGGTGTATCCGCTCCATTGATCCATATACCGTGGAGGGATTTTCATAAAAGCCTTTGCAGAATGCGAACAATCCTTCGTTCTGGATACTGAGATCCTTGCAAACGTGTCACAAAATGTTGTAGACGGTGTGCAGTCAAAATATTGAAATAAAAATGTCGAATGACAAAAATGTCGAAAAGAAAACGTCGAAAAAAAAAGCTGAATCCTTTATTTTTTTATTTATAGTTATTTTTTGGCTCTCGTATGTAGACAAAAAAAAGGTCAAATAAAAAATTAATAAAAAAGGGGGTTTGGGGGGTACCCCCCATTTCGATTAATAAACGTTATAAAAAAAATCGACTTTTTCGATATTTTGACTTTCGACATTTTTATTTTCCGAGGTTTTGACTATGAACCATTGTAGATTATGGCATATTTGCAGGCTTTCTGCTTCCGGAAGTGGTTTCTTTTTAGGTTTGTAACAAGTGCAAAAAAGCGAATTCCCAGGTGTCCAGAAAGTGAGTAGACAGACGTCATGGGGCATGTTACGTCCAGCGCTGCGGCAGAGCGACGCCGGAAGTAGTCTCCCGCCGGCCCTCCGTGACTGACCTCTCAGTGGGGCGCCCACATGGCCCGGTGCAAGCCTCGAGATGCACATACGCCGTCTTTATTATGCAGGAGCAAAACGCTAACCTCGGCTCAATCATTTACGACCTTTATTTTACAACTAGGAGGCAAATGTATAACTCATAAATACTTCAGTAGTTTCAGCTGCACCAGTAGGCCGCGGCGCACAGCAGAGTGGCTTTTGAAATTACAACATGCACGATGGAAAGAATAGTGTAGATGACCAAACCCCGTGTTAGGAACAGTGTCTGACGAGGCTTTTAAATTCGAATTTTAGAACAATAGAGTCTTAATAGGAGAAACATAACAGCCGACAGGCACCCATATCTCACCTCCCCAGGAGTGATCGTGATATTCTGAGCACATGCTGGAGTTAAATCAGGTGCACCATTAATTGTGCTCGGTACAGCCTTTTATAATTAAGTTATGTGCACATTGTAAAAACATTTTCAGATATACACACCCATTTTCAAAAATGCATACAGGGCACATGCAAAATAGACAATTCGGGTTTGAAAGCAATTCGTTGGAATATAAAAAATGAAGGTTTGCAAGTATATAATACTACAGGACACACCGTGAGTGTTTCAGGTGCGTGTTCTAGTCATCATGACATCAAGCAGAGAAGAAGAGTGCAATTGACTACACAGGGGAGAGCGCAGGAGTGCAGTAGAGTGTCAGGGCACTGTCGTTTCACTTCACTTCAAAACTTCTCGCGCTGGGGTTTCTAGACCCTACAGGCCACACCCAAATCTTGGCCTTGATGCCCCGGCGGGGGAAGAGGTGCCAGCAACACGAGGAGCCACTCGAGAAGCAGGTAGGATACTGTTATTGAGCGCGCCTGGGGACCAATTCCGTTGGTGACGGTGCACTATACAAGTACCTTTAACATAACATAAAAAAGAAACCCAAACCTGCACTACTTTCCACCATGCAAGCCCCACCGCGAAAGATCCGACATAACAAAAGCGCAAAACGGGTGCCACGAGCGCATAGAGCCATCAGAAAATGGGCATCTGGGCAAACAACATTACAAATACACATTCATTGGTTATTCGGGTCATTGTGTCACAAAACACTTCAACAGATGCAAATTGAACACACTGACCCCTGCCCTCTGACAGTAGCCTCCCTTGGTGGGCTCTTGCAAATATTGACAGAACCACCATTCCTCAAAAAGCCACCCATGGGTGTTCAAGTGCACGGTTCACTGGTGTGCAAGCAAGCGTACACCGTGGGAGGGGGCGGCGGATGCGTGCAACCAGGGTCGGACTGGGCCATAAAATGACTCGGGCACCAATACAAAAGTGGCCCACACTTGCAAATGGCTATTACTCCCTTTTGTGACACTTTGAATAGTACACACGTTTTTTTCTTGGACAAAATGTGATGCAAAATGTGTATTTTTAAGGCTATTATTCAGCAACACTGCACTGGTGAAGTAACTCATCAAACTGGCCCAAAATGGCCAAAAAAGTGGCCCACTTTGACCACAAAACTGTCCCCATACCAGCATTGTGCGATTCTGGTTCGGTCATGGGCCTATTGCCCTATAGGCCAGTCCGAGCCTGGGTGCAACCCAGTGAAAGCAGAAAAGGCCCCGTCTGAAAGGTGGCACAGAATTGCAAAGGGTGCTGCATGTTTACCCCTCAGCTGGGTCATTATTGGCGTATATCACAGTGACGTATCTGCCAGGGGCCCGGGCTGCGTGCGCAGTGGGCGCATACTGCTTGCTTCCGTGTCCCTGCCTTCCCTTCTGAACGCACACAGGGTAGTGCACGAAGTAAGCCGTGTCCTCGAGGCACCGCCCTCTCCAGCACCCCAGCCAGAAAGGGGGGCCCAAATGCAGTGGGGCAGCTCTGCTCAAGGTGTACCTTCTAGGCTGGTTAAATGACAGGAACCCCATCCCCAACCCCCCAAAACCCGCCATCAACACCAGGACATGTAACTGAGGGCCACCCTACCAACTATCCACTTTTGTGTAGAGTTATTTTTACGGGGCGTCCCGTGGCCAGGCACATCTATCCTACTGAGAACGGTGTAGAATGTCCCCAAGAAAGGCCGGTGCAGAGCCGGGGTCGCTGGAGGTGCTCACCGTGAGTGGGGCGGGGGAGGGGGCGAGGGGGCCTGGGCTCCTGGCGGGCAGGTGGGGAGACGCTGCTGAGTTTGCACCGCAGTCAGGAAAGCAGGAGAAGGCGGGCGCCGCCACGGCCTTGGAGATCCCATCACCTGGGCTCCCATCAGCCCCACCCCCCAGCCTCACAGGCGTGCGGGTTACCTGCTCGGCGGGGGCGCCCTGCACCCTGGTGTTGAGCGAGCTGTGCCGAGTCTGCTTGCCGTCGGCCGTGCGGTAGATGAGGCGCAGCGGGACCACAGCCTCCCAGTCCGCGAATCCGTGCCCGTCCTTCCTCCGCATCTCCGCCAGCAAGGCGTCTCCTGGGGGGGAAGGAAGCAAAGGCGGGCGTCAGGCATGTGCACCGAGGACCCCACCACCCCATTCCGTGGGCTTCCCCATGCCTCGGTGAGACTGGGGCCGCAGCTGCCCTCGGGAGGAGGCAGCAGCGCCTCACGCCTGCACGGTCCACCGCCATCCAGGGATGGAGCGCTCTTCGGCAGCATCTTTATCGAGCAGCGGAGGTGCCGTGCAGAACGCGCCCGAAATAAACACACGCGCGGCAGCGCACCGCCGCCCGACCTGCTGCAGAGTGCAAACTTACCTGCCTGCATATACTGGCAGCTGGAGTACACCAGCACCCCCAAAACAAGCAGCATCGTGACCGCGGAATGCTCAGTCTGCATGGCCAGCGGGGCTCATCGCTCGCGCCCGGTATCACAGCAAGGTCTGCATTCTGCAGAAAACGAGGGGTTTCGGGCTCTCCTGTGCCCTGGGCCAGCCCTCAGGCGCGCGCCGCCTCCTCCTCACTGCCGCTGCTGCTGTCGCTGCTGCTGCATTGTGTTGCACTGGTTGGTTTCCATTAGGATTCTTGTGCTCCCACTGCATTGGGTGGTTGGCTCTGGCTAAGTGAATTCAAGCACCTCCCTTCTCATCCACATGCAGAACCACATCCTCGAGTACATCAATATCAGCCTCCCTGCAGAATCCACCTCCACGCGAAGAGATGCTAGCAGCCGGCTGGCGCTCTGGGAAATGTAGTCCTGCCCAGGCCTGGTTTGTCTGCCTCTGTTAGCGCGTATTTACGCGGTGCTACCCTTGGCCGAACATATCTACAACGTGATAGGAGAATGTCTATGGGCTGCAATTACATATAGACCCTTTAAATCCTCCCTAATTTGCACCAAGAATAAATAAGAGTTTACAGAAAAACGGTGCAAGGAACGCAAATATACATGTTGGCAAACATGTTATTAAAAGATTTAAGGTTAATACCTATCAACATGTCGACTCTACTAACGTTGAGAATGCCAACAGTCTTAAAAAAAAAGTTTCACAATACATATGAACCGTTATCTCACTCTATACCGCTACCTCACCAGCCTCATTTTAACTACAGAATTGGTGTAACCCACCTCACCTGCTATTTGATATCTACACAGCGCCCAATTACCAGTATATTTGTATAGTGCCTAACTGCCATTGTCAGAGCCTCGAAATGCTTTAGGTTGTCCGGGGGCTTGGCAGCACATAGTCTAGATGGGCATGATAAACAGTACGGTGCATTGCTGGAGAAGCACAGTACATGCCATTATGTATTTACAACCACATGCACAAGATAATGATGGCAGACATGACTAGCACTGAAACAAACGCTAGATTTAGCATTTTATTGGCGTGGGGTGCTGTGAAGAGAAGCACATTGGCTCCCCACCCAGGAGCGTATCACCTTCAAAACTCTATCCATTGCCCATAAGTGCCTCTCCAATACAAGCCCCACACCTATCCCACAGACTCACCAAAGCTCACGCCTCAAGACCCACCAAAACCCCTTACAGAGATCGACTGATAGTGCCCAAAGTAAAGAGATGCAAACCCAGCGGTTCAAGCATCCCCTACCCAACTGCTAAACTCTCAATGGTCCCCTCCCCCACACCCCCCGTGGGCACACAAATCCTTCTGGGCCTTCCGCAAAGAACCCAACACTCAGCTCTTCTCCTAACGCTTTACTAACTCCCCCCACTCTTACTTGCCAGAAAATGTATCCTCCTACACTACTTGACTGTATGATAATGCCACTTGGTTACTACGTACCTGTGTTACCCTTTTATTGAATGACGGAAACATGATTGTATGACAAAAGCATGACTATGACAGTTGTACCTGTAACAGCGCCTCAATGCCTCCGGGTTTGTATGCGTGCTATACAAATGAACTAAATTCATAAATGAACATGTGGTTGCAGGCACAAAGTCGGAATGCAGTGTGGGACTCAACCAATTAAAATGGGAAAGTTACATTAAAAGGTGGAGCGGGAGGCATGTATATACTCAACTGTCTATTCCTAGAGCAACTGATTGCAGTTGGGGGCTCTGCAATGTTTTACATGCATATTTGGTAACCACTCCTGTGATGGATGGTTTTCGTGGTTACAGGGCAGGCGGCACAGCGAGGGGTTAGGGGTTGTCCATTTGGGGGTCTCCTAACCATGGTGAAATCTATGGACAGTTTGAGAGTGGTACTGATTGAGCAGAGTTTTGTTGGTATCATTCTAACCCATGTGGAAGTGACTGGGGGTTTCCCCTTTCACCTACTAATAGTAAGCATTTATTGGCATCAGAATGTATAAGATCTCACTAAGTTCCTTGATCATATGATGAGCTACATAAGCGATTGGTGCTGTATTCACGGGGGTGGACAAGTATTGCTTGCTGGTGATCTGAAACTGGAATGTCTGGTTGATGTCGAGCTGGGGCAGATTCAAGGGGTGGACAGCCATAAAAGGTCAAACAAATATAGAGGCTATCATTGGCTTACAAGTTTGGTTGGACTGGGTCTGCATCCTCTAAACAGGAGTTTACAGGGAGACATTCTTCCAAACTATACCTGGTCCAGCGGGCACATACACTCGCCAATTGATTACATCTTCGCCACTGATTGGCTTATCGAGAGGTGCAATACTTTAACCATCTTACCAACCACGCTTAGTAACCACGCCAGTTTAATCGCCTTATTTTCTCTTGAAAGGCTGGAGACACAGGCAAGGTGTGGGGGGTCCGGTTAACCTGGTCACCAACCCCTCAAGTTCTCGAATTGTGTGGAACCAGGGAACGACAGAGTGTTAACATTTCATTGACCAAGACCCTAGAAAACGCAACGATGAACTGGAATTTTAGGGTGTTCAACACTGCCAACTTTGAGGACTTCTCTGAGGTTCTTATTGGAGAACAACAAGGAAAGCGTGGTGAGGGTCGGAATAATCCCCAGAAAAAGCAAGTACATGCTTGCAACAAGGAGATGGCTGACAATAAAAGATCTTTGCGATGCATGTTGAGGCTATTAAAGCTAAGAGTTGACCTCTCTCCCAAGTCGCTGAGGGGCTTGGTTAAAAAAGTGTGCCAGAAATATCAAAACTGGCAGAGAAACAGCCAAGTAAGCGAAGCCGGGATGGCGCAGAATTCATGTTATCCTCCTTGAGAAACAAGAACTTGCACATATTTTGGCGGATCATTAATTCTATCGACTACCCAGATACTATGAACCAGGTAAATGCTGTCTCAGAGAGTGATTGGCACATACATATTTCCGCCCTCTACGCACCACCTAACGAGTGCGTCCTGTTTATTCCTCCCGAGACAGGGCATAGACTGATTTAGCTGCTTTCAGCCATGACAGGATCTTAGCAGTTCTTTAGTTGATTAGTCCTTCGAGAGTTCCAGGCCCAATAGGCTTTCTAACTTGTTGTTCAAGGCTGATCTCTCCAACTGGGCCAAAGTGCTGAGTATCATCTTCAGAGATGTGGTAACTTTTGCCTGGCTTCTAGCTTTATGGTCATTGGCCCACACAGTCCTGATCTTTAAACGTGGTTTGAAAACAATCCCCCTGAACTACCGCCCAATTGTCACCTGGATGCGGACAGCAAGGTATATGCTGCTATACCCTTGCCACTTGCTCGCTGCACTTCTACTATTGTTATTTATTATTTTATCCCATGTACTGCACTGTCTCTACCCCCTTTCCCCCAAACTCTCCCCCTTCCCTTTCCTACGCACTTGCGCAATCTGAATGACACCTGGCCTAGTAGGATCGACTGTCTGTCTTCCCCCTGCTCCCCCTCCCTTGCCTCGTCGCGCCTTGAAACACTTGTGTATAGGCGCGTTATAAATGCCATATCATATCATTGGGCTGTCCCACATAGAGGATTGGGCGGTGGAGGCAGGGAGATTATCCAAGTGGCAAACAGGGTTCCGTCGGAACCTGGGTGCTAGCCTCAACGGGACAATCGTAAAGCTCATTTAGCATCTGGCTAGGATGGCAAATATAAAACAGTATATATTGCCTCGATAGATTTAAGTGCTGCATTTGATGTGGTAGATCGCCAGCTCCTGTGGACTAAATTATATCAGTGGGGAGTGCCTCCTGGCCCCCTAAGACTCCTTGTTGGCATGCATGCCCGGTCTGAAATTCAGGTGTGCCTGAACTGTGAAGGGGCTCTGTCTCACCGCATTCCTACCGGTTGGGATGTCAGGCAGGGATGCGTCTTTGCCCCTTGTCTCTTTAACCTTCACCTGTCGGATATTGGCGAGTACATGGAATCAGCCGCACTCACTTCACCTGCAGTTGACTAGTGTAGACCGTTTTGGCTGTCATATGCAGATGGTTTTCTCCTTTTTGACCTTACACCAGTGAGCCTTTCTCCACCTCCACACGACCCCACTCCCTCTTCATTAATCCAGCCAAGACTAAGATCTTACAATGCTCTAAGGCCATCTCTAGAGACAAGTTTCAGTGGCATGTTGGAAGTGAAGCTATAACGAAAGTGAATTTGATGTTATACTTGGGTTTCTTAATCCAGGCAAACCCAGACATGAGACAGCTGAAAACCTGGGTAAGAGAAAACCTGGGTAAGAGACTATCCCCCATAGTAAACCAACTGGTACAGGTGGAGCGCCGATAAGGACACTTTACCCCGATACAGCCCTAAAATATTATGAGGGTAAATTGGTCCCTAAAATTACTTAAGGGACGGAAATCTATTTGTTATCCGTAACTTCAATTATTATATTATATTATAACTTGCGTTTCTGCCACCTTTCTTTGAGGCAGAAAACGTAACTTTGTCAAGACAATGTTGAGTAGTAACGCGGGACTATTAACTATGACCACTCCCATATGGTAAGGCAGCCTTCTCTATCTGCATCTGCCATTTTCTTTTCCAGAGCTACGAAAGAGACTCACTTCCCGACAGCGCTTGCTACAGATTAAGTGTACCTTAATCTAGAGGGTCACGGTTGAAGACCCGAGTACAGGTAATTTGAAAGGAAGCCTGTGTATTCTGTTGTTTACCCCTTAATTGCAAGGCTATTATGCAAGTCAGTGCAAAGGGGACGAGCATACTCGTCCTTGGCACCAACTTGGGCTTATTCAGAATCTAGCAAAATTCCTATTAGAAACTACGGGGCTGGATTTCTAGTAAACACAAGCAAATATTTTTGCATCAGATCGCACATTTTTATAAACGACCTAGGGCATGTGTAATATAACCTAGGGCATGTGTAAAATAACCTAGGGCATGTGTAATATAACCTAGGGCATGTGTAAAATAACCTAGGGCATGTGTAAAATAACCTAGGACATGTGTAATATAACCTAGGGCATGTGTAAAATAACCTAGGGCATGTGTAATATAACCTAGGGCATGTGTAAAATAACCTTGGGCATGTGTAAAATAACCTAGGGCATGTGTAATATAACCTAGGGCATGTGTAAAATAACCTAGGGCATGTGTAATATAACCTAGGGCATGTGTAAAATAACATTGGGCATGTGTAATATAACCTAGGGCATGTGTAAAATAACCTAGGGCATGTGTAATATAACCTAGGGCATGTGTAAAATAACCTAGGGCATTTGTAATATAACCTAGGGCATGTGTAATATAACCTAGGGCATGTGTAATATAACCTAGGGCATGTGTAAAATAACCTTGGGCATGTGTAAAATAACCTAGGGCATGTGTAAAATAACCTAGGGCATGTGTAATATAACCTAGGGCATGTGTAAAATAACCTAGGGCATGTGTAAAATAACCTAGGACATGTGTAATATAACCTAGGGCATGTGTAAAATAACCTAGGGCATGTGTAATATAACCTAGGGCATGTGTAAAATAACCTTGGGCATGTGTAAAATAACCTAGGGCATGTGTAAAATAACCTAGGGCATGTGTAATATAACCTAGGGCATGTGTAAAATAACCTAGGGCATGTGTAATATAACCTAGGGCATGTGTAAAATAACATTGGGCATGTGTAATATAACCTAGGGCATGTGTAAAATAACCTAGGGCATGTGTAATATAACCTAGGGCATGTGTAAAATAACCTAGGGCATTTGTAATATAACCTAGGGCATGTGTAATATAACCTAGGGCATGTGTAAAATAACCTAGGGCATGTGTAATATAACCTAGGGCATGTGTAATATAACCTAGGGCATGTGTAAAATAACCTAGGGCATGTGTAAAATAACCTTGGGCATGTGTAATATAACGTAGGGCATGTGTAAAATAACCTAGGGCATGTGTAATATAACCTAGGGCATGCGTAAAATAACCTAGGGCATGTGTAATATAACCTAGGGCATGTGTAATATAACCTTCGGTCATTGTGGGCTGCCTCTTGCAAGACACAAGAACAAACACGCTGGCAACTACTGGAAACAAATCTAGCTGGTTTCTTTCCTTTTTTAAAGTTTTTCTTGGAGAAATACAACTTAAAAGGAAATGCAGCAGTGACATTTGTTTTCCAGTAGATTTTGCATCCAAACTTGCAACCTTGCTGATTAGAACGGAAGACGTCTTGCTTTGCCATTCATTACTAGTTATCTCATGGATCCGATGTTTTGTATGGCTGTGGGTAGAACTCAAGAAACGTTCATGAACACCCTGAATGGCAACTGGGAATTTCTCGACCAAAACGACTTTCTGCTTTGGAAACCTTTCGATCTTTAGTGTAATGAAACGTGCTCAAGTTGTATTTCTACATCAGATAGAAGCACACAAAGGCTGCCATTGGCGCACAATGGGCATGGGGACATTGTGGGAAGATGCACCATGCCCACGGATGCAGCTGGTCTCCAGACAGGCACCAGATCACATAGCAATAAAAGACATCCCACAATAGCAGCACAGGACTACACCTTGGAAGGCCTCCTGTGGGCATGGACCAAGGTCTGAAAAATGTGTGCCATCAACAGCATGACTCACAAATATACAACACCAATACTTGCAGTCCATGCTAAAGCTATCCCAGGCGGGCGCAACACGGATGAACGCACAATAAATCAAGGATCCCAGTACTCTCCTAGTTATTCTGAGAATACTACGCAAATGAATGTCTGACAATCTGTCCAATTAATATCATGTTTCTCGGCATAACCAGAACATTGAGTCACATTTGGCTAGGTCCTAGGGCCGAATGCTAAAATGCAGCTGAAATGAGTCAAAGTTTTACAGAACTTATGACCCACGAAAAATCCTATTGCACCTGTGCTATGGATCAGCGCCTTGGTATAAAGCGCTCTATAAATAAACAAAACAATCAATCAATCAATCTAAACGTATTTTATTGAGCTGCATAAGACAACATGATTCTCACCTTGCAAGGCAAATTATCTGCGTCTGAAACTGTTGCCAATATTAAAGAAATTACGCCAGTCACATCATCTTTGCACTCGTGAGAAGTACCATGTCAAGTACCGCTTGGCCGCTCCGTTCCGTGTGCTGTTGGAACGTTGGAACTCTGATTGCAGCCATGGACCCGTGGAACTTATTTGAGTACTGCAGCCTTAATTGAAGGTGAACCTTGGGGAAAGACAATTCCTACGGAATGATCCCCAGTCCCAGTCAACTAACCTCACTACTTCTCTTTTGTCTGCAGCCACTCCTTCACCTTTTCTGATTGGATACTTTGTATAAAGCGAGCTCGCACGACCGCGCGCACTCGTGAGAAGCGCCGTGTCAAGTACCGCTTGGCCGACTTCCGCAGCCTTGAATATCCCACCTGGTGTTGCTTCACCGATTAGCGTTGGCAGACCATATCTGTTTGGCACAAACAAACCCACAGTACACCACAGGGGGCTTGCTGATAAGGCCCATGCTGCCTTTTAATCTTTACCATTTTGTGCCCAAAAGCCTTCCGTGGTAGCTCTGCCTGAGCCCCATCTGCTATCTGACTTCACCTTATTACAAATTCCAGAAATCAGGCTGATGCTTGTGCCGAGAGACAGTCCTAGTTCATCAGACTCTCATTCTTCGCCAGTTCGTGATGACATAGACCTTTCTATCTATGCCAGTCAATTTGAATCACCTATATCTATCTACAGCACAAACACCATTCGCCGAGGTGGATGTTCTGAATCCTCTGCACATCGTTCCCAATCTCTCTCGTATGTTCACCCCACGCCTCGGCGACCCAGCCATACCCTACCTGTAGGAGGCGTGAATCCACCCACTCCAATGATTGAGATAGCTCTTTCGGCTATTAATATCACAATGCTAACTCTCTTCAAATTATTTGAATCTTTAGAGGTCAAAATCCTAAACAAGCACTGCAGCTCGACCAAGTACCTCAATCTCTGTAATCACTGTGTTCTGGTCTGAGTGTTTCAAAGCTAGGCCCGTCCAAGTGCGAATTGCCCAATTCTCAAGATGCTCTAATCATTGATGGGAGCAATGCCCCATATCAAATAACGTGGCCCTTGCCCGCCCTTCTGTTTTTTTTGGCAGTTATTCGTCCAATTGTGGACTTAGTAGTAGAGCCGACAGAGGCCGCGAGAAATGACTCATGGATAAGCCTGCCACATACCCCCCCCTATAAGAGAACAAACAATGCGAATCACTGCAGGGTCTAAGCGGGACCTGGACAAGAAAGAAAATGCCAATGTCAAACAAAACAAAAAAAAGGGGGCTTGTAATTTCACTAAGAAACCCAAAAACATGCATCAATCAGACAAACGAAAAATACACCGAGGCTTGGTTGAGGAAGCCTTTTATTTGGGACTGGGAAGATTGCTTGATCTAATTCTGATGATGCCTGACATCACTGATACCATAGTTGCTGGTGAAATAAACCTAGACTGTCTATCGAAATAGCTAACTTCCCACTCCAAAGAGGTCAGTAAATGGACCCCCTTCAAGGCAGACAGGAACTTTCACATGCTTAATGGTGCTGTTGAGGGAGACATTCCTGCTCACTCGACATGGCAACGGGCTTCGACGACCAGCATCATAGATTATATACTTGTTGGCCACAACCTATTCAAGAATGTTGATTCTTTTAAGATTATATCTCAACCACATAGTGATAACAATCTTCTATCTCTACACATCAACTGGTCCATTCCTCGATCTGAGAAGGCATGGATGGCCCAACATCTAACGGTCAATAATGCAAAATCACGTTTTCGTTGGTCGGACCATAAATTGGAAGAGCTCAATCGAATAGTTAATTATAATAGTGAGCGCCAAATACCAACGCAATACACAAACCTTCTTCAATCATCTTATAGTCCAATTTTTGTGGCGTCCGGACCAAAGCATAAACATGTACACGCATTTGACCCTGAGGTCAATGCCAAAAAGGTTGAATATCGAAAGCAGCTCAGGATGATTATAAAACTAAACAAAAACTTCTCAAATCAGGCCTTAAGCTCCCTGCGCTGCAGATATCGGCAATGGACTAGAGTGCATAAATCACAGCTATTTCAAAGAGACAGCGAACAAATGCCCAAATAAATTGTGTCAAAGAACAACAATGGCTGCCTCATTTTACTCAGCTGCATGTAGATTCAGATTATGACCACTTTGTTTTGAGGCCTAATCCGGCAGTGGCTTGGTCAGTTGAATGCTCACCCATGATCATAGAGCAATTTATTAAGGAAGCAAGCTCTTCAAGAGCGCTGGCTCTGATGGGCTCCATAATCTGATGTTTAAATCCAATCCATTTATTTGGGCCTCGATCCTGGATTAAATCTTCAAACAAGTGTTGGATAAAAAAAAATACTGTGGCAATGGAAAACGTCGATCATCGTACTGATCTACAAAAAAGGCGATCGAACGTTGACATTGAATTATCGACCAATTGCATTATTGGACGCCCCGGGGAAGCTATTTGTAAAACTAATTTTACGCGACTTTAAATGCTGGACCAAAGTCGGACAATTCAGAGATCCACAACAGTCCGGGTTTGTTGCAGGCATGGGCACACATATCAATCTTCTATGTCTTGACGCGATAAAAACTCAATGCCAGATGACCAAGCAATCCGTGTATTTTGCATTTATAGATCTACACGCAGCTTTTGACTCCATAACGCGTGTCGTGCTTAAGTCAAAACTGGAGAGAGATCAGTGCCGATCGACCTTACGTGAGATCATTTATGCACTTCATTCCCAAACTTCAATTAGCATTCGGTTAAATTTAGATGGGTTGTTAACCATGCCTATTGCTACAGCCTGGGGCCTTAAACAAGGTTGTCTGCTTGCTTCAGCGATCTTGAATTATTTCATCCACGATGTCAGCAATACATTCGCTGAAGTATTCTCTGATTCTCCAATTCTCAATGGAGTTCCCATTAAAACACTGATTTATGCAGACAACTTAGCCCTTCTTGCAAAAACTCCATCAGGTCTACAAAAACTGCTGTGCTGTCAGCACTTATTTTGATGCAAATCACGAATAATGAACACAAATAAAACTCAAATTGTAGTCTATTCAGCGTCTAACACCACCCATAACAAATTTGTATGGATGATCAAAAAAACGAAACTTTTGACTGTGCCAAGTTATACTTATCTGGGAATGACCTTTAGGGTGGTTCTAATGCCTTATGCCAGGTGGAAAGCGTGGAACAAAAACTAGTCACTGCTATTTCGCAAACAAAAATCATTCTATATCGATATGGTAAATTCACATTAAATCCAGCTTTATCTTGGTGGAATCAAAAAGCCATTCTTTGTATTTTATATGGTCTCGAAACTCAACCAATTTGGACGAAATCTTCTTTTGAAAGATTAGAAGCTACATTTTGGAGAAACACTCTCCAGTTACCACAGTGTACACTGGAACCTTGGCTCCGTTATGAATTGGGTTTAGTTTCGCTCCACGTCCTCTATCATTGGCAACTTTGTGCTTTATTTCGTAAATGTCTGATTTCAACCCAATGTAATAACATTCTCCAAATTTTGTCATCATACTTGTTTTCGTCTGCACATGCATTTGTACAGAGGTGTATGAAAGAAGTTAACTTTGCTTTAAGCAAGGCTGACATCACTATAGACATATTAATTACAAATCCAGATAAAGCAAAAAATATGCTATATCAATGTGATTGCTACTTGTACTAAATGTCTGGAATATAAGAACAATTCTGAACTTCTTTTCCAGCCCAAACATGTGAGAACCATGGAACCCTATCTAGTAAAATCCCCCTCTCCTGCTATACGATGTGCCATATTAAGACTGCACTCCAATTTATGGCCTACCCGAGAGATTCAAGCAAGGCACAAGCTTATACCCAAACAAATGAATTTCTGCCGATTCTGTTTGAATGTAGACTTAACTGAGTTGCTTGAACATCTTATTTCAATTTGCCCCAAACTAGTGGATCTCCGACTGACTTATTTTGGGCCCCACTGTTCCTATTTAGGTTCTTTAGAAGCGGGCCAACAGTGGTCGTATATTTTATGTGCTGCTAACATTCCAATCCAAATAGCGGCTGTTAATTTTTTTAATGCTTTGAAGTTAGAATCATAATATGTTTTAATTTGCTGTTTCACTTCATGTATTTTCCTACTGAAATGTGTTATTGTGTTCATTATGTCTTCTTATATGATTTTGTATACATATTGAAAAGTTGATTTAATGTCAGCTAAATCAATAAAAAAATATTTTTAAAAAAAGCTTAAATAACATCTAGGCTAAACCCCTTCACCTACAGATAAGAATCTCTTTGCAGTTTCTAATTTTCAGCTCAGCCCATTCATCTTTCTTGCATCTGCCAAATTGTTGGGCAATATTTCCACACATTCTGCAAGGAAAGTTTTCAGAATGTGTTGCATTGTTTGATAGGCCACCCCTCAAAGACCTTGGGCAGGTTTTCATAACATAGACAAAATTATGCAGTATCAATTCAATGATTAGATCTGGCCAGAGGCAGCTTTAGCATTCTGCCAGAGATCATGGAGCAGTGTGTAGAGGCACCTTTGTGTCAGTCAGCTACTCTGTGTTGGATAAAGGGTACACCATGGTGAAAGAGCTGTTATAGGGTCAACCATTTTGTGCAAGATATTACTTCCGTTTTATACATGCAAGACCATTGTTAAAACTTTGATTTTAAGAGCTTCTTTTATCTTAATGATGCATGGTACATTGACGTTGTTTTCCATTTTGTGCTGGATTACAGTGTGTTTAAAGAATACAATAATGAGGATTCCAGTATGTAACGACCAGCTTGCCCTGTGATGCTAAGAGTGTCTTACATTGGGCCATTGTATTTTAACTAAAAGAGCGTTTCGACATGCGCCATCTTGGAACGGCAGGACATGTTAGGCAATGTTATTTTTACTTGGGCAAGACAGCTCTGTGACCTTGAATCAAGTGTGCATTTTCCTTTTATGGGTTAACTTTCTGTGTGTCATGTATTGATACCTTACAGTGAATCAGTTACTGCCTTATTTTATAAGACAACATTATCAATGGGTGTTTAAATTGTTAATGACTCCAATCAAGCAGTCCCACTAAGTCAGTGCCTTGTCTGGGATTGCTCAAGGGAAGCCCTTATTTATATATTTTTATGTCCAGTTTGTGTACTCTGGACGACAACCCTTATATAACACCCCTCTCTTAGAATCCCCCTGACCCCACTGAGCCAAGAAGTAAGTTTGTTTTGCAAATTTAAAAGGTTTATTTGAGAATTAAACAATATATATATATATCGTACTTTTATAATAAATTAATAATTGATATCACACTTGTGAATATGAGCAGTAATCAACAATAGGTAATCCTACAATAGCACAGTTCTGGTGACTTATGGCTAGGAACAGGGGAATAAGGTATCAGAGAATGCTTTATGGTTTCAAGGAGATGCAAAGATGAATAAAAGACAGTACAGAAATAAACTTGATATGATTTCAGCAAAAGATAATGTGATCACTTTTTCTTTGACAATTCACTCCCCCCCTATGCAATGTAAGGAGATGGAAGTAACACGCACAATTCTCAGGAATACACACAAATGCAATACAAAGTTCCAGTTCCCCCCAGCAAGCTTAGAGGAAAACAGGTATGATTTTAAACACAGGCAAAATCCTTTTAAATGTGGTGGCAATGAAGTGAAAAATATACTCAAATTGCTTTTAATTCCCTATAGGAGGTTCAGGGTGAGTGAGAGATACTTTAAATCAGTTCAGGCCAGCCCTATCAATGATTCAGGGATGGTTATCAAGTTGAAAACAGAATTCCGGGGTGGAAGCAAAAGATAAATGTTTTCACACGTGGCTGGAATGAAGCAAAATGTCAAATCGCGGCAATTTAGTCGCGTGCGTCGTGCGCAATTATGGAGGCACCATAGCAAGTCGTAGGAGTAGCAAGTCGGTTTAGGGCTCGTTGGAAAGCTTAGAATCATAGCCTTAAGAAATTACATTTCTAGGTCAAATGGTTCCGGAGATACGGACGATTTTGTGAAGGTAGATTCTCAAAATGAATTTTAAAGTTCAGAATGACAGATGACAGTTTTGCAGCTTTGAAGCAAAAGAAGGAACCCAATTTCTATGATGCAGTTCTCAATAGGTTAAAATAGTTTGAATTAGATTATTTTAAACTAAGAGATCGGTTTCGCACAGTTCTGGCTGAGTATTCACACTATTTTTCTGGACAGGAATGCGACTTTGTCACGGATCGGGTCAGGATTGGCTGCGGTTCTCTCACCACCGGGTACTGGTTCTCTGGTTCTGCTCACAGCGATCTGGGTCAGCTCTCAGCGATCTGGTCTGGGTCTGGTCTGTCTGGTCTCTGGAGATTGATGGATTTGAAGTCTGGATCTCTGGATGTGAAGTCGTCTGTCAGCGTGCTCTGCAAGGAAATGGAAATTGAATGTCCCTACCTGTCCTGCACAGTCTCCTTTCATGTGTTTAGAAAGTGGGTGGGTCGGCTCATTCTGCATGCCCAACCCTCTCAACTTATCATTGGCCAGTTCCTCCTCTCTCCCTTGATTGGGGGAACTTGGTTGTGAGTCAGAGTGATGAGGTAGGTTTATGGTCAGAGGACCCTCCCCTTGTCAAATTGCACACAAATCTATTTCTGATCCAAATACATATTTCTCTATGTACCATTTTTATAATATTATATGTCCTGTTAACATATTTTCTGTAGCACCAAACCATCCGATCCCTGTCTTTGTAAGATGTTGTGTCCACTTATGACAGAATTCTGCCCTTTTCATCCAGATAACGACCTCTAAACCTTTCCAGGTTTTACACAAATGTGCACCAGGGATATGGGTTTCAGATGATAAAGTGTCAGATTTTTAACATGCATACATTTGGAGTAACAACCTTTTTGCCGCTACTATCCCCAAGAACATACCACAGAGTCCTAATACCTCTTAAAATGTGCACAGAAAAATCACAAGAATGATGATGTTATTTATATAATTTTTACAAGTCCGCACTATGAATTATCCATCTTTTTAAAATTATGCTCTGGCCCCGAAGGGTGTGGTTTTCCAAAGCACATGGTGGAATTTCTGGTTTATCCACTTCCCCCAAGCTCAGCTTGCTCACAGATGCACTGCCCCTCCCCGTTTCCTTCCAAGAGGAAGCCATTTACGACCCCCCTAATTTAACATTTGCCTGGGCCAAGGACAGTGCTTTGTTTAGTTTCCTGCAGTCCCCAGGTGCTCCTCCCCTAATTCAATCAGAGAGGTGTCATCTCCTTTTGGCAGGGGCAGCAGAATGCAGCCAGGCCTGGGAACACAGCTGCTGATCAAGTTTCAACTCCTGTCAGGGGTAGTTGCCGGGCAGAATTCACTCTCTTAAGCCAGGCTTCAGCTAAATGTCCCTTTGGTTCCCAGTTTTTCGTCATCCAAATCAAACTTACAATTTTTACCCATGCAGCTAGAACGCTGATTCTAAGTTCAAAACTATGACATTTAACAGTTGCAAACTATGTGACATTCAACAGTAGGTCACTCATTTATTTTAAACATTTAGATTTTAGTGGCTTTCAGTCCAATTTAACTTAGGCTGCTGACATCCACAGCTCAGCCAGTTTTGTTATAAACATTGTTTTGGGCTCTTTCTCTTTCCAGATTTAGTATGCACACAAGAATACATTCTGCCAAATGTCTGCTGGTGTACAGTGAGATTTTTGAATATCTTGCAATGTTTAAAATAGGCATTTTTAGCTTGCATTTCAGAGAAACAAAGGTGATTTCAAAGCGCTTTTTATCTAACAGGCACAGCTATTTTTCCTTTGGCACCACCTTTCACCCCTGGCGCTTCCGGTCCATCACGCTTGCACTGGCGGGTGGCAGGTTAGGCAACCATTTTGGTGTGCGCAAAACTGCGCGGTTTTCCTGGATTCTGGCGCAATGTGGGCTTTTCCGCCCTCTAGGATTTCCTAAGAGCACAGCACAAATGTTGTAGCCTAATAACTTGAACGTGGGTCAATACACCCAACAAAATGGTAAACTGGGCAATGTGAGGAGATATAATAATTAATTAATTCATCTCTAATGGTGCAAAACACATTGCCCACAGGCCACATGCAGCACTTTGGGAAAAGATATGTGGTCCTCGAACTCACTGGCTTCTATTTTTTTTTTGCATGCTTAAATTTAAGAGAGGTAACACGAAAACCCAGAAAGATGGGAATTAAAATAGGTTGACACATCTACATTTTGAAAGCAGGAACACAATCACCAGCCAAAGACCTATCTTTCTATGTAGGCAGTTCTTCAATAGTATCTGGCATGTAATAGTTCAAGACTTTGCCATTAAGGGGGTACCAGCTGTTCCCCTATATGAACAAAAATCATTCAACACATTAACATTTACTTTTTACGTTGTACAGTAGGTATGAAACAGCATATCACAAGGTTGACATGGAACTCGGCATTTGTTAAATTCAAAGGAAATTAAAATAAGCTCAAATCATAAAATGTCCTAAAAATGTAAACAATCCCTTATAGTACTAGTTGAGTTACATAGGAGAACAGAACTATGAGGGTATGATAGACAAGTATCCAGGACCACGGATGTGTATGTGGGCAAACCCATCTTGATGTGGTTTTATACAATGTGTGTGCTTAGCTGCAGATCATCTGTATCATGTTCTCTGTTCACAAGCAATGTGTGGAGTCAGCCCAGATGTCCAACACAATCAGGGCAGCCAGAGATAACAGACAATGGGCCTATTTACAGGTTTGGTGAGGTAATTCTGTCAAAATCTGGCCTTATAATGGCAGATTTATCTGCAGCATGATCTGGAGGAAAATCCTCAATTTGAAGGTCAAACTTGTAGTTCTGTGGTGCAGTAAAAAGAGCGATGATTCCTATACCGCCCAAAGGAGTTTAGTATCAGAGTTACCACCGGCTTCTTCCTGCACTGCCAAACTTGTAATGATGCCCAATAGCCTCACTGTATCATTGCAGTATAACTGATCATGAAACCAACCCTTGAGAATGGCATCAGTTGTAGCTAGCCACACCATGACAATACACCCACGCGAAAGTATCATAACCGTCCCACAAATCCATTCACAGTTTCAGATTTGCAGGTACATAAGGCAAGCACACATAGCGACAGAAAAGATCACCTGAACACCAATGATAAGTGTCACTGCTGAGCAAACTTGGTTCAAGAGCCCCCTGACTAGTGGGAAGTCCAAGCCGGGTTGGAGTAAGGTGCAAGTTGCATGGATTCACATGCTCATGAATATTCCCCGTCGTCAGGCTGGGAATCCTTGGTAAAAAAAGAAAGCAGTTTAGCTTCAAACTAAAACTGCTTGTCTCCTCTATAGCCTATCAGTGTCCTTTGGGTCTTACTGTCCCCAGCCAATGGCACTCATCCTCCTAGGTTCCGGTTTAGGGTGGTTTGCTCGAATACATTTCCTCCAAAGAGAAGTCATTTTTTTTTCTCACATGTGATTTTGCCACATATATATGCAGGGGGAGATCCCCTGCAGCCCCCCTTAAACCTCCTACATTATTTCCCTAAACTCACCCCCCACATATATATTAGGCAAACTCTGTTGCAAAAAAACACATTGAATTCTCCTTCGCGGAAATGTATTGTGACAGAACCTCCCATTCCCCCAAGCTCCACCCCTGGTGGTCATCCTCAGATTTGGTAGCGCAAGTAAAGTGGCAGTATGAATCTAGAAGGGGAAGGAGGGAGGGTTTGGATGTGAATCCATGCAAGACCCATGCTGGAGTGCAGGTAAGTAACTTGTACCTTCTCCAGCATGGGGTCTTGCATGGATTCACATGCTCATGAATCTGATTAAAGAGAAGTAGAAACACAAGAACAGTAGAAACACTATTCAGTTGTATAAGCGCCTAACAAATGTTCAATAAAATAAATACATGTAGACAACCATGGGAGGTGGCAAGGCTCACAGAAGCAATACACTTACCACTGGAAAAGACTCACCTAAAACAAACAGGTTGCCTAGCACTGCTTGGCTGACCCGGGACTCCTGCCTGGAATCCCTGTTGACACAGTAGAATCCTGTGAAGGTGTTGGTAGACCTCCACGTAGCAGCCCAGCAGATGTCGAGCAGCGGAACACCACAGAGAAACGCAGTTGTCGCCACAATGGCTGTGGTGGAGTGGGCTCTTGGCCGGCCGGGAACCAATCTGCTGGCCAGAATATGGCAATGCATGATACAGCAGGCAGGCCACCTGGAGATGAAAGCCTTAGACAGGGATTTCCCATTTCCCACAGGTCCAAACTTGATGAAAAGCTGAGAAGTCTTTCGAAAGTCCTTCATTCGTGCCACGTAAAACCTGAGGGCATGAGCAACGTACAACAATCGAAACACCGTTTCAGCATTTGAAGAAGCATTCACGAAGAAAACTGGCAGAACCAAAGGCTTGTTCAGACGAAAGTCTGATGGAAACTTTCGGCATGAAGGAAGGAGGAGTTCACAGAACCAACTTAGTGGCGTGAAAGGACAAATACGGAGGCTTATAGGAGAGTGCCTGTATCTCCCCTACCCACCAGGCTGAGGTGATCACCACCAGGAAGGCAGTTTTCCATGACAGAAACTTCAATGGGGAACGATGCATTGGTTCAAACGGAGACCCCATCAGTTTATACAGGGCTATGTTCAGTTCCAACGCCGGTGCAGGAGCTTTTACCGGTGGGAAAGTTCTGAAGAGACCGTTGAGGAATTCTTTAACAAGCCTGTGCGACGACAGGGAGAACTTGTCTGGAGCACATGTGTACCGAGATATGGTGGGCCAGGTGGATCTTGATAGACACATGGGCAAGGCCAGACCTGGCAGAGAGAGCAGGTATGGGAGGAGTTGCAGGGCAATCATGTGCAGCTGCAAAATCTTCTGCGCCAAGCATCACATCGTAAAGCGCTTCCATTTGTGCCTGTAGCAAGTCAATGTAGAGGCAGCCATGGTCTTAGACAGGATCTTCTTGCATTCCAAAGGCAGCAAATAGTGTCCAAATCCTAAGGCTTGAGAGAGAGGTTGCGAAGTGTAGGCAGCTGGATGGCTGGTACCACTGACAGATGGAGAAGGTCCGAGTACCAGATATGCCTTGGCCATGCCATTGCAATGAGGATCATCCTGCAGTGGCAATATCTGAATGTATTGATCACATGTAGTAGCAGCGGAATTCAGTTTTTCAACACATTCATTCCAGAAAGTCATTCTATTAAAGACATGGAGGAGAAGGATTATGCTTTCTCTTTAACGTTATTTCTCAAGCAGCATTATCAAACCAATAATAAACAGTAACAAAAATAGGAAAAACTACAAGTCCCACTTTAGTTTGAGTCTTTGGTAGTCCAAGTATTATTGTTCCTTGAAACAACTAGTGAAAAACTGACCAATCCATAACCATATAACTCCATAAACACTGCACCTCCTCTGGAACCTCCTCTTTCTTTTGCTGAATCAAACTTGCGTCCCAAACGGTAAACGCAATCTCCAATGAAAAATCCTACGTCTCTCAGTTTCCAGCTGGCTTGTTATCCACAACTGTACATACCGTGAAAATAAACCCTCATTGAACTGAATCAAGAGGGTGGGAAATCGGTATCCAGTCAATTCATCTAAAACATTACAGAGTGGTACATTTCACTGTGGACAATAACACCGAAAAACACTGCAAACATTAAATAAATAATTAAAGGGTAGTGGATAAGGGGTTAAAATGGGTCTGGTTGGGGTGGCATTAGAAGGGTGGAAAATCAAGGAATTTGGGGTTTTTAAATCACATATAACCGGGAAACTATCATGACATTACATCAATATTAAGTATGATAATCTCATAATGCATCTTGATATCACTACATACAATGATTGACATGATTGCAAGGGTGGCATAATCCTTTCCTCATGATGCCTACCCCGGGGACCCTGAACACGTCCAGCAACCCCGGAAGCAGGCATCAAGTTATCCTAAGCAAGCCCAACAACCCCTGCTAGGGGCTATTTGGGTCCAGTCCTGGCGCCTATGGAGCCAGGCTCATATGGAGAGTCAGTAGATTAAAACTTACCTGATGCAGACCATGCTGCAAACTTACCTGATGCAGACCATGCTGCAAGAGCTCCAAGCCAAAAGAGGCTTGGAAGGGACTACTTTACTTAGGGACTATTTTTTACTCGGGGCTGGGGAGGAATACTTACCTAGGACTACTTTGGAGGCTATTTAAACCACGCCCGGAAAACAGCACACGCTTCGCGTTATTCTGCATCCAGCAGCGTAACGCTCACCGTGCCTGCAAGTCTGCATCCAGCCTTCTGCCACGCCCACCTCGAGTTTGGAGCTCCTAGAAAAAGGGAGAAAGAAGGAGAAAAGGTTAGAACCAGAGCAATACCTTTAATCCTTACCTGAATTCCCGATCCATCGCGCCTTTGAGCTGGAAGAAGTTATTTTATGCGCGTCGCCTTCGCAGCATCTTCACATTCCACTGCATCCTCCTGTATGTTCCTGCCGCACTCCGGCACCTAAGGAGAAGACAAGAACAGCAAGGTGAGCCAAGGGAATACACAGAGGAATATTAGTTACCCTCCCATAGACTTACCTGATTTTACCACCGGGGGTACTATTCCTCTTCACGGGTCGGCACAGCTTCCACTGCATCTTCGCCGAACCCTAAGGGGAAACAAAAGGACAGCAAGGTGAAACAAAGGAACTAACAAGGGGAACCCTCCTCACCACAATAGACTTACCTGATTTTACTGATTTTACTGCCAGAGGTATTATTCCCCAAGACTTCATACTTTCTCTCAGCGCTTGAATAAGGGAGAAAGCAACAGGTTACATATTGACATTATTTTATCGAACTGTGTTGGAAAATACAAATCCTTACCAGAATACTACCGGTTGCCACGAGGAACTCTTCATTAGGGTCAAGCTGCAACCTGCAAGGAATCGGACAAGAGTGAAAGTCAGGCATTTGAACTCTTACAAACTTTATACTTACAGCGTCTTGCCGGGAATCTCGGAGTCAATATTGTTCTGTAACTCACCAATTCCTTCGAGCCAGTGAAGCAACAGGTTATCAACACGCCCCTGCGCTCAATGCAGGATCGAGAGCTCATCTTTTCAAACCATCAGGTGAGACTATAAGAGGGGACATCAAAGGTGATCTGTGGGGAGAACAGCGGGGGTGGGGGATTTACGCCCAACTCCACGGGTGGTTAATTCCCTTTCTCCATTTGCACAAGAATATTCCTACGGGCCAAGCAAACAAAGCTAGGTGGGCCAGTGCAGTCCGTCATCTCGGCCCTACGCGTCACATTGATGGAGACCGCAGCTGTCCAGTTCCGATCGACGCCTCTGTGGGAGACAGGTGAGCTTAACAGAACACAAAGCCTACCCACAAATTCCCACCCGGGCTTTATGGATACCTCAGAGACTGACCAATTGGCCCAATTACTAGGGGAACTGAGGGCTGAAGTGCATTCCGCCGTCAAGAAACCAATGCTCTTAGGAGAGAACTGATTTTGTCAAAGGAGCGAACTGATGACATTGCTAGGCAACTATTGCAAAGCCAGGCTGGACAAGCACCCCTACCTGTTTCGGGGGAAATCCAGCTCCTGTGTTATCGAGTAACCCTGTGCAAATAAACCTACCAGGAAATATTCCATTAGCTCCACCCGAACGCTTTTCCGGAGATCCCAAAAGGTTTGCCGTGTTTATGAACCAATGCCGCTTGCACTTTTTATGCAGACCTGGAGCCTTCCCAAACTTTCAAGCCAAGGTAGCCTTTGTATTGTCATATCTCAGCGGCAGCGCAGCTGATTGGTCAATTCCACTAGTTACTCAGGATGACCCAATTCTTCGGGATTTTCAGGGCTTTCAAACGAGCATGGAAAGACTATTTGCCCGGCACTCCCAAGGACAGGCCCTGGATAACAAACTTTTGTCACTACGACAGGGTAACAAGGACCTTCTATCCTACATCGCAACCTTTAATAGGTTGATAGTGGAAACTGGATGGCCTGAGGTAAAACGAATCATGTTATTTCATCGAGGGCTTCGAGGAGAACTCAAGGATGTCTTGGCTCAAGTCGTGAACCCACCTCAAGACTGCGCTGAATATATAGACTTGGTGGTCTAGTTAGATCACAGACTTCAAAACAGAAAGGCTGATCGAGCCAAGTTTGAGAATCGGGTGTTGGTCAAAACCCACGCTAACCCCAAAGGAGCAGATGGTTCAGAACCCATGCAAATCGGAGGGGTTAAAGGATCCTTAACCCAGAAGGAAAGAGAAAGGAGACAGCAAATGCAATTGTGTCTATATTGTGGAACTTCTGGGCATTTTCTATGGGATTGCCCTGTAAAACCACCCAAGAAGGTGGTAGGAGCTGCTGATAAAAGCCATATGGAGTCAGACTCTAGAAACGACCACACCCGACAAGCGTAGAGGTCCGCTTGCCAGGCTTGAAGAAGGATACTCAGACCTCGCATTTCATCATACCAATGGTCCTCATAGATCCAGGGCAGCCATCGCGTATGCACGCAGTAAGGGCATACATTGATAGCGGGGCCATAGGAAACTATGTGGACTATGAATTGGCTTCCAGGATGAATCTACCTCTCTGCCGAAAAACCACCTCAGATGTCATCACCACAGTCGATGGAACTGAAATTGCCTCTGGGCCTGTAACTCATTCCGCCGCAGAGATGACACTATTGGGTCAGGATGGGCATCGAGAGACTAGTGTGTTTGATCTAATCAAAGCCCCACAGTTCCAAATAATACTGGGGATACCTTGGTTGGAAACACATAATCCTTGTATTGATTGGCGAGAGAAGAGAATAACCTTCCCGGATTGTGCACAAACCTGTTACCCAAAGAAAAGTCAGAACGCAGGCCTGGCCACAGTAACCACAGCAGTCATGCAACTACCTCCAGAATACCAAGAATTCCAGGATGTCTTCCAAAAAGAACAGGCAAACACCTTACCTCCTCACAGATGGTACGAGTGTTAAATCGATCTCATACCCGGTGCACAACCCCCTTGTAGCAGGATCTATGCCCTTACGGAACCTGAGAACCTTCACCTATGACAATACTTAGACCAGTATCTTGCCAATGACTTTATTCGGCCATCCAAGTCCCCTGCATCTTCAGCTTTGTTCTTCGTGCCCAAAAAGGAAGGTGACCTCAGAACGTGCATAGACTACCGCGCATTGAACCAGATAACTGTTAAGAACCGATACCCATTGCCTCTGATCCCTGAACTACTAGACCAAGTGAAGGACGCTTGTATATACACTAAATTAGATCTCCGGGGGGGGCATACCATCTGGTACGTGTAAAAGAAGGCCACGAATGGAAGACTGCTTTCCGCACTAAGTATGGGTTATTCGAATACCAGGTGATGACTTTCGGGTTGTGCAATGCACCAGCAGCCTTCCAATACTTCATGAACGATGTCCTTCGTGAACTCATTGACGTTTGTGTTGTCGTATATATTGATGATATTCTAGTATACTCCTCTTCAGAATCTGACCATGTGAAGCACGTCCGAGCAGTCCTTGAAAAATTGCGCCAGCACAAACTATATGCAAAACTGGAAAAAAGCGTTTTTCATGCCACAGAAGTTGAATTCCTTGGGTTTATCCTGACCCCAAAGGGAGTCCGAATGGACTCACGAAAGGTGGACGCAATTCTTAAGTGGCCATCACCAAGTTCAGTTAAAGGAGTACAAAGCATGCTTGGCTTTGCCAATTTCTACCACAGATTCATCCCGGATTTTTCACATGTTGTACATCCCTTCACAGCACTCTTGCGAAAAAATAAACGCTTTATGTGGACTGAAGAAGCTGAAAATGCCTTCCAAGAGCTGAAAGCGAAATTCACGTCTGCACCTGTATTAAAGCACCCGCGCCCTGAACTTCCATACATAGTGGAAACTGATGCATCCACTCTAGCCATGCGAGCTGTCCTGTCTCAAAAGGACCCTGAAACTGGCCAGCTTCATCCAGTAGCATTTTGGTCCAGAAAGTTCTCGGCACCCGAGTTAAACTATGCGGTCACCGACAATTCGTTATTAGCCATTAAATCCATCTTCAAGGCTTGGTGGCACTATCTTCTCGGTGCCAGGCACACCATTACTGTGATCACCGATCACCGGAACTTACAGTATTTAAAGACAGCCAAGGCCCAATCGTCACGTCAACTCCGATGGGCATTGTTCTTTGCCGAGTTTGATTTCGTAATAACCTATCGACCAGGATGTGAGAATGGTAAAGCAGACGCCTTATCCCGAATAGGGATAGAAGAGGCAGAAGTGAACCCAGAACCAGTACCTATAATTTCCGAACAAAGAATTCTTGGCATGACTACTCTACAGACACTAGAGGACATTCAGGTAAAGATCCAGCAACTCTTTGATCTTACAGCCCTGCAGGGCTGGGTAAAAAAAGGCCCGGATTACTCTGTCACCAATGATCTGCATTATTACCAAGGGCAGCTATTTCTGCCACACAAGGAACTACAAGAGCTAGTCATTTCCCGTTATCATGATACCCTAATGGAGGGGCACCCAGGTATTGCAAAAACTGAAGCTAAAATTAAAAGACAATTCTGGTGGCCCACCTGGCGAAAGGATATTAAATCATGTGTGATGTCTTGTGGCATTTGCGCCCAAAACAAAAGTCAAAAGAAAAAACCAGCTGGACTCTTATAACCTTTAGACATTCCGCCTACACCATGGCACACCTTATCGTTAGACTTTATTACTGATCTACCCCCATGCAATGGATTTAACACCATTCTAGTTATTGTGGATCTTTTTTCCAAGATGGCCCACTTCATTCCTTTAAAGGGATTACCTTCAGCTTCAATCCTGGCCAAGGAGTTCCTCAAAAACATTGTTTGCATACACGGATTTCCGTCCATATTGGTCTCTGACCGGGGCAGTCAATTCATTTCACATATTTGGGACTTTACTCTATTAAGGCCATTATCAACCCGGTAGATGTCAAGTTGGACTTACCTGCTAATATGCAAATTCACCCCGTCTTTCATGTGTCACTTTCGAAGCCAGTGCAACCAGGGACAAGACTAACCAAGCCACCAGACCCTATCCTTGTAGACGGAGAACCCGAATTTGAAGTTAAGAACATCCTGGACTCCAAGCTGATAAAATCTAAACTCTTTTATTTAATTGACTGGAAAGGTTACGGACCACAGGAAAGGTCATGGGAACCTAGTGACCATGTTCATGCACCCCGATTGGTGAAAAAATTCCACCGAAATTTCCCAGACAAACCAAAACCACAGGGAAGAACGACTTTAGGAGGGGCCTTGGGGGGGAGTGCTGTCATGATGCCTACACCCGGGGACCCAGACCACATCCAGCAACCCCGGAAGCAGGCATCAAGTTATCCTAAGCAAGCCCAACAACCCCTGCTAGGGATTATTTGGGTCCAGTCCTGGCGCCTATGGCGCCAGGCTCATATGGAGAGTCAGTCCTGGTGCCATAGGCGCCAGGCTCATAGATTAAAACTTACCTGATGCAGACCATGCTGCAAACGTACCTGATGCAGACCATGCTGCAAGAGCTCCAAGCCAAAAGAGGCTTGGAAGGGACTACTTTACTTAGGGACTATTTTTTACTCGGGCGGTGATGGGGAGGAATACTTACCTGGGACTACTTTGGAGGCTATTTAAACCACGCCCGAAGAGCAGCACACGCTTCGCGTTATTCTGCATCCAGAAGCGTAACGCTCACCGTGCCTGCAAGTCTGCATCCAGCCTTCTGCCACACCCGCCTCAAGTTTGGAGCTCCTAGAAAAAGGGAGAAAAAAGGAGAAAAGGTTAGAACCAGAGCAATACCTTTAATCCTTACCTGAATTCCCGATCCATCGTGCCTTCGAGCTGGAAGAAAGAAGTTATTTTATGTGCGTCGCCTCGCCTGCTGCAGCGCCGCGCTGAACTCACCGGCCTTCGCAGCATCTTCACATTCCACTGCATCCTCCTGTATGTTCCCACCGCACTCCGGCACCTAAGGAGAAGACAAGAACAGCAAGGTGAGCCAAGGGAATACACAGAGGAATATTAGTTACCATCCCATAGACTTACCTGATTTTACCACCAGGGGT
The DNA here is from genome assembly GCF_040938575.1 of Ambystoma mexicanum. NCBI lineage: Eukaryota > Metazoa > Chordata > Amphibia > Caudata > Ambystomatidae > Ambystoma > Ambystoma mexicanum. Next base: position 1,030,694,793 of record NC_090924.1, read on the forward strand.
ACTATTCCTCTTCACAGGTCGGCGCAGCTTCCACTGCATCTTCGCCAAACCCCGGCCCCTAAGGGGAAACAAAAGGACAGCAAGGTGAAACAAAGGAACTAACAAGGGGAACCCTCCTCACCACAATAGACTTACCTGATTTTACCGCCTGAGGTATTATTCCCCAAGATTTCATACTTTCTCTCAGCGCCTGAATAAGGGAGAAAGCAACAGGTTACATATTGATATTATTTTATCGAATTGTGTTGGAAAATACAAATCCTTACCAGAATACTACCGGTTGCCACGAGGAACTCTTCATTAGGGTCAAGCTGCAACCTGCAAGGAATCGGACAAGAGTGAAAGTCAGGCATTTGAACTCCTACAAACTTTATACTTACGGCGTCTTGCCGGGAATCTCACAGTCAATATTGTTCTGGAACTCACCAATTCCTTCGAGCCAGTGAAGCAACAGGTTATCAACGTGCCCCTGCTCTCAATGCAGGATGGAGAGCTCATCTTTTCAAACCATCAGGTGAGACTATAAGAGGGGACATTAAAGGTGATCTGTGGGGAGAACAGCGGGGGTGGGAGGATTTACGCCCAACTCCACGGGTGGTTCATTCCCTTTCTCCATTTGCAGAAGAATATTCCTACGGGCCAAGCAAACGAAGCTAGGTGGGCCAGTCCAGTCCGTCATCTCGGCCATACGCGTCACATTGGTGGAGACCGCAGCTGTCCAGTTCCAATCGACGCCTTTGTGGGAGCCAGGTGAGCATAACACCTTTGCCTCTGTGTCTTTAAGAGAATTATGGCTTTATGGAATGAATGCGTTGAAAATCTGAATTCTATGTCAAGACTGGAGGCTCGGATTATGCTTGTTCAAAGCTCACTTACCATCAATGTTGGCATTTTGTCAATTGGTTTGAAATAGAAGGTCTTAAATGTTGAACCAGTCGACCAATCTGCTGATCTCATGATGTCCTCCAATCTGGCTCCTATATTTCAAGCCTTAGAGGCTATTGCTCCCCTCACTCAGTGTGCCCCATAGTAGCGTACATCGATGCTGGCCTCTACCATCACCCATCTTAACCATCTGGCTAGAGTCGCTGGTGATACTGGTCCGTACGACCTACATAAGGCTATGAGTAATTGTGATACCTCTACCGGTCTCACAATCCTCATAATGTCTTCATATTCTGCTAAGCATCTAATTGGACATAGTTTGGGCAGAGCCTGATATGCATCGTAAATTACTGAGCTTAAACCTGTTTTAGTACTCTTCGAGATGGAGAAGGTCACTCCATTTGGCGATAGGGACCTCTTTACACGAAAGAAGGCACAACAGCATAGTAAGTTTAGTCAATAAAGCTTTCCTAGATAATTACAAATTATCTGGCCATGCTACAAATAGCTTTAATACTGTATCTACGTCCCACAACTGTGAGTATTTTTCTTTGGGAGGTCTAGTCATTCTTACACTTTTCAAAAGTCTGCATATTAGAGGGTGTTCTCCTACCTGTCCCCCTTCAATCTTAGGGCGGCCCGCCGAGATCACTTAGCAAGCTGTATTAACGGTCCTTTACACTTATCCATGCAGTGCCATCTGATCTAGAAAATTGGCTATGTGAACCACATCTGTTCCATCGGGATGTACGTGCCTTTACATACACTAACTATGCCAGTTCACCCATGGAGATTTATATGCTCTATGGGTCCCTGGAGCTCAAGCCTCCTTGATGACGAGTTCAGCTTTGCTCGATAGGCCATGCCTAACCCAAGATGCCCTGAAATTACCCAGGCGATCAGGTTGAGTTTGCCTGTCTGCACCAGCAGATGGCTTCCCCCTTTGAAGTCCTGCACAATGAATTAATGCCATCCAGGCCTTTCCTCACATCTTTCACATACTTCCTCATGAAAGCGACAATTTTCTCATCGAACTCTGGCATGTCAGCGATCCCTTGGGGAGATATGGTCTTGGGCATTCAGCCCTTAACTTGTTCCTGACCTCCTTCGCCATTGGTACCTTAAGGCGCTTAAGATGATCCGCTATTTTCTTAGGCGGCTCTCATTCCGTAGACCACGGGTGGATTAATGCCTCTGGGTCAAAATCATCAGCCCCTTCTGCATCTTCCTCATGAACCTTTCTTTTCTTTGGAGCTTTCTTAAGCACCTCGTCAGATGATATTGAAACCACCACCTCCTCAGAGGACTTGTCTTGCCGGTCATCATCGCCTTCGCCTGAACTACTGGATGACCTGTCTTGCCACCTTCTAGTACTTACTAGTTTTTCCTTTGCCACTCTTCTTCTTCTGTGGTATGCCCGGGCGGGAGGGGTCTGGGCCCCCGTGCCCTGCAGGCTGCTTTTCTTCCCCCTTTACCTCTCCCGTGCTCCCTTATGCCCTTGATTTCCTCCATTCCTTGGGAGAACTTTAGCCAGTCCTCCATCAGAGTCATCTGTTGTGATCCATGCCCCATTGCTCTTATAGCCTTCTGTACTACTTGCCCCATGCTGAGGTTACTTCTCCTCTGGCTAACCTGAGTCTTTCCATCACCACTGCTGCTATTCATCGTTAGAGATTTGTGCGAGGGTTTATAACAATATGTATATAATTTCAGGAGTCTTGGGCCTATTTCTGTTAGAAGATATGCACAATTAGAATAAGTGGTGAGTCCAGCTGTCTCAGTCACCAGGTTTTGCAGGGGACTGTGCCCGTCACTCGTTAGGCGTCGATACACTCTTTTGGCCAGCAGGGGCGCTGTTTGCAGCGTTCGCACTACTCTCTGCTGGACAAGCTGTGATATAACTCCGTCCACTTTCTGTGAGGGAAGAAAACACCTTGAACGGCAGGAAGAGCCACCGGGTTGCCCGTTCCTATTGTCGGTTGACTTGTGTGCCACAATGGTCATGGAAGTGTGATGTGGAGTGTCGGAACAAATTGAGTCTGTCGCGCTTCGATTTCTCTTCGTGACCATTCTGCCCCCTGTCAACCGGCCTCTGATATTGCAGTCGCCGGAGGATCTGGACGACCGAAATCCACCAACTTTCCTACGTGGATATGCTCCACCACACTATTGTCAACACTGTACTGCGCTAACCTTGTCAACGCGCGTGCGTTATACACACATTACTCAATGCTCGCACATAGGTATGAAAGAAATGATGATATAACTGTCTGCTGGAGCTGCAAAGAAAGAGGAGGTTCCAGAGGAGTTGCAGTATCTATGGAGTTATATGGTTATGGATTGGTCCGTTTTTTCACATGTTTTTGGGAGCACCAATAAAATTTGGACTACCAAAGACCCGAACTAAAGTGGGACTTGTAGTTTTTCTTATCTTTGTTACTGTTTATCATTGTTTTGGTAATGCTGCTCGAGAAGTAAAGTTAAAGAGAAAGCATAATCTGAGCCTTTCGGTCTTGACATAGAATTGGAGGGAAAACCTACAGGAAGAAACCCTTGCATGGGACAAGAAGGCATCCCCAAGGCTCCTTGGCCGAGGACTTCTGCTGGCAAACCTCTGCCATTTAGAGTTGGCAGCTGTCGCAAAGAAGTTGATCTGAGTAAAATCCCATTAGCTGAAGAGGCGCAACACTTGCGCTTGCTGAAACTCCCATTCATGGCAGGAGTGTAGCTCCCTGCTAAGAGAGACCAAGATAGTGTTCCAGGTGAAAAGTGATGAGAAATATGTGCTGAAAAATGGCCCAGTGCCTGGCCTTACAGGGACAGGGCACATAGCGCATCCAACCCTGTTCCCCGATTTAAAACGTGGTGGTGGTGGTGGTGTTGGTATCCGTGAAGACCCTCCACACCTCTCCCTGGAGCTGAGGCTGGAAAGACTTGAGCGTCCAGAAGACTGCCTGCGGTTTCGGGACGTTTATGTGCAACTCCTTTTCTTCTGGGAGCCAGCGGTCTCCCGTGTGAGAATGTACTGTGTGGGCTCCCCAATCTTCCAGAGAGGCATCGTCAGTCGTGACTGTAGCCTGGTACGGAGGGATCTGAAAGGGAGCTCCCTGAGTGAGTTGTGGATGAACTGACCACCGTTGCAGGGTTTGACGGAATGCCCGATTGAGGGCAAACTTTTCTGTGACCTGCTGCCACCTGCCATCCAGAAATTCTTGAAGGGTCTCATCCGAAGCCTACAAATGGGACCAAATGGATGCAGGAAGACATCATACCCAGCAGGGACTTGATTGACTGGACTGTTGCAACGGCTGCTGCCGACAGCCATTGGACCCCACCCAGGATGGCCTTCACCCTCTCTTCTGAGGGAGTCGCTAGACACGAGACTGTGTTGAACAGAGCGTTCTGAGATGGCACTACGCAGGAGTTCGGATAGTAGATCAAGAAGCCTAGCGAGGTCAGAAGTCGGATGGTCTCCGCTGTGTGCTGAGGTGCGAGAGCATGGGAGCGAGACGGAATCAGCCAATCATCCAGCCAGATAAGGGTAGACATGGATTGCCTTGCGGAATAGATGAGCTGCAACGGGGGCCAAGCATTTGGTGAACACCCGCTGAGCCGATTTCAGGCCGAAGGGAAGGGCCTTGTACTGGTAATGCTGTCCTTTGATGACAAAATGCAGGAACTCCCATTGCTTGCGATGAATGGGGATGTGGAAGTACGCATCCTCAAAGTCGAGAGTTACCAGAAAATCCCCTTCCTCCATCTGGTTGAGCACGTGCTGCAACGTGACCATCCTTAACTTTTGGGATTTGAGGAACTTGTTGAGGCACTGCAAGTCTAGAATTGGTAGCCACCCTCCTGACTTCTTTAGCAGAAAGCATCTGGAGTACACTCCGGAGCCTCTGAGGTGCTGATGCACTGGTTCTATTGCCCCTTTGCAAAGCATGGCTTGGACCTCCGTGCGCAAGCTGCACCATGTGTAGCTTTTGACGCGGGATGGGAGGAATGCAGGGGCACCCGTCTTTAAATTCCAAAGTGTGCAACTGCTGCAGAACGTCCATCAACCATTTTTCTGTGGAGATCTTTTGCTACAGATTGACCAAGTTTGAGAGTCGACCCGCCACTTGGGTGCCGAAGTGGGGGCATACGTCCTGGGACCGGTTCACGCCTGCTTCGGCATCTGTATCCAGGATGGGTACGACAATGCTGGGTGCCACTGCCGTAGGCCTGGGAGCAACCCCTATAAGCCTACTTGGTGGTGGAGCAGAAGAGCTGGCGGTAGGGGTTGGTGTAACCCGCGGAAGATCTGGAGACTCTCCCCTCTGGGGAACAAAAGGACAGCCTCCCTCCTCTGCTGCAGGGTTCCCAGAGAGTACGCTGTCTCTGTGTTGATCTTGATGGCTTGGAGAGTATCATCAACTGCTTTTCCAAATAGACTGTCCACATTGAACGGAATTTTGAGGACTTTGGTCTGCACATCTGTGTGGAAATGTGTAGCTTTTAGCCGACCTTGGCGTCAGAGAGCCACACCATTCCCCATCTGAGCCAGAGTCTGCATTGTGGAAAATGACAGTGATGTCGTGGTCAGAAGCCACTTCCCGTTCCTGGAACAGGCCTAAGGCTTTGGCCTTTTTATTGTTGGGAAGTAAGTCAAGGATGGGCCCCAGCTTGTACCACAGCTCCCTATCGTACCTTGAAAGGATGGCGAGGGTGTTAGAGGCCTTGATGTTTGAAGCTGCCATGGTGATGATGCGCTTCCCTGTAGCATCAAGCTTCTTGTCCTCCTGGCCTGGAGGCCCCATGGACAACAAAGAGGGCTTGGAGGACTTTTTTCTGGTGCCAACTGATACCACAGAATCTAGAGAAGGCCGAGACCTGAAGCACCTAGGGGCCAAGTCTGGAATCTGGTATTTCTTCTCCAACCAGTCACGCTTAGCAGGCGTTGTATTAGGACCCTGCATGACCACTAAGCCACCCTCCCATGTGTCATCCAACAAAGGGATTGATACAATGGTCTTCTTGGAGGACTACCGCCGCTCAAAGATGGAGTGGAAAGAGCCAATTTTGACCGGGGAGAGGCCCTGGCGGACTCATCAGTACGAGTACCAGTGGTGTCGCTGTCCGTGCCAGTTTGAACTGGCTCCTCCACCATGGTAGGCAGAGCCACTGGTGCAGGCTGAGGGGTAACAGGGGCCTTGTGAGGCGGTGTCGGCTGAGGACTAGGGGGCCTTGGAGGACTCATGGCCGGAGCAGGGACAGGAGCAGTGGGACGTCTCTTTTGAATTCCTGCCACCAGAGTGTGCGGGGTGGTTAGGATGTCCAAGGACATGTATCTTGGTGCAGGTGCAGCTGGTGCTGGAACTGGGCCCGATCCCCTTGGAGGGCTAAACGGCTGGGAAGACTCACAGGTTGGCGACCCCTGATGAGGTATGGGTAGAATGGGGTCGGGTTCCCCATGGCCCCCTTGATGATCCAAATAAAAATCTTCTGGCAGGTCCTCTTCAGGACTGGTGTAGATTGCTGGGGACACTCTGGGGGATCCCATAGGAGCCAGAGTAAAGAGTGGGACAGCCTTGGTGGGCCTGGGCAGGAAGGCCAGAGCTGGAGGCATGTGTCTCACTGTCACGACCCTCGCCCAAAACCCCCTCTGGCAAACCCATTGGCCAGGTGGAGTCAGGACTCGGGCCTCTAGAGCCTGGCATCCTCTTCAAAAGCCCTCCTGGGGCCTATGGCGTCAGGCTCATACACCATGAAAAACAATGTGCTTGGGTGGGAACTACTTTATTGTATTGTCAGCCAACATGGAGGCATCCACATAGCTTGGTTCGTAAGAACCAAGCCATGTGGTCTAGTGTTTTGGGTGTGGCAGCCTAGGGACTACTTTACCTGGACTATTTTGTTGGGCTATTTAAACCACACCCGAGCAAGACAACACGCTTCACGTTACTTTGCAGCTTGCAACGTGACGCTCACCGCGTCCAGATATTCCCTCGAACCTCGGAGAAGCAGAACCTGCAAGGAGACAAAAGGAACAGCATTAGCAGCAGCATCTTACCTGCAGTCTTCATCTTTAAACACTCAGAGCTACTGAGAACAGCTTCCTCGAATCTGCACGCCTCCCGGACAGACCGACCTGAAAGAGGAAGATAGAGGCAACATTAAAGAAAGCAGTAGAGACATTTACAAATTACAAACTGCTCGATAGGCTTACCTGGCTGGTCGCCTCTCGGCTGGCACCACTCTGGACATTCCACCCATGCTGAAGAACACCACGACCTACAAGGAAGGAAAACACAGGTTAGCAAAGGCAAGACTTTACAGCGCTGCGCATAGCGCTTACTTACCGCATCATAGCGCTCCTAATGCGCCATCATTTACCAGCGGGGCTCAACCAAGCCAGTTCGCCGCACTGAAGCTCTGCATACCTAAGGGAGAAAAAGAGACATTTTAACAAAGAAAGGCATGCAGGATAGCAACAAAACTAAAGAACAGCAATAAGACCTACCTGAACAATATCAACGGGCCGGCGTCAGTGAAGTAACTGGACCACACTCGCCAATGAAAGACAACTCACCCCTGCAAAGAAGGCAGGATGGAGAGCACGCCTAATTCTACCACAAGGTGAGGAGAGAGCGCCCGAGGGACTGAAATCATACGGGGGTGGAGGGAGGATACTTACCCCAGTCAGTCAGTCTTGAACACAGTCCTCCTGTATTTTCAGGCAGAACCTTCCCTGCAGACCACATCAGGGCAAAGCTGAGAAGCATACCAGCCAGTAACCCGGCTGGGTGGCGTCCCTGTGGATACCAGGTGAGCGTAACACTCACCAGATCAGAGCCCTTTGGAAATGAGGCAACAACTGAAGCCTGTGCAGCAGGAATAGGTGCCGTTGTCGACAGGATTGTCATTGGGACCACTGACAGAGTTCTAGGAGGCAGAGATAGCCTGGGCATGGTGACCGTCAAAGAAGTAATGGTGACTGTGATTGACGAGACCTTCGGGGTAGCAGCCGGAGGAAGACTTGACCCTGCAGACTTCGCAGACGGAGTCGACGACGAGCCCATCGATGGATGGTCTTGATGAATGAAGTTGTCATCGACGAGGCTCATGTCAACGACAGTGGGACCGGAGATGGGTCTAAAGATGTCTTGCTCGTCTTCATCGACAACCTGTGCTGGGATGACGAGGCCAGCGATTTCCTCACAGACTGAGGTAACCCACCAGCTGGTATGCTAATAGCCGACAAAGTCAGCGACAGTAATTTACCCTTCTCAGAACTGGGTGCCGCAGCCACGGAGTCCATTGACAGGAAGTTGATGGAGCGTGGGATTTCACCTTCTTTTGGATCTTTGCATGGGAAGCATCCTCAAAGGACTTTGACCTCTTCTTACCAGAGGGAGTATGCTCAGTGGACCTGCCGGCCATGGAAGAGGCATGACTAAGCCCGGAAGCCATGTCAGAGGCCTTATCCTTCCTCGATCCATGCCACCAACCACCGCTGGCGTTTCTTCCAGGTCTTGGACAAAAAGTATTGACAGATTGAGCATCCGTCGTTGTCGGGATGAATACAGTAAATGCACTTGAGGTGCCAATCCTCAAAGATATTCTTCAGGCCGCAGCTTTCACAGGACTTGAAGAGGCTTTCTTTGTGGCATCCTCCATGGTCGCGGTGTCAAGGTTAGGCCATCTTTTCTTGAAGAGCCACCAGTTGCATTAAGGATTAAAATGGTGTGAAGTAAATACAAAAAAAGCCATCAACACCCCACATTAAGTTGCATTAAGGATTGTAATGGTGTGAGTAAACGCAAAATTGGAACTATTTTTGTTTGAATCTTCTTTAACGTATTGTGCAAAATAAAAAGACAAAACTGAATTAACTCACCTTTGAACAAAACATTTTTTTGAGTAAGGTTGGCGCATTTGAGTAATATTTTACAAACCTTTTTCTTTTTCACTAAAATTGCATCTGTGTAACAGCCACAGAGTTTTGGGAAAAACTCATGCTGACAACCCACCTCAATCAATTCAAAATGTGCATTTAGTCTACTTTGTTTTACACCAAAAATTAGCGGTCGCCAAGGGAATACTTCTTCACTCAAGGCTGGAAAGGTTTTTCTTAGTTTAAAGCTACACAGCTTTCTTTTTTACCGAGGATTCCCAGCCTGACGGGAAATATTCATAAGCATGTGAATCCATGCAAGACCCCATGCTGGAGAGCATATGATCTAGTAACACACCTATATTGAGTTAGGCCTAAACAAAGATATAGAAACCTCACTCATCATGGAGCAGAACTTTTTCCAGTCATCATCAGAAGTGAATCAGCATTTGCCATTCAACCAGTCTTCACTAAACTTTATAAGATCCTGGGCTTAAGACAGATCAGTTTGTTTTAGAAAAGCATGATTAAGGTCCTGCACAGTGTAATGGAAATGATAAACAGTGCCAATGGTGACTCATTCTGGACATTGGGATTTGTGGGCAAGCATTTAGCACAGACCAGCCTTATACACACACAACGTAACCTCAAACTTGCAATGTTCTTTGATAGCCTCCACTGTCTCACGTCATATCATCTTGCCAACAAGATACAGAGCACGATAAGCCCTCTGTCTCTGCTCCTAAATTTCATGAAAACCAGCTCATTCTCACTAAAGCTCAGTATATGGTTATACCAAGGTCTTCAAGTCCAGAGCGAACAAGTCGATTTCACCGCAAATGTGCAGCACCATGGGCCAATTAATCAGAGGTTATGGCTCAATTAGATTTATCATAATGTACACTGGAAGGGCCAAGCATGAGGGAACATATGCCATAGGATGCAGATGCCGATCATTTTCAGGCAAAGGTACATCCCATGCCAGGCCGTGCCGAGTGTAAGTATTAAGTGTTGCACCGCAGAGAAATACATTTCCAGGTCTGAGGCCTCAAGTCCCATTTCAGAATATGAACTGTTAGGGCGATTGCACCTGACCAAAGCACCCCCTGCAGGACCACAAAAGGTTGAAAACAGCCGTAGAACCAAGTGTGGTTCGATCTTGTCAACACAAATGGCATCTTTTGGAAGACATGCATGGATTAAAAGGATTTTCATTTTTAGCAATCGTACTTGACCCCTTATCCATTTGTGAAAGCTGGACCATCTTTTCAGAGTTTCCTCTTCCATTCCGCTCATGTCAGACAGATTCAAGGAAAATACATTGGAATTGTGCCCATTTCATCCCAGTGTAGGCGATAAGGGATATCTGTTTCATATATGTAAGCCCTAATAGGGGGTTGATGTCAGACTTAGTATGAAAGGGGCCCCTAGGGGTCCCTTACGTCTATGGAAGCAAGGCAAGTCACCACACATGATAGATACGCCAGACACAAGGTTGTATTCCCAAAGCTAGGGTTTATTGCAAAGCAAATAGTCTCAGTTGGCCAACTCAGTCTCACGCCCCGCGACGTATATCTCTAGACCTCGAGGGACGCAAGAGAGCAAATTACATACATCAGTTACATATATACAAAATGCATATCATACAATCAGCTATGACATGTTCAACACCCCCCTTTATTGGGTTTCTTTGAACTCTGTGTGATGATGGACACTTTCGACAATTATGACACCTTCAAATATCTATTCTAGTAACAATATGCAATTTGCAAGTGCGGAGGCATCTTTTAGTTGTTGAACAGAACACAGTGCTTCTGTTCTTAGAAGCGAGCTACATACGGGGTAAGAGTCACATTCCAGACCTTGCTATCTATGAGGTGCTATTCGTGTCCTGGGAGCCGACACGCCCTACAGGGCTCAGTAAAAAGGGGGCTGTAAGAAGAGCATAATTCAAGCTTTTAGCTGCTTTATTCTAGCATATTCTACCATATAACGAGACTGGCTGGCAGCTGTGAAATGATTAAATGCCCTGCAGCTCTGCTTCAAGGATACATTCAGGAGGGAGCCGGGCAATCCTTCCTGGCGCTGCCTGCGTTGTGTTTCAACGAACACTTGTTAGCCTCGCTGCCCTGCGGCCTTGTCCTTTCACGTTCAGACAACAATGTTTAACAGTCGAGCAGTGTAAGCAGAAAATGTGCTGCGAAGCAATAAGAACAGAAAGCAATGAGCAATTGTTAGAAAACAAAATGGCGGGCCTTGTTACATCAAAATGGTCGTTCATTGGTAAACTCGGAAACCTATATGTCTATCATATCGTGCATGAAAAGGTTGGCCCACGGCCACCAAAATACGTTTGCCGTCCATCATGAGAGGTATCCATTTTTCTAGACTGACAAACCCTCCTTTGGCCGTATGCCAAACGTCTCATTCATTCATGGTATCCTCCTCTGATGATGATAAGTCTGAGGTATTTATGTCTGAATTTTGCATGCTATTGTAAGAATCATCATCTTCATTAATATCTATAGCCATTAATTCTTTCACTGTTTTCATCTCATGTGTGTCTCGGTCAGCCCGACCATAAGTTTGTTTTCTTCTTGTCATCATATGCATACATCCCTTCGTACATCCCTCAGTCACCTCTAAACTAACGGTAGGCAGTGTATGCAACAACAGCACATTATGAATATTCCAAACACCACTACTAATATCGAGATCAACTTCCATCCCCAAGAACGCAATATTCCCCAAAACAAGGACTCTATTCCCCAGCCTCCTTCTCCAGTATGTAGTTCAGAGTTTAGGACATGCATTTTCTTTATCGCTTCAAAAATCGTAGGGGAATAGTCATCTACAAATACACAACACGCTGATCCCACTATCTTGCAAATTCCCCCACGATCAACCAGGATCACATTGAGAGCCATTCTATTTTGCAGCGTCATTAACCTGATTCCTTTTTCTTCCAACATCATGTTAAATAGTATATCTGTCATTGTGTTTATGGTATTTTTTAGTATTCTGGACAGCTGCCTTATGTTATAGGAGTTCACTATTTGGGACAAAAATGGAATGAATGTTTTTGCTACGTCAGTCGATATCAGAACGCCTTTGCTACTCCTTTTGGCTCTAGATCTGGATAGTCCGGCCATGTCTGCTGTTTCTAAGAGGAACACTCCTGGGAACAGTAGACCTAGGTAACATGTACCTCCCCAGTTTCTGGGCAACCATGGATATGCTTTCTCTCCACATATAAAATAAACTGGATCTCCCACATATACTGGTTCTATTTCCCATTTTAATACCACTGTATTCATGCATCCAGTAAATGTTCTGACTGAATAGGAGCCTTTCTTTTTTAGACAAAAAGGGACAGTTCATGGGTTATAATTCACCGTGTAAGAAGGGGGAACTGCATCTTTGTTCTCGTCTGTTCTTACACGAAACGTCATCACAGATGTTTTAACTGGTGGGGACAATCTATCTTGTCTATTTTGTCGTGTTATTTTTCACGTACTTTTCCTCGTATGCTCTGGGGTCATCACTTGTACTTTATGGAATATGGAACAACCCACAGGCCTCATAATTATTTCCTCAAACTCATTCATATTTGTTCTGTCTAATTGACCCGTACTACTCTTATTCCATTTCCCATAGAACATTGCACTTAAAGATGCACTACATGCAGAACTTAATGGTAATGGCTGTACATACCAACCTATTCCTTTCCCAGCATGCTGCAGTAAATAGGCACATACCCACCAATTTGTTTTCTTTAGAATTGCATGTGTCATATTCATAATCAATAACAACGTATTGTTCCATACCCTTCCCTGTGTCTTTCTTCCACTGGTGACAAGGTATAAGTAATCACCTGAACCGGGCTTTCAGTAGTGGATATATTAACTATTGGTAAAAACATTCCCAATGGGTGTATCGATTCCACATACCATAATACTAGGGCTGTCGTTATTGGTGCTACCACACTCATAAAGCACATATTTATTGTCAGTGCCAGCATACAATTTTTTTTACCATACGTTTTTCTTAAGCTTACAGTCTTTACAATTAACTCATTCTCAGCAGCGGTGCAGGAGGAGGCTGAAACCGGTCCCGACATGTTTCTCATCATCCTTCTTCTTTCTTATTAGAGTTTGTCGTGGATATCTCTCTTCGTTGCACTTGCTCTGATGTCAATAAATTCAACGGAATTGTCACAGTTCAGTTCTGCCAGTCCTTTATAGCCTGGATTTGCTTACTTGTTTTTAGGCAAGATCACTTGTCCTTTCTCATACTGCTTAGAGGACTTTTGATCAGTTATCTATTGCCTTAGTACCATGTGCGCCTAGCTTGTCCGCTCTGGTTCAGGACACATGTATTTTTTATGATCGCACCGAGGAGCCGCGAGTCTTGAATTGTCCGACTTATACAATTCTCACGCTTCTCTCCTCTACACCTCTAGTTCCTTCTCCGTCCATGAGCGGAACCAGAGGTTGACATAAACATCAAAGAACTGTGGATCACTTTGTCTTTCGAGGCCGCAAATCATATCGCCTCACTCCTGGTATTGTGTGATCCGTGAACAGTGCCGGTGCACTTCCAGATCGAGGCTCAAAATCAGCCTGTGGCGCTATTGCAGGTGCTGGTGTGCGCTGTGTCAGTGATGCAGATTTGGTCTTTGGCGTGCTGGCAAGTGCTGGTGGATGCCAAAGGGGTACACGTTTAATGTCTGCCGGTATTTGCAATGCAGATTTTATGTCAGCCGACAGTGATGTAGATTCTGCTGGGCAACGCTGGGGCACTCTTTGCCCGTCCCCCTTTTTGGAAATCGTCTCAGGCTTTGTTTCGAGTTTCACTTCTCGTTTGGGCAGATTTCGTGGCGGCTTACTGGAAACAGTTTCTTTCGTTTCTGGGACCGCTGTCTCTTTCCAATCGTCTGGGTCAGGCAAATCTTTCAGTGAAGTAGGAATCTTTTTGTCATGGGTGGCATGGATCCACGACTTCCGTCCATCCACCCGTATCGCCGTCTGCGTTTCCAAGAGTACTTGATAGGGCCGTGCCACCTGGGTGCTAACGATGACATTCTTTCAAAATCTTTTAGCAGCACCCAGTCGCCTGGCTCCAGCGCGTGCCCCGGACCGGTGTATCTCACTGGTAAAGCCTCCGCACCTGCTGATGAATCAAACGCAATTTCTGCATTAAAAGGCCACAATAAATACTAAGCACAGGATGTTCTACCTCTCTAAGTCGTTTTGGCTGAGGTGCGCACCAAACATTTGCCGGCCTCCCCATTACGATTTCGTACGGGGAGAGCCCAGTTCTAGCCTGTACAGACATACGCATGCATAATAACGCTATTGGTAATGCATCCACCCAACTCAACTTGCTTCCTGCACATATCTTGCTTATTTTTGACTTGAGGATCCCGTTGTGCCTCTCCACAAGACCGGCCGAACTCGGATGTCTTGAACTATGAAATCTCTTATCAATCTAAAGACCTGCACATATCTGAAACACCACTGCGCCCACAAAATGTGGACAATTATCTGACCATAGGACGTGGGGCAGGCCAAAACGAGAAAAGTATTCATTAAGCTTTACTTTTGCCGTGCTCATTGCTGTGCAGTCTTTTAAGGGATATGCCTCCACCCACTTGCTGAATGCACAAATCACCACTAAGACATATTTCAAGTTTTGGCATCTCTCCATCTCTATAAAGTCAAAATGGATTGCCTCAAACACGTGATACAGTTCTGCACCAACCTCTCTGCATTCTTCTTTATGTTTACATTCTGTCATACTGTGGATAGGTGCTGCATTATCTTTTTCACACAGATGTGAGTAGGGCTGTGGGCCATTGTGACCATTGCAGTCACATAAGAATTTGGCAACATCCAGTTTCTAGTTCCCTTGTCCACCCAACAACCCTCCAGATCTAACTCAGCAGAGCCCTCTGCCCACCCTTGTATTTCATCGGCCGTGGCTTCGGCCTGCATTTCTTTGACAGTGGCAATTCCATTTCCAATCATACAGGGTACTTCCTTAGTCTGGACTGTCATCATTTTAGTATTCAAATCAGTGGCAGTTTGTTTCGCAATTCTGTCTGCAAACGCGTTTCCCTCTCCTACTTTGCATGTTACCTTTTTGTGTGCCTCGCATTTCACTATTGCTAGGCGTTTTGGAAACGTGAGTGCAGACAGCAATCATACAATCAAAGGGCCATGTTGAATTCTGGCACCATGTGATGTCAAAAACCCTCTCTCAGCCCAGAGTCGACCAAAGTTATGAACCACCCCAAAAGCATACTGACTATCAGTATATATATTCACATTCTTTTTTTCCGAAATCTCGCAGGCTGTGGTCAACGGTATTATCTCTGCGGCTTGTGCCGAGTTGTAGGGGATTCTTTTGCTTTCTACAACACTCTCTAGGGTAGTGATAGCATAGGCGGCAGTTGTCGTGCCATCAGGTAATTTAAAACAAGAGCCGTCACAAAACAACTCTCCATCTGGCTCTTTCTGTGGGGTATCACTTAAATCAACTCTCCTCTTTGTTTCTTCCTCAGTGACCATTAAGCAATCATGGGGATGTGATTCGTTGTCACCAATTTCTTTTATGGGTAGTGGCATTCATTCTGCAGGATTAAAAACGCTACACCTCATAATTTGGATATGGGGCGCGAACAAGATAATCTCATATCTTGTCAATCTAGCAGAGGTGAGGTGTTGCGTCTGTGTTCTACTTAATAGAACCTCTATGGCATGTGGCACCATCAGAATTAAAGTATGCCCCAATACCATTCCTTCCGTTTGTTTCACTGACGCAGCAGCCGCCGCGACAGATTGCAAACATCGTGGTAGTTCGCATGCTACAGGGTCCAGCGCAGAAGAAAAATAGCCGCACGGCCTATTTCTTCCACCTTGTTCCTGTATCAAAACCGCCAATGCACATCCTTCACTTTCACACACAGTCTAAAAACCTTTTCATAATTTGGTGTGCCCAAAACTGGAGCAGAACATAATGCAGTTTTCAATTGATCAAACGCTCTCTGACATTCCTCATCCCACTGTAGAGGCATAACTGCATCCTTTCTAGTCAAATTCACCATCGGTTTCACAATTAACGCAAAATTACTGATCCATTGTCGGCAATATGAAGCCATGCCTATTATGGCTCTGACTCCTTTCTGTGTCTTTGGAATAGGCATACAAGAAATACTTTCTATGCGTTCTGGCGTTAGCCTTCTCCCCTCTTTCGAAAGTAGGTAGCCCAAATAAGCTACCACCTTTTGATTATTTTGAAATTTCTTCAAACTAGCTTTATGGCCATGTGTCGCTAGGTGTGATAGTAGTAATACAGTGCTTTCTTTACAAATCTCCTCTGTGTCAGCAGCTAACAATAGATTGTCTATGTATTGCAAGTGTACGCAACCCACTGGTAATTCTAGCATGTCTAGTTGCTCTTTCAATGCTCTACTGTAAATACTCGGACTTTCCGTGTAACCTTGCGGAATCCGCGTGAATGTAAATGATCGTCCTCCTAATGTGAACGCGAACAAATATCTGCTGTCCTTGTCCACCGGAATGCTAAAGAACGCATTTTTTAGATCAACTACACTAAAGTATTCTGCTGAGACAGGTATCCTTGTCAATATTGTAGTGACATCTGGCACTAAAGGAAATTGGGGATCTACTACTTTGTTTCGCGCGTGCAAATCAATTATGAAACGGTATGGTACTTCGTTGCCTCCTTTTTTACAAACTGGAAGAATCGGTCTGTTGCATGTACTGCCTGTAATTTCTTCAATCACCCCTAATTTCACCAAATCTATAACAATACTCTTCAATCCTTTCTCACCTTCAGTCGAAATTCTGTATTGGGGAATTCGCAGTAGTGTAACACCCTCTTTCAAAATGATCTTTACTGGCTCTATTTTCAAGCATCCTACATCATTATCATGCATTGCCCATATACAGGTTGGCACTTTACTTAGTTCTCCTGGTAAAGTTTCAGACATGCATTCTGACACAGGGGCATCTTGTGGCCAAATCGTTAGGAACACCCCATCTGCCGTGCAATGTATAACAGAACCTAACTTTTTCAACAAATTTAATCCCAACAGGTTCTCCCCACAATTTTCTGTTAAAAGGAAAGGACAATGTTCAGTGAATGGTCCTATCATAACTGGGACTGGTTGGGACACTGGGTTTATGACTGGTGTACCTGCGAACCCTACGGAAAAATTATTTTGCCCTGACAGTGGTATATCCGGAACCAAGTGATGGTCTATTGAACACTTTTGCGCTCCTGTATCTACAAGGAAGCGGTGCTCCTCATTTCCGACTCTCATTTCTACGTAGGGTCCTCTCTGATTCACGGGAATAGGCACTGGTTCCGACCCCTGTCCTAGGCTGTCCTATTGGGGAAATAACACATCGTCCGATGTGTAATCATTACTATTACTTAATACGTGTTTGGCTGTGTATCGAAAACGTTCCCACTCTTCCCTCCATTTCCCCCACTCTGGTTCCCATACTGTTGGTTTTGCTGTCCCTGACTCTGGTTAGGGGCACTTTGGTTTTGGGCTTGGTTTTGATTACCTCCATTATTGTGGTGCTGCTGCATACTATTCCTATTTCGACCATTCGCTCCTTGGTGCACTTTGTGCCGTCACCTCTGACCAGACCCATTTCTATTCTGCAGATGTGGATATTGCGCTCGCCAGTGTCCTTCCTCCTTACAATACGCACACTGATTTGGTCCCACTGGTCCCTCATGCATATTCGAATTACTCCTTCCTTGTGCATTCCCTCTCCCTCTATTATGTCCTGCTACTTGCTTTAGTAGCACCCGTGTTTTCAGATTTAACCTATCCTTCTCCTCTTTTTCTTTCTCCGCAGTCACTCTGTTCTCATAATATTGGGCCATGTGTAATACTTCGCCCAGCGTTTTTGCTTGCCATGCACTCTCTGTCATTATTAGGTTCTGGATTGGAAGTTTTAACCCCCTCACATATTTGTCAACAAATAACCTCTTCCCCGCTTCCGAGCTCACATCCTGCCCACTGAAGTCTGTAAATACTTCTTCAAACCTGTTAAAATAATATGTAGCTAACTCATGCTTGCCTTGTACACATGCAGTCAATTTGTCCCATTGAATTCTTTTCTCTGGGACAATTTCTTTTCATTTCTGTACTATGCGTGCTGGTAATGCTACCAGGTTCGCTCCCGGTGTTCCTCCAACCGCTTTATTCCTGTCCTCTATTATCAAGTCCACCCATGTGGCGCCAAAGGTCGTTATGTCATCCACCTTTGTTATTTGCTTCCATATGTCTGTTGGCAGGATCACTGGGAATATCAGGTCTATGTCACCCATGGTAAGCACGGATGATTGCAGGCAGGACTCTACTTCTTTGTAGAACCCTGCAGGATTATTTTTTATATCGGGAATCGTCTGCTTTATGTTGTTCACCTCCTGTCTGGAAAAGGGGACATGTACATATTGGGCACTATAATGGGCTGGTGTTACCTGCGCCGCTATGTTGCCCGTTTAGGGAACCTCTACTTTGGGCACAAAGGTAGGTGGGACCTCTCTCATAGGAAATGCCCCACTTACTGTCCCTCCCCCTTCTCTCATGTGCAACAATATTCCCAGATCAAGCGATAGGGCTGTTTCTCCTGTCCCTCGCTCTAGTGCTCTCTTCTATACTGCCATTATTTCGGGTGGGCTGGCCTTGTCGTTTTTTATATCTTTGTCTAGTAAATGTTCAGCCATCGACTGCAGTGCTTTTCTTTTCATGGGCATATAATATTCATCAAATATCTCATGTATCTCCATTGTGGGGATACTGGGATCCAACATCCATCTAAACGCTTCTCGTATACATACTTTCAACTTGTTGCCCCTCTGCACTGACAACATTGAATGTCGTTGTTGTATATACCGCTCTACAGCTTCCTTCCTATGTCTCCCAATATCCTTACCCCTCTACCCAGGTGCAGTAAACATTTCGGCATAATCATTATCTAATTCATTTTTAAGTTCAAAAAGTCCATATACATGTTCTCTCACTTCTTCATCCCTCTCCCTACAGCGGGCTAATGCATTCAAATCCAACAATCGCTGCGGTGGTAATTTCCCAATTAACTGTTTCCATCTCTCCACCAAATATTCACCCATGCATTCCAACACTACCTGTCTTTCGTTGCTTCTCCGGAAGTCATACATCGAAACCAATGCTGCCATCTCATCATTCCCGTCTATATACATTTCTGCCTGTTGCTGCAATTCCACCTTCCTTTCTTTGCTGATCGCACTGCGAGTTACCCTTGTGCATCTACTTTGTTCAGTCCTGCCTCTCGCCCCCGTGGTTTCAATTTCACCCCTGGGAGGGACGGAACCGAGTCTGTATCTAAGGCGGGAGGTGCGGATGGGACAACAGAAATGGGGAGTGTCTGCTGTGGGCCTGGTTGGCTAATAGGAAGTGTTACGTGCGCGGTCTGTGGCTGTGGGAGGGCTTGAGCTACAGGAGGGAGAGTTTGAGCTCCGCGCGGGGTTTGGGCACTAGTTACTGACGTGTTTGGCCTCGCTTCTGATCTTGGGCCTTGTTTTATATGGATCAATATGTTTTCTATCAATTCATCTGCTATGTGCAATTCTCGTTGTGGGTATATTTTTTCTATATTCAACTGGTCACGTCTACCTGACCTCCTTAGACTCTCAGTCCACTCCTCCTCTTCCTTTTCTTCCGCTACTTCACCTTTAGATTTATGCCTGCGCGCATGCTTCGCTCTACTTCTAAATCGGAGCTTGCTTCCCTTCTCCAGTCCTTAACGATATCAAATGCTGCAGGATGCGCTTTCTTTCTTATCAACACCCTTTCCAAGTTATCTATTCTCGCTATCTCAAAACTACCATTAATCGGCCACTGATGGTCTTGTTGCTTTCTGGTTTGCCTATGCCAAGTCTCACAGAATATTATTGCACCCACTCCATACTTCACATACATCTCATATGCCGGCGTTCCCCCAGGTGGTGCAATTTGGCCATCTTCCAAAGATTGTCTACCACAGCGGAAAAACCCCGCTAGGGTGGACAATACACCAGGCATGTTTCAACCTTCCCCCTGGTTAATCAACCTTACCTAGGGCGTTTGATTTTGCAAAGTCAACTCTCAACCAATATCAGGATTACTTTGAATCGGGGAATGACTCACCTGATAAATCAATTTGTCCTTCCGGACACAAGTCGTCTGTATACTGACACAACCAATGACGTTGTGTCTGCGTTTCTTGGCTTCTGCCTTGTTTCGGGACCCTCGCCTCCTTGTTCTCTAGCCGGGTACGTCACTCAGGGATCAGATGTGTGCAGATCTGCAAAGGAATTTCTCATCACTTCTACAGGGCGCCCCGAACACCTCTTGATCCCGACTCGATCGTCCCGTCCTCGCTGTTCTCCGCCTTGACTCAATTACAACGTATGCGATGGAACAAGTGGGGGAGGGTCTCTATTCAGGCGCCATCTTGAAAGGGGCCCCTAGGGGTCCCTTACGTCTATGGAAACAAGGCAAGTCACCACACACGATAGATACGCCAGACACGAGGTTGTATTCCCAAAGCTAGGGTTTATTGCAAAGCAAATAGTCTCAGTTGGCCAACTCGGTCTCATGCCCCATGACGTGTATCTCTAGACCTCGAGGGATGCAAGACTGCGAATTACGTACATCAGTTACATATATACAAAATGCATATCATACAATCAGCTATGACATGTTTAACACCCCCCTTTATTCGGTTTCTTTGAACTCGGTGTGATGATGGACACTTTCGACAATTATGACACCTTCAAATATCTATTCTAGTAACAATATGCAATTTGCAAGTGCGGAGGCATCTTTTAGTTGTTGAACAGAACACAGTGCTTCTGTTCTTGGAAGCAAGCTACATACGGGGGAAGAGTCACATTCCAGACCTTGCTATCTATGAGGTGCTATTCGTGTCCTGGGAGCCGACACGCTCTACAGGGCTCAGTAAAAGGGAGGCCGTAAGAAGAGCATAATTCAAGCTTTTAACTGCTTTATTCTAGCATATTCTACCATATAACAAGACTGGCTGGCAGCTGTGAAATGATTAAATGCCCTGCAGCTCTGCTTCAAGGCTACTTCCTGGCGCTGCCTATGTTGTGTTTCAACAAACTCTTGTTAGCCTCGCGGCCCTGCGGCCTTGTCCTTTCACGTTCAGAAAACAATGTTTAACAGTCGAGCAGTGTAAGCAGAAAATGTCCTGCGAAGCAATAAGAACAGAAAGCAATGAGCAATTGTTAGAAAACAAAATGGCGATCCTTGTTACATCAAAATGGTCGTTCATTGGTAAACTCGGAAACCTATATGTCTATCATATCGTGCATGAGACGGTTGGCCCACGGCCACCAAATATACGTTTGCCGTCAATCATGAGAGGTATCCATTTTTCTAGACTGCCAAGTACAGATGGTCCTTTGTCCCCAGAATCTAGTAAACATTTGAAGTATGAGAGGTACATTGATCAGAGGTAGCTATATTTTCTGACAAAGTCTGAAGGAAAATGTTCAAGAAGGTGCTCCTGGTCTCCAACTCAGGCCTGCCAATTGCTGACACCTAAGTCAATGCTTCTTCCAGACAGACTCTCACTGACATCCTCCTTGTCGTTCCTTCTCCAGACCTTTGGACTCCCCATATGGTCTCTTCATTCTCCCCTGTCTCTTCCGCTCCCATTAATGGTGGCACCCGCTAGGAGGTACTCTTGGCATCCTTCCTTTCCTCCAGAGTCTTCATAAATGTCTACAAGAATGACACTGTCAAGGCTCAAGGCTCGCAGCCCAACCTCCTCCTCCTTGATAGGTGTCTCCCATCACATCAATTACCTCCCCTCTCTTGCCTCCCCTCCTTCTGTCATGCATCTGGCTCCCCCGCCACCTCCAAAAGGTGTACCACACTCCTGTACCACTCCTCGGAAGACCTTCAAATGTGGCAACTCGCACCACTTAACTACCCCCAAATCTCTCTCTGCCATCAAACACTCCTCTGACACATGCCACCTCCTTGAGGAACTCGACCTAGATGTCCTCACTCTCCTGGTTCCGGGTCAGCTGTGTCATATGTTTTTTTGACACTCTCCTCCCTGAGAGTTACAAGATCTTCTCCAATCCCAGGCCTAATCGGCCCAGCGGCGGAGTGGCCCACATCGTCCCTGAGTGGGTCCCTTCTTCTATCATACCCACTCAGTTCTACTCCTCTTTTGAATGCCTTGTCTGTAGGCTTAGTGTCTCTCCTGGCTTCTTTCTAACTCTGGCCACCATTTACAGGACGCCTGGCCAGTTCTCCCACTTCCTCTCTGAATGGGCTGACCTCACCTCTTCTGCAACCTCTGTGAATCTTTTTCCCTCTCCATTCTTCCCTCTGGTCCAACGCACTGTGCCGGACACATCTCCTAAAACCTCCCCATTTCCAACCCTCTCACTACTCCTCTCTCCTGGTCTAATCATGCCCACCTCTCCTCTCACCTGAACCTCCTTGGTCCCTCGGGCTAAGCCTCCACCCGCACTGCCAACCCCCTTCTCCTTCCTTAGACCGATTAAGTGAGTGTCAGCCACCACCTTCACTCCTGCTCCTGCCACTGACTCACTCTGACACAGCCCTTACTAACCTTCACCTCCCCATCTACAACACTCTGGACACCTGTGCCCGTGTCATGAGGATCCACATGTAACCTGCTTCCAAGTGCAACTCCTGGTATAACTCTGACCTGGCCACTCTGAATTCGTAAGTGCAGAGTTGCTGATCAGAAGTAATAGGCTTCAAGCACATCCTCTGACAAACTGGCTTGCTGCTTGCTCAAAAGGCAATACAGACTCTCCATCTGCTCTAAGAGGACCTATATCCAAGCCTGCATCTCTCTGGCCACTAATAACAAAATCGGCAAGGAACATGCTAACCCTTCTGCAGTTTCCACTTCCACCCTGCCTTTTCAATATCTACCTGGTCCCTCTAGCCCATTTGATCTCCACCTTCTCTCCTAATGTCCAGCGTTATGCAGATGACACGCAACTCTCCTTCAAGATACCTTCTGCTGGCAGTTCCTCCTCCTCTCTTATTCCTGCCTGCTTGTCCTTCAGGCTTCGTGCACTACTAATGATGTCTGTGTTAATGCCAGTAAGACAGAGATCCTTCTCCCTGGGATCCCTGCACCCTCCTTGGGCCTACCCTCCTCACCCACCGATGAAGCAAAAAACGTGGGCGTCATCTTCAACTCCTCTCTCTCATTCTCTACTCACATCACGCACCTGGCCAAGAAGGCCCACTTTCAGCTGTACCTCCTCAGAGACATTCTCCCTTTCCTCACCTTCCCGCCGAAACTCAATCTCTGCAGAGCTCTGGTTGTTTCCAGGCCGGACTACTGCCGCAGTCTCTTCCCCAATCTGCCTAGCTCCTCTCTTCGTCTTCTTCTACTAATTCAGAATAGGACTGCAAGATATATCCTTGGCCTCAAGCCCAGGGGCCGCATCTCTCTAGTCCTTAAATCTCTTCACTGGCTCCCGGTTGCTGCAAGGATCAAGTTTATGTTTATGTTTATTGAATTTATATAGCGCTTTAAGCCAAAGCGGTTTACAGTTTAACAACAGGTACAAAAGTGAGAGAAGCATAATTACAAACATGAAACAAGTCAATAGAACAATATGTAGAACACTTTACTAAAGAAGGGGGAGAGTGGGGGGAGGGGAGAGGGGTTAGGTGAAAGGGGTTACATGTCTGTTTTTAGGTAGGGGGTCGGGGGGAGGTGTGACCGGTTTCAGGTTGAAGGGGAAGGGGGATGGGGAAAGGAGGGAGGGGAAGGGGGCAAGGAGGGGAGAGAGGTAGGGAAGGGGAGTCAGGGGGGAGTTAAGAAGAAGGGATTTCAGGGAGGAGCGGAAGTATGGGTACGTAGGGGTGGAGTGGATGGAGAGCGGTAGGGAGTTCCAGTGTAGGAGAGTTCAAGCCCTAAATGCCTCCCCGCTAGAGCCCTTCGATCGTCTTGCTCCAACTATCTTCAGATTAGAAGCTTTGACAAGCAGAGAGTGGGGGAGTGATCCCTCTCCTCCACAGGTGCCTCCCTCTGGAATGGCCTCACTGCCCCTCTCAGACTTGAGCTGGATTTCCTTAACTTCCAGAAGCTCATCAAGACCTTCCTCCTCCCCTGCTAATATCCCCTTCTTCCCTAGACTGGTGGCCTGGTTTCCCTCAGAGTAATACAGTGCTCCAGCCCCTCCTCTGTCCAGTCTACCCCTACACTTGGCCTCCCCTGACCCCCCTCATCCTGCATTTGCCCTCACAGCCCCTCTCCTGCACTTGTTGGCTGGCCTGCATGCCTCTTACCTCGCACTTCCTTGTGGACCCCCCTTCCACTGCACACTCTGGTTCCCCTGACCCTGTCCCCTTGGCCTCTCCTGGCACTCTCATCTCGAGGGTTCTCCGTCCTGTCCTGCACCCCCCGGCCCGACTCCCCTGCACCCTTGCACTTCTCATTAGTGCACTCACAAGGCCTATTAGGATTGCTACTTTTTTGTCCTCACTCCCCACTCCTTATTGCCTTGTTGCACCTCGAAACACTTGTGTATAGGCACATTACAAATTACCAATAAAGAAATATATAAAATTACATCTTGCCCCAGAGTGCAATTATGAAAAATGACCTTCATTGTGATTCAGGTTCTCTTAGTCCAGGCTCTACCTCCTTCACAACTGGTTGGGAACAGTTGCATCCGCAGGCAGGCCGAAAAAGCTGGCTGCAAAAGATAGCTGTCACTGTAAGAACTTTGAAGGGGTGGGGCCTAAGTCGCGCATGCGTCCACCCACACGCCGGGCCCACACCTTACTCCTACACCACCAAAATGTTTCACACCCATTTCCAGAGATTCTGGCGATGGCAGAAGAATTTAAGTATATGCTACTGTAGGGGATGGCTGGGTGGGTGTTGCAAAGGAGGGAGAGCCTGGACTAAGAGACCCTGAATCACCATGAAGGTAATTTTTAATTTCTCTTTTGTCCTGGCTCTCTCTCCTTCCCAACTGGTTGGGACCAGACTAAAAAGTCTTAGAATAAGTAAGGGTGGAGGAGACAGCATGAACGGAATTAAGGCAAACAAGTTACGGGGCACCTCTTGGCTGAATTTTGCATAATTTCTAGAAGATGTATCCATTGAATACTGCTTGCAAAAGGCAAGCAGGGTAGCACAGGTAGCCGCTTTACAAATGTCTACAATGGGAACATGCCTGGTAAAGGCTACAGATGCTGCCTTGGCTCCAGTAGAATGAGCCCGAAGTCTCTGCAGCGTAACAAGCCCTTTCATGTCGGAAACCTTGGAGCTACAGGAGACAACCCATCTAGCGATGGAAGCTTTAGTTGCTGCCTTATTGCCAGGAGAAGGACCACCGTAAGTAATGAAGAGCTGGTCTGCTTTTCTAAACAATTTGGTCCTTTCTAGATAAAATGTTAAGGTTCTGACAACATCTAGGTTATGCAGTGTTTCCTGATTTAAATGAAAGTCGGAGAACGCCTTAGGTAGAAAGGAGGGGACTTTACGTAGGACAACTTTGTCCTCATGGAACACTATATATGGTTCCTTTGAGGAGAGAGCCTGGAGCTCTCCAATCCTTCTAGCCGAGATAATGGCTACTAAGAATGCAGTTTTCCAAGTTAAAAATTCTAACTCACATCAGGACATAGGCTAGAATGGGTTTTGCATTAGGGCTGATTAGATCACATTGAGATCCCACTGAGTTGGATGTTCACAAATTGGGAGATGTACGTGTAGAAGCCCCTCGAAGTGCCTTTTAATGGCTTCTTTGGAAAGAGAGAATGAGTTGTGTTCTCTATTCAGATATGCACCAATAGCTGATAAGTAGTGTTTGCACGTGTCTACTTTGACACCAGAGGAAACTAGATGAGACGTGAAGGACATGACATTATCAATAGCGGCCTTTAGAGGGTTCAGGTCTTGGTCCAAGGCCCAGTGACAGAAATGTAGCCGTTTGCTACAATATTGTTTCTTAGTAAAAGCTTTTCTAGAAGCTGACATGATGGTTGAACCAAGTCTTCAAGTTGAGCAATTGAGGGGAGGGGTGAAGGACCTGCCCTTTCTGTTGGGTCAGAAGATCGCTGATGATGTAATATCTAATAGGGAAGTCCACGCTAAAACCATATCTGGCGAAGCCACAACGGGACTATTAAAATCATTGTCAAATTCTGTGACATTTTGAATTTGAGTAATATTTTGTGCATTAATGGGAGAGGTGGGAACGCATAAAGTGTTAGGTTCGACCAATCCAGATGTAGAGCATCTCCCAGGGATTGAAGGCCTTGACCTTGCCTTGATGCAAACTGAGGACATAGAGAGTTGTGCTGGTTGGCAAAGAGGTCTACTGATGGATGGCCCCACTTCTGTAATGTCATGTTTGGTACCGACGGTTTCAGCTCCCACTCGTGCGGAGCAGACTGTAACCTGTTTAGTTTGTCTGCTAGGACGCTCTTCTTTCTCTCCAAATGAGATGCCAACAAGAAAATGTGAATTTGAATGGCTCAATACCAAATGTTCTCTGCTGGGAGACACAGGACAGTTATGTAGTCCTTCTTTTCCTGAGAGGACCAAAGACTGTGAGCTGTTAGACAATGGGCTACCTAAGTGTACTCCGAAGAGTCTGCTGTTATGACTATTTGGTGAACAGGAGGTTAAAAGGAAAACCTGTTAACAGGTTCTCTGGGGAGTTCTTTCAGAGTAGAGAGTCCTGAACCTGCTTTGGAATTTGGACTTTCATTTCCTGGAAATCCAAGAGCTGGTTCCAGCTGTGAGCAAGATGCCACTGGACCGTTCTCATCTGGAGCCTTGCAAAGGGAACTAGATTTATGCAAGAGGTCATAAGGCCCAAGAGGCTTTGAAACCACCAAGCTGTCAGAGTCTGGTGTATATTGAATGTTACAATGGTTTGTTGAATAGCTTCCACCCTTTCCAGGGGTGGAAAGGCTCTGTGTAGAGTAGTGTCTATAACTGTTCCTAGGAATTGGATCCTTCGCGTGGAATTCAGCTGGGATGTCGTCACCTTTATGGAGAACCCCAGGTTGAAAAGAGTATGGCATGTTAATTGCATCTTCTCAAACAATTCCTCTGGAGACTGGACCTTGAGAAGCCAGTCATCTAGGTAAGGGTATAGATGGACTGTCCTAAAACGAAGGTAGGCTGCCACTGACCCCAGAACGTTTGTGAAAATCCTGGGAGCAGAATTTAGCCCGAAGGGATATGTAAACTGGCAGTGAGACCTTCCTATTGTGAATCTCAGGAACCGACTGTGATCTTTGTAGTTGGGTATGTGAAAATAAGCATCCTGTAGATTTGCATATGCCAACCAATCATTTGGATGTAGAGAAGCCAGAATCTGAGGAATGGTCACCATGTGGAAGGTTTCGATTGACAGAAATTGGTTGAGATATGAAAGGCCCAGAATTGTACAGATCCCGCTTGATTTTTTTGCAATCAGGAAGTAACGAGAGTAAAATCCCTGACCTACTTCCTCTCGAGGAACAAACTCGATCGCTCCCAAGGAAAGGAGGTTTTGGTACTTTTCCAGGAGCTCTGGGGGTGATTTGTGGAGCTTGGGAGGAGAGGAAGGTGGAATAGCCAGAAGCGCAAGGCAGTAACTATGCTGAATAGTATTCCAAACCCATTCCTCTTGATTAAGGCAAACAAGTTGGTTTTGGTTTTACAAAAAAGGAGGAAGTTGAAAAGCCTTCCTGCCACCAGGGATGTATGCTTCTTGATGACAGTAGCCGAAGGTATGTACATGCCCGGAACGAAGTCAAATAGACTTCTTCTGCTCTTGAGCAGAATTTGTGGAAGGGGAAGGTACCGAATTAGACTTGGGTCTATATCTTCTCTTTATAGAAGAGTAGTAAGACTTGGCAGAACCACTGTTTCCTTGAGGATGTGGTTTAAATGATTTAAAATGTTGGTGATATGGCTGTTTCACCGAAATTGATCTAAGGTTTTTAGCAGCTGTGACACGGACCTTACATTTATGGAGGACCTCATCTGTAGATGGATCGAACAGTGTTTTGCCATCGAATGGAAGGTC
Organism: Ambystoma mexicanum; assembly: GCF_040938575.1. Lineage (NCBI taxonomy): Eukaryota > Metazoa > Chordata > Amphibia > Caudata > Ambystomatidae > Ambystoma > Ambystoma mexicanum. Next base: position 1,030,722,691 of record NC_090924.1, read on the forward strand.
AAGAACTTTCTCCTGGATATCCTGATTAAAGGAAGAGGCTGACAGATATACATGCCTATGCATGCAGACTGCACTAGTAACTGCTCTTGCAGTAGTATCAGTGAGGTTTTTGATCACTTGAAGCTGTTGGATAGCAGCTTCTCTACCCTCTGAAATCCAGAAGGAAAATGTGTCTGTAGCCTCCTGAGGGAGCATGTCAGCAAAGCCTTCAATATTCTTCCAATTAAGGATATTAAATACTGCCAAAACTGAAGCAGTGTTAAACTGCCTAAGTTGTAAGGTAGAGTTGGCATAAGACTTTTTACCATAGGTCTCGCATGCGTTTGCATTTGTGTCTAGAACTGAAGCTGACGATGTAGAAGGGCCTTTACCCTTTCTGCCAAGAACAGCTGAGACTAAAGCAGCTTGAGCCGGAAGATTGCCCATGAGTATGAAGGGTTCATCCTTGGGCACCCTGTATTTGTTATCCAGGGCCTTGCAGATGTGTGGATCATTCGCAAAACGAGCTAGAGCTTGTTCAAGAAAAGACAATTCCATGTGAAGTGGAACTTTTGACTGCTGAGATGGCAGTTTCCCAAAAACACCAGCCGTTTCAGGCTTATCCTTAGGGAGGATTTCTAGTGCCTGCATAGCTTTAGTCATGATGTCATGAAACCCCTTAGAGGGTGACTGAGTGGTATCATCCTCTGAATCTGAGTCAGAGTCCTTGGGCATTTTCTGTTTCTTGGGAGGAGGAGCAGGGTCCTCGCTGTCCACTGGTACCGTAATTGGCTCAGGAATAGGATCAATGGGTACCGATCCCTGAGGTATCATAGGTGACATTTTGTCCTTGATGCGCTGAGTCAAAACTTCTTGGAAGAGCTCAGAAAGCATGGTTTCCAGCACATTATTGGCAATGTCTTTTGCCATTTGCGAAGGGCTAGTTTGAGGGTCTTCTAGGCTGCTAGGAGAGGTTTAAGAGTCAGCCCTCTTACACGGTTACCTAGGATTACAGATGTCCAAAACCACAGGTCTAGGCACCTGGATATTGGTTAGAACCAGCTATGGTCCAGGTGGTGCTGGTACCGGAGTAGGTTGACACAAATTGTCCTCAGACGTAGGAGAAAATTGTGGCAAAATGTGAGGTGACTGAGCTCTCACAGGAGTGCTGAATAATTGTTCCGGTGGAACCGTAAAATATTTTGAAGCATCAAAGTCTTCAGAGTTAGAAATTAGAGTAGAATTATCCTTCTGACTCTCCAGTACCGAGCCCGAGAAAGAAGCCACAGGAGATTTCTTCAGTTTGTACTTTTTTAGAGAATTTGATACTGGACTAGATCTCGAATGAGATTGCTTATGCCTCTTGTGAGAGGACTTATATGATTTCTTTGGTACCAAGGAGGTTGACAGCTCGACTGCGGTAGTAGAGGGGAAATCCTTTTCTTTCAGTACAGAAGTAACAGACGTTTTACATGCGGAAGCCGACTTGGCTTTATCCGGTACAGGGGAATCTGAGTGGACTAACTCAACCCCGGAGGCACGGGCCTCTTTGCATGTACCCTTGCCTGTTCGGCTTACCGAGGCAATAGAGGGTTTTCCCGGTACTGTTGTTATTTTGTCTGGAGTATATAACTCGTCTGGTACCAGGTGGGTCTTCTGAGACCCTTTCCCACCTGGAGGTACTAACACTTTCCCGCCAGGAGGTACTAGTGCTTTCCCACCTAGAGGTACTTTCAGGTGAATAGGCTGGGGGTTTCCCCCTGAACGGTCCTGCAAAGTCTCCGGAACTGAGGAGGCAGTCTTCCGCTGGGTACCGAAAGTCGGTGCCGAAACTAGTACCTCACCTGAAGGTACAGTCCCCCTCTTACCAATGTTGGCCTCCTTCCTGTTCCGAACGAAGTCTTCAGTCATCTTCGGTATCGGTCCCAGCTGTGACATGGAGAGAAGACAAGTCCGCAGAGACCTCGGTTGAATCCCACAGCAAAAGACACTCGTACTCACAGGGTGATGTGTACCCAAACAGAGGACACATGCATGATGGGGATTGGCTGCAGAAAAATGCTTACGGTAAAGGATGCACGGCTTGAATCCTGTCACATACGGCATGCGTAGAGGGAGGCTCCAAGAATTGAAAAAATACAAATGAAGCACCAATCACTAAGAAAAAAAGGGATGGACAGCAAAAAAGAAATGTCCTGGAAAGGGAGTTGCAGTGCAGCAAAAAATTCCGACCCGCCAAGTAGGTGGAAAAACAGGAACTGGGTGTGGAACGTTGGTGACGTAGGGATAAATTGTGGGCCCCGGGCACGGAGAGACACACACATGGCGTAGGCTCCACCCCTTCAAAGTTCTTAAAGTGACTGCTATCTTTTGCAGCCAGATTTTCCAGCTCGCCTGCGGATGCAGGCATTCCCAACCACTTGTGAAGGAGGGAGAGCCAGGACGAAAGAACTATTGGGATGAAGTCTTAGGTTGGATTAAGAGATTGATAGGGTTGCCCGGGCTAAGTCGCCAATGTTAGTCCTGTTTGGTGTTGAGGGGGAGAAGGTAGAGTAGTACATCAGGCTGCTGAAAATTTCCCCCCCCAGGCAAGAAGGAATGGACCAATGTGGCTATGAATATACACACTATGGTAAGAATAACAGCATTGCTCCTCGGTCATGCAGGTCCTCATGAAAAGGAATGGGGAAAATGTATTGATAAACATGTGAAGCCTGGGGCAAACCCAGCAGTGACCAACGCCTGGGAATGAGAAAGGGGGTGCCTTGACCGTGTGCATGCAATGAATAATGGCAGTGCATGGACCAATGTCGGACAAACATGGACGGTATGCCTGTGTGGAAGCCAGGTGCCAATGGTTAAAGTTTACTTTTTTTATTGTCTCGTGAAAGTTGTTTATTGCATCTCACTAAACTTATAATAGAAAAAAAGTACATATATATATATAAAGTGATGATGTTATGAATCATAATGCCACAGACCGATTTTTCCTTGGTATTCACACGAGAGGTTCATCAGCCCCCACAAAGAATGAGGACATAGGGCAACACTGCAATATCCCCCGCAGTAACAAGAATGTGTTTGAAATCTGGCCATTCACTATCACAATGGCCCTACGTCGTGTGAAAAGCAGCCTGATCAGGGATCTAATATATGGCCCTTTTACAGCCCGATGTAGACATTTGAACATGTAGAGCAATTCACCAAAATCAAATGCCTTCTCAGCATCAGGCGACACAACCGCACTAGAACAAAATGGCTCAGTCACCTCCATCACTTAGAAGGGATGCAACCATATATTAGTAGTAACATTTACCCGGCATTAAGCCCTATTGATCGGGACATTTCAATTGCGCTAAAGTTCTTTCAAGTCCATTAGTGAAAACGTTAGCAAGAAACTTACAGCCAGGATTAATTAGGCTATGGGGCCTGAACAATGCCTTTTTGTGGGCTGTTTGGCAGTACAGTCATTTCTACCTCCATCAGCGAGGAGGGAATTCCTCCCCCCTGGTCAGGGACTTGCTGTAGATGTTAAGAAGATGCGGGACCAAAAGTGATGAGTTGGCCTTATAGAAGTAAATTCCCAGCCCATCAGGCCCTGGGGTTTTACCAGATTGCAGCTCTTTACTTTCATTCCATATCAAATCTTTTGTCAGGGGCTCCTCCAAAGCTGGAGAACAGGAGTTACAGGTAAGCCACTTACTCCTCCAGCATTGGATCTTTCATGGATTCACATGCTTTGAATAGAATAGATAGCAGTTACAGGCACCAGAGGCAGTGTGAAGGGAGAAAGGCATACCTCACTGGGAAGGGCACTGCAGCACCACTCTCCCAACTCTGGCTTCCGCTTCCGCTTCATTCTGCTCTTCTAGACAACAGTGCCTCGCAAACATGTGTGGCACTGCCAGGAAGCAGCTCTGCAGATGTCAGTCAGTGTATGGATAATCGATGTCCACCCACATTGCCACCAATGCTCCTACAGCTCTCGTGGAATTGGCGCAAGGTGGCCCCACAAGAGGTTTCTTAGCTTCTGGATGGTACATGGAGATGCAGAGGTGACCCAACTGGCTCTTCTTTGTTTAGAAGGACCAAGGCTACAAACGGTTGCAACGTGAGCCTACATGATTTGCATCCATCCAGGTAAAACATTACTTTGAAGGTCTAAAGAGTGTACGCCATCTCGGTTTGATATGACAGAGTGGAAAAGAAAGCTGGCATGACAAATGCCATGTACATGAAAGTCAGTGAGCACCTTAGCGATGAAGCACGGAGTTGTTCTTCAAATCACCTTGTCCCCTGTAAAACTTAAGTATGGCTGTTGTATTGCCAGCACTTGTATTTCGGATGTTCTTCTGAACGAGGTCACTGCAAGCAGAAAAACCACCTTCCAGGACACATATTTAATGTGAATTGTAGTCATAGGCTCGAAAGGCGGTTTCGTGAGTGAAATTAAGACTGTGTTTCAACTCCATTGGGGGTGGAAGCTTCTTTTTTGGTGGGTATGTGCAAACTAGACTTCTCATGAAGTGTGTTACAATTCTTTCGCTGTAGAGCGGAGAGTGGCATTTTCGTGTATTATGTCGTGAAATTGCAGCTAGAACCACATTTATTAAAGAGTGCAATAATCAGTGGGCAGGAGTGGGCGGTAGCGGTGCTCCTATACTTATTTTAATGACATTTTACTGTTCCTATATTTGTATTTTAAAAAGAAACCGCTCCGGAACGGTTTCGTTTTAAAATAAAAGTGTAGGAAGAAGTTGAAACTTGCACTTTCAGTGCAGTGCACAGGACATTTCCTTAAAGAGGGGGCACATGTTTTTTGGGGTTTTTATTGTGATTGGGAGGGGGCACAGGAATGGGGTTCCGTATTTTGCCAGTTTGAGTAGGTAGGGTAACAGGTGGCGCGGTGACATGTCAAACCGGTCCAGCTGTGGTTGGGTGCACCACTTCCAGAAGCAAACCCATTTGTATCCGTAAGAGCTGTTAGTGAACCCTGCTTTAGCCACTTGAAGGATTTTTCTGCAGTGGAAGCTGTATGTGGGCAAACTCTACAAAGCCAGGAGCCAATCGGCGAGGCTCAGGGATCCTGGTGCAGGACTTCCCGTCCTTCTGGGAGAGTAACTCTGGGGCTTCTCCCAGTGGGATGGGATATTCCTGTGTTAGGTGAAGGAGATCAGAGTAACAGGCCCGCCCCGGCCCCGCTGGGACTACCAAAATGAGTTTGCACCCATACATGGACAGCAACTGGATAACTTTGCAAATCCCTGGGATAGGGGGAAAACACGTGCGCAAACATCTCTTACCATGAGAGCGCGAACGCGTCTCCTAGAGAAACCATATGAGGGTGTCTGCCGGCAAAGCTGCGGAACTTCTTGTTGGCCAAAGTTGCAAAAAGTTCTGGCAGGAGCATCGCACATTGTTTGAATACCTTTGTTAGCTGTTTGTCTGATAGTTGCCATTCGTGGCACTAGTCTGCAGCGCTGCTGAGGGGATCTGCGATTGCATTTTGCGTCCCTGGTAGGTGAAACGCTTGCAGAGCGATGTGGTTGGTGTTTGCCCAATGCCACAGCGATTCAGACTCCTTTGATACTGTTCTGGATCGCGTACCACCTGGTTTCCTTATATAGTACATGGCGGTGGAATTGTCAGTTAATACTCTTACCATTGATCCCTTGAGTACTGGCTGAAATGAACAGAAAACTTGGGCTACGGCTTTTAAGTCCAAGACATATATATGCCGTCCATTGCCCCTTCATGCACAGCTCGCCCACGTGCACGCCCAATCCTTTTAGTGACGTGTCGGTTACCAGCATATGCTGATGTGGTGTTTCCTGTAGGGGTATCCCCTTTGTTACATGGTGTGGGTTGGTCCACCATTGAAGTTGGTGGGCTAGGTGTCCCGTGATTTCCACTTTGCTCCTCCACGTTCTGTGTATTTGGGACCATCTGTCTGCTAGGAACTGTTGCTATGAGGAGAGTACATGATGACATGGTCCCGAGCAGTTGCAACGTGGTTAATCAGTGAGGAATGGATTCTCTTTCTTGTGAAGGTCGGACCCAGGCGTTGTCATTAGAAAACTTCGCCCCAAGAAGAATTGTTGGAGAGCCCTATGCAGGATTTGGCATAATTGATGGAGAATCCCAGGCACTTCAGCTTGTGCATTGTGTTGCAGAGCTTGCAACGCTTTCGGATTTGTGGCTGCCCTTACCAACAAATCGCCTAGGTAGGGGTATATATGATAGCCCCTCTTTCTTAGGAAGGCCGCTATTGGTGCTAAGCACTTTGTGAAGGTTCTCAGTGCTGACCAGGACCCAAACAGCAATACTTTGAATTGGTAGTGGTAATTTCCTATGGTGAATCTTAGGAACCTTCTGTGTGCCTTGTGCACTGGGAGATGACAATACGAGTCCTGTAGGTCTAGCAATGTGAGAAGGTCTCCTGGTTGGACTGCTTTGATGGAAGTGATCATCCTGAACTTTTGTTTGTGGATGGACTTGTTCAGGGTTCTTAGATCTAATTTAGGCCTCCATGTGCCGTCTGGCTTGTTTACTGCAAAGAAAAGAGAGAGAAGACTCCCTTGACTCTTTGATTCCTTGGAACCCTTTCTATGGCCCATTTGATGAGCATCTTTTTTTACCTCATCCCGCCGGACGTGTAGATGCGGCTGGCAGTGTGTGTCGGGGGGCACCAGTTTCGGTGTTCTGCTGAACTCTAGAACATGCCCCTGCTGAATAATGTCTAATACCCAGGCATCAGTGGTAACTTCCCTCTGTTGCTTTAGATGATTTTGGAGGTTGCCTCCCACTTTAGTATGTTGTTTTGTGGGGGGTACTGGGTACGGTGAGTCCAGCTTTTTTCTTATCGCCGCCCAATTTGAGAGGACGACTCCAGTCTCCTCCTTTGCAGGAATTTGAAGTTCTTTGATTTGTGTTGGTATGACTTGCGATACCTGTGTGGATAATAGGATCCTCTTTGATAAGATTTTCCTCCTCTGGCTGAAGTAGTAGAGCAACGGGGTGAACATTTGGTCCTTGTCGGGTAGCGTGTCATGCAGTGGATGGGATGCAGAGTAACTCTTTACACCAAATAATCAAACCAACTCCGCAAGATGGCAAAGTTTGTTTACTGTTTTATTATCAATTGTCTAAAACCGGGAGTTACAACAGACGTCGCACAGCATTTCTCTCGAAGCATTTCATAAACAATTACACTTTTATAGTATAAATTCATAATACATGACATCATTCTACATGGAAAAATAAGAGAAACCTACGGGGGATTGTGGTTGGCTCAAGGGGAACATCTAAGTATACTTTCTATATGGGAACAAGTTTTGTTGGGTATCTACTGTCAGGTGGACAACTCATGCCCACCCCTAGTGCAAGTCATCTTCATCCATTATTAGGTACAGGCTACATCATTGGCTATCAAACTATAAGGCCCTTAGTTATATGGCCCTCTACAATTGGTTGGCACGCGTGTGCCCTTCTGGAACATTCGATTCACTAGCAGCACGTAAGCTTATACCACAGGTGCCAGGAGGTGGACTGGACTGTACCTCTCCACCCAATTAGCCCAACATCTCTCACCACTCATGCCTTCTGCCATGAAGATTGTCTTTGTTCTTGGCCTTGCAATGTATTCTTGTCTCTGGGACTATAAGGGAGTGCGGGCACACGCTTATCATAGTTCTGGACTGCATGCCCAACTTCTATTTCCATCCTTGGCTCACGTGACAGGAGACCGCAATTCGGCCCTTTTTGCAGAAATTAATTGTCTTGAATTAATAAATTTGGCACTCATGGCGTTCTTTTTTTGCACCTTAACAAGGAATGATGCAGCACCTCACGGTTACTGTTCAACGATAGATAGCCAGTTCGTGGCTCCATCAGCCTTGACACCAGACCAGGCAGCTCTTCTAGGCCTCTACACGATCTCAGCTAATTCTCTGCTCCGACACAGCCCTTGGCCCTTCTCTCTATGGGTTGAACTTACTAAAGTTGTGACACTGATGTCCAGCTACTATATAATTGAGGCTCCGCCTGCAGTCTATTCACCACATATAGCCAGCTTCTAAGATTACTTAGTCCACTTGTGTTGCTGCATCTGTAGTGATTGAACGATTGACATTTACTGCAGGGCTCTTCGCACATGCAATCTTCGTCTCGCATATGAAAGTTTACTCGATTCTAAGGTATGAGTTGGGACTTAGATCCCTGAGATTACATGCAGAGTGGCGGCTTTTGTCCCTCTATCGGCTGATAGTAAACCCGCAGACAAATACTTTGTATGTTGATCTCTTGACACATTTGAACCTAGCACGGTCAACCTTGCTGAGGGATCTTGAGAACCGGGTGTTAACTGTACTGGCTAATTGTGAAAGTGATGTGGAGACATTCATTACCAATCCTATGAAATCAAGGAAGGCTTTGCTTACTATGGATTGGATAAATACAATCGACCCTATGCAGGGTTCAGTTGTGGCTGCCTCCTTCTCCGTAGGTGACAAAAACTGTGCTTTTTACCTAAATGCCTCTTAAAATTTCCAGAGGCAAAATTGAGGTGGAACTTTCTAAGAGTCCGACTTAATCTGATCCAGACAGGTGCGGTGCTGGCATGTTGGGGGTTGAAGGAGAAAGCAAAAAAGTTATGTACATGCTGTGCAGATCCAAGAAGTTAGATGATTGCTCATATTCTAAGAGAATGTCAAGGAACATGGAGCCTTAGACAGAAATATTGTGCTTGTTTCATGGACGCAATCGATCATCAGTCCTCATTGATGTTCCGGGAGAGGCTAATGGCTGGCCACGAGACCTCATTGGCTATCACTGTGATCCATGTCCTACTGCAGGCTAGGTTTATTCTACCTGAATATTGCTGAGGTCAAAACTGACACCCACCAAATCATTTCTCCTTCGTTGGTTTTTCTGTTTTTCTTTTTTTTCATAAGATAATTTAAAAAATAGATGTATGTATATGGTTGTATATGAAAAGGAATGTATGTTTTTATTTGTTTTGTGTGTGAAAAACCAAATTTCGGTTGTAACACATTAAATAGAAACATAACAAATAAAATAAGTTTATTAGATTCTTTACTTCATCATCAGTTTCTATAAGGTGCATACATTCTCTTATTCAGCCAGTCTTCTCCGCACGTCACGCTTGTTTCTTGTGACATCACCAATTTCTCTTTCTCTCATTTTCATATTCCTTTGGGGATCTCCTACAAGAGGTTGGGCCTCATTCCGAGATTGGCGGTAGCCATGGCGCTATTTGCGCCATGGCTGCCTCCAATACCGGGTCCGGGTCCGGCACCAGCGTTGTTCAATGGGGGCTTACCGGTGTAGTCCGACCCTGGCGGGACCGGTAAATCCCCATTGAACAAACCATTCCCCATTCCCATTTGAGCCCCCATAGGGCTCAATGGGAATGGGGAGGGCGCTAATTACGGGCTCACGACTTGTAAGCCTGTTATTAGCGCCCTGGTCCCTTAGCAGGACTTGTAAGGGACGTGTGGTCAGACCACACGTTCCTTACGGTCCCCGCCAAGGGACCTTGGAATAGGGTGATAAGGGATTACCGGCACCGGTCTCCTTACCGGTGCATGGTATCCCTTACCGCCTAGGTCGTAATGACCCCCCATGTCATCTCTTTGAGGATACATCTGATAGGGGATTCTTAATGGATACCTTTTCTCAAAGATTCTCAGCGAAATAGTCACAACTGCTGGTGTCAAGCATGGCTCAATTTCAGGCTTCCAGCATACAGGCAGTAGAGGGGCGGGACTTCCTGCAGAGGCATTTGGCTGCTCCGCTACAGGGGCACTCCCCGAAAGGGGTAAAACATACGTCTGGACTAGAGTAATGTGAGGGATCTGCCTGTGACAGCATCTGTTTTGATGGCTTTTAAAGCCTCATACATTTTGGGGCCAAATAACTAGTCCCCCTCGAAAGGGTATATCAAGCACTTTAGCTTGTACGTCTGGTTGAAAGTCTGTACACTTTAACCATGCTTGCCGGTGAAAAACCGCCCCATTCCCAATCTGTTTGGATCAAGTCTCCACTATGTCCACTGCACTGTTTGTAGTGTGATTGGATGCCTCATCTCCCTCATGTACGATGAGTGCCCCCTCCTGCTGATTTACTGGTAGATGTTCCAGAATGAGAGCCATGTGATTCCATATCTCTCAATCGTAATGCGCCATAATCACCAGGGAGTTTGCGGCTTTAACTTTGGTTGCTCCTATGGCCAGGATCTTGTTGTCAAAAACATCAGTCTTCCTGCTCTCATTGTCTAGTGGAACCAACCATTTGGAGCCCGGACTCTGCGACTTACGACCTGATGATGTGGATACTACTGACTTCGGAGTTGGCTGCGATGTTAACCATTTGGGAGAAACAACAGGAGCCCCAAAAAGAATTTTCCAGCCTCCCCTTTAATGCTGGTTCTGGAAACAGTTTCTTCATTAGAAGGAGGCCCTCTTCACGAACATGCTAAAAAAATTGGGAAAGACACCACGACTTGTGCTTTTTATTCATTAAGTCAGAAAAAAACTGCCCTTTTCCTCTGAGGGCATCAGCCCAAACTCCTCACAAGCTTTTGTCATTATTGCGTGGAAAGCACCAACCTCTTCCAGCAGTGACTGCTTAGGTGGGGTGTCAGGGACAGAGTCAATGCCATTATTGCCCTCATCCCAGTAATCTTGTTGTACTGAGAGAGATGTAGTAGAGTCAGTGGGCCTCATTACTAGTCCGGCGGTAGCCTGCCAGTTTTTCCAGCTCGGTTACCGCCGGACTCGTCTTACCATTCCGCCTCTGTGATTCCCGGAATTACCGGGGCATTACGACCCCGGTGTCCTGGGAATTCCGGAGGCGGAATTCGGTAAATCCCCATTCTCATTGAGTCCTGAGAGAGATGTAGTAGAGTCAGTGGGCCTCATTACTAGTCCGGCGGTAACCTGCCAGTTTTTCCAGCTCGGTTACCGCCGGACTCGTCTTACCATTCTGCCTCTGTGATTCCCGGGAATTACCGGGGCATTACGACCCCGGTGTCCTGGGAATTCCGGAGGCGGAATTCAGTAAATCCCCATTCTCATTGGCCCTCATTACGACCCTGGCGGAGAACCATGGTGCAATTTGCACCATGGTCCATGGCGCTAAGCTGCCAACTCCGCCATGGTGGTTGGCGGACTTACCGCCCCATTCCGACCTTGGCGGGGCGGTAAGTCCCCAATCCCCATTTACCCTTCCCCATTCCCATTTTTGCCCCATAGGGTATAATGGGAGTGGGGAAGGCGTTAATTACGCCACCGTAAATTACGGTGGCGTAATTAACAACGAGTCCCGTAGCGCCATGGATTTTTCCACCTGCAAAAAGCAGGCGTAAAAATCACCATGGCGCTACGGGAACTCGTAGTCAGGCGGAAAGGTACGCCATGCTTTACGCCGGCGTAAACCCCTTTCCGCCAGGGTCGTAATGAGGGCCATTGAGTCCTATAGGACTCAATGGGAATGGGGAAGTGGAAACACCGGCACCATCTTGTGATTGTGCTGGTGTTTCCACGTCCGCCTGCAGGTGGGCGGTGTTAAACCCGCCAGGTCAGACCTGGTGGGACCGCCACCTCCCGCCTGTAGGACTCGAGATCAGGCGGTCTGGAATTAACAGTGGCGGCGGGTTTACCGCTACTGTTATTTCCAGACCGCCGACCCGTAATGAGGCCCAGTATCTCTCGCTTCTCCATCTGTATTGTTAGATGGTACCTTGCCTTTTTCCTATTTCCTATGTGGGGAACCCCTTGGTCCTATTGGCAACATAGATGTCGGAGACGGTCCTTTTGCTTTTTCTATCCATTTAAGCAGAGAGCATGATCTACTGGGCCTTGGTGGTACAGCTGGCGCCCTTTATGTTGGTCTAGCAGCAGGTGATCTTGTCCTGGCCTTTGTTTCCTGAAGCCCTTTATGGAATTGTTACTTGTGGTGGTGGATAAATTGGCTGCATCTGTACTACTGGCAGTCATTGGGCCAACTGAGCCACTAATGTTTGACGCAAACTCAATACCTGTAGTGATAACAGCATATGTGGATTTATGCCTGGATCTCACAGTGGCATTGATCCTTGTTGCAATGGTGTTGGTTCTTGTAGCTGGGATGTGGCAGTGGTTTGCACTGCAAACCTGAGTCATCCTCTGAGAAGACGGGCTAGTACCCTTGCTCAAAGTCTGAATCTATTGGGAGTTCCAGGATTTTGTCTGGCATAATTGAGGCGACTAGTGATGGAGAGGGTGACCTTAGATTATCAGAAGTATGCTCCTCCTGCTCCTTTGATTGTACTGGGACAGGTACTTGTTTAGGTTGTGAAAGTACCACCATCAGAATATTTAATACTATAGGCGGTTCTCTTGCGTCCTTGGTGGCTTTCCTCCCCCTATGGCCTTTGGTTGGTGGATGTTGTCCAGTAGACTATCCTAGTGGAGATGAAGATTTTGACCCATTCTCCCTTGGTGACAACCATTCTTGTGACAACAATGTGGTTTTCTGTTTCGTTGACGGTGACTGCCATTGTTGACGGCTTATGTTGTCGCTGAGGATGGTGCCGTCGACAGGGTTGTTTTTGTTGACAGCATGGGCAACTGTTTTTGTCCTGTCACTGACGACTGTATTAGTTTCGTAGATGGGGAGGTCGATGGCCTTTGCTCAGTCGCCGATGATGGTGCAGTTTTCATCGGCAGTGTGATTGACTACCTTTGCCCTGTCATCGATGAGTGTTGCCGATCATGGGATTGCCAAAGACTTTTTGTGTGTAGATGATGGGGTTGTAGAGTACTGTGCTGTAGATGGCACCATAGGTGGCAGACATTGTGCTGTGGACGAGGGTGTCGTGGTGGGCTGCGCCGTCGACAAAGTCATGGACATTGGCATAGGCGAGCGTTTGTGTCATCAACGAGTGCTTAGTTGTGAATGATGAGGTTGTGGCAGATGCAGGTCTATGCGCTGGAGCGGTAGTTGACATTTTGGTCATGACTGTCAACGAACATGCCATATGTGCAGTTAGGGACTTTTCTTTTGATGTTTCCTCAGGCCTGTGCTTTTTTTTATTAAAGACTGGGGCCCTCTCCTCTGATCTAGCCCTCTTGTGGTATGAGGGTTTGATAAGGGAGCTTACTGCCACACTCTTTGAGGACTCTGCCTCTGGTGGGGGATACTTGTCCTCATTGAGCAAGAACACAAGACATCTGTGCCTATCCCTTACCCTTTTGGAACTGAAGCTCTATCAGATTTCACAATCTTCAGGCGTGTGGTTAGGGTAGAGGCAATATATACACTCACTGTGCTTGTCCCCTCACACATTTTTGATTCCACAAGTCTCACAGGGTTTTAAAAGAGGCTTTTTGGATCTCCTTTCCATACTTGAACACAAACGTATCTGTTTCTGGGGGAATGTGACATTTACATCTGGCGAATTTAAAGTTGAATTAAATGGCGCATAAAGGGCTTCTCTCCGGAGAAAATGGTTAGAGGACTCCTCAGCACAACGTGCAGCTAGAATCTGAAGATGGCCTCGAGGGTGGGGCCAGAGACTCAGCATTCCATTGGCTGGGGCTGAAAGCACCCAAAAGGACATGCATAGAATATAAAACAGGACTGTTATTTCTTTATAGCATAATGTCATATTGAAGTAACAAAGGATTCCCAGCCCGAAGACTGGGAATAATCAAAGCATGAATGTCCATGAAATATCCAATGCTGGATAATAAGGTATACGTTACTTACACGTAACCCTTGTTCTCAAGCATGGGTCTTGCATGTATTCACATGCTAATGAATATTCCCTGCCAGGCTGGGCACCCTTGGTAAAAAACAAAGCAGTTTAGTTTTAAACTAGAATTGATCGTCTCCTCTATAGCCCATCAGTGTCCTTTGGGTCATACTACCCCCAGCCAATCCAATAACACTTGTTCTCCTAAGCTCCAATACTGGAGTCCAGCTTCAGATTTGGTAGTGCACGTAAAGTGGCAATACAAATGAAGAAGTGTCAGAGAGGGGGAGAGGGGAGTGTTTGCATGTGAATCCATGCAAGACCCATGCTGGCGTTGCAACCCAACGTTGCCTGTAGCCTGCGTGTACCGGGATATGGTGACCAGGTGGACCTTGATGGACACATGGGCAAGGCCAGCCTTGGCCAGTGAGAGCAGGTATGGGTGGAGCAGCGAACAGTCACACTCAGCAGCAAAATCTCCCACACCCGGCTCCACATCGTAAAGCGCTTCCATTTGTTCTTATAGCAAGTCAATGTAGAGGGAGCCCTGGCTTTCGCCAGGATCTTATTGCATTCCAAAGGTAGCAAATAGTGTCCAAATTCTAAGGCTGCAGGAGCCAGGCAACGAGGTTCAGCGACACTGGTTCATGTTGCAAGATTGAACCTCCTTCTCTGGAGAGGAGGATGGGAGGTGGAGGCAGTTGGATGGCCATAAACACTGGCAGATGGAAAAGGTCCAAGTATCCGATATGCCTAGGCCACACTGGTGCAATGAAGATCATCATGCAGTGGCAACGTCAAAGTGTGTTGATCACATACAGTAGCAGTGGAATTGGAGGAAAAGCGTATGGGAAGAGACGTTCCCATGGGAACAAGAAGGCACCCCCCAGGCTCCTCGGCTGAGGATATATGCTGGCAAACTTCTGATATTTGGAGTTGGCAGCAGTCGCGAAGAGTTCGATCTGAGGAAGACCATATTCGCTGAATAGGCGCAACACTTGCACTTGCTGAAGCTGCCATTCGTGGCAGGACAGCAGCTCCCTGCTGGGAGAGTACGCAATGGTGTTCTTGACACATGTCAGGTGAAAAGGGACGAGAAACATGCGCTGAAAAATGGCACAGTGCCATAGAGATTGGGCTTCTAGTGGGGGAGCGCATGATGCCCAGTTTCCTGATGTAAAACATAGTGTTGGTGTTGTGCATGAGGACCTGCATCACCTTTTCCTGGAAATGAGGCTGGAAAGGTTTGAGGGCGCAGAAGACAGCCTGCAGTTCCATAACATACATGTGCAAATCCTTTTGTTCTGGAAGCCAATGGCCTCTGGTGTGAGAATGTCCAATGTGGGCTCCCCACCCTTCCAGAGAGGAGTCTGTCATAACTGTAGCCTGGTAACGAGGGATCTGAAAAGGAGCTCCCTGAGTGAGGTGTGGATAAACCAACCACCATTGCAGTGTTTGACGGAATACCCGATTGAGGGAGATGTTGTTTGTCCATGTGCTAGTGGCTTTCTGCCTCATGGCATTCAGAAATTCTTGAAGGGGTCTCATCTGAAGCCTGCTAAAGGGGACCAGACGGATGCAGGAAGACATCATACGCAGCTGTGACTTCATTGTCAGGACTGTTGCAGCGGCCACTGCCGACAGCTGTTGGACCTTTCCCAGGATGGCCTTCACCCACTCCACTGACAGACACAAGACTGTGTTGAGTCGGGCACCCAAGAACAGAGCGTTCTGAGATGGCACTACTTAGGACTTCAGAAGTTGATCGATGTCACGCACTCAGCATACCAGGGCACCTCCGACATGCACGCAGCACACCAGGACACCTCAGATATGCATTCAGTATACCAGGACAATCCTTCCCATAGGGTGCAAGAACGCCCTATCCTGCAGCAACATGGTGTTCAAGTGGCACATCATTATGTTTCCCCAACAACCAAGGGTTCTCTGTTATTTCGGATTTAATTTCTGTGGCAGCTCTGGCCGCATCGACAACTGCAGTTGTCATGGAGATGGAGGAATATTTGTATTGTGGGACAGCCCACTCACGTGATCGCGCTTCCTTGGCAACGGGATAAATGAACGTACGTTGTTTTACACAGCGCTTCTCAGCTGTGTTTGCTCCCGGCTCTGTGGTTTTCCTCGATCACGACTTTGTTGGATTACGACCTTGCTTCGCTTTTGGATTTCCTCTTGCACGACCCCTGGCTACGGTGATATCGATGGCTTGATTACTCGGACTGCTTCCATTGAATAACGGCTTCACAGACTGCCTTATTCTTTACGTTTTGGTGGTGGCACACTTTTATCTAAGTAGCCTGGACTTTCTCGACTTCAGACTTTGCATCTGGATCTCTGTTTTGGACCTGTTGTTCTTGTACCACGCTCTGCCCCAATCCTCCACCCTTGGGGCCTCTTCTCAGTCAAAGTGGACTACGACTGTTGGGACCAAGTATCTGCTGGTCCTTCCTTGCTTATAGCACTGCACAATCTTGGGAGGGACAAGCCAGCTTTCCTTCCCCCCACCTTACACCATCTCCCCAGCAGCTCAACCGGTAGGTGCCCTGTTCTCTATACATGTCTTGTGGGAAGTTCTTGTATTGTACCTACGATAACTAACACCTGACACACTGTTTTCATTGCAGCTACCTGGGGACCCGGTGCCCTTGTTCCAGCCACCTGTGGCCACAATCTGTCAGCAAGTCATTTTTATCTCCCTGACTGGTGCTTGGGGACAGAGGTATACATAGTCTACGCAGACCTTGATTCTTGACAATCGAGAAGCCTCGCGACATCAGAAGTTGGATGATCTCTGCTGTGTGCTGGGTTGCCAGAGCATCGGACAGAATGAGCCAATCGCCCAGGTAAGGGCAGGCATGAATTTCTTTGTTGCTTAGATGCGCTGCTACCAAGACCATACATTTGGTGAACACCCTCAGAGTTAATTTCAGGCCGAAGGGAAGGACCTTGAACTGGTAAGGTCTTCCCTGGATGATAAAACGCAGAAACATCCGGTGCGTGCGAGAAATTGCGACGTGGAAGTATGTGTCCTTCAAGTCGAGAGTTCTCAGAAAATCCCCTTTCTCCAGATAGTCGAGCATGTGCTGCGATGTGACCATCCTATACTTTTGAGATTTGAGGAACTTGTTGAGGCACCACAAGTCTAGGATTGGTCGCCACCCTCCTGATGACTTTTTTACCAGAAAGTATCTGGAGTACACTCTGGAGCCCCGCAGATGCGGAGGGACTGGGTCCTTTGACCCTTTGCAAAGCATGGCTTGGACCTCCTGCAGCAGCTGCACCATGTGCTGCACAATGTACTGCTCTTGACCCGCAACAGGAGGAATGGGGGGGCACCTGACTTTAAATTCCAAAGAGTGCCCCTGCTGCAGAACATCCAGCACCCATTTATCTGTGGAGATCTTTCGCCACTGACTGACAAAGTTTGATAGTCTATCTCCCACGGGGTGCAGAAGTGGGGGCACGGGTCCTGGGCTGGTTCAGGCGTGCTTTGTCATCTGTGTCCTGGTTGGGAGGGCAATGAAGACGCTGGGTGCCACTGCCATAGGCCTGGGAGCGACCCATATATGCCTCCTGGGGGGTGGAGCAGGAGGGCTGGTGATAGGGGACCCTTGAAAGATCTGGAGACTCTACCCTATGGGGAACAAAAGGACGGCCTCCTCTGCTGCAGGGTCACATGAAAGAGCCCCGTCTCTGTGTCAGTCTTGATGGCCTGGAGGGTGTCGTTGACCGCTTTTGGCCTTTTTATCGTCAGGAAGGAAGTGAAGGATGAGCCACAGCTTGTACCATAGCTCCCTGTCATGCATTGACAGGATGGTGAGTGCATAGGCGGTCTTGACAGTGGAAGATACCGTGGTGATGATGCACTTCCCTGCAGCATCTAGCTTCTTGCTGCCCTCCTGGTCTGGATGCACCATGGACGATGAGGAGGGGGTGGAGGACCTCTTTCTGGCGGCAGCCGATAGCGAATCTGGAGAAGGCTGAGACGTCGGGCACCTAGGGGAAGAGTCTGGAACATGGTATTTCATCTCAAACCAGTCATGCTTAGCAGGCATGGTATTAGGAGACTTTGTGATCGCTAAGCCATCCTCCCATATGTCATCCAACAAAGGGACCGATACAAATGGTCTTCTTGCAGGACTCCAGCCACTCAAAGAGAAACACTCCTTTTTCTTCTCTTCTGGGTCAGGTTGAAGAGTTTTCACAATGGATTGGAAAGAGCCAATTAAGTCTGGGGGGGGAAGGAACCTGGTGGGCTCATCGACATCAAGAGGTTCCCCATCTACAGGAATGTAGTCATCAAGCTCATCTGTATGAGTACTGATGGTGTTGGTGTCCGTTGCAGTTTCAGTTTGAACTGGCTCCTCCATCACAGTAGCAGAGCCGCTGGAGCAGGCCAAGGGGTAACAGGGTCCTTGTGAGGCGGTTTCAGCTGATGTCTCTGTTGAATTTCTGCCACCAGAGTGTGCCAGGTGGTTAGGATGTCCAGGGACATGTCTCTTGGCGCAGGTGCAGCTGGTACAGCAGGAACTGGGTCTAAGCCCCTTGTAGGGCTAAACGACTGGCCCATGGGTCTGTGACCCCTGATGAGGTATGGGTAGAATGAGGTCGAGTTCTCCATGGCCCCCTTTCTGATCCAAATATCAATCTTCTGGCAGGTTCTTTTCATAACTGGTGTAGATGGCTGGGGACTCTCTGGGGGTTCCCAGAGGAGCCAGAGTAAAGAGTGGGACAGACTTCGTGGGCCTGGGCCAGTCCAGAGGCATGTCTCTCATCATATCAGAGCCCTTTGGAAAGAAGGTGACAACTGGAGCAGGAATATCTGCCGTCGTCAACGGGATCATCGTTGGAACTGCTGACGGAGGTCTAGGAGGCAGAGATACCATGGGCGTGGTGATTGTCAAAGAGGTAAAAATGACTGTCATTGACGAGCCCTTACAGGGTAGCAGCCATCGAAGGAAGACTTGACTTTGCAGATGGAGTCATCCACTGGGCAACGGTCTGGATGGATGGATGAAGTGGTTGTTGATGAGCGCGTCCTTAGATGACTTGCTCATCTTCGACGACTACCTTTGCTTGGATGACGATGCCATCAATTTCCTCGGGGACAGATGGAACCCACCAGCCGGTAGGCTAACCATCGATGGGGATGACTGACCCTTCTCAGAACTGGGTCCCAAAGTCACAAAAACCATTCACAAAGAAGTTGATGGAGCATGGGATGTCACATTTTGGATCTTCGACATGGAAGCAGCCTCAAAGGACCTCAACCTCTTACCAAAGGGAGTATGCTCAGTGCACCTGCTGGCGCTGGAGGCACAACTACGCCCAGAGTCCACCTCAGAGACCTTAACTTCCTCGATCCATGCCACCAACCTCCGGTGGCAGTCCTTCAGAGTCTTCAATGAAAAGAAGTGACAGATTGAGCATTAGTTTGCGTCATGGTGGGGATGAAGACAATAAATGCAGGAGGTGCCGATCTTCAAAGATATTATTCGGGCCACAGCTTTCAGAGGACCTGTAGAGGCTTTTTTTTGTGGCATGCGCCATGGTCAAGGTGCCTAGCTGTAGGCCCAACCCTGGGCCTGTGGTGCCAAGAGCTGAAGATCTAACAGTGGATTGAAGATCTTTGACAACAATGGCTCCCGCTGCCGGTAGTTGCTGCACGATGGTTGCCGATGGAGAGATGGAAGATTTCTTCAAAAAACGAACGATTTTCGAAGAGTGAAGCACAAGGACTCCTAACACTACAAATGTGCGGTCAGATCTGAAGAGTGCCATTGGATGGTGGCAGTATGACCCATAAGAGTCTGATAGGCTATAGAGAAGACAAGAAGTTTTAGTTTAGAGCGAAACTGCTTTCATTTTTACCAAGGCTTTCAGCCTGACGGGAACTATTTATGAGCATGTGAATCCATGCAAGACCCATGCAGGAGAATAATAAACATGTTGGCCCTGTAACCACACCAAGCCGGCATTGTGTGAATTGCTAAGTCTCTTGCAACATCAATACCTTAATATCATGTCTGATGACCAATACCACAACTTGTCTTGTCTTAATATGATGCAGTACATATATCAATGAGAAAAGGGTACCTGGTTTAGTCTCCATCTCCCAGGTTTAAAATATCCATGTCTCACACAATCTACTCAAATCTCCGAGCAACATTTCAGCACTTTTTTTTATTAAAACTGAATAAACGCTCAACCTGAGATCCACTAAATCCTCAATTCCTATAAGATATGTGGACTTTGTTTATACAGCACACCCGTTTTGGATGCATGAGCACTTTCGTTTTATGTAACAGTAACCCTCACACCCCCAGCATGGGCTCATTTGTTTTCTATAACATTCGAAAGAATCATACTTAAAGCATGAGCACATTTTATGTATTTGTTTAAATGCAAATATAGCCCCCACGGCTACACATTCTTTCTCAATGTGTAGAACCTTTTAGGCTATTATGCTTATTCAATTTTAGGCAAATACACCAGAGTGTGTTAAGATGGAGAAAGTGATGCTCTGTTGATATTTTTAAGACTGAATTGACATTTTTTGTAATAATTTATTTTTCTAAAGAATGTTGATGAGACTGTAGAATTTGATACAGTTAGTCTGTCATACATAAGTCTTGTTAGATAAATATGTTGCAGGACATGCATGTTCCAACTTGGCACTTGCAGTCTAGCTTTTGGCGTCCCTATACCACATGTCATTTCACAGATGGCTTATCACATAATGTAAGTGGTATACATGACGGAGAATGAACCCCCTGCTTTTAGAATATCCTTTGGTCCCTTCCACCAACAAAGGGCTTCTTAGCCCCCTCTGATGTCCTCCAGAGAATGGTGGGAAAGGGAAGGGGGACATTCTGTATTTTACCCTGTTTGACCCTGCTAGGAACATTGTCTAAAGACCAAGGCTATATCCTCCCCTACTCTTCTCCTTTCTGTCAATAACCAGCCCTGTGTGCCTGCTTGCATTTACCCATCAAGGTACGTTCTTGTCACCTCCTATTCTCCCAATATCAATCACATGCGTATACTCATTCTAGCAACTATGTGCCTAACAGTCTGCTGGGGGTCTCTGCACTTCCTCACATTCCCCATCATTGGGCCTCTCTTCTTCCTCTTTCCACCCAATCCTGATCCTCCTGCCCTCTTCAGGACCATCTATGCCCATTCCAAACTCATCTCACCTTCCTGTCTCGCTATAAGATTACCCCATTTCCCTCCTCATTCTTCTCCTCAATGCCTTTCTTACTTACCACTTTGACTTCCACCACTCCAAGTATTCAGTGATAATTAATAAAAAAACATGGATACCCAGAAATGCCCGTGACTTTGATGAGTCCTTACTAAAACCCTGCCTAAAGTCTCCTCTCAGATGGCCAGGGAAAGGTAGAGGCTTCCTGAACCTGGGGGCAGTGTTAGCTGGGAGGATCACCTGGGAAGAGAAGGGCCCCGGGGTGACAGGAGGATTTCGTGGTATGAGACACAGTATCTGTCTTCCTCATGGAAGGGAATATTCATTACTACCGGCACATGTTGCCGCAGATAACTATTATTCCCTGAAGTTAATTGTCCCTATCATAACTAGTCATGTATCAGGAGTGAGAAACACACATAAAAACTCCAACACTTTTAAACACAGGAAACCCTATAATTCCCAGGGGAACGGTACAGAGTAGTCTTAAAAGGCTACCAATTTAAATTCTGAAAAAACGAATTACACTGTTAAACCAAATGTATTATTTTAACCTCATGATATTCCTTTAAAGAATCAGCATAGGGGAAGAAAAGACCGTTGTACTGAAAATATCAGTGTATAAAGTAATTTTCACGTTAGGGACTTCAAGTCCCAGAATCCCCATAGTACTGGGACAAAGAAGAGGGCTGCAGAAGCACAAAGGTTTGCAATACAGCCAATTAATGTTAATGACCCACACCTGAGGGTAGCTGTGAGGAATAAAAGGCCCCCTCAGGTGCACGCCATTAGGGAGGGATCAACACTGTGGAATAAGAAACCATTGCAGCAGTAGGAGGGCAGTAGTAGTGGGTGGAGAAGTTTTGTACTCTCCACAAAGCTGCAGAGGAAGAAATCATGCTGGAACCGTGACGACAGCAGCAAGGGACGTGAATGCCAGACCTGAGAGGGTTGCTGGGGCACAAGATTTCGTTTGGAGAGGTCACGCAGCAGAAAGTGCCTCTTATTTTCACTCCTGCCCTTGGGAAGCATTTGCGGGTTGCAGGAGAGCCCCTGAACGCTGGGAAAGTTGCCAACGCTTTGTATGTGTATTAACACAGTTCCAAAGTGAGAACATGGCTTATTTATTCTTGTAGGTCCAGTCCATAAGACCCCTAGCACATCCTCCATAACACATAACAGCCAACTGACTCTCTAACTGGAGATAAACATTCAATTTCTAATAAAGATTCTACAATGAGATGGTAAAGGTTCAGGTTCCACCCTGCTGTTACAGGTTCTGAGAGAAGTCACTATACAACAGTTTCCAGAGGTCACGCAGCAGAACACACACCTTTTTGCTTCTCCCGACGCAAGGCATTTGCAGGTGGCAGATGCCAGACGAGCCCCCAGAACGCTGGGAGAGTTGTGGAAGCTCTAAAAGTGAAAGACGCAAGCTGCAGGAGGCCGTACCAGAGTGTCACGTAACAGCCACAAAGCGGAGGAGCTGGAAACAGCGAGGCAACCAGACCTAGTGAGTTCACTGTAGAACTGTGACCCCGTTGTGCCTGTCGATAAAATCCAGACTTTTGTGTTTATTTTTGAATACCAAACCAACATAAAAAGTCAATTACAAATGTATGACTCATGCCAAGCTGATTTAAAATCAATGCATTGGCAGGAGAACAACCTAACCTCTTAGCTGAAGACTGTAATTATAAAACATTGGCTTCCAGTAGAAGCAAACCACTCAAAGGGGCAATATATTAAAATATTGTAAACCACTATTACCAACCAAAGCTAATAAAGACTCATAAGAACGCAACTGACAAATTAGCAGTGTTGCCCAAGCCAAAGGAAGGTCATTGAGCTTTAAAGGTGTAGTGAAGTACGTTGCCCATATGTAAAAAGATATACCGAGAGGTGGTTTAAAATAAACATTGCGAAAGAAGTGTGGAGGAGGAGAACTGTTGACAGCACTTGGTAAATGATGCAGAGGTAAAACAAGGGTGGCAGGAAGGCTCCCCTTCTGATTAAAAGAGGTTCAGGGGGAGGCAAGCAACGCCTGTCTTGCATGTGGCAAACACATAGGTGTGGTGAACAGCATCAGTGTGATTCTGGTTTCCTTTGAAGAAATTCTTAAATCCAATTGTAAAGCAGAAGACATTAGTACAAGCTTTGGAGTTTACCCCTTACCAAAGAAATACTTGAAGATAGTAGTTAGGCCTGGCAAGGGAGTATACCAGGCCATGGAACTGTGTACCAATTGGTCCTGTTTGGGCAGGGGAGTAGTCCCAAGCAGAGAGCTGCAGTAGTTCGTTTTGGCTGGCAAGAGTGGATACCAGGCCCAAGAACTTGTGTAACAATTGGTTCTGTTCTGGCATGGGTGTACACCAGAACGAACAGTGGTAGAAGTTGTAAACCTGGAATGGGAGTAAAGCAGGTGAATGTTGTTGCAAGTATTGCGGTGGGGTAAAAACCTGTGACGAAAACATTTAAAGAATCACTTGAGAGTTTTGATGCAGCAGTATTGAAAGTAAATGTGGTGCAAAAAATATCCTGACAAAGACAATTGTTTTGAAATCAATGCAACTTTGAAGTCTTTTTTTGTTGTTGAAGTTTTCTTTATTTACATCAAGAAACTGTTTCAAGATCTTTATTTACAATGGACAGGGTTAATGACAAGACTCTGTCTCAAGATTTTCACTTCAAGTAGTAAGGTAGAAGTTGTATTAACAATTGCAGCTCACCTGTGGAATCCAAATTGAAACTTTTGTTTTATTAACTTGGATTAAGAGATCTGAAGTGGAACTTTTGAGACAGGATTTTCTTATCCTTTTTGCACAATCAAACAAAAGTCTGCTTGAATCTGGGGAAGGGGCATTTGCTCAGGTTATCAGGAGAAGCAGCTATTACAATGTGAAGTCAACTGTTGTGTTGTTGTTGAACTGACATATTTCCTTATCGATTTGTTGTATATTCAAGTGTGAGGGACAAACCTTTTGTTAGAGTGTTTCCTTTATTTTATTTTAGGCAGGGAAATCGTCAGGATAGGGATAGTAAAGCATTCATCCAACCTTTTAAAAATGGCAAAATCTGAAAAAACCTTCACAAAGTTGTCCGCCTCACATTTCTGACCCTTCACAGACGCTCTTGCAACCTCCAACTCTGCTACCATTTCACGCTTAGCTCCTCTGGCTATGAAAGGGTGTTGTGCTGGTCTTATGTGCTACAACTTCAAAAATATAAAAAGGAGCCTGATTCTCAGCATTGGGATGTTATCAGGCAATCCTGAATGCAAATACAAAAGTAACCACCTTCCATTCTACAAATCCTCATTGTATAGCTCTCAGTTGTTTATTATAATGTGATCTCAGCTTGTTGTGTACCTGGCCCACCACTTATTATATCACCACTGCTTGAACATCAAGTTAGCAAAAACAACAATACATACTGAAAGCCAACCTTTATATATGATACAATCACATTTACAGTAGCAGGACAAATTAATATAGTGCCAATGGATCTGAAATGTCGTCCTTCTGATTCTCTCTAAACAAAGCCAGACATGCTTCAGTTACATTCTGTTTGGAACCTTCTTCAGGTTAACTACTCTGTCGAAAGGGGGAATAAAATATATACCCTGTATTATTTTAAGTGTAGATGAAAAAATGTGATTGATTCTATTGGGTGTCTCTTTTCCCTTTCTTCTCAAGTTGACCTTGGTGCCTGTGATATAAAGAAGGGGGTATGCATTCCTGAATTGGATAATAACATGTATTGGTAATCCTCCACTATTTTAAAAGCGTATGGTTATGAAATGTGTGTGAAAGTTACTCTGTACATGTTGCTACAGAATTCTCAAGGACCTGGAAAGAGAATTTAGGGAGCACAATGAGAAAAAGCAAAGTCCATACAACACTACAATGATATCCATTCTCCACTTCTTTTTATCAAAAGCATATTTGTGTGCATTAAATCAACATAATTGGACAATCCGATGCCTTTAGGGCCCTTTTAAAAGGCTGCTTTAATGGGACAGGTGCATTCTTCATCAAGTCTTATTGTTCTGCTAAGGCAGTGGTTAGGATCTGTCGACGGTATCTGCTTCTAAGGATGCAATAGACATTGAACCTGTTGACCTTGTGATCAGCTTAAAAAAGAAGTCTGTGGATTTGGACTGAAAAACTGTAAAGCTTGCATTTAGTGTTTAGTATTACTTTTAGTTTTGGAAAAAAAAGCCTTGGTCTTCAAGTAAACACAGAAGCTCCATTAGACTTTTTAATGCCTTGACCAAAGTGAATGCAATGGTGCCTGGAATTCCTGTTTTCAAGGAAGTCGATACTTGCACAAACATACAGTTTCGGATGAACCATATGTCATAGCTGAGGTGCACAGAAAGCAAACAGATATATTTTGTCCCGTGTAACACATTTGCTATTTATATTGTTTTTAGTCATAATGAAACCTACAATATGATTTGTAATAACTTGTCTAAATTCCTTACAAGGTAATGAAAATTCATTTTTTTATTTTTTGTATTTACCAAAACTATTTGGTTTTACAAAGACGCCTTCCAACTTTGCGCTCTTTGTTGCCGTCATTTCAAGGTTTGTTTTTCATTTTTCAGTTTCCTGCAGTCCTTCCTTTTCTATTTGCGCTATTTGCGCTAAGGCAATTTGTAGAATTTTTGCTGTAGCGATTGCCCATGAAGTTTTTTGTCCACTTATCAGGCGTGGCCACGATGTCTCCTCCTCGCGGACTGAAAAGCACTCTAAGACAGTTGACAGGTAGTTTTGTCTGATTTCTTTGTAGCGCTGGACACAACGTCAATAAGTGACGGACTGATTCTACTGCCTCTGCCTCTTTGCACAACCTGCAGGTGTTGGTATTAGAGATGCCTCTGATGTGTAGGATTTCGTTTGTCGGTAATAAATTCAGTCTTGCTTTTAGGAAGATCTGTCTCAGTGGTCTGCTGGGAAATTTTAAGTATATTTCCGCTAGGTCGTTGAATTTCCTTGGGAGTACTGACAGGTGGCTTAGGAGTTTGTTCTTTTTTGCCTTCTCTAGGGTGCTTATCCAGTCCAATTCCTCTAGTTTTTTTGATTTTTATTCTGAGAACATTTTCGAGTAAATTGTCCTGTGAGCAAGCAATTGACTTCAGTTGTTCACTTTTTTTGGCTGCCCATGATGTTATCATTTTGGATCCACCTGCCTTGATTTCTATGCTTATCAATTTGTACAGGGGTGATGACTCTGGTAGCAGAATTTTTCTGTACAGTGACATGCTGTTGTTTTCCACTGTTGCCTTTAGGGCGATGAGCCCCAGCTCTCTCCTGATTGCTGGTAATGAAGTTGATTTGGGAACAGACAGCACAGATCTCCAGAAGAAACCTTCAATCTTTTGCCATATTATCTCCGGTATCATTGGCATTGACGCGGCACCGTAGATCAAGCACCGGATGACTTTTGCTTTGTAGTACTTCAGTACGGGCATCAGATGAAAAACATCCAAATTTATTGTCCAGCATGCAGGCTTGTGTTGTCATTGAACAAGCTTTGGTCCAGATGAATCTTTGCATCGAGTTTCTAATCGAGTGTTGTCCAGCATGACCCCCAGGTATTTAAATCAGGACCATGTTTCGATCGTCGGTTTTCTAGTTGCCAAGATGTTGAAAAAGCGCGTTTCTGCTTTCTTTCCATGGTCATTTTCTTAGTTTTTTTTTTGTTGATTTGCAACTTGTTGCCTTTGATATAATCTGACAGATTAGCTAGCTGGCGTTTGAGACCGATCGGTGTCTGATCCATCAAAGTCATGTTGTCCGCATAGAGAATTCTCGGGACTAAGGTTCCGCCGATTTTTGGTGGAAATGCTTTCACAGCTTCATTTGAGCCTTTGTAGTCTCCTATGAAAGCTGTGAACAGAATCAGAGCCAGGGGGTAGCCCTGCTTTACCCCCTTTTTTATGCAGATTTCATCCGATAAAGTGCCATTTCTGTTCAGCTTCACCCGCATAGAGGTTCTTGAGTAAAGGGCTTTTATGGGCTCCAAGATCTTTTTTTGGCAGTTTCCTGCCGAGAGTTTGGGCCATAGCAACGGTCTTTCTACCTGATCAAAAGGTCTATGAACGCTAGGTATGTCTTTGTAGTCCCCTCATGTGCTTTACTTTTCAGAAAGCTCAGGATCATGATGTTGATGGTAGTCCCTGGAGTTTTTCCGAAAGCCAGCTTGGAAAGGGTCATCGAGGGGGGGTGGACTTGGTCCATGCTTGGAATTCCCACAGTAACAGCATACCAAATACTTTACCAATGCAGTCGAGGAGAGCGATTGGCTGATAGTTGAGCGGGTCTGCCCTATCGCCCTTTTTGAAGATTGGAACCACCACGGACGAGGTCCATGATCTTGGGAGTGCTCTTGCTGTGGTGCATTTTTCAAAGACCTTGCTGATAAACAGTGCCCACTCTTCAGGAAAGGTTTGGAGGTCGTTGTTGGTCACTCCATCCGGCCCCGGGGCTCCTGAGGCGTTTAGTTTGCGGATGATTGATTGAATATCCTCTTCATTCGAAAGATCACACCATGGAGCATTGCTCTCGAGGTCATAGTCCGGCACAACCTCGGCTGAGCCGGTGAAGAGGGCCGACTGAGATGGTTCTGTGTGCGCTCCCGATGTTTCAATTAGGGTCCAGATATCGCCAGTGTTTTACTCCCCAGTTTTTTCAGCATCACTCCGGAATCTCTTTGATAAAGGGAGATCAGTGGTTTCTCAGCCATGCTTTGTAGGACTTTGCTTCTTTTCTATGCTCCATTAGAGCCGCTGGTAAGTTCGTGTTTTTTGCTTTTCTTCTTAGGCGTCTTAGGAGAGCTCTTTTTGCGACCAGCTGCGTGTCGTATTGATGCATGTTAGAGTCGCTCTGTGCTGGATTTTTTATTATACCTATCTTGTACGGGCTCAGTAGCGGTTGGTAATCTGGTTTTGTTTTAATGTTTGCTATGTTGCCAACCAGTTGTCTTTGGTAGTTGGAAGTTAGGGCTTTTATTCTCGTTGTTGTGAACTTGAGACCCACAAATTTATACAGAAATACAATTTTAGTGAAAGTGAAACTTTTTTCTTTTACCGAGGATTCCCAGCCTGACGACAGGGAATATTCATGACCATGTGAATCCATGCAAGACCCCATGCTGGAGAAACACAATAGCAAACTAGACAACACAAATTGCACATGACACAAAAAGGAATAACTGACTATAAACCACAAGAAAAATGTATTCTGTGTACTTATTCAAGAAATGTCAAAGGAAAAAAAACTTTGGGTGGAAAGGTGAACTAGCAAATTTTCTCAAATGTCCAACCTCCACCAATCATAAAAGGCTCTACTACAAGTCCACTGTAATCTTCATTTAACAAATCAATTTAGTAATTTAAACACCTTAAACAATGTTGCAGTATCAAAAGACAAGAGATGGTTTACACACAAACAGCACTAGAAACCAATGAAAAAGAATCACATATATACAAAAGTACATACAGGGACTATACTTGGTAATAAAAGAAACCAACTTATCAGTTATGCTCTTTCTATGGATCCTCCTCCAAGAGCTTCCTCATCTAGATAGATTTCCTCCTGCGCAGGCGTTCTCGGAAAATTTCAACAGGGGGCATAGCACAATTCGACTACCACGATCTCTGACGTTCAGATTCCTCTACACCAGACATGTTACTTCTGTATTAATCAGACACACTATGCCACATTACTGTAGTTTACCACTCTATTCCCAGTATCCTGCCCTGCACCAGAGGGAGCTGTTGCATAGGGAGAATTGTGAGCAGCAACAAATTGAAAAAATCCAGTCCATCAAGCAGAACCAATGCCAACACACATGCTTGGTAATGAGGATTGTCTACTGTTTTTATTAACTTCAAAAGAGGGGCAGGCTGGGAGGGCGGGTAGTAATCTGTGGGAGGAGAATCCATACATAGAACATAGCTGGTCAGTGATTTTTCCTTCTAATTTATTACATCCTCCCACAGATACCTCATCTAGACATTCTCCAAAAGCAGTATAGAAGGACAGGAGGAGGGCTGAAATTGAAGAATCTACAGCAGAAAAGTTTGAAAAACTACT
Source organism: Ambystoma mexicanum (assembly GCF_040938575.1). NCBI lineage: Eukaryota > Metazoa > Chordata > Amphibia > Caudata > Ambystomatidae > Ambystoma > Ambystoma mexicanum. Next base: position 1,030,751,756 of record NC_090924.1, read on the forward strand.
CTACCAAAGCGGACATCTCGACCAACCAGCACCTCCAAACAAGTTTTTGAAAAAAGAATGCAGAGAGGACCAAGTTACCACCTTGTAATTTTCTACTGGTGGCACCCCCATTTGCAAGGCTGGTGTACTCACCATTCCACTTGCGGAAAGAGCCCTAAAGGTATTCCCCTGCCTGCTTTCTCATATCACTCTATAATGCAAAGGTCCAACAAATGCAACAGCATATGCTTTGTCACATCTGTGCTTGAGAGAAAAATAGAAAAAGCTGATCGTCCTTAGAGGAGAAATTACTAACTGTAACATTCTCTTTCTATGGATTCTTCTTCTGTAGATGCCTCATCTTGATAGATATCCACGTCCAGCTCTGCTGCTCGGAAACCTTTTCGATAGGGGGCATAGTGGACCTTGACTCGGCCATCGATCTATTTGCTTGGTGCTCGATCATCGGCTCCAGATGTGATGTTGGGCGTTGCATATATGAAAAATTACCTTCATGATGATTCAGGTTCTCTTAGTCCAGGCTCTCCCTCCTTCACAACTGGTTGGGAACGCCTGCATTTGCAGGTGGGCCGTAAAAACTGGCTGCAAAAGATAGCTGTCACTAAGAACTCTGGAGGGGTGGGGCCTACACCACACATGCATCTCTCCGAGCGCCAGCCCCATACCTCACCCCCACGTCACCAACACTCCACACCCAGTTCTTGTGGTTACGCCGATGGCGGTAGAATTTAAGTATATGCGTACTGTAGGGGATGGCTGGGTGGGTGTTTTGAAGGAGGGGGAGCCTGGACTAAAAGAACCTGAATCACCATGAATGTAATGCTTAATTTCTCTTTCATCCTGGCTCTCCCTCCTTCCCAACTGGTTGGGACCAGACTAAAAAGCCTTAGAATAAGGGTGGAGGAGACAGCATGTACGGAATTCAGACAAACAAGTTGTGGAGCACCTCTTGGCCAAATTTTGCATCTTTTCTAGAAGATGTATCCAAAGCATAGTGCTTGCAAAAGGCAAGCACGGTAGCACAGGTAGCCGCTTTACAGATGTCTACATTGGGAACATGCCTGGTAAAGGCCACAGATGCTGCCTTGGCTCTAGTGGAATGAGCGTGAAGTCTTTGCGGCGTTGCAAACTTTTTCATGTTGTAAGCCTTGGAGATACAAGAGACAACCAATCTAGCGATGGAAGCTTTAGCTGCCCTATTGCCAGGAGAGTGACCCCAGTAAGTAACGAAGAGCTGAACTGCTGTTCTAAATGGTTTTGTCCTTTCTAGATAAAACATTAAAGTTCTTACAACATCTAGGTTATGTAATGTTTCTTAGACTGCAGAAGTATGCAGTCTACGAAGAAAAATGGGAAGACATATTTCCTGGTTTAAATGAGTCCGAAACCACCTTAGGTAGGAAGGAGGTGACCATACATAGGACAACTTTGTCCTCATTGAACACTATATATGGGTCCTTTTAGGAGAGAGCCTGGAGCTCTCCAATCCTTCTAGCCGAAGTAATGGCTACTAAGAATGCCGTTTTCCAAATTAGAAATTCTTATTCACATGAGGCCATAGGCACAAATGGTTTTTGCATTGGGGCTAAAACCACGCTGAGATTCCACTGAGGTTTAGGTTTACGAATAGGGGATGCAAGCATAGAAGGCCATCGAAGTGCTTTTTAATGGCTTTGTTGGAAAGAGAGAAGGACTCATGTTCTCTATTCAGGTAAGCACCAAAAGCTAAGTAGTGTTTGCACGTGATTACTTTGACATCAGTGGAAACTAGATAAGACATGACATTATCAATAGACGCCTTTAGAGGGTTACGGTCTTGGTCCAAGGCCCAGTGACAGAACCGTAACCATTTGCTACGTTATTGTTTCTTAGTAGATGCTTTTCTAGAAGCGGACATGGCTATATTTTGGTCTGACAAATGGGGAAAAAGCAAATTTTTCAGGAACCAAGCCTTCAAGTTCAGCAATTGAGGAGAGGGGTGAAGGACCTGCCCTTTCCGTTGAGTCAAAAGATCTCTCGATGATGGAAGATCTAATTGGGAAGTTCACGCTAGCTGCAGAAGGTCTGGAAACCAGATATAGCGAGGCCAGAACGGGTCTATTAGAATCATTGTCAGATTCTGTGACAGTTTGAATTTGAGTAATATTTTGTGCATTCATGGGAGAGATAGGAACACAAAGTGTTAGGTTCGACCAATCCAGATGTAGAGCATTTCCCAGGGACTGAAGGCCTTGACCTTGCCTTTATGTAAACTGAGGACATAGTTGTGCTGGTTGGCGAAGACATCTATTGATAGATGGACCCACTTCTGAAATATCATGTTTGCTACTGACATTTTCAGTTTCCACTTGTGCGGAGCAGACTGTAACCTGTTTAGTTTGTCTGCCAGGACGTTCTTCTTTCCCTCCAGATGGGATGCTAACAAGATGATGTGATTCTGAATGGCCCAATACCAAATTTTCTCTGCTAGGAGACACAGGGGAAGGGAACAAGTACCCCCCTGCTTGTTAACATAAAACATTATAGTAGTATTGTCCATTAGAATTCTCACTACCTTTCCTTGAAGTGAGGGAAGAAATTATTTCAGAGCGAAAAATATGGCTCTTAATTCCAGGACATTTCTGTGGTCCTTTTCCTGAGAGGCCTAAAGATCGTGAACTGTTAGACAATGGGCTCCCCAACCGTACTCTGAAGAGTCTGTTACAACTATTTGGTAAGGAGGAGGTTGGAAGGAAAAACCGATTAACAGGTTCTGGGGAGTTCCACCAGAGTAGTTAATCCTGAACTTGTATTTGGAATTTGAATTTCCTGGGAATCCAAGAGCTGGTTCCAGTTGCGAGCAAGATGCCACTGGATCGTTCTCATAAGGAGCCTTGCGAAGGGAACTTGGTTTATGCAGGAGGCCATAATCCCCAAGAGCGTTTGAAACCACCAAGCTGACAGAGTCTGGTGGGAACTGAACTTTGCGATGGTTTGTAGAATAGCTTCCATCCTTTCCAGGGCTGGAAAGGTTCTGTGTAGAGTAGTATTGAAGACTGCTCCTAGGAATTGGATCCTTTGCAAAGGAATGAGTTGGGATTTTGTCACATTTATGGAAAACCCTAGGTTGAAAAGAGTGTGGCATGTTAATTGCATCTTCTGAAGCAATTCCTCTGGAGACTGGGCCTTGAGAAGCCAGTCATCTAGGTACAGGTATAGATGGAATGTCCTTAACCGAAGATAGGCTGTCACTGACAGAACCTTTGTGAAAACCCTGGGAGCAGAATTTTAGCCCAAAGGGAAGACATGCCAACTGATGATGAGACTTTCCGATTGTGAATCTCAGGAACTGACAGATCTTTGTAGATGGGATGTGAAAATAAGCATCCTGTAGATCTACAGATTCCATTCAATCATTTGGATGACGAGAAGCCAGAATCTGAGGAATGGTCACCATGTGAAAGGTTTCGATTGATAGAAATTGGTTGAGGTCTCAAAGGTCGAGAATTGAATGGATCCCGCCTGATTTCTTTGGGATAGGAAAGTAACAAGGGTAGAATCCCTGACCTACTTCCTCTTGAGGAACCAATTCTATCGCTCCTGAGAAAAGGAGTTTTTGGATCTCTTCCGGGAGCTCCGGCGAGTATTTTGGAGCTTTGGAGGAAAGGAAGGTGGAATAGCCAGAAGGGCAAGGCAGTAACCATGCTGAATAATATTCAGCACCCATTCCTGTTGAGTAATGGTTTTCCCAAAAGGGAAGGAAGTTTGAAAGCCTTCCTGCTACCGGGCATGTATGGTCTTTGATGAGAGTAGGAGTGGAAGGTAGGTACATGCCCAGAAGGAAGTAAAATAGACTTATTTTGCTCTGGAGCAGAATTTGAGGAAGGGTAAGGTCCTGCCTTAGACTTGGGTCTATATCGTCTCTTTTAAGAAGAGTAATAAGATTTAGAAGGAGTGGCAGAACCACTGTTTCCTTGAGGACGTGGTTTAAAGATTTAAGGTTTTGGTGATATGGCTGTTTCACGGAAATTGAACTAAGGGTTTTAGCTGCCGTGTGTTACGCTCACCTGGTCTCTGCAGGGGTGTTGGGGCACGGTTGAAGCCCTCCCTGGAGTTGACTCCCTCAGACCGCTTCTCTCCCCCTAACAGCTGACTCTTTGTGGGCCTGGAAGGCTGGACCTGATAGTATGTAAGGGCGAGCTCTCCGTCCTGCTTTCCTTCCGCAGGGGCGCTGCGGATGGACCTAGTTACGTCACTGGTCCTGATTGCGGAGGTCCAGACCGGCTGCGACCGTTCCGTCTTGAATGTAAGTGTTCTTATGACTTTCATATTGTGCGTGTCCTTGTTATGACACTTATTGTTCGTAAGGGTATGTTGTTCTTTCTCCCCCCTGTAGCAATGAATATGACCCAGGAGCGCGTGATGATCAAAGGAAGCAGCTCCGGGAGTTTCCACCACTGGTAGGTAAGCTGGTGATTTCTGAGACTGCACCAAGTTTGTAAATTATGCCGCTTTAACGTGTTAAAGTCTTGTGCTATCGCTCACCTTGTGTCTTTTACTCTCTTTGCAGGTGCGGCAGGTTGGCGATGGCTGAAGGCCGGTATCTGGCTCCTGATGGTGGTTGGAGACGTAGATTTGCGTGGAGACAGCATCCGAAGAAGGTCCTAAGTCGATGGAATGCGGAACAGGTAAGGTTGTTGGGTTGTACCTGTCGAGGACTCCGGGAAGGTGGGTATGACTGCGGGCAAGTCGGGAGCTGATGGCGAGGCTTCCAGCGACGAAGCGATCACAGGTAAGACTTGCGCTGCAACTGCTGAGTGAAGGCAGATGGCTGTGCTTCCGATGGTGGTGCGATCTCAGGTAAGGCGAGCGCAGCGATTGTAGAGGGGAAGCGAGTGACAAGGCCTCCGGCGATGATGCTTTCCAGGTAAGATGGTCGAGATGGCTGGAAGTGCGCGCATTGAGTCAAGTAGGTGGCAAAGGGTTCTGGAGACTGGGAACACACGTGCTGGATCAGGTAAGATTCTTCTGGTCGGCGGTGAGCGTTACGTTGCTGATAGAAAACTAAAGTGAAGCGCCAGTGTTCCGGTGGGGCTGGCTTATATAGCCTGTTCCCAGCATCTCCCTGTAGTCTCCGGCTTGTGGCCCCACCTAGCTCCTCCTTCCACCTTATGCACGTGCCTTCTCAGTGATAGTCGGGCCCCGCCTGACCTTGCTGCACGTGCCCCTCATATTCCGTGTGCTGAGCACACTTTGAAATGAGCTTGGTTCCACAGGCCCCAAGACTGGGTCCATTGGGACCTTGTATGTAGTGGAGGGCTAGGCTCTTGCCTAGTGACCATGACAGCACTCCCCCTCAGGGCCCCTCTCATGGTGGATCTTCTCTCTGATCCCGGTTTGGTGGAGTTGTTCCGGTGGAATCGCCTGATGAGTCGTGGGGCATGGACGAATTCGGCAGGTTCCCATGTACGATCCTGGGGCCTGTAGCCCTCCAAGTCGATGAGATAGTAGAGTTTTGAACGTACCCTTTTGGAGTCCAAGATGTTCTTCACTTCGCATTCCAGTTCTCCGGCTATGACCTGGTGGTGGTGTTAGAATCTGCGTGTCTTGGTCTACTGGCTTTAGAAGGGAGACGTGGAAAACTGAGTGGATTCAAAAGTTGGGTGATAAATCTAATTTCATGGCCGCAGGATTTATGATTGCCTTGATAGAAAATGGGCCCAAGTATCGTGGCTGAAATGCACGGGGTCCTCTTAAAGGAATGTGTTTAGACGCCAACCATACTTTATCCCCAACATGAAATTGTGGGGCCTCCTTCCTGTGCCGCTCTGCACATTTCTTCTGCTGCTCCTTGGCTCGCTTTAGGTTCTCGCTGGCTTCCTTAAGGGATTGAGTGATTCTCTTATGCAGCAATGTCACTGCTGGCATTTCCAACTCGTCCAAAGGGTCGAAAGAGGATGTTCTTGGGTGCAGACCATTCATAATGTAGAACAGGGGTCTGACCAGTGCTACTATGAATTGAGTTGTTGGAGGCAAACTCACTTGACCAAAGAATGTCTTTCGAGGAGTCCCCAGTTTGTTGTAACATGCACCTCAGGTATTGTTCAAGCGTTTGGTTCATCCTCTCTGTTTGACCATCGGTCTGGGGGTGGTGACCAGTAGAGACTCGAAGGTTGATGTGGGCTAGTTTACAACACCTTTTCCAGAAAGCTGAAACGAACTGGCACCCCCTGTCTGAAACTAATACGGATGGAAATCCATGCAGTCGGACGATTTGTTCTAGGAATACTGTGTCCAAAGTAGCGGTGGTAGGAAGTCCCTTCAGTGGAATGAAGTGCAGCATTTTGGAGAACAGGTCTAACACGACCAAGATAGTGTTAAACCCTTCACAGAGTGGTAGATCGGTGATGAAGTCCATTGATAATGTATGCCATGGTGTTGGTGGCACTTCAAGAGGTCTCAGCAGCCCTGCCGGATTTTGTTTTTGGGATTTATTTTGTGCACAGACACTGCACTTGGTTATGAACTGGGCGACGTGTTTCCTCCGGAGGGCTACCAGTAATTCTTTTGGATTTTGGCTCTAGTCTTGGCGACCCCTGGGTGCCCTTCCACCAAGGACTCATGGTAATTGGCTATAATTTTGGTACGTAATCCCTTGCCAAGAAAATACAACCATCCCTGGAGGTACGGACGATTATTTTTAATGGAGTATTGTTCTCCCTTACTTAACCACTCCTTTTGGGCTGTGGAGTCCATGTGTGCTTGGAGGTCAGTCTGTAATTCTTCCCAGCAGGTAGTAACGGCTATTTGGTGTTGAATCTAATCCTCGGGGATAATAGCTATGGGATCGAATGGGCTGAGGGCATCCTGGTCCTCTCCCATTCTTGACAAGGCATCCGTTTTCCTGTTGCGCACTCCAGGCCGGTATGTGATCACAAAATCATATTCCGCAAAGAATAACGCCCAACGGAGTTTGCGTGAGGATTGTGCCTTGGCCGTTTTCAGATACTGTAGATTACGGTGATCGGTAATGACAGTAAGCGTGTGTTTGGCTCCCAAAAGGTAATGCCTCCATGTCTTGAAGGCTCCTTTGATTGCCAGGAGCTCCTTATCGGTTATCACGTAATTTCGTTCAGGTGCAGAAAACTTGCGGGACCAGAATGCTATAAGGTGAAGCTGCCCTGTCTCAGGGTCCTTTTGTGATAAAACCGCCCCCATGGCGATGCTGGAGGCATCAGTTTCCACTACGTAAGATAGGTCAGGCTGAGGGTGTCGGAGTATAGGTGCTGAAGTGAAGGCTTGTTTTGATTCTTGGAAGGGAAGTTCAGCCTCTGCTGACCAAAGGAACTTCTTGTTTTTCTTCAAAAGAGATGTGATCGGGTGGACCATTTGCGAGAATTGTGGTATAAAGCATCTATAAAAGTCAGCAAAGCCCAGTACACTTTGTACCCCTTTGATCTATGTTGGGAAAGCCATCGAAGAATAGCTTCAACCTTACGTGTGTCCATATGAACTCTTCTTGGAGTAAGCATGAAGCCCAAAAAGGAACATTTTTCTAGTTTAGCAAACAGTCGGTGCTGGCAGAGTTTTTGCAACACCGCCCTAACGTGGCCCACATGCTCCTCTTTGGACTGCGAATAGATTAAAATATCATCAATGTAGACGAGAACACAGACATCCAGCAGCTCATGGAGCACATCGTTCATAAAATACTGGAAGGCCACTGGTGCATTGCATAGCCCAAAGGCATCACCTGATACTCGAAGAGTCCGTATTTGGTCCGGAAAGCGGTCTTCCACTCATCACCGCTTTTAATTTGTACGAGGTGATAGGCTCCCCAACTATACAGTTTTGAATAGATTTGAGCGCTTTTTACCTGGTCGAGTAATTCTGGAGTGAGTGGCAAAGGGTATCTGTTTTTAATAGTTATTTGGTTCAACGCCCTGTAGTCTATGCACGTTCTAAGGTCACCTTCCTTCTTGGGTACGAAGAAGAGCGCTGAGGAAGCAGGAGACTTGGATGGGCGGATAAAACCGTTGGCTAGGTTCTGGTCTAGGTAGGTTCGCAAGTGTTGGTTCTCTTGTTCCGTCAGGGCATAAATTCGACTGCACAGGATTTGGGCTCCGGGTATCAGGTCGATCTGACAGTCATAGGGCCTATGAGGAGGCAAGGTATTTGCCTGTTCCTTCTGAAATACATCTTGATTGTCCAAATATTCCGGGGGCAGGACACCAGCAAGGGCCAGAAGAGGTTTGGTCTCAGTCTTGGGTTGCTGCAAATGGCAAGTTTTGGCGCATTCTTGCGGAAAGGTCAGCACTCGTGTTCTCCAGTCAATTCTGGGGTTATGAGCCTCTAGCCACGGCATCCCCCCTAAGATCATTTGGAACTTTGGAGCCCCAATAAGATCAAAAGAGAGGTCCTCTCGGTGACAAATCAGCATAACCTTTTCGGTGTGTTGCGTTACCGGCCCAGAGGATAGTTGTGAGCCATCCAAAGCAGTAACGTTCTCCGCCTGTGGTTTGCGCCGAAGTGGGAGGCCAATTTGTGCGGCTAGGGCCTGATCGATAGTTGCCAACTGCTCCACTGTCTATATACGCACCCAAAGGGTGCACCTTAGATGGTTGCTGTTGGTGAACTATGAGAACTGGAATGACTAGATGTGAGGTCTGAACTACTTTCTGGTTTTTGCTCGACAAGGGGACCCCTACCCTTGCCAGGAACAGGAGTTTTCCGGAACTGTGTCCTGTTCCTTATCGGTATTATCCGTGGCACCAAAAGGAGGTTTAGCGGGGCAATCCCGAAGGAAATGTCCTGCCTTACCATAGTATAAGCATAGTTGTTCCTGCCTCTGTCTTTCTCTCTCGGCTTTAGATATAGGGGCCCGTAACCCGCCGATTTGCATTGGTTCAGTGGTTTCGTGGCTGTTGCCTAGATAGTCCCTGGACCTCACATAGACAGGTCTCCCTTCAGACCTAGTGCAGTCCATCTTTCGGCTTTGTAGTCTGTGATCCAGTTGTAATGTTAGGTTGATGTACTCGGCACAGGCTTCGGGAGGAATGACCACTTGAGCTAGCACATCTTTTAGTACCCCTTGTAGTCCTCGGTAAAATAACGTAGTCCTTTTCTCCTCAGGCCAGTTGGTTTTTTGCAATAAGACAATTGAAGGTGGCTATATAGGTCGATAAATCCTGATTCCCCTGTCTGAGGGACAACAGTTCATTAGCGAAGGCCTGTCCCTGAGTGTCTCTTGCGAACAGTTTCTCCAATTCCCATAGGAATTCCCTGAAGGTGTGCAGCACAGGGTCATTCTGGTTGACCAAGGGTATCGACCAGCCCGCTGCACTGCCTCCTAGATACGAAAGTACAGAAGCCACCCTAGAAGTGTCGTTCAGGAATGCACCTGGGAGGCACAGGAAGTGCAGGCGGCACGGATTCATAAATACAGCAAATTTGTTGGGGTCACCCATAAACTGTTCTGGTGGGGCTAGTGGTACCGCCCCTCGGAGTACTACTTGAACTGGTGGTGATGGTGCAGGGGTTGACACATTCCCAGGTAACGGAACCTGCCCTGCATGTGTTTGAAGCACCTGTCTTGCCAGATCGTTGGTTCGTTCTCAGGCAATGGTTAAGTCCCTTCTTAAACAGTTAATCTCTTGTCTGGAGGTGTGCACTTCAGCCCGTAAATCCCCCTGCAATTGGGCCAACTGGTTGGTCTCAGGAGGTATTCATAACGGCCAGGCAGACGTTCAGAGAGGCTTCGCATTCTGTTACGCTCACCTGGTCTCTGCAGGGGCATTGGGGCACATTCGGACCCCTCCCTGAAGTTGACTCCCTCAGACCGCATCTCTCCCCCTAACCGCTGCCTATTCGTGGGCCTGGAAGGCTGGACCTGATAGTATATAAGGGCGAGCTCTCCGTCCTGCTTTCCTACAGCAGGGGTGCTGCAGATGGACCTAGTTATGTCACTGGTCCTGATTGCTGAGGTCCAGACCGGCTGCGACCGTTCCGTCTTGAAGGTAAGTGTTTTTATGACTTTCATATTGTGCATGTCCTTGTAATGACACTTATTGTTCGTAAGGGTATGTTGTTCCTTCTCCCCCCTGTAGCAACGAAGATGACGCAGGAGCGCGTGATGGTCAAAAGGAAGCAGCTCCGGGAGTTTCCACCACTGGTAGGTAAGCTGGTGATTTCTGAGACTGCACCAAGTTCGTAAATTATGCCACTTTAACGTGTTAAAGTCTGTGCTAACGCTCACCTTGTGTCTTTTACTCTCTTTGCAGGTGCGGCAGGTTGGCGATGGCTGGAGGCCGGTATCTGGCTCCTGATGGTGGTTGGAGACGTAGATTTGCGTGGAGACAGCATCCGAGGAAGGTCCTAAGTCGATGGAATGCGGAACATGTAAGGTTGTTGGGTTGTAACTGTCGAGGACTCCGGGAAGGTGATGTCATGAGGCCTACCCCCGGGCATCCGGATCAAGCCCATCAGCCCCGGGAGCAGGCATCCAGACATTTACAAAAACCCCAGCAGCCCCAGCTAGGGGCTGTCTGGGTTCGGTCCTGGCGGCGTAGGCACCAGGCTCATAATAAAAATAAGACATGGCGCCATAGACGCCAGGCTCATAGACATTACTTACCTCATGCAGACCATGCTGCAAATAAATCCAAGCCAACGTGAGGCCTGGATGGGACTATTTTACTACAGGGACTATTTTTTACTCGGGTGTGGTCCTGGGGAACTTCTTTCCTGGGACTACTTTGGAGGCTATTTAAACCACGCCCGAACAGCAGCAAATGCTTCGTGTTATTCTGCATCCAGCAGCGTGACTCTCACCGTGCCTGCAGCCAGCATCCAGTCTTCTGCCACGCCTGCATGCCTACAGCCAGCATCCAGTCTTCTGCCACGCCCGCCTCGAATCCGGAGCTCCTAGAATAAAGAGAAGAAAAGGACAAGGTTAGAAAACAAACTTATTTCAAATTCCTCACCTGATTCCGGATCCATTTCATCTTCCGACCTGGAAAGTACATCAGTCCTGCACGCGTCGCTTCGCCAGCTCCAGCACGGCGCCATACTCACCGGTTCTCACAGCATCTTTCGATCCGGCACTGTCTCCATCATTTCTTCGCCGTACTCCGGCACCTAGGGGCACAAGAATAACAAGGTGAACCAAGGGAATCAACAAATACCTCTTACCACCATAGACTTACCTGATTTACCACCGGCGGTATTATTCTCCATATCTTCATATGCCGCATCTGTAAAGAGGGAGAAAAACAACACGTTAACGCATGCAATAGTTACCGGACAGCGTTGGGTAACACAGACTCTTACCTGAACGCCAGCAGCAGCTACGAGACCTTCTTCTCACAAACTCAGTTGCAATTTAAGGAAGGAAGGAAGGGGACAAGAGTGAACATCGGGCACATTGAACTCTTTGAACTTGATACTTACCAATCCCGCCTGGGACTTCAGAGTCAATGCTTACCAGAACTCTCCCAACGCCTTCAAACCAGTGAAGTAACTGGTATCTACGCACCCCTGCAAGACACGCAGGATGGAGAGCTCATCTTTTACAAACATAAGGTGAGGTTACTAAGGGGATATCGAAGGTGATTAGTGGGGGAGAGCGAGAACAGTTGGGAGGCCATCACTAAAACCCACAGGTGGCTAATCCCTGTCTACACTTGCAGGAAAATACTTCTTGGGGTCCAGCAGACAAGACTAGACGGGCCAGTCCAGACAGTCATCTCTGCACTACGCATCACGTTGACGGAGACCGCAGCTGTCCGGGTCCGATCAACACCCCTGTGGGGTCCCGGTGAGCGTAACAGAACACGAAGCCTTTCTAAAAATACCCACCCGGGTGTTATGGAAACCTCGGAAACCGACCAACTGGCCCAATTATTGGGGGAATTTAGGGCGGAAGTACATGCCGCTCGCCAAGAGACTAATGCCCTCAGAGAGATCTGGCTAGGCAACTACTGCAAAACCAAGCTGGGCAAACGCCCCTACCTGGATATGGGGGAAAACCAACCCCCGTTTCATCAAGCAATCCCGTGCAAGTGGTTTTACCAGGAAATATTCCGTTAGCTCCACCCGAACGCTTTGCTGGGGACCCCAAAAGGTTTGCTGTGTTTATGAACCAATGCCGCTTGCACTTTTTATGCAGACCGGGAGCCTTTCCAAATGACCAAGCCAAAGTAGCCTTTGTATTGTCATATCTTAGTGGCAGCGCAGCGGATTGGTCCATTCCGTTAGTCAACCAGGATGATCCTCTTCTCCGGGATTTTCAGGGTTTTCAAAGGAGCATGGAAAAACTATTCGCCAGACACTCACAGGGTCAAGCCCTGGACAACAAACTTTTATCCATACGACAGGGTAACCAGGATCTGCTAACCTATATTGCAACCTTCAATAGGTTGGTGGTGGAAACCGGGTGGCCGGAGGAAAAACGAATTCTGGACTTCGGGGAGAACTCAAAGACGTCTTGGCCCAAGTTGTGAACCCACCTCAGGATTGCACAGAATTTATAGACTTAGTGGTCCAGCTAGACCACCAACTTCAGAACCGAAAGACTGATCGAGCTAAGTTCGAGAATCGGGTATTGGTTAAACCCAAGGTTGCCCCCAAACAAACAGATGCATCTGAACCTATGCAGATCGGGGGGTTAAAGGACCCTTAACTCAAAAGGAAAGAGAAAGAAGACGACAGATGCAGTTGTCTCTGTACTGTGGAACCTCAGGACATTTTCTACGGGATTGCCCTACAAAACCACCCAAGAAGGTGGTAGGAGTTGCTGTTAAATGCCACATAGAGCCTGATTCGGGAACGACCACGCCCGACAAGCGTAGAGGTCCGCTTGCCGAGCTTAAAGAAGGACACTCAGACCTCGCATCTGATCATCCCAATGTTCCTACTTGATCCCAGGCAGCCATCACGTATGCACGCAGTAAGGGCATACATAGATAGCGGGGCCGTAGGAAACTATATGGACCACAAATTGGTGTCAAGGATGAATCTACCTCTTTGCAAAAAGACCACTTCGGATGTCATCACCACAGTTGATGGAACTGAGATTGCCTCGGGGCCTGTAACTCATTCCACTACAGAGATGACACTGTTGAGTCAAGATGGGCATCGAGAGACTATTGTGTTTGATCTAATCAAAGCCCCACAGTTCCAGATAATACTGGGGATGCCATGGTTGGAAACACATAATCCTTGTATAGAATGACGAGAGAAGAGAATAACCTTCCCGGATTGTGCACACACCTGTTACCCGGAGAAAACTTTGAACAAAGGCCTGGCTACAGTCGTTAACCCAATCGTGCAGTTACCTCAGGAATACCAAGAATTTCAGGATGTTTTTCAAAAAGAACAGGCCAATACATTACCTCCTCACAGATCATACGATTGTCAAATTGACCTCCTACCCGGTGCACAACCCCCATGCAGTAGAATCTACGCCCTCACAGAACCAGAAAATCTTCACCTACGGCAATACTTGGACCAATACCTTGCTAATGGCTTTATTTGTCCTTCCAAGTCTCCTACATCCTCAGCTTTATTCTTCGTGCCAAAAAAGGAAGGTGACCTTAGAACGTGCATAGATTACCGCGCATTAAATCAGATTACGGTAAAAAACCGATACCCATTGCCTCTGATCCCCGAAATTACTAGACCAAGTAAAGGATATTTGTATCTACACTAAGTTATATCTCCGAGGGGCATATCATCTGGTACGTGTCAAGAAAGGCGATGAATGGAAGACTGCCTTTCGCACCAAGTACGGATTATTCGAATATCAGGTGATGCCCTTCGGGTTGTGCAATGCACCAGCAGCCTTCCAGTATTTTATGAACAATGTCCTTCGTGAACTCATTGACGTCTGTGTCGTCGTATACATAGATGATATTCTAGTGTACTCCTCCTCAGAATCAGTCCATGTTGAGCACGTGCGTGCAGTCCTTGAGAAACTACGCCAGCACAAGTTATATGCAAAATTGGAAAAATGTGTTTTTCATGCTACGGAAGTTGAATTTCTTGGATTTATCCCGACTCCAAAGGGAGTCCGAATGGACTCTCGAAAGGTGGACGCAATTCTCAAGTGGCCATCACCCAGTTCAGTCAAAGGGGTACAAAGCATGCTCGGATTTGCTAATTTCTACCGCAGATTCATTCCGGACTCCTCCCATGTTGTACACCCCATTACAGCACTTTTGCGAAAAAACAAACACTTCTTGTGGACCGAAGAGGCTGAAAAGGCCTTCCAAGAGCTGAAAGCGAAATTCACATCAGCACCTGTCTTAAAGCATCCACGCCCTGAGCTTCCATACATAGTAGAAACTGATGCATCCAGTTTTGCCATGGGAGCTGTCCTGTCCCAGAAGGATCCTGAAACCGGTCAACTTCACCCAGTTGCGTTTTGGTCCAGAAAGTTCTCAGCACCTGAGTTAAACTATGCGATTACCGTTAAAGAACTATTAGCTATCAAATCTGCCTTTAAGGCTTGGCGGCACTACCTTCTTGGTGCCAGGCATACCATTACGGTAATCACTGATCACCGGAACCTGCAGTATTTAAAAACAGCCAAAGCCCAATCATCGCGACAACTTCGATGGGCATTGTTTTTTGCCGAATTTGATTTCGTGATCACTTATCGACCAGGCCGCAAAAATGGCAAAGCAGATGCCTTATCCCGAATAGGGATGGGAGAAGCATATGCAAACCCGGAACCGGTGCCAATAATTCCCGAGCAAAGAATTCTTGGCATAACTACTCGACACTAGAAGATATTCATTCAAAAATCCAACAACTCTTCGATCCAGCAACCCTGCAGGACTGGGTAAAGAAAGGCCCGGACTACTCAGTCATCAATGACCTACCTTACTATCAAGGACGACTATTTCTACCACACAAGGAAATACAAGAACTAGTCATCTTCAATTACCATGACACCCTGATGGAAGGGCACCCAGGTATCGCAAAAACTGAAGCGAAAATTAAGAGAGTTCTGGTGGCCCACTTGGCGAAAAGACGTAAAGTCATTTGTGATGTCTTGTGGCATTTGCGCCCAAAACAAAAGCCAGAAGAAAAAGCCTGCTGGCCTTTTACAACCTTTGGCTATTCCACCTGCACCATGGCACACCTTGTCTTTAGACTTTATTACAGATCTACCTCCATGTAATGGATTTAACACCATCCTATTTATTGTGGATCTTTTTTCCAAGATGGCCCACTTTATTCCTTTAAAAGGATTACCTTCCACTTCAATTTTGGCCAAGGAGTTCCTCGAAAACATTGTTCGAATACACGGATTTCCTTCCGTATTGGTCTCTGACCGAGGCAGTCAATTAATTTCACAATTTTGGAAGAAATGTTGTCAATTGGCGCGAATCGACGTGAGGTTATCAACCAGTCATCATCCCCAGATCGATGGTCAGACGGAGAGGACCAACCAGACCCTTGAACAGTACCTACGTTGCATGCTGCACCAGACCGAAAGCAATTGGAAGGATATTTTATGGATTTCGGAATATGCATACAATAACTCAGTACATTCTGTAACAGGACAAAGCTCCTTCTATACCATATACGGACATCACCCTCGAACCTCAGAACTCGATTCGCCTCAGCACTTAGAAATGCCTGCAGTTAGTCATTTACACTCCACTATTACACAAGCCTTTAAGGAGGCAACAGAACATTTGAAACAAGCGAAAGAGAAATATAAGAAAAATGCTGATCAACATAGAAGCGATGCTCCACGATATCAGATTGGGGATCAAGTTTGGCTGGCTACAAAACACATACCTCTAAAAGGAACTCACACTTTTAATCCTAGGTATTTGGGACCTTACACTATTAAGGCCATTATCAACCCGGTGGCCGTCAAGTTGGAATTACCCTCTAATATGCGGATCCATCCTGTCTTTCATGTTTCACTTCTGAAACCAGTTCAACCCGGGACAAGACTTGCCAAACCACCTGACCCCATCCTAATAGATGGAGAACCTGAATTCGAGGTAAAGAATATCCTGGACTCTAAGTTGGTTAAATCAAGACTTTTTTATTTAATCGACTGGAAAGGTTACGGACCACAGGAAAGGTCATGGGAGCCTAGTGACCACGTTCATGCACCTCGGTTGGTGAAGAAATTCCATCGGAACTTCCCAGACAAAACAGGGCCAAGGGGAAGAACAACTTTAGGAGGGGCCTTGGGGGGGGAGTGCTGTCATGATGCCTACCCCCGGGCATCCGGATCAAGCCCATCAGCCCCGGGAGCAGGCATCCAGACATTTACAAAAACCCCAGCAGCCCCAGCTAGGGGCTGTCTGGGTTCAGTCCTGGCGCCATAGGCACCAGGCTCATAATAAAAATCAGTCCTGGCGCCATGGACGCCAGGCTCACAGACATTACTTACCTCATGCAGACCATGCTGCAAATAAATCCAAGGTAACGTGAGGCCTGGATGGGACTATTTTACTACAGGGACTATTTTTTACTCGGATTTGGTCCTGGGGAACTTCTTTCCTGGGACTACTTTGGAGGCTATTTAAACCACGCCCGAACAGCAGCACATGTTTCGTGTTATTCTGCATCCAGCAGCGTGACTCTCACCGTGCCTGCAGCCAGCATGCAGTATTCTACCACGCCCGCGTTCCTACAGCCAGCATCCAGTCTTCTGCCACGCCCGCCTCGAATCCGGAGCTCCTAGAATAAAGAGAAGAAAAGGACAAGGTTAGAAAACAAATTTATTTCAAATTCCTCACCTGATTCTGGATCCATTTCATCTCCCGACCTGGAAAGTACATCAGTCCTGCATGCGTCGCTTCGCCAGCTCCAGCACGGCGCCATACTCACCAGTTCTCACAGCATCTTTCGATCTGGCACTGTCTCCATCATTTCTTCGCCGTACTCCGGCACCTAGGGGCACAAGAATAACAATGTGAGCCAAGGGAATCAACAAATACCTCTTACCACCATAGACTTACCTGATTTACCACCGGCGGTATTATTCTCCATATCTTCATATGCCGCATCTGTAAAGAGGGAGAAAAACAACACGTTAACGCATGCAATAGTTAACGGACAGCGTTGGGTAACACAGACTCTTACCTGAACGCCAGCAGCAGCTACGAGACCTTCTTCTCACAAACTCAGTTGCAACTTAAGGAAGGAAGGGGACAAGAGTGAACATCGGGCACATTGAACTCTTCGAACTTGATACTTACCAATCCCACCTGGGACTTCAGAGTCAATGCTTACCGGAACTCTCCCAACGCCTTCAAACCAGTGAAGTAACTGGTATCTTACGCGCCCCTGCAAGACACGCAGGATAGAGAACTCATCTTTTACAAACATAAGGTGACGTTACTAAGGGGATATCGGAGGTGATTAGTGGGGGAGAGCAAGAACAGTTGGGAGGCCATCACTAAAACCCACAGGTGGCTAATCCCTGTCTCCACTTGCAGGAAAATACTTCTTCGGATCCAGCAGACAAGACTAGACGGGCCAGTCCAGACAATCATCTCTGCACTACGCATCATGCTGACGGAGACCGCAGCTGTCCGGCTCCGATCGACACCCCTGTGGGGTCCAGGTGGGTGTAACAGGTGAGTATGACTGCGGCCGAGTCGGGAGCTGATGGTGAGGCTTCCAGCGACGAAGCGATCACAGGTAAGGCTTGCGTTGCGACTGCTGAGTGAAGGCAGATGGTTGTGCTTCTGACGGTGGTGCGATCTCAGGTAAAGCGTGTGCAGCGATTGTAGAGAGGAAGCAAGTGACAAGGCCTCCGGCGATGATGCTTTCCATGTAAGATGTTCGAGGTGGCTGGAAGTGCGCACGTTGAGTAAGGTAGGTGGTGAAGGGTTATGGAGACTGGGAGCGCACGTGCTGGATCAGGTAAGATTCTTCTGGTCGGCGGTGAGCGTTACGTTGCTGATAGAAAACTAACGCGAAGCGCCAGTGTTCGGGTGGGGCCGGTTTATATAGCCTGGTGCCAGCCACTCCCTGTAGGCTGCGCCTTGTGGCCTCACCTAGCTCCTCCTTCTGCACGTGCCTTCTCAGTGAAAGTCGTGCCCCGCCCGGCCTTGCTGCACATGCCCCTGATATTCTGAGTGCTGAGCACACTCTGAAATGAGCTTGGTGTCATAGGTGCCAAGACTGGGTCCATTGGGACCTTGTATGTAGTGGAGGGCTCTGCTCTTGCCTAGTGACCATGGCACTGACACTGGACTTGCATTTCTGGAGAACCTCATCTGTGGATGTTTCGAACAGTGTTTTTCTATCAAATGGAAGGTCGAGCACTTTCTCCTGAATATCTCGATGAAGGGAAGAGGCTGACAAATATGCGTGCCTATGCATGCATACAGACAAATGACTGCTATTGCTGTTGTGTCAGTGAGGTCTTTGACCACTTGAAGTTGCTGCATAGCAACTTCTCTACCCTCTGAAATCCAGAAGGATAATTCATCCACGGCCCCCTGAGGGAGCATGTCGGCAAAACATTAAAGATTCTCCCAATTAAGGATATTAAATCCTGCCAAAACTGTAGCAGTGTTAACCCGTTTAAGTTGTAAAGTAGAGTTAGTATAAGACTTCTTACCTTGAGTCTCCTGTGCTTTTTCATTTTTATCCAGAGCTGGAGATGGAGAAGGGCCTTTACTCTTTGTGCCAAAGGCACATGAGACTAGTATGAAGGGTTAATCCTTAAGCATCTTGCATGTGTTACTTAGGGCCTTAAAGATGTGTGGATCGTAATGAGGCTTTCTCCAAAGAGCTAGAGGTTGTTCTAGAACAGACAATTCCATGGAAGTGTAACTTTTGACTGCTGAGCTGGCAGTTTCCCAAAAATGCCAACCGTTTCAGGCTTATCCTTAGGGAGGATTTCTAGCCCCTGCATGGCTTAAGTCACAATGTCATTAAACACCTTAGGTGGTGTCTGAGTGGTGTCATTTGAATCTGAGTCAGAGTCCTTGGAAATGTTCTGTTTCTTGGGTGGAGGAGCAGAGTCATCATTGTACACTGATACCGTTATTGGCTCAGGAATAGTGTTGATGGGTACCCCTGAGGTAAAACAGGTGACATTTTGCCTTTGATGCGTTGAGCCAGAACTTCTAGCAAGGGCTCAGAAAGCATAGTTTCCAGCACAGTATTGGTGATGTCATTTGCCATTTGGGAAGGGCTAGGTTGAGGGTCTTCTAGTTTGATAGGAGAAATTGAAGAGTCAGCCCTGTTAGGCGGTTGGTTAGGATTATAGATATTAAAAACCACAGGTCTAGGCACCTAGATATTGGTTAGAACCAGCTGTGGTCCAGGTTGTTATGGTACCCGAGTAGGTTGACCCATATTGTCCTCAGACTGAGGAGAAAATTGTGGCAAAATGTGTGGTGACTGAACTCTCACAGGAGTGCTGAATAATTTTTCTGGTGGAACCGTAAACAATTTGGAAGCATCAAAGTATTCCGAGTCATAAATTAGAGTATAATTATCCTTCTGACTCACCAGTACCGAGCCCGAGACAGAAGGCATGGGAGATTTCTTCAGTTTGTGCTTTTTTAGAGAATGTGCTACTGGACTAGATCTCGAATGAGAGTGCTTATGCCTCTTGTCAGGACTTATGTGATTTCCTCGGTACTGAGGAGCTTGAAAGCTCAACTGCTTTAGTAGAGGGTAAAACGTTTTCTTTCGGTACCAGAAGTTGGCTTTATCTGGTACAGGGGAATCGTAGTGGACCGAATCGACCCCAGAGACGTGGGCCTCTTTGCATGTACCCTTGCCTGTTCTGCTTACTGAGGCAACAGAGGGTTTTCTTGGAACCGTTGTGATTTTGTCTGGTGTAAATAACTCTTCCGGTATCGGGTGGGTCTTCGGAGACACTTTCCCACCAGGAGGTACTAGTGCTTTCCCACCCAGAGGTACTTTCAGGTGAATAGGCTGGGGGTTTCCCCCTGAACGGTCCCACAAAGACTCCAGAACTGAGGAGGCAGACTCCCCCTGGGTACCGGCGGCCTGTACCGAAACGAGTACCTCACTTGAAGGTACAGTCCCCCCTCTTACTGATGTCAGACTCCCTCCTGTTCCAAACAAATTCTTAAGTCTCTTTGGTCTTCGGGAATGGTGCCAGCTGTGACCTGGAGAGAAGACGAGTTTGCAGAGACCTCGAGTGAATCCCACAGCAAAAGACGCTGGTACTCACTGGGTGGTGTATACCCAAACAGCGGACACAGGCATGATGGGGATCGGCGGCAAAGAAATGCTTCCGGAAACGGATGTATTGGTTGAATCCTGTCGCATATGGCATGCATTGAGCGAGACACCACGAATTGGAAAAAACAAAAAGGAAGAACCAATAATCTGAGCCGCCTCGTAGGTGGAAACCAGGAACTGGGTGTGGAACTTTGGTGACATGGGGGTGAGGCGTGGGCCTGACCGGCCATGGGACACACGCGTGATGTATGACCCACACCATCAAAGTTCTTAAAGTGACAGCTGTGGATGCAAGCATTCCCAACCAGTTGGGAAGGAGGGCGAGCGAGCACGAAAGAGAAATAGCACGTCACTATGCCCCATGTTTCAGTTCCTCCCTTTTCTCCACCATGCTCAAACACTGCAGAGGAAAAACAACGGGAGGGTAGGCTAACCAGCCTATAAAAACACAATGGGAAACATCCCAAGGGTGAGACCCCCAATCAATTACAAATTGGAATAATGTTTTTACATTTTCTTTATCTTAAAACAAGCATCTAGACAATAGAAGCAGTCACCTTAGAGCCATTACAGTCTTTTGCTTAGACAGAAGTATCAAGCCATAAGAGCTTTCTGAGCGTGGATGGATATGATATATGATATGATAGGTTATTTATAACGTGCTTAATACCCAGAGGTTTCTAAGCGCGGACACGGGGATCGAACCTGTGGTGCTCTTGTCGTCTTGCTTCCAAGGCAAGCACGTTGCCCGTGATCTATCCTCCCGAGACAGATGGGTTGGGCGATGAGGAATTGGTGGGAGAAGAATCCACGGAAAGATGACTTCGGTAAGTAATTTATGGATTGTTTTCTCCCGCAGATTCCTCAATTTGTTAGACTCCCCAAACAGTTAGGATAACGGAGGAGGGCAGAAAGTGTTAAACAAGCAGATTTTGCAGAACTACTCTACCAAACCATGAGTCAGTCCCAGTGTCAAAATCAAAAGAATAATGCTTGGTAAATGCGTGCAAGGACGACGATGCGTTCTCACGACACATGTCCCCAACGGGAAACCCCACTGTAGAGCTGTAGAAGCGGAGACCCCTCTGGTTGAATGTAACCTAATGTGGAGAAGGAGGGGGGGGGCAGCTCCCTGCCCATCGACTGGTAACATTTGGATATACACACAATAATCCAACGCAACAGGGTTTGCTTGGTTATAGCCAGACCCTTGCGGGATAATTAATGGCCATGAACAACTGGTCAGTCTTCTGAAACTCAGATATATGAGCGACATGAAAGCTTAAGGCTCTTTTGGGGTCAAGACGGTGGAACCCCTTTTCCTCTTTCGAGGGGTGTCGTGGAGGGTAAAATACCAGCAAATCAATAGATTGAGAGGAGTGAAACTCTGAAACTACTTTAAGAAGGAAGCCAGGCCTGACAGAGAAACCTTCTCTCAAAAAAACATAGAAGCTGAGCTTTTCAGCACAATGCTTACAACTCCCCAAACCTCTTGGCTGACGTGATTGCAACTAAGACAGCTGTTTTAAGAGACAACAGCCTTAAGGAACAGGAGTGCATGGGCTCGAATGGAGCCGCCATCAAATAGGTCAAAACCGGATTAAGATCCCAATCTTGGACAACAAAGGGAATTGGCGGAAACTGATTGAGAAGCCCCTTCAGGAATTGGGCCATGACCGAAATAGTGAAGAAAGAACCTTGATCCAGGGACCTTTTGAACACAGACAAGGCCACCAAATATCCTTAGGCTTTGGTAACCTGAAGGCCTGCTGAGATCCGGGGCAGAAGGAACTCCATCACTGTAGTGATGGGGCACGAGATGGGGTCATTGTCGTGTACCCTGCACCACACCTCAAACCTTCTCCACCTGCACACGTACAAAGATGTTGTAGAAGGTCTGTGTGCAGCCAGCAACACCTCAAGTACCTCCTCTTAGAGGTCCCAGTCAACACACCTCATCCTCTCAAGAGCCATGCATGTAGGTTGAGGGAATCTGGGGTTGGGTGAAGCACTTCACCTTCCGACCTGGTAAGGAGATCGGGCACCAAGGCAACCGGTAAAGTGGACAGATGGCCGGATCCAAGAGATCAGCGTACCACGTTCTCCTCGCCCAGTCCGGGGCGATCAAGATCATGGTTGCTCAAAATCTCTTCATCCACCCGAGAACCCAAGGGACAACGGGAATTGGAGGGAAGGCACAGTGGAGAGGGGACAGTCCTGACCACCAGAAATGCACCCCCTGTGCACCGTTCGCGGGGAATTCCCTCAAGCAAAACTGTTCGCACTTCCTATTGGACTCTGTGGCAAACAGATCCACTGCTGGGGTACCCAAGAGAGAAGACCTCTTCCAGGACTACCTGCCACACTTCCACTCGTGTGAGACCATGCTCTGCCTGCTGAGAGCATCAGCCAAACTCCTCTCTGTCCCTGCCAAATGAACTGCTGAGACAGAGATACAGTTCTCCAGTAACCAGAACCACAGCTACATCGCCTCTGTGCAGAGGACGGGACCGTACACCACGTTGTTTGTTCGAGTAGTGCATGGCCACGTGTTGTGTGTTAGAATCAGGACATGCTTCCCCTTGAGAGACGAGGCAAAGGCCCTCAGGGCTAGCCTGATGGCTCACAACCCCAGCCTGTTGTGCCACCTGGCTTCCGTTGCTGACCAAAAGCCGCTCACTGCAAGTCCTCGCAGTGTGCGCCCCAACCCTTCGGAGATGCATCCATGACCATTCGGGTCAGAGGCCAGAGGGTTTGCCCGCCATAAGATTGCTGCGGTTGTCCCACCAGTCGAGGTCGAGGACCACTTGGACACTCTGATGGGTTCCGTGAGGGATCCCAGGTACTAAAACCACAGGTCCCTTACGAGCCACTGAAAGGATCACATGCACAGCCTGGCCTCTGGCACTAGAAAAATACAGGAGGCCATGAAACCTAAGAGGCGGAGAAGGAAACCGCTGGGAAAGTGGCGTGGTTTCAGAATAAATGTACCATCTGTGCTATGCTGTCTGCTCTCTTCGGGTGGGAAAGCGCCTTGCCTATCCAAGTGTCTAGGACTGCTCTGATGAACTGGAGCCTTTGGACTGGTGTCACATGGGACTTATTCTAGTTCAGGGAGAAGCCCAGCCTGTGCAGTAGTAGGGAGGTGTGCTCTAGATGAGAAAAAACCTTCCCCCCGCTTACTTCCCCCAGATCAGCCAGTCGTCCAGGTAAGGAAATACATGGGCCCCAGATCTCCTGAGGTGAGCCGCAACTATAGCCATGAGCTTGGTGAAGACCCTTGGAGCGGAGGTCAACCCAAAGGGAAGCACTTTGAAATGATGGTGCTTGTCCCTCATGACCGGCCAACGCAGTCTGCCACGTCCAGTCCTGTCTGCAACAACTGCTTGGTCTCCTTCCGGTCCTCCTCCAGCAGTATAGATCCATCCTGCATTTCACCCTATGGGATGTACTGGGTAGCCTGTTCCACAGCTTTCCACAGACCAAAATAATATTTGACAAAACCGCGAGCCACATTAGTGGGTTTTAAGGCCATACTGCCCGAAGTAAAAACTTTCTTGGCCATGGCATCCAGTTTCTCAGCCTCTCTATCCAGAGGTAGATTGGATGTGGATGCCACAGGTCAGGTGGTGATAGTGGCAGCTTGCACAACAAACCCTTCTGGCAAAGGATGTGTAGAGAGGAAACGAGGATCTCCTCTAGCCAGCCTGTATTTTCCTGTGCAATTGGAGCTTACAGGAGGCATTGCGCATGGTTGTTGCCATAAGGAGGCTAGGGGTCAGCTATAGCCGGGTTAAAAGGCATATTAAGCTCAACTATAGGACCTTTGTCCAGAATGTCTGTGAGTTCGTACCCCTGAAGGAGTGCAGCAGAAGATTTTAAGCCTAGGGTGTCTACTACTCTCTTAGCTAACGCACTGAAATTTGCATGAGTATGTTTGTAGGGCTGACTTTGCTGGAGCTCTAGATCTGCGGATGTATCTAGCTCACTAGCATCTTGTAATCCTTGGGCTAGTGGCAGCAAATCAGCCTGGTTGTCAAAGAAATCAGCAATGCCAGTGCCAGGATAGGGTCCACATGCCCTTGGTCATCGGGCTGGTCGATGTTGAAGATGGACAGCATGGCCTCAAAGAATCCCGACCTTGAAAGTGGTATAAAGAAACTGTCACTGATAGTTTGCCTCAAGGGTTTTCCTGTGGATGTTGACAGGACAATTTCAAGTGCCGATGCAACATCTTTCAGCATCAAGGAAGGCTTTGAAGACGAATGGACGTCGTAGACATCAGTCTTATGCTAGACAACAGATGACTGTTTTTGCGCCTTTGTCGGCATCGAGCCCGTAGGCTTGGTCGACGTCAATGGAGTCAACGGACTGGCTAGCGTGGGGTCAGGAGAATCGAGCGCTGCTGTCGCTGTCAAAACTTGCTGGTCGGGGGGAATCTCTTCTACAGCAGTTTATTCTTTAAATGTTTCCAGCATTTGTGTTTTAAAACTTTCCCAATCTTCCCAAGTGGCTGGTACCACCAAGGGTTTATCTCCTTCAGACAACGATCTGGACATGCGTCGATGATGGTGGCACTGCTTCTTTTGCAAGGAAGATGAAGAATGGCCTCTTCAATGGGACGGCTCTTTTTTTACAATGCTTTTCTTCCCCTCTTTGGGGGTGGGCTCCTCCGCCTCGGAAGACCGGACGAGTGACAGCACTGCAGATTTTGTGCACAGTCAGCCAAAGTCCGTTTCCCGGCCCTTTCTGGTAGGGATTTCAGCTGCATTAGAGCATGACGCACAGGTCTTGGTGTTCTGACCCACACTAAAGCACCACAAACATTGTGGGGGTCGGCCCTGACATTTTGGCCTGGCAATCGGTGCATCTCTTGAAGCCTGAAACCCAGTGAGTTGACATTGTGGTCGAGGTTTTCTTAAGAGAAATGTAAATTTTTGACAAACGTCGAGTGAAACTAGTGGTTGCGTTCCTGATGCACCGTGCAAGCGTGTGGAAAAAAGGAACTGAAGTATGTGGAGTAGTGATGTGCTATATGTACACGACACAGACGTCACGTCCGGAGACAGCGATCGAGCAAGACGGATCAACGTCCGAGTCAAGGTCCACTGTCAAGGGTTTTGACCCATGTTGAATCCTTAGACTGGGTAGATGTGGGAATGAGCTGTCGCCGCCCATTATTCTATCCCAGTACAAAATAAATCAATAGACTGGGTAGATGTGGGGATGAGCTGTCGCCGCCCACATTCACGCCAGAATCCAGAACTGCGCAGTTGGCACAAGACCACTCCAAAGATACAACCTCCTTGTGGGGGGTTCCACATCACCACTCTACTGTAAGGATGCCATCAAAACAATGTTAAGCAAGGGTCCTATACTATCAAGCAAAAGACCACTCTATTGAAATGCAGTAATTCAAGACAGATCCCAAAAATGGATGCAGTACCGACAAATTCCACAAGGCGGCGCTAGCGGTCTAAACTCTGACAGGAGAACTGGCTGACAAAGGGACCTGAGTCAACTGGACTTCAAAGCTTGTTGGTTAATTGAAAATCTTAGCCACCTGCTGTTCCCAGAGGCCAAGAGGCTGAGAACTCTTAACACCCCAGAGACTCACAACAGGAGGCAGGATATCACATGGCCCTTCTGAGTGAGAGGGAGGGGGTTTCCCCTTCAGCCGCCTGGAGGAGAGAGACAATAGCCACTTTCAGTTGAATGGGGTATGTTAATTTTGAGTGTTTCCTGTCAACAGCCCTCTGCCAGCAAGGAGAGACATGTGATCACTGACCCGCCCAGACTTCTGGAGGCGGACCCAAACACATTGGGGAGTTGAATTGCAACAAATATATATTTTATAGAAACTGTGATAATTTATTGTAACCAAATGACAGGAATGTACAACTTTGAGAGTCTTAGTTTGAAAAATGCCCTCACGATTTGAGTCCAAACTCCAATTTGTACCATGTTCTGGGGCAAAACCCCACTAATTATGAATATTGTAGACACTGTATTTAAGCTAGAGACATGGGCAGTTACTGGGATATATGTGGAAGGGAAATGTACCTTTGTATAATTTTTGATGAAAATCCCATATTGCAAAACCCACTAAAATCGAAAATAAGTTGCAATTTTTGAATGCAAGCTCCTAGAAACGCCAGAGGCAGAACAGAGACTACCTTAAGCAAGGTGTAATATGTACATGTAATGTCAACCACTTGTGAACCTGGGAAATATATATTTGGATCAGAAATAGATTTGTGTGTAAAGATGACAGGGGAGTGTTCTTTCTGGAGGCCAAAAAAATGACATCACTCCGACACACTATCCCTTCCCAAATCAGGGACCAAAGAATCTATTGACCTATCAAATCAAGAGAGGGGCAGGCTTAGTGATGCTACGCACACACCCACTTTCAAAACACATAAAAGGAACATTGAAACCCAGGTAGAGAGATTCATTTCCATTTCTGCAGAGCATTTTGATGGCCGACATCCCATCCAGACAGAGACCAGAACCAGGGACCCATAGACTACAGAACCTTGAACCTAGAAGGCCCACTGCAAGCAAAAGTATTCTCAGCAGGCCTTCAGAATCCAGCAAGCCTAACCAAACTATTCAACAGCCGGGCAAGCTGTTTGAATTCTTTGCCAAGAACTTTTGCCGGACCCGCAGACCAGACCCAGACTGCTGTGATCAGAACCAGAGATCCGGATCGCTGTGAGCAGAACAGGTGCCTGATTGACCCGCCGAGCAGAGAGAACCGCCGCTGGACGTGTTGACCAGATCCGTGACGAGGCCCATTCATTTCAAAATTAGGAGTGAGTATCCACCAGAACTGTGCAGAACCCAATATCTTAGTTAAAGTAATCTAATCCAAACTATTTTAACCTAAGTATAACTGCCTCCTAGAAATCCTGTCATCTGTCATTCTAAAGCTGCGAGCTGTCATCTGTCATTCTAAAGCTGCAAACTGTCACCTGTCATTTTGAGTTTTACTTTAAATCTGAAAATCTACCTTTATTAAATCGTCCGTATCTCTGGAACCGTTTCTCCTAGAAACGAGATTTAACTTTTCTCTTAAAGCTAAGATTCTAAGCTTTCCAACGAGCCTAGAACCAACTTCCTTATAGTGCCTCCGTAATCGCGCTCAACACACGTGACTAAATTTGCAGCGATTTGGCATTTTGCACAATTTCAGCCACGTGTAAAAATCAGCAGCTTCTTGCTTTCCTTTGCTAAAATTCGTTTTAACCTGCTGGTTACACATAGAGCATTGCTAAAGCTAGCCTGAACTAATATAAACTAGATATCACCCACCCTGAACCTCTAGAGGGAATTAAAAGCATTTTTAGCACATTTCTCACTTCATTGTCATCACATTCAAAGCATTTTGGGCCTGTGTTTCACACTTCTACCTGTTTCCTCTAAGCTTGCTGGGGGGAACTGAATTCCGTATTGTATTTGATTGTATTCCTGAAGACTGTGTGTGTTACTTCCATCTCCTTGCATTGCATATAGGGGGGGTGAATTGCCACCAGGGGAAAAGTGAACATATTATCTCTTGTGAAACCATATCAGTTTATTTTCTGTACTGCATTTATTCCACCTTGCATTTCCTTGAAACCATAAAGCATTTCAGCTACCTCATCCTCTATACTACTTCTAAGTAACCAAATCAGTTTACCAGTAGAACATTATCCATTGTTGATCACTGTCATATTTTAAGTGTGATATCCAATATTAATTTATTATAAAAGTGTGATAGATATATATTGTTATATTTCTCAAATAAACCTTTTAAATTTGCAAAACAGACCTACTTCCTGGCTCAGTGGGGTCAGGGGGATTCTAAGAGAGGGGTATTATATAAGGGTTGTCATCCAGAGTATTGAACTGGACCTAAAAATATATCAATAAAGGTTTCCCTCAGCATCCCAAACTAGGCATTGACTTAGCTGTAGTGTTGAAGTGAAGTCGCTTAACAAAGTGGGGGCTCGTAGCCGGAGATTCTGGGTTAGATCTATCACTTGTGCAGATTAATACAGTGTGCTAACTGACAGGACACATACATCCGGTCGGATCACCATGCTGTGTTACGCTGTAAAGCTCTCCTCAAAGGAACGCTCTAAGGAAACGGTCTGTTTTGCAAAAATAAAATACAAACTTCTGTAAGTCAGGAAGGAACTGAAATTCCAGAATGACGACACTGGTAGACATCAAAATAGCCAGAGAGCACTTCTTACATAAGCTATTTGTGAGAGGTGAGTGGACTCATCAGGACCAAACGGTCTGGTTGCAGGCAATCGCGCAACAGGTCACTGAAACAGGGTCAGGTATATGGAGAGATCAGGGTCCCCTACATGTGGCCCTGAGTGAACTATATATGGCCCCTAAAGCCAAAGATGAACATAATAAGATTGCCAGGATAGCAGCATATTTGTACCTATATATGGGAGTCATACAGAATAAATGTGCTGAAGGCCAAGATCTGGCAAATATGCAACAGATGGCGTTAGAGAAGGCCCAATCTGATGTGGACTCTTCTGAGCAGAGGCTGCTCAGGAACCAGGAGTCAGAAAATGACAGCAGACAGTACATCACTAAAATAAAGGGGGATATGGATGTGCTGCAACAGGAAAAGGCTGACCAGGATACCAGATTTCTGGCCTTACAAAGGGAGTACCAAGAAGGTTTGGACTCCCAACTGCAGAGCCAGAAAAAGCTGGAGCAACAATTAGATTTCAATAGGGCATGTGCTGAGCAGGTAGTCACCCTGCAAAGCCACCTAGATAGGGAAAAAGAGGAAAGCAATAAACTGATTTTGAAAGACCCGGATACCCAGGCAGAGTTTGACCAGAAGCGCCAGAAAGCGGGTGCCTTCCAAAGGCAAAGGGACGACCTGGCGGCACAGATGCAGGCTCTTAGTCAGGAAAGGGCTACCTTAGGCCAGGAAGTCTGCCACTTAAAAAGGAAAATGGAAGAAAATCACCTGGCCCTTGTCATGATGCCCGCTCCCGGGGAGCCGGTTCAAGCCGTGCGTCCCTGAAAGCGGACATCCAGTCCCCAAGGAAGGACCCAGCAACCCCATATAGGGGCCCTTTGGACAGTGTCCTGGCGCCTATGGCGCCAGACTCATTATGGAAGTGCTTGGGTGCACTTACCCGATGCAGACCATGCTGCAGGATCCCGGCCTCCTTGAGGCCTGAAAGGAACTACTTTACCTGTGGGACTAATTTACCATCCGGGCGTGGTCGGGGAAGGATACATACCTGATTGGAGGAAGGATACATACCTGGAACTTCTTCCAAGGCTATTTAAACCCCACCCGAACAGCCACACGTGCTTCGCATTGTTCTGCATCTAGCAGCTGGACGCTCACCGTGTCTGCTCCTGCATCCTGACTTCTGCCTCGCCTGCCAGCATCCTGGATCACCTGCAAAGGAAGAGAAGAAGAGAACAGAAGAAGGAAAAGTCCTTACCTGCTAAATCCGCATCCCGGAGACATCTCGCCGACAATCCTGAAAAGGAAGATTTATTTAAAAGCTCATTGCGTCGATCGCTGCAGCGCCGCATTCCACTCACCTTTACAGGGCGCCTCCATGTTCAGCAGCGATCATCCGGATTCGCAGTCACGCCCCAGCGCCTAGGGAGAAGAAGACCAGAACAAAAGGTGAGAGAGAGAAGGGAATAAGGAAAACTAAATCTCCATGTTAAGACTTACCTGTTGATTCATTCCCTCTTCATTTCGGTTCCGCGCCGCATCCTGGCATTTCCGGACCCCGGCCCCTAAGGGGAAAAAGAGACATCAGCGTTAATGAGCGAATGAAAAGACATTACCAAAAAACGCTCATTAAAGACTTACCTGATTTCTACAAGGATTTCACCTCATCTCGGGTAGGTACCTGTTCCCCGGCATTCCGTACCCCGGCCCCTATGGGGAAAAAGACACTAGCATTAGTACATTAATGCATGGACACAAGGGGAACCTCTTATCAAAAAACTTACCTGGAAGCCAAGCAAGTTTGGTTCTCACCAATCCGAAAATCCAGTGAAGTAAATGGATACCAACGCGCCCCTGCATCAGAAGCAGGATGGAGAGCTTGTCCTTCCAGACCCTAGGGTGAGACGCTACGAGGAATCACAGAAGGGTTTCGAGGAGGGTGAGAGGGGAAAGTGGGAGGCTGATTGCATTACCCCGCAGACAGTTAATGCCCTATTTTCGCCTACAGAAGGATACTTCTGCGAGCCAGACAAGCCAGATTTGGGGGCCCGGTCCAGTCCGTCTTCCGAACCCTGCGCATCACCTTAGAAGAGGTCACAGCAGCGCGAACCAGGCCAGCGCCTCCGTGGGAGTCAGGTGAGCATTACAGCCCTCCAGGGACGGGGTGACCTCCTAAAAAGAACTCCAGAACCTGTTAGAGCACACCAGGAGGGTGGAAGAGGCTCTGGCAAGAAAGGAGCAGGCCATTAGGGATGGGACTCAGGAGGTAACCCTCCTGCAGCAGAGACTGGCCCAGTACTCCAGGACCAATCAGGAGGCACAGAGGGAGAATGAGGCTCTCTGCCAGCACAATGATAGGCTCCAGCAACAGGTAGCGATGCAGGAGAGACTGATAGAGTCTAGTAAGGCCTTAACTGAGGAACTGAAAGCGCAGGCTCTTGCATTGCAACAGGGAGCAGGGGAGGATGAGATGAGGTTCGCTGGGAAAGAGAAACTCCTGAGCATAACCTCAGGAGCCCTAATACCAGAGGCCTTCATCTCTCCCAGTCCCTGGACTCTGCCACCCCCATGTCCCCTCGCGCACATGAGCCCAGGGCCATGGGGATGGCAGATTACTAACCAGCTAGAAGCATGGGGCTCATAGGCCAATACCTCCCAGGAATGGATGGGCGGGCATCCGGGTATGGGCACCCAAGCACAGTGCAATTTAATTGGAACCCCAGGAGAGTAGGCCCATTAAGGGCATCCTGAAAACCTCTGCCCAGTTAGGTCAGTGGGGGGGGGGGTACCCATCAAATCCTGGCAGCAAGGAGGGATCTGAAGACTCCTCTGAGCATTACAGGACATAGGAGACCAGGTCCCCACAGTCTGCCAGCCATTCCCAGGCTCGCAGAATCCGGGAAAACCTGGAAGATCAGACGGGCACCTCTGGGAACAGTGCTTCTGAGTCAGAGGATGAATGGACCAGGGTTACCCAAACCAAAAAGGCCAATAAGGCAAAAAGGGCCTTGCTTAAGGACCCATTGAAAGAAATAAAGGCAATAAGGAGTGTCATCACGCCTTATCATAAGAACGCCAAGTATTCTGTTTGGGAACACTTGGAGCTCTATGAGCAAATGATGGAGACTTTCCATTTGAAGGACAGCAGTAGCTGCATCCAGTACGTCAAATGGACCTTCTCACCAGAATACTCCAGTTTCTTTGCAGGGCTGGAGGATCAAAACCATTCAAGGTGGTCCACATACAGGGAGGCCATCTTGAAACATTTTTCTGTGCACAGAAATCCTCAAGAGGCTCGCAAGGCAGCCTACAATTTGCAATGTGGGGAGGATCAGGCCCCACAAGAGTTTGTGCAAGAATTAAAGCGTGCTTTTGCACAGACTACAAAAAGGGTGCGCACAGACAGCAAAGAGTTTGTTAATACTTTTTTCCATGCCTTGCCCAAATACATCATGACCCAGCTAGTGAGAGATTTTCACGAGAAGAGGTCACTAGACTGGGTCATTGAACAGGCTACCCGGATCTATGAGGTGCAGAAGCCCATAGAAAATAAAAATAATGCACAGTAAAACCCCAAAATCAACAGCACCCCTGCTGCTGCCAAGGTGGTGGAGGTAAAGGTTGCCCCCGTTTTAGATTTGGAGATGGGGGGCCTAAAAACCTGCCTGCACCAAATAATTCACAGCCCAGAAGGCCCTCGAGCCAGTCACAGACAGGGAGTCGAGGAGGTAGTCCCACAAATGGGGTCCCTCGCTCCCCTGATTATGTAAGTCCCCGCTACAAGGGAAACTGACCCATGCTGGGTTATGTGTGTATTCCTACAGCCCAAGGGGGGGGATCCAGCCAAGCACCTGACCCAGGGAACTTCCCTCCTAACGTCCCCCAGAAGGGCAGAAATTCACCAAATCCTGGGCAGAGCTTTTCCCACAGGTATCCACCCAATTTCCAGCCCCAAAATCATCCATCCTTCTTTCCCCAATTCCCTGAGCCCAGACAACCTAATCCGAGAGAGGGGAGGCCAAGGGTGGAGGGGTACCCGAATCTTCCCAACCCAGGGTATTACCAGAGAAGGGATAGCTACCCTTCCCGGGATCAGCCCAGGGGAGAAAATAGAGCCCGTATCAGCCTGAGGGGGTTTCCCAGTAAGAGCGCCAGGTCCAAAGTATGGCACGGGATCTGGGTCACATACTGAGGGCTCAACAGAACCCTCAGATGAGCATGCCACCGCAGAATGCCCCAAACTCTGGACCTGGTGCTCCAGAACAATGATGGGGGCAGTTCCCCGATAGCCCACCGGTTCCCAGGGAGGAGGCACAAGGGGAAGGGGGGTGTAAAGCCTTGGAGGAAGCTTCCTTCCCAACTTGTAAACAGCCCCTGGAAAACCAGGAGCCGGAAACAAAATCTCCTGCCCCTGAAAGCCTGCCTCCCAAGGAGCAGAGGGGGGTAGGAGAAACAAAGGACCCAAACAGACCCACTTTGTGGAGGAGGTACAGGGCTTCCAATTTGAGGGAGAGGGATCCTCAGAAGATCCTGGGAAAAGGATCTTCTCCTTTAGAGATGGGGGAACTCCTCCCAAAGAAAAATGGGTCCCAAAGGATTCCAATCCAGATTGGGGAGATATGGAGACTGAGCTACCGGCGCCCATCATCTCATCCCAGAACCCACAATACCGAAATCCCCTGGTTCAAACCGATCCTGGTGACTGCCTCCAAAAAGGGGGGGGCGGCCCAGAACCGGAACCAGGGGAACCCACAATGGCTCTGATCTCCAGTTGCCAACTTTTTATTTCCGATTCCCCAGGCTCTTCACAGAATTCTGCCCAAATCTCTTCGCTAGCAATGTCTAAAACCAGAAAGTTAGCCCACCAGTTGTCCAAAAATGTGCATTATCTGTGCCCCCTTGAGGAGAAGGAGGGAAGATATTATGCCCCGGTACGAGTACAGGGGCAGGGTACAATTTTGGCACTGGTGGACACTGGATCCCAAGCTACCCTTCTGTGCAAAAAGGCCTTTGATGAACTAAATGCAGCAAGGGGGGAGAATTACCGTATTCCTCTCACCTCTCTTCCTGGACAACTGCAGAATTTTGACGGGAAGGAAATTCCTGTCAAGGGGACTGCAGATTTGGACATCAAAATTGGACGACAACAGGTGAAACACCCGGTCATAGTAGTGACTCCAGAGGGCACCCCTTGTTTACTAGGGAACGACCTCCTGAGAAGGTTGTCACCCCTAATAGATTGTGTAAACAAGGTCCTCTGGACCCAGACTAGCCGACCAATAAAATTAAAACAGAGTGTCAACAATGTTAGCTTAAATGGCACCTGCCACATGGTTGAACAAAAATCTGACCAAGTAGAATTTCACTTCCAGAACAACCAAATTCCAGACGTGACAGTAATAGCAATAGGACAACAGGCTGGTGGTGGGGCGTCCTCTCTATTTCTGAAAATCAACCTTCCTTCCAGTTTAAGGTGGTATTCCACACTGGAAGGAAACACTCTGAAATTCTTTACCAATCCACAATCAGATACTCCCACTCCTATAGTCCAGAAAGATGTGAAACAGCTCAGAGCCTGGCTGATATTCAGCAAATTGGAGAGCAGTTGTTCATCCCTGTTCAGTTAAATGATGGGAAGAACTCTGTTCTCGCTCGAGTGTGTGTGAACAACGGTAAGAGCTTCATTAGCGAAGCCATGTTCCGCCAACTCCCAAAAGATCCAGCCATTCCCACATTCAAACTGATAGACAAATGGGAAATGGACCTGGAAGCACCTAATTCCAAACATCTCCTGCCAAGCAGGTGTATGCTCAAAATCTCCATTGGCAACAAGAGCATAGTCCATAATTGTTGGGTCGTGCGAGACGTCACTGCCGCCTTTTACTTAGGCAGTGACATTCTCAATCGCTTTGCCATTAGTTTGGACCTAATAAACTTCAAAGCTTGGTCCCGATTAGCGGATAATCCCATGGGCTTTGATGATCCAGAAAAAGCATTTAGGTCAGCTCAATTGCTACCTTATGCAGTTGAAATTCAGATTAAAGAGGAAGTCACCATCCCAGAAAGGACCCGACAATTCTCCCTGGAAGTGAAAGTTAAAAGAGGACAAAAATTGAAAAACCCTGATGCTTACATACATCTAAATGCTTCTCTCCAACAGCAAAGGTTGGGGGTAAACCCAACTCCATTAGTCAACATAGAACATGACACCATTCCAGTAGAGGTGGATAACAGCGACTTAAATGGTGCCGCAGGCACCATTATTGGAATGGCGGTTGATGACCGACATTTTTCCATTGATCTAGGAAATTAACTGTTAGGACCAATCCCCAAGGACTGTTTTGACATTGACAGTGATGACAACACAACACCAGACAGGATTTTCACCGGGCATGGGGGGAACTTCCTGGTGTACACTTCTTACCCTTATGGTAAGGAAGATGTGACTTGTGACTTCAGAGGGGATGAGGTGATTTTCCAGGTCCACGAGGGCTGCCTTTCCCACCTGAAGCCTCCAGTCCAAATCAGCACTCTGACCAGGGACTTCTCCACCCAGCTGGAGGAGGCCGCTGAGATAGCCAAACAAGAAGTCTTTCCAGGCTTCAGGCAGATGGTGGAAGAGATAGTCAACCTAGCTGATGCCTGTGTGACTCGGGAACAGAAGCAAAAGTTGAAACAAGTTTTCTTGGATTTCCAAGATCTCTTTGCGGTAGACTCATATGACTGTGGTCGCACCGACATCCACACAACAACAATTCCCACGGACCCTGGCAGGACTCCAGTGTTTGTGAAGCAATATCGCTTGCCTCTCGCATCCATGGAGTCCCTTACTAAAAGAATTAAGAACCTTGAGTCCCGGGGAATAATACGTCCAGTACGCAGCACCTTCAATAATCCGGTGCTGGGAAGACTGAAGTCAAACGGCCAGTGGAGACGCTGCGCCGACCTTAGGGAGCTCAACAAACGGGTCCATACTTCCCGATGGCCTCTGCCCTACATTGACCAAGCGCTGGCCTAGATTCAAGGGTCACAAGTATTCACTGCAATAGACCTGACCAATGGATACTGGACCGTGCCTGTCAGTAGGGAGGACCAATACAAACTGGCTTTTACCTTTGGGGGCCAGCAGTACACCTCGACCCGGACTCCCTTTGGATACCTCAACTCCGGCAATGAATTCAACATTTTCCTACATAAGGCCATGCCCGACCTGGGTGCGAGGGGTAACCTGGCTTATGTAGATGATGTCCTCATCAAAAGTTCATCTGTGGAAGAACACATAGTGGAGATCCGTTATGTTCTGACGCAGTTGAGGGCCGCCGGAGCAAAACTTTCCTTTCAGAAAGCACAGTAGTGTAGAACCCGTGTTAATTTCTTGGGGCATGAGATTACTCCTCAGGGTCTCTGTCCCCAGGAAAAGAAAGTGGAAGCACTTCAGAAACTGAAAGACCCCACGAATCTGCGGGAACTAAGGAGCCTCCTTGGACTAATTACAGCAGAAAGTTCATTGAAGGCTACGCAGAGATCACTAGACCCTGATTCATCTCTTGAAGGGGGGGGTCAAGTGGGAATGGGGTCCAGAACAATCCGAGGCAGTAAGACAACTCAAAAGAAGCCTCTCACAAGCGCCTTGCCTAGCTTACCCTGTCAGAAACAAGGAGTTCTTCCTGGAGACAGGGTTCTCTAATACGTGCTTGATGGCAGTATTATACCAAAAGCATGACAAGGTCAATAAAGTAATCTCTTATGCGAGTAAAACTTTATCCTCTGTGGAGGAAAAATTCAACGATTGTGAGAAGGCACTCCTGGCAACGGTGTGGGCATTGAAGAATTACCGCCCGTTTATCCAGGGGGAACACATCATAGTGGGGACTCCACACCAGCCTCTGCAATATCTCCAGAGTGACAGAATCCGAGCCGGAAATGTGAGTAATTCCCGAATTACTTCCTGGATTCTGTCAATGCAAGGCTTTCCTGTGGAGGTCAGATATGGCCAAAACAAGAAGAGTCCCCTCGCGCAAGGTCTGGCTGACTTGCATGATTGTGCCAGAGAAAACTTTCTCAAGGACGAAAGTCTAAAAATCAAGGACAACATGGAGGCATACCTTAATTCCCCACACAAAGTCTTTGAAGAAGACAAGTGTGAGGGAATGCCCACTGTCTATGTGGATGGATGCTCTTACCATGTTGACAACAACGGGGAGAAAGAACTGGTGGCCAGCATAGGGAACGCATGGGTGAATGAGTCCCCAGAACCCTCTGCTGGATACAAAATTCGTCCCCGAAGTAGACAGGTGGCAGAGTTGATGGCTGTGCATCAGGCCATCCTCACTGCCGTCCAACATCAACTCCACGAACTAGTCATAATCACAGATTCGGATTATGTACGGAACGGGTTCGTGGAGCACCTGGTAAATTGGAAAACCAGAGGCATGTTATGTGCTAATAACAAACCCCTGAAACATGGGAAGCTAATCCAAAATATTGATGATCTGGTCACATCGAATGGGATGACCATCTACTGGAAAAAGATCAAGGGTCATTCCAAAGTAGAGGGACCAGACAAAACTGGAAATGACTTAGCTGATCAGCTGGCCAAAACCGGGGCCATCCAAGGGGAGCTAATAGAAATAGAGTCCCTATTGGGGGAAATCTAGGTCACTGCTATCACTAGGTACCAGACAAATGCTCACAATGATCTTTCAACTGCACAATGGAGTAAGGAGACCCCTGATGCTGATTTAATTACAGCTCAGAAGGGGGATCCAATTATTGGTAAGTTTTACCAACACCTTGAGGACCCTGGGAACTTTCCCCTGACGGATACCGATTACATTGGGAAAGAGGACAAAAGAGTGTTGATGAAATGTCCAAAAATGTTCCGAATCCAAGATGGTTTGCTGGTAAGGAAATCCAAAGCTGGCCACGATCAGTGGGTGGTTCCTACCTCATTCCGAAGCCTGATGTTAAGTCACGCCCATGATGCGGCCACAGCTGGTCATAGGGGGTTTCACATAACACTTGAAATCTTAAGAGAGGTTGAATACTGGCCACACATGGGCCAGAACCTCACCCAATATTTGAAGGGTTGTCTTGTGTGTGCACAATTTCAGCCATCATCCCTCACACACCGGCGCCTCTCCAAAAGAGGGGGATGACACTGCCATGGTCAGATTTGCTAATCGACTTTGTAGGCCCTGTAATTCGCTCGTCTAGAGGAAACAAGTACATGTTGACCATTACATGCTTGTTTACGAAGTGGGTGGAATGTCTCCCGGCCCCAAACTGCAAGGCAGAAACAGCAGCTGCCCTGATGATTAACCACATCTTTTCCCGTTTTGGTTTACCTCAAACGATTGAGTCAGACAGAGGTAGCCACTTCACCAGTGAAGTAATGACAAAGATGTGGGAGATACTGGGGGTTAAAAGGAAGCTACACATTGCTTACAGGCCAGCTTCTTCTGGAGCAGTGGAGAGATACAACCGAACCATTGTGAGCATATTAAAAAAGTTTGTGGCAGACTCTGGGCCAAGTTGGGATAGCCGATTACCTCTGGTCCTAATGGCCATCAGATCTACCCCTTCATCTGCAACTAAAATGTCACCATTTGAGTTGATGACCAGACGCAAGATGGTGCTTCCCCAGCATCTGCTCTACAGGACCCAAGAGCAGACACTGATAAATGCCTCCACAACTCATGAGTATGTGGAGAATTTAAGGAAACACCTTCAGCATGCTTTTGCCTATGCTCAGCGGAATCTAGAAAGATCAACTGATAGCATGAAAACCCACTATGACCTGAAGACCACCAGGAAGGAATATACTGTGGGGGACCGGGTCTATCTATACAATTTCCAAAGGAACCAGGCCAAACAGCGAAAATGTTTGCCTACATGGAAGGGACCGTTTGAAATTATAGACAAGATCTCCCCTGTAGCGTACAAGATCCGCATCCCCAAAGGTAGTCTGGCGGAAGGGGAAGACAGGTGGGTACATATAAATCAGCTAAAGTGTTGCCATCCCAGGCACACGCTGCAGCAACTGGAGGAGTCCTCTGCAATACCAGAGGGGACCGATCCAGATTAATTCAGTTCCAACCCTAAAATATCCCACATATAGTCTCTAAAATATTATGACGCTTGTAACCCACTGTTTCTGAAGTATATCTTGTTTTTAAAATTGGAACGCTATGTCTATTAAAGTATAAAATGTATATGTCGCCCCCACTATATCAATAGTGGGGGAGAAATGTCTATGAATAGGTATTGCCGCTTTCCTTTGTCGTCCTAGGAGAAAGAAAACCTGGAGACTGACCACGGAAGGCGACCTGGGGACCGAGAGCGAAGATCCGAGAGGCCCAGGGTACCGCCCAATATTCCCATCAGGACCGGCGAGGAGAACCGATCGATCCAACTGGGTGGAGGAAAAGATGCTGAACTGTGCCATCTACAGAATTGGAAGAAGATAATGCGGGCATACCAGCACAGGGCTCAAAACATCCTTCGCACCTGACTTCCCCTCGACTCGTATCAAAGCGCAGTCGGGCGGGGCGGTTTGTCAAGGGTTTTGACCCATGTTGAATCCTTAGACTGGGTAGATGTGGGGATGAGCTGTCGCCGCCCATTATTCTATCCCAGAACAAACTAAATCAATAGACTGGGTAGATGTGGGGATGAGCTGTCGCCGCCCACATTCACGCCAGAATCCAGGAGAACTGCGCAGTTGGCACAAGACCACTCCAAAGATACAACCTTCTTGTGGGGGGTTCCACATCACCACTCTACTGTAAGGATGCCATCAAAACAATGTTAACCAAGGGTCCTATTCTATCAAGCAAAAGACCACTCTATTGAAATGCAGTAATTCAAGACAGATCCCAAAAATTGATGCAGTACTGACAAATTCCACAAGGCGGCGCTAGCGGTCTAAACTCTGACAGGAGAACTGGCTGACAAAGGAACCTGAGTCAACTGGACTTCAAAGCTTGTTGGTTAATTGAACATCTTTGCCACCTGCTGTTCCCAGAGGCCAAGAGGCTGAGAACTCTTAACACCCCAGAGACTCACAACAGGAGGTAGGATATCACATGGCCCTTTTGAGTGAGAGGGAGGGGGTTTACCCTTCAGCCTGGAGGGGAGAGACAATAGCCCCTTTCAGTTGAATGGGGTATGTTAATTTTGAGTGTTTCCTGTCAACAGCCCTCTGCCAGCAAGGAGAGACATGTGATCACTGACCCACCCAGACTTCTGGAGGCGGACCCAAACACTTTGGGGAGTTGAATTGCAACAAATATATATTTTATAGAAACAGTGATAACTTATTGTAACCAAATGACAGGAATGTACAACTTTGAGAGTCTTAGTTTGAGAAATGCCCTCATGATTTGAGTCCAAACTCCAATTTGTACCATGTTCTGGGGTAAAACCCCGCTAATTATGAATATTGTAGACACTGTATTTAAGCTAGAGACATGGAAAGTTACCGGGATATATGTGGAAGGGAAATGTACCTTTGTATAATTTTTGATGAAAATCCCATATTGCAAAACCCACTAAAATCGAAAATAAGTTGCCATTTTTGAATGCAAGCTCCTAGAAATGCCAGAGGCGGAACAGAGACTACCTTAAGCAAGGTGTAATATGTACATGTAATGTCAACCACTTGTGTACCTGGGAAATATGTATTTGGATCAGAAATAGATGTGTGTAAAGATGACAGGGGAGTGTTCTTTCTGGAGGCCATAAAAATGACATCACTCTGACACACTATCCCTTCCCAAATCAGAGACCAAATAATCTATTGACCTATCAAATCAAGAGAGGGGCAGGCTTAGTGATGCTACGCACACACCCACTTTCAAAACACATAAAAGGAACATTGAAACCCAGGTAGAGAGATTCATTTCCATTTCTGCGGAGCATTTTGACGGCCAACATCCCATCCAGACAGAGACCAGAACCAGGGACCCATAGACTACAGAACTTTGAACCTAGAAGGCCCACTGCAAGCAAAGTATTCTCAGCAGGCCTTCAGAATCCAGCAAACCTAACCAAACTATTCAACAGCCGGGCGAGCTGTTTGAATTCTTTGCCAAACACTTTTGCCAGAACCGCAGACCAGACCCAGACCGTTGTGAGCAGAACCAGAGATCCTGATTGCAGTGAGCAGAACCGGTGCCTGATTGACCCGCCGAGCAGAGAGAACCGCCGATGGACGTGTTGACCAGATCTGTGACGAGTATCCACCTTGTTGCTGCTGCTGCTGTGCCTGTGCCCTGACTCTTGCTGCCTGCACGTCTTCCACTGGCTTGGGTGCAGTTGTTGGGGTGGCCACCCTTGCTGGACGTCCGACTCCCGACTGTGGCAGGGATGTGTCCTCAACCAGCCTGGCCGCAGGGTCAGAGGCAGCTCCACAGGGTACTCAGTTGATACATGGGTGGGAAGATGGCATGGAGGACGACTGGCGCATAGGGTGTTCAGGTGAGGAGAGGGTCGGAATAAGGTCCAGCATATGGAGGAATCCAGCCCTGGTGACCCGTCCAGTAGGTCAACGAGGCATCTGAGATGATGTGCAGTGTCTTCATGAAAACACTGCAGGTCACCTCGCATGCCCCGTTGACGCAACGCCATCCCAGACAGGACAGGCTCAACCCGGTCCCGGATTGCCATGACCGCAGGGAGAGGAAGGCCAGTTGTTGTGCGCTCATCCCCTCCCTGAAAATGGGTCTGGACGTAGGCATCCCTGCTGGTGCAGGATGATGCAGTCACAGGATCGGGGACAGGATTACACACAGGCACCTCCGCTGTAGCCTGTGCTGCCTCCTGCACAACTAGCACCAGTGGAATCCCCACCTCCAGACCCCGCGTGTTTCCCTTCCTCGGCCTCCTCCTCCACCAAACCCCCCCACCAACCTGGATGACTCCATGCCATCTTCCTCCGTTGGACCCTGTGGGGTCTCAGCTGCCCCTTCTGCTGCCGAGGAGTCCACCTCCGACCTCCGCCTCTTGGACATACCCTCGGCAGTTGCGGCCTGGGACGCGGCACCAGACTCCTCACTCCCCGACGAGATGACAACCTGGGAGGGGAGCCGGGCCTTGTGTCTCCGGCTGGTGGTGCGATCCCTGCTGCTTTGCTCCACAGCACCCTCTCTGCCCTCTTCATCAGTTGACACTGCAGACAGGGAGAGATAGAACACAGGCAGCAGGGCACTGTACAATGGACTGATACACACATGACAGTTGCACATGAGTGGCAGTGTAAAACTACAGACATGGCATCACACTCCCCAACACACATGTCATTTCAACTCACACACAAGCAAATCAACAGGAATCTTGCACCAGACAGCACCGTCAATACACAAGCAACAGCACGAGCAGCCGAAGGTGAGCCTGAAGTCACATGAAACACAGGGAGTGCGCAACACATGCAAACACGCCACCAGACTGACATGCATCTGTATATCTCCACCACTGCAGTGATAATGTCACCAGCCATGTCACATCTGGCAATCAGCCTCCTACATGTCAGTGTCACATGTATCCATGTTGCATCACAATTGCACACTTGTCACATACACACACATGTACACAGTGCAGATACATGCAGAAGGAACCCCCATCCATGTGTGACACCACAACCATGCCACAGTACATACACACAATTTTCACATGTGCGCACCCACACATGCATTTGGCCAGCATGCTTGCCAACACATACACCATTGATGTGTCTCACACATGAGAGGAATCACATGTGGCTGGTTCACGTCCCTGTACATACGCATCCATACATGGCCCTACAAAGACATATGTTGAACCTGCACATTCCTGGCACACAACACGCACAGCGTCCAATCAGTAGGCATGTACACTTATCGCTCAACTCCAGACGGGTCTGCCTCTCAAGGACCTGGAGCGCTGGGCGTATGTGTTCCAGGACCCTCATTTGGTGGTTGGACAGGTGGCCCCGGAACCCCTTGGCATCCGCTGCCTTCAAGAGGCGCCCGGCCTTGTCGAGGGTCCTGAACCTGAAGTCCTCCCAGCGCTTCCGGACGTGTTGAATGTCGCGGACTGCCATCCCCTTTGCGTTGATGGCAGTCACGATGTCCATCCATGTCCTCTTCCATCCTTCATTGTCGGCGCGCAAACTTCCAAAGAGGGCATCATACTGCCCCAGGACATGCTCCACCAGGACACCAACTTCACTGGCACTGAAGCTGGTGGCCCTCTGCCTCTCTGGCTGGGGGTTGCCAGTGGCACCAGATGGTGTAGACATGACAACCCCAGAGGCAGGTGTGGTTGGGCAACTGGGTCCTAGGGCTGGGCTGCGGAGCAATGGTATCCCAGTCGGGAGTCTTCAGTTCCAGCAGGGGTGGTCTCAGCAACTGCACCCCTGGCTGACGTGCAGGCACCAAATAGCAGGGCACGTGGGCAGCAGGCAGGCAGCAGCAGGTGGGAGCGTGCTCGGGGCTCTGGGGGTCAGGAATATGGCCTTCTGGGCAGGAGCGTGGTCTTCCGTGTGTTGTTGCATGGCCAGCTTGATACGGAGTGATTTGGCACATGAAAAAATTGCACATCAGCATGTAATTCGAGGAAAGGCCCTTAGCGCGTAAGTGTGTCTGTGACGTTACGCGCGTGGGCGTTTCCCTCATAATGTGGGCATAGTGGTTCAGCGCGTGAAAAAACTGCACGTCCACGTGTGAATTCGTGTAATCCGAGGAAAGGGTCTACGCGTGTAAGTGATGCGCACGGGCGTTTCCCTCAGCACGGGTTAAAGGTGAGCGGGGCCAGCAGTTCGCTGTACGTGCCTTTCGTGAAGACCGACGTGTGTTGCTACTTCGTGTTGTTTCGGGCGCCATCACAACTTCACAGCGGATCAAGGACGTATCTCTTCTTTTGGCGGGGGTATTGGCTACGCATGTTTTTCATCATCGCGCTAGTCTGACAGTGAGTCGCGCACGCTATCTTTCCCACTGCGGGTGCCCCTGTGTATCGCGTACACGTTTTCGAGGTCATAGTAGCCTGCGTGTCCCACGCGTATGCGTTTTTTGTGTTACGGGATGCCACCGCGTACTGAGGGAGGTTAATTCCACGCATGTAGGCTGCAGGGTTGCGTGCACAGTGTTACTGCAGTTTTGGGGTGCCTGAGCATTGCGTGACCTGTCACTACATCACCGGGGTCACATACAGCCTTGCAGGTGCAGGGGGGCTGTTAACATCTTGCATCCCACCCCCTTCACCCCAATTGCCCAGGACAATTGTGGTGTACACCTCCCATTGGCACTCCTCCATCTGTGCCATGGTTGGGAGGCCACCAAAGGTGAGAGGCGCCTCAGATGGTCGTCCTCCTCGTGGCGGGCATGGTCAGGGACGTGGCTGGGGTGACCAGGGAGTAGGGGGAATCCAGGGTGGCCGCAGAGGGGGAAGAGGCAGGGGTGCGCCACTTGAGCATGATGTTGTGCCACGTGTCGGTGCAGTCATGTCACCACCCCCTGTGGTTCCAGGAGATGCAGCTTCTGCATCTGGCACTGGCGCCCGTGTGACCCGGCAGTCCGTTTCATCGACTGCCACGGGCCCAAAGGTAGTGGTAACTGCAGGTGCAGCTGTGGACACCACCACCCAGGCTCAGGGTCTGCCAGCACAGGCTGCGTTGGCACTTGAAGAGTCCTTGGGAGATTTCCAACAGGGCAGGAGGGAAACCGTAGGTGCACGCAGGGCTGCCCTGACCGAAACACGTGTCACTGGGGCAGTAATGTCATCTGCTGCCCCGACCAGCCAGGTGTTGGAAAGTGCAGGGG
This sequence comes from Ambystoma mexicanum, assembly GCF_040938575.1. Taxonomy (NCBI): domain Eukaryota; kingdom Metazoa; phylum Chordata; class Amphibia; order Caudata; family Ambystomatidae; genus Ambystoma; species Ambystoma mexicanum. Next base: position 1,030,795,964 of record NC_090924.1, read on the forward strand.
CAGATGCAGCCAACAACACCCCGGTTGCGAGTCTGCCAACCAGGATAGTCGCGGTCAATGACCCTGCCACAGCGGATGTTGCTGTGCAGGGTCCATTAGAGGGCACCCAGCTGCCACTGACGCAAGTCAGGCCTTTGGTTGTCCCTCCACCTGCCACTCCCTTGGCTCAATCCACTGGTGCCACTGGCCATACTGATCAGGGCGGCATTTTCCAGCCAGGGTCTGCGCCACAATCCAAGAGGAGGAAGGTTGCACCTGCAGCACAGGCTGGGACCCCACACACAGCCACGACCTCCTGCATGTCGAGGAAGAAGCCTTTCTGCAACCAGGAACTGGACTACCTCGTGGACTATGTGCAGGACCACAGCCGTGACATGCTAGTGGGGCCTAATTGTCAGACTACGGCTGCCCACTGGAAGCAAGTTGCGGAACATGTGAGTGTATTCGGCCATGAGGTGCGCATGGCGGAAGAGTGCAAAAAGCGTTGGAATTACTTCAAACACAGCGTTAAGGCTAAGCGTGCCTCAAATTACAACTTGACTCTAGTGACTGGCAGTGGGCCTGCACCTGAGGAGGAAGACCTCACTCCGCATGAGTCACTCGTTGTAGAGTTCATACCACCTGAATCGGTCGAAGGAGTGGGAGAGATGCCGGACGTTGATGCCCAGTCCAGTGAGTGTTGCTGCGTGTTTGTTGAGGACTTGTGTGATGTGTTGTGCATGACTGCCACTACATGTCACGTGTACATGGTTCTGATGTGCATGCAATGCTTCACTGATGCATGGCTGCTTTGCTGGATGGTGGACATGTGGAGCGGACGGGGACTGTCCGCATCACCACTATTGCACCCTACTCACATGCTGGTCACCAGGATGCCCCTCCGGTCCATGTTCCAGCTCACTGGCCCTTCTGCATGTAGCCTGGGGTGACCTTCCTCTCAGCCCAGGGACTATGTCATAGCATGACTGACGTGCATGTGTCCTCTGCATGCATGCGGGTACTCCATGTAGACATGCTCCCTTGCCCCTCCACCCCCTCTGCACCCCAATTCCACCTTTGCACTGGTCTGCTTCAATTTTGCCATTGAGTACTTGCCTGTTGATGCGCCCTGTGTACATGCTAACTTCCAACGGTCAATCTGCCAGACATATGCTGTGTGGTACATCCTTTGTACTTGATGCAGGGTGTCTCACTTGGACTGTGCAGAGGTCAGATGCCCCGCAGGGACATGAGTGCCCATTCATACTCCATGTGTATTCCACGCATGCCCCTATGTGTCCTTGACTGGATGATCATTGTAGTACGAGTCCAGGGTGACCGACATTGCATGGCATTTCATCAGCCTTCCCATGGCCACTGTGGCTCAGTCCTGCGTTGCACACTTGTTTAGGGTGAGATAGTCTGTGTGGGTCACAGGCCTCAGCCTGTTTAATGGCCAATGACTCTGTCCAACTGGTGTAGTGTCTTCTTCACACGTGGGTGTACTCCGGAGGTTGCATCATGTGTCCTGCTTACTGTCCCATCATTTGCTGTGTTGTCACTTGACTCACAGGATGCAGTTGATGCTAGTCAACACGGTCTGTCAATACACAGGTCTATGGTCATCCTTTTGATACCATGCAAGGCATCCCTGCATTTGCACTTGGGGGGAGGGGTGGTTTGCTTGTAGCCATGCTACCCATTGAATGCACATTGCACGTAATGCCTGAAGTTGACCTTGTATTGCCTTCACATTTTCAGATACACATCATAAAGTACTTGTACATGTAGATAGTGAGTAACGTACAAATTTGCTGCACTGCATCGACCCACTTCTGAGCAATATGACACCATTCTACATGCCTAATCACAGAAGCAATGTCAAGTTGACCCAGCATGCATGGCAGGTTCTCTTTTGTGTGTGACATGTCTGCTTGATGTGTTTGGTGTCTGTGTGATGTATGTGTTGTGTGCTTCTAACATGTGTAGTGACCTTTTTTCTCTCTACTTTTCAGATGATGACACAATGGAGCCAGAGGATGGTGTCATGCCAGGCATAGGCTTGTTATCACTACAGCAACCTGGCACAAGTGGGGGTCATGGGGTGGTAGGCCACGAAAACCCCCATGTGCTACAGTCATCTTGTCTCTGGCTGGCAATGAGTCTAGCCCTGATGAACTCTCTGACGTCCATGTTGACTTGGATGTGCATCAGGTCCATATGTCAGGGGTGAGTGATTCTGATGTGAGCACTCCTCTGTCCGTGACACCTGCACTGAGGGGTCAGACAGTGTTGGAACCTCTGCCTGTGGTGGATCGGGACACAGGGTCACCCTCCACACCACTCACTGATGTGCCTGGGCCATCACGTCAACGGGGGCATGTAGTCGTGCAGCCACGGGCAGTGCCAACACAACGAGGACACCCGGTCCTTGGGTCCCACAGCGGTCAAGCCAAGCAACGCGGTCGCCGCATGCAACCGCAGTATACGGAGTGGGAGAAAGACATGACTGACAGTTCTGAACGCCAGGGGGCAGCAATGGAGAACATCGCTGTGAGCATGGAGCATGTTGCCCAATCCGTGCTCCCCCATGCTAGGCAGGTGCTTCTCCAGCAGCAGGCGGCACGGTCCACGGCCCGCTCGCTCAGGCTGGGCATGGCGGCCTCAGACAGGGCACGCCAGGCTGAAATGTCTCTGCATCAAGCAATTGCTGCTCACGCAGAGGCACACATGGAGGCCCTGAGGCAGGAGTATGCTTCCCTCCGATCCACTCTGGGTGTCGTCCTGATGTCCCAGAGGGAGCGGTTAGAGGAGAGGTTTGCACAGCTTGAGCGTACCATCTCGGCTGAGCTACATGCTAGCCGGGAGATGCATCAGTTGTCCAGCCAGGCCTTGCAGGAGGAACTCCGTGTTACACGTGCTACCTTGCAAGAGGAAGCACATGTATCATGGGAGGTTCTGCATGCAGACCTACGTGTCATCGCCACACAGAACCAGGCTCACCCGTCCGGCAGACTTGCTGCCGACGAGGGGCAAGCTGCGGCTAGGCGTGGTCAGGCTCCTGTGTCACGTCCTCCTTTCCAGGAAGAGTCAGACTCGGATGACAATGTATCTCCCACATAGGTCGGGCTGTGCAGGTGTTGAGCCCATGGAGTTTTTTTTTTTCCTCAACATCATCGCATGTGGGTGTTGAACAGTACTCTGTACCTCCCCCCTCCTGGGTGCCTCCCCCTCAGGTCGTATGTGGCCATTTTTGATTTTTCGTTTAGTTAGTTAAGTTTCAATTTGATAGTTAGTTTGATTAGGTAATGTAGGTTTTTCATAGTTAGTGTAATTAGTTAATATAGTTTAAAAGTGCTTGTCTATTTTGCTTTCATGTGACGGTGTGGTGCTTTGTGGCTTTTGAAGGCATCCACTGTCTGTTCCAGCTGGGCCCTTCAAGCTTGTCTTGTGTATGTGTTTGCAGCTTGGGGTCTTGACTCACATATGCCACTCCTGCTTCCCTTATCCATGGGCTCGCAAGGATGGTTCAGTGTAACAGCCTATTACACAAGGGCTTTGGACTGTCATATCTGTGGCATGTCTGCTGCTGTCCTACTTGTGTTAACACCCCTGGTGGGGATAATAGGGGTGTTATTGACCACTGTTGTTCTCCTTTTGCTAGATGGAGGGTTTCATGATTCATGTGTACATTATTTGCTATACATTGTGTAGTATGTTTCTTATCTTTACTGTACATGTGCCTGTTGCAATTCATGCTGTAGATAGTGTGTACCACACTTTGCCTGTGAAAGACGCACTGATGGTGTAATTTCTGATGTACGTCTATGACATGATCCAGTCATGAAATGCCTGAAGAGACACACACAGGTGATTTTCAAGCATTAATCATGTGTTTCCTGCCCTTTCTGCAGGGGGATGAGCCTCCAGACCACCTTTGCGAGCAGACATGGCCCATTGGACGTCTGGAAGCTGGACACGTTTGGTGGTGCCGACATGCGCATGTGTGCGCAAGTAGAGGCACAGAGATTGCGTTCATACATCCAAAAAAAGCTGACGTGTTTCAAGGGACGCCAGGCAAGGTGAGCAGCACAGGGGGGCCACACCACAGCCAACCTTCCACCAGGCCAGTTGCACATGCATGCTTAGTAGCAGCACTGACAGTGAGCTTGGACAAATGTTGGTATTGAAGCGCACAATACAGCTGAGATGCGTTGGTGGACTAATGGCTAGTTGATGGGAAAGTTGTCTGGGGCACCTGCAGGGTCAGTGGCACATAACCTCCGGTCGACCATGGTCCATTGAGGCAGTTGTATTGGACATGTAGCGTTCCAAGACATGGAAAGAACCAGCTCACAGGGACAGACGCGAGGGACAGACTTACGTGCAGTGCATTTCATTTCTATGTAGAATTTGACACATGCACTACCTACTTTATTTTGGTTATGGTGGAACACGACTTCTTCTGAAGTCGTACCTTGCTATATGTGTCTGGCTGCTTACTCAGGGAACATTGCATGTTGTGTGAATCGTGACACATTGGTCTTCCATTTGCCACACACCCACCAGCGCCTGACTTACTGCATTGACTGTGTATGAAACATCACAGGGGGAATGTTACGTATGGGTACAAAGCACCACACCAGATTGTTTGTAGAGTAGTTTGTTACTTTGGGGCATATATGGTGGTGTGTTTGTGTGTTATGGTCACGCACAGATTAGTAACTGTGGCTCTGTTTGCAGCATTGAACTGCTCCTGTTACCGGACCGGAGAGTGCGCAGGCAGGAGGCCAGCACTCACCCCAGAGATAAGTTTCTCTTTGACTTCCATTTGAGTAATTTGGTACTATGTGCATGATGAACAAGTTTGGTCTAATTGTGTATGTGTTAATGTGAGTAGTACAGTTTTGTGCATTACCTACTTTCCCGTGTCAATCATACTCCGCTCTCCTGCCCCTCATTACGGTTATCCAGTATACCAATGCCTGTCCTGACTGCATATCCCTGACCCTCCTTCCCCACCAGGGTCTCAGAGGCCTGTGTGAGTTTGACCTTGCAGGCACCCAGACCACGGTGGGGGTGGTTGGTTCATGCCACTCCTGCACCTGTACACGTGAGCTGTGACAGTACACATCGGTTCGTGGTGCATCATTCTATGTTATGTACCACACATGGTACACATCCTGTTGTGACATTGTTTTACTGTGCTACCTTGGTTGTTACATCATTGTGTTATTACTTGGGCTTTGTGACGTACTGCTACTTCAAGTCATCTACTGGAGGATCTTCTGGTTTGTTTTGCTGTCTGCAGGCTTTTTGCTTGGCTTCTGGGTTGGCCTGCTCTGCGTGGTCTTTGATTTGGTGTTTTTGCAAGTCAAGGTGGACTCTGAGGGTGCTGGACACTTTTTACACACAATGTGGAAGATGGTGACAAAGGGGAAGGGTGATCCTGTGGCCAGGTGAACTTCAAGGATGAAGGCTACATAACCCAGGTGCAGTTGTTCAGTGGGTCATGGTGATCTGTGAGGGGGGGGTATTTTGTTGACAGTTGCCTTGCCCTACAGTGTGATGGGCACCCTGACATTGTAATTGTGGTATCCTATGTACATGATGAATTCTGCTGATCAATGCCTGTTTATGTGTTGTGTTTACCTTTCAGGTGTGAGGGGATAGTTGTGGTTTGACATGCTGGGGTGTACACATGGTCAATGGTCACATGTGATGTGTAGAGGACACTGATGGTCACTTAATTGCACATGCATGTATTGAGTGCATGTCCCTACTGACACACACACTCGCACTATCATCCACAACATGTACAACCACCCTTCCATGTCTACATGTACACTCATTTGGCCTTCTGGGGCCCACTGTGTCCCTGCAGCACATGATCTATGACCATTTGTGGATCCTGTACATGCATAATATCCTTTTTGATGTAGTTTGTCGTTTTGATGTGATGCTCAGGGTGTGCGTCACACACAATGGCTGTTCACCATGCTGTGTGCTGAGCAGTGTGTTGCAGGAGATGGACACAACACACGGAATCTGCAGTGTTGATTTTGCAATGTGCATGTAAACAGGCATTCATTGTTATGTTACAACTACAACTGTTGGAATGCATTTGGGTATGACTTATTTTGGGTGGGAGGTTGTTGGTCAGTCATTTCATCTGATTCCATGTCAGGCATCATTGTCTGATGCCACTTCACATTTTTCACATGTCAATGTGTACCTTATTGGTACTGTGTTGGTGTTTTGCTATTGCTTGCCATGTCATGTTGTGGTTTGGGTGACATACCAGTGATAGTCATGGCCTGTTTTGCAGGTCTGTGTAATTCACACCTTGCATGTGTGCCTTTTGGTCACACAGGATTGCTTATGTTTAAGTAGCTAAGGATGCACACAATGTGGCACTTCCATGGCAACATTCTCAGGGTGGTAAGATTGTGACAGTTGACTGTCTCTTTGTCATCATCGATTGTCACATGGTATGTGCCAGGCCTGTGTGCACTCCGCAGGGGGTGGGAGTTTAGTTGAAAAATGTGGCCACAAACTGGGTCCAGGCTGCCTCGCCATTTGCCCTATCCCCTCCCATGGGCAGCGCCTGTGCCTGTGGTTGGGGATGTGGGGGCACCACCATGTCCACCGGTACGCCCTGCCGTGTTGCAACATTGTGCAGGACACATGCTGCCACAATGATCCTGCACACTACTGGGGGTGCATAGAGTAGCTGCCCTCCAGAGCGGTCAAGGGAGCGGAAGCGTGACTTGAGCACTCCGAATGTGCGCTCCACTATGGCCCTGGTTGCCATATGGGCCGCGTTGTATCTTACCTGGGGTGGGGTGGTGGGGTTCCGGATTGGCGTCATCATGTTGTTGCTCAGAGGGTAGACACTGTCCCCTGGATAGGTGATAATGGTTGTGATTATTGGGATTTGTGTGTGTGTGACATGCATGCATATGCACGGGCATTTGTACTCACCTAGGAGCCATGTGTCACCATGCTGCCCAGCTTCCAGGGCCCTGCTCAGGGCGGGCATTCTGTATATGAAACTGTCATGGGTGGAGCCAGGGTAGTTTGCATAGACAGAGGTGATGATTCCCTTTGCATCGCATACCACCTGCACGTTGATGGAATGCCAGTGCTTGCGGTTTCGGTAGATGTGCTCAGTGGCCCTAGGTAAACGTAGGGCCACATGGGTGCAATCTATGGCACCGAGCACTTTGGGGAAGTGTGCCACCCTGTAAAAGTCCTGGACAACGGCCTGCCTTTCTGCAGGTGTTCTAGGCATGTATATGTGCCTGCGGACTGTCATGATTGCCAAGACCTGGTGTAGGCAGCGTGACTGCGTGGCCTGTGAGACCCCCCACTATGGCAGTAGTCTGCTGAAAGGACCCAGTGGCCAAAAAATCCAGGACATTGAGCACCTTCTCCAAGGGCATCCCAAAAAGGCTTGTCCGGGGTGAAAAAATGCAGGCCCTGGCTATTCTCCTCCTCCTGCGGTGTCCCACAATCAGTGCTGCAACAAATGGGGCATTCATCGTAGCTGTATATACGTGTTTGATGTTTGCGCGCACTTTTATACTATGCGCGGGGACACTTCCGCCTGCCTTTGTGTGGCGGACGTGTTGACGCCTATGCGCGTCTTTTGCCGTGCACGGGTTTCCCGTATTTGAATCCATGAATACGGGTTGTTTGCGTGCGTGTGGGCGTTCCGTGTAGTTCCCTGCAGTACTTCCCCAGTTACGCCTTCTTTTTCACGCTTTGTTCCCCATTCCACGTGTTACGCCCCGTGTCCCGCCCCCTTTTTGGTGTGCGCGTGGACGTTGTGCGCTTCCTCTGTGTGCATCGCACACGGCGTTCAGGATGTTGCAATGACGTGTGCACCCGTGTGCGCCACGCATGGGTTTGGCACACATTGCGGGAAAAACACGTGCAGGGACTTCCATGAATCGCATGTGTGCGCATGATTTTTCACGCTAGCGCCTGCTTGCGCCACTTTTTTCGGCGCACGTTTGTTCCATGAATCGGCCCCCGTAATGTCCACAGCTGTGTTACTTTGGAAATTTTTCGGCAGAGGGCATCTTGCGTCGATGTGCCTTGAAGGCCTCCCTCGAGGGTGACGTCACTGGATGTTATAAATAGGACGCATGGCGCCCGTAGCCTCAGTTTATGTTTTTTCATCCAGCACGTGCCACATGCTTGTACACAATTCCTCCTTGGCTGCACATAGCCTTGAGGGAACATAAGCTACAATAGCATAGGAAATTCTCAACGGCGCAGGCGGGGAGGGCAATGTGGAATACATTGGAGGAACATCCAGTTGAAAGTAAGTTACCAGTTGGTAAGTAACTTGTTCTTTGAATGGATTGTGTTCTCCAACGTATTACACATCTTTGACAGACTCTCAAAGCAGTACCAGAAAATGGAGGGGTGAAAAGAATTTAGAATACCCAATCAGATGGCAGAATAAAGAACCACTTTTCCAAAGGCCATATCTTGACCATGGAGCGTATCCAGGGAGTAATGTTTGACAAAGGTGTAGATAGAAGCCCATGTCGCTGCGTCACAAATATTCCTAATAGAAACTCCCCGCTGTAGGGCTATGGAAGTAGCCACACCCCTAATGGAATGAGCTCGCAACCCTTCCGGAGGGTCCTTGCCCACCAATCTGTAACATTCAGTAATGGTGAGGATAATCCACCTGGACAAGGTCTGTTTGGTAACAGCCTGGCCCAATCGATGTCCAGCATACCCCACAAAGAGTTGAACGTCCACTCCGACCCTGGACATCCTAGAAATATAAAAGCTCAGAGCTCTCCTAGAGTCCAACCTATGGAGTCGCTCCTCTTAAATGAAACTCAGACACTTCCTTCGGTAGAAAGGAAGGACGTACCTTCAATACAACCCTATCCTTGTGAAACAAAGTTAAGTGTGGCTTAGGTGAAAGTGCCTGCAATTCACTCGCTCTGTGAGTGGATGTAACCGCAACCAAGAAAACCATCTTGAAAGACAACAGTCTCAAAGGACAAGAGTGTAAAGGTTCAAATGGAGCACCCATCAGGAATATCAAGAACAAATTCAGATCCCAAACTGGCACCTGAAACAGGGATGGCGGGAACGCATTAGTCAGCCCTTTTAGAAATTGGGAAATCAAAGGAATCTTAAAATAAGAACATTCTTCAGACGAGCGCTTGAAGATAGACAGCGCCGCCAGGTAACCTTTAATGGTAACCACTTGAAGGCCCCTTGTGGGCCAAAGAAAGACAGAACATTGGAATGGAACACTGGTGCAGAGGACACAATGTCGATCCTTTTCAGTCGCAAAATTTACGCCAACAGTACAGGGATTTGGTTGTTGGCCACCTGGCCGAAAGCAACACCTCCATCACGTCATCCGGGAGGTCCCAATCCTTACATCTCAACCTTTCAGATACCAAGAATGAAGGTTGAGCATCTTGACCTCTGGTTGGAGAACCCCGGTCCCCCCTCGTGCGAGAGAAGATCATCTCGGTAGGGAAGATGGCGTGGAGGGCAGATGGACATTTCTAAAAGGTCTGGGTACCACGCTCTCCTGGCCCAATCAGGAGCAATGAGGATCATGTGGGATCCAAACCTCCGCAACCTCCTTAACACTTGAGGAATGACGGGGACTGGAGGAAACGCGTACAGAAATGGGAATGACCAATCCATGACAAATTAGTCTCCCAAGGCTCCTTTCAGAGGAAATGCCCTTCAGCAGTATCTCTCAGACTTCCGGTTAGCACTGGTCACAAAGAGATCCACTTGTGGGATTCCCCAAAGGGCAAAGATCTCCAGAAGGACTTCCTGAGCTAACTCCCACTCGTGAGAGACCGTGCTCTGCCTGCTCAGAGCGTCCACTGCCACATTCTCCTCTCCGGCCAGATGTACTACCGAGAGTGATATACCCTGCTGGATTGCCCAGAATCAGAGCTGCAGCGCCGCTCTGCACAACGGGTGTGATCCCACCCCCTCTTTTTTGTTGATGTAATGCATGGCCACTGTGTTGTCTGTCATGATCAGGACAGTCTTCCCCTGCACAGACGGCAGAAAAGCCTTGAGGACCAGCCTGATGGCCCTCAGCAATAATAGGTTGATGTGGAGAATGGACTCCGACGGAGACCAACGACTGCTGGCAGTCAGATCACTGGCATGAGCTCCCCATCCTGTGAGGGAAGCGTCCGTCACTACTGTCACCTCCAGCCACGGTTGCCAAAACGGCTCCCCCTTCATCAGGTTCCCATCGTTGGCCCACCACAGAAGATCCTGCGTGACCGAGAGTGGAATTTGAACGGGATCCAACATCTTGCCTGAGAATTGTGACCACTGCATCTTAAGGACCCATTGCAGTGATCTCATCCTCAGCCTGGCCTCTGGCACCAGAAAAATGCAGGATTCCATGAGGCCGAGCAACCTTAAGAATTCGAAAGCTGGGAGATGCTGGGCATTTTGAAATGTGCCCACCATCTGCACAATGTTATGAGCCCTCACCTTGGGAGGCAAGCAGTTCCAAGGACGTGTCCAACACAGCCCTGATGTACTGTAGCTGTTATGAAGGTGTCGGATGCGACTTCTTGAAATTGAGGGAGAAGCCCAGCTTGTGGAGTGAGCGGCAGGTGAGACTGAGATGATCCATTGCTTGCTCCATTGTTTGCTCGGGAGAACGCGCACGGATCAGCCAGTTGTCCAGGTAGGGGTAGACATGAATCCCCCTTCACCTGAGATACGCAGCCACCACCACCATTAGCTGGTGAAGACCATCGGGCGGAGGTCAATCCGAATGGCAGACCCGAAACTGAAAGTGCGAGCTGCCAGCCGCAAACCTCAGGTACTTCCTGTGCTTTTGATGAATCGGCACATGAAAGTAAGCATCCTGTAGGTCCAGAGACACCACCCAATCCTGAAGTCGAAGGGCCTGGAGGACCTATGAAAGAGTGACCATCTTGAATTTGTACTTCCTGAGGAGTTTGTTCAACCAAAACAAGTCCAAGATGGGTCTCAATACCCCGTCTTTCTTTGTAATAAAAAAATATGGGGAATATCATCCCTTGTTCCTCTCCGAGTTCTATAGTGCCTTTCTCCAGCAGGGTCAAGATTTCCTGCAGAAGGAGCGGATCCAGAAGCTTCAAAGAGACAGTCCCCGGTGGATTGTTGTGAGGCTGCTTTAGGAAGGGAAGGCAGTAGTCGTCGGCTATTGTATCCAGAACCCATGCATCCAAAGTAATAGCTCGCCATTCTTTGAGATGCTGGGACAGTCTGCCCCCAACCGGCGAACAATGGAACATGGCCTAATAGTTCTGGAGCGGCTGCGGCAGCGCCTGAAGGCAAAGAGGCAGCTGCCTGAGCGGCCTTGGCACCTCTATTTCCCAGACCACCACGGGTACTTTTACGTTGACCCCTTTGACTGGTGGCTCCTCGCTTCCTACCAAAAGAGGAGTAGTAACGAAAATAACCTCCCCTAAACTGCTGTCCCCTAGGACGAAAAGGCAGAGGTTGACTCGCAGCTGCGCTCAAAGATTTAGCCGCAGCTTTTGAGGTCCGTAACCTCTCAAAGCTCTAGTCAGCCTTGCTGCCAAACAAATGCGCGCCATCAAAAGGCATGTTCAAAAGACGGGCTTGTACATCCGGAGCAAAACCGGACTTCCGCAACCACGCAAAACTGCATATAACCGTGCTCGCAGCTATGGACCGGCTAACACTGTCGGCCGTGTCCAATCCCGACTGAAGGGATTCACACATGGTAGCCTTGCCATCTTGCACAAGAGCAAGGAACCCGTCCCTTTCTTCCCCCTCGGGAATATGCTCAGCCACTAGAGAAACCCAATTCCACAGAGTGTGTGAAAATCTTGCTAAAGCACAAGTGGAGTTGGCAGACTTCAGCGCCATACTCCGCGCAGAAAACACCTTGCATGCCCAACCATCGAAGGGTTTGTCGTCCCCATCAGGAGGGATGGTAAGGTACGCCGCCTGCCTCGAGGTGGCCGTAGCCGCCTGAACCACCAAATTCTCAGGAGTTTAGTTAACAACTTGTTAACGGCCAGAAGAGATTACAGTGACTGCTAAGCTGCCGCCACGCTTTTCTGCAACGTCAAATGAAAAAGCAACACTGGGTCAGAGGACGGACCTTGATCCAAAATATCTGTTAAGTCATCCTGAAAAAATGCTTCCAGAGGACTAGACCAACCAAGAAACTCAGTGACCCTTACCATCAGTCACTCAGCATGTGACCCAGGCTCAGACCTGCCAAATTCCACCTCCAGAGAAGTGTCCAAGCTACTGGCTGTTAGGGAGAATTCTCATAACTGGCTAATTTCCCTTACCTATTGAGTCCCTCAGCAGTTTTGCTGGATTTCTAGGATTTATTCTTCTTCACCTGGTAAGAGTGGAGCCTTTTCCCCACTCTTAAATGTGTTTTGCTGTGTGTATTTTTACTGTTTGTGTGGTCTTGGGCACTGGAGCCTCACCTACTCCATGTGCACCACTTTTTGGTGTGTGACACTTTACCGCAAACTACATTGAACCTATTATCTTGAGCAAAAGACTTTTGAACCATCACCTTTGGCCCTAAGCCTTTTGTATCTGATTTTAACCTTGCAGTCTCTCTTGTTCTACTGTCCTGATTACTTACCTGTTGGTGTTGCCTAATTTCTAATAACTTTGTCTTTCCCTCCCTTTTAAATTGCTGTAGTGCCATTTTGCTCCCACTTCACTTGTGAGCTTAACTTGACTGGAAAAGCAGTGTGGTGTATTTGTGATTGCGATTTTTAACTTGCTTATAATAGTGAAATGTTATACAACTGTTGAGTAAATAAATATATATTCTTTTACTTAGAAACCTTGAGTCAGTGTTTGTCTGAATCATAGCAATTGCTGTCCTTTGTGTAACTACTTGTACTGCTCACTTACTCTTGAGATGAGACTGGCTGCTCCGCTACTGCTACCACTTTAACTGTGTAGTACAGGCTTGTACCAAAGGTGAAACTGTACTATCACTTGTAGTCTTAATTGTGTGTGGTGTTCCCAAAGGGTACTGCATATAATTCTGCCTAACACTGGCATCATGAAGCGATTGACGTAACTCTTCCAACTGACTGTCCCCGGAAAAGACAGGAGCCACATCAGGCTCAAATTCCAAATCAGACCTCTCCTCATCCTCATAGATATTATCCAGAGGAAGAACAAACTCCGGCCTCAGAACAGAAGAGGGTCTGGAATCCTTAACAGGCCTCAGACTTGGATTAGCCTTCCTTGGAGGATCCAAAGTACCAGGGACCTCCATCTGCAAATTCCGGCCAAAAGGCCCCGAAGGCGCCGAGGGCTGGTGTGAAGGCAAAGCTTCGACGTCCGTATCTGACGGAGTCTACACCGACCTCGTACCCTTACCAGATTTCTGCAGTTTCACCGGGGATGAAGACCGAGATCTGGATGCAGCATGTCTCTGTCGATCAACCTGAACCTTGTCCGAACAGGACCTCGAAGGTTCCCGATGAGTATCACGTAAGGACCCGAGCCTGAAGGAGCACGAGCCATGGACCGAGACCGTTCCCTGGCGGCTTCTTCCGAAGGTGCGGACATAACTGTGCCCTGGGAATGAAAAATCGCCAGCATCTGCTCCCTGAAGGCTGCCCATTCATCCAGAGTCCAGGACTTAGTGGGACAAGCCACTTTCCTCCAAGGAGGACAGGGAAGGCGACCGGTGACAGCGCTTCCTGGAATGTCGAAACGAGGACGAATGGCGGGAACCACTCTGGGACCGAGATCCCCGGGACTCCTCCCGATGAGGAGAGTCGCCCCTCGAATCATCGGTGCACTTCCCTTTAACAGCTTTATGGGACTTACTGGGTTTAGAACCCCCTACCTACCTGTAACCTCCCCCTTATGCTCCTGCAAGGCCTTAGCAGTCAGCGACTGGCATTTCGAACAGTTGTCAGTGTCACGAAACTCGCCCAGACACCACAAACAAATGCAGTGCAGGTCCGTAATCGACATCTTAGACTTGCAGTCCCGGCAAGTCTTAAAGCCAGACTGCGGAGCCGGAGGGGGTCGAAGAAGACGACATTCACGAGGAATACACGAGGCGCGCCAAGTTCTCGAAGTAAACACGTTTGTGGAAAAAAAGGAACTGAGGCTACGGGCGCCGTGCGTCCTATTTATAACATCCGGTGACGTCGCCATCGATGGAGGCCTTCGAGGGACATCGACCCAGCGCCATCGACGCAGGACACCCTCTGCCCAATCATTTCCAAAGTAACACAGCTCTGGACATTACATGTCAAAGAAGTGGAATACTGTGGGGGACACAATCTATTCGAAATTAATATTTAGGCTAGTTAGCATAATTTAGCTTTCTTAACAGAGAAAGCAATTGGCAGGTAATCTTTGTGGCTTGTATCCTATGAATGCTTAAGAAGGTGGTAATTGGCTGTTTGCGCTATTAATGCTCTTCTGAGCACCACCTTGAGGGAAGCTGGACAAGTGCACAAGAGTACAGCCGAGAAGGCTCGTCCTTTTTGCATAGAATTGCATAATAGCCTGGCACTTAAGGGATTAAAGGGACAAAAGCCCCCTCCCTTATTGGGCACCAGGAAGTACCAAGAGTAACAACCGAACGACTCCTTATGAGGCAGAAATGGTTTCCATGCCCCCCCCCCTTTACCCAAAAAGAGGGACATGAAGTTGGTGTGCCTGGGTGTTTTGCGAAGGCATCATAAGTAAGACACAGACAACAGATTCACTTTTCTACAAAAATTGTTTGTTTTGCTTATAAGTTAGGATGGAGTAAGGCCTAACTCGTCCTATACTAAGGTGGGATTTCTTTACCTAAAGAAACTAAGGCTAGTCTGTGTCATTGAGTTCAACTCAAAAGTTGGTCTGTGTCCAAAACCTATACTTGCCCTCACAACTAAAGCAATACAATGTGTAACAATGTCAGCAATAAAAGCAACCTTGTTTAACAAAGTTCTGAGCTTTTTACAGCTCCTGGCTTGCTTTTCAGCTTCCCCTTCTCCAAGTGCAAACAATTCCACAAAGGCCTCAAGGTTCCTTTGCCCAAGTTCAAAACAGTTCCACAAAGGCCTGGGGGCACCCTTCCCCAAGAAGGCAGCTCTTCCAGCTTCAAAACCACAGTCAATTCAAATCTCTCTGGTTTCAACGATTCCAGTTCATCTTTGTAACCTTTCAGGTCATAGATAACTTCTTTCTTCAATTACTTCAACATTCATTAAACAAAGCAACTTCTGTATCATGACTTTCCTTGGTTCTTCCTAAGTAGGGGTTATTCGGTCTGGGCGCAGTTGCCAGACCACACAGTCTACCAACTACAGGCCAGGCAACCGATGGCCCTCTTGGCTTTCCTTTGGACCACCTTGCCCACAAGGGGGTTTTCTCTGTGAACCTGTGTCATTTTGAGCACATTGGATTCGGTTTCGGCTTGGCTGTCTCTTGACCATGCCACAACATGACTCACACAACTCACTTTGTGGTGTTCCTTCCTTTTCACCACCTTTCTTTAATATCATCCATTAGTACGTATCACTTGCTTTTCACTTAGTTCATCAGTGCTCATTACTGGCTTCCCCTTTGTTCATACTTTCATGTTGTCCAATAATGCACATTACTTGTTTTCACTGCATTCATAATTGCACATTGCTTTCTAATTTCCATATACTTGCATATCTTTTCTCCATTTCAGTATTCAATAATTTTTTTTTTTTAAAGCTTTATTGTTTTTTTTAACAATAATACAATTAACAGTCCTTAACTTGATTACCCCACATTTCCCATTGTCCCCTCATATTTTCCCTCCACTCCAGGCAAGACATTTTGGACACATAAAATAATGCATTCAGCCTGGTCCATTTGCTTTCTTGGAGTTGCTCACATGAGATCATTGAAGTCTTCTAGTCATTCGGCGTTATTCATTTTACCCGTATACAGTCCATATGTGTCTATGCCCTATTTTGACTACCATTCTGC